>NW_026693458.1:2500-1202500 GCF_021218885.2 Marmota monax | reverse complement strand
TACAACAGCAGGAAAAGTACTAACAGAAAAGTAAAGGGCTCATTCCCAACTAACAGAGCAGGAAGAAGTTATCCAAACTAAGTAGAAAAAGAATGGTCAAGGTAAGAATTAATAAAATCGAAAATATACAGTAGAGTATCAAGGTAAGAGAATTAACAAAATCAAAAATCACCATAGTATAAAAGGATCAAAATTTAATTTTTATGAAACTGACAAAACTAAAACTTTTGAGGACTGATGAAGAAGACAGTGTCAGTCTGTCCGGGCTGCCATAACAAAATAAAGTGGCTTATAAACAACAGAAATGTCTTACACCCCCACCCTCCCCCCATACTGGAGATTGATCCTGGGTTGATCCAGTACTGAGCTACACAGGGTCTCATTAAATTGCAGAGGCTGATCTTGAAGTTGAGACCCTCCTGCCTCAGCCTCCCCATTTACTAAGATCACAGTTGCATGCCACCACACCCAGTAGAAATTTATTTCTCTCAGCTCTGGAGGTTCAGACATTGGCTCAAGGTACCACCAGATTTGGTACTGGCAAGGGCTCATTTCCTCATAATGAGCCGTCTTCTCACTCTATGCCACACAGTGGGAGGGGCTGATTAGCTCTCTAGGCTTCTTATGTGAGGCACTAATCCAAGTCATGAGGGGCTCCAACCTCATGATCTAATCACCTCCCAAAGCCCCACTTCCTGACATCACCACGGTGGGAGTTAAAGTTTCAACATACGCCTTGTGGGGCAGGGTCACAAACAGAAAAAAGACACAGCATAAAAATAAATACCAGGCATAGGAATAAAAGAACATTTCTCTGATCCAATAAAACATTAAAAGTATTACTCAGAAAACCATATGCCTTATTACTGAAAATGCAGATAAAAGAGACAAATTTTTAGATAAAGGAAACCTACCAAAACATGAAATAGAAAATCTGAAACTGAAGCAGGGTAAGGTGGCACATGCCTGTTAATCCCAGATACCTGGGAGGCTAAGGCAGAAGGACCAAATTCAAGGCCATCCTGGACAACTTAAAAAAAATCTCAAAATTTTATGTCTCAAAACCTTAAAAATATTTAAAGGCCTGGGGGTGTAGCTAAGCAGTGGAGCACTTGCCTACCATGCACAAAGTCCTGGGTTTTATCCCCATGTACCATAAAAAATAAAAATTAAAAAAAAAAAAAAAATCTATTAGAACAAACTGATGTATTAACCACATTAAGAAGAAAAAATCATATGATCTTATCAACAGAAACAAGGCATTGATAAAATTCAACATCCACTTGACCAAAAATAAAATTTAACAAATTTGATAACATTGTATTTTAAAAAATATTTTTAGCTGTAGATGGACACAATACCTTTATTTTATCTATCTATTTTTATGTGGTGCCGAGAATTGAACCCAGTGCCTCACAATGCTAGGCAAGCGCTCTACCACTGAGCCACAACCCCAACCATCTATTTTAAAACAAAAATCCTACACTAAATAATAGTAAAATTCTCTTTGAAAGTCATAACAAAATCAAAATTCCCACTATCACAAATTAACTATATACCCTGAAGCAAACAAATAAGTGAAAAAAGGATTAGAATGGAAAAAAGTTAGGGGCTGAGGTTGTGGCTTAGTGGTAGAGTGCTCGCCTAGCATGCATGAGGCATTGGGTTCAATCCTCAGCACCACATAAAAAAATAAAATAAAGAAAGGAAAAAATTAAATTCAGAGATTATGATTACACACAAGAAAATCCAAAAGCAACTTAGGTTATTAGTGAGCAAAGTTGATGGATACAAGATCAAAAGAAAAACCCAACCAGATGCCAATATACCCTAAACATTTTAAAATGAAGTTATTTTTAAAGATGCCATTTATATCTAAAACTATCAAACATATTTAAATAAACCTAAAAGAAAAATAAGATCCTTCTGAAGAAAACCAAAAAATATATTTTATCACTAATAACACTTAAAAAAATGGAAAACATCCGCATTGAAAGGGTCGGTACTGTACAGACACCAATGTCTGCCATCCTTGAATTACAAACCAACCAGAAGCCCAGTTCATGAACTGAACAAGGTGAATGAAAACTGATGTAGACAAGCAAGAGGTCAAGTGTAGCCGAGGCATTTTTTAAAGCCAAAACATTCTTGGAGAAGAAATGTAATATTGTGAAATATATATTAGGCCTTTGTTCCCATTTCTGGGCACACAATTCCTAAAACCCTTGGAATCTGTAAAGTGATAAGTGTTTTTTTGGCACCAGATGAGTTGGCTGATGGTTGGTCACTGGAAAGACCACAACAGGACTACAGTTAGGACTTTCATAGCACAAATCTCCAACATCTGGAGAGGGAACAGGGACTGAAGGTTAAACAGATCACCAACGGCCAGTGACATAATCAATCATGTCTGTGTAATAAGGCCCCATAAAACTGCCAATAGTCAAGGTTCTAAGAGCTTCCTGAAAAGTGGTACCTCACCCTGTGCGTCTCAGCACCTATGTCCTTTGTAACATCCTTTATAACAAACCAGTAAACGTTTCTCTGAGTTCTGTGAGCCACTCAAGCAAATTAATCAAACCCAAGGAAGGAACTGTGGGAGCCCCAATCTATAAGATGGTAGAAGGATTCCTTCCACCAACTTTAAAGATGTACTAGACTACAGTGTCCAGGACAATTCCATACAAAAAGAAAAGACTACGTCATGCCATTCCAAAAACAAATCACAGATGATTGCTCACCAAAATGTGAAAGGCAAGGCATAACTTTTTTTCTTCCTATGCTGGCGATCGAACCCAAGGCCTCTTGCTTGCTAAGGAAATGCTCTATCACCAAGCACACCCTAGTCCCCAGAATAGAGCCTTGAGGTTATTTATTTGGTACTGGGGATTGAACTTGGCCACATTCACACCCCCAGCCTTTTTATTTTTTATTTTGAGACAGGGTCTCACTAAATTGCCCCAAACTTGTGATGCTCCTGCACCAGCCTTCTGAGTAGCTGGGATTACAGGCATACACCAAGCACCTAGCCCCACAATAACATTTTTAAAGAAAGTTATCTTTAGGAGTTTAGGGTAAAAAGACTTGTTAACAGAAAAAAGGCTGGCAAATTGAATTACCTTAAAATTAAGAACTTCTCTTCTTCTAAAGGACTCCATTAAACATGAAAAGATAAGTTAAGAGTGGAAGAGGCTATCTGTAGCACATAGACCTGACAAAGGGCGTCTACCCAGAGCGTACAAGGAACTCCTGCAAATCAATAAGGACAGGACATACAGCTCTACAGAGACTTAAATGGTTACTTCACAAGCAAACAAAATCCAGTAATATATGAAAAGGTGTTTGATCTCACCACGAGACATTACTACATACCAGAATGACTAAAATCAGCAAGATGCACAAACAAGTGCCAGAGTGTGGTGCACAGGTCACTCCCCACCTATTGTCGGGAACGCAGCAGGTAAAGCTGTTTGGCAGGATCTACTACAGCTAACATCGTTCTGGCCTAGAAATCCCGCCCCCAAGGATGGAGTCAATAAAGGAGTGCATACATGTCAAGAGATCAGTGTAAGAATGCTTGCTTCCCTCGGCTTTATTCATAGGACCAGCAACACAAACGTCCACAAACAGCATGGGAAAACTGCAGTCTCTCCACTCACGGATCACTAAGAAGCAATGAAAACGTGGCCGAGCATGCAATCACCAGGGTGCATCTCAGAAATGGTGTAGAGGGAAAAAGAAAACACTACTACAAGACACAGGAGAATACATATCTGTGTAATGTAATCCATGTAAACTCCAACAGGACAAACTACACCCATCGGGATACCAATCAGTACAATGCGGTTTAGCCAGGACACCAACAGGGACTCGGGGCAGCTGCCTGTATTCTGTTGTGGCCCCACAAGGGTTTGTTTTGTGACAGATCACTGGACTGTACATTTTTCTCTCTGAGCACTTTTCTGATTATGCTACTATTTCATGATACAAAATGAAACAGAAGTTTATAAAATTAAAATCAGAAGTTTAAATACCAATAACTTCTTAGTGTTAGTGAGGGTAGAGAAAACAGTGTCCTCAAGTTGCAAGAACGAACCAAATTAATAAAAATCTTTTTGGTGGGATATTGTGTTATAGTCTATCAAAATAACGCAACAACTTTAGTTCTAGAATCTGACAAATGTTTATGTGCATAAGGGTGAAAGTACAACATAAATACTGACACTAACAGTAACAAATTAAAAACATGTAACGATGGCATAACTGCACAAGAGAAGAGGCAGGGGTCTGGAGGACTTCAGGAGCCCTTCTACAAAACGAGAGACCCTGCTAAGGCTTCTTTTCCCATAGTGCTGGCTTGCAGAGGTAAGAGAAATCCCCAGTTCAACCTCTCTTCTCACTGATGAGATTTTAAAGTCTTATGCTAAGTGAACAAAGTCAGACACAAAGGACCAGCTATTAAATATCCCATTCATACGTATTTTCTGGAATAGACAAATCTCTTACAGAGGACAGAAGGTAGTGTGGTAGTAGCTTAGTGCTAAAAGGAGTGGGCAGACAATGGGATGATATCCAAAGCCATAGGATTTTTATTAAAGTGAGGCACGTCTTCTAAAATTAACTGTGGTGAGGGCTGCACATGTGTGAAAACAGTAAAATCACTGCATTGTGGACTTAAAGTGGGTATGTTGAATGGCATATAAATTATATCTTAATAAAGTTGTTATAGGAAAAAGTAGAAAGGTCTAAAAAGGTCAGGCAGTGATGATACTGGTCAAACCATATGGATAAATCTAGACAAATATCTGTATAAAATAATACTCTAAATTGGGACTTTAAAAAAATAACAATGGCTGGAGGTACAGCTCAGTTCATCCCCAACACCCAAAAGAAAAAAAGGGGAAAAAAACTGTTTTGGGGGGTTTTGTTTTTTATACAAAATACCAGATAATAACTGCACACATGTTAGGAGAGCTGAATGAATTGACGTCTCCCAAGTTCCACACTGATGTGGGGGAAGGGGTGGTAAATAATCGATCAAGCTTAGATGCGGACATTCACAGGACAGAAACCGAAGGGATAACTTCTAAACCAGTAGAGCAAAAAAAGGAATTAAAAAAAAAAAAGCAACAGTGCAGCACTCTAGGGGGAGAGGCCTCAAATAGCACCTACCACCTATTCCTATGAATACAGTTCTTCTGGGACACAGAGTGCTCATTTGTGTCCCATCAGTGGCTACTTATCAGCTACAGTGGCAAAGCTGAGCAGCTGTAAACAGAGACATGAAAGCCTGAATCATCTGTGGCTGATCCCTGCTCCAGATACTACGTGACAGCCAGAGATACCAAGGACTGCAGTGTCCTGAGCAATGGAATTATTATTCCTTCTCCAGAAGCATAAGGTTCAATTAGATAAATAACAGGAAAAAAAAAAAAAAAAAAAAAACTTCTGTGGAATGTTCTCGATCCACTCCCCAGCTTCAGCATCATAACTACCCTCTCCAGACTCAGCTGCCAACACCTTAGTCCTTAAAAAAAAAAACAAGAGGAAACCCTCTCATGCCAAAACTGGAAGACGACAAGCCACACTTCCCAGATTTTCCCAATTGTAGCATCTTGCAAAAACTATAGTCCAATATCATGGCAAGAAGCATGACCTTGATTAAATCCATGACCTCACTCAGGTCTCCCAGGCTGCATATACATATGTGTTTTATCATGTGTAGGTTTGTGCAGCTACCACCACAGTCAAGGTACAAAATAGTCCCATCACCAAAGGGATCTTGAGGTTTGACCTTTTATAATCATATCCTCTCTAACTCCCAGCAACCACTAATCTGTCATTTCAAGGATGTTACACATGTGGAATCCTGCAGTGTGCAGCCTTGGGGAATTCACTCTTATCACTCAGCAAAGCTCCCTGGCCATCCATCCAGCTGCTATGCAGATGAATAGACTGTTCCTCTTTCCTGCTGAGAAGTTCCAGGGATGATTGCATCACAGCCTGTGCACCCAGGATGTTTCCAGTTCTTAGCTATTACAAATGAAACTGCTGAGAACATCCCTGTACAGTTTTGGGGTGAGCATAAGACCTCATCTCTCTGGACAATGGCCCAGGAGTGCAGGTACTGGGCTGCATGAGGGCTGCAGATTTGGTACCGCTGATCATTTTCCAGAGAGGTGGTGCCATCCTCCAGCCCCTCCAGCACTGCATCCAAGACCCAGTTTCTCTGCACCAGCATTTAGTGTGTCCCGATGGACAGATTTCAGCCAGATTAGGACAGCTGAGGGATGACTTGCTTTAGTCTCTGACAACAAGACTACATCTGAAGTTGAAAAATTAAAATAAAACTTCAGGTAATACATGTATATAGTTGCTAGGAGATTGGAAATTAGAAATATAAAAGAAAGTTCTGTGTCTTCTATTAGAAGAAAAAAAGGAAAGGCAATGCTGTTGTTTTTTCTAGGCTGATGTACCCAAGCTGTCAATGCTGTATGGCAGCTTTATCCTAACCCTGAGGTTCTCCTCTGGGACCCTCCCCTACCCTTGCAGGAGCTCTGCCTCTGACTCAGCTCACTCCCCTGTGGCCCTGGTAGACATCCTCAGCTTCCTCCTCAGACATTCTACAGCTGTGGCCATAGGCAATGAAGGCATTAGGGCTCTGTCAAGGATGGGAGCCAAGACAATTCCAGGATGGGACAGATTAGGCCCTGGCCCATCACACACCAGCAGGAAGACAGCACCGCACTTCACACCCTGAACAGAGGAATTCGTCACCATTTGAGCAACCTAGTAAACCTATGACCCCTCTTAGAATAACAACTTTAAAGACAAAAAAAAAAAAAAAAAAAAAAGGATGACCTTATAAAATATTGAAATATTTTTTAAAGAAATGAATTCTAGAGGCTGGGGATGTGGCTCAAGTGGTAGCGCGCTCGCCTGGCATGCGTGTGGCCCGGGTTCGATCCTCAGCACCACATACAAAACAAAGACATTGTGTCTGCCAAAAACTAAAAAATAAATATTAAAAAATTCTCTCTCTCTCTCTCTAAAAAAAAAAAAAAAAAGAAATGAATTCTAAAGTACACCTCAGGAAGTGAAGAACATGACCATATCCTGAGATGTTGGACTGTGGAGAGGGAGGGAGGCCTGGCCTCTCCTAGTGGCTGAGACTCAAGTCCTGCCTACCCTATGAGGTCATGTCACTTTCAAAATGGATGGAAATGTTAAATTTCAGGTAGATATCAGTGAAAATAAAGATGCAATCTTCTTTCTACCTAAGTTCATGGAACCCTGAATTGCCAGAATTTCACAAAACCAGAGAGTACAATCAGGCCTCCTCTGAAAGAGCCTTTCCTGGGCTGCCTGTGGCCTGGGTAAAAAAAGCAGCCATGCACAGTCTTGGGTGTGGTGTGGGCCCTGCCCCTGGCCAGGCCTCAAGGAGAAGGATGGTTGGTGTTGAGTCCGTTCTAAAGCTGCCGTAAAGTGATTAAAAGTGGCCACCCTGGGCCATGGTCCCAACCAGGTGGCCCCTCAGGACAGTACTCACTAGACCCTTCCTTTCACCTGCATTGGCTGGGGCAGAAACTGAGCCAGGAGAAATATTCCTTGGACACTATATGCACCAGCATTTAGTGGTCACTGGCCTATCTAGGGGAATCTGTGGTCACTGTTTTTTCAGAGTTTTCTGCTGTTGCATCCAGGGGTAGGAGTGGGAAACCCCCAAGTCAGGGCTGAGAGCCTCAGGAGCACACAGTACCTCCAGACGGGCCCACTCACCTTCGTTAATGCAAAGGCCACTGTCCCATCATCCTCAGTGGACAGATCAAGCAGCTTCTGGTAAAAGGCTTCATCATAAGGCCCATCTATTTGTAACATTTTTCTGAAGAGAACAGCACCAAAAAAAAAAAAAAAAAAAAAAAAAACAGGATGACAAAGCTACCTGGAAATTATTTCTTAGATTGCTACAGCATGTAGCAGAATTTAACAGTCTCACAATTCATTTTATAGGGCACCCAACGGATCTACTTCTTCCTCATATTAAACCTGGTTCTGAAGCATCGAGGTCTGAAACAACCCAGCAAGACCAAGGCCCAAGGAGCCCTGAGGCTAGGCCCTCTCCAGTTACCCACAGAGGTTCCAAAGGCAGCTAAGGAGGCAGGAGGCAGACCCACCCCCATCTGACACTGCAGGGCCCCCAGTGCAGGCACAGGGACCCAGTTTCAGCTGACAAGAAAGCTTGGGGACTCAGGGGGGCAGCCGCAGCCAGTGCTCCACACAGCAGCCCATGGAACGATACTGCCCTCTACAGGCTTGGCCCTGACTCAGGATTTTGAATAGTTGGGTTCACAGATACGCTGTGCTTTCTTTTACTACAAAGAGGAGGTAAAACAAAAACCACTGATCTAATTCATAAAACCAGTAATCTCATGCCTGGGTTTCTCCTCACAAGGTACTACATTCCCAGCAGGGCTATGGCACTTGAGTGCAAGGGGAAATAGCCAGCAGGCATCGTCCTCCAGGAGTTAGGCACCAGGCAGCTTGTTCTATCCTTGAATTGGGGAGACCTTGATCCCTGGCCCACCAGAGCCTCCCCTCATGTCCAGCCTCACCTCTGCTCAGGAAACTCCTCCAGATACCGCTCAATCCGATTGTACAGAGGGTAGAGGCCCTCGATGTCCAGAAGGTCCAACATCTGCACCTGGAGGGTTTTGTACAGAAGACAGCCCTTCGGTAACCCCGAGCGCTCTGGGGTGTTTTTTCCTACCAAGAACATCAGGGGAAAACGAGAGCAGGTTTATTATCACACTGAAGACTGTGGGAGGGGGACACAGGTTGGTGCAGACTGCAGGGCCCACCCTGGGCTCAATTGTGGAGCACCATTGCAGGTGAGGACTGGGCCCTGGCCTGGCGCTGAGGGCAGACGCCATGACCACCTCAGAGCCATGGGGTCAGAACACGCTAGGACTGTGCTGGCCACACCAAGCCATGCATAAAGGAAAGGACAGGAACCTAGCATCTCACTCTGTGCCTGTGCTCTCCAAACACACTCTCCTCCTCAGAGCATCCACTGAACCCCACACTCACCCCAGAAATCCCTTATGATAGGCCCAACTGCAAAAGATCATGTTGACATTCCCAAATCTGAAAGACCACAAAAGACAACCGAGACCCCGTCTCCAGAGTTAAGAGCCATAAATTCATACTGAGAGGGTGAAGCTTGGCTGCCCTCAGAACAAGCTCAGAACTGGCCAGGCAGGGCCAGGGACAGTAGCCAAAGCCACTGACAAGGACATGATCTCAAAGGGACATTCAAGGAGACAAAACTCCACTCAACACTGTGTATGCTGACACCGCTGCCCAAGCCTGGGACACACCAAATCCCACCATCTCCCAGAAGGGACCAGCCACAGGTGAAAACAGGGCAGGCAACATCCATGTAGGGAAGAGCCGTGGCAGGCCTGCATCAGGCTGCCCATCAGGGTGCACTCGCCAGGCAGGACACGGGAGTAGCTGCTCACAGGGTCCCCCAGGAGGCGTGTTAAATGCCAGTGAATATCTACCACAACAGCAGGGTAATACAAGTTGAAAAAAATGCACTTGTTGATAGAGATTTATGTTAAATAAGAAAAAAAAAGTTGCAAAAGAACATGTGGAGGGAAATACTGAGCATCGAAGTTTATGCCTGTTTGCACACAAGTGTCCCCAGGTCTGGGAGAAACCCAGGCACCAGGGAGCCTCCTCTTAGAAGACCCCAGACCACCCCAGTGGCTGGCACACTTCCAGACACACTCTACAGCTGTGAGCCCAGAATTTTCACAAAATCTTCTAAAACAATAGGAATTGCTTTTATGACAAAAATATACCCAATTAAATTCATCTGTGGTAAGAAAAATTTGGAATGGGGGCAGCAAAGAAGGCAAAGCCAAGAGGGTTTCTGTTGGCATAGGAGCCACCTGCCACCTTCAACTCTTAGCAGGTCTCAGTGGTCTCCCACAAGACACGCAGCTCCATCTCACTAGACGTCCATCACAACAGGCCACAGAGGCCAGCCTGATTCAGCTTCTTCCAGTCTGAGGAAGAAAACCTGGACCCAGAAGCCAGTGAGCATGCATCTTCACCCACAGTTCTCAGGTCCAGCCCGGTAGGACTCCTGGCCTCAGTTCTCAAGGAAGAAATAGAGACCCCACCCACAGAGTTACAATGAAGATCAAAGGGATAATGGAGTCAAAAACATGCTGCAGGGGCTGGGGTTGTGGCTCAGTGATAGAGCACTTGGCTAGCATGCGTGAGGCACTGATTTCGATCCCCGACACCACACACACAAAAAAAATTCTGCAAATACAAATATATGGATGTATTCCTGGGAAAAACCCTACATCACAAATATGTCCTGCAAAGTTTATTTACTTATTTTTTTAGTTATAGGTGGACACAATATCTTTATTTTATTTTAAATATTTATTTTTTAGTTGTAGTTGGACATGATACCTTTATATGTGTTGCTAAGGATCAAACCCAGGGCCCCACATGTGCCAGGCAAGCTCTCTACCACTGAGCTACAGCCCCAGCCCCTTTTTTATTTTACTTTTACATGGTGCTGCAGATTGAACCCAGTGCCTCACGCATGCTAGGCGAGCACTCTACCTCCAAGCCACAACCCCAGTCCCATGTTCTGCAATTTTTACAAATCCAGCCACAAGATGAGAAAGGTAATGTCCACTGGGCGTGAGCAACAGGGCCACCCTGGGGAGCCCTGATCAAAGGGACTACTCCCCCAAGATGCTTTGTGATGCCTCACAGGGCCACTGACTTGGCTTTGTCGGCTCCACCACAGCTGCCCACTGGGAATGGACAATCCTAAAACCCCCGTGGACACCCACCACCCACCTAGGGAAGGCCAGCTCCTACCTTGGCGCTGCAGGCTCCTGCTGAAAGGGCTGGCCTCACAGACACGCGGGCCCCGGAGCCCAGGCCTCAGTGCACCGACCCGCCCCTTGTCCGAGCTGCTCAGCAGCACCCGAGTGATGACATGTACCAGCTCCCGGATCACAGCTCGCGTGCAGTGGGGCCCACTGGCCAGGCCATTGGAAGGGAAGAAGAAAGGCTTCAGGTGATGTGCGAGCTCCCTCCAGTCAGCCACAGGGCTCCGGGCATCGCCACAGCCATAAATCAGCTCACCATTCTTCAGGCAGGAAAAAGAGAGAGGGAGACATGGATCCCACAAGCTAGTAAAAACCTCGGCTCCTGCAGGGGCAAGGTCAGGCACAAGCAGAAGGCCCCAATATTTTGGATGGGCCCCCTGGGGTTGCTGCACACTCTGGCCTCTCTGGGAAACCTGCCCTCATGTGCTGTGTCATCAACCAAGAGGTGAATCCCACTGAACCTGAAAAGGAAGAGAAGTTCAAAAACTGAAAACCAGCACCCTAGCCTACCAGACGACCTCCCCGAGCATGTAGAAGCCACGAGCAGACAGCGCGAGGCATCAACTTCCCAAAGGCAACAGCCCATTACTCAGGGGCCCGAGCAGAGGCTGAGGCGTTGAAAGAGTTGACCCCAGGCAACCCTGGGGCTGGAATTCCAGAGTTGCCGAAGCAAGACCCTAGGTGAGACCTGCACCCTGAGAGTCCTGCCTTCCCACAGTCCAACAAAGAAGCTTCTTTGGCAACACTGTTCGGAGCTGCTTGATCTGGCCACTGAGGATGATGGGACAGTGGCCTTTGCATTAACGAAGGTGAGTGGGCCCGTCTGGAGGTACTGTGTGCTCCTGAGGCTCTCAGCCCTGACTTGGGGGTTTCCCACTCCTATTCCTGGATGCAACAGTAGAAAACTCTGAAAAAACAGTGACCACAGATTCCCCTAGATAGGCCAGTGACCTGACACAGGGGCTTTCACAGGACATATGATGTGTCTGGGGAAGGCCTGAGCCACAGCTGACCCCAGGAGCAGGAAGAGGCCCTCTGAACCTTATGCTTCATCTGTGTAAGTATGGTGGGCACTCCTGCTCCTGGAGTCCTCTCCTCATGGGGTCTGCTCAGTATATCCAACATGATACCGAGGCAACAGCACCACCCACAGGGCCACATTATAAAAGGTGATGTGACTTCCATCTCAGTCACTCATTCCTCACAAAACAGCAGCCACAGAGCAGTCCCAGGAGGAGCCCCATGCAGAAGGAACTAAGGTCATCAGCACCTACCAAGCTTTCAGATAAGACTCCCAGCCAGAACCAGCTACTACCTCAGGCACTGAGATCACAAGTAGCTCACAGAGGGCAATCCCCATCTAAGAGATGCGAGCAGGCGCTCCTCTTCCTGTATCCCAGGGCCCCTCTCTGGGAGCACCTGTTTGGTATCCACACCCACTTAACCACAGGGACACACTGGGCAGTAGGCAGGGGAAGGCAGACAAAAGTGGAATCATAGGTGGCCAGCTGACGTCAGGGCAGGGCCACTACTAGTGCCCACAGTGAAGCCAGTCACAGGTGGCTGAGCGACTTCTCACAGCAGGGCCTCTCCATCCAGCATTAGGATATCAGATGTGAAGGTCAATGGGAGCGGGGAATCCAGGTGGGCAGCTTTGTACACATGCAAATTCAGCTGCTCAAGGACCTCAGGTGGCATTTGGCAAAGCCAATGCCCTAGGCAGTCCAGATGGTGCCTCTCTGACAGTGTCCACACCCTGCAGGCCCCAACCAACGCCTCTCATCATTAGTATCCAGTGCAAGGTCACCAGCCAGGACCCAGGCTGCAGCTCCACACCTGGGACATCAGGGCCTTGGGCGTGTCCTCTCTTGCTGGGCAGGTCTAAAGAGCCTCAGGGCAATACAGGTCTAGGGTCAGAAACAGCTGCTCCAGAGAGCCGGCGGGGCTTGCCACCAATCACTTACTGTGCTGCTGTCCTATTATTTCAGAAAGTCACTCCATCTCACTTGTCTCTATCCATCTTTGTAAACTATTGCCTTATCATCTGGATTTTCTCCTGCCGAGTTTTATGAGGCAGTGACACCCTGAGTGAGGGCCTGATGGGGGTCAGAAACACCACCCTCACTAAGGGCTTTAAACAAACACCCCAAAGAAGGAAATTATCTTCAGGACTTAAATATCAAGTTCCTTGAGTCTTTGAGAAGAATTAAAAATAAAACCTGCCTTTGAAATAAGTCTTCTTTTCTGGATTAGGGAAGGTGGAGGCAGGGAATAAAGGTGATGATAAAGTCCCAGCAGGCAGGGCAGTGGGACTTCTGTGTTAGACAAGGGAAATGGGTCAAGATCAGGCTGTCCACCCAGTTCTCAAAGGCACAGGACACACAGCAGCAAGAGGAAGGGCTTCCAGCTCACTGGTGACCTCTCCTAGACGGAAGCCTGGGGGTCGGGAGGCCCACAATCAGCCCTGCCACATGCAGGTCCAGCACCTACAATGGCCGTCTTAGAGGTTCAGCTCCTACAGGTCAAGGCCATGGCAATGGAGACTCCAGGGACACTTTTCCAGCATAGGCACAGCCCCCACCTGCTGCCCAGGCCAGCCCTGCCCCCGACCTCACCCCCTCCCTCTCCATCCCAGCCCTCCTCCTCCTCACCCTGGGCAGCACTGCTCGCAACAGGCCAGACCACCAGCCCACTTGGCCACCAGGAACTGCAGGCAGCTGTGCTGAGTGGCGAATGTTCCCTTGTCCCTAGGCTGTCAGGGCTGGGATGGTCAGAACTACAAGGCTTAGGGAATCTGCTTTTCAACAAGGAGCTCCCCAAATTACAAGGTCCCTAAATTAACCAGGAATAAAGGCACACAAGAGGCAGACACTGTGAAGCTGGCAGTTGGCACTCAGCTTACCACAAGTGCCCTGGCAGTCACCAGGACCTGCGCAGTCGGTAGCCCCCGTTCTTGTTGCCTCCTCAGCCACATGGGCCACCCACAGAGGAGGATAGCTGGGACAGTGCCAGGTATGTCTTTGACCAGTGTGCGCCCTCTGGCATCTCAGAGGGGATGAAGACACATCCAGTATGGCTTCACTGTCACACACCCAGGGGACACAGACAACCCAGGGTCACCAGAATGCTATGCTTATGGACTGGGGCTAGAAAACAGGAAGTGCCTGGGGCTAGAAGATGTGTGTAGGTGGCAGGGGAGCGAGGACTCCAGGCACTCCAAGCAACGTCAGACTCTGAGGACCTGAGGCAGCCTAGCCCAGATGCTCCCATCTGTCATCACTGAACCTGTTCCCAGGAACAGAGTGCAGCGGATTCACCTCAAAACTACCCACAAATGGAAGCAGCTCTCACCTTAAATATCTTCAGGTTGTTCTGTGCCTCCTGCAGCAAGCTCTTCAAGGCAAAGTGCATCCTCTGCTTGTTTCTAAAAGGAGCAAATGTCGTCACGCTTTAAGGGCAGCAGGAATAATCCTGACCTCCATGTGCGCCAGCACCTGGCTCTCAGCTTAACTGGGAAACCCAGAGTCTGGGAAAGTCCAATGACATCCTCCCCCACCACAGCACTGAGCATACATGGGAAGAGGGGGCTTGACCCTGGCCCCAGGAGATTTGAGCAACCCCAGCTGAGACAGGGGAGCAGGAGGCCAGGGCCCCATCAGCGTGCGTGTCCCCCACTACTGCTCTCCCACTGCAGCTTCCAAAGGTTGGGGCATGCATTCAGGTAGCCACTTGACAGGTCATTGGGGAGCATGAAGAGAAGGGTAGAAGTCCTGGGACTCCGCATACTCTGACCTCCTGGGAGCTGAGGGCTGGGACTTACCCCACGCTCTGCCCCTCACTTATCCAAAGACCTCAGCCTACCGCCCCACCTCACCACCACTTAACCCCTGGGCCTCTTCTCCAGAGGTGCCCCAGGACTGTCCCTAACCACCCACCTGGGGTGGAGGCAGACCACCCCAGGCAAGGATGCTGAGCCCAGTCAAAAGGTCACCACTCACCCTGGGAGGGCAAGCCAGCAAGATCCAAGCCCCCCACCCGCAGTCAGTCGGCTCTAGAAAGGCTGCATTCTGAACATTCCGGGAAGGCTCCCAAGTTGAGTTTTGACAAGTTATAAATTCTCAACAAAGACCTTTATCAATAACTGCTTCAAAACTCAAGAGCCTTGGCTGGGGAGCACTTGCCTAGCAAGCGCAAGGCCCTGGGCTCTATCCCCAGCACCATTTAAAACAAAAACCACTTCTCAGCTTTTGGGTGTGGGGAGGATTCCCACATGAAAAATCAGCACATTCCCTGTGCTCTGGCACACTTAACACTTCATTTTGGACTTTTTAACTTTGAAAGTCTTTGTTCTGGAAGGTTTGCAGTACCACTCAACAAAAAGTACTGTGGCTGTGCCCACAGGCACTGTGTGTTGGGAACTGGCAGGGGACACAAGATGAGCACTGGCAGGCTGGGAGGCAAAGGAAGAACCAACACAGCCCTGCACCGACCAGGGTCCAAGGAGGGAAGACGACGTTGGAAAGGGCCTTGGCTTGTCAGAAAGGACAGCAGGGCTCACAATCACACTCTGCCCTGAGGTCAACTTACTCACGGGACCACCCAAAGTGGGGCAGGGCTGGGGTGCGCTGTTGTGAGACACAGGTACCATCCAGGCCCTACCTCAGCTCTCCCTATGCCAGCCTCCTCCTGCCACCCCTCCACCCTAGCGCCTGACTGCTCCCTTGCAGCCCCTGCTGTTGGATGGACCCACCCCAGCCGCCAGTCACCACCACCTTCCTGACCTTAAAGGGCCAAGACTGGGTCATGTGCTACATGCAAACTGATACACGATGGGTGCACAGCACAGCTGCAGGGCCAGAGTGCGCAGAGGAGGCCTGAGAGTCTGACCACTGGCTGGAGGCCGACTTGCCAGGGCAGAAGCTGCTGCTGCAGCCTCAGCCCTTTTAACATGTGTAGACAAGCAAGGGGCCAAATGTGTAGATGACCAGACTAGGAGGGTCTAAGGGTGGGGGTGACAACGTGGCATGAGTAGAAGACAAATCTGGTGGGAACCTGAATGAAGGAAAATCAGTAAATCCGTGACTACTTCAAATTGTGAGCAGAAGGACAAAGCCTAAAACCCAAGTCCCCAGGGTTTCTCAGACACTGAGGGCAAGGAAAGCCCTATAACAGTGGAGACCCCCCGTCCCACCTCACTCCATACACCCCCACTCCTGACAGAACACCCCCCACCATGAACATCTCTCAAAGCTCCCTAAGCACCCCCACCTCAGACTACCTCTCACTGTCAACACCTCACAGAATACACCTCGCACAATACCCCATCCTTCTCATCTCACAAACAGCCCCCCTCCATTCACACCTCACAGAATATTCCCACCATCCTCACACAAGACCCGCCAGCTGCTCCTACCTCACAGAATACTCACCACCATTGACACTAGAAGAACCCCCCTCAGTTCCCCTCACAAGATACCCCCACCAATACTCCGCAGAACCCACAGGACCCACCCCACAGGATATCCCCTAGTGGGTCACCAACCCCACCTCTGGAGGATAAAGGAGAAATGTCTCTTACCCCGAGTAGAGATCAAGGGGACAGTATTTACTTATCTGCTTCCACTTCCCAGTTGCTACCTGTTAAAACAACAATGAGGGGGTCAAATTACTGGGTGTTTGCGACTTCACAGAGCCACCTCCACACAGAGCAGCGTAAGTGAAATGCGACCATCAGGGGGGCTGTAGACTTCTCCCAGAAAAGGCTCCAGGTGCACGACTCTCTGCAGGAGGGAGCCAAGGAAACATTCACCCATCTCTGGGAGTAAGGTGACCACAGCCCAGGCCTTCAGTGAGCAGAGAAGGAGCAAGCACATGAAAATTACAGGGCTCATTTTTGGTGATGAGATTGATAAATCTTTAAAATTGTAAAGCCCAGTAATGGAGAGGGCGTTGTTAACAAGTAACTCCATATCACCAGTGGGATGAAAAACGGACACAACCTTCTGTGGTGGTAATCAAAATGTAAAATGTGCATGCCGGGCTGGGGATGTGGCTCAAGCGGTAGTGCGCTCGCCTGGCATGCGTGTGGCTCGGGTTCAATCCTCAGCACCACATACAAACAAAGATGTTGTGTCCACCGATAACTAAAAAAATATATATATATTAAAATTCTCTCTCCCCCCCTCACTCTCTCTTAAAAAAAAAAAAAAGTGCATGCCCCCAGGCTTGATAAATCTACAAGAAATCCTGAAAAACTGACACAGGACAAAAAGGTATAAGGATAAAATGTTGACTGCAGACTATCAACAGCAGCAGAACCCTGAAACCAAAAGCCAAGAGCAAAGAAAGGACTAAAGAACCCACTCAGTGGGTCAGCACACAGCCAGCAATCTGCTGAATGAAGGAATGAATACATGTTATGCACCAGGCCCAGAAAGAAGTAGGGCTCAGTTCAACCGGCAGGATGATGCCTACAGTATGAGGTCATTTCTCTTTTAAAAAAAAAAAAAAAAGTTTACCTACATATCTGTACATCCAAATATACACTGCAAAAGGCCTTAAAGAATACACAACAAATCCTCAAGGGTTATTTTAATAAAAATAAAAAATTAAAAAAAAAAAAAACAAGGACTTGGCAGAACATGTACACCTGGCATGATCCAATTTCACCATATAAGGGTGTGTGCACACACAAACTTTAGAACATGTTGAGAGAAACACATCACTTTCTTTTCCCTTGAATAATATGTTCATTTTGTTGCCACAGGAAAAAGTATGGAAAGTTGTGTAAACTGACAATATGAGTTACCTGGGAAGGCAGGTGACCAAATCCATATGATGGCCTATTTTATCAGTTACATGACAAGGTATTGCTTCACAATTAAAAAAAAAAAAAACATATTTCTTCAAAACCCATCACATAAGCTGGGCATGGTTTTTGCGGAAGAAAACTAGCAAAAATTGTCAATCAAAAATTTTAGAACTCTGGAAATTGACCAGAGATTTGCAACAATCCAGGAAACATTTATTCAAGAAAATCAGCCAAATCTAAGCAAGAACAGAGTGCTTATTAGTACTTGAACTGCCCTATTCCCATCTCTCTATCTCTAGCTCCAAGGGAACCATGGAAACCACCTCCCACAATCACAGTGAACACCCACAGTCTGGCAGCCACAGAGCGAGCAGAACAGGGCAGGTGCATCCCCAAAGCCATGTTCGCAGAGGACCGTCACTTTCTAGCCCATCTCTAGATTCTAGGAAGATTCCATTTGAAAGGACCTGATTCAAAGCTCTCTGGTACAGAAGCCCTTTTTCCTAGGGACATTTGTCAAAAATATTTAGAAGCAATTATATAACTTCACAACTTTCTGAGATGGGACAAACCACAGGCTAACTTAAAGCTAAAAACGAAAAAGAAAAAGTAAGGTGTGGTGATGCACACCTATAATCCAAATGACTCAGGAAGTTGAGGCAAGAGGATCACAAGTTCAAAGATAGGGCCTCACTAAGTTAATGAGGCTAAGCATCTCAGCAAGACCCTGTCTCTAAGTAAAAATAAAAAAGGGCAGTGGATGTGGCTCAGTGGTTAAGCACCCTGGGTTCAATCTCTGGTACCAGAAAAGAAGAAAAACCCAAGAAGGAGATGTACAAAGAAGCTTTGAGAAGCTCCAAATATCCCAGGCAATCTAATGAGTCATGAACAGGCTCAAGAAAGACCTGAAAAGGCCCTGAGCTCTTTCCTGAGCTGATGGCTCTGTGAAGTATAGGCTAAGGCAGAGCTGTCCACTGCCCAGCTGAGTGTTTAGTAGGCTTCAACAACAAAAAGCCCCTTGGCAAAGACTGGAAGACTTACTGGATCTAAGGACTGAAGAAGATATCTATCAATTAACTTCCCAGTAAGCTAAGCAAGCAGAGACTTCAAGGACCAAACATGACAAAGAATACAGACTTCACAAAATAAGCACAGAAAAGTCACTAAACAAAACAATATAAGCAGCAGCAATTAAAAAAAAAAAAAATTCCAGAAAGGGGGGGAGAATCCAATTTCCAAAATGGCCACATTACTTACAATGACTGTTTTCAACAAATAATCACGAAACATGTAATGAATGGTCCATACGTGAAGAAAAAAGCAATTGATAGACTGTCCCTGAGGAAGCCCAGACACTGGGCTTACTAGACAAAGATTTAAATAAACAATTTTAAATACAATTAGAGCTAAAGAAAGCCAGGGACAAAGAACTAAAGAAAACAAGGAAAATAATGTCTTAAATAGAGAATAATCAATAAAGAGCTAAAAATTACAAAAAGGAACCGAATACAACAGAATTTTAAATTCTGTTACTAAAAAGTATAAGTAGCTGAGCAGCATGGTAGTCCATACCTGTAATCCCAGTTATTAGGAAAGTTAAGGCAGGAGGATCATAAGTTTGAGGTCAGCCTTAACAACTCTAAGATCCTATCTCAAATTTAAAAAAATAAAACAAACAGGACTGGGAATGTACCTCAATGGCAGAACAGTGCAAGACTCTGGATTTGATCCCTAGAACCACAAACTTAAAAAAATAAATTTTAAAAGAAAAGGAAATCAATAGGAAGAATAAGACATGAACAACAGTATAAGTCAAACACACCTAAATACAGAACACACTCTATTCAACATTCTACAAGTAAACATGAAACATTCAAGTAAAAGCCTTAAATTAAACCACAAAACAAGCCTTGATAAATTTAAAAAGAGCAAAACCATGCAAACAATGTTCTCCAAACACAGTGCAGTAAAATTAGAAATCAATAACAAACATGAGGAAAGGAGATATTTTTAATCACCAATGGATAAAGTGGAACTCAAAAGGGAAATCAGAAAACGAGATAAACAAAATGAAAACACACCATACCAAAACTTAGAGGATGAAGAGAAAGCAGTGCTTACAGGGAAACCGGGAGTTGTAAACTTCTCTACTAAAAAGAAGAAAGACTCGAAATACTAGCCTAACTTCTTAAGAAACAAAAAAGAACAAGTGAAACACAAGCAGAGGGAAGAAAACAGTAAGATTAAGTGGAGATAAGTGAAACAAAATAGAAGATGAACAAAACCAAGGAAAAGGAACAAAACCAAAAGTTATTTCTATGAAAAATTAAATATGACACAATCCTCTAATTGGACCACAAAAAGAGGAATCAAGTTACCAAAGTCATGACTGAAAAAGGGAATACGACTACCAATGCTGCAGAAACAAAAAGTAATTATAAAGGAATAGTATGATCAACTGTATCCCAACAAATTAGACAAAATGGACAAATTCCTAGCAACACACAATGACCAAAACTGACACAAGAAACAGAACCTCCATAGACAGATAACAAGAGACTGAATCAGTAACAACAACAAAAAAACTCTTTATAAAGAACCCCAGGACCAGATAGCTTCACAAGGGAGTTCTACCAAACATTTAAAGAATCAACACCACTATTCAAACCCTTCAAGAAAAACTGAAGAGTGTAGAGAAGGAAATACTAACTCATTCTTTGAAGTCAATTATGACCAAAGACAGACAGAGCCATCACTAGCATAGAAAACCACACACCAGTATCCCTTATGATTCAAAAATTCAACAAAAACTATAGAACTGAATTCAATAGCATATAAGGTGGGAATTACCCCAGAAATACAAAAGTGGTCCAACTTATGAAAATCAATGTTAACTAACAGCACATTAATAGGAAGAACAAATACACTTCATGATCTCATGATTATCTCAACAGGCACAAAACAAGCATCTCATAAAATTCAATATCTTTTAAGAACTTCCAAAAAAAAAAAAAAGAACATCTATGAAAACGCCAGCAAACTGTACACATTCAATGAAGAAGACTGAAAGCTTTCTTCCTAAGATGAGAAACACGACAAGCAAGTCCACATGTCTACTTCTCAATACTTCTATATAACAATACTACAAGTTCTAGCCTATGCAATTAGGGAAGAAAAAGAAAGGTTATTCAAGGTCGGAAAGAAAGAAGGAATACCATCTCCATGTGGTAATGATCTGATCATATACACAAATGGTTCTAAGAATCTACACACAAAAAAAGAATTTAGAACAAATGAAGTTCAGCTAAGTGACAGGATACAAAACCAGTAAACAACAAACAATTTAATTTCTTACGTCACACCCATTAGGATGGCTACTATTGAGGGGGGGGACAGAAAATAACAAGTGTTGACAAAATTATGGGGAAACTGGAATCCTGATGCACCACTGATGGGAATGTAAAATGGTGCAGCTACAACGGAAAATACTATAGCAGTTCCTCATAATTAAAAGGAGAATCACCATATAATCTAGCAATTCTACTTCTGGTTGTATATACAAACAGAACTGAAAGCAGCCAAACAATGAAAGTGACCCAAGTGCCAATTGATGGACACATGGATAAGCAAAATATGGTACAAATTATTATTATTCAGCCTTTAAAAAGGATGTAATCTGACACATGCTAAAACATGAATGGACTTTGAGAATATTATGTTCAGGACTATATGCCAGTCACAACAAGACAAATACTGTATGATTCCACCTACATGAGGTATCTAGGCTAGTCACATACATAGAGACAGAAAGTAAAGTGGTGTTTACAAAAGGGCTAGGGGAAAGGAAAATGGGAAATTACTGTTTAATGAACACAGGGTTTTAGTGTTGCAATCTGAAAAAAGTTCTGGAAATAAATGGTGGTGATGGTTGTACAACAATATGAATATGTTTAATGCCACTGACATCCACACTTAATGATTAAGATGATAAATTTTATGTTAGAAGTATTTCACCTCACGAATTTTTAAATATATATTTTAAATTGTGAAATCCATCATATTTTTATGCATTAGCAATGAGCAGTCTGAAAATAAAAATTACCCCTGAATTGGCATCCAAAAGAATAAAAAACTTAGGAATAAATATAACAAAAGTAAAAAATTTACACTACAAAACATCAATGAAAGAAATTAAGAACCTACAAAAATGGAAAGACACCCCAAGGTCACAGAGTATTAAGAGTGTTAAGATGGCAATACTTCCCAAACTGATCCACAGATTCAATGGAATAGTTATCAAAATCCCAGAAGGTAGCTGTGCACGGTGGTGCATACCTGTAATCCCAGTGGCTCGGGAGGCTGAGGAAGGAGGATCGCAAGTTCAAAGCCAGCCTCAGCAAAGGCAAGGGACTAAGCAACTCAGTGAGACCCCGTCTCTAAATAAAATACAAATAGGACTGGGGATGTGACTCAGTGGTTAAGTGCCCTGAGTTCAATCCCTGGTATCAAAAAAAAAAAAAAAATCCTAGATGGTTTCCTTCAGAAGTTGACAAGCTAAAGACACCGAAATTTAGGGGCTGGTGTTGTGGCTCAGTGGTAGAGCAGTTGCCTCACATATGTGAGGCACTGGGTTTGAACCTCAGCACCACATAAAAATAAATAAACAAATGTATTGTGTCTATCTACAACTAAAAAATATATATTAAAAAAAAGACACCAAAATTTAAAACTATTCACAAATGATACTATGTACAGAAAATTCAAAATGATCCACAAAAAAGCTATAAGAGCTGATAAAAAACTAAGCAAATTTGCAGAGTTGAAGATCAACATACAAAAGTCATTAGTGGCCATGCATGGTGGCATAAACCTGTAATCCCAGTGACTTGGAAGGCTGAGACAGGAGGATCACAAATTCAAGGCCAGCCTTGACAGTTTAGTGACACACTGTCCCCAAAATAAATAACAAGAAGGGTGTTATAGCTCAGTGGCAGAGCAGTACTAGGTTCAATCCCCAATACCAAGAAAAAAATAAAAAAGCCAGTAGTGGTTGTATACACCAGCAATGAACAGTCTGAAAAAGAAATTAAGGAAGCCCATTCCATTTACAATGACATTTACAATATTCCAAAAGAATAAAATACCCAGAAATTTAGACAAAGTACCAAAAACTACAATGTTGAAAGAAATTAAAGAAGATGAAAGAAAAACAATAAACTTGTGTTCATGATTGTGAGCCAATACTATTAAGACAATAATCCTATCCAAATGATCTTGTTTTATGCAATTTCTGTCAAATTCCAACAGCATTTTTTTTCAGAAATGAAAAACCAATTCTCAAATTTTATTTAACAGTAAGAAGGCCCATGTAGCCAAAACAATCTTGAAAAAGAAGCTAGAAGCACCACACTTCTCAATTTCAAATATATTACAAATCTACAATAAGAAAATAGTATAATACTGGCATAACGACAGACATGCAGACCAATGAAAAACAGAGAAGAGAGCCCAGAAATAAACCTTCACCTATATGGCCAAAAGGTCTTCAAAAAGGGTGGCAGGACAATTATTTGGATGAATGGACAGTCTTTTGACAGGTGTTGGGAAAATCAGCTATCTATAGTAAAAGTCTTAAGTTGAACACTTAACCTTAAACCACTCAAAAAATACCAAAGACCAGACTGGGGTTGTGGCTCAATGATAGAGCACTTGCCTAGTACATGTGAGGCACTGGGTTTGTTCCCCAGCGCCACATAAAAGAAATTAAATAAACAAAATAAATGTATGGTGTCCATACACATATAAAAAATGTTAATTGAGAAATATATATGTATATTTATTCTCAACAACAGCTGAGAAGGGTGAGGCAAGAGGATCATAAGTTTGAGATCAGCCTCAGCACTTTAGCAAGGCCCTAAGCAACTTAGTGAGACCCCGTCTCAAAAAAAATAAAAAGGGATGTGGCTCAGTAGTTAAGCACCCCTGGGTTCAATCCCCTGTACTGAAGACAGCAAGAGAGAGAACGTACGTGTGTGTGTGTGTGTGTGTGTGTGTGTGTGTGTGTGAGAGAGAGAGAGAGAGAGAGAGGGAGATCAAAGATTTCATCGTAAGACCCAAGACTGTTAGAAGACGACGATACAGGAGAAAAGCTTCATAACACTGAATTTGGCAATGATTTCTTGGATATGACATCAAACACACAGGTAATGAAAGAAACAACACACTGGACTTCATCAAAATTAAAAACTTCTGTGCGTCAGAAAACATTAATCACAGGGAAAAAAGGCAAGTAACAGAAAATTAGAGAAAATATCTGCAAATCAGATCTCATGAGGTATTAATATCTAGAATACATTAAAAAAACAACAAAAAAACTATTTCAGAAATAGGCCAAGAAATTGAATAGACATTTCTCCAAAGAAGATATAAAATGGCTAATAAGCACATGAAAAGATGGTCAACACCACTAATATTAAGGAAATGCAAACGGATACCAACTCATGCCTACTAGGATAGATATAACCACAGAAACAAACAATAACAAGTACTGGCAAGGAGAAATCAAAACCCTTGCACATTACTGGTAGGAATACAAAAGGTCCAGCTGCTATGAAAAATAGTTTAGTGTTTCCTCAAAATGTTAAGCACAGGATTACCTTAACACTCAAAAATTCCATTCATAGGAATCTACCAGGAGAATTAAAAAACAGGGTCTCAAAGAGGTACATGTACTCAAATGTTCATAGCAGCACTATTCATAATAGTCAAAGGTGAAAAATGATCCACATGTTGGAATTCTATTTAGTAGATAGATGAATAAACTAAACATGGTACATTCACAATGGAATACCATATGGAATATTGTTATAAGGAAGCCAGAAAAGGAAAGTAGTACTGACATGCTTCAACATGGATCAACTTCAAAAAATTAATGCAACATGAAAAAAAATCTAATCACCGAAGGCATATTACTATTATTAGTCCATTGTGAAATTCCAGAATAGAGAAATCCACAGAGACAGAGCAGACTGGTGGTTGGTGGAAGCTTGCAAGAGTGGGGGATGGAAAGTGACTGCTAACAGACAGGGTTTCTTCTTGAGATGATGAAAATGTTCTGGAGTTAGAAGTGTCCATTGCACAACCTTGTGAAAGAGTAAAACCCACTAAATTAAATAATTAAGAGGAATATTAATGGTTGTGAACTATATCTTAAGAAACTTGAACTTGTGAAATGAAAAATCAATAGGAGCTGGGGTTGCAGCTCAGCGGTAGAACGCTCGCCTAGCAGGTGCGAGGCCCTGGGTTCAATCCTCAGCACCTCATAAAAATAATAAAATAAAGGCATTGTGTCCAATTACAACTAAAAAATAAATATTAAAAAGAAAAGTCAACAGGAAATATTCACATTTTCCTTAACTCTTCTGAAACCTCAGGGTGGCCTCCTCGGGAGCTCAGACACCCTGCATGCAGCCCTCCTGCAACCTGGTAATCAGTTCTTCTCACCTTGAGGTGCTGGTGCATGCAGTAGCGACACACCTTGTGCTTCATCTCATGGGTAACATAGCTGGAGAAAGGAATAAACCCACATTTTGGCTGTAAAATAAGCAAATAAGGAAGAAAATAATATTTAGGGAGAATTCACACAGCTCTAAACATACAAGTCACTAAGATGATCAAGAGCAATGGGGGTCAGGTGGAAACGGCCCCAGAAGCCGTTTTCACTTTCAGCTTCCAGAGGGATCAACACTTCCCTGTCACATCATACAAATTTCTCTTGGCCTCCAGAGGACCCAAGGCTAGCATTCCCACAGGGAACATTGGCTCTGTACTGGCTGAACAAGAGCACAACACAGAGCAGCTTTATGCTTTCTTTATGGAATGCAGATGAGAAGGCGTAGAGATGGACCCAAACTCCCAGCTCCAAGGAGCATAACCATTGTTCCTGCTGACACCAGTCCGTGGCCTAAAGGCGTCCAACTGATAGTTGGTAGCTTCCAGAACATCAGGGAATCCAGCTGCCTTCTAAAAACTGTGTCCTCTGAGCACAAGCAACACAGAAGGCCTGTGCTCAGAGTTGGGTGCTAGAGAATTTGGCTGAGGATCAAGTGCTCAGGCCAAGGGCATGACCCAGAGATCACTGCCTCAGAAGTAGGAAGGATGGAGAGAGGTAATAGACAAATGTTATAAAAAAAACTTCCTGGGAGGCTTAGGCAGCCACTCTCAACATGGACGGTAAAGCAAGGGGGCCCTGGCCCTTCTCCAGTATCTACTGCCCTCCCCCCACTAAAAGTTCAGGATTCCTAATCATGACACACCAGCCACTGTGCCTGTGAGAAAGTCCTTCCTGTGCAGGTGAAGTGATGAAAATGTTCTGGAGTTAGACAGTGTCCAGTCTAAAGGGCATCCCTGGAAATGATGTGTGTAGGATGACCTGACCTGCTTTCCCCTGGTGAACCTCGACGTGGGCTTGCCCCAGTCCAGGGCATTGTCAACACCCAGGAAGGAGCCTAAACCTGGGCTCTGGGAGCTGCAGGAGGGATCCATGACTGGCATTCTCACTGGGGGAGATGTGGAATGTAGTAAGTGGCTCTGGAAGGACAGAGAAGCAGACCAAGTTCCTGCTGAGGGGCCATACACGTACTTGAGGCAGACACCCCATGGCCTTCACAGTCTGAGACCAATATTCCCCTTGCCCAATCAGTCTTCTCCCTGAGTTCACCTTGATCTCTACACACAGAATTGGTCGGTGCTCTGCAAAGCGGTAGGTTTGAAGTCTGGTTAAGTTGGGAAGGCACATAGCGTAACCACTGAGAGTGTCCAGGTCCTTGTCACAACGAGACTCTGGAAGACAGCAAGAGTGACATCTGAAGGTCAGCAGGAGAGACAGTTAACCTCAAGGCACTGAAAAGAATCCTATAGGGGAGGGTCAACCTCACCCAAAACAAGCCCACCATCATGCTGGCTCCAAAGTCACTTAGAGCCCAGCAAGAAGCTCAACTTTACCTGGGTGCTCTGGGATGCATGACAGTAACAAAGTGGTTCATGGCAGGCCTTGGGCCACATGTTTTCAGGTCTGGAGGGGCTCATGCCTCTGAACCTCAGTAAGGGCCTTGGACACTGAGGCTGTGAGCTTTCCCAGTGGCATCACATGGGGCACTAACACATCCTCACGAAGAGAATAGGTGCTGCCCATGTGCCCTGTGGAACTTTCTCCAACCTGTCTCTGTACTCTTACCTTGGTTGATTTTGTCTTTATCCTTTCACTGTAATAAACCATAACCATGAATGTAACAGTGAGACCTGGGGTCCTTCTAGCCAATTATCAACCCTAAGAATGGCCTTGAAGGACCCTAAAGGTGCAACTGTTAGAAGCAAGGTTCGCCTTGGGAGTGGCCCCCTAATTCCATGGCTCCCTAAGTCCAGGAACTCAGAGAGGAAGGAGTCTGCAGCCCCTCTTCCTCTCAAGCCTTGGCCCTTCCCAACACATGGTGCTCCCATTCTGCCTCACAGGATTCTGCTGGAAGCTGGTGTGGATAGAGCCAAAGAGCACTGGGCTCCAGGCCCCTGGGGTAGGCGTCCTTTCTTTCATATAGCAAGCCTCATTCCAAGTGGTTGCTATGAGGGACAGCAGTTCTTACCATTGTGCAATAAAGCTTCAACTATGATTATAACATGAAGTAGGAATGCTGAGCAGCACAAGCAGCTGGAGGCAAAACCCTGGAGCCAGCCTCTATCCACCTTGGTGGAGATGAAGACTGGGAACCCAGACACTGTCCTGTGCCAACAACCACCTCAGGCTCCCCTACAGCACAAAGCCTGCTCCTCCCTGCCACAGCCAGACCCCAGGCCCAGAGCACTACTGGCTTCCATTTTCCAAATCAAATCAGGAAGGAATTCTATGGTGGCCAATTCCGTCCTCTCACTGGTTGGCTGTGCTCTAGGAAGAGATATTTCCATGCTTTGCACATGAACTTTATGTCTTTGACAGTGACTATGGGGGAAAAAAGCTTTAATTGGGTCTTGCCCATAAGGCCACCAGCAAGTGCAAGAAAGATAGGCATGAGGCCAGGGTAAGAATGTGTGGAGATGATGAAGTTTCTGGAAAAAGAACTGCTGCCAGGGGATCATGTCAAACACTTCTGAAGTGATATTTTTTAAATCACAAACAATATTCCTAAACTAGGACATCCTTACCTGGTCTTTCAGACTGTATCTTTAAACACAGTTGTTTCACAAACTCTAAAGGCAGCTGAACAACTTCCTGTAAGAATAGACAAAACAGAGCGATTGCACAATGACAAGATAGCTGATGCCACAGAATAGCAGTGCATCTAAACAGGGTTAACATACACACAATGTGAAATGAACCATTCTATCACAATAAAAAAAAAAATTTACAGCTTAAACTCATTATAGGTCTTGGTGATAAGCTGGTCTATTTCCAGAACCAATCCAGGTTAAACAGAGATGCCGACGTTTCAGTGTACTAATGGTGGCTGGCTCTCAGAGTGGCCAGTGGCCATTCACACCACCAGTCTCCCACCACAGAGCCCACTCCTGCAGTCCCCAATCCTCACAGCATCTGCAGACACAGAACAGAGCCTGCAGCAGTTCTCAGGCCACAAGGAAGACCCTTGCAGAGCCCTCACACAACCTGAGCATTTCATGCTTCCACCTAAGCAGCAGTGCCAGTCTGATGATCAGTGTCAGGGGAGACGCCTGCACACCAGGGGACTCGCAGCCACAGGGGACCCACGGAGCTGCTGCCCAACACTTCTCTCCACTCAGCTGCTTCTCTGCTGAGTGAAACTGGATCCCAGGTGAAAGGGATTCAGCTGAGGCCTCACTGCTCACCATCTTTCCTTTCCTTTTGTGTTTTCAGGGTGGCTGAATTGTCCCAAAGGGACGCAGGAGACCTGCCTATAATAAAAATGCTGGGATCCTGCCCATGAGGAGACCAGCTTCTCCATTCAGGCCTAGCATGCCCTGGCCCAAACATCAGTTCCCCAGCCTGCTGGGCCAGTTTCACCTGTGATTTCATTACCTACACTTGATATAAGCTGACAACAGGTGAGGTACTAAAATGCCAAGTACTGAATCAGGTAAGGTAAAACAGTGGGAAACACAAAAGTGTGGAAACTCAAAACCTGGGTTATCTCACTGAAGTCCAAGTTCTTATTCTGCTTTAAAGAAATCATAATTACAAAGGCACAGGTGCCTGTCTCTAAGCTGTGTAACAATGATGATAACAACTGCATGATGATCCTCCATCCTGGAAGCACCTTAGTCCCACACCACCAAGCACACCAGGGGAGACACAGCAAGCACCCAGGTCTGGGGCCAGACACACAGAGACCTTCCAGGCCACCCTCTGCCTCCCGCCCAAATGAATCCACAGCCACCCAGTGAAGAGCTGACCTGGGTTCCTTCTATACAACATTAAATTATTGATTTTATGATGTGGATGTCTATGTTTTAAGTCAAGATAAAATGTCTATAGTAGGCAGCCCCTTTGAAGTCACATAGCATTGCCATCCAACCAACCACATGAGCCCAGTGACAAGCAGTCCCTGTGTGTGGCACTAGCCTGCAAAGAGCCAAAGTTAACATCCACAGAATGCCCCTCTTGGAGACATGCCACTGACACGGAGTGAGGACCTCCAGATGTGGTACCATCCTTGAAGGGACAAAGGGATACTGCTCAGAAGGACATATCCCAATCTGGCCAACACATCGGCATGCCGAGGATCAAAACAGGGAGTCAAGGCCACCCCAGTAGCATCCAACCTCATGTAGATCTGGTCAGAAGAGAGGTGGAGAGGCTGAGGCTGTAGCTCAGTGGCACAGCACTTGCCTAGAACATATTAGGCACAGGGTTCAATCCTTAGTACCACATAAAAATATTAAAAAGCATTCTGTCCATCTACAACTACAAAAGATAAAAAAAGAACAGAGGCAGAACTTGTAGAATTGCAGACCTCTACAGTACTTAAGAGCAGTGGCTGGAGGACTGAGGTCCCTAAAGATGCCTAGACTCACATCATGCTCCCTCAGCAGGCCTGGGGTCAGGGTGTGGCGGTCACTGTCTCCCACAGCCTCGGCACAGGGGCTGTTATGTCTTGTCTCAGGGCAAACAAGATGCAAATGTCCTCTCAAGGGCTTCACTCACCTAACTTGCTGACACATCCACCCTTGCTACTGGGGCCAGTGTGGCCCTGCAGCCCTAATGATGCTGTCACCTGGGGAACACATGTCTGCCTGGAGAAGCTGATCAGGCCCACACTGCAAGCATCCTGCCAGCACCTGCTCACCTGAAGAAAAGCAAGCTGACTCTGGCAGGTGTCTTAATGTGGAGGTGATACATAGCAGTTGACCTTGTGGGCTGAGCTGCTATCACTGCAAATTACTCTACTACAGCCTTGCACATCAAAGACAAACAGAACCAAACCCAGAGCCACTGTTGCAGACAACTCTGACCCTGTCCCCTACCTCAAAGGAGTCCCTGCCACCACCCCACAGGTCACCATCCCTTGCACTCCCACATCCAATTATCCCAGCCAGTAAACACCATCGCTGCCCATGTCCTCCACCCTCCCAGAAAGAGACCTGAAACCCACAGGACCAGAAACACTCCCACTCAGCACAGGAGCCAGAGTATAGGCAGCAGCACTTCCAGCACTTCTGCAAACATTCTCTCCTCAAGGAGAATGTTGGCACAGACACCATCCAAGGGGCACAGTGTGGAAGAACCTCACGACTCTTCCTAAAGCACCACCCATGACCTCCAGATGTCCAACAAGACCACAGTGTGCGAAACAGGCCACAGAAGGCAAGCCTCCTGGCAACAGCTAAGGCAGAACTGAGGACGCTTTCATGGGCCCAGGCCTGAGGCTCTGCTCAGAGGACAGTACAGGTCAGACAGATGGGTCAGGGTGTGTCCTGTCCCCACTGACCTTAGGTAAGCAGCAGGCGGCTCCTGCACACACAGCAGTGCTAAGGGTTCTCACAGCTGTTTCTCTAGACCCAGGTTTTAAAATTAAACTGGGCAACTGGAGCCCTTGGTGGGTGTGGAGAGCAGGGACTTGCCTCCAACCTCACACCCATGTGCTCTCCACAAGGACAGGCAGCCCCAGCCAGGGACAGGGAAGGGGCTCCCTTTGCTTCTTAACCTACTGGAAGTTGTCCCTTTGAGCTTAAGGACAGGCCGACACTCATTCAAAAGCCCTCACCAAGCAGGAGGGCCAGGGGAGGTAGAAGGCTTCTCTCTGAACCTCATGGTCCTCAGCATCTGCTGAACTGCCTCACAGCACAGGAAGGAAAAGCGCCTGGAGACTCTGACTATATGGGGTTTTCAAAAGCACCAAGTTCCAAAGGAAAATCAAGATGCTATTATTGTTCACACAGAACCCACCTATGGATTAAGACATGAACAAAAGTCACTTACCCCACAGTGAACATAGTTCTCCCCCAAAAATTCTTTCATGACGTTTTTGCCAAAGTCCACTATGTTCTGTAGGTGCTGAAATATCTCTTCTGAGGTCTGTAAGAGACAAGTTTAAGATGGACCTCTGGGCAGAACCCACCAAAGTTGGGGGGACACCAAAATCCCCAAGACCCTGTCACAATGGCTGCATCTAGGCCACAGTCTTTAGCCACCTGTTGTGCTGCAAAACGTGGAGAAAACGCCGACTAGAATGTGCTGCCTCAGGTGGTTTTGGGCAGTGCAGTCAATGGACAGGGGACAGACAGAACAGAGGATGGAGCCACCTCTGGAACACATCTACTGAAACAGAATCCTTTGGGTCATTTCTCTTCAGCAGCTGAGGCAAGGAGCCCGGGACGCTGGGGCCCCTTTGGGCACCCCGGCTGCTCATTCCACTCCACTCTCACTGCAGCCCCACCTGCCAATGACACTCCAGTTCCTTCCTCCCCTGTGAAACCAACCCTGTGAGGCACCTGTGTGTGCTGCCACCTCCACCCACCAATGGGCCCCAGCTTTCTATGACCTCTGCCCACAGACACTCAACCCACTGCCCTAGTGAGATGGTGACACATCAATCCTACACATTCGACATGGCTAGCGCCACCTCAAAAGCACTCCACCTGCCACACTGTGGGGTACCCACCCTCACAGAAGGATCAGACCCACCCAGGGGGCCTCATGGGTAGAGCAAGCCAGATGAGTGTCTCAGCCTCTCCCTCAGAGGATGTGCTAGAAGCAGAGAAAGGGCCATAGACACAGGAGCCTCCACTGTGTAGTAAGCACCTGTGAACACCTGAGACTCACATATACCGGGAGTTAGACAGCTGATCGGGGCGGCAGAAGTTTTCTGGGGGTCTATGACACTGTATTGGGAAGACTCGGTCAAAAGAAGCTTAATTATCCACCAGACCTTGCCCAGAGCCACTTCAACACAGACTGCCCACCAAGTGTCAGTACTGTGCTCACAGATACAATTAACCACAGATGGGTAAACTGGGGCAAGGGTACCAAGGGACTGGGCAATGCAAAGCTGAGACCTGGTCCTAGGTTCCTCACCACAAACAGGGCCCTCAGGCAGGACACAGAGGCCAGGCCAGGGCAGGTCCTGCTCAGCAATACACAGACCCTGTCATGGTGACACATGGTGAAACATGGGTCAAAGTGCTGGGGCCTGGCAGTTCTCATATCAGGAATGAGCGCCCACCTCTTTCCACATTCCACTGGATGCTTCTGCTGTGTTTAAAATTTCTGCAAATAGTATTAATGTTTCCGCAGCAAGGAAAAATCCAAGTCTTTTTTTTTTTTTTGTATCAGGGATTGAACCCAGGGGCACTTATCCTCCTGCCTCAGCCTCCGAAGTGCTGGGATTACAGGCATGGACCACTGCACCTGGCCCCCAATTCTTCTTAAATAACAGTTGGAATGACAGGGTGGCCCACCCACCAATCTTACCTTCTTCCTATTTGGAGGAAACTTCAGGAAACGCAGCACTACACAACGCTGTTGGAAAATAAAACAGTCTGATTAGTACTCGCCTGACACCCAGGCACAGGAGTCAGCAGCTGAGAAGAAGGGGCCAGAAAGCAAGGAGGTCCCGGGACTGAGGCTGCCAGGAAGGACCCAGAGAAGGGACACTAGAGTGAAGCCACTTCCAGGGCATGTGGGTAGCAGGGAAGCCAGGAAAAACTACCTTTGACCAAGCCTGTCCATTCCTACTTATTTACCTTATGGAAATAACTAAAGGAGTTCAAGTGATTTTTAGCTACTTTGTATAAAAGCAGTTTATAATTCCAAGTATAAACAATCTAATTGCTCACCAATAGTGGGGACACACCACAAACCATGGAATACCATGCAGTCATTTACAAGAAAATAAGGTGTCAGTATTTAAAGACAGACATGCAGTCATCATATACTGCTACATACAAAGCATCAGTCCACTTTCATAAAAATTCTCTCTATATATATACACATATACACCTATCTACAAATAATCCTACCTATATGAATTTAAAAAAACAGGCAAGATCAACCCCTGGTGTCCACTCCTCAGGTAGGTGGAAATGCCCCCAAGGAAGGTTCCAGAAGGGAATGGTAATGAGATTTTGTTACTTTATGACAATTAAATGAAATTCATAACCTCAGCACTTTTCTTACAGGTATGTTACACTCCAATGTTAGATTTTCAAAATAAAAACTTTGAAGTAACAAATACATATGATCTGTTGGTATGAAAAGGTCTGAAAAGATGTTCAACACAAGTTTAACAGTATCAGGTCATGACCACAATTTTTTTTTTTTTTATGTTTACTGGAATATTCCAAAATGTTTTAATGTTCATAGTACACAGAATAAGAACACATATTCTACATGGGAAAGAGTGTGCCTGGGGCAGGCTTCACCTGCACAGAGGAGTGGGAGGTGGTGACTGGCAGGAGTCCTGGGTAGCATCCATGAACCTGGCAGGGGCAAGAGTAGGCAGGGCACATTGGAGAAGGCTTAGAGAGCACAGATTTCTAGAAGATGCCTAAGGAGCAATAAGGCCCAACAGAAAGGAAATCAGCCCTCAGTCCTGGGGAATGCCCACTCAGAAACACTGTTCCTCCTAAAACCCATCTGTCCTGGTTGGGACCTCTTGGTCCACGAGTTCCTCCTCTTCCTTTTATACCTATATCTACACCTATATCTATATCTATATATACATAGATATAGATATATGGATACACACACACACACAAACATATATGCAACTTTTTAAATTTATTTATATTTATATATTTTTTAAGCAACAGGATCTTACTATGTTGCCAAGGCTGGCCTTGAACTCCTGAATTCAAATCCAACTTCAGCCTCCTGAGCAGCTAAGACAATGTGCAGACTACAGGCATAGGTGCTGGCTTCTACAGCACCACCACTCCCCCACTTTTCTTCTTTTTCGGGCAGACTGGGGATTGAATCCAGGGATGCTCCCTCTGAGCTACATCCCCAGTCCCCCCACACCTTTTTTTTTTTTTTTTTTTTTTGGAGACAGGGTCTCTTGCTAAGTTGCTGCCCTCAAACTTGCAATCCTCCTGCCTCAGTCTCCTACATAGCCGAAATTACAGGCATGTGCCACCACACCCAGCTTCCCCAGCACCCCTTAGTGAGCTCTCCTTCCCAGTTGGTACCATCTACCAGGCTTGTTGTGAATCTACTGAATAAATGTGCCCTCCTTCCACACCAACTGCAATAGGAGGGCTGAGGTCTATGGCATACATGCTTAAACTGTCAAGGCAGGCATCAACAATCAGTCCTGGAAATCAACTGGCTAACACACTTTCATAGAAAGTGTATCAGAAGTTGATACACAGAAATCTAAACTCTTGACAACTTTTCAGAAACTCACTCTCCTTAACAGTTATTCACTCCTCATCTAGACACAATAGGCTGTTCTGTTCAAGGGCCTGTCTGATCAATCCCTCCCACAATTAGACACCAAATACAATAAGAATGCTGCCACTAACAGTAAGTATTTCACACTACAAACATGTGTTAATGAGTAAAGTGAGTTAAGTTTCCCAGGGTAAGCCTGATCATGCTGGAAAATGTAATAAGAAAACATACTCATGCCCTGATCAACAGATTAACCCACACTGCCCTGGCCCATCCACAATGCAAGCTCTCCTCTGTGCTTCCAACAGGGCCATCCCTGCCACCCACAGAGTTCTGCATTATCTAGAGGAAAACAGAGTCTCTCTCAACTTTCCAGGGGCCTAATGAGCTAAAAACCAGATTTTTATAGCCAAGCAGTCTTAAGAAAAGCAATGCAAGGCAAGTCATGTGAGCTTTTTCTTCACAGAACTCTCCACTACAGCCTCAGAGAAAGGAGTTCAAAGCCCCATGAAATTCCAACTGTGAGGAACACAAGAACCCTCTCACCTGGAGGCATCTGGCCATCTTTTATCTTTATCTTTTTTGTACTGGGGATTAAACTCAAGGGTGCTTTACCACTGAGTCACATCCCCAACCCTTTTCATTTTTTGAGACAGGGCCTCACTAAGTTGATGAGGCTGGCCTCAAACTTGTCATCCTCCTGCCTCAACTTCATAGTCACTGTGATTACACCCATGCCTCATCATACCTGGCAACACTTGCCTATTAATACAGATTCAGATTTCCAAAGTTTCTGATCAATATGTTCCTGGTAAAGGCAGGAAAAGCTAGTCTTTTCTGTTTATTTACAAATGGAAATTATAAACTTCCTTTGCATTAATACATACACATAAAGTGGCCCAGCTTCAGCCTGGAGGGAAGCCCAGAGATCAAGGCTGGATCCCCAAGATCAAGGTCATGCAGGGTGAAACAGGGCTTGGATGGCGGCCCGAACCCCAAAGGAACCCTACATGTCCTTCCAACTGTCAGGATCCCTGTGGCTGCTGAGTTGCCAGTTTGGGGGTGGGGCGTGTGCACTGGCTGGAGAGCTAGCCCCTGGCAGAGGATGTGGCACAGGCCTTCCCAGCCCTGTGCAGCAAAGAGGCCTGCCAGCACCCCTTCTGGAGCCACCCCAGTGTGTCCTCGGCCACCCCATCCATGCACCATGGCTCCGCCTCCCTGTTAGAGGTCATTCCCTTCCTCTCAAAGAGGCAGAACCGACACCAACAAAGTCTGAATGTAGTGATGTGTCCATTTCAAGGTTACTAAGCTCTCTCCACCTACCCACTTATCATCCAAAAATGTCACCAGAAACCTGACCAACATCCCCAAGGAAACTGCAGAATCAGCTTAAAATGCCAATCTTGATCAATACCAACACTCAAACACACTCAGCTAGCCTATCCCGCACAGCCAGTGCCAACTGACCCTCACAAGAGGCCTGAGCAGGGGATACCAGCTGGAGGTGGGAGATCCCCTGGCTATGCCAGGTAGAGGCCATTAGGCAGGTGGTGACAGAGCCTGGTGACGCTCATGCAGGCTGATGGCAGAAATTAGGTGGGAAAAAAAAAAAAAAAAAAAATCAACCCGTTATCAGTTCTCATTAACAGAATGATACCAAGAGGCACCCTCACCTGGAGGAATCCAGAACTGAAAATTGACAGATTTCTAACTACCAAAAAAAGGCATAAAACTGGGTAAAGACTGGAAGGAAGTGCACCAAAGTATAATAAAAGCTAGTATCTAGGTGGGAAATGTGGAGTGATTTTTACTTTCTTCCTTCTAATACTATATATTTTCCGAAGAGGGAAGAAATAATGATTAGTAATAAATAAAAATGAAAGGCCACAGAGAGCTCACTCTCCCTCCTCTTCATGGTTACCATAAGGTGAAAACAAATTTCCTCCAACATGTCTTACTGCCATGATGATCAGCTTCACCTCAGGCCAAAAGCAGTGAATTCAGCCAACCATGGACTGAACCTTTGAAACCAGACTCTGTTGTCTATCCCAAAGAATGGAAATCAGGATCTGGAAGAGATATTTGTACTCTCATGTTCATTATAACACTAGTCATAGTGATGAAGACGTGTAAACAAGCTAAACATCCATGGAGGATGAGTGGATAAAAGAAAATGCATACAACAAATATGCACATCATAAAATATTATTCACCCTAAAAAAAAATAGAGAACTTCTGCAGTGTGATACAACATGGATGAAACTTGAGGATACTGTGCTAAGACAAACAGAAGGACAAACACTCCATGATTACTCAGCTATGAAGATCTCTAATATAGTCAAATTCATGGATCTGTAGAGTAGAATCACTTGTGGTTACTAGAGAGAGAGAAGTGAGGGGAAAACGTGGCATTACTAATAAATGGACATAAAGTTTTAGTCAAGCAAGATAAATTCTAGAGATCTGCTATATAAAGCATACCTATTAATGACATTATATTCTACTCTTAAACATTAAATAGAAAAGTAGATATCATGTTGTTTTCTTACCACAATAAATCATTTTTAAAAAGCCTACAGTGAACCAATACAATAAAATGAACACCTGCCAGTGTGAAGACAGAGAATATTTGCCAGTCAGCCTTCTTCACTATGACAAAGTTCCTCAGGAAATCAACTTAAAAAGAGGAAAAGATTTATTTTGACTCATAGTTTCAGAGGTTTTAGTCTGTGGTAATTTAGTTCAAGGGCATTCAGGTCTGAAAAGGTAGCACACTGTGGAGGCAGCACATGGTAGAATAAAGCTGTTCACTTCATAGCAGTCAGAAAACAGAAAACTACAGAAAGAGATGGAGGGCCCAATATCCCCTGCATAGGGGATATTGTCCCCAACAATCTAGCTTCCTTCTATTAGACTAGAGTAGTAGAAGGTTCTAAAGGTTCTACCACCTTGTAATACCACCACAGGCTGGAGTCCAGGCCTTCAACACATAGGTCTTTGGGGAACATTTAAGATCTAGACCATAACAAGGTTTATGGTCCCCTGTTATGGAGAGACCTTCCATAAAGATGAACAGGAAAAGGCTGTCTCATCACCTACAAGGCACTCTTAAGGTGTGGGATGGGAGTCACCCTCTAAGTCAATCATACCAAAGTCCCCTGTCCTTTCTCAAGTTGGTTATTCCATCATAGTGATGAGATAACCTAGGAAGGTGACCTGAAAGACCCTGGGAAGCTGAGATTAGGCTACTTTCAAAGGGAGACAGAAAAACACAATAGCACAGGTGTCACCCCTCGGAATGTGGCCAGAAACAGCACTCTGCCAGCTTTTCCCAATCGGTGCAGATGACTCCTAGGCAACAACCATGGTGGACCCAAAAGTGCATCTAGTGGGGCGGGCCCCCTACAGCCCTTCTTCATCCTGCCCTGCTCTGTTCCATCAGACAACGCCACCCAGGGTCTGCCAATCACCAGGAGCAGAAGATGCCAAGTCACTGACTTCTGCAATACAACCAGAAACATATCCCCAGGGCCCCCAGGACTCAGCAGTCCAAGAAGCAGGGCTGCCAGGGCTGGGCTCCACTAGGTGCTCCCAGTGGTACAATTCAACCTCAGGGTGAACTCAATCTCAGAGAAGAGCCACAAAGCAAACCAACAGAGAATGAAGCTGTGGTAAAGGAAGGTACCTGCAAAGCTGTAATATTGGGAGGGAGCCCACTGTTCTGCAGGCATGCAGGAAAGCCAGGAAGCTGACACAGGAACCTTGTCCAACCTGGGCAAGATACCTCCTTCCCAAGCTCTTTCAGCTCCAGCTGGACCTCTCGGTCATCCTTAATGGACTGAAGAGGATGCAGGTGTGAACCATGGGGGAGGTACTAACCCACCAAAAAAAAAAGAATGTGCCACACTGATGATATAACTGAGAAAACGGGAGAACTGAAGGGACAAACTGGGACAGCCTGGTGATACCTAAAGGATGGCAAACCTGAACACGTGTGAAGAGAAGGCACGACTCATGGCAGCACATAACCGAAGAAGCACAGCAAGTATGGGATCCCTGGGACTGCCTGCCTGAGCTGCACCATAGCCATGAAGCAGGCCCAGTCAAGTGCAGCCTTGCTCTCTAGATGCAGCAAGGCCTCCCTCACCTTCCTGTGTTGCAGCTCTCAAAAGAAAGTCACTGGGGAGCTCCATCTCCAACTGAGTTCTGACCAAAGAGGAGGAAAAAGTGGCCATGTCACCTGGGAAGACGTAAAACCAGACAGATGAACACCTTCACATACTAGTGAGGCACAGCGCTAAAAACCACCAAAGAGAATTTAAAAAACAAAAATCCTAACCATGCAATGAAAAATATAAATTAAGGTATACATAAAGTGGGGTCACATGCAGAGCTCAGCAATAAGCTAGAGTGGGACAAGAAAAGAACAAACCTCACCAAGAAAGAAGCCATATTACTGGGCGCGGTGGCACACACCTGAAATCGCAGTGGCTAGGGAGGCTGAGGCAGGAAGATCCAGAGTTCAAAACCAGCGTCAGCAAAAGCAAAGCCCTACACAACTCAGTGAGATCCTGTCTCTAAATAAAATACAAAATAGGGCTGGGGATATGGCTCAGTCTAGTGCCCCTGACTTCAATCCCCAGTACAATACAGAAAGAAAGGGAAGGAAGGAAGGAAGGGAGGGAGGGAGGGAGGGAGGGAGACAGACAGACAGACAGAAGTCATATCAGCAACAGCAGCCTATAAGAACGCCAATGAAAACCTTAAATGTAGAGGGTTTTTTTGTTTGTTTGTTTTTTTTGTTGTTGTTGTTTTTTAAAGACGCTAGTGGCAAGAAAAAGTTAAGACTATTTCAACAAGAGCCCAGAGCTTAGGGATATGCCAGATGGTTGCAAAAAAACAAAGAATATCAACACTTATGGGCTTCCAGCATCTCCAGAAAAAGTGTGATTAACAACATTCCTATAGCACTGAACAACTGCTTTCCACCTAAGCTACGATAAATAATTCTGTAATGGATATCTTTTAGTACAAAAATCTTTATTTTCATTTCTAATTATCTCCTTTTCAAGAATACAAGAATACATGAACAAAGCTGGGCACTGTGGCGCACACCTATAATCCCAGCAGCTTGGGAAGCTGACGCAGGAGGATCATGAGTTCAAAGCTAGCCTCATCAAGTTGAAGAGGTCCCAGGCAACTTAGCAAGGTCCTGTCTCAAAAATAAATAAATAAAAAGAGCCGGGGATGTGGCTCAGTAGTTAAGCACCTCTTGGCTCAATACCTGGTATTCAAAAAAAAAAAAAAAAAAAAAAAAAAACGAACAGAAATTAGATCAGACTATAAACCATTTAGAAATCCTTCTTCCTGATTTTTTTTTTTTTTTTAATGCTAAGGATTCAAACCCAGGACCTCAAGCAAGCTAAATGTACATTCTACCACTGAGCTACACTCCCAGCCCCTTTTCTTGATTACAATGCATATTCATTGTAGAAAATATTTTTTAAAAATTAATAAGGAGCTGGGTGTAGTGTTATGCATGCCTATAGCTCCAGCCACTCAAAAGAGACTTAGGTAGGACTGCTTGTGTCAAGGCATTCAAGCCCATCATGAGCAACATAGTGAAACCCCACTTTAAAAAAAAAAAAAAAAAAAGGAAAGAGGAAAGGAGGTAAAAATAAATCTTGATATGGTCACAAAGTGGTAACTACCTGTAACATTTTGATGTATTTCCTCCCACATATATACTTAAAACCACAAGACACTATACATCTTTTGTAACCTTTTTCCTTTTAACATTGTAAACATTTACCCAAATTACATGGAATACAGCATAATTTACCTAATACAGTCTCTGTAAAACAGCCATTTAAATTGTTTACATTTTATATATATATATATATATATAATATACTGCTATATTGAAAGTAAAAAATCTGAAAACCAGATATCCTAAACAGAAGATGAGAAGAGAAACAATGAGATGGCCCCTCACCCCTGACTGCTTGACCTTCACACCTGCAAAGCCCAGACAAACACCACAAGCACCAACCAATTTGCAGAAATGATGTGAAGCTCTCCTCAGAATCTGAGAAAGGCTACAAAACCGAATGACTGGAAATGAACAGTTCTCTACACAAGTTTGATAAATGTTCTTTGTTGGCAGGTCAATGAAGAGCAAAATCCTTCAGGTTACCTTTGTCAACAAGAAGGAAAACATGACAGCTTAGTGTCATGACAAGTGCACACTGTCTGCCCCTGCATACCAAGGCCTGAGTGACCCAGAGGCTAAGTGCCCTGGATACCTTACAGATGGAAGGATAAACCAGACATAAAATGACCTTCACAGGACAAGCCGTAATTCAAAACCAATAAGGTCAAAGTGAAGGAGCAAGTGCAGAGACCTGGGGACAAAAGTCCAGCCCAGTAGCATGGAGGATAGTCACAGGTTTTGATGACCTATGATATGGCTGCTAGCTCAAGTGCCATGCACTCAGGCAGCAACAAGGAAAGTATATGACCAGATGCAACATGCCCTGCTCAAGAAGCCCCCTCAGGGTCCATGCCTAGGGCTCCAGACACCAATGGGGGACAGTGTCCAGGCGACTAACAGGAGGCATGCACGTCAGATGGTCCATACCAAATGAGCAGAGGACAGTCAGGTGCTGTATCTGGGAAAGGGATATCTACACAACTGTCCCAAACAAGAAAGAACATGTCCTGACAGGCAACACTGGAACCACCTGGGCCACTGGGCTGCCTCTGAAGGGGCTATTGGGAAGATGACTACCACCTGTCAGGAATGCTGTTACAACTCCTCTCTATGGCCTGGCCTGCATTCACTTTCCTGCCCACCCTGAACATGCCCCACCACCTCCAGCAGTCCACACTGAGTTCCTCAATCCCAGGCCCCAAGTCCTGCATACCACAGAAGTCTCCCTCTCATTTTACACTTGCATATGGCAGAAGAAGCATCACTGTATTCCTTCTATTGCTGGCCAATGACAGTGCAGATGTCCCCACCTAGACCCTCAGCTCTTGCAGGTCAGGCCTCAGATGACTGTCTGCACCTGCACTGTGCATCATGCTCTCGTGCTACAGAGGGAGGATTGATGGGATTTTATAAGGTCAGTGCCCTCTCAGAGACAGTGAACCTCTATCTGGAAAGACTTGGTGAAGGCCTCCATCTCTCTTGGATTGGATGATACTGATCTGGAGAGCTGAGCAGAGAAGCAGATGCACCTATGCCCAGATAGGAATAAGAGCAGTGCTTGTGCCTAAGTGCTCACAGGAATGGGAATCCTCCAGTTCTCAGTCTTCTCACTCACCCACCTTCTTTCTAACCACTCATATACACACTCCTTGGGCACAACAAGCCCTGAAAAGCTGCCTTCCAGGGTTCACTCTCTTCTCAGCCCAAAGCCTGAGCATGCCAGCAGGGATGAGCTGGCAGCCAGGCTCGAGAACCAGGCCAAGCACAAAGGCTTCTCCAGGCTTCTCAACACGGCACAAATTCAGTTTACCTACATTAGATGCAAACATCATCCACCTTAACTTCGTGGGAAACATTTTCTTATGAGATGGTTTGTGTTGATAAGCTTCAATTTCAAGTGAAGAGCTGAAACTCTCTTCACCAAAGAGGAAGGTGCATAGAGAGAAAATTTAGATTTAAAATTAAGGGCTAGGAAATAAATAAATAAAATAAAATTAAGGCTAGGGTGTAGCTCAGTGATTAAGCATTTGCCTAGCATGCTCAAAGCCCTGGGTTCCATCCCCAGCACTGCAAAAATGATAACGATAAATAATGATGATGATGACAATTAAATAAAGCGTGAAAGCATGGGTCCAGGACAGCCTAATGGCTGAAGGTAAGTTAAAAAGGTAAAAGTAAAAAGAAACACAACCATGACGAATGGAGTTGTGTAAAAAGGCAGGAGCTGGGCTACCTTGAAAAATGCCTCCTTAGGGAAGGGGGGTGGACATGTGCCTGCTGGGGACAATGGAGAGAGATCCAAGTGTCAGAGGTAACTGCACAGAAGCCTCTGTTCTTCTAACCCTGGGTGTGCTTTTGCTCCAAGTCTAGAACTTGCTCCTTCATCTACCACTACTTTTGAAACTTAATACATCAGCTTCCATTAGAAGGAGAAGCTTTAGGTTAGCCTTGTCCATTATTAACTCACCTAAAGGTCATAAGTAGAACCTGTGGTCTCAGTTCTTTAATTCCCCAATTATGCTAATGGGTAACAAAATACAAGGATAGAATCATGGGCCAGGTGCCTACTCCAGAACCTGCACCATTCCTGAACAGCTGCTGTAATGGGGCAGGACCTTAACTGCTCTGAGTTCTGCTTGCTTCACCTGACCAAGGGGCTGATAGGTATCACTGGCAAGGCATAACTTGTCTGGCTCCCTCTCAATTGATCTTTCCCGAAATGCCAAAAAGCAAATTCTATTCCTAGTTCCACTTTACAAATGCAGGCACTGAGCCTCCCCATACGGTGGCAAAACTGGGAATGGTCCCAGCTCCCTGTGCTTCTAAGTCCCGCTCTAAATCTTCCCTATCTGGCATCTTTCTCCCTCCTACCCACCACGTTCCTGCCGGGTTGTACCAAAGATGTCAAAGAATTCTGGGCCACAAATCCAAAGGCTTCTCTTCCTGTATCCACCTCCTTGAAAGTCTTCACTGCAGTTTCTGAAACTCACTGAATCAGGAAACTTTAAATTCTAAAAGACTCCGGAGGCGAACCTGTAGGCAGTACCCGGTTATTAACAGCAGCAGGGAGAACAGCAGTACCTTCGTTTCATGAGGCTGAATTCCCTCCTTGCCTGGAGCGACAGCATCCTAGGCACTTCCCCCCCTGTGCTGCCCAGGCCTGGTCCCGACTTGGCCTACACCCCTTGGCAGCCTGGGAGTCGGGCGAGGCCAGAGGCTGCACTGCGTGAGGCCTCTCGGCAGCGACCCGGCGTGGTGGGGGAGGGCTCAGAACCCACGCCGGGGACTAGGAGATACTTGGGATATGGGGGACCGAGAAGAGGGGGAAACTGAAAGGGACGGGGGCCCAACGGCGGTAGTGGCACTGGAGGCAGGACCGGGGACCAAGCGGGGACGGGATCCAGAGGGATGGGGGACCGACATGGGGTCTGGGGGATGACTGGAGACCGAACTACGGAGGGTGCTGGTGGGTATGCGGGAATGAACTGAAGAGTTGCTAGAGGGATGAAGGACCCAAAATGGGGAGATGCTAGCGGATATGGGGATGCCCCGAAAACCCGGGCCCTCGGGTAAGGCCCTGAACCGCGCCGCCCGACTGCAGCTCACCTGCGCGTGGGCCACCACCAGGCTCTTGTTCCCTTCTCCGTGGTACCTCCATTCATTCTCGTCCATCTTCCCTTCTTCCATGCCCCGGCGCGGCCCTGGAGCCTCGCAGTCCGGGACGTGAGGACGCGAGCTGGGGGCCACCCACCTCGCCCGGCTCCAGTGGCCGCAGTCTGGGGAGGAGCGCCTGTCAGCCGCCGCCTGCGGTCGACTCCTCCACGGCTACTCGTAGGCGCGGGCCGCCGGAAGCCACGCCCCCGGAGACTGCCATGACCAAGCCGGGCAACTTCCGGGATCCCGCCCACTTCACCTCTTTGACCGCAGCAGTGAATGAGCCAACGGCCATCTTAAGTATTGGCAGAGTGACTCACTTCCGAAGCGCGGTCTTGGGAACCGGAAGGGAGGTTTCCGGCCCGAGCACCGGATGTGAGGCTGGCCAGAATGACCGGCGGCTGCTCGGCACCCGGGACCCCTCGGCAGTGTCTTGTCTCAGCGTTTGGCGTCTTGGGGCTCCGGACCGCTTGACGGTGGGACCCCAGCAAGGTGCTTGGCGTCTCTGAGCCTCATCTTTCGCTTCTGTAGAATGGAATATGACCCATTGCACCCTCACGGGATTACCAGACGCAGAGCATCCGTGGGTCCCGTGAGGTAAAAACGTTGTCATCCTCGCTTTCCACGCGGGAAAACATGGCACGGCAAAGCGAGAGACACCCCCCCCCCCTTCCCTGGTGACGCTTTTTGCCCGCGGACCTCCAGGGACAGAGGTGAGGCGAAGGAAATTGGCCCTAGGCTTATTCCCTAGGGCGGAGGAGAGAATGTCACCGCCTCGCAGAGCCGCTGTGAGGCTCACGTGTCCTCAGTCTCAGGATCACTTGATGCTCCTAGCAGTGATTGAGGGGCCAGAGGCTTTTGCTGATATGGGTTATAGTTAAATTAAAACAAGAAGTTTGACCGGCGTGGTCGCGCACGCCTCTAGTTCCATTGACTTGGGAAGGTGCCGCAGGAGGATCCCAAGTTCGAGGACAGCCTACGCAACTTAGTGACCCTGTCTCAAAAGGGGGAAAATGTAATACGTGGTAAAGCGCCCCTGGGTTAATTCCCCAGTACTCCCCTCAAATGTTTAGCCGTATTTTTTAATTTAAAAACGAACATATTATATGTAATTAGTAGATAAATTTCATATCCCGAAAATAAAGAAGAGTGATGGTGTTTTACATTTTTTGCAACTCTTTTTAAAGCTTAGTGGATAGTAACGGGATTCTCAGATCTGCATTAGGTTTGCTGCAATGTTAAAGGTTGCTTTGGTTGACGTATATGAAGAAAATCGAGCCAATGCAGATATGTGATTCATAAAAGTAGGACCGTCAGACCTAGTCTTGAGAATGGCTTACTGAGAGCCTCTCTGGGAACCTGCCAGGCTTTGGGAATAACAGCGAAATGACGCTAGATCATCAGGAAAATGATCTAACAGCTTCAAGCATCTCTTTTTCCTCTAGCTTGGGATAAAGGGGAGGCCAGGTGGGAGGCTGTTTAGAATCCTCTGCAGGAAAGTTTCAGAAATGGTAGTAATAGCCACTCCTGGAGGTAAACAGACCCCAAAGGGGTGGAGGGAACAAGCACAGGACAGTGAGAAGACATTAAAGTTCACCAAGGCCTGACTTCCCACACCTACAAGGCCAGGAGACCCTAAACATGAAAGGAGAGCTGGAGTCAGAATCATACTAAGTATCAATACCACATTAAGTCTTAAAATATTTGCTTGAGGAAACCTCTGTGGTGCTGGAAACATTCTACATCTTTACCACCACCCCCACCCACACCACCACCACCCCCCCCCCAAGGAGGAGTGTTTATCACAAAGTATCAGCCATAGGAATGGGGGACATCAGTTTTTTGGTTTGGGTGTTTTTTGTTTGTTTGTTTTGTTTGTTTGTTTTGTTTTGATGCCTTTGCCCCACATCCCCTCCTTTTCAAAACACCGACACAGGCTTTGTATGGGAAGCACCATTCCTCTATTCAGTTTATGTAATCTGACTTACCTGGGCTTAATTCCTACTCTGAAGGCTGGGCTTGTGACTTTGACACAGGCAACCAGGAATTACATTCCCTGGAAATTACATAAAGGGGTTGGTTCAGGAGGTACAGGGAGGTGATACACAGGATCCTGTGAAGCTCACTCCTGTGGCTTACACTGACCTGAGGGGGAGAAGCACTTTCAGATGGCTGACAGAACAGCCTCATTAGCTTATGCTGCCAGTAGTGTCCCAGGCAGCATAGGTGAATCAACAGGAAACAGCTGGGAAATAGCAAGTACTTTGTTGACCAGATTGCTTTAAAGCTTCTGAGCCAATGAATTCCATCTTTTGCTTAAGACAGTGTAAGCTGGATTCTTTTTACTCCCAACTTATAAGTCCAAACCAGGAACAAGAGTATACTGGATCACCTCCTCAGGTGGATATTGGAAGCAAAGACTGAATGCGTATTATTAGATAGGATTCCTACATAAGAAGTGTATGAACTGAATTTTAGGTCCCCCAGAAATTCTTATGCAGAAGGGCAAACAACAATGTGATGGTATTTAGAGGTGGACTTTTTGCAAAGTCATGAAGGTGGAACCCCTGTGAAGCAATTAGTACCCAGCAAGAAGGCAGCCCTCATCAGAACCCAACCATGCTGGCACTCTGATCTCAGAATTATAGCCATCAGACTGGCACCCTGAGGACAGGAATAGAGCTTATATAGACAAAAGGGTGGCTCCTGCAGGCACAGTCAACTGGTGACCACAGACTGTCTGCACCATAATGCTAACCATGGTGATCTACACGTGTATGAAGTCCATCTGTACTCAGCTCTCATGTTTGGGGAAGAGAAATTCCCAGCAAGTTCAAAGGGAAGATGGCAGCCATGTGCCATGTATGCCTCTAAACTGGCTGCAGCTGAAGTGGCAGTTGCCACAGCCTTGATGACAGCCACAGAGGCTGGACCAAGGCTTCTGGAGTGGCAACAACGAGAGAAATGACCTCCAGCGCAGCAGCTGCTGAGCAGTAGGTTGCTGTAGAAAGAGTGAAAGCCACGATGGGCACAGGGGCTGCAAAGGTGGCATAAGTGGTGCCCTGATCCCGTCCCTACCCTACCTACACCTTGTCCACAGAACTGGTGAGGCCATGTAGCTATCCCCAGGGGCAACAGTGGGGACTGTCAGTCAAGTGGTACCTGCTCTTATTGGTCCCAGGTTGCTTTGGCCAACTGCAAAAACAACCTTTGAAAACAAAGGAGAAAAACAGAAAAACACCTTTTGGGTTGGGTCAGGCCCTTTGTATTCTAATCTCATTTCCCCCTTACGAGATTTTTATCCTCTTTAATCTCTCCCTTTCTTCCCCCTACTCCTTACTGGAGGCTTCACCACTGAGCTATATCCCCAGCCCTTTTATTTTGAGAAGGGGTCCCACTAAGTTGCCAAGGCTGGCCTTTAACTTGCAATGTTCCTACCTCAGGCTCTTGGGGTGACAGGCCTGCACCACTACTCCAGCTCTCCTTAATCTTTTTTTTTTTTTTAATTTAACGTTTTTTTAGTTGTTGATGTACCTTTATTTAATTAATTTATTTATATGTGGTGTTGAGAATTGAACACAGTGCCTAGGCAAGCGCTCTACCACTGAGCCACAACCCAGCCCCTCTCCTTAATCTTAAGGAGTCAGGATGAAGGTCTCTATCTTCCGTTAACTATTTACAGCTGACAACAGGCATTGACCCTATGGGTCCCTGGAGGCATTAAAAATCTCCCACTGACTGTTCTCATGACCTATAGGACCTGATTCTTCCACTAAAGGGAAACCATGCATAAATATCAGTTTGACCATGAACTGCTATAACTTGGAAGACACAACTTTACCAAAAGGTTAAAAACATGAGAAGCAAGTGTAGTGGTACTCTCCATGCTCTCTCCCTTCTTGGTCCCTGATGTACTTTCTTTGGAGCAGTGCCCACCTTGATCTTCCCAACATCCCCCCTCTTTTAGCTGCTTAGTTATATGCTCTGCTCTTTTTCATTTTTCTTACCCAGTAGACCACTTTTTCTCCTGTGCCCAGCTAATATTTTTCCTTGTTTTCCTACTCTACTGCGTCATGAAGAACAGTTATATATTTCCCCATCTGCCATTCTTTGAGCTGCCATCTGTGAATCATGTGGCTGATTCATTAGTGCTCTTGTGTGCAATCCATTCTTGTCCTCCATATTCACTGTCCATGACATATAGTGATATTTGCATAGACAGACTATACCAAATCTACACATTCTACCTAGCAGCCCATGCTCACAACTCTTTGGCCACAGGCTATGGATACTTTTTGAAACTATCCATGGCTCCCTACAATCTTTCAGATGTCCTTTCACATCCTTTCTTTTACACTTGTCTGAAAACAGTCCCGGGAAACATCTGCATCTGATTCTCCTACTCCTGTCCTTGCATGTCCAACCTGACTTGCTACTGGGTCTCACCACTCTCTCCCTGAGTATTCCCACCCATCTTAACCTCTCTTTCTTCTCCCTCATTAGCTCTCATCTCTTTTTAGGAGCTCTCTTTCAACACTGGCTCCAGTCCTCTCTGCTCCTACATTCTCTGTGGACAACCGACCCACTGAACTCTAGATAGATGCCACCGGTGTGGTTGGAGACTGCTGGACTTGTCAGCATCTCTCCCTGACACTGGTCACTGGTGCCTTCCTTTAACTGGTGCCTTCCACAATGCTCAGAGTCCCTTTTCAGATCTAGTCTGACTCTCTGTGCTTTACATTAAAACCAATTATCCCATCCTTTGGGGTATTCACTCCCTTTCAACTGCCCTTGCTGTCTTCCTCTAAAAAGACTCAACTATCTATTCTGAAAATCTTCTCAGCTATTACCTGTCTTTAGTTATTTTCTTACCTCAAAATTTCTAGAACAAATAGCCTAAAAGTGTTAACTATCTTTACTATCTGCTCATTTCTCAATCTGGTTTTCATTACAACTTCCACCCTCCAAATTTAGTCAGGAGTCTCTTTGGATGTCTGCTGTGCAACACAAATTTAACACTGAAACTGAAATGGTGAGCAATAGAAATGAGAGGAAGAAAAGGTGATGAAAGAATAGAGGACACAAACAAGGGGTGTGGTGTTTTTTGGGTGGGGAAAGCTACACAGGGAGAGCCAGACAGAACTCTCCATTCATAGTTGACAGAAGCAAAGATTCTGGCAGCCACTTATCCGCAAGACATGCCAATCACCACTGTTGTTGGTCCTCTTGTTCAGGATACTCCCTTAGTAGTTGCTAATGATGTTACCAATCAGCTGAGGGTTTTTTCGTTTGTTTGTTTTGCTCAACTTGGATAGAAATCATGAAAAGGCAAAGTACAGTTCCCTTTAGTGTTATCAGCTCCAGCTCTTATTAGTGTTAACAGTGGAGTAGCAATGGCTAAATCAGCGGTTGCTGCAACGACAACCACACAATCAAGGGAGCTGCATAGCTGGCCAATTCCTTCCCTACTTGCTCATCACGCAGAGCTAGTGTGGCCACTTGGCTGTGTGCTAGGGCAGCAGTGGTAGCTGTCAGTTGAATGGCCATGCACAATGGCACCTCCCGGTGATCCCAGGTGGCCTCAGCTATCTACAAAAATTATGTACACACCAAAGAAATAAAAAATTTAAAAAAAGAAAAACCTGTATGCAGCAAAATTATCCTTCAAAAGTAAAGGAGTATCCCATTAGCATGTAGAACTTTTGTTTTTGCATTTAAGGTTTTTTTTGTTGTTGTTGTTTGTTTGTGTGTGTGTGTGTGAGTGAGAGAGAGAGAAGGAGATGGGATTCTGGGAAAGTGGCAGATTAGGAAGTAACAGGAATCCATCTTCCCACCTAGACAACAATTGTACTGGCAGAACCTGCTAGAACTCTAGAGGATACTGAAGAGGAAACTCCACAGGCAGGCGTAGATGGTCAATTGCAGTTAATGTTGGTCAATTTTAGGCATTGGCTTAACAGTAACTTCTCATCCTTGACCCCACAACCTCATGGTAGGCAGTCATGCACTTGTTCCAGAAAAGCTGATGTTCCCCAAAATATTCACAAACTTGATTAAAGATATGAATATAAACATTCAAAAGCTCAAAGAACTCCAAATAGGATGAAATCAAAGAGATCCACACTGAAACACATTATTAGTAAACTGTCAAAAGCCAACAGAATTTTTTTTTTAAGTGTTGGAGATCAAACTAAGGCCTTGTACTTACTAGGCAATCACTCTACCATTGAACTGTACTATGTGCCTTTAAATTCTCTTTTATGACAGGGTCAGACACCTGGGACATCTGAGTTGAGGTCTCCTCTGCTTCTAGAGATATGCTTGGAGCCCTGACTGATGACAACAGCAGCTGTAACAGAGCAGTAGGGGATGAGATAGGTGCCTGATGGTTATTGGTTAAGTATCTGGGCCACTGACACCTGCTCCCCACCAACTCCTGATGGCTTCAACTGTTTTAAATGAAGAAATGTAAAAGTATCTTTGGCCAGGCACAGTGGCACACACCTGTTAAATCAGGAGGATAGGCAGGAGGATCAAAGTTCAAAGCCAGCCTGAGCAACTTAGCAAGACCCAAGGGCTCAGGATGTAGCTCAGTACTAAAGCACCCCTGAGTTCAATCCCCAGTATTGGGGGGAAAATGTATTGATGATCTGTTGCAAAGAATTTTACATGTTACAGATTACCCACAGAGAATAAAAATCTTAATTCTCTAGAAAACATAAGATTCAATATAAAGTTAGCATCCTCCAGTAAACTCAACCCAGCATTTACTCATTGCCCAAGGCAATGTATTCCTTGAGAAGGATTGTATATTCTATTCTGTTTTGTCAGGAAGAAAGTTCTAAAAATCAATAAGTTTCCACTTAGGAAACTTAAGAATTTGAAGAGCAAATTAAATCCAAAGTAAACAGGAGAAAATAAATATAATAAAAATTCCAGTAGAAATCAATGACATTGGAAATTCCTAGGAGATCAAGAGAAATATCAATGAAATCAAAAGCTGATTCATTGAAAAGATTAATAAAATCAATAAGCCTCTAATGAGGCTTAATAAGAAAAAAAAAGAGAAGACACAATATTAAAATATTGTGATAATAGTGAGAGAGGACATATATTAGAAATGAAAGAAGGGACATTAAAAGGTTAATAAGGAAATATTATGAACAATCTTGTGCACACAAACTTGATAATCTAGAATAAATGGAACAATACCTCAAAAAAAAAAAAAAAACCTGCCAAAATTCACATGGAAAGAAATATATAATTATCAAAGAAAGTGAATTGGTAACTAATAACCTTCTAAAACAGAAAGTGGCAGGCTCAGATGGGTTCACTGTTGAATTGTACCAAACATCTGAGGAAGAGATTATTCCAATCTTACATTCTCTTCCAGAAGATATAAGCAAAGGGAATACCCACCTTTTCAATGAATGCCCACCTTTTCAGTTGGAACAACTGAAACCAATCTATGCAAAACTATTTTTAAAATTTGATACAGAGCTTACATTTTCACAAAAATAAACCAAAAATGGATCACAGACCAAAATGTAAAACCAAAACTATAAACACTCATAGAAAGTAACAAGAGAACCATTGGTAATCTTGAGATTGGCAATAACTTTCAAATAAAATGCCAAAGGCACACCTATGATAGCAATAACCAAAAAGATAAACTTGATTAAAATTAAAATCTGCTATAAGAGACACTGTCAAGAGAATGAGAAGGCCAGTCAGAGTAGGGGAAAATATTTATCAAAGACATTCTGATAAAGGATTGCATTCCAGAATCTATTAAGAATTCTTATAATTCAACAATAAGAAAACAACCCAATTAAAAAATGGCAAAAGATCTGACAAGACATATCACCAAAGAAAATACATAACTGGCAGACACCAACACCTAGTGCTGTAGAAGAGGTGGAATAACAGGATTTCCCAATCATGGCTGAGATAGTAATGCAAAATGGTCTGGCCAGTTTACAAGTTTTGTACTTCTTAGAAAAGTAAATATAGTGTGTGTGTGTGTGTGTGTATATATATATATATATATATATATATATATATATATATATATTTAGTTGTAGATGGGTACAACATCTTTTATTTATTTATTTTTATGTGGTGCTGAGGATCGAACCCAGTGCCTCATGCATGCGAGGCATGCATTCTACCACTGAGCTACAACCCCAGCCCCAAAATATGGTCTTAATATATGATCAAGCCTTTGTGCTCCTTGGTGTTTACCCAATTGAGATGAAAACCTATGTCCTCTCACATCTATTGACTGCAGCTTTACTCATAACTGACATAACTTGGAAGCAACCTGGTGGTCTTCTTCAGTAGCTAAGTGGATAAGCAAACTGGTATGGCCATACAATGCAATATTATTCAGTGCTGTTTAAAGAACTGAGCTACCAAGCCATGAAAGCCATTCATATGGTATAAAAAAATGGATAAAGAAAATGTGGTACACGTACACAGTGGACTATTACTTAGCCTTAAAGAAGAATGAAATTATGTAGGTAAATGGATGGAACTAGAGAATATCATGCTAAGTAAAATAAGCCAATCCCCCAAAAAACAAAGATCAACAAATGTTTTCTCTGATAAGCGGATGCTGATCCATAGTAGGTGTGGGGGGGTGGGGGGTTAAGGGAAGAATGAAGGAACTTTGGATTATGCAGAGGGGAGTTGAGGCGGGGAGCAGTGGGAATGGGAAGGATGGTAGAATGAGACAGACAAAATTACCCTATGTACATGTATGATTACACTTCTGGTGTGACTCAGTATCATGTACAGCCAGAAGAATGAGAAGTTATGCTCCATTTATATACAATGTGTCAAAATACATTCTCCTGTCATGTATAACTAATTAGAACAAAAATTTTTAAGTGATGTTTAAAAAAAAAAAAGACATGGAGGAATCTTAAATGCTTATTGCCAAGGGAAAGAAGCCAGATTGAAAAGGTTACATAATGTATAATTCCAAACCTATGACATGAAAAAGGCAAAATTATGGAGACAGTAAAAAAGATCAGCAGTTGCCAGGGATTGATGGGAGGAAGGAAAGCTTTTCTATATGATACTATAATGGTGGATACATGCCATTATACATTCTTCCAAACCTATAGAATGTACACCACCAAGAATGAACTTACTGCAGTGAGTGGTAATGATGTGTCCATGTAGGTTCATAGTTGTAACAAATGTACCCTTTGGTGGGGTATGTTGATGGTGGGGGAATTTGTTCCCAGGCAGGGGGTGGGGTGAGAACTTTATGTACTTTCCACTTGTATTTTCTGTGAACCTTAAACTGCTCTAAAAATAACATCTATAAATAAACAAAATGAATAAAATATTTTGGGTACTATGGGTTGAATCTGAGGTGCTCTACCACTGAGCTGCATCCCCAGCCCTTTTTATTTTTTTTAATCAGGTTTCATCCTTATCATATTTATCTTCATTTATTTATTTTGGTGGTGTTGGGATTAAACCCAGGGCCTTGGACATGCTAGGCAAGCATTTTATCCCTGAGCTACACCCCAGCCCCACTTTTTTATTTTGAGACAGGGTCTCAGTTGTGATTCCTCTACCCCAGCCTCCCAAGTCACTGGAATGACAGGCATTGCAACACTGCACCCAACTTGAATAAAATAATTTTTTAATTAGAAAAATATATAAAGAACTCCTAGAAATCAAGTAGACACTGAGCTAAAGAGAAAAATGGTCACAAAGTTGAAGCAAGAAATTCACAAAAGGGGAAGCCAAAATGCCCAACAAAAATGTGAAATGATCTGATCTGCACTAGTAACCAGGCAAAATGCAAATTAAATCCACCAATTCTAAAAGAGATGCTTATGTATCAGAGAAGTACTATCCCATGCCTGTCCGACTGGTAAAAATTACAGTGTCTTTGACTATGGCCCAGGCTTAAGAGGAAACGGGTAACAGGATCTCTTCAGGTAGGGCTGTTTAAGACATGAAGACTTGATTGGACAATGTAGTAACCTAAGGCTGCCAGGTGCTAGGACATCTCCCTCCTGGTATGTGCCCTAACAAGTCTCTTTCCACATGTATAGAAGGAAACAAGAACAGCAGTACTCTCTTAATAAATGACTTAAATGTCCATCAACAGGAGAAATCAATGAATTGCATTACAGTGGATTCGCCAAAAGATCACACAACAGTTAAAATAAATGCACTTGGTCCTTATTTATCAATGGGATGAATCAGAAATATAAAGCTGAGAAAAAAACTTTTCAGAAGGGTATGTGTAGTGTGATTTCATTCATATATGGAGTAGACTCCTGCAACTTGACATCTTATCATGTCTCTGGCACATAGCCAAAGAATAACAATATACGGCCCATTGATAAACCCTGAATTCAGGACCCTGATTTTGTACAAGGGGTGAGGCTGGGAGATACATAGGGAACTCAGTGGCATTTGTAACGTTTTACTTCTCATATATCAAAAACAAATGAGGTGCTGGGAGCAGTGGCACATGCCTGTAATTCCAGCGGCTCAGAAGGCTGAGGCAGGAGGATGAGAGTTCAAAGCCAGCCTCAGTAACTTTGTGAGACTCTAAGTGACTTAGAGAGATCTTGTCCCAAAAAATAAAATGAGCTGGTGACATGGCTCAGTGGTTAAGTGGCCCCTGGGTTCAATCCTTGGTACAAAATACTAATAATAGTAAAATAAATTATCTTGCCTTAGGGGCACATGTTTATGCCCCGATGCTTTGCTGATGCCAGAGTATGGGACAGTGAGTCTATACAATCCTCCAAACCCTGGCTGGAGAGTTGTCAATGGAACTTTCAAAGAAGTCTTTGAGCTCAGTTTCAATAAACAGCAAATGCTAAGGAGGGAGAATTCATGGGGTGAGAGTCCTAACAGGCAAGGCCAGGGAGAGTAGGAGGTGTCTGTTAGGGACTGACTGGACTTTGAAAGAGACCATTACTGGGGAGAAACTAGCTCTATAGCACTGCAGGTTGGGGTGGAAGGGGATCCCTGAGACATCATGGCGTTATTTCCCTGGCTTGGATACACCAATTCTAAAAGAGACGCTTATGTCTCTTTTAGAATTGGTGTATCCAATACAGCGGAACCAACCTCATGTGTGCCAGGCAGGGTACCCTTTTCTTTTCATTCCCCACATAGTTCCTGAGAAGGATCAGGAAACACCACAACAATCCTTGGCTTGGAACTGGCCACAGGGTACCACTAATGAGGTCAGACTGGGACCCACTGTCAAGGCAGAGAATAGTCACAAGACAAGGCTTAATAAAATAGAGGGTCCCAGTCCTTGAACATGGCTTGATGGTACAGGAAGAGGTGGTACAGAGCAAAGCTCCAGGGTACTGGAGAAGACAGCAGGAAGCACCAAGAAACCTGGCCAGAAACCTGTGGGAGAGGCAGACAAAGGCAAGCCAGCTGCCTGCAGGAGTGGCAAGGGAGGCACCTTCAAGAGCTTTTGGGAGGATAGATGGGAACAGTGATGGTGGGTCCCAGACAGACGCAAACTTCCTTGAGTCACTGGGTTATACAAGTGCTTTGGGTAACAATGACTAAGAGCTAGACGATGGTGCAGGGCAGGCTTGACTAGTGGGATTCATGGCCATCTTGGTTCCTAAGAGAAACTGCAGGAATGTGTCACCATTCATATGTGCAAGGCAAATGCCAGAACCCTGAAGCTACCCCGGTGGGGTTTCCAGGCAATGGGGCCAGCCTGCCAGAAAGCAGCTGGGAGGTACCCAAAGGTAGAGGAATAAACAGGCAGGCGCCAGCCTACACCAATGTCATGGAAATACCCCACAATATTGCCAGGCAAGAACTGGGGCCAACAACCTGACAATGCTGCCTGGGAACTAGAATTTACCAGATTCAGTCCACTTGGCTCCAGGAAGATGCCCCTGTTTGCAGGACCAAAAGGGAGAAACAATAGTCCCCTGGGATAGAAGCTGGGGGTGGGGCTGCACAGAAGACAGGAATGCAGTGGCTGGCTTAGGGCTGCTCCCAAGGGACCTCCCTGCCCAGTATACTCCCACGAGGATGCCTAGAACCTGGCTCCCTCTTTCTCTTATGAGCCCCTGCTCCAGGGAAAGGATGTCCTCCCCTGGCGCCAGCCAAGTCCCTTATGATAAGCCCTTACATGCATAAATGACTCACAGTTCTCAAGAATGTCAACCTGCTTCACCACCCAGCAGCCAGAAAGTTGTATTATAAAAATAATTAGAAAACAGTCAATCCTAGAAGGCTACAGAGTCCCTGACTCACTGACCAAAGAGTTGGTTCCACAGTTTTCTGATGAGAAAAATTGTTCAAGCATAAATACCTCATAATACAGGAGCTAGTGGGGCCATGAAAAAACAGTACATTCTTTTCTGCACTATGATGTGTCATCTCACCAGGTGCAGTGTTTCTGGGGGACAATTTGGCAACATCTATTAAAATATAATTACACAGAGGCTGGGGATGTAGCTCAGTGATGGTATTCACCTTGTATATGCAAGACCCTGGGTTTAATCCCCAGCAACAAAATAAAATTTAAAAGTATGCAAAAACCATCTCCTAGGAATTTATTCTAGATATGTCTTTGGATCAAGATAAACCCTACTAGGGTTTCTGTCTCAATTCTTCTGACATTTGGGCTGGAGAATTGTGGAAGGTTGTTGTGGGTTGTGTTCTGGGTTCTGGTGTGATAGTTATGGGGTACCAAGACATCTGATCAAGCATTATTCTGTATGTGCCTGTGAAGGTGTTTCAGGATGAAATTGGTGTTTGAACCAGCAGAATAGTTGTCTTATTCATTTGTGTTGCTGGTGGCTTATAAACAACAGAAATTTACTTCTCATAGTCCTGGAGGCTGAAAGTTCAAGATTAAGGGGCTGGCAGACTGGTAAGGGCCTGTTCCCCATAGACAGCACCTTCCATGTGTCCTCAATTAGCAGACCCGGGTGAACAAGCTCCTTTGATGCTGTCATAAGGGCACTGATCCCATTCATGAGGTTCCTGCCCCGTGACTTAATCACCTTCCCAAGCTCCCAACTCTAATACCACCATAACCCTGGGGATTAGGATTTCAACATATTAATTAGGGGCGGGGCACCACCTTCAGTCCACAGCACTGAGTAAAACCAATGGCCCTCCCTAATTTAGAGAGGCTACAGCCACCAATTTGAAGGCCCAAATGCAACAGAAAGGCTGACCTTCTCCTGAGTAGGGGAATAACCCCTGCCTCCAGCCTTCAAACTGGGACATGCCTTTTTCTTGGCTCTTACTGAGTCTCCACCTGCCAGTCTTTGGACTGGGATACATGGCCAGCTTCCCCCAGCTTCTAGGCTGCTAACTCACCCTGCAGATTCTGGAACTTGTCACGCCCTGACTGTGTGATAATAAATCACACAGTCTATTGGTTCTCTTTCTCTGGAGAACCCTGAAAAGTATAAAATGTGAGCAGCATCCTTGATATTTGCCTATTAGCACCCCCACCACAGTTGTGACAACCAAAAATGTCTCTGAACAGATGTCCCCTGAGGGAGCCACCACTTACACACATTCCCAGGAAGGAAAGTCCAATTCACTTGATTCAGGCCCAGGGCAGGGAGGTAATGCATATTATCTTAGAGAGGGGATGACTAGGAGCTATGATGGGGGACAGGGGATGAACTTAAGGCTGATGAGAAGAGACCAAGAGAAAAGACCTTTAGGGAGAGGGAGGAGCAAGTCCAAGGCCCCAAGGAAGGCACAAGCCTGAGATCCCTAGAGGCAGACACAGGGGAAGGCAGAACAGAAGGGGAAGTGGGGGTTTTCTCCAAGTTCAACGAGAAGTGGTGGAAGAACTGTAAGATGGGAGATAAGATTTAATGTACATTTTGACATGACCACACAGTTCCCCAAGGAGGAAGAACCAGCACTAGCCAGGCCCCCGACCAAGAGTAAAATGGCACAAACCCCAATAGGCAGCAGCAGGGCTTAGCAGTGACCACTAGAAACCCCTTAGGTTAGTACCCTGGGCTGGGCCACCCTTGCAAGGAAGGGATTGAATTCTTGTTCCCCAGGGTATGGAGACAGGGAACAGATGAGCATCCAACCACAACACAGTAGGATTAGGACTTTCTTACACCAGAGTTGTGGCACCAAGGTTAAGCCCACTGCACCGACAGACACACATGCCAAAGTACACATCAGAGGCGTGCCCTGTAGAGGTTTCTATAGGCAAACTGGAAACTACCTCCAAGCCATCAGCTGGGGACAGGTCATCCTGTGGTGCAGGATGGGGGATACATTTGAAGGAAAGGTGGAGAGATCCGAGGTGGCAAGAAAGACCTCCAGGTGCAAGACAGTGTGTAGAGCGCGGCCTCTGATAATAGCATTTTTAGAGTATACACTACACTCTTATGAATCTCAGAGCATTAAAGAGCAGGCTAAACTCTGAATCATTATGCAGAACAAAAGGAACACAAGCAAAATCCCATTCCCCAACAGAAAACAGATGTGTGGTTACCTGGGACCAGATCCGGTGAGTGAGAATATACATTTGTAACATTTTCCCAGGTGGTGCTGCTGAGCACCCCACTTTGAGAAGTACAACAGTAGTAACAGGTGACTTGCATGGGGCATACCCAGGCAGGTGCTTTTATTTATTTATTTTTTTTAGTTGTTTCTGGATCTTTTTTTTTATTTATTTGTATCAGGTGCTAAGAATTGAACCCAGTGCCTCACACAAACTAGGCAAGTGCTCTACTACTGAGCTACAACTCCAACCCCAGGCAGGTGCTTTTTGAAGCTGGTTACCTACACTATTTATTTAGTTCTTATACAACCTTATGAGGTTGGCACCATAGCTGTCCCATTTGTTGGTGAAGAAACTGAGGACGATACATTGAGTCATCTGCTCACATTCTCACAAGTAAGTGACGGTAGAGGTCCTAAGCTAGGCATCCTGGCTTTAAGGGTCTGTCTTCTTACACTGCAGACATACATGGCGTCTCCATTTTCCGAGGATACTGAGGCTCAGAGGAGTTAGAAAGAATTAGAATCTCAGTCTCCTTGCTGAACTGTTGCCTGTTGTCCACTGGGATACAGTTCATGTACCTGACACCTGCAGGATTAGGGCACTTGGAGAAAACTGTTGATGTGAGCTCTGTCCACATGGGCTGCAGAAAGCACCTAAAGAAAGAACACTCTTAGGATGAAACTCACCTATCCAAAACCAGAGGGTTGGTGAGGCCCTTTCAGCCTGTGGCCTGCATTCCCAGGTAAACTGGAGGCTTGCAGGGTTGATGGAGGGGACATAGTGCTTCCACCCCCCGCACATCACTTCCCTTTGAAACTACCAGGTAGCAGTCATGGCATTTGGAAAGAAATGATCCCATCCCAGCTCCTTGAGGGGACTCACATTAGCCTCAGCCATGGGCCACTCTCCACATGGCATTCCCTGATCCTGTTAGACAAGCAACCCAAGTCAAGCCAGAACTATGTCTTATGGATGGAGAGAAAGGAGCTGTCTTCTTGGATAATGTGCCATGTGAGACCAGAGTAGCTCCGGAAGCCAGTTTGTAACTTTTCCATCCTCAGCATGAAGCTATGTGGAGAGGAGGGCAGAGAACTGAGCAGCCATAGGGTCATGTGTTAGCATCCTATTACCATAACAAAATACCTGAGATGATTTTTAAAAAGTTTATTTTGGCTCACAGTTTTGGGGGTTCCAGGCCATGACCAGTTGCTCTCCTTTGCTTTGAGCCTGTGGAGAGGCAGCACATGTGGCAAGAGCAAATGGCAAAGAAAAACTGTTCACCTCATCAGTCAGGAAGCAAAAGAGAAGGAAGAAAGGGCTAGGGTCACACAATCCCTTTGAGGACACACAAGGACCTCCCACAGGACCCCAGCTCCACGACTCTACAATTTCCCAACAGGGTCACCACGGGGACCAAGCCTTTAACACCTGGGCCTTTGGGGAACACTTATCCAGACCTCAGCAGGCCATAACCCTGAACAAGCTGCTCTTGGAGGTAGACTGCCTTGTGAAGATTCAAATACATACACAGATTTTCTTGACTGAAGCCAGAGTTCAGTTACTCGTAACCAAAAGCACCCTAATGGGCATAAGTGTCTCAACCTTAAGGTGAAAGGAGTGATATCCGGGTGATAGGGACCAGTACTGTAGTTACAACTGGGAAAAGAGGAAGCCTGATCCCCCAGTCTCCTTCTAAAGTACCTCCTGGATCAGAAAAAGGACAATAACCTTGATTTTGAAGAGCCATGAGGCTGCAGTTTCAGAGAAAGTTTGTCAACTAGTGCTGCCTTCCTTCTCAGAGCCACTGCTTTGAGAAGTGGCCACTAAACTGAGGGCAGGAGTCAGAATGTCAGGATTGGCTGCTAGGAGCCAAGGAGATCCTCAAGCCTCAGGTGGATAGTTTCAATGCTTTTTTTTTTCCACTGCATACTTTTGATGTTCATACATGCTACAGCTTTTTCTGTTTGTTTGTTTGTTTCAACCAACTAGTATTCATACCACATTGTGTTTTACACATCCATCAGTTGACAGGCAATTGAATTTCTCCATTCATTGGCTATCATGAATAATAATGTCATATACATTCACGTACAAGCCTCTGAATGAATGTCATGTTGATTTCTCTTGAGAAGAATTCTAAGAATAAATTTCCTGGGTCTTATAATGCTTGTCTCTTTCAGAAACTGCCAAACTATTCTGATAAGTTTGTATCATTGGTGCTATACAATTTTACATTCTGACCAGCAATTTATAGGGATTCTGGTTGCTAGCAGCTTTACCAGCATGATGTATTAGCCATTTATGTTTTCTTTGCTGAAATGTCTATTCAAATATTTAACCCAATTTTAAATTGAGTTGCTTGTGAGACTGAATATACAAAAATGGAACTTTGACCCACTGCCTGTAGTGACCTGCCCGGGAAACTATCCCCTTATCTACAGTAACCAGCCCAGGAGAGCAGTCACCTATAGGTCAAATCTGAAGTGACAACTTCTATGATAATCCAGGAAGCTACCCATTAACTTTTGTAATAATTAGCCTGAATTGGCCAGGACTTGATCAATGACTGACAGCTTCCCTAATTTTTGTCCCAGCTTCCAGTGGAGGACCCACCACAGAAAGCCAGATGCGCCTACCTAACCCATCACATGTGGTTCAGCTGCCTCCAGTTTCCTAGGCAACAGCTTCACATCAGGGCTCACTAGAGTCCCTGCGCCCCATGGCTAAGCCCTTTCCACTCTTCTGCCTGCCTTTGAATCTCTGCCAAACAAGTGACAGTAACCAACACCCTTTGCAAAGCAAGTTCTGAGCATTTATTTCAACCTTTGTCTCCTCATTATTGAGTTATAGGATTTCCTTGTACATTTTGAAGGTAAGTCATTTATCAGATATACAATGAGCAAATATTTTTCCCAGTAAGTGGTTCATCTTCATCCTCTCAATGTTTTCTTTGGAATCACAACATGTTTCATTTTAATGAAGCCATTTAACAGTTTTCCTTTACAGTTTATCTTTTTGGTATCACATCTTTAAAAAAAATCTTTGTCTAAATCTAATTGCAAATAATTCTGGTAGGTTTTTTACTTCTGACACGTAGTTCCATTATGGTGAGAGAGCGTATTACGTATTTCTGGTCTTTTAAATTTGTGAAGGTAACCCCAGAATGTGGTCTATCTTGATGAATGTTCTATGTGAGCCTGAGAAGAATGCATACTCTATTTTGTTAGATGAAGTATTCTACAGACACTAATTCAATCCAGTAGATTGATAAATTAGTGAAGCTAATCTGTGATGATTAATTTTATGTTAAAGTTGAGTCATAGTGTCCAGATATATAGTCAAACATTATTCTGGGTCTGCCAGTCAGCTTTCTGTCATGGGGACAGAATACCTAAGGAAAGATTTATTTTGGCTCACAGTTTCAGTCCACGGTCACTTGGATCCACCATTTCTGGGCCTATGGTGAGGCAGTCTATAATGGAGGGAGGACATGGTAGAGAAAAGCTGCTGACCCCATGACATTCATTACAGGGACTGGGGAACGGAGCCAGGGACAAGATGCAAGGATGTTCCTTCATGGACTACTCCCTCCAAATAGGCCTATCTCCTTAAGTTTCCACACCTTCTAACAGTACCACCAGTTGGGGACCACGCTTTCACCACATGAGCCTTTGGGGGACAAACTGTAACACTGGGTGTAAGGGTATGTTGAATGACATTAGTATTTAAATTGGTGGACTTTTAATAAATACGCTGCCCTCCACAGAGTGTCTGGGCCTCTTCCAATCAGTTGAAAGCATGAGTAGAACAAAAATTCTGACTTCCTCAGAGCAAGAGGGAATGCAGCAGCACAGACTTGGGACATGAATAACTCATGGGTCTGAGGCCTGTTGACCCACTGCGCAGATTTTGGATTTGTCGGCCTCCATAATCATGAGCCAATTCCTTAAACACCTTCCCCCCACCACCACCACACACACTGTTATTGGTTCTGTTTCCCTGGAGAACCATGACCAATACAGTGCACTTCCTGGCTGTGTCCACTACAGTTAGAGGGGTGTTAAAGTCTCCAACCATAACAGCTGATTCATCTAATTTTACTTATATTTCTGTTAGTTTTTACCTCACATATTTGGTACTCTGTGCTAGATGCATACAAGTTGGTATGTCTTCTTAGACAACTGAATCCTATTTATTCCTGAAATTTTTCTTTGTTCTGTAGTGTATCTGAAATTAATACAACCACTCTTAATTTTCTTTTGCTAGCAAGGTATATCTTTCTGCATCTCCCTCACTTCTATATGTGGTAAAATATATATAACACAAACTCTACCATTCTAACAATTTTTAAGTATATAATTCAGTGCTCTTCAGTACTTTCACAATGTTGTGCAAGTTAACACTACCATCAATTTATAGAACTTTGAGTCATCCTAAACAGAAACTCTGCACCCATTGAACACTAATCCTTTCCTCCCTCCACTGCCACTGGTAATCTCTATTCTACTTCCTTTTTTCTAAGGATTTCCCTCCAGTAGTTTCACATATGAATAGAATCATACAATAGTTGACCTTTTTTGTCTTCAAGGTTCACCCATGCTGTATCATGGATCAGAATCTCATGACTTTTAAAGGCTGAATAGTATTTGATTGTATGTATACACCACATTTTTGTTGATTTATTTATTTGTCTGTTAGTGGACACTGGTCTAGAACTATATGCTTGAGTCCTTGCTTTCAACTCCTTGAAGTATATACCCACAAATGAAAATCCTGAAACATATGGTAACTATTTTTACTTTCTGAGGAATTGCCAAATTGTTTTCCAGTGCAGTGCACCATTTAACACTTCCACTACCAATATCCAAAGATTCCAATTTCTCCATATCCTCATCCCTTGCCATTGCATATTTTGTTTTGTGTTTTAAGTACTAGCTTCCTAGTACTAGTGGGGAGCTTATCCTGTTACTTTTAATCTATTTGTATCCCTACTTTTAAGGTGGGTTACTTATGACAACATATGGTTGGGGATTGTTTATTTTTAATTCACTCTGACAGTCTTTTAATTGGTATATTTAAACCATTCTCATTTAAAGTAATTATTGCTGTAGTTAGATGAAGACCTACTTATTTTAACTGTTTATTGTCCTCATTCTTTCTTTGTGTGCTTCAGTCATTTCTGCTCTCTGCTTTTGAACATTTTATGAGTTCAATTCCTTTTCTCTATTGGTATACCAATTGTACTTTTTTAAAAATTAGTATTTGTCTTGGAATTTTCAACATACATTTAAAGCTAATCCGAGTCTATTTTTAACTAACATTATCACTTCCCAGGCAGGGCAAGTATTGTACATAACACAATCGTTTCTCACTCCTGTTACTCTTAATGTTGCTATCATTCACCTATCCATGACCTATAATCATTAAAAACATTATTATTATTATTATTTTGAGCAATCACTAAGAGTAAGAAACGATTTTCACTTTACTTTCATTTATTCCTTTACTAGCTTATTTATTATAAATGCTTCCCTTCGTGTAGAACCACGTTTCAGACTTGTATTTTATTTATTTATTTGTTTGTTTATTTATTTTTGGTACCAAGGACACTTCAACCACTGAGCCATATCCCTAGCCCATTTATTTTTTATCTTGAGACAGGGTCTCCATAGGTTTTTACAGCCTCACTAAGTTGCTAAAGCAGGCTTCAAACCTGCAATCCTCCTGCCTCAGCCTCCCAAGCCACTGAGATTACAGGTGTGCGCCACCAGGCCTGGCAGACCTATATTATTTCTCTTCTCTCTGAAGAGCTTCAATATATCCTGCAAGTCATGCCTACGGAGTCAAATTTCCTAAATTTCTTTTTATATGAGAAAGTCTTTCACTTGTGAAGGATAATTTCAATGGAGGTAAAATTCTAGATGGATAGTTTTTCTTCCTTTGAAAACCTTTAAATATTTTGCTCTATTTCTTGCTTGTATGGTTCCTATAGAGAAGTCTGATGTAATTTTCATCTGTGTTCCTCTGTAGATAAGGTGTTTTCCCTCTCTGGCTTGTTTCAAAGTTTTCTCTTTGTCTTTGGTTTTCTGCAGTTTGAAAACTATATGCGTAGGTGTAGATTTTTGTTGTTTGTTTGTTTTGTATTTATCCTCCTTGGTGTCCTCTAAGACCAATTTTTGTCACCAATTTTTGCCAATCACTAGTTCTTCTGACTTCCCATTGCATGTATGCTACATCTCTTGCAGTTGTCCCAAAGTTCTTGGGTATTCTGTTCCGTTTTGTTCATTCCTCTTTTTCAGTTCCAGAAGTTTCTGAAACTTACCTTCAAAATCACTTGACTCTTTGCTTAGCTGTGCCCAGTCCACTAACAAGTCCTTCATTACTGATTTATGTTAGAGTAGTTTTTGTTTGTTTGTTTGTACCAGGGGCACTTACCAACTGAGCCACATCCCCAGTCTTTCTTTAATTTTCAGATAGGGTCTTGCTGAGTTGCTCAGGACCTCGCTAAGTTACTGAGGCTGGCTTTGAACTTGCAATCCTCCTGCCTCAGCCTTCTAAGTCACTGGGACTACAGGTGTGTGCCACTGTACCTGGCTTGTTAGAATGTTTTTGATTTCTATCATTTCCCTGGATTCTTAATTACAGTTCCCACCTATCTGCTTCTATCACCCATTTATTTTTTGCACGTCGTCTATCTCTTCCGTATCTAAGTCTGGCTCCGTCCGATGTTTGCTTTGCCTCTTCAGACTGTAATTTTTTTGTTGAAAGTTAGATATGATATATTGGGTAAAATGAACAGGTAAATAGGCCATTAGAAAATGAGGTTTTATGTTTTATCTATCTAGAGTTAGGCTGTGATTACCATTTGGCATAGATGTAGGCGGCAGAGACAAAGTTCCCCCTCATGGTATTGCTTTTGCCTCCTGTAATGCCTGTGGATTTCCCTAAAGACTTTACCTCAGACATGCTAGAATTTACTGCTGAGCCACACCCCAGCCTCCTAGAGACTTCTTAAATAGGGTCTTAGTCTTGCAGTTCTTCCTGTTCTGATCTCTTTAGTATATAGGAGCCTAACTGATGTGGTGATCAAGTGTCAGGGAATGATAATCTATAATTCCATGGCTAGGTCAGTCTTTGTGACCTTCAGAAGTACTTGTTGTCTGTCCCTCCTCAGATAACAATAGGGAGACTGATTCATGTTGGAATTTAATCCCTAATGCCATGGTATTAAGAAGTAGGGCCTGTAAGAGGTGATTAGGCCATGAGAGCTCTGCCCTCATGGATGGGATTAGTGACTTTATAGAAGGGCAGGAGGTCAACTAGCCAGGCCCCCTTTTTGCCCTTCCCTTCTCTCCCTTCCTCCATGTGAGGACCGAGTGTTCTCTCCCTCTGCAGGGCACAGCAACAAGGTACCATATTGGAAGCTAAGACCTCACCAGACACTGGACCTGATGTCTTTATCTTGGACTTTCCAGCCAGAACTTTGGGAAATAAATTTTTGTTCTTTATAAATTACCCAGTATGAAATTTTTTTCTTTTATTTATTTTGCCCAATAAACAGAGACACCTGGCTTCCCAGTGTAGATTTAGCCAAAGCTTGGTCAGATTATGCTCTGAGCCAATGAGGCTTCCACTGTCTATTGATGGATGGAGGCCTGGGCCAGGGCACACCATCTGACCTCAGGTCACTTCCAGGTCTATCTCAGCCTTCACATCCTGTTGGGACTTCTTTCATGTCCTCTGCATACACATGTGTGTTGCTGGCTGGAGTGTGAAATGGCTGGAACCCATCTGGCCTTTGCCATGTATGTGTGTAAATGCTTTGGATCAACTTGTGACATGTGATAAGCTTACCAAGTTCCCTATTGGTGTCTCCACTTCCAAAATTCCACACTAAATCCTGAACCATTCCTCACTCCAACTAGGACAAAACTTCAGGCCAACAGGACTGCTGGCACCTCTGTTCATCTACCATATAAGATTAGCAGGGTTGGTTTTTTCCTAAGGCCATCCTCTCCTGTGTCTTCACATGGTTGATTGTGTGTGTGTGTGTGTGTGTGTGTGTGTGTGTCCCCTAATCTCTTCTTGTAGGACATCAGTCAAACTAGATTAGGGCCCATCCATATGACTTGATTTCTACTCAGTTACCTGTGTAAAGGACCTATATACAAATACAGTTACATTCTCAAGTTCTGGAGGTTAGGGCTTCAATCTATGAGGAAATGGGGGTTGTGGTACATACAGACTATTTTTTCCTAACAGAATTTTAAGGTCCTCTAAGCTTCCTTAGGAACTGCATATGTTCCATCTGGAAACACAGACCCCCTACCTGCAGTATCTGGGAAGGGCTGGTATCTGCATTACTATCGTTTGGATTTGGAATGTATTAAAGGCTTGACCCTCAACCTATGGTGCTCTTGGAAGGTGGTGGAAACCTTAAGGGAGCCAAAATAACCCTTTCTCTTCATAAATTTCCTATCCTGGGTATTTGTTACAGTAATAGAAATCTAATACAGGCACCCTGGACAACCCTGAGCATCATCAAGGAGCCCAGAAATACGCAAAGGGAGGCCTCCAGGCAGTGCTGGTAGGTGGACATGTACTGCGCTTAGGGGATCCTGAAAATGTTTAATTTATTTGAAAATCACGAGAAAGATGAATGTAACACTGAACACATAAAAATGAAATCAAGCCTGAGTTATATTCATCTTCACTTTAATGCAATCATAAATATTACTTAGTATGTTTATGAAGGAAGGGGCTATAATTTTCTTGTATATCTTTGTCTTTGGTGTGAGGGTAATACTGGCCTTAGATATGAAATGTCCTCCTCTTATTTCTTAGAAGAGTTTGAAAAGAAGTGTTAATTCTTCTTTTAAGGCTTAGTAGAACTCATGAGGTTAGTCATCTGTGGTCCTCAACTTTTCTTTGCTAAAAGATTTAAAAAAAATTTTTTTAGTTGTTTGATAGACCTTTATTTTATTTATTCATATGTAGTACTGAGAATCGAACACAGTGTTTCACACAAGTCAGACAAGTGCTCTACAGCTGAGCCACAACCCTAGTCCCTGCTAGAAGATTTTTTTAAGACTATTTTTTTAGAGAAGTTTTAAGTTTATGGCAGAGAGGAAAGTACAGAGTTTCCCACAGACTCCCCACCTCCACCCACACACAACTTTCAACATCTGCATCAATGACACATTTGTCATAACTTATGCACCCACAGCGATAAACTATTACCAAGGTCCATAGTTTACAGATAGGGTTCACTCCTGGTGCTGTACATTCTATGGGTTTGGACAAATGTATAATTCCAAGTTTTCACAGTAACAGTATTGGATAGAATGGTTTCACTGCCCTAAAATCCTCTGTGCTCTGCTTATTCTTCCCTCTCTCACTGCTAAGCCCTGGTAACCACTGATCTTTTTACTGTTTCCACAGTTTTTGCCTTTTCCACAAGTCCATAAAGGTGGAATCAAACACTGTGTCACCTTTTCAGATGGGCCTATTTATTTATTTGGTACTAGGGATTGAACCCACAAATGCCCTTCTTTTTATATTGAGGCAAGGTCTCACTAAGTTGCTGAGGCTGGGCTCAAACTTGCAATCCTCCTCAGTCTCCCAAATTGCTGGGATTACAGGAGTGCTGGCTCCTGCAATCTGCACCCCCACTAAATGAATGGCTCCATGGTTGGGCTCCAGACTGGCTTCCTTTAAATGGTAATATGCACTTAAGCTCACTTATTTTTCATCAATGAATAACATTCCATTGTCTTAATGCACCACAATGCATTATCCATTCATCTACCAACGTATTCCATTTTCTCTTGCTGTAACTAATATCGCAGACTGGATAATTTATTAAAAAAACAAATTTACTTAGGCATTTTGCATTGCTACCAGCCATGGCTGAGGATCCCCTGCAAATCCTTGACATCATTTGGTGATGTTAGAATTTCAACATTTGCCTTTCTCATAAGTGTACAGCAGTATCTCACTGTTTTATTTACAATTCTCTAATGGCCTAAAGTTGAACATATGGCTATTTGCTATCTGTATATTTTCTTTGGTGAAGTGTCTTTTCAGGTCCTTTGCTCCTTTGTAATTGGGTCATTAGTTTCACATTGTTGATTTTTATGAGTTCTTTGTATATTTTAGTTAACAGACCTGCATCAGACACAGCTTATGCAAACACTTTCTCCCAGTCTGTAGCTGTCTTCTCATTTTCTTAACAATATCTTCACAGAGAAGATGCTTTTAATTTGAAAGAATTTCAGCTTATCAATTCTTTCATGGATTTTTCCTTTTGTGTTTTACTTAAAAAGTCATTGCCATTCCCAGGGTCATGGAGATTTTCTCCTATATTACTGTCTAGGAGTTGCATAGTTATATAGTTTTGCATTTTACATGTAGGTCTGTGATCAATTTTGAGTATTTTTAAAAAGTCTTTGTTTACATTCTTTTAAAAATATATTTTGGCATATGGGTATCCGGCTGTTCCAGCACCATTTGTTCTGAAGGCTGTCTTCTCCTGTGTCAAGATCGGCTGACTAATGTGGATCTATTTCTGAGTTCTCTACTCTGTCTATTCTTTTGCCTTACCACACTGTCATGATGACTGTAGCTTTACTGTTGACCTTTGACGTCAGGTACTGTCAGTCTTCTGTTCTCCCTCAATATGGAGTTGGATGTATTCTCCACATGAACTTTAGAATCAGTTTGTCGATGTTCACAAAATGTCTTGCTATGATTTTGAATGGGATTGCATTCAATGTATAAATTGAGTTGGAAAAAAACATTGTGACAGGGCTAAGTCTTCTTATCCACATGGAATTTCTCTGCATTTATTTAGTTCTTTGATTTCTTTCATTAGTTTTCTAGTTTTCCTCATAGATTTTGTACATATTTTGTTAGATTTATACCTAAAAAAAAGTATTCATTTGTGGGGGGGAATACTAATGTAAACGGCATTGTGTTTTTAACACCAAGTTCCACTGATTCATTAACTGGTATATAAAAAAGCAACTCATTTTTGTATCTTAACCTTGTACCCTATAATCTTGCTATAAACACTTATTCTATATTTTTACTGATATTCAGATTTTCTACATAATGTCATCTCCAAAGACAGTTTTATTTCTTCCTTCTCAACCTATATACCACCCTTCCATCTCTCCCTTTCACTTCCTTTATTTTTTTCTTATTGCCTTGTTACAACTTTTGGTACAATGTTGAAAAGTGAAAAGTGTTAACAGGGGATACCCCTGTCTTGTTCTATCTTAGCAGGCAAAGTTTGTCTCTCACAATTAATTATGATGTTAGCTATCTGGTTTTTGTAGATGTTCTTTATAAAACTGGAAAAGTTCCCCTCTATTCCTATTTTACCAAGATGGTGTGATTTTTGTTGTTTAAATCAAGAATGGGGGTTGGGTTTTGTTAAATGCTTTGTTTGTATTTATTGAATCTATTCATATTTTCTTCTTTAGCTTGTTTATGTGATCAACTGAATTAAGTGACTTTCCACTTCCAAACCAAACTTGAACACCTGGGATAAAAGTTCCTTGGTCATGGTGTATTAATATTTTTTTGTTGATGATTTTTGGACTCAGTTTGCAAATGTTCTGCTGATAATTTTTGCATCTCTATTCACAAGAAATACTGGTATGTTTTCTTCTCTTTTCAAATCTTTGTCTGTTTTTGGTATTGGGATAATGCTTACCTTTCCTTCTGCTTCTATCTTCTGGATGAGTCTGTAGTGCACTGGGGTAATATCTTCCTTAAAATGTTTGATATAATTTACCAGTGAACCCATCTGGGCGTAGTTCTTAATGCTTTGAAGGTTATTAACTCTTGATTTAATTTCTTTAATAGATATAGGCTTATGCAGATTGCCAATTTCTTCTTGTGTGAATCTTGGCAGATTATTTCAAGAAATGAGTTCATTTTATTAAGTTATCAAATTTGTGGGCATAAGTTGTCCATTTTATTTTTTTAGAGAGAGAATTTTTAAAAAATATTTATTTTTAGTTTTTGGTGGACACAACATCTTTATTTTATTTTTATGTGGTGCTGAGGACCGAACCCAGCGCCTCGCGCATACCAGGCGAGCACATTACCACTTGAGCCACATCCCCAGCCCAGTTGTTCATAATATTATATTGTCCTTTTAATGTCCACATAATCTGCAGTAATGTCTCCCTCCTTCATTTCTAATACTGGTACTTTGTATTTTCTTTTTGTCTTAAGTAGTTATTAGACATTTGCCTTTTTTTCTTTTTAATCTTTTCAAAGAACTAGCTGGTTAATTTCCTATTTCCAATGACATGCATCCAATACTATAAATTTCTCTCTAAGCACTGCTTTAGCTACATCCCACAAAATTTGATAATCTGCATTTTCATCATTTAGTTCAAAGTATTTAAAAATTTCTCTTGAGATTTCTTTTTTAAGCATATGCTACATTTAAAGATTTATTTTAAAAATATTTATTTTCTAGTTTTTGGTGGACATAAACTCTTTATTTTATATTTATGTGGTGCTGAGGATAAAACCCAGTGCCTCATGCATACTAGGCAAGCACTCTACCACTGAGCCACAACCGCAGCCCCTTAAAGATTCTAACAGACAACTTAACAGTTGGGTCTTGTTTTCTAATCCACTCTGATAATCTTATAATTTTAGAGTATTTAGACCACCGACATTTAATCCATTGATAGCTGGGTTAATATTTGTTACTGTTTTCTATTTGCTATCCTTGTTATTTATTCCTACTTTTGTTCCCCCTATTTTTAAATTATTTTTTTAAATTTTTTTTTAGTTTTCTTAGGTAGACACAATATCTGTATTTTTATATGGTGCTAAGTTTTGAACCCAGTGCCTCACGCATGCCAGACGAGCACGCTACCACTTGAGCCACATCCCCAACCCTGTTCCCACTATTTTGTTGTTGTTTAACTGAGCATTTTATATGTGTCTTAGTCCATTTGGGCTGCATAACAAAATACATTAAGCTGGGTGGCTTATAAAAAATAGAAATTTAACTAGAGATATGAAAAATTGTGCTCGACATGTGTAATATGAATTATAATGCATTCTGCTGTCATATATAACAAATTAGAATAATAAATAAATAATTTTTTAAAAAAAAAATAGAAATTTACTTGTCACAGTTATGGAGACTGGGAGATACAAAATCAAGGTGTGGGCAGACTTGGTGTCTTGTGAAATCTCACTACTTGGGTCATGAGCAGCTGTATTTTTACTGTAACTTCACATGGTGGAATGCAAGAGCTAGCTTTTTGGAATCTCTTAGAAGGGTGCTTTTCCAATCATGAGGACCCCACCCTCAAGACCTAATCATCTCCAAAGGCTCTACTTCTTCATATCACCACCTTGGAGATCAGAATTCAACAAACACCCAGACCCTAGCATTCTACCTTGGGTACCCTAAAACTCATGCACATCTCATATGCAAAAAAACATTAAATCAGCCAGATACAGTGACACACACCTATAATCTCAGTAACTTGGGAGGCTGGGAAAGGAGGTTCACAAGCTCAAGGCCAGCCTCGACAACCCAGTGAGACCCTGTCTCAAAATTAAAAAATAAAAAGGGTTGGGGATACAGCTCAGTGGTAGAGTGCCCCTGGATTCCATCCTCATTACTCCCACCAAAAATACATTGAATCCATCCTAGTAACCTCAAAATTCCTTCTTTTTTTTTTTTTTTTTTTTTTTGAGAGAGAGAGAGAAGAGAAGAGAAGAGAAGAGAAGAGAAGAGAATTTTTTAATGTTTATTTTTCAGTTTTCGGTGGACACAACATCCTTATTTTATTTTTATGTGGTGCTGAGGATCGAACCCAGAGCCCCACGTATGCCAGGCAAGCACGTTACCGCTTGAGCCACATCCCCAGCCCCTCTCAAAATTCTTAAGACATTCTAACATCAACTAAAAAATTTAGAGTCAGAGTCTCCAGTAAATCAAGCGTAAGTGAGAATGAGTGTTGGATTCATTCTGAAGCCAACTGCTCTGTCTGAACCAAATTCTCACTCGCAAAGTACAATAGTGAGATGGGTATAGGATAGATATTACTATTCCAAAAATGGAGAAATAGGAAGAAAGAAATGACAGGCTCCAAGGAAGTCTAAAACCCAACAGAAAAATAACACTAAATCTTACAGTTCAAGAACAATCTTCTCTGGCTCAGGGCTCTGCCCTCTAGACCCACTAGGGTGATAGTACCACCTTCAGGACACATGGGGTGGCAGCCTTGCTTCTGAGACAGTTGTGTGCCTACAGTGGTTCTGTGCCTGAGTCACGAACAACGGGTTTCCCTAGAATCAATCCCTGGTGGCCTTACTGGGCTGGGGCCACGGAAGAAGCCCCTCCACTATGGCTCCACCAGCCTTGGGCCTAGTGAAGCCTCTCTGGGGTGACCCTGTATCTGCAGTGATCCTCTGCCTGCTGCATCCTGTGAATTCCGGAAGGCCACTACACCCCCGTAGCTTTGCACTGGGCTGCTGGTGGGACGTGCAGCTCTAATCTCTAAAATGCTTCTTGGGTCATTCTTCCACTGCCTTGGAGAACGGTTTATAGATGGTGACTAATCTCTCTCGGTTGATGAATAGTACTTGGCTTCCATTGAGTTAGATGATACATACTCATTATTTCATCCAAGGATTACTTGGCCACACGTTTGTTATCTACCAAATTGGCTTTCTTTCTTTTTTCTTTTTTCTAATATGGACAGGCTGAGAATTTTCCCAATTTCTAAGTTCCACTTTCCTTTTGATCAATGTCTAATGATCTCTTTTCTGTTGTATGGCATTTTAACTATAGGCAGTCAAAAGAAACCAGCCCACCCCTCCAAAATTTTGCTTACAAATAGCTTCTGCTAAATACCCAATTTAATTGCTTTTAAGTTCTACCTTCCATAAAATACTAGGGCATGAACAAAATTCAGCCAGTATTTGCCTTTTTTGAACAAGAATGACCTTTTCTCTAGTTTCCTTCTCCTTCCCTCCTTTGGTACTGGGACTTGAATCCTGGGGTGCTTTACTACTGAGCTACCCAGTCTTGAGACACAGTCTTCCTAACTTGCTGAGTCTGGCCTCAAATTTGTAATCCTCCTGCGTTGCTGGGATTACATGCATGCGTCAATGTATCTGGCTCTTTCTTTCCAGTTTCAAATAACATGCTCTTCATTTCCATCTGAGACTTCATGTATCCCCCTGGTCTTTAGATTCTGGTGCAGTGGTTTGCCCTATGACTCACTCCTCTGATGGATCTTAGAATGTTCACCTTTTTCCTTGTTGTTGGGAAAGAATGCTGACTTCTGATCTCCTTACGTAACCACATCAGAAACTGGAATTCCTGTGGGAAGACTTCTGATTACTGATTGAATCTCTTGTTTGTCACAGGTCTATTGTTTATTCCTTGGACAAACTAGCTAAAGGTTTGCGAATGTATCTTTTCAAGGAATCAATTCTTGGTTTGTTGATTTTTCTCTCTTGATTTTCAATTTCATTATCCTCAGTCTAACCTTTACTAACTAGGTTCTTTCCCTTTGCTGTATTGGGATTAAGTGATCTTTGATGTTTAATTGGCATTATAATCTTCGCATCCCTGGTTTTTCTGTAAAATCAGTCTTAACATCCCCTTTTTTCTGATCTTAGTAATTTAGTCCTCCTTTTTCTATCCCCCCCACACCCCGCCGCCCCGCAGGAGAGAGAGAGGGGGTGTGGTCTTGGTAACCTAATCGTTTGCCATTTTTGTTCACCATTTTCTAAAAAAAAGTTTGGTTTTGTGGAGGTTTCCCCCATTCTTTGTGCTATTGAAGTCCACTTTACTGTTTTCTTCCGACTGCTTGTTTCCTGCCTAGTTTGTTCCTACTTTTCCAGTTTCTTAAGCTAGGATGCTAGGTTATTAATTCCAGCTCTCTCTTCCTAGGAAGTATGGTAGGCTGCGGTTTGGCTCATGGTAGAGGGCTTGCCTGGTATACACAAGGCCTGGGTTCCATCCCCAGCACTGCAAATAAATAATATAGAGTACATGCCCAGGGAAATGTATTGTTTTATTTCCACATGCTTTTGAATTTTCCAAATTTATTCTTATTTCCAATTTTATTTCATTTCCATTGGAGAATATAATCCATACAATTTAATCTTCCTAAGTTAATCAAGTCTCTTGTTGTATTTAACATGTTCTGTCCTGGAAAATGTCACATGTACATTGATGTGGGTAGTGCTGTTGGGTGAAGTGTTCTTTAGAAATCCCTTGGGTTTAGCTGGTTTACAGTCCTGTTTAGACATTCTTCTTTTCTGATCTGTCCTGTGGTTTTATTTAATATTGAAAGTAGAGTATAAAATTTTTAACCATTTATTTCTCCCTTCAATTCTGGCAGTATTTACTTCAAGTATTTCAGGGTATGTTTGGTGCATGTACATTGTTTTATATATACACACACACACACACACACACACACAGTTGTTATATCTTTTATAGTTAGTGAACTTACCATAGATTGTCCTTAGTTTTTCATAACAAATTTCTGTCTTCAATTCTATTTGGTCTGATATTAGAATAGACATTCTTGTACCCTTTTGGTTACTGTTTTCATGAAATATCATTTTCCATACTTTTACTTTTGTGGGGTACCAGGGATTGAATCCAAGGGCGCTTAACCACTAAGCCACACCCAGAGCCCATTTTTTGTTTTGTTTTGAGACAGCGTCTAAGTTGCTTAGGGCTTTGCTAAGTTTCTGAGGTTGGCTTTGAACTTGTGATCCTCCTGCCTCAGCCTCTGAGCTGTTGGGATTACAGACATGAGCCACTAGGCTCAACCCATACTTACTTGTGTCTTTGAATATAAAGAGGGCACCTCCAAGTCTAGCTGGATCCTGATATGTAGCAGTTTGATAGGTAACTCTATAAAAGTTCCAGTTCAGAAATAGGCAAAAATGATCTGCACTGACAAAATCAGGGAACTCCCCAGGGGGAGGAATAGGTGCAGAGAGCACAAGGGCTTCTAGGGCTTCTAGTCTGGATGCTGACTGCAGGCTGTTGGGTATGGTGGTGAATGCCTATAAAAAAGCAGCTTAGGAGGCCCAAGCAGGGGGGACATGAGTTCAAAGCCAGCCTTAGCAACTTATTGAGATCCTGTCTCAAAATAAAATATAAAAAGGGCTGGAGATGGGGTATGTGGCTCAGTAGTTAAGCACCCCTGGGTTCGGTCCCCAGTAGCAAAAAAAAAACAACAACAACAACAACAAAAACCAGTCCACTAGTAAACACTATTGTTTGCAGATTCGTGTATGTGTGCAGCCCTTCACAGAAACCTTAATTCTTGGTTCCTTTCCTGAGGGTGAGACTAACAAAAGGAAAATTCCTATTGCTCTTTCCTCCCACGTCCCAGGCTTCCTGCATGGGGGGTGGGGGGGCTTTTCTATGGTGAGGTGTTGCCTCTTCTTGCTTTCTAGGAAGAGGTGCTCCATGTGGGGAGACCCTTCACCCCAGGAATTGTGTTTAAGAAGACTTTTGGGAAAATGAGGTGAACTAGTAACTTCAACAATTAACACGAAGCCCCTTCTGGCTCCATTGTATGGACATGACTGAAAGGTGAGCCTATGCAGAAGCAAACCCAAGGTGGGATATCTGTCCTGGGAGGCTCTGTGAGCAGGAGGCAGCCTAAGGCCTCGTGAGGCCTGGCAGGCAGACGCCCTGTTAATTTGTGTGCTGAAGATAAAACATTCCACAAAAAGCACTCCTGGGGGGCTCAAGGAGCCTCAGAACTGCTGGCCACACTGCTGTACTCACTGCACACAAACACGAACTCCTTGTTAGGATGTGTGTACTCCCCTGGATGCCAATTACACCTTGAAAAACAGATGATTTAAAATTAGATTCTTCAAAGGACAAAGGCCCAGCTCCAAGGCCTGGTGTCAAAGGCCCTGGTGATGATAATGGTATCAGCCTGAACCCATATTACCAACAAGTGTCCACCGAACACCTGCTGCATGCCAGATATCAAGGGCTTGATGACACATCAGTTACCTCACAGAAAGGAATCACGGCTAAGCAGGCAGCCTCTGGAATGGACTGTTCCCCTCCTCAGCCCTAGGACGCCACCACTGAGGCTGTCACTCCTCCCCTACAATGGGAGACCCAGAATGGGGGAAGCAGGCTCAGTGTCCACATGCTTGTGTAAATCAAATGCCCCAAGGAGCGAAAGTAGCCAGACGGCAGCAGGTGGCACACACAGGTGGGGGCTGAGGGTGCAGGCCAACCCCCTGGAAAGGTGACTGCCCACTGGGCGCTGGTGCCTCAGGCCTCCCTCCTCTTTAAGGTCTTCCTCCAGATCAGCTGAGGGGTCTGTTCAAACTTTTCCTGGGCCCACTGGAACAACAGTCTCTTCTGTTCAACCAGAAAGAATAGTTCACTGAAAACAGGTCATGGCACTGCTACTAAAGAGGGGTCCTAGAGGGAGACGAGGCCTGGGATAATCCTCTGCAGAGTGAGGTTCTCAAGAGGAAACCACAGCGTACCCTAGTATCTGCATTCCCTGTAGCTAGGACACTGTTCCCTTTTCCCACACCCATGGCAATCATTCCAGTGCTCCCAGTTTACCTTTGAACATTCCCCCAGTTAAACAGGCTCTGTGTTGTTAAACAGGTAACCCTTGTTGCCTGAATCTATTCACTCCTGGTCCAGAGAGCCGGCCGGGCTTCCACATTATCCAACCACTGCTTCCACATGCAGGCTACTCGAAGTTATCATCTGTACAAATACAGTATATCCTGGTGGCCTCGGCTGGATATTTTCAGTGCCGACTGGACCCTGGGGGATGTGCCTGACTGTCTCCTCCCCACACCCCTGAGAGGATGGACCCCCATGTTTTTTCCAGTTCCCAGAACCAGGGTCACCCGATAGGCTGGCGGGCTTTGAGGTGCTGACCTTACTGTGTGCTGCTGGAACCAGTCACTCAGAACAGGGGTCAAAGCAACCACAGACGGCGAGCGATGTGCTTCATCTTTTTATTATTCTTTATTTATTGGTCCTACCAACGTGACTCTTTACCCAGGCCCGCGGTTCCTATGCATGCTGGCTTTGTAGACATTTGTGTCACATGTCTGTGTCCAGAGAGTTTCAATTAATTTCTCCTTCCTATTCCTTTTCCATGCTCTGCCTCATTTTCTCAGAAATTGAAGGCATTTGCTTATTATTATTTGTTTGTTTGGGTCTGTGTAAAGGTTCCTTGGCAGGAAGACATGCATATGACTTTAAAATAAAGACCAACATTCTGACACTAAGGTAATGCACAGAAAAAATACAGTACTTAGACATCATTGCAAATAAATACCCCATACAGATGAAGTTATCTCAAATGTAACAATATTTCTTATGAATCAACACTGTAACAGAAGGTAAAAATAGGAGTCCCAACAACTAGGAATAAGAAATGCTCATTCCAGGAAACAGAATTCTTTGATTCTTGCAATTTATATTATTACAATTTGTCCCTTTTTTTGGAGGATGGAGGACAGCTTCTCTTCCTCCAATAGTACCAATCTGACCACACCCGTGAACCTCACTCAGCAAACAGAACAGGATGCAGACCTGGTTTGCTAAGGAGCTTTAATGAGTTCTGTTTCCTGAAATTAACAGTGATTAGTTACACCAAGCAAGAGAAGATATAATGTCTTGTTTTCACATTTGCAAAGAATACTATGGTTAACCCTCGTCCCCCACTCACGTGCCGACTACGCCGGCTCTCTCAACGCCCTCAGCTCTTCACAAACGTGGTGTTCGTACAGCTTGCTTAGCTTGTCCCATAAAGTCCATTTGGTTCCCAAAACACACTCAAGGTTTTGTGGTTTTGTTTTCTAAGCCCCTGAATTTGCAAGTAAAGAATCACTGACTAACAGAATTTTGTACAATCACTGTTTTCTCTCCCTCAATGAAGATGCCCAGGTACAGGTGTGAGGTGAGTGCCGCTCCCACCTGTTGGTCCACACTGGCCTTCAGCATTCCCAATTAGCTCTTCACTGCACATTGTAGAGAATCAACTTCGCTGGGACACCTCCCTTAACTGATGAAGGCACTACTGGCAATGATTACTAACAAAAAGGCGTTGAAATAGAACACCCAAAAAATCGACAACTGTAGAATTTTCTAAGTGTACCACAATTTGGCACAACAACCAGAGTAACAAAACAATTCCAATTTGGAATTTCACTGGTACAGTTGTATAAAATTCTGTTAATCAGTCATGCTTCACAATGTCCTAAAACCCAGACAACTCTGGAATTTGTAGGTAATACTACTCATTCAATAATTTATCTTTTTTTTTCAAGTGCCTATTACTGTTTTAACCAGAGCAAAGGTCAAGTTTTCTTCTTGTTACATTGAACTATTCCTAAGAATAATAATAATACAATATGAAAAACCCCAGAATCGAAATACCCTGGATTTCTTAATGAACATGGCATTTAAAATCTGTAATTTCAAACATGAGCCGTAACGCCGTAAAACCTAAAAGGCTGAACCACAGCGTGGATACACGAGCTGAGCTCCTTGCTGGGTTGAAGCCTCCTTTCCAGTCTAGAGCTACACACTACGGAGCACACAGCTCTGTCTCGTGCTGACACCAGATCAACACGCCAGGAGCTAAGACGGACAGCTACAGGACCACGACCACAGACCACGGCATCTGAGACTGTCTACGCGAGGAATCAAGGAAGCAAGTATAATATCAAAATATCAAAAGTGCACAGGTTGATCGGATAAAAAAGGAACGTGTATACTAAGGAGGCCCACGGTGGGCGTTCCCGTGAGCTCCGAGAAGCCTGCGGGGGCTGTGGAAGCAGGTTCTTCGGCCAAGCAGAGGACTTTTCAGGCAGTAGCTCGCAGCATTCTCAATATTAAAGCTTTTTTTTTTTTTTTTTTTTTTTACTCCCATTAAAACCTCGGAGAATGCTATTTTGAAAAGAATTGCAGTGGCATAGCCAAAACGTTTCTAAGTGGACTTTTAGGTTGCCCTTCCTTCCTCTGCATGGCCATGGGAGGGGAGGGGAAGGGGCTGCGGTGTAACAGGGCCGGGTAGCCACGTCCTCCCCAGCAGCTACTCTACAGCTGAAAATGGGAGAAAACAAGAAAGAGTTAGAAATTGGTCACCTGTTGCTTCCTGTTCACTCGACAACTAAAACTCTGATCGTGCTGGGCATGTGCGAGCCCGTTAGTTGGCGAGGGAGACCTGCGTGTGTGTTAGGGGGACCGGTGGCTCCGAGTGCCCGCAAAGCCCATTACAAGTACAAGAGAAGCTGCGTGCTGGCCTGGCGAGGAGACAGCAAGGAAGAAGGTGGGTAGGCATGCGGGCAGCCATCCCCAGGATGGTCATGCAGGGGACACATGGCTTGTTCTGCACCCCAGCTGTTCTGCACTGTGTGGTGTCCAGAATCCAGAGGAGACCGAGCCACCTTCGGCACCAAAGAGAAGAGCGGGTGGTGGGCAGACGGCTATTGAGGACAACATGGCCTCGCACCAGGCAACGCTAGTCCCCTTCCCTTAGGGAAGCAGCAATTGGGAGCAGACAGTAGCCTCAGGTCCAGCTGCCCCCGAAAGGGATCAGGAGAAAAATACTGAGAAGAGTTCTGCTTCAGAACGTGTGAACTCAGATGCCTGATGCCACAGCTCTGGCGTGGACAGAGCCTCCCCATATAAGAAAGCCCTTGGCTAGCTTTCCTCTGTCACCACCCCCAAATTGCACTAAATAGAGAACCACACACCTCCTACCTGCCAGCCAGGGAACCAGCCCCGGGACCATGCAAAGCTCTCCCAGAACAAGGCTGGGCTCTGCTACACCTGTATCCTGCAGTTCAGCCGAGCCCGCTGGCAGCTCAGACTTCAGGCTGCAGTTCTCAAAGCCCTGTTTCTTCAGGTCGGAAACTCCTTGGGAGGAAGGCCTGAAAATGGGCAGCCTGGGTTATCCAAATACAACAGGACAGGCGTCACACGGAGGACCAAGAACTGGCCAGGCACTTGGAACACTTTTCTTATTAAAAAAGGAAACCCTAGGCCTTGGGCCCTGTCAATTGGGACCTCACAGGGCCACCAGACCAGCATGTAAATCTCAGAAACCAGGGCTGCTGAGCTTTGCTCTCCTGTGCTACCCACAGTCGGCTGTGTCTGAGACGTGAGTCTTGTCTGCAGAATGCAGGAGCTCAGGGCCACTCTTCTCTTGGTCTGGGGATGAAATTCTGTACTTTTGTCCTGAATGTGATTTGCAGTGAGATCCTGCAAAAGACTACAACATAACTCTTTCCTTAAAACTATGCCAACCACAGAGCCATCCCGAGGCTGGATGCCAGAACCTTCTACAACTGCTTTCAGGTGCTGACATTAGACACATGCGAGGAACATGCAAGTTTCAATTCAGGTTCTGCCCCTCTGAGGGTCCCAAGGGAGCAGGACCGGGACTCTTTCCATTGCGTTTTCCCGATAGTGCCTGGGGCCCCGGAAGACACTTCTTGCACTTGTCTTCAGTAATGGAGCACAGCTCCACCCCCACCTCTGGGATCCCACCAAGACAACAGCTGACACCAGGAGCTCCTGAGGGGGCTGAGAAGGAAGAAGCGACAGAAAGCTCACAGGAGCATCCTGGTGACAGATGTGCCCCATGCTGCTGCTCGGCTAGAATCCTGCCCTCTGTGCATTAGTCACGTTAAGACCGGCCTAGCACCGCTGTCCCGCTGCTGCTGGGTTAGTTGAGGTGAAGCAGACGTTAGCTGCAGCGTGCGGCGCCCCCACAGCCCTAATCACAGTAAATGCTGTGCTTCTCACTGCAGAACACCTGGTTGGAGAGCCCAGTGCCCTCAGCCCTGTCACTGGCACAGGCACAGGTGTGACTTACGCTCGGGGTGACTGGCTTGGCTTTGGGGGTGGCCTTGGAACGGCCCCGTCGGGTCTGCTCGTGGTCCAACTCGAGCAGCTCCAGCCGTTGGGTCAGCGCTAGCTTCTGCTGGATGGCCATGCGCAGCAGGGAGTTAAGTGTCTTCTTCTCATCCTCCGCGGCGGCCAGTTGCCGCTGCATCTCATCCAACTGTGTGATATACTCGTCACATCTATGGGGACCAAGAGCACAGCTAAAGGGCCAGGCAGGGGAGGGCTGTCCCTCACGGGGCCGCTGAGTTGGGGCGGGAGCTGAGGGACGAGACAAGTTCTGATTTCTTCTAGCAAGGGCAGGAGTCCCGACTAGGGTCAGAGGGGTGCTCGATCCCAGGCAGCATAGCCCTGTAAAGTTGGTTTAAATTTTGTCCTGCCTTTTTGGGGCAGGGGAAAGGGCTATTTTGCCATTTGTTTAAAAGACATTCCTATAAGAAGGTTATGACCCTGAGCAATTTGGCTCTTCTGACTTTAAGGCCACAAGGTGGTTCAGGTACCCAAGACATCACTGGCTCTCAGGGTCTGAGAATAAAGCCAAGGCAGGACTGGGTTTGTTCCCACAGTAAGCACACTGCTGGTACTTGGCAAGTCCGTGCTGAACAACACCCAGGGCCAGGGAAAGGAACATGTGGATTCTGTACACAACACCATCCCGGTACCTGGGCCTCCACCTACTGTGACACGTTGGCCCCACCCAGGTGCAGGCTGGGGAGGAAAGAGAAACACCTACTCTATTCTGTTCCTGGCATCCCTCTCCCATGAGGGCCTGGGGGAAGTGCTGAGACATCAGGCAGGTTAAGCCTCAGGGCTACAGGATGGTGGGGGACATGCCATGCACTGAGCATAGCCCCTCCATGCCCGTCCCACATCCCTGCCCTCTGGGTGCCTACTTACTGTGAACCACCCTCTGCCAGCACCCTCTCAGTAACATACCTGCACTGCCTTACTCACAGGTTTAGAACTCTGGGTCCATCTGAAGTCAGGTCTCTATTTATATTTATGGTGGTACTGAGGATGGAACCCAGGGCCTTGTGCATGCAAGGCAAGCACATTACCAACTGAGCTACAGCCCCAGCCTTTGAAGTCAGGTCTTTAAATAAAACAAGTTTAAAAGACTAGGGTCCACATGCCATATGCCAAGGAGTCATTTGACCCTTCCCCAAGAACTTTCCTACATCCCAGGAAGAAAAGAAACTTCTAGAGAAACCCTGGAACTCTCCTCATCCCTGTCTACCCTGGCAGGGCCTCCCCATGGAAGTCTGAGAAACTGGGAGTGACTGGCCTGGGATACAAGAAGCAGTTTCTGGCCCAGCTCCCATCCTGTCAACCCTCAGCGTCTCCACTTTCTTATCCACCATAGGAAATGGCTGGGTTGACCAGGTTCTGAGGGGTTGGAGGGTGGAGATATCCCCCACAATGCCATCCCAACACCTACCAGCAGGTGGTGCTGTCTGCCTTTGAATGGTAAAAGGCAGGCGACCTGTTTTCCATTCTTGGGATCTGATCTCCCCCAGCCTGGGAGGGGTGTAAACACACAGTGGCCTTCAGACTATCTCAGGACCCTCATAATAGGCAGGGTGGGGGATCTACAAACTTGAACTCTTTGTTATGAGCCTTACAACCTAATTCAGGACTTATCATCCACTGGACCTGAGTTAGCACTTGTAACTCTTGGATCCCGTTTATCCACAAAGCTCATTCCACTTGGTCCCTTTGCTCCTGAGCTTCCTTATACTCACAGCAAAACTAATTGAATCTGCCAGGTTTTTACTAATAGCAAAATTAGAAAGAGCCTACAGAACTGGGCTGCTGGGGCCAGGCCAGGCAGCGACAAGAATGGGAAGGACTGCACACCCTCAATGAACGTCAGCACGTGGTGCCTGCCAGGCATGTTCCCACCTGGGCACCTGCCCACGAGACGCTTGGGAAGCTGAGGCACAGACAGCTGGGGACCTTGATGCTGCAGGTCCTTGTATCTCCTCACTCCTCCTTCTCACCAACTTGAGCCATATGCCAGGGATGGACTGGGGCAGTCCTCCCCAAACCCTGAGTTGCACTGGCCCCTGAAGAAGCTGGACACGAGCCCTGCCAGGCCAGCAGGGCTGTGGGCCTCAGGCAGGGAGAGGCTGAAAAAAAGGAAGGGTTGTGGGTACTGCAGTTACCTGGTGGCGAACATGGCACGCAGCGAGGAGAAAGTGGCTGCGTCTTCCTTGAGGGCCTTGAGCTCGTTACGTAGCTTCATCATGGTCTCGGTCACCATGGCCTTCTCATTCTCATACTTGCTCTTCAGGTTGGCAAGGGCCACTTCAGCCGTCTAAGGGACAGACAGGTGCAGGGCGAGTAGGTGAAGGGTGTGAGGCCGTCCTGGAGATGCTTTAGGTTCACAGGGGCACCCTGGGTCTCAGGTGTGCTGCACCCACAAAGAACATTACCTGGGAGACACCTCCCTCCATGGACCCCTGGGGACAGGCTCCAGCAGCCATGCCTCATTTCAGTTTTCCTCACTGAGTTCCACTCACTATCCTCACCAGTATAGGAAGACTGTGCACCCCGCAATCTGCCTTGGGGATCCCACAAAGTCCACATGGCTCTCTCCAGGGCAATCACGCTGGGTCCTCACATTTTACTTCCACCTCAGAGCTGGTGGAAGGCGCTCGGCGGCAGTTTTTTACTAGCCAAGCTGCTCTGGTTGAAGGGACCCTCAAGTGTGCCCGCCCATTCCACCCTCTAGCTGGGAGCCATTGGCAGGCAGAAGGCAGGAGCCTACACTGACACAGAGTCAGTCCTATCTTGTGGGAAGCCCAAGAGGCCCTGCAGCAGGAGGAGGTTGGAGACCAGGGTAAGAAGCGTCCACCAGGCCAGTCCCATCTCACCTGCTTGTTAGCCTTGAGCACAGTGCGCAGCGTGGTGATCTGTTCCCTCTTGGTGCTGAGCAGCGACTTCAGCTTGAGGATCTCCTCCATGAGCGCCTCCTTGTCCTTGTCCACAGCAGGGCCCAGCTCCTGAGAGGCAATGCGCTGCCGGGACAGCTCTGTTGTGCGGTCCACGGCAGCCTGCAGGTGCTTGATCTGGTCGCGGATGATAGCAATCAGGTTGTAGATGTTCATGGGCTCCCGGCGGGGATCACTCAGGGGTGACGGCAGTGAAGAGCTGGGTGAGGGGCTGCTGTCCCCAGCTGCACTATCTGCTCGGCCCACCTCTGTGGCCAGCAGCCCCTTGGGCAGGAGGATGGGTGAGCGGCGCCCGCGGCCCTCGGGGCTGGTGCGGCCAGGGCTGGTGCGGCCGGCCCCGCCCTGGCCCTCGCGGTAGTAGTCCAGCATGACACGGTTGGGGGTCTCGTTGTTGCACATGCACACGTGGTGGTAGAGATTGGCCAGCTCCTCACTGAAGGTGACCAGCTCATCCTGGGCCACGCTCAGGCTGCCCTGCGTCTCGCCAGCCACATCGCTCACCTTCTTCAGCTCCTTCTCCAGCCGGGCCAGTAGCTCCCGATCCTGGCGGCTGGCCTTCTCCAGCAGGGAGACCTTCTCGGTGAGTGCCTGGCCCTCAGCCTCATAGCGGCCTTTCTCCTCTGCGTGTTGGACCTCAGCAGCTTCGTGTGTGTTACGCAATGCCTTGAGCTGCTCACGGAGCTCACCAGCCTCGGCCACAGCCACATGGTACTTGCAGGCCAGGATCTCGGGCCCATTGATGTCTACTTCATAGTAGTCACCATCCTCGTGGCTATCGCGGTCCTTCTCATTGTCCAGGGCTGTCTGCCGCTCCTTGCTGGCCTGCAGGCGCCGCAGGGCGCTCACATTCTCTGTGAGGCGGCTCACCTTCTCATGCTGCTCGGATAGGGCTCCCCGAGCTTGCTCCAGCTGCTTCTGCGTGTCCTGCAGTGTGGCCAGTAGGCCCACCTTCTCCCGCTCCATCTACAAAGGCACAACAGCAGGCGAGCCTGTGAGAGGACTTCCAGGGTGGCCCAGCAATACATCCTGGTCTGTGCCAGGATGGGCCTGGGGGTTCCCTGACCAGGCCTTCAGCAACATGCAGGGTGCAAAGTGGACAGAATTTGCAGTAGATCCTCAGAATGCTCCCATCCCCAGCAATGGTGGTCATCCCTGAGGGCTCCCTCCACCCCTGCTGAAGGAGAGTAAGCTCAGAATGCAGAGCAACAAGTTGGCAGAACAGGTTGACGGGGACTCTCGCTGCCCTAGCTCTCTGCTCTGAATGACAGGGGCTCTGCCAACTGTCCTGCCCCACTCTGTGGAAGGCACCTGATTATTTGCTGCATCAAGAGCAATCTCCCAGGAGATGAGCCCACACATGGCCCTGTTGTCACTGTGGCCTGTGGTCTTTTGGAGTGAGGGGACATGTAATACCAGCCAGCATTATGCACTTCACGGGGACACTATGTGGGTACTGAGGAACAATATGAGCAAAAGGTGTCAAACCTCACCTAATAATCAGGAGCCTCCTTCTTTGGGACTCCACTTCGTTCTACTGGAGTTTCAGTCATGCTAGTGACACCATTTAAAATCAGTGGGAGTAAGTTAACATTAGTGAGGTGCCAGGAGAGCCCAGCTGCGGTGGTGCGTGCAGATCTGCCAGCCCTGGGTGGGGGTGGAGGGGGGGGCTGCCTGCTCACCTGCACCAGCTGCTGCTTCAGCTTCTGGATCTCAGAGATGTGGAGCTCGCTGAGCAGGTCAGAGACGAGGCTGGGGGAGGGGGGTGCCAGCCCATCCTTCCTGGGTGTGGACGTCTTATTGTCCAGTGATGGCTTAGCCAGGCCACCGTGCTCAAAGCCATTGACTAGGGCCTCGGCATCATTGTTGGGCTCGGCAGCAGTGTCATCACTGAACTTGAGGCCATCCAGGGAGACCTGCAGGTGGCTGGTGTAGAAGGAGTCGTTGATGCTCATGTAGTGCGACAGCTCCTTGCGCAGACTATTCTTCTGCTCCCGCTCCGTCTTCAGTGTCTCTAGAGCCTCCTCCAGCTGCCGTTCTGAAATCTCCTTGAGCCGGATGGCGTCTTCTAGCTGGCTGTTCAGGTACTCAGTCTCCTCCTCTAGGCGCTTGATCTCATGCTTGAGGCCCTCAAACTCCACCTGAGAAAGAGCATTAATACTCCCCGTCAAGGTGACTCGGAGGCCCTGCTTAGGTCTGACGGATCAGTAGAATGTACCACAAAATGTGAGGTGACCCTCATGGTGAAGCACCATCCTGCAGAGGAGGCAGAGGCCAATGCCATTTACTCCATCAAGGGATGTAGATGCCAAGAGCATTCCAGGGCATGGGACGCACATGCACAGAAACACCCAGCCCACTAGCAGGAACCATGAGGGTGGACAACACCAACACCAGACACGGGCAGCCTGCGCTGCTATGGCCCTGAGAACACGCATCTATGCTGCCAAATTTCTACAAGGTTTCTTAAAAATATCACCAAGTGTGTTGATTAAAATTCTACAAAATTGGAGCTAAGGTTGTGGCTCAGTGGTAGAGCGCTCGCCTAGCATGTGTGAGGCACTGGATTTGAACCTCAGCACCACATATAAGTAAAATAAAAATATTGTGTCCATCTACAATTAAAAAAAAATCTACAAAATTACTTAGTTAACATTAATAGCCAACCAAGGATCTTAAGGCACATAAAATATATACTCCTATGTGTGCTATGGCTATTATTTCAAAATGAAGGAACTGAAATTCCCCTGAAGGAGAATGTCTCAGCACCAACCAAACCCTCAGAACTGCAGGCCTCAGGGAATTAGAGGGTGGGTGGAAAGCACAATCAGTCTCATTGATTTGAAAATGTATTTGCAGTGAACAGGAAAAGAGAAGACATAAAGTGATGCTTAATGTGAGGAGTCAGGACATTTGGACAATTTTTTTTTCCCCACTTTTGGGCAATTTTAAAAAACATGCCTTAGTCTATAATATTTTTTCAAAAACAAACAAACAAAAAAAACAATAAAATGAAGAACTGAATGAATCCATGGGTTCTGGACAGGACAGGTGGCATCGTATCCTAGGGTGTGCTCACAAGAGGTGGAGACCTGAACCTTAGTGTCCAAAACTGGTAGGCGAGGAATGCTGGGGAAAGGGGTGACTTCATCAAAGACAGGGTCTCTCCCACTCGCAACTTCCTCCTCAGATGCTATGGGCTGCTTCTACAGACAGTAATGACCAAGGACCAAACGATACCTACTCGTGGACAACTGCTATTACCACATGCAGGCATGAGCTGTCACTGCAGAACAGAGGCTGTGAGCTGTCCTTGTAGTTCCTGGGGAGCATAATCTGCTCCCCACTTGCCTTTGTAAACACAGACTGTGGCATAAACACACAAGCTGCTCACCCAGGATATAAATATTGGGCTACTGATGGTAACACCTTCTGCTGAGAGGAGCTGGATGGGAGAGGGGTTCTGAGGAAAGCAGTCCTGAACAAAGTTTAGAATTTCTTGAGAAAAAGTTCTCTGCAGGGCTGTGGCTCTCGGAGAGGGGGAGGCACATTCAGGGCTTGAGTGGTCCCCAGAGCCCGGGCACCTGTGTCATCACAGAGAGGGCCCTCTTCATCCCTGCCGCAGGTGGAGGCATGGCAATATTTCAGGCATCATGTCAGCACCCGCGAGGGGACAGAGCCTAGAGGGTTCTGGTGCCACCACTCTATCCTCTGCAGCACTGCAGCCACAGGCTTTGTTTTGTGGCCCTGGAGAGTCGAGGCCCTCTTGGCTGTATCCCCTGCCTCCACTGTAGTGTGCTGGTTCTGGGCCTCAGGTACGTGGAGAGAGACAGGAGACAGAGGACAGGGGTGGGCAAGAGGGCTGAGACCCAGAGCTGATCTGTGTGCCCACCCACACCCTCAGACTCGCCTGGTTCTGTCTGAGCACAGACACTTGCTTCTGTAGGCTGATGTTCTCTTCCTCCAGTTCGGAGTAGTCCTGCAGCAGGCGGGCCTCCCGGAACTTGTATTCCTTGATGTCATCCCGCAGGCGGCTGCGCTGGATCTCCACATTCTGGTTGATCTGCCAGGGCAGTAAAAATGTGGGCATGAGTGACCTCTGTGGCCAGCCCCACCATGTTTGCCTGTAAGTGGCATAAGAGGAGCTCAGTGTAGGCAGACACACAGGCATACCACAGCACCAGGACTTAGGATCCAGTCCCTTGGGCACCAGTGTGGCCACCTGACAGGGAGAAGCAGCCCAAGGCAGTATGGTGTGTAGGGAAGAGCACATGGTCCTGAGTCAGAGTCTCTCAGCCCTTCAAAGCCGAGGAACCCCTGGCAAGTGACTCAGCCTGCTCTGAGCCTCAGCGCTCCATCTGTAAGATGGGGTCACCCGGTTGGTGGGCTAGTAAATGGTGATGCTATGGCACACGTCTGCTCAAATAGTTAACCTAGAGAAACGAACACACATCCACACAGAATCCTGTACACAAATGTTCCCAGTCAAAAGGTGGAAGCAATCCAAACATCCATCAACGGGTGAATGAGTAAACAAAATGTGGTCTATCCATATAATGGAATGGTATTCAGCCAAAATAAGGAATGACGTCTTGACGCTTGCTACAACACGAATGAACCCTGAAGACATTCTACTGAGTGAAAGAAGCCAGTCACAAGAGGCCACACGTTGTATGAATCCATTATATGAAATGTCCAGAACAGGCAAATCCATAGACAGAAAGTGGATTAGTGGGTGCCAGGGGGGATGGGACTGATTGTGAATGGGGTTTCTTTTTGAAGCGATAAAATCTTCTGAAGTTGACTTTAAGGGCTGGGGGTGTAGCTCTGTGGTGTAGGGCTTCCCTAGCATGTACAAGGCCCTAGGCTCAATCCCAGCACTACACAAAAAATAAATAAAGGACTACCGAAAGGCACACATGTGTAAATATTTGCTAAAACTCCTGATCGCACACTGTAAGCAGATAAGTTGCATAGGGTGTGCATAATCTCAACAAAGCCTGTTCTGGGCTCCAAGTCACCTGTGAGGAGTCAGAAAGGGAGAGGCCTGGGCAGGGCTAGGGTAAACAGGAGGCAACCCAGACTGCGGGAATTCTCAACCTGCTAATGCCCACATCACGCACCTGGAACCACATGCCTCCACCTCAGCCCTGGAGATGCTCGGGGCCAGGTGTTGGCGATGGGGGCTGCCCTGGACGCTGCAGGGTCCGCTCAACAGCTCCCTGAGCTCTGTCCACCAGAGGCAGCCCCTCCTGCACTGTAGTATCTGAAGGTGACTCCAGACACTGCCAATGTTCCCTGGGTGCAAATTCAACAACCCAGATAAGCCTCCATCCCCTCCCTGCACTCTACTCCCTTCCTGTCCCCTGCTCCTAGTGCCCGGGTGGCATCCCCAGGCTAACAATGCCCCTGCTCCAGAGCCCTTAACCAGAAGCCCTGTTCCCACCCTGGACCCAAAGCTCTGTCCTCACTGATGCTTCCCACTCACAGTTTATGTGGGATTTGCTTCTAGTCACTTTATCATGCGTTCATCTGAAGGGCTCGAGCACACCTTAGTGATGAGACTCCAAGATGCCATGCAGGCACACACAAAACAGCAGCGCTGGGTCAGTAAAATGAAACAGGACCACACAAGAGGAAGAGAAAGAAAGAAACAAGGAAGGCCACGGAAGGGGGAGTCAGGATATAAGCTCCACTGAGAAATAAATGCTTACCACTCAGAACAAAGATCATATTTAAAATTTATGACAAAGCGACACACAGCCCTCTCATGAGGTAACCCAAGGAGGCGCCAGAGCCAACACCAAGAGAAAGGGACAACACGCAGAGAGGAAGAGAAGGCCAAGTCTCACAAAACCTCAGGCAGGAGGAGAGGGCGGGTGAGGCATGTGCTGGGATGGAGGGAGAGAAAACAGCCCCAGCACAGCCACAGGAAGGACCACAGGCCCCTCTCGACAGCCTGGAGGTGCCATGCAACCAAAGCATCGGGCTCTTCATGTTCCATGGGGGCTCAGGCCCCTCTGCCAGAAGTGTTCCCCAACCCCTGCCCTTTCTCTGCTAATGCTCATGGCAAGCAGCAGTGCTCAGACAGGTGGACATGGCTGGATGCTCAGGTGGAATGGGGGCCGAGGGAAAGGTCCTGAGTCCCATAAACTCCCCAGGTCTGTGCATCAAAACTGGTAGACCTAGGAGATCCTCCAGGTGGTGAGAGAGAAGGGCTGGAGGTGTTTTCAGGGGAGGGGCAGAAAGATGGCGAGCTGCCAAACTGAAGACAGCAGCAGATGGCCAGGATGGAAGCCTGGTAACACCAGGGACCCCAGGCACGGGGAGTACTGCACTGCTGTGGCCCTGTCTGTGCCATCTGTGCAAGTCCTCAGCACCGTCCACCAGCCTGGCCATGGCAGAACACTCTAGAAGCTCTGCCTCTGCACCATCACTAGGCAGGGAATCCAGGGTGTCAGCCATGACAGAGCCTTCTGCTGGTCAAGAGTCTTTGGGCCCATGCAGGCCTATGGGTATGTGGTAAGACACAAGAACAGAGAGGCATACACAAGTCACGCACTGGCCTGGCAATACCACATGGCAGTGAGGGCACCCAAACACCTGCAATTTCATTCCAGGGCAACCATGCTTCCTTCCATCCCTGACACACCCGCGTAGGCACCAAGATTCAGCTGGTCTGCCGCCTGGCACCACCACCCAGCACACACCCAATTGCAGAGAGCTCAAGCAGGCTCTGACTGGCCACTGGAGGGTTAGCTTTCCCCAGGTAACCACCTTGTGACAGGTGAGCTGGTGTGACATCAGCACAACAGAGATGCTACAGAGGACAGGCTCTGCTCTGTGAAGAACTACACTGGTTGGGTAGGGCAGGGGCACGGACTTAGACCCAACCAGCTGGGTTCCATCGCAGCTTTCCCTTCCTTGGGACCACCCAGCAAGAGCCAGTATGCAGGGGTGTTGGCTATCCTCCTTACTGAACCCCCAGAGTCCCCAACCCCACCCACCCAGGACACTATGTCTGCCCTGATGGCACAAGGCAGCCCGGCAGCTCACTAGGCCTTAGTGTATGCACGGGCCCTGCTCTCCCTGCCTGCATGAAGTTCTCTGGCCTCTGCTTCTCCATCTGGGAAATGAGGCCATGTCCTTCTCAATCCTGTCCAGAATATTCCTAAGATGCTCATCCACCTACCAGGGGCCCCAAACCCCCCAGAAAGCTGACAAGATGTCCACCTCAGGTCCCCCACACAGCACAGACATCAGGAGACAGAACCCCAGAGCCACTTCACACGCCTGTTTCCTCATGTGTGACAGGACACTGGTAGGGTCACCAGGATGACCAGGTCTGAAGGATCAGACACAGGTTTACGCGTGTTTGGTATCATGAAGTTTCACATGTTCTCAGGGGGTGCTGGGTGTGGAGGAGGACAGATACCTAACCAGTAGTCACTGGGCCGGGGGGTGGATCAGAGGAGCTGTCAGGGGCAAGGTAGTGGGTCAAAAAGGGCAAACTGAGGGCCAGCAAGACCAGTGGGTGGAAGACACAAGTGTGCCCTCTCCAACCCATGAAGGCACAAGCCTCAGACAGTGAGAGAGGACAGCCGTGCCATGGCCACAAAGGAGCTTAGCAGTGGCTCAGACCAGGACACAAAAGCAGCAGGGAAACAGGAGCTGAGGAGTGGCTAGGAATGGGCAGAGTCCAGACACGGGGGGCGGGGCGGGGGGCTTCCCAGCCAGGTACACGGGAGGCCAAGCCCAAGAGGACAGAGTGCCACAGGCACAAGGACCAAGGACAGAGGCGGGGACCCAAAGAAATGAGGGCAGGGGTACACAGGGAGACTCAGGATTTCCTCCTGAGCCTTGAACAGGAACAGCAGGACTCTCCCGCCCCTCCAGTCTTTGACTCACTGAACTCATTTCCGGCACAGCAGGGGTCACCCAGCCCTCTCTGCTGCCAAGGAAGGCGGTGTGGTGTGCTGGACTGTAGAGAGCCCTTGCCCATCCCTGCACTGGCTTTGCAGGACAAGAGGAGCCAGAATAAAAGGGATGGCAGCAGGGGCAGATGTGGCTAGTCTCCCCCTCGGGATGGCCTCGTCTCCCACCCTTACAGAGCAGCACTTACCAGGGAAATGATGTCACCACTGTGGCTAGAATCTGAGGGCTGTCCCCCAGGTCCAGCTCCTCCCCAGGCCCCCAGAGCTCACTGGCCCCAGGGCCAGTGTCCCCAAATTCCTGGATGCTGGGCTGCAAGCTGCCTATGGGGCCCTGGCTGCTGCACACCCTGGTACCCCATGATCTGCTGACCTCTTGGTCTTACAGCTACAGCAGGCCCAGGGTGGGGCTCTCACAGCTAAAATAGGCCCAAAAGTCCTTGAAAGATATGGGGTCAAAGAAGACGGGTGTCCCCTGAGGGGCTTTAGAAACTACATGGGTACACAGGTGGGAAACTGAGGCTGACCCTGAAGACAAGGCTCTGTCCAGGTCTTGAGGCCCAGTGAAGAGCACAGCTAGTATCCACCCATCTCCATGGGAACCTGGAGGCTAAAAGCTCAGGCCACAATCAGGACTGCAGCTCATGTGGGAATTTCTGTCACTGCTGCTGTTCCTGGTGACAGAGTCCCTGGCCTAACCCGGGACGCCCAGGTCTGTCCACACCCTCACCTTGATCATAGGGACTCTCCACTGCCAGGCGTCTCCCAGGCTCTCAGACCCATCTTTATCCCTATGGCCACCAGACCACAAATAGGACCATGGCTCCTCCAGGGTCCTGACTAAGGCCTGCAGCTCTCTCCTGTGACACCGTCCTCCTCTGGTGCAGGCCTACCTTCCAGGAATGGTCTCGCCCTGAAGAAATAAAACCTTCCCCAGGTAAGGGAGTGCCCAGTGAGGGGAGCACACTGTGGACACCAGACCTGGGCCCCACAAAGGGCTGATCACTTCTCTGGTCTGGGCCTCCTCAGGGCACCTGCCTCACCAGCAAGTTGGGCAGAACCCAGATGATGAAGTGCTCAGGCCTTCACCTCTGAGCTGTGGGGAACACGACCAGGGGCAAGGGGGAACCTGGAAGAAGTCACAAAAGCCAGCACAGCACCAAGGCACACCTGCCATGCAGTGCCACTATCACAGGTGACAGACAGTACCCCCCAACCAGCAAACCTCCTTCAGCTCCTGGGCCACTGACGTGAGGCGCTCGTTCTCTGACTGCGTGTTGGTGAGGACGTTGCGCAGCTGCTTCAGCTCCGTCTGCAGCTCCAGCACCTTCCGCACATAGTACTGCTCCTTGGAGGCCGACTCCTGGAGCAGGCTCTCTTCGCGGCTCTCGCCATCTGCAGCCACCTTCTTGTGGTTTGTGTGCGCCTGTCCGAATGCCTGTATCAGGAGACCAGACACTCATGACACTGCTGTCCCAGGACCACGGAACCAAGGAGACGATCTCACTGCAGGAGAGCAGGCTAGGGGTGAGGGCCTCAGTGTGGGCGGTGCTGTGTGCTGGTGTGCGAGCCTGCCTCTCCATAATGAACCCCAACAGGGTCTGGGGAGCAGTGTGGACAGTAACAGGGTTCTGGGTTCAGGACATCATGTAGACACGTGTGGCAGGATCTCCCTCTAAGTGGGACCAAGTGCCAGGCCTCATCCTTCGGGCTGACACGGAACCTCCTGAGATCCATCAGGAGTCAGACACCATAAGCCTGGCTGCTCCACTGGGGAACAACCCCAAGGCTATCCACACAACCTTGACTTCCTCCCCACTCCAAGTGGGGAAACCAAGGCTCAGGGAAGTGCACTGCCCTCCCCCACACAAGAGGTAAGGAATCTTCCCACCCAGCCACTTAATGCTGACCCATCCCCCTTCACTTGTTCTGAAAGAAACCTGAGCAGTCAGAGCCCCAGAAACCAAGGATGGCAATGGGGTAAAAAACAGAGAGCCCAGCACAGTGTGTGCAGACCCAGAGGTGAAGACACCATTGCGTCCCAGACAGAGAAGCCCTGGGGCTCAGAGAGAAACCCCTAAGTAAGAGCAATCAACAATGGGCTGGCCTAACCCGGGACACCCAAGTCTGTCCACACTCTGAGGTCAGCAGCTGTGCCATGCCCACACCCGTCCTAAGGACCCTGGCCAGCCTAGTCTCCAGTTCTGTGCCCCTGTGAGGGGCCAGGCGCTCAGCAGGTGTCCTCCCTGCTCCCTCCTCTGTTTACAAGACACCAGGCCCACAGCACGAAACAAAATCAAGAGAAGGGCTACTAAAGAGCAAGAAAATGGATGATTTTTTTTTTTTTTGGTCTTAAAAAAGAACAATTTCTTCCTTTACTACTTATCGTTAAGTCTAGGAATTCAGCCCAAGAAAGCAACTGGGAGAATGTACAAAACTGTGTTACACAAGGATGATACCAAACAGGTGACTTCTAACGTCCATTAATCGAAACAGAGGGCAACCCACTTCCCTCCCGACAGGGACTAGCGAAAAGGTCTGGTCTGAGCATCAGGTTCCATGGGGCCCAGAGTGGAGCCAAGAGGAGAGGGAAGACAGGCCCACCTCAGGTCATCACAAGGACAGAAGACCCTGCCTGCAAGCACACCCGGGAGCAGCCACGTGCTGTATGTCCCATGTTGCGGGGAGCACTGGAATGGACCAAGAGACACTACAGCCCAGTAGGACAACCAGGGATGGCTCTGGGACTGCATGGGGAGGCCTGGGGCTCACACTGTGACACTCTTACAGCAGATCTATGGATGTTCATGTCATCTATTCTCAAGGGGACAGGGGCATGATCACCTGCCCTCAGCCCAGCAATGCTCTGTGCTTCAACGCAAAGCAGCTCGTCTTTGTGATTCCTGTTCCGACTCTCATGCCGGTCCCGGGAAGGGCCCAAGTAACAAAATGCTACATTTGCACAGCACCTGACCCAAGCTGGCTGCCCAGTGCAGGACACGGGAAGGGAAGCTAGACATGGAACTGGCCCCAACCCAGGGCTTCTGGCCTGAGTGACAGTTCCCATCCCAAGTCCCTCATTAGATAAGGGGTGGCTGTAGGCCACAGGCCAGCACAGGGCAGTGCCAGGCCAGCTGGGTCTGACTTGCACGGACTGGACGCCAGCACCTGCGCAACTCGGGACACACCCACAAACTTGAAACTGGAGCTGCAGACATCTCAGAGGCTTTCTTGGGGTGCAATGGATACACGCTGTGACACACCAGTCAAGTCCAGGCCTGCCGACCTGGACCTTGAATCTCCTCTTCCATCCAAGCTCCCAGCCTGGAGCCTTCAGGTGCCCCAGATGGCTTTGCATACACAAAGTAACAGAGCCTCTAGTTCAGAGAAGATGGCCACAGGGAACAAATCTACTTCCTATGTGAAAAATTTTTTTAAAAAACTGAACAGTGATGGAAATAATATGAATGAATAATAAGTAGTGGTTTTATCAGGTCATTGGCACCAGGTAATGAGTGACAAGATGATAGAAGCTACACAATGGTCCTCACCCCACAGGAGAAACTTCCGGGTCATGGTACAGAAAAGTCGCCTGGGGTGGGGGGAGGAGTGGTGGCCTGTGGAGGGGGAGGGGGAGCTGGAAGTCAGGAGGCAGGGCAGAAGAGGCAGACCTGTGTACAGAGGAGTCTTCAACAAGGATGGTGGGATGGTCAGCACAGGCTGAGGAAGCCAGGCGAAAGGACACACAGGGGCCAGAGGGAACAATCCCCACCACTCACAAAGTCTAAAAACAAGAGCCAGTTCCCACCAGAACTGGCCAGAGGGAGCCCTCCAAGGACTGGCAAAAATCAGTCAGAATTAAACGCTGCTCTGGCATGGCACAGCAAAGGATAAAGACAAACCCTGGGCCGGCTCACGTATCTATAGTCCCAGCAACTCAGGAGGCTGAGGCGGGAGGATTGCCAAGTTCAAGGCCAGCCTGGCAACTTATCAAGACCCTGTCTTGAAATAGAAAATAAAAAGGGCTAGGGCTATAGCTCAGTGGTACAGAGACCCTGGGTTCAAGTCCCAGTAATGTCAATAATAATAATAACAATAATTAAATTAAATAATAAATAAAGACAAACCCTGAAAGAATCAACGTTTCCTAGCCATTACATCATAGAACAAACCTGAAGAACCAGGTGAGATCCACAGCAAACCAAGCTAAGGAAGAAACATCAATGAATAGCACTGAGTGCTAATGTGGCCATGGAAGGAGTAGCTGGGCAGAGAAGTAGGGTACCAGAACCGAGTCCCCCAAGTCAAGAGCTGGGGAAGGTACATCATACTAAGCAGGGACAGAAGATTCAACAGAATCAAACAGACCTTCTGAGGAGAAAAATAGGTATTAACGGCGGACCCACTGTGCAGAAGAAGATTAACTCTGAACCCTACCCAAAACTACCCTAGGAAACTACCCACAATTAAACCAAACAAAACTGAGTACCAGTCAAGGGTGGGACAACTTCAAGGGGCCTACGGCATGGGTAACTGGAGAAACACAGGAGAAGAAAAGGGGACAAGAGAGAAAATATTTGAAGACAAAAATGACTCCCCCCCAAAAAAATAGCTTATAAATTTTCCAAAATTTGATGAAAATTATAAACCCATAAATATCAGCAGCTTGTCAACCCCAAGCACAACATGAAGACAATTATACTGAGGTTTGACATAAAATTGTCCAAAGCCAGTGACAACAAAAATATTAAAATCAGGCAGAGAATACATGCCTTACAAAGGAAAAAAGAAAGGATGATGGCAGATTTCTATGACAAGCCAGAGACAACGGAGCAACACCCTGAAAAGCACAGCAACTGCTAAGCAGACCACCACCCCCAGAAGACATTGCTCACTAACAAGGTGAGATGAAGATTTCAGACACACAAAAGCCAAAAGAATTTACCAACAACAGACCTGCTTTACACAAGGCATGGAAGTAAAATCCCTCACGTGGAAGAAAAATGGTACCAGACAGAAATCTAAACCTACAAGGAAGAATGAAACACACCAGAAATGGCTAACTATGTTGGTCAAAGTAAAAGACTTGTTCTCATTATTTAAGTCTCTTTAAGAGAAAATTAAATTGAGATTCAATGCAATGCCTATCAAAACTCCAAAGCCATTTTTTTAAGAAGTGGAAAAGCTAAATTTAAAATTCACATGGAATTAGAAAGGTCCTGGAATAGCTAAAAGAATGCTGAAAAAGTAACAAAGAGGGAGGGCTCATAATTTCTAACATTAAAACATAAAATGAAGCTATAGTGTTTAAAACAGTGTAGTAATAGAATCGCAATAGACAGAGACCATTGGAACAGACAGCATCCAAAAATAAACCCTAAACATATGCTCAGTTGATTTTTGACAAGAGTACAAAAATAATTCAATGATAGAAAAATAGTTTTTTAACAAATGATGCTGGGACATGTGAAATATCTACATTAATAAAAGATTTCTATAAAATCCCCAAATATTTAGCAACTAAATAACACACTTCTAAGTAACCCATGTGTCAAATGATAGTATTGGGGCAGGGGACTGGGAATTGAACTCAAGGGCACTGGACCATGGAGCCACATCCCCAGCTCTGTTTTGTATTTTATTTAGAGGCATGGTCTCACTGAGTTGCTTAGCGCCTCAGTTTTGCTGAGGCTGCCTTTTAACTTACAATCCTCCTGCCTCAACCTCCCAAGCCATGTGCCACAGCACTGGCCCAAATGAAAGTATTTTTAACTAAATACAAATGAAATGTAAATAAGAATTTAGGCATGTCAATAAGCAAGTACTTAGGATATTTATAAGACTAAATGCCTACTATAGGAAAAAAGACAGGCTGGGGTCGTGGCTCAGGTAGAGCACTCACCTTGCACATGCGAGTCCCTGGGTTCGATCCTCAAAACCACATTAAAAAAAAATCAATAAATAAAATAAAGGTATAAAAAATTAAAAAGAAAAAAAAGACAAGTCCAATGACTTCAGTTTCCATCTTTAAAAAACTAGCCCAGGAACCACAGGCGCAGGCTGGCATCTGATGAGTTCTGTGAGGAAAGGTCAGCTGGCCCAGTCAGAACTGTCCTCTGCAGCTGGTGCTTGTGCATTCACTTCTTCCCTCAGTTGCTCAAAAAACATATGGCAGCATCAGTGGAATACTAGGACACAACTTTGCCTAAACTCCAGGACCTCTCCTAATCTAGTGTGGGACTACAACTTGTAGGGCCACTTAGGAAATCAGTATCTACTAAAGCTAAACATGCACCTGTTCTCTGATCCAGCATTACCACTCCTAGGCATGTACTAGAGAGGAACCCTGAAAAAACACATTTATAGGAACATTATTTACAAAAGGCCGTACCAGGGGCTGGGGTTGTGGCTCAGCGGTAGAGTACTTACCTCACACGCGTGAGGCACTGGGTTAAAATCCTCAGTACCACATAAAAATAAATAAATAAAATTAAGATATTGTGTCCATTTACAATTAAAGTAATATTTTTTTTAAAAGCCTATACCAGCAAGTTTCCAAATAAACAGAAAAAGGATCAATGAATTGTGATATATTCATGCAATAGAATACTATGCAGAAATGAAAAATGGATATTGCCACAGACAACAGAGATGTATTTCCTATGATATAAAGTGAAAGATACCAGAAAACTACAGTATAAGCTGCATGTATTTTACATACAGATCTGTATAAAGTTTCTATATAAAGTTTCAATAGGTAAAGCTTACTTAGGTTGTTAGAAGTGACCCTTTGGGACAGGGAGGGTCAGTGCCTGGAGGACACTTGAGAGATTTAAGGTCTTAATACTTTTTTTTTAAAGAGAGAGAGAGAGAGAGAGTTTTTAATATTTCTTTCTTTTTTTTTTTTTTTTTTAGCTTTCGGTGGACACAACATCTTTGTATGCGGTGCTGAGGATCGAACCCGGGCCGCACGCATGCCAGGCGAGCGCGCTACCGCTTGAGCCACATCCCCAGCCCCTTAAGGTCTTAATTCTTGATCTGGGGCTTGTTGGGTGAAAACACATTTCTGGGAGCACTGAACAGTTCAGTCACTCATAGGGGCAGCCCTGTTCTCTTGCTTGGCGGCTCAGGTCTTCACTGGGCAACAGTTTAGCACAGTCCAAGGTTTTGGTGTTGGGTAGAAGAAAACAGCCTGAACCAGTCTGCCCCTAAGGCCACTGGTGGGAAACCTGCCCCACCCCAACAGCTGGACATAAAAGCTACCAGGAAAAGCATTCCCTCGACCACTTAAGTGACAAAATCTCACCACTACAGGCCCAGGACCCTGACACTTCAAGAATTTTGCAGTTGGCAGAAATTGCCAGAGCTTCTCATCCAAAAGTTGCCTTTCCAGAGACAGGTGACAGCTTCACCCAGGATTTCAGAGCCGACTTGAGGTTTCAGAATGCAGCCGCAGGTATACTTCAGGAGGCTAGTGAAGCAGACCTGGTGGGTTTATCTAAAGACACCAATCTGTGTGCCACCCACACTCACAGCCACTATCATGCCCAAAGACACCCAACTGGTTCGCTGGATACGGGGAGAGAGTTTAAGGGAAAGCAATTTTTATGGAGTTGTATAGTACACTCTATAAAATACTTTGATTTATACTTCCCCCCCTCCACCTTTTTGGTAAGAAACTGCTAATAATATATTGCGTTTGCACTTCAGTCATTCCATCTTCCACTCAGGATGAAAGCTAAAAGTGACTGCTCACAGACCTCAGGAGTGACAAGTTGCTAATATGCAGAAAGGATGGTTGAAGTTCTTGCTTCTCAGGATGCGTGTTTCTATGTTTTAATGAGTTGTCGGGCAGCTATTAAGGTACTAGAACTGATAAATAAGTATACAGAGTCCTTTTGCAATAAACCTGGTTAAGACTTGATACAAGTGTTTAACAAGTGGGGCTGTTGAGTTTGACCTTACATCCCTGTGACAGAATGTGGGCTTTTCCAAGAGTGAAGATACAAGTCTTAGCCATAGTATAACTAAGAGTTTAAAAAAAAAAAAAGATACCTGGCTGCCATAGAATACACTATGTACATCTTAATAGCTATTTTATATATTATAGTGTGAACATTTTTAAGTTAAATGTTTTATATTCACACAAAATAACAAATAAAATCCCCTTCTGATTTATGCTCTGTATACTTTTTCTCAATAAAAAGTTAAAAAACTAAAAGCCAGAAAACAAACAAATGAAACCCAAAGAAAAGAGCCAGATGCAGTGGCACACACCTGTAATCACAGAGACCTGGGAAGCTAAGGCAGGAGGACCACAAGTTCAAGGGCAATTTAGCAAGACCCTGTTTCAAAAAGAAAAAGGGCTGGGAACAAAGCTCAGTGGTAGAGGCGTGAAGTCCTGGGTTCAATCCTAAGGGGCCAGGTGGAAGCTCAAAGCTCTTGCCCTCCTGGACCACAGGGACGCACTCATCTGGGCTGTGAGGAGGCAGCACCTTGGTGATGGCTCCCAGGGGCTCTATGGAGGGTGCAGCTCTTGACCAGAGCTGCTGGTACACACCCTGCCCACTGTGCTGAAGCTGCCCAGGTCCAGCAAGATCCAACAGGGCTGGAAGAGTCCAGGCATGAGGTCACAGCCAGCCAGGCGCCTTCAGGAAGGAGCCTGCCCACGTTTGCTCCTGGCCAACATGCAGGCCCCCTCCCCACCCCCTGGGATGCTGGTCTTTAGTCAGCCACACCCAGATGGATGCAATCATCTGTGCCTACAGGGAGCCAGGCCAGCCATGGCTAGGGAGGCTGGATCCTCCCTTGGGACACGGCCACAGGACACGCACTGGGCCTGATGGTCTCGGAGTAGAGGAGGTGCAGGGGCAGGAGATGGAAGGCAAGCTACAAGGCAGGAAAATAAATCACAGGGGATCTGGGGGCAGGACTTGAAGATCAACATGGTGAAAGAGGTGGATGAGGGAACATCATAAGCAACCACATGGGAAAAGTACCAGGAGTCCTTCTGAAGGCAGTGGAAGACATAGGGAGCCTCGAGGGCTTGAAGGTGGAGGAAAGGGCTTGGGCAGGAAGGAAAGCTACACCAGACCCCAGGGAGGCCAAAGGGGAGAGTCAGGACAGTGGGGAGCAACAAGGGAACAGCAGCACCTGACCTCTGCAAACGCTGTGTTTCTGTGGCCTTCCTGCTGCACCTGTGGGGCCAGCCTGTGGGTCCCCAGCACACAAGGCCTGGAGTCTCACTCAAGCTCTGAGTCCCACTGCAAGAGCTCCCAGCGGGTCCAGTCGGGGCCATCCAGGCCGGGGCTATCCCCTCCTTGTTCACCCTAAGGGCTGTCTGAATCACACAAGTACAGGACAGATGACCTCATCTCTCAATGACAGCAGTGTCTGTGACCTATGGAAACCACTGCGTGATGACAGCGGCTGCTGCACACCAAGCACAGCCTGTGAGCTAGGCTATGGTCCATGGGCACCAAGAACATGTGCCCACCTTGCATACAGAGAAACTGAGGCACAACAGAACTCAGGGCCTCGCCAAGGATATCTGGTCTGGCCACAGTACAGAATGACGCAGTGCCACAGTAGGGGCCTGACAGAACAGGGCCTTAGGGTCACATGCATGAGGTGAACCCAGCATCCCCACGCCCAGTCCTGGGCAGGCGGCACGGTCAGCATCCCTGCCACCTCAGCTGGTCCATCACTGAAATAAGCTGCAGCATAGGGATGAGTGGCCACGATGGGCACCAGTTACAGTGTGCCTCAACTTCCCATCTGTAACCTAGATAATAATACCTCCAACCAGTGATCGTTGTGAGGATTTAGTCAGTTAACAACTCACTTAGAGAGCCTGTGTGGCCTCCACACCAGTAGCCCCACCAGCCCCACCTGGCCCCCAACAACAGGAGGCTTGAAATACAAGTTCAGGGAGTCACACACTCCCTGCTCTCTTCTGCCTTCCATTTGCCCCAGAAGGAGTCAACTCCCCAACAGTCAGCACGTCTGACTCAGGATGTGGCCAAGGTTCTCATCACTGGACCCCAGTGTCAACATGCTGAGAACCCCCCTCCCCAAATGACCCCAGGTCAGGGGCAGCAAATGAGAGCCTGGATGGCTCCAGAATGAGCTGCCTGATGGCCAGGCCCCAGCCCACACCAGATGCTCTGGTTCCCACTGTCCTGAACAGAGGCTGAGAGCCAGAAACAGAAGCAGGACAACAGAAATGGTCAAGGGCTGGTAAGTGCTTCCTGCAGTTTAAAAGCAGGACCTTACTGGTTTCAAGACTCTAACACCAAGATGCCTCCTTCAGTTTTATTTAGGGGACATCATTGACCATCTAATAGCTGTGTTTCCATAGAACAGGTGGCAGCAGTTCTCACCCTCTCATGATTTTGGCATCTGCAATGCTCCAATTGTCTCCTGCATGCACCTCTACCAACCTGGAACAATTCATTTGCATGCTACTTTCTATGGTCCGTTACATAAAATCTGTAAGCATATGCTGGAAGGGCGGTATCCCGTACTTAACCTGAGCCTGGTGCAGAGGAAATGAAGGCCGCTGATCAGAGTCTGGGGGATAGGGAGGTGCCCCAGATGGAGGAAACAGTATAGGCAAAGCACAGAGGTAGATCAAGGTGGAGCAAGGAGAGCTGGGTTGCTGGGTTCACATCAGGGCCTCTCAACCTCCAGACAGGGATCCCCTCCCCTCCTCCTTGGCCACACCAGGCAGACCCCAGCCTGACAACCTGCTGTGCAGGAAGTATCCTTCCCTGAGCATGTCCCAGTTGCCTGCAGTCACATCATTTGGGCTCCTGTCCTGGCTCTGCCACTCACCGGGTGAGCACCCCTTGCTGTGCCCCTCTATAAAGCAGGCTACAAGGCTGTTGGGCATAAGGAAGGCCAGCAGTGTCCCAAGGAAGCATGGGCACTGGCTCCACACTTTGTTACAGTCCACTTGTGAAGACTAACAGGACTTGAAGAGCAGTTCCCAAGTCAGTGCCTGCCCCTCTCCACTTGCCACATGGTTGGCCTGTCCCTGCTAGTCCCCTCAAGGCCACATGCCAGAGGTCCTAAACATCCTTGCTGTCCACCTGCAGAGGAGATGCCCTGCTCTGCAGGCCGAGGGGCTGTCTGGCTGTCTGACAATGCCAACTGAAACAGTTTCTTCGTTTAAAAAAGAAAACCACCCACCCTCTGTCCACTGTTGAGAGCACTGTGGATACTGCACAAAGAGAGTGTGCCTGTCCCAGCCGTATAGGCTGACCCTTCAGTCTCCAGACAAACCTGTGCAGAGCTGGAAACAGGTGTACGTCAGACACTAAACACAACCCCACCCACACAGACACACTGTCCACAGGGACCTGGTTTCCTAGGGAAGACCTATGCCAACAGGGCAAGAAACAGGCTTCCAGGCAGGGCTGTCCCAGGAATTCTTTCTTCCTAAACCAGTTTGGTCATCTGATGTAGCAGTCACAACATTTGCCAAGGCAGGGAGCTGGCCTCAGCATTCTGATGAGGAAAGGCTTGTTCCAGGAAACAATTTACACAATGACGCTGGGATCCCTCCACTCCTTTGTCAGGGTTGATCCAATACCACTCACCCACAGATGGCAGGTCCAACACTTGTTCCTGAAAGGCCACCATGCCTGCACCCAGGGTGGGCCCACCTTCCTGAATGGCTGGGCCTGGGAATTCCAGGAATCCCTGAGTGGCACCATCCACCCACCCTAGCACCATCTGCTTGGGTAGGGCCCACGCACCACCTGCTGGTGGACCCACTGCTAGACTCCTGGTCAGGGCAGGGGAAGCAGGGTGAAGATGCGATCCTCACCTACTTCTGATTCCACAGGAATCCAAATGGCATCAAATCTTATTACATTCAAGATGGGACTCAGGACTATTAAGCTGATAAAAATATAAAAAGAAACAGTGCATTAACACTATTTCTATGAGATAAATAATTTACAGCATTAAGAGATTTAATTCACAATCAAAGGTTGATTAAACCTTTCATGACCCAAAGAGCCTAGTATACTGTACAAAAGTGTCGATTAGGCAAAGAGCAAGAAATCTGGGACCCCCACAGTGACAGTGGCAGGCAACTGGGACTGGTACAAACATAGAAGACAACACCAGGACTGAGGACACAACCTTCTTTTCAAGAAAAGTTCTTTTTTGGAAGAAAATGATATCAAAAAGGGACACAGAACATCAGAGTAATCTAAAAAAGAAACTTCACTTTCATGTATATGCACCACGCAAGAACAAAAGTAAATCTACAACTGTTTTAAAAAAGTAAACATTCGAGGAAACTATGTTAGCCTGCACCCAAACATGAAAACAAAAATGACCTCTTAAATAATGTCTCTATCAGAGAAGGCACACAGAACAAAACAACAGGAAACCGAGTAAACAAAAAATAGAAACGTATCATATCAAAACTCAGGGATCACTGCCAAGAAGTCCTGTGCTGGAGGAGTGGCTCTGCACTAAAAATAAATATTAATGATAAAAAGAAACAGTGCATCTATTCAGGGACTTCAGAAACTGAACAAGGTAGCAAGGCCAAGTCTCACCAAGGGACAGGGACACAACCAAACCCAGAAACAAAAGACTACAGCAAAACAACTGTTGGCACGTTTTGGCCACTTAGTGCATCCAAATCAGTAAATCCGTAAAAAGTACACATCCCTAAACCAGGTAACCGAACACTTACGACTGTGCGGTACCACAGGTATGTGAGGACTGAGCCACCGTATCTCTCTGTTCCACCTCCCATCCCTGGCCAGAGCAAGCAGCAGCAGGCCTGTCTCCCGGGACCAAGGCATGAAGTGCATGTCCAAAAGGAAGCCCAGGTGCCAGGCCGCAGTGTAGGACTCAAACCAGGCCCAGTGCCCTGTCTCTACCACATCCACTCAAACAATGAATGTTCTCCAGATTTCAACCCGTCTTTCCTTCCAGAAGGTAGGATCGAAGACCAAACCAGTGCTGAACGTGGAAGCAAACCACTGCAAATCTCACACAGAGAACCAATATTCGTCTTGTCAGTTACTCACGTGATCAGAAGATCTTGCCCAGGAACCAAAAAACAGTAAGTGAATTCAGTTTTTTAAAAAAACCTGGATTTAGCATCTGCTATGGAACAGAACAGACCAACAAGCATAAGTAAATCATACATCAGAAGGCAAAATACCAACCTTTCTGCCACAGACAAATATTTAAATTCCCTCAAGTTTGATTGTTAGGTAAGGACTACATAACGAAAAAGAGCAATTACATTTATAACTTTACCTCAAAAAAAAAAAAAAAATGAACCTCTAGCCATTAATTTGACTAGAAACATGATTGACTCCCAAGGAAATTATAAATACACTAATGAGGAAGGCTACACTTAATAGCAAGGTAAGATTATTCCTCAATGGAGTTTATTCCCTGTGGACACCAAAGCAGCAGAGCTGGAAGGAAGCTGTTTCAAATCTTTTGGAGATTACTTCAGACTAACAGTGAAATCTACCTAGAAGATTAGTGAGCAAAGGCCTCTCCCCCTTAACTCCATTTAAACATCTTTAAAAAGACATAATCCACATACCATAGTATCCACCCTGAATTAGACACCAATTCATTGGTTTATCATACATTCAGAGTTGCATGACCATTATATTAATGCTCCCTTGTCACTACCCTCCCCCAAAAAAAAAACAGCCCTCTCCATTTCAGTCACTCCCTAGCTCTCTTCCCCCTAGACCGTGACGCCACTAAGCTATCTTTTGTCTTGATAAATTTGTCTATTCTAGACAGTTCACATAAATGTAATCACACAACCTGTGGCCTTCGGTGACTCCTTTCTTCCACTTGCCATAATGTTTCTGCAGGGTGTTTCAGTATGTCATTCCTTTTTTCTGACTGGATACTAGTCCATGGCATGGGCAGACCACATCCTATTAATCCATTTAATGAATGTCTGGGCTGTTTCTATTTTTAGGCTATAACGAATAGCGGTGCTATGAATTTGTATCTCTAAATTTTTGCACAGATGTATATTTTCAATTCTCTTGGGTATATATGCCTAGGAGAAGAACATGGTGTCTCTTCAACTTTTATTTTTTTTAAGGAACCAAATTGTTTCCACAGTGACTACCCCATTTTACATTCCCACAGTAGTGTAGAGGGTTCCAACTTCTCCACATCCTCACCAGTACTTGCTGTCATCTGTCTTTTGATTAGAGCCATCCTAGTGGGTTTGAGGTATCTTCTCATTTTATAATGAAATTATTAGAAACAATAAAAGCTACCACTCTGTATGTCTCATAAAGTATATTATTCTGCCTAATGCCTATCTCAAATTTCTGAGAATTCATGCTTCCATTTTACTGAGGAAGAAACTAAGGCTCTCAGCTGAGGCCATGAAAGGGCAGAGGCTCAGCTGGAATAGAGCTGTCCCTGCCCCCTTCATGCTGGCTCCTTCCACTGCACAAAGGGGTCAGAACTGCTACCTGAGGGCAAAGGGAGCCATACCCTGGCTATATCAAGGGGTCCCACATCAATAAGAACATGACAGCCAGGCATGGTGATGCATATGTGCAATGCCAGCAACTCCAGAAGCTGAAACAGGAAGATCATAAGTTTGAGTTCAGCCTCGGCAACTTAATGAGACCCTATCTCAAAATAAAACAAAAAGGGCTAGGGAGTCTAACTCAGAGGCAGAGTGCCCCTGGGTTTAATCCCTAGTACTGCCAGAAAAAAACAAAAACAAACAAACAACAACAACAAAAGACAGATGTCCAACAAGAGCACTGGATGAAGGTCCTGACAAGTTCATGCCAGAAGTACTGGAAATGATCCATGAGGAAGACAAACAGCACCGCAATGAGCTACTGCTATACATGGATTGGGATGGTTAGTATTTAACCAATGAAAACAAAGGCCAGCAGTAAGGACAGTGAGGACTGGGGCTCCTTCACATTGCCCTGCTATCTGGAGGATGGCCCATCCATGCCCAACAGACAGAAGCACCCTCCATCCGCAGGAGTGTTCAAACACCAAGCTAGAAACCACCCAAATGCTGTCCCCCTGAGTGGCTGAGGAGGATGTGGACATCTACACAACAAACCTCATACAGCAAGGGGTTCCAACAACCTACACACACGGGTACCACCAATATCACTCTCACAAAGTAACGCTCAGTGAACACGTGTGCTCCAGGTATAGTAAGTCGAAAGTGGACAAGATGGATCTGTGGTGTCACAGACCCAAAAGACCTAGAGTAGCCCTGGGTGGCTGACAACATGATTTCTTGATCTGCTTGTGGCAGTATAGGTGCACTCACTGTGATAAACCATGAAGCTGTGCCATTATGATCTAGGTCGGTTCTGTATTCACCTTACACTATAATGAAAAGTGAAACCGCTCCTGAATTTAACTTGGAGAATAAAAACTACCCCCCTGGCCTACACTGGTGCCAAGGAGTCTAAAACTGACCTGTTCTCTGGTTAGTGAAATCTATATGTGTATATCGCCTGGCTTTTGTTTCTATAAATCATATTGTGTCTTTGAGACTGGAGAAAAGCAATCTAGCTGCTTCTCTCCAGTGCGATCAAACTGCATAAAATTCATTTTTCCTTTTTCCATCATTTGCATATTTCTTACGTGGGCAGACCCTGAAACCAGTCTGCTGGGATCCAGGCAGGTTATCCTGACTGGGTTGCTGGTAACAACAGCTCATTTTACTTTAAGAAACTAGTGTAAAATGATGATTAACAAGAGGCTGGGGATGATATAGCTTAGTTGATAGAGTGCTTGCCTCTCATGCACAGCCCCTGGGTTCAATCCCCAGCACCACCAAAAAAAAAAAAAGAGAGAGAGAGAGAGAGAGAGAGATGGTTATCAAAACTATTATGAATAGGGCTTGAAAATAATTATATTTAAATTTAAAAACAGAGAAACAAAATCATCTCTGAAACAGAGTATTGAAATAGAATCAATCTATTTAAAACAAAATCCCAAAGCAATTCAACTATAAGGACACACTATCTGAAATGTTACCCAGATGTACAACTCTAAAGTGAGCAAGAAGCCATAGTCATTCCCACTCCTGGAGAGAAAAAAGAAAGGAACAGAATGGCAAATGGACCCCAGGAAAGAAGCAGGTATCTGCCAACACATTCATGCACTTAAAGTTTGTGCATTCAACTATATGTAACTATAGTTTAAAAGGTTAATGAAACTCCAAACTAAATGTACCCCTGGTCTGAATATACTCCAGGGAATTCAATTACCCATTATTGATGAAACAGTATCATAGACAGGATGAAAGATCCAATTTCCCTAAATGCACTTCATAAAAACCTGATATAAGAACACAGGGCCAGGTCAAGAAATAGTAACAAGAAATGGACTGCAGATTTACAAAGGGCCATATGCTCCAAACAGATGCACTGAGGAGCTACAAAGCACCAGCTAAACAGTCAAAGGGCCTACTCTGCATTGGGCTGGGAGGGCCCTAGGGCCATGAGGGAGGGACTGGGTTGGGGGATGCGTGTGAAAAGAACTAAAACCCCTCCCTATTGCTTAACCCAGTAATGACCCAAGACAAGAAAGCCCAAGGTGTGTGCAGACGCTCCTGGCAGCACCAGACACACAGGGGCTGAGACAGTGCAGTGGTGGGTGGGGGCTATTGAACCCATCAGAAGGGGGCTTCCAGATCCCGGGGCGTCTTCCCTGGGTCTGCTTTGTTCAGATACCCCCTCCCCCATTCTGCCCTAATCCCCACCGCCTTGGGCACCTCTGCTGTCAGCTCTGCCTGCTCCAGCTCTGATGGAGACTGGGGCAGGAAGAAGACCAGGACAAAAGCTATTAACAGGAAAGCAAGAAAGAGCCTGGCCCCAGGAAAGGAGGGCAATAATAACTGTTTTTCACAGTTTGCCCCAATGGAAGCTCATTAGCTTCTCATAAGAGTTAATGCTTAACTCTTTTTTACAGGTGAGAAACTTAACTCCATAAACATTTCCCTAAGGTGGTCTGAAGGCTCAGGAGCTAGAAGAACTGGCACTGCCTAACCCTGCCTGTTCCCCAGAATCACCTGAGGAACTTGAAACTTCTGTTCTCAAGGGTGGGAACACCTGTGGCTTGGCCTGGATCCTGGGAAGTCTGGACTTGGGGGGGAGGCCTACTAATTTGGATCTGGCTGAAGCAGGTCCTGTGGTCTGAAGCCCCAACCCACTTCCCATGGAAATCAATTCACTCCTGAAACACAGCACCTGTTGCCCAGATGCAGGGTACCTGAGGAAAGCATCAGAAGAGGGCCACCTCCCTGTTGGAGACCTGCTGACTTGTGAATAAGAAAGAAGAGGGGTTGACAGTGGTTTCCACCAAGAAAGGTGGGAGCACGTGCCACATGTCCACACCAAGCCTGGTGCACAGTTCGCAGAAGCTGTTACTCAGCAGTGAGAAAACTAGCTCCTGACATGCACAGCTGTGGTAGGTGACAGGAGCTGCACCCCAAGTGGTCCACTGATCACTGCAGCAGGCAGGCAGAGGGTTTTACTTAGGAAGCAGCCACCTGAGTATACACACTGAACATTGTATTTGGAGTGAATTATACCTCAATTTAAAAACTAAGGACTGTGCCAAGCAGAATCATCAAAAACGCCTGTCTTGCTCCTGGGGGTCAGAGGCCACTTCAAAAATGCCACCTGATCTTAAAACAGGGCTCAGCTCTGCCTCAGTGAAACACCCCAATAGCAGCAAAACCCTGGAAACCTCTAAGAAAGGATCTGCTAATCTTCCACATGAATAAAGAACCTTCTAGAGGGCTGGGGAAGAGTCCTGCAACTTCCGTGCTGGATCCCAATCAGGCCACATTTCAGAGCCAGGATATCGCCAGGGTCTAAAATGGACTTGGCACCACCCTCCCTGCAAACAGCAGTTGGCTGCAGCATCTTGGCCCAGTGTGGGAAGTCAGGCAGCACTGTGGAGAAGCACTTATTTCCCTGCATTACTGGGGACTGAACTCCAGGCCTCATGCATGAGAGGCAAGCACTCTGCCACTAAGCTGCATACCCAGTCCTTTTTAAATTTTAATTTGAGTCAGAGTCTCAAGGCTGGCCTTCAACTTTCAATTCTCGTTCCTTGGCCTCCAGTATACTGAGATTACAGCTGTGTGCCACCATGCCTGGCTGTGGAGAACACTTTGTACCAGACCCTGCTACAGTGGGAAATAGATCTGCACGCTGGTGAACCCTTCCAAAGCCCCTGCAGGCTCCAGAAAGAGGTCTCATCCTGCTCCTCCCTCATGGGAGGCCTGTGGGAGCACAGCTCTTGAGCAAAGTTCAGGGCCCAGGGTCAGGCCCAAGGTCGGAAAGAAGGCTTCTGGCAGGGAGGTATAATTCAGGAGCTCCCCCAGAACAAGAGAAGCCCCTCCAGACCAACACTACCCTTGACCAGCACCCAGACAAGCCAGTTCACAGTTGCCAAAGGAGGCTTGGTCAGAAGACAGAGGCAGGGCTTGCCATCCAGATACAGCAAGGGGCGGGGCAGTGCTTCTTGCATGAGAGGACACTGTACTGACATTGAATCTGAGAAACTTCTCCTTGGCAGGTGTAGGAATGGAAAGGACAAGCCCATGCCCAGCAGGTGGTGAGCACTCAGAGGAAGTATATGTGGAATGAACGGAGGACAGACATGGGGACTCAGCTGGGAGATAGGCAGATGGGGATGGCAAGTCCAAGAGATGATAGATGCTAGAATATAGGGTAAGATTGGGGGTTCAGGGCACACTGGGGTGCTGGATAAGCTGGCTTTTCAAGTTCCTGTGGATATCTCCTCTTTCCCCTCCAGTCAGTGAGAGAACATAAACCCAGTAATGACACAGCAGGAGTAGCTCCCAGACTCAAACCTTTCCTGGGTCTTCCCTATTCCCACACAGTACCCTCCTGGGCTCAGGCTTACTCCAAAGAGGGGCACTAAAGTATCCAAAGTAGACAGACAGGACCTGTCCATGGGCCAAATCATATCATGGGCAGAGGAAGGAGCATTTAGATCTCCAGGAGTAAACTGCAGGGGCTGGAGTTCCCACACTCATCCTCCCACAGAATTATTCTAGAAGCATAAACTCTCCTGAGATCAATTTAATAGGCCCGAGTGTGGCCAGGGCTTTGAAATGTTCAAAGTTCCAGATGATCCTGTGCAGGCAGATCTAGGCAATGGACCTGCTGACTCACCCAAAAGGACCCCAGGAAATCACTGGGGTCTCCTCAGCCAGCTCTTCCCATCTACCCCACCTGGGTGAGGGGCTTCAGGAAAGGTCATCTGGAGCAATTCCCTCCTCCTTTTGTTCAAAGCACACTGCAGAGGGCATAGTCTCCAGGGCTCCCAGGAGAGGACAGAGTTCTCATCTGAGCCTCATAGTAGTCCTGCAAAGTAGAACCGGTCACCAACCCCATTTCACAGGTAAGAAAATTAAGACTCAGTGAGATCAGATGACTTGCCTCAGTGGCACCATAGGGCCTGTCATTCCAAAAAAACATCTTTCTTCTTTGAAACAGGGTGGTTCCAGAGGAGAAGGTGTCCAGAGAAAGGCAGAGGGGTTCTGGGGAGGGGGTGCTGAGGAAGGGCCAGGAGGCGGAGCTGGGCCCTGAGGAATTGAGATAGCCTTGTCTGAAGGGGGGCAGGGAGGAGGCCCAGGCCTCAGAAGCAGGAGCCTGGGAAAACTATGATATCCCTGCAGTAGAGGATGGTGGCCTCTTGGGACTCAGGAGCCAGGCCCACTAATATCTGCCCACATTCCTCTGCCCAGCAGGCCTTATTTATCTATAAGACCACATGCCATAGACCCATACTGGCCCAGGCTTCTCCAATGATCCATCTGTCCCTCTTGTCCCATAGCAAGAGGCTGAGGGAGCAGCCTGCCCTTCTCACTGCAGGGCTCTTTCTGTAGGAGCCTTTACACTGTGGCTGTGGAAGTCATTAGGACAGAGGGCCTGTGAGGCACCCTAACAGGGAATAGCCTGAGGTTGTATTGGTTGTCACTGCTGGGTCATAGCCCCTCCTCTGTGAGGCCCCTGTCAATCCTCAGTGACCATCCTGTCACCAACTGAGAAGCCCAGCTGCCCTGGGCAACATCCAAATGCTAAGCTGCTTTTAGAAAACAGGGGATTCATCCCTGGACAGGAGGGATTTAGCCAGAATTGGGTGCCATTTAGAGAAGATTACACCCTAATTGCCCTGGTGTCAGCAGACAGGCTTCTAGCCAGCTGAGCCCTGGGGCTGGCAGAGGTCCCCATGGACTATAGCTCCCCCACCTGAGGACACAAGAGCCCAGTCCTGGGGCCTGGAGAGCAGTCCTCATCCTCAACAGCAGCTGGCTGCCCCAACACAAACCTCCATTCAACAGTGTATGAAATGGGCAGAAGAGGAGGCCCAGGGCCATGCTGGGCGCCGTCCAGCTTACATCTTCTCCAGGCCAGGGGAGGGTGGCTCAGTGGGCAAAGCAGCCCACCCCAGGTTGGGGTGGAAACCACAACAGAGTGTGGTAGCAGCCAGGTTTTCTCCTCAATTCATCTCTAGCCCTCATCACATTTCTTAACTTCATTAGCCCATTTTAGGGAGGGACATCAGCAAGCCTTCAGGTCAGCAAATGGCAAGAGAACCTCAAGCTTAGGCCATCTCCTCACAAGCCTAGAATTGTTCCCACCATGGGACCTGAGACATGAGAGGAGCCCAAAGAGAGGCAGTCATAGGTGGTGATGACCCAAACGCTCAATAGCCCAGAAGTTCTGGAAGGTGGGAAGGTCTGCTGGCCCACTGCAATCAAGCACCCCTGTCCCAGGGTTGCAGTGTGACAGGCACCCTGGGTGCACATCCAATCTCAGTCATCTTGTGGTGGGTCCCTGCCACAAGGGGCTCACACAACAGGACAAGACCCAGGTTCAGACTGAGGGATGCAGGACTTGGTGTGTCTGTCCTAAGAGGCAGGGCAAGCCCAAGTGCCTGGTGTCCTAGCCCCAACCCTATCCCCCTCACACCTTGAGGCCTGTCCCCCATGCCTTGACAGGTCACAAGGCGAAACACTTTTGGTTTCTTCCCGTGATGACACACTACCCTGCATGGTCATCCTGGACACACTCTTTCAGAGACCACCCTAGGCCATGTCATAGTCTGCCACAGCTTGAATAATTTGTTCCCACCAAACTCATGTTGAGGTTTGACATCTCAAGGCGGCAATGTTAGGGACTCATGGGAAATGTCTGGGCCCTCATGAATGGATGTATGCCTTTCTTGTGGGAGTTCAGCCCCCTTCTCTCTTCTGTATGCACCTGCTTGCCCTTCCACTTTCCACCAGACTTGAAGCTGCATGAGAACCTCACCAGAAGCCCAGCAGATATAGATGACTTGCCAGCCTTCAGAACCATAAACTAAAATAAACCCCTAACCCTTTTAACATGATCTGATCTCAAGTATTCTGTTGCACCAGCAGAAAACAGATAAAAACATAGTCCAACCACAAACGCAGCAATCCTTGTTCCAGTAGTAGCAGCCACCATGCAAACCTCAGGCAATGACTGTGCCCCAATTCACAGGAGCAGTTTACACTACAACCCCCTCCCCGCTGGCAAAAGAGTCTATTGTGTTAGGTTGTGTGTAGAGTTACTGAAGGGTACAGGCATGCTTAGGTCACTGAACAAAGGTGACTTCTCAGAGATGCAGCATGGGCTAAGGAGCATGAGCTGGGGGATAGGCGGTCCTCTGAGTCTCATTCCCTTGTGAGTCCTGAGAACAGGATGGTGTTTCAGACTCTAGCCAGTGCGGATGAGAGAAAGGTACCCCATGGTGGAAACTGAGGCGCAGCCAGTGTGTGGGGAGAGGAACTGTGACTGACAGCAGCAATGTGCATGAGCAGGAGGGCTCAGGCCTGGGACAGACACCATGCCACAGGAGACCCAACATGGTCTGGAATGTAGAGCTCCACCCGACTGTCCACAGACCCACATGTGGGTTCACACAGAACTGTCCCAAAGTCAGTGAAGCAAGTATAGGAAAGAGGTGAAAAAAGTCATCTCAGAGTAGAACAAGGTCCTAGGATTGGTGGGGGTGGGGGTCCTGGGATGTGGAGCCCCAGATCCAGGGGACTGCCAGACAGAAAAGAACTCCCAGAGGGCAGTGGTGGCAACAGGAGCCCAGCAAGGGTAGGGCTAACACTAAAATGACAGTGGAAGCATCTGACTCAAAGGCAGGACAATCAATCAGTCATCCTTCGTCAGGGACATTGCACCAACCTCTGCCTATGTGAATACCCAAGCAGCACTCAAACTCAGGCTGACTGGTAGCTGACTACAGAACCCTACCCTAACTGGTACCTTGATCAAAATACACATGACTCAGTCAACAGGCTAGTTTACAGGAGTGAAACCTACTCTGAGCTAAGCCCAAGCAGAAGGAAAATGACATGGAAACTTGTCCTGTAGACAGCCCTAGAAACAAGAGCATAGGAACATAATAGAAGAAGAAAAATACCACATTCACGTTTTATGAAAAAGCTAACCAACTCTACTGGGTGATTTTTTTTTAACCCAATGTACAAATACTACTACTTTCTCTACAGATTAAAAACAAAAAAGAACTACCATCAATTGACAAGGGCAATCCCACCTGTCCAGGGTAAAAGACCTGAGCCTCTGGCAAATACTCATTAGGAAGGCACAGGGAGACCCAGGCCTGGTTCCTAATCACTGTGCTGTACAAAAATCACACAATGAAAGCCACAGGACTTCAGGCAAAGATGGGTTAGGGTATAACTTCATCAGTGACACATAAAGATAGAAACCTAATGAAGACATTCATATACTCTCAAACAGTGGGGTACTGGCAAAATCACTAGCTCAGTGGAAAAGAACAGAACAGGGAGCCCTGATATAGAACCATGCAAATATTGTCCACTCATCTTTGATAAAGGAACAAAAGCAATTTAGTGAAGGAAAGTCCTTTCAACTAATGGTACTTGACCCCTGGACACCCACAGCAAAATAATCAGTTCAGACATACTCATCATTTAAAAAAAAAAAAAAAATTTTTTTAAATTTTTTTAAATTTTTTGAGGAGGACCAAAGACCCACATGAACAAGGTAAAAAATAGAAAACTAGAGGGGAAAAAAAAAGAAGAAGAAGATGTGACCTTGGGTTTGGTGATAAAGTTCACAACACCAAAAAGCATAATCCATGAAAGCAAAAATAAAAAATAGTATTGAAATAAAAATCTGTCAAAGACACTAAGAGAATGAAAAAACAAGCTAGGAAAAATTATTTGCAAAAATACAACTTATATCCAAAACACATAAAGAACACTTAAAACTCAACAATAAGAAAAGAAGCAAGCCTAGTTTAAAATGAGCAAAAGTTGGGAATGGATAGCAAAGAAGATAGGATTGAACCCAGGGTCTCCGCATATGTGAAGTGAGCACTCTACCGTTGAGCCACAACCCCAGCCCCTGCTTTATTCATAAATTGCAAAAAACTGGAAGCAACCAAGATGTCCTTCAACCGGTGACTGTATAAATTGTGGTACAGCCATACAATGAAATATTATTATAATCTAAAAAGGAGAGAGTGAGTTAACAGTCCATTAAAAGACATGGATAAATCTTAAAATGCATAATTACTAAGTAAAAGAAGGCAGATTCCAATTATATGACATTCTGGAAAAAAAAAACTATAGAGAGATAGTAAAAAGATTAGTGGTTCACAGAGTTCACACAAGGAGGGTAAAACACAGGAGATTTTTTTTAAGGCAATGAAACAATTCTGTATAATACTAGAATGGTAGATGAATGATACATTATGCATTTGTCAAAACCAGATAACTTCAAAAAACAAAGAGTGAATTTTTGATGTATGTGAAGTTTTAAAAGTCATTTAAGAGATCAGGAATCCCATCATGGAATAAAGAATGTGGTAAAACAATCCAATTATATTACAGATGTATGAAACAACCTCACCTAGAGGGATGGGGGAATAAGATGGTGACTTAAGTAAAAAGTGGAGCCTAAAACTGAAGACCAAAGGAATAACACAGAAGCACTGTACTACAGCTGACAACACAGTCCACTGGGGTACAGGTTAACAATTCAGACACCACATGTGAACTGGAATCAAACAATGAAGTGCTGCATGGTAGATGGTGGGAGCCAGGTGTGTCACTGCTGGAGTGGGAGGTTACAGATTAAGCAAAGACAGGTGGTGAGGATGATCTGCAGCAGTATGAATTCATGGTTAGTTAAATATACATACACATAGCTACATAAATAGTTTTAGATATGTGTGTACATATGGGTTAGGAGACATATGTAAATCCCCTTGCTCTGTAGCTGAAAGAGTCTAGAACACATCCCTGTAGCAATGAGCACACCTAGCAATGAGATCTTAGTGTCTAACACCTCTCCCAATTAAAAGAACTAGGGCTTCTTGGGCGGAATAGCTGATCCTAGGATTGCAAAAAAGAAATATATAACATGAGCCTCGAGCACCCTGTAATGTCAGAAAGTTAAAAAGTGCCTTTAAAAAGAAAAGGGAAAAATAAGTCACAATAATGGAGTATGTCATAGGGACATAAGAGCCACCTAAAAGAACTCTTGATAGCCAAAGCTGGAACAATTTAAGTAACAAAATTAAGTAGTCCTGGATTATAACCCAGTGTATTATAAAATAAACTTCCATGAGTCCATATACTCATAAGATAAATAAAGGAAAGGAAGGAAAGAGGGTTAAATCTTCCATGTAAAAAAATTTCAAATAATTTGCACAGTGACTTCCATCCAAAGAGTTCAGAATGGAAAGGAGGGAAAATAGTAACTTTAGAATGCAGAAATCTGACAAACTGTCTCAGCCAGGTGATCAACATCAACAACAATCATGACACATCTTGTGACATATGTACCCTTGACATGTGATGAGACAGGCCCTTTACTTCTGATCTCCTTCCCTCAAATCCATAATCTCAATATAATTATGAGAAAAACATCAAAGACCAATTCAGGGACATTCTACAAAATACCCGACCAATCTTCCTTAAAATTGTCAAAGTCATCAAAAATGAGGAAAGTGAGAACGTGTCACAGACAAGAGGACACTAAGGAGACATAATGATTAAATGAAATGTGATATCCTGGATGGGACTATGGGTCAGAAAAAAGGCTGTTAAGTAAAAACTAAGGCAATCCAGAGAAAATATAGATTTTAGTGAAAATGACTTGATACTGGTTCATGAACTGTAACAAACATCACACTAATGTACCATGTTAATAACATAACAATAACGGGTGTGGAAGATACAAGAACTCTGTACTATCTACAATTTTTCTACAAATAGAAAATTGTCCTAAAGTTGTTTAGTTCTAAAATAATGACAAAAAGGCAGCAGAGTCTGAACATGTTAAGTGGGTAAACATACACACACACACACACACACATTACAATACACATGATGCTATTTTAATGAGGTGCTGAGGTTTGCTACTGGATTATGTCACAGGTGGGCAGCTCTGTAGCCGCTATGAGGTGGAGGAAGGCAGGTTTTCAAAATGGGATGGGAACTGTATTACCAGATGCAGTGTGTATGTCCTGTGTATTCCCATGTAGCTCAGATCCGCTGGCTCTGTGCTCACTAATTTTTTTTTAAACATTTTTATTTTCTAGTTGTAGGTGGACACATATCTTTATTTTATTTTTATGTGGTGCTGAGGATAGAACCCAGTGCCTCATGCATGCTAGGCGAGCACTCTTCCTCTGAGCCACAACTAGTGTTTTTAAAAATGGAATCACACATAGGCAAATGCAAAATTCTCATTTTGTTCAAATCATTTCTTCACATATCAATCACTTTGGATCAAATTCAAATTTTATCTCTCTCTTTTTTTTTTTTTTTTGGTTGTTGCATTTCTGGGGATCAAACTTAAGGCCTCAAGCATGCTAGGAAAGCACTCTGTTAGAGTTATGTTCCACCCAAATTGGCATTTCCAAAACAAGCATTAATTTAGAACTGACTGTGCTTCACTAAAGAAATAAACAGTGAGCATGAAAATCTCACCTTGAGGTACTATGATCTCAAGTCACACAAGTCACACAGTGGCCACAACCAGCTCTGTACCTCCTGAGCAGCCCTGTGAGAAGAGCGCCAGTGAAGCACAGGGTATGAGAAGGGCACGGCCTAGGCTGGGCACACCAGGTAGGAAGCAGCAATGCACCCACAGGGCAGCTACATCCTAGCTGCCATGACTTCCAGTATCACCAGAGAGAGAAGCTGGTCCAACTACAAGGGCATCAGGGATTCACTAGCCAAAAACAAGAAAACTGAGGCCCAGAGCAGGATGGGACCAGCTTGGGGTCACAAGCCAAGCCAAGAGCAGCTGAACTGGAGTTGTGCCAGTGAGAGTGAAGGCAGTCAGTCCTCACTCTGACTTTGGTGTCTTCACCTATAGGATGGGGCAATTGCTCCTCTCTCCTGGTTTAGGTATCCCTGGGCATTTCGGCATATAAGGACACACTCACTAGATGACAGCAACACCCCAGGTGGGCACAGTTATGAGATAAAGACTAGTGTGAGGAATGAGCTGCAACAGATGACCACAGCACATCAGTACCTGAGCCAAGCCCAGTATCAACTAAAGGCAGCACCCTAGCTAATTAAAAAAAAAAAAAAAAAAATACAAGAGTTGACTGCCTGGACAAGGGAGATAAGGTGGGAACTTCTGCATGCTAGGGCTTTCCACAGCACAGGACCGGCAGACCTAGTAGCAAATCCAGGCACTACAGAAAAGGGGTCAGAGAACAGGCTGCATATACTCTATCTTTACCCAAATGCAACATGCAAAACCTGCTTGGCCCCTGATAGGGACAAAGCAACCAAACTGGGGAAAACCAAATGCTGCCTGGACAGTAGGTTTCAGGTTGAAAAACCAACTGTAGTTACAGTTTGAAGAAACTTATTTTCTCAATAAAGCAAATGAGGTACTCACAGAAGTAGCCAGACAAGATTAATTGAAGTACAGAAGCAACACTAATCACCGCCACAAACCACAGATGCGGACAGGAGTACGGGAGGCTCACCAGCTCCTTCTATTTTTGCTATGTTTAAAACTTCCAACAGAGAAGGTGGCTTTTAAAAACTAGTACAGTTGGGGCTATGATTGGGCTCGGTGGAAGAGCAGTTGCCTAGCACATGTGAGGCATTAGGTTGGATCCCCACCACCATATTAAAAAAATAAATAAACAAATAAAATGAAGGTATCGTGTCCATCTCTAACTAAAACATATATATACTTACATATATAAAAACTAGGACAGTCCTTTCAGAGGGGAACCATTCAAAAATCTGCCTTTAAAATTCTCTTTCACAGAAGCATCCAGCGTTTCCTGTTATGGTGAATGTGTATCTTATACACTCTCAGGAAGAAGAGCTGGCCAGGAGAAATGTCCGGTGTTCCCCACTTAACACGCATATCTGCACAGGTCCTACAGGGTGCCACACTGCTCTGCTCTACATTCTGAGGTTCCTAAGACGTACAATTTTTTAAACACAGTAACTTCTAAAAATGAAGCTGGTCCCCAGTCTTCCTAGATGTTCACATCCACCTGAGCAGGGAGGCCCTCGTCTCTCCATCTACCTCCTACAGCTGGCTGGGCATGAGACCTGGGACTGGATCCTGAGGAGGCAGCTGGGCATTCACCTTGCCCCTTCCCGCTCTGGGGGTTGGCTCAAGGAGCCACACTGAACACTGAACAGACAACACAGGGTTCAAGCCAACACTTTGCCTGTCCGAGCCAGCACAGTCCTGGCCATCCCTGCCCACAGGTGGCACCTCTTGGATTATCTAAGAAGAAACCAAACCCTTCTATACCCTCATGGGCAAAGCCCATCCTCCAGTCCATTGTAATGTAAAGGTGCAGGTGTGACTGATGGGTGCTGCCCCAAACTGACAAAGACAAAATTCACCTCCACCCTCAAAGGAGGGTCTGAGCTGGCCCAGGGATAAGGAAGGCTCAACAGGAATCCCACGCAAACCTGGGCCATGGCTCTTATGCAAGTTGGGTGCTCAGACCCAAGGGAAAAACAGTGACAGCCCAAGTGTTCATTCAGAGTGCCAGGCTGTGGTGGCTAGTGCCATTATTAACCTACTGTGGCCCAGACAAGCACAGTGGCTCATCCAGGGCAGCAAACTTTTTGATCGCCAGGCAGGGTCCAAACTCTACCCTTGGCCTCAGAGTAAGAAAACCATAGGGCTGGACACAACCACATTCAATTAGCTTCCTCTCCTGCCCAAACAATGCCTGGCTCCCCAAGGGCTCCCAGGCTCCCAGCACTGGGTCTGGCCCTCCCTCTGGCCCCACCTGTTAAGCCTCAAAGCATGCTTGGCATCCCTAAAGACAGCCTGCTCCAACACAGCTGTGCCAGCCGCACTTCCAGTGGAAGGTGGCCAAGGCCACGCCTCCACATGCTGGCAGGGCTGGCCTACAGCCGCCATCCACATGCCTGGGGGAGATTCTCTACTGGACGCAGGTGCCTAGTCCCCAGCCCTGCAGAAAACAGTACCAGAGCCTGATTTGGAAGTCTCAGACATTTTTAAATGTGAAGGTTACTTTAAGATTCCTTCAAGACCTCTGCCCCAGATTCAGCAGCTGGAAAGGAAGCCCAGGCAGTCAGTGACAAGAATGGAAACACTTGGCCATCATCTTTGGAGGTCTGTAGCTACTTCTTCCCAACTGTTAGATCCTGGGAACAGGGTCACTTTTAGTGCCTCAAGGATTCACAGGATACCAGCTTACACCTCAAGACAGGCTTCTTCATGCAGATATCTGATCACTGTCATCACAAAAGATCCTCAGGTCTCCCAACAGCCTCTCAGTCCCCAAGAGTCCTCTGCTCAAGAAATGAATGCAAGGACAGTCTCAGTAGGTATCAGAGGAGCTGGAGAATCCCCCACTTGCCTTAACCAAAACAAAACTTTTCCTGCTTCAGGAGGTTGGGCTCACTTCCAGTAACTCTCTGTTGAGGACACCAAAGGATGGATGTTGGGTGGAAACTCTGCTAATTGCCCTGTCACCCTTCCACCTCCAGTAGCCCAAACACTGGGAACAGAGGCTCAGGCAAGTCCAGAAGGCAGCAGCCAGAGGAGCTCCCAGTAAGAAATGTCCAAGGCTGAAGGGTGGGCGGCACTTCCAGGAGGAAGGGTGAGCAGGAGCATAGGGAGAAACAGGGTGGTCCCACGAACTGGCAGGGCATGACACACAGGGTAGCCTTCAGGAGGCAGCAAAAGAAACCACTCACGACTGACAGGAATAGGGAGGAGCTGCAGATACCAAAACGAGATGGAGGCATAAGTGAGGTGGGGGAGAGGCTGACAAAGCACTTGCTGCATGCCAGGTGCCATGCCCAGTCTGACACGCAATTCCACCCAGCACACCTCAGAGACAAGGGTGGTGACACTCCAGTGCTCAGCACTATTTGAGGTGGTGCAAGACAGTGAAGGCATCCAAACCTATACATGGAGCCCAACCTCAGGTGGAGCCAAGACTGTTCCTATTCCTCTCCCAACACAGTCTCCTCTCTGATGAGAACCACAGAGCACCTGAACTCAGCCCATTCACCTATAATACCTGCCATGCCCGTCAGCCCAACACATCTCTCTCCTGGAAGCTGCAACTGAGGATACAGTACAAGATATTCCATGGCCACTCAGGACCACCAACACCACCAACATCATGTGGCTGACCAAAGTCCATCTAATTCTCCTCCACACCATGCTGGGGAAGGCGAGAGGGCATAGTATAATTTAGAGAAGATGTGGGCTTTATTGAGTCAAACTCAAAAAATCATCAGCAAAATGGGCCATGGGTGGCCTCCCTACCTCCAGCCCCAGCCAACATGAGGTCACAGACATGCCCCAGGGAGAAAGGCAGCAGGCCAGCCCTGACTCCATTCACCCACCACAGGTCTCTCCTCCACTTTGGTCATAAATCCACTCACTTGGGACCAGTCAGCCAGCTTCCTTCCCTCAAAGATTGTTTTATCTAGAAATACCAGAGAAGCATAAGTAATTCTATTTGTAGAATAATTTATTAGTAATTACACTCACTTTATTTTAAGAAATAACCTTAAAATAACTAAGATGGTTCACCTGCCTATGGGAGAAAATCCTTCACAAATATTACCTCCTGAAATCCTGACTTTTAAAACAAAACCTGATGTTTCCATACTGACCAAAATCAAACATGTTAGCAAGAACCTATGCTGGCATGGATGTGCAGAAAAGGCACAATATTCATGGGAGGCAAACTATGAACAAAATTTTGGCAACATCTGCTGAAATTGATGCACATTCCTCTATACTCTAGTAGGACTTTCAAGCAGAAACCCTATTCCAGCTTACAAAAGTGAGAGGAGCAATTTGTCCAGGGCCATGTGGCCAGTGTATAGAGGAGACAAGAGATGACATTAAATTGAGCAAGCAGACACCTAAAGAGCACCAACAGAAATGGTTTACGCCCTTTTCCCCATTCTGCTAGGGACTTGCCCTCCAGCTACATGCCACAACATTATGCCATGATTCTTCACTGTGCCAAAAATGATTATGTCCATAATAGCGAAGAGCTAACAAATTGAAGGCCGGGAAATGGGGACGAGTCAAGTCAGCAACAGTTTCTTCTCACAGTGGATACCACTGAAGGAAAGCTGTTATCACACAAGGGGACTGCGGGGGCTGCCTAGCAGGGTTCACACACACTGTGTGCGCAGAGGGAAGAGTGCTCTGATAGTGCTGCAGACCTCCCAGGGGGCGGGTAGGCAATGGGTCCACAAAAGATCTTCAGGTCTCCCACAGCCTCACAGCCCCCAAGAGTCCTCTGCTCAAGAAATGAAGGCAAGGACATCCTCAGTAGGTGTCAGAGGAGCAGAATCCCCCAGAAATAGGATGAAAGCATTCAAGCCACATTCTCACAGTCCCTGGCCTTCCTCTGTCATATCTTCCTAACTCAAGATGAGGGACCTTTACAGGAGGGACTACATCCCATCCCTTGTGGATCCAATGCCAGTGGGGCCTGGCTTGGAGAAGGTGACAGTACTTCCTGACAAACAACAGGGTCAAGTCCTCAAGATCTTGTCCAAGGACCCAGATCCCACCTGCCCAGAGGGGCAGTAGTTTTCTGTTACTAACCCAGAACTTGCTGTTTTTTCTGCTTTGATTTAAAGATTAATTCAGTTCCTCCTCTCCACTATCACAGACAGGTATCCTATTTATCTCCCCCAGGAAGGCAAAAAAAAAAAAAAAAAAAACTTCATAGAGTCAAGATATCTGCCCAATGTTGGCTAGAAGCAGAAGTGCCAGGAGGTGAGCCCTGTGATCAAGAGCCAAGATTAGGATGGGTTCAGATGGGGAAGGGGACACATCAAATAAACTGGTTGCCTGACCCCACACACCAAGTCTTTCCAAACACACAACCCTCAAAACAACCCCTTCTGAACCAGCAATGCTGCACCCCATTTTGCAGAGGAGGAAGGTCATCAGGGAGTGCCCCTACCCACAATCATCACTAGCACGGTGTAGTTCCCGGGTCCAATGTGGACTGTATCCATCCAGAAAGTTCATTCTCTCTCCTCAATCTCCACTACAGGGCTGAGGAGTCAGGGAGGATGGGAGAGGCACTGGTAATTAAACCATCCCAGGAGAACTGCCCAGGCCCCTCCTTCCGCCCCCTCCTGTAAGCTCTCAGTCAGCCTGGGGGTCTAACCTCTTTTCTCCACAGTGGGAATGACACAGGCCACCTAGATTTCCGTCCAGGAGGAACATAGACACCACATTGAGGGGGAGGGAAGGACAGGAAGTGGGCGAGGGAGCCATGCATCCTAGGCAGTGAAAGCTCAATCACGGCGATGAGGACAGAGCTCTGGGCCACAGAACAGGACACTGGGGGACTCCAGCCTGCAGCAATGGCCATGTACAACCAGAGCCCCGACTCCCTCGGGCTCCTTCCCGGCCTCTGGACACTCATAGTAGGAGATGAAATGGGCCGAAAGCAACCATGCTAAGAGAGGGGAAGTGATTTGCTTGAAGGTGACAGCAGCGGCCACCCAGTCCCAGGCTCTGTCTTGCCCAGCGGGTCACCTGCGTCCGTGGCCTTAGCCCTGGACTCAGTCTTTGCCCGCCCACCCTCACTCTACACACAGACACACCCAGGGCAGCGACGAGAACCGCAAGCATCAGCCCTTACGAAGGTGCCGCCAAGGCCAGCAGAGAAGCAGTCCGGCAGGCAAGGAAGTCTGCAAGGCGCCCTGCAGCCGCAGCCGGCCGAAGCCAAGCCCACTCCCACACCCCGCCCGGGACCACAGCTCTCGGCCCCGTGCCCCCGCGTCCACACCCCTAGCAACCCCCGCTGGGCAGGATGACCTTATCCCCACAGGCCCCAGCCCACCAGGGTCGCGGGACATGGGTCGCCCTAGAGTCAGGCGGTGGCTCACCTCTTTGAGCTGCTCCATCTCGCTGCGGATGGCCTCATAGTCCACCTCGAGCTCCTCAAACTGCAGCTTGAGCTGGTGCTTCTCCTCCAGCACCGCCAACCCGTACTCGGCCGCCTGGATCTTCTCGCGCGTGGTCTCTGCCAGTTCGTGGGACAACCGCTTCACCTCGGCGCGCAGCCACTCGGGCTGCGCCTCCATCACCAGCCGCGCATACTCCTCCTCCTCCGACGGCGCCGACATGGTGGCGGCGCGCCGAGGCCGGTCCACCCCGCGGCTCCCGCAACCGGGCCCTCCTCAGCTGCCGCCGCCGCCGCCGCCGCCGCCGCCCAGCCCCGACGGCCGTCCGCGCCGCCGCACTGCTCCTCCCCGCCGTCCGCAGAGCACACTGGGGACTGAAGTCCTGCGCCGCGCCGACTACATGACCCGTCGGGCCCCGCGTCCACCCGGTCCCCGGCCCTGATTGGTCCGCGCCCTGCGGGGGCGGACCCTCCGGCGCCGTCGCGAAGCTGACACCTCCCGGGGCATTATGGGGGTTGCAGTTCGGTCCGCACGGCTACTACAGGGCCCGTCGTGCCCCGCGCCTGCCCAGCCCCCGGCGGTGATTGGCCCGCGCCGCCGAGGTCGCGGACTAGCACCGGCTTCTTCGGACACTCGTGGATTCTGGTGACTCGCGCGGAGTACCCCTAGGCTCGAGTTCCCGGCAGTATAAAGAGCAAGGCAGCTCTCGACGCCAGGAGCGTCAGTGTACAGCTTCTGATCAAAGCCTGGAGACCGTGTGACGTCTCGTCCAGGCGTCTTTGGGTGCAAGTGTGGAAGGCTGCTGGTGACGCCTAAGGGCGCTGGGAGTCCAAGGGAACCTGACCTAATCACTGCTTCCTCTCGTGACCTCCAATCCTTCAAAGCGTGTTTCATGGGGATGAAGACATTCTGAGAGCACAGTGCCATAGATGTGTTTAATAGAGTTTCTGCCTGGCACCCATTTTCAGGCATGACTTAAATTATTTGCTACATCATACGCTTCATCTGTGCCTAGATGAAACTAACCCTCCTTGTGTGTGGTATGGCTATAATTCTTCTCACTGTCCCCAAAACCTTCCCACATACCCCATAGTCGCGCACCCCCACAAAACCCAAACCTAGCGGTCCACCCCAGAGTCATGTAAATAGGTTCATTCTCCCATCCCGTTTTCTTTGAACCAGCCAATCCACAACTGCCCCACCACACACACCCCATAACAGATTTCCGTTTCACTTCCTCATTTTGTCGCACCTGACATAACACCTGAAGCTAACTACGCTCACCTCCATCCCTCTACTAGAAAGTGGCCATGTCTATCTTGGTTTATGGTCACTCTTAAGAAACCCAAAATCAAATTAGAAAGAAATTATAACAATAAAAATCACAGCACACAGGTGCACAATCCATGCTTCAATTTCACTAGGGTCCCAGAACCATCCTGTAGAGCTTTTGTTTTTCTAATGCAGGATCCATATGCATTCAGTTCTCGGGTTTCCTTGGTCTTCTTCAATCCCACCCTTGCAAGGATTGCAGAGCAGTGATGTGCACTCTTGACATATCCTCATGGGTAAATTAGGTCATGCATTTTGGACCATCACTGAGTTGTTGCTAGTTCTCAGTGCACTTTGGAAGGCGCGTGATATGGATCAGCATCCCTGACTGCCGCTGGCTTTTTCCTTTGTGATTAGTGTCACAGGAGAAGATAGACCTTGCAAATATCCTGTCACTCCTCAAACATTTAGTTTAGCATGAATTGATATTTCTTACATGGATAAATCATTACCACACTAGTGGTTTTTCGGATTCCACCCATCCTTCATTATGAGTTGCCTTTGTAGTGAAAGAAAACTATTCCTTCTCATTAATTCATTAGCAATACGAATCCATGAATTCTTTTTACTCAGTGGGTTACAATACATTACTCACCTTACTCTGATACTCAAATGTCAGCAAATTTGGCCAGTGGGAGAATTCCTCCAGATTGGTTCCATACCCTTTCAAAATGTCATAATTTTTTTAAAGCATTTTCTCACTTTCTGGCTTGAGTCATTCCAAGATTGTACTCTCTGAGTTCTAGACCTGCAACCAGGCATTTCCCCATGTAGCCTTGATTCTTTTTAGTGGTTTAATGTTTTCAGGAGAGTGTGTCATACTTAGGATTGTCATATTAAATGATATTAAGGAGTTCAGCCGTAGTAGAAGTGGGACATGATTGATGTGCCCAGTTGCTTGGACTGTCCTGGATTCACACTGAAGTTCCTACATCTTAGACCTAGGCAAGCTCTTGTATTAAGTGGGAGAGATTCTAGGGCAAAGGAGGAAAGAGCCTTGTTTGAACAAGTGCACAGCCTCGGCAATGCCTGCCAGACCTAGACTGGCCTACACTGGCGACCTCCCTACCCCTGTGCCACACTTGTCTATGGGACAGGTCTGAGGAGAGAGGGGAAAGGCCATGGAAATCTGGGGCAGACACTGATCAGAGAATTTTAAACTTGGAGACAAGGTAGAAGATCTCATATACATTCAGTTATAGACAGAGCATCTGTCACTAACATTGTGGGCTTTCTTTCTGCAGGAGGGACAGCACTGAACAGTTTAGGGATGTGAGGGAGGAGCCTAGGATCCACAATGGTGACAAATAAGGGTGGAGGAATCAGGAAATGCTTTTCTGAGGAGGTGTTGCCTGAGGGAGGAAAGAGGATGTACAGGAATTGATCAGGTCAAGGCTGCAGAAATAAGGGACCCACAAAAACAAGAAGCAAGTGGCTCCCCCTGCCCCACAGACCGTGGGCCACCCCCTTGTTGAGCTCCTTCTCGGTTCCCAACATGGCCAGGTCCCTGACATGCATCAACTCATTGAGTCCTCACAATGTCACAAATTAGGCCATCTGTTTTACAATCAAGGAAACTTAGGCTCACATCCGAATCCCTGGTATCTATCACCCTTCACCTCCCTTCACTCTGCCAGCAAACACTGCCTGCCCTGCTTCAGGACAAACTTCACATGAGAGCCTCCTGCTAGCCCCAGCTACCCTCCTTGGCCCCAACTCCATTGCCTCTCCCTGGATCACTATGTCACCTCGGCACTCCCCTCCCAACCTCACCACCACCACCACCACCACCGCAGTCTGTTCTCATATGGCAGCAAAGGGGTCCTAAGGTCATACCTTCTCTACTCAAATCCTTTCAGAGTCAAAGCCAAATCGTCACAGCCACCTCCCAGGCTCTGCACACCCCAGAATGGCCCTCCCTTTGCACCTCACCTCCCAGATTTGTTTGCTTTCCTCTGTTGGATACTATGTGCTGTTGCACTGTGGACCTCTCCCTAGAATGTTGTAATGCCAGATTCGTGGGACCCCAATAGACCTCCAGGAGCCGAATGTGATGCAATCACACAAAAGTCTTTATTGCAAGCTCGAGCCTGGATTCACAGCCGTTTCCCATGCAGTGGTCCCAGGGAGTGAGTCCTGGCCCTTTGTTCAGTTTATAGGTTTTGGGGGGATACTCTATGTGTCACAACATCACACAGCAAATCATTTCACACCACGGGAAAGTCAAACAACAACTCTTAACATTGATTAGCACATTCACTGGCGGGAACAAGTTGGGTAAGGGTGATTGGTTAGTACAAGAAGGGGGTTCCTTTGAACTGACTGGTTTAAGCCATGAGGGGTGTATGTGCTAAACTACATGGTTTCCCAACATGTTATCAACCACCATAAACTACTGGGGGTCATCTGGCATCCCAGGTATTTTCCCTATCTCATGCTGATTGGTGGTTGCTAGGAGGTTGCTATGGGTCCTCACCTAGCCTAACTGAGTCAAGGACACCTGGCGCTGCAGATCTCTCCTGTTATTTGCAGACATACAACTCAGCAGGGTGGGTATGTGCCTAGGAGTACTCTATGGGTTTTTCCAAGCACAAGGGTCATGTCCCCTTCCTTCGATAGGCTTTGCTCTGAGGTAGAGGCTTGCCGCAGTCTGGCTGGGCACAAAATAACTGAGCCACCACAAAGCCTTGTAGGTTCAAATAGCAACTCTTTATTCCCGAACTCTCACCAGCACTCTACACACACTTCCCAGGAATCCACTCCCTCCACCAGGCTCCGCGCGCCAATTCTCTTGGAACCCCACAAGAACTCAATGGGAACTCCAAAGTAGTGGGCACCAGACAGAGGCAGCAGGATCCGCCCTAATCCTAGAGCCGCCCTATTCCCAGCAAGATCCGCCTTAATCCCCGGAGCCGCCCTATTCCCAGAGCAGGGTCATTTTTCAACCATTCCTTCTGGCAAAATGCCAGTCATTCCGACTTAACTGTGGCTTTCAACATCTCCCCCCTTCTGTTTAATTAAACAACAAGCATGTGGCTTAGGGACTGTGCCTGTGTTAGGTTGTCCAATACTACATATGGTCTTTACCCGTCATCAGATGAGCTGACCTCAGGGCATCAGCCTCCTGTCTTAGGTTGGTACCATTGCAATTGGATCTTACCCATCATTGACTACCGGTCCAGCATATAGCCATACTTGTGGATAGGCCTTTGCACCAGTGGGGGGGTGAGGCTCTTTGCCTCACCTCTGTTGCCCCCAAATTCTAGACTATCACAAGCAGAAGGGAGGAGGATGCAAAATGCCACAGCACCAAGCCAAAAAATTGTACCACCGATGACACCATCAGCAAAGATACCCCAGCACTACCACAATTTGCTGCACCAACAGATAGTTCACAATGCATGCAAGTGATACATAGTCCAGGCAAGTTCTGCAAACAGTTCAAAGCAGAGGAATCTATTAATATGTCCATTTCCTCCCAAAGTAAATCGACTCCTTGATTGAGCATCACTTGCTGAGTTATTATTCATTGATGCATCAGTTTATACAGTTTGTTGTGATAGCTATCGCAGAAGCTGTAGTTTGGTTTTATCTTTGTCTTCACCGGCACTGGGATGAAGATAGGAATTCTGGCAATGATGGCTAAGAAAAATTATGTAACATTCCAGCAGGCACTAAAAGAAAGCAATTTTCTAAACAATTTACATAATTATGTAACATTCCAGCAGGCACTAAAGAAAGCAATTTTCTAAACAATTTACATTATCCTGAACAGAATTATTAAATATAATGAAAAGGAAAGGTAAAAGTAAACAAACAGATATGTTAACCTCCTTTTTTGTTCACATATTAAAAACAATCCTCAACAGCTGTTTACCCAATTTAAATTAAGCCATTTAAATCACGTGAATAAAAAAAAATTTGGATCCATTTTTTCATGAGTGCTCCTTATATATGATATATGGACACATGCACATACAAACATACAACACAAAACACAAATGTGCACACATAACATAGAACACATAAGACAATAGTAAAGGCCTTATAGCTTTACACAGGTGAAATCTCCATTGCAATGTTTAAAAATTCCACAGTCAAAAAATAGAACTGATCAGAAAAATATTAACCTAGGTCTATATGAGCTCAAAAAACAAAATAGAACTTCATGATGTGGGAAAAGGCAATAATAAAATAGATATTGAAAAAAAGCATCCTGGTTACCACCTGGGTTTGATTCTTCTTATGATATCCCATCCTTCTTCCTGTAACTTGCATAATGGGTCTGAAGGTATTCCCACAAGTAAGCCCCAAGGTTTCTTACATTTGAAATAGGCCTTAATGGTGTTCATTATTCATTAGCCTCCAGGTGTGGGAGAATCACTGTCGCAGATGTAAGAATAGCCAAACTGGAGCTCTGGATATCAGCTGTTATGGATTTGAGTCAAATCAGCTTCTTTTTGGTCTGTGGAAATCGCTTTAGTTAATCTCTCTGGAATCCAAATTGGCTGCTGTTCTCCCTGTGGAAACACACAAACAGACCCCCGACTCCAGAAAATCACTGGGTCAGGACCTTTCCATTGTCCTGGTAGAATATCCTTCCAAAGTACCTTGGGCTATGTACATTTTTTGGACACATATGTCTTTCAGCAGCACTAAGCCCTGATGAATCCAAATTTGAAAAGTTTAGAGTAAAAAGGGTTATTTTAAGTTTATCTTGGGGGGATATATACCCCTTTCTAATTCCCTCTTTTTGCTTTAATAAGTACATTTTAATAGTTTGATGAGCTCTTTCAACTATGTCTTGTCCCTGTGGATTGTATGGGATTCCTGTTATGAGTAATGCCAAATTATGAGCAAAATTGTTTAAAAGAGGTAGAAGTATAGCCAGGGGCATTATCTGTTTTTAACTGTTTTGGAACGTCCACAGTGGCAAAATTTTGTAAGCAATGAGCTATAATATCTTTAATTTTTTCTCTGGCATGAAGGGAGCCAATTTTACAAATTATCTTAGTTCAAAGTCCAATGTAAACACATTATTTTTGATCTTGAAATACTTGAATAATCAAAGTCCTTTATATTTTTAAAGCAAACTAAACTACTAGATTTAATGCCTTTTAAATTCAAGTCTTCCAAAAGCATTTTGCCTTAGTTTTTAGAATTACTTTAGTCCTTTTAAATTTTTGATGTGGTTTTAAACCAATTTCCTTCTAGTTTAACATTTTTTAAATTGGCTCTTGTCTATAAATTTTAACACCCTCATCTGAGACTTTTAATTTTTGTACCACCAGAAATTAAAGTTGATGGGCTTTTTGAAAAAATTACTAATAATCTCCTTGTTCTTCTATTTTATCCAATATTTGACTTTAAACTTCTCTCTTTTACCTTTTTTTATCTTGAATGTCTGTATCTAATAGTTGTCTTAGCTTTTTGTATTTTTTATCTGAAATACCTTTATTTGACATTTTTAACCATTTTTATCTTGTTTTTATCTTTTAGTTTTTTTTTTAAGGTTTGTACATTTACCCTTAGTTGTTTTTTTTTCTCCTAGTTTTTTTTTTGTTTCCTATATTGTGGGTTTAAAATTTTTGTCTTCCTACATCTTTTTTTATCTTTCTACATCTTTTCTATCTTTTTTTACCTTTCTGTACTTCTGTCTTTAAAGTTTTTAACTTCAAATTTTTAATCTTCTTTATCCAAATTGTTTTTATCCTATTATCTTCCCATTTTTATGGTTTTTTTTTTAAGTAATGCTTTTAAGATTAACTAGGCTTTGAATGACGCAATCTTTCCTCCGCCGTGAAGGCATCTTAACCACCTTTAATTTAACCTTTTAAAGCCTTTTGCAACTTACTTAGACATTTTACAACTTTTTACTTTATCACACAAAGATTATCTCAACTAGAAACATTTCTTTTTCCTTTAACCTTCCATATTAAAATATATTTTCATCTCTTTTCTAGCCATTAGCCCTTTTTATAAATTCACATTCTGAAACAACCCTTATAAAATTTCTGAATTTAGACAAATTACTCCACTTTAATAAGATGAAATACTTTCATGTTTTTTATGGTACTATAATACTATAATTGAAACCCAACTGAAACTTCTTATACTCTTTGTATATAAATTACACCTGTAGAATCTTAACTCTTAGTAACCTTGTTTCAGCAAAGACACAGACACAAAGCAATATTAAACTTTTTTTCCATTTACCAATTTATGAAAACACACATAATGTTTAAATATATTACCTTATGGAACTTAATAAGTAAAGAGTACTTGATTTTATATTTAGTGGTTGATGTTTTAGCACTTTAGCTTTATAAATTAATCAGATGTCTGTAAAAACCAAGACCTTAAACAAGTGTAGTAAACAGAACTAGCCATCTCTTTTTTGTTGAAGAAAAATCCTTCTACGGGATTGCATGATGGTCCCATTGTGATATATTTAACAACTCCTCTTTAAAAAGCCATGGGCTACATTTTTGTATTGTATCAACATATGTCCTAACTGTTCTTGGTCTTACTGAGGTGCCTCCTTCCTCTAACAATTTCTCTTCCTCAGGGGCGAACAACTTCAAACTTTGAGCCAACCATTTTCCCCAGTTTGCCTGAGAGAGTTCTAGGGACAGGCAACTTGAAATAAAAACAAAAGAAATCAAAACAAGAACACGTTGTTTTTTAAAATGGTCACCCATTCTCTCTTTCTCAGGGACGAGCAATTTCACTTACCTCCAAGCTTCAGGCTTTCCCTGTACGGGCCACCAAATGCCGCAGTCTGGCTGGGCACAAAATAACCGAGCTGCCACAAAGCCTTGTAGGTTCAAACAGCAACTCTTTATTCCCCTACTCTCACCGGCACTCTACACACACTTCCCAGGAATCCACTCCCTCCACTGGGCTCCGCACGCCAATTCTCGGAACCCTGGGAGAACTCAAGGGGAACTCCAAAGTAGCGTCCCAGAATCCGCCCTAATTCTGCAGCAGAATCCGCCTTAATCCCCCAGAGCCGCCCTATTCCCAGAGCAGGGTCACCTTTCAACCATTCCCTCTGGCAAAATGCCAGGCTTCATTCCGACTTAACTGTGGCTCTCAACAGAGGCTGGTTTCTCAAAAATAGAGTCACATTATTTTCTCAATGTCAGCTCTAGGGCAGGGACCCCTTTGAGGCCTAGCATCTCCTGGACCACATTAAGTGTTCCAACCAGAGTCCCAAGGGGTTCAGCCTATGAAGATCAAGCTGGTCTCACATGCACTGCTGCCGCAGTCTGGCTGGGCACAAATGCCGCAGTCTGGCTGGGCACACAATCACGAGCCACCACACAGCTTGTAGATTCAAACAGCAACTCTTTATTCCCGAACTCACACCAGCCGTCTACAATCACGTTCTGGGGAAATCCACGTTCTCTGCCCAAATCGACCTTCTCTCCCAAATTCACCTCCACTGGGCTTCTATCTCCAAAATATACTGTCTGAATCCCGTGAGAACTCAAGGGGAACTCAGGCAGCAGGATACGCCCTATTCCCAGCAGGAATAATCTTAAACCTTAAACCTGGAACCTAAACTGGGAACGCCCTAAACAAGATTATCTTAAAACCGGGAACACCCTAATCTGCCTTGGTCCTTGAGCAAGGTCACTTACATTCAATGTCACTGCAACATGTCAGCAACATGGGGTACGCTGGCAAGGAAATTGTCATACCTACTTGGCTAATGGCTCCCAGCACACTGCTGCCCAGCCACATTCCCCGTCTGGTGGGAAGGTGGGGAATGCACAGGAGGAGGGAGGCAGCCTCCGTAGAGGTGAAGAAACAGGGAATGAGTTCGGGGCATCTGGGGGTGGTATCAGGAATATGGGCAGTGACCCCATCTAAGGCTGGACCCCTGAGCCAGAGGAGTGGGGGCAAAAAGGTCATCCCCTTGGATGACCCAGACCCACTCTGCTTTTGTGAGCAAAGGCTCCAATATCCCAGGCAAAGATGGAAGATGGCAAAGTCAGGCACACAGAAGCTGGGACCTGATCCACATGGAGCCATGTCAACAGGCTTTTCCCAATTGCTGTTCCATAGAGTGGTGAGAGTGTTTGCAGATGTGAGCCCCTCCTGGCTGGCCCAGGAGCAAGGCCCTTTCCCCACCAGGTGTTTTCCTGCCCAGGTGTACTTTGGCTCAGTATGACATGGAATACCTGAGTATCCATATGACATTGGCAGGTCTTTGGCCCAAATATCACTCATTCAGAAACTCCTCCTCTGTGCCAGGCCCTTGGGGTTCAGATGCAGTAATGATGGCAGTGCCAAAGACCCCGACATACTTGTTGAGCATTTATCCTGCTCTAAGCCCTGTGCTGAGCAGTCAGTGAACATTCACTACCTCTCAAGCCGCACAAATAAGGTACAGAGAAGGTACCATTGTTCTTATTTTACAGATTAGGAAACCGAGGCAGGATGAGGTAAATTACTTGTTCAAGGTTACATGACTTATAACTGGAGAAACCTAGGATCTGCACCCCAGTCTATGTGGCTCCACACTCCAGTTCCCACCCCCTCCCCTAGCCCTTTCTGCTGGGAACGAGACACAGTCCTGCTCTCAAAGATTCACGTTTCAGAGGGAACAGGTTTCAATATCTAACTGCTACCGTGATACAGATGATGTACACGGGACACTGGGGACTGTGAGGGGCAGTATGGAGTTGGGGAACGTTGGCTGAGCCTCAGAGGATGGGCAGGTATTTGCCAGGCATGGAAGATGTGTGTCAGAGAGAAGTCCCCAGAGACACAAAAATGTAGAATTATGGATAATGTGGTCTGACAGTGGGGTGAATTCAGGGCAACTGGGCATGATGCAAGTTCTTTTACCCTAGTGATTAGAGCTCTATCTGATGTATGAGGGGTAAAGATTTGCTCCCAAGATGTAGGCTCTCTATTCACCTCACAGATTGTTTCTTTTGCTGAGAAAAAAACTTTTTAGTTTGAGTTTATCCCATTTATTGATTCTTGATTTTAATTCTTGTGCCACAGGGGTCTTATTAAGGATGCAGGGGCCTAATCCCACATGATGGAGACTAGGGCCTACTTTTTCTTCTATTAGACTCAGGGTCTCTGGTTGTACTCCTAAGTCCTTGATCCATTTTGAGTTGAGTTTTGTGCATGGTGAGAGATAGGGGTTTAATTTCATTTTGTTGCATATGGATTTTCAGTTTTCCCAGCACCATTTGTTGAAGAGGCTATCTTTCTCCAATGCATGTTCTTGGCACCTTTGTCTAATATGAGATAATTGTAGTTTTGTGGGTTAGTCTCTGTGTCCTCTATTCTGTACCATTGGTTTACCAATCAATAAATGGGCCAAGAACCTGAAGAGACACTTCTCAGAAGATAATGTACAATCAATCAACAAATACATGGAAAAATGTTCATCATCACTAGCAATTAGAGAAATGAAAATCAAAACCAGTCTGATTTCATCTCACTTCAGTCAGAATGACAGCTATTATGCATAAAAATAACAATAAGTGTTGGCAAGGATTTGGGGGCGGGGGGTGGGGGGAGGTACACTCATACACTGCAGGTGGGACTGCAAATTGGTGCAGCCAAGATGGAAAGCAGTATGGAGATTTCCTTGGAAAACTGGGAATGGAACCACCATTTGACACAGCTGTCCCTCGCCTCGGTCTATACCCAAAGGACTTAAAAACAGCATACTACAGGGACACAGCTACATCAATGTTTATAGCAGTACAATTAACAATTGCTAAACTGTGGAACCAACCTGGATGCCCTTCAATAGATGAATGGATAAAAATACGTGGCATATATGCACAATGGAATATTATTCAGCAATAAAAGAGAATAAAATCATGGCATTTGCAGGTAAATGGATGGAGTTAGAGAAGATAATGCTAAGTGAAGTTAGCCAATCCCAAAAAACCAAATGCCAAATGTTTTCTTTGATATAAGGAGGTTGATTCATAGTGGGATAGGGAGGGGGAGCATGGGAGGAATAGACAAACTCTAGATAGGGCAGAGGGGTGGGAGGGGAAGGGAGGGGGCATGGGGTAATTAATGATGATGGAATGTGATGATCATTATTATCCAAAGTACAGGTACGAAGATACATATTGATGTGAATATAGTATGTATACAACCAGAGATATGAAAAATTGTGCTCTATACATGTAAACAAATTTTAATGCATTCTGCTGTTATATATAAATATTTTTAAAAGAAAAAATATTTGGGGGGGGAGATGTTTCATAGGGATCAAGTCCTGAGGAAGTCACACAATGGAGAACAGAAGAGACTGACCTAGGCTGTAGTATTGGCCAAGCCTCCAGGTCCTGCCCAGAACTCAGATGTGGGAGCAGCAGTTATTCCCTTTTGGTGAAATGCTTTCAGGTTTCAAGCCTGTTGCAGTAGCATCAGAACTTCACCCCATTTTATAGATGGATTCTTCCCCCGCCCCCTATATGGTACCAGGGCCTTGTACATACTAGGCAAGTGTTTTACCACTGACCTGCATCCCCAGCCCTTTTTAAATTTTATTTGCGACAGGGTCCCACTCAATTATCCAGCATGGCCTTGAAATTTTGATCCTCCTACCTCACCCTCCTGAGTAGCTAGGATTACAGGCATGCACCACCATGCTCCCCGGATAATATTTCATTGTATGAATAGAGCACATATTCTTTATTTGTTCCTCTGTTGGTGGACACCGATGGTTCCCACCCCTTTGGGTATTTTGAAGACAATATTGTGGACATGACTATACTTGTTTCTATTTGCATCTCAACATTCAATTCTGTGGGGTATATACTTAGACATGTAACTGCTGGGCTATATTATAACTCTGACTTTAGCTTTTGAGGAACCCCTGTGTTTTTCATAGCAGCTGCACCACTTAACATTTCCACCAGTAATGTACAGGACTGCCAATTTCTCCACATTCCCAACAACACTTGTTATTTTCCATTTTTAAAATAAGAGCCATCCTCATGAGTGTGAGGAGCAGTCTCATTGTGGTTTTCCTCTAATGACTAGTATGTTGAACATCTTTTCATGTGCTTCCTGGGCATTTGTGTATCTTCTTTGGAGAAAACATGGGGGACACTGAATGAAGAGTACATGAAATCTCTCTGTTTCATTTCCTAAAGCAACAAGTGAATTTTTAATGATCTCAGAGTTTTAAAACTTAATCATAATAAAGGGAACAATCTGTATCTTAGTAGATTACTTAATTAGCCATGTACTAATTAGAGTCAATGTGATTTAGTTTTAGTTTTTCAAAAAGATATTTTATATATTTTTATATATATATATATATATATATATATATATATATATATATATATTTCTTTTCTTTTTCTTTTTCTTTTTTTGTACTGGGGATTGAATCCAGGGGCGCTTTACCAATGAGCTACATCCCCAGCCCTTTTTATTTTTTATTTTGGGACAGGGTTTCACTAAGTTGCTTAGGGCCTTGCTAAATTGCTGAGGACAGCTTTGAAATTGTGATCCTCCTGCCACAGCCTCCCAAGTTGCTGAGGTTACAGGTGTCCACCACCAAGCCTGGCCAGGCTATATCTATTTTATTGCATTTAATAAACTGAGAAAATATGCCATGACTTTTAACCTGATGATCACAGTGCTAACCCAAAAGTGCTCATTTCTATCAGAGATTCAAAAAAATGTATCAAAATCATACATATTTATGCATGAAAAATATACAGAGAAGAGTAAGTCCCTTGCAAGGGGACTTTCCATTTTTAAATAGTATGTGCTGTGTATGATATGCACTGTTCCCTATCACTGTGTATTTTTATGGATCCACGGTACTCCATGATGTAGATATGCCACACTTTAACCCCACTAATGAATCTTTAGGCTGTTCTTTGTCTTCTGCAAACACACTAATGCATCAAGAAATGTCCATACTACCCTTGAGCCCTGAGCAATTCTCTTGTTCCTGGAAAGAGACCCTTCAGTTACTAAAAGTTATTGAATTGATGTAACCACAGTCATTCAATGATAGAGCTGCCGGGTGGGAGCTCTCTTGGGTTCCTTTCCTTATCTTGTTCTTGACTGGCGAGTGGATACTTCTCTCCCTTGGGTATCTTCCTCAGACCCCTGTGCTCAGGTGGCTGGTGGTCCCGTTGCTTGAGCCAGTACAGCTGTGGAGGAGGCATCCAAGTGGGACTATCATCTGACAGATTGTCTGCAAGCGTTTCTCCTTGTTCCAGGGCCCTTTTTGTCCTGGAAAGCTCTGACATACTCCTTAAATTGATCTGCAGATTCAATGTGGGCCCTATCAAAATCCAGGTGACTTTTGGGGTTTGTTGGTTGGTTTGTTTGTTTGCAGAAATCGATCAATGGAGTAGTATTAAGAGCCCAGATATTGACCCATACCTTGTGGTAAGCTGATTTGCAACATATGCTCTAGGCACACAGATAACCACATACAGAAGAACGAAACAGGAGGGCTGGGGATATAGCTCCATTGGTAGAGTGCTTACCTTGTATGCATGAAGGCCCTGGGTTCAATCCCTAATACCACACACACACACACACACACACACACACACACACAAAGTAGGAGCTCCACCTCATACAGATGCAGAAATAACTCAGCATGGATTAAAGACCTAATTAACTGTATGATACTCTTAGAAAGAACACATGTATAAATTTTTGATTAAGTAAGGTCCTAGGTTTCTTAACTATTATAATAGAACTACAAAGAGAGAGAGAGAGAGAATGGACAATTTGGACTTCATCAGATTTGAAATCTGTTCTTCAAAGGACAATTCTAAACAAAATGGGAGAAAAATCTTTTAAATAATATATCTGATTAGGGTCCAACACTCAGAATCTCCAAACAGAAGTGTCAGCCACAAACTGTGACCTCAGGACCCTGCAGAGGACATGGTAGCCTCGTGCAGCTTGGGGACCTACCTGAGAAGGACTGGGAATGAAGGGTTTTCATATGGATTGAGGAATGAGGAGGAGGCAGAGGGGTAATAGAGGAAGCAGAGAAGAGTGGGGAAGGACGGTCCTCCCACGAACTTAGATGGCACTCTAGTAATGACACCACCAACAGCAAGCGTATTGGTTTGCTCAGGCTGCTGTGATGAAAATATTATAGACTGAGGGCTTCAAACAGCACACATTTATTTTCTCACAGTCCAGTTCTCACAGAAAACCAAAATGCCAGCGTGGTCCGGTGCTTGCTGAGGCCTCCCTCCCTGGTCTGCCTTCTGGCTGTGTCCTCACATGATGGAGCCACCTCTCTGGTATCTCTTTCTCTTCTTACAAGGACACCAATCCTAGATCAGTCCCTTCTTACTTTATGAACCTCATTTAACCTTAACACCTCCTCACAGACCCTATCTCCACATATAGTCCCAGGAGGGGTTGGGGCTTCTATATATGAATTTTTTTTTCAGGGGGGGGGGGTTCACAAATCAATCCATAACAATAAGGATAATAGATACCAGATAGTGTGCTGGTAGATATTTAACCATCTGCTTTGCTATTAAAAAATAAAGGCCTGGTCTGGGATTGTGGCTCCGTGGTAGAGCGCTCGCCTAGCACGTGTGAGGCCCTGAGTTCAATCCTCAGCACCACATAAAAATAAATAAATAAAGGTATTATGTCCAACTATAACTAAAAAATAAATATTAAAAAATAATAATGAAATAAGGGCATGTTGTCCATCTATAACTACTAAAAAAAATAAAGGCCTAATTTGTATAATTTTGTGATTTTTGAACTCCACCCATGGTTAATTTCAAGCTGTTAATTTCAGCTAAGCTAGCTGAACAGCATTGGGAAGAGAGTCATAGCAGCAATTGCAGGGTGACTCCACATTCAGACACATAGAGGTAAAAAAACCTCAAGAACACAAATGGTAGCAAAATATAGCACAATAATTAGAAAGTGATGAGTTTGGGGCATTTACTGTGTTTTTAATAAAATGTAATCATGAGTGTACACAATTGAACATTCCATGGAGGCCAAGTTTAACAACAGGCTCCAAAGTTTCTACAGATTTAACAAAGGAGGCTCTTACAGCAGGCGAGGTAAATGCATAGTTCATGTCATACAGACCAAATGTTTCATTGCTATTATTACTTTCTCTGTAAGTAGCTACAACAATGTGTTGAACACCTACTTTGTTCCAGGTTATTTTCAAGCCCCAAGCATTTACCTTTGTTAACCCTTGCCACAGCCTCATGCATGTACTAGTCAGCTTTCTGTTACTGTAACAAATACTTGAGATGATAAGCTTATAAAGATAAAAAGTTCAGGGGCTAGGGTTGTGGCTCAGTGGTGGAGCGCTTGCCTGGCATGCATGAGGCACTGGGTTTAATTCTCAGCACTGATTAAAAATAAATAAATAAAGGTATTGTGTCCATCTACAATGAAAAAAAATTTTAAAAAATAAAATTTTTTGGTGTACAATGAATCAAAAGGCATTCTGCTGTCATATATATATATATATATATATATATATATACACACACATATATGTGATGTGTGTGGGGTGTGTTTATATATGTATGTATGTGTATATATATGTCTGTATGTATATGTATATATATATACACATACATATGTGTGTGTACATATATATATACATATACAAATACATATACACATACATATATATAAAGTTTGTTTGGCTCACAATTTTGGAGGTTTGGGTTCATGAATGATTGGCCCTGTTGCTTTAGGGCCCTTGTCAAGGCAGCATGTCACGAAGGCAGTGCTACAAAGCAAAACCACTAACCTCATTAGACAGGTAGTGAAAAATGGGGAGAAGAAGGGACTGGGGTTCCACTCTTTCCTTAAAGGGCATGCCCTCAATGACCCAAAGGCCTTCCACTAGGCTCCACCTTTTTTAAAATTTTTTTTTCAGACATCGATGGACCTTTATTTTATTCATATATTTATACGTGGTTCTGAGATTAGAACCCAGTGCTTCACTCATGCCAGGCAAGTGCTCTACCACTGAGCCACAGCCACAGCCCCTAGGCTCCACAATTTAAAGTTTCTACTATCTCCCCAAATGCCACCTGTAGACCAAGACTTTAACAAATGGGCCTTTGGGGAATATTAAAGATCCCATCTATAGCCAGGTGTTAGCTACTATCCCTACTTTACAGAGGAGGCAACTGAGGTGGAGGGTTAGAGTGATATCCATGGATCTGAATCCACAAGCCCTGCTAGGTGGAGAGGGATGTCAGCTCTTCAATTTATCATCACTTCATTGTGACCAAAACCCTCCCCATCCTTCTGGATGCCCAGTGAACTTGACACTTCCACTCAGATTTCCTGAGGCCACTGTTAAACACTGTTAAACAGCTCGTGTGCATACCCCATTCTCCCAAGCTCTCACCCAAACTGCTGCCGTGCAGATAGGTGTCCTTTCTGGGCTCCCAGGTTTTGAAGCCTTTGCCAACGTTGGGGATATTCCACAGCCTGTGAGTTCTGCTGGAAGGTCGAACTGACCTTTCAGTATCGAGAGCAGAAGAAAGATCCTCACCTGGCGGGCTCCTCACTGCTAGGGTCAGGTATAGAACCCAAGTCAATCCATGCAGAGCCGAAAGGGCAGAGTGGTCTGGGAAATGTAGCTTTGAGCCTTCCAGTGCTTGCAACTCAGGGAGTGAGAGAATAAGTGCCTCAGAAGTGGATTGTGAGTGAAAAATTCACAATGCTACCACTTCAACAATAAAAGAGAATTTTTTTTTCAATAAAAATGCTACTTGGAGTTTTGACAGATTCCACATATCCTTTTCCCCCAAAGCACCTATAAATCCAGACAAATTCTTCAAAACAGTAAAACAAAACAAAACACTCAACTCTTTTAGGGCTCTGGAAATTTGCCAAAAGCTTACATCAAACTGAAAAGTGTTTATTCTTGAAGTACCACAATTCAGGTACAAACGGCAGAAGGCTGGGATGTTTTTTGCTTCAAAAAAACTGCCATCCATCTCTTTGTCTTTAGATTGAACAATTTATATCATCTATCTTTAAGTTTGCTATTTGATTATTCTTCCACCTTAGTTCTGTTTTTGATAGCTTTAAAAAAGGGTTCACTTCAGTTATTGTACTTTTCAATTCCAGAATTGGAATTTCCATTTGGTTCTTTTGTCTAACTTCTGTCATTACTGAGGTTCTCTATTTGTTGAATTGTTGCTATTATAACGTACTCTTTTAGCTACTTAAATATGGGTTCCCTTAGCCCTTTTCATTTATTTATAATAGCTGCTTTGATGGCTTTGTCTACTAAAACCAATACCTCAGGGCAGTCAGACACAATTCCTATTGAGTCCTTTTTTTTTTTCCCCTGAGTATGGTCTTATAATATTTTGTTGAGAACTTGACATTGAGATAATGCATTGTACTGACTCCAGTTATGCACAGTTCCCCTCTTGTGCATTATTTGTTTTTGCTTTGTCTGTGTCTTTGTGAACTCTGTCTCCCTAACAATGTGTGACTGTTTTGATCTTATTTTTGTGGTTAAGTCCTGCTTCCTAGGTTTTGTCTTGATGAATTCTTAGTTTAAAATTCAAGGGTTGGTCAGATGATGCTCAGAGCAAGGTGGTCTTCTGCTCTCTGTGGACCGCATCAGTGTTTGGACAGAGGGACACATTCTAACCACCCACCACTTTCAGGTCCACTTTGATGTTTACATCAGGAGAGGGAAAAGGAGATGGGGAGAGGGGAAGAGGGAAAGGAGAAGCAAACTTTCTGATGTCTGGGTTACAAGGCAATAATGCTGTCATGAAGGTACCACCCCAATTTCCTCATCTTAGCCTAATCACCTCCCAAAGGCCCACTTCAATCACCAACATATGTGTGGGTAAAGGGGTTGTAGAAATTTTTCTGGGACACCCGGACATGGGACCCTGATGCACTGTGACTCCAGTTGGTGAGGTCTTTGGTGGCACTAAATTAAACTGAGAGGATATGGGGAAGTGACAGTGGCTGGGCTGATGGGATCATGGTGAAAATCCAGAGGAAAATTGGAATTTGAAAGAACTTCTGTGAAGTGGCTCCATCTATCTCCTTTACCTGAATGTGTTAATGGGGTGGCTTCTATGTCCTACTGGGGAACATTTCTCTATCTCGTACTATGAAACAGAAAGCATGTAAGTTTGCCCTTCAGCCAATATGAATCGGATAACTAAATTGGGATTCATAGAATTGCATGAGTCCATACAATTGTTAATTTGAAGCAATATAAAATATATAGTGGGCAAACAGAGTATCAATTTTTTTTTAAAAAAAGGTGTTTTTTTAAAAATTTTCAGTTGTAGATGGACACAATATTTTATTTATTTTTTTATGTGGTGTTGAGGCTTGAACCCAGTGCTTCACTCATGCAAGGCAAGTGCTCTACCATTGAGCCACAACCCAGGCCCTGGATTATCACTTTATTTATTTATAGGCTAGAACTTGGAACTCAAGGGCCAACAAATTCTCTGTTCAAACCACTGTGTGACCCACAAAACAGGCTGGCTGACCAGTTCAGGGATCACCTATACAGAGGGGAGTCTATGACAAGAGCCCAAGAGTGCCACCCAGTGGTGAGCACTGGGATTTCATACCAGGAAATTACCAGAGGTGGCAGTGGATAGATGCTGTGTGAGACTAAATTACCAGATTGCAATTGGGCATTGATTAAAGTGGCCACTAACAGTGAATGGTACAGCTGGGCACGGTGGTGCACTCCTGTAATCCCAGCAGCTCGAGAGACTGAGGCAGGAGGATCGCAAGTTCAGAGCCAGCCTCAGCAAAACAGAGGCACTAAGCAACTCAGTGAGACTCTAGGGCTGGGGGTGTGGCTCATTGGTTGAGGGCCCCTGAGTTCAATCTCTAGTAGCCCCCCCCACACACAAAAAAAAAGAATGAAGGGTACAATTATCTTAAAATTCGAAGTACTCATGTCTTGAGTTATGATAGAGACACACCCAGTAATGAAGGCAGTGTTTAAGAGTCCCACAAGAGCAAAGTGGAGATGGTCCAAACAGTGACATCCTACTTGGGATGCAAGGAGGTTCTCACTGCATCCATGGGCCTCTTTTCCCTGAGATCTGATTGGGGAACCACCTGAGGATGTCCCATATCTCTGGCCACAAGGACAGTGCCCTACAAACAGCCCTGAGAGCTGACAAAGGGATGCTGGTTCTGGACAGCACTTTCAAGGCAAATGGGCCACATCTGACTCAGCATCCAATGCTTGATGACCAACTAATAGGGAAACTCTGAGTGAGGAAGTTAAGAACAGTCAGTCCAGGGGACGAGCTGCATGCTGTGTTCCATGCTGTAATAGAAGAACTGAGTGATAAGAAGAGCCTCTGTTTTGGGGTTTTACTGACCATGTGGCTAGGCAGATGGTCGATGGCAAACTGGGTTACTAAAGGGATGCCACAGGATATGGCCCCATGGAAATCACCATGGGAACTTAAAGGGCACCTTAATGTAGGACCCATCGGAAGAATCCCTTCCAGGGTTGCTAAGTGATTGGATCTGGAAGGTGGATATCCTGGCATAAGCACTGGATGTGCCCACCTGGGTCCAACGAATGATTGGATACATGAGAAGCTGTAGGGTGCAGTGACAGAATGCTCACCAACATATGCCTTTTGCAACCCATGAAGCATAAAACACCAAGAACTGTCCTGTCTGATGACAGCAGAGAGACAGAACCTCAGGCAGCTGTGAAGCAGATTCCCCAGGTGAGGAGGACCCCACACACGGTTGATGAGTAGACTACACGGAAACCCTCCTTGAAATGGGAGTTTGAGATGAAACTGGATTCTCCACTTTTGCTGGTGGGTGGGATCTGCATAAGTTGCTGTTCTCTGTAGCCCAGAAAACCATTTTAGTGTTAGCAGTTAATCAGGGCAGGGGATGTCTGCATGTCAGCTCCAAGAGTGGCAGCCAGCAAAGCCAGATTCTTTTCCACAACTGTCAAGTGACATGTTGCAGCTCTTAATGGTAGACCATGCCCTTCAGTGTCTGTCACAGCTGACCCCATAAGCTCACCACCAATTCTTTTCTGGGTTCTTGTCTCATGAATTCAAAGAATGAAATCCATGGACAATGGAAGACAAGAAGGAAAGGAGTAGGATTTATTATAAGCAAGAAAAGAAATAGAGCTCCTGGTAGCCAGGAGGGAGCCCAATAGCGGGTTATCATTTAAATGTATGAGTCTAAGGACTTATATAGCTTCTGGGTAGGGGTGTTGGTCAAAATCCATGCTAAACAAGTATTGGGAGAATGTTAATGCTGTTGGCTAGCCCTTGAGTCTGTGTATCATTTACCCGGGTCTGTCCCACCTTCCTATTCCCATCATCCCAGACAAAGGAGTTGGCTGAAGTGTTTGGACTGTTTCTACTGGTTAACCTCTTGAAGTAAGTGGCCTTTCCATTAAAAAAAAATTTAAAAATAAGCCTTAATTGGGACTTATTAACTATTCTATCTTACTCATCCTAATAGTGCTCCCAGGAGGCTATAAAAGGGTTCTGGCCGGAGTAGACACTTACTCTAGACTGGATTTTTCCCTACCCGATGGTAGATGCAAACATTCAAAACATGGTGCAAGTACCAAATTACTTTGTATCACCAAGTTACATTTCTTCAGACCAAGGAATCCATGGAACAAGGAGATGTCACATAGAATGGATCGATCATGCTGCACATTGTTCTCGGAGTGGTTTTTGGAGGATTGAAATGAACAGTGGGAATATTTATTATCTTAAATGGGGGTTGGGGCATAAAACTTGGAAGGACTGATTTACACACCTTCCCGAGCCTGTGCTCACACTCAACATGAGGAGTGTCAAGGAGGGCCCTTGCAGGCGAGATTCCTTCTCTCTTCAAGACAGTGTATCTGCTCTCTGCTTCCTGGTGGTCAGGGACCGAGCAGCTGTCTTCTGACACTCCCTTCTGTCTTGATGTCCTGCCCCACCTCAGGCCCAGAGCAATGGAGTTGGCCGACAACCAAAAATCATGGAACACTGAAAAAAAGAAATTAAAGAAGACACCAAGGGGGTTGGGGATGTGGCTCAAGCGGTAGCGCGCTCGCCTGGCATGCGTGCGGCCCGGGTTCGATCCTCAGCACCACATACTAACAAAGATGTTGTGTCCGCCGAGAACTAAAAAATAAATATTAAAATTCTCTCTCTCTCTCTCTCTCTCTCTCTCTCTCTCTCTCTCTCTCTTAAAAAAAAAAAAAAGAAGAAGACACCAAAAGATGGAAAGACTTCTCCCGTTCATGGAAAGGCAGAACGGATATTGCTAAAATGGCTACACTACCAGTAATGACCTACAGAGTCAATGTACTCCCCATCAAAATATTCTTCTTAGATTTAGGGGAAAAAAAGCAGTCCTAAAATTCATATGTAAGAATGAAAGACCCAGAATAACCAAAGCAATTCTGAGCAAAAAGACTAATGTTGGAGGCATCAGAATATCCAACTCCAAATTATCCTAAAGAACCATATTAACACAAATAGCTTGGTACTGGGATAAAAACAGACACATGGAGCCATGGAACAGAATAGAAGACACAGAGATAAACCCACACAACTACATCATCTGATTCTTGGCAAAGGTGCCAGCAACTTATGTTGGAGAAGAGGGAGCCTCTTGAACAAATGGTGATGGGAAAACTGATATCCATATGCAGAAGCCTCAAAATAGATTCCTATCTCTCACCCTGCACAAAGTCAACTCAAAATGGATTTTAAAAAAAACCTAGGAATAAGACCAGAAACTTTGCAACTGCCAGAAGAGAACATAAGGGAAACACTTCCAATCTACAGGAGTAGGCAGTGATTTTCTCACTGGGACTCCTATGCCTCAGGAAATAACACCAAGAATCAAGAAATGGGATGGCACCAAATTGAAAAGCTTCTGCACAGCAAAAGAAGCAATTAGCAACGTGAAAAGAGAATCTACAGGAATTGGGAAATTCTTTACCAGTTACTCTTCCAACATACGGTTAATATCTAAAATATATAAAGAACTCAAAAAACTCCAAAAAAAAAAAAAAAAAAAAAAAACCAGCCCCAAATAACCTATTCAATAAATAGGCAAAAGAACTAAACAGACACTTCTCAAAAGAAGAAGTATAAATGGCCAACAATTAAATGAAAAAATGTTCAACATCTCCAACTATCAGTGAAATCCAAATAACAACTACACTTTCATCACTTAACTACACTTTCATTTCTCTCGAAGTTAGAATGGTAGTCATCAAGAATACAAATAATAGGGCTGGGATTGTGGCTCAGTGGTAGAGCACTTGCCTAGCATGTGTGAGGCACTGGGTTCGATTCTCAGCACCACATATAAATAAATTAATAAACAAAATAAAAGCCCATCAACAATTTAAAATATATATATATATATAAGAATACAGATAACAAATGCTGGTGAAGTTGTGGGGAAAAGGAACTCTTATATACTGTTGGTGGGATTGTAAATTACTACAGCCACTGTGGAAATCAGTATAGAGGTTCTTCAAAAGATTAGAAATGGAAACACCTAATGACCCAGCTATACCTGGGTATTTATCCCCCCAAATTAAAGCCAGCATACTGTAGTAATAAATGCATAACTTTGTTTATAGTATTGCAATTCACAATGGCCAAGTTATAAAACCAGTCCAGGTGTCCGTCAATAGATGAATGGATAAACAAAATGTGATCTATGTACCCCATGGAGTTTTATTCAGTCATAAAGAAGGACGGGCCTAATGTGGTGGTGCCTGCCTGTAATCCCAGCAGCTCGAGAAGTTGGGGCAGGAGGATTGCAAGTTTGGCAACTTAGTAAGACTTCCAGCAACTTAGTGAGACCTTGTCTCAAAATAAAACACAGAAAGAACTGGGGATGTAGCTCAAGGGTAAAGTGCCCCTGGTTAAGTCCCAGGACCCCCTCCAAAAAAATTAATTATGTATTTTCAGGAAAATGGATAGAACCTAAAAAGTATCATGTTAAGTGAAATAAGCCAGACTCAGAAAGTCCAAGGTCATATGTTTTCTCTCATATATGGAGGCTAGAGAGAAAAAAGAAAAGAAAAATAAAAGAATCTCATGAAAATAGAAGAGAGACAGAAAGGACAGAGGAAGGAGACCGGTGTGGGCAGGAGGAAAGGGAGGTAGTGACAGAGGGAAATTGATCGAATTACGTTATTCACAAATATGCCACAATGAAACCCACTATTCTGTATAATGATTGTGTGCCAATAAAATATTTTTTGAAATAAGAGTTAAGATATTAATCTGACTCTCCTCTTAATGTCTGCGGAGTCTGTGGGGATAGTCTCTTTTTTATTCCTGATTCTGGAGATCTGTATCCCCCTCCTAGTTAGTCTTGTTTCCCAATTTAACTCATCTGTTCAAAGAAGCGGCTGTTGGTCTTTATTGATTTTGCTCTTAAGTTTTTTTAATTTCAATTTCACTGAATTCTGCTGTTTATTATTATTATCCTCTCTCTGCTTATTTTAGAACTATTCTATTATTTATTCTTTCTTTCTTTTTTTTTTCTTGGTACTGGGGATTGAACCCAGAGGTGCACTATCACTGAGCTATATCCTCAGTCCTTTTGATTTTTTATATTGAGACAGGCTCTTGGTAAGTTGCCATAAACATAGCTTTACCTACACCCAAAAGGTTTTGAGACTTTTTTTTAAAGTTAAAAGTATTTTCTAATTTCCCTTGAGGTTTATTCTTTGACCTACGGGTTATTTAGAAATGTGTTGTTTAAAAGGGTACACTTGTACATTGCTGGTGGGACTGCAAATTGGTGCAGCCAATTTGGAAAGCAGTATGGAGATTTCTTGGAAAGCTGGGAATGGAACCACCATTTGACCCAGCTATTCCCCTTCTCGGTCTATTCCCTAAAGACCTAAAAAGAGCATGCTACAGGGACACTGCTACATCGATGTTCATAGCAGCACAATTCACAATAGCAAGACTGTGGAACCAACCTAGATGCCCTTCAATAGACGAATGGATAAAAAAAATGTGGCATTTATACACAATGGAGTATTTCTCTGCATTAAAAAAATGACAAAATCATAGAATTTGCAGGGAAATGGATGGCATTAGAGCAGATTATGCTAAGTGAAGCTAGCCAATCCCTAAAAAACAAAGGCCAAATGTTTTCTTTGATATAAGGAGAGTAACTAAGAACAGAGTTGGGAGGAAGAGCATGAGAAGAAGATTAACATTAAACAGGGGTGAGAGGTGGGAGGGAAAAGGAAAGAGAAGGGAAATTGCATGGAAATGGAAGGAGACCCTCAGGGTTATACAAAATTACATACAAGAGGAAGTGAGGGGAAAGGGGAAAAAAAACAAGGGGGAGAAATGAATGACAGTAGATGGAGTAGAGAGAGAAGATGGGAGGGGAGGGGATGGGGGATAGCAGAGGATAGGAAAGGCAGCAGAATACAACAGACACTAGTATAGCAATATGTAAAACAGTGGATGTGTAACAGATGTGATGCTGCAATCTGTATACGGGGTAAAAATGGGAGTTCATAACCCACTTGAATCAAAGTGTGAAATATGATTTGTCAAGAACTATGTAATGTTTTGAACAACCAACAATAAAAATTAAAGAAAAAAAAAGAAAAAGAAAAAAATAGAAATGTGTTGTTTAATTTTCAAATGTTGGGAGATTGTCCTGTTATCTTTCTGACATTAATTTCTGTTTTTGTTCCACTATGGTCTGAGAACACACTCTGTAATTTCAGATCTTACCATTTTTTTTTTTTTGCTTCATACCTTTATTTTACTTATTCATTTGTTTTTTTTACATGATGCTGAGGATCAAACCCAATATCTCACGTGTGCTAGGCAAGGGGTCTACCACTGAGCTACAGCCTCAGCCCCAGATCTTATACTTTTTTTGAGGTTTCTTTTGCGACCCAGGATAAGATTGATCTTTGTAACCCACAATAAGGGGGAAGAGAATAGAAGTTCATTAGATTAGACAAGGGGGAATGAAGAGAAGAGAGGGAAAATGAGAGTAGGAAGGGCAGTAGAATGAATTGGACCTAACATTCCTGTGTACACACGTGAATACATCACAACGAATCTCACCATTGTGTACATCCACAAGACCGGAATCCTACTTAGAATAAGATATATGCCATGCTTGTGTAATTATATCAAAATGGACTCTACTGTCATGTACAACTAAAAAGAAGCAATAAAATAAAAAAAAATTCATTCTGACAATCTCTGTTGTTTAATTGGTGTATCTATACAATTCACATTTAATGTAATTACTGATATGTTTGTATTTAGGTCTACCATTATAATATTTGTCTTATGTTTATTGTATTTCTTTATATCCTCTATTTTTATGGCTTTATTTTGAGTAATCATAACATTCTTTAACATTGCATTGTAATTTATTTATCTATTGTGATTTTATCTATTCTGATAGCAGTTTTTAGCAGTTGTTATACAGATAATAATATGTATACCTAATTTTTCAGTTTATTTAGTCTATCACTTCAGGTGGAATGTAGAAACTTTAACAGACTATTCAGCTCTTTACTAATTACTCTTTTTTTTTTGTATTAGGGATTGAACTCAGGGACACTTGGCCATAGAGCCACATCCCCAGCCCTATTTTGTATTTTATTTAGAGACAGGGTCTCACTGAGTTGCTTAGTGCCTCACTTTTGCTGAGGTTGGCTTTGAACTTATGATCCTCCGGACTCAGCCTCCTGAGCTGCTGGGATTACAGGCATGTGCCACCGCACCTGGCATTAATTACTCTTTATGTTATAGTTGTCTTATATCTTACATCTACATACATTCAAAATCCCATCAGAAAAATTGTTTCAATCATTAAATATGTTTTAATGAACTCAATAGAATAGTCTATTATATTCACCCAGAAGATATTGACCATTTTTTTTCCTCTTCCTTTAGTCCTGATGTTCCAAAGTTCTTTCATGTATCATATCCATCTGACGATCTCCCTTTACAGCAGGTGCACTGGCTATAAATTCTCTTAAGTTTCCTCTCTGAGAAAATGACTTTATTTATACTCATTCTTGAAGCATGATTTTCTTCTGGTTATAGAATTCATGGGCAAGTACCATTTCTCCCAGCCTTTAAAATCTTGTTTCATGCAGCACTCATTCTGTGAGATGCTCCTAAGCAAAAGGGTCACATAAGTTGGAAAACAGCTACCCAGAGCTTTGTCCTCTTAGGGCCATTAATATATTATAGGTTCTGACAAGTTATCTAAACCAGGGCTCCCAAGCCTATGTAAATGTTGGCGTGGTACTTATTTATATTTGGCAGAAGGAAGCATTATGGAAAACGTATTGACATATTAGAAATGCCACAATTTTCTAATGCTGAGGAACTGACGGGGGAGGGAGGGTTAGACCATTAAATCTGCCAAAACCTCAGACTTATCCTCGGGGTGGACCTTGCCACTCAGCTACGCTGGTTCTTCACACTGGCCCAGCATGTGTGGTTTTCGGACGTCTAACATCGGTTCCTCAAGGGCTCTTCCTGGGAACTCATTGTGTGTTTAATGCCACAAGGTCCTAGAAGTCACAAACAGTATTTCTTGGCTAGGTGACCAAGGGCAGTTATTCTACCTCTTTTAGCTTCAGTTTCCCCACCTGCAAAATGGATTGATGATGTAGTTGCTATAATAGAGGCTGAATGTTCCCCAAAAGTCCATCTGTAAAAGCTTGGTCCCCAGGGGGGTGCTCTTAGGAGGCAATGGACTCTTTAGCAGGTGGGGCCCAGTGGGAGGCCTTCAGGTCATTGTGGACATGCCCTCAGAAGGAACTGGAACACCCCCTCTGCTTCCTGGCTTCACTCCAACATTCACTCCTTTTGCTGACCACTGTCTTCATCATCCAAAACCAAAGGGGCCACCCAATCTTGCATTTGAACAGTGAAAACTCTGGGGCAGATAAACCTTCTTTTCTCCACAAATAGCTTGTCTCAGGTGTTGCATTTTAGTAATGTGAAGCTCACCAATACAGGAATCTATCTCATGGGGTTATTGGACACAGAGCTGGAGAAGAGGCTCGGAGTTGATGCTCAGCATCCATTAGCTCTATCAACCAGTCCTATGAAAGTACAACTTTGCTACAAGAGATGGGGCTTCCCCACTTTAAAAGAGAGGACTTTTGCTTTCTCAATGAGGGAGGAGGAGATGAAAGTCTTCCACAAGGCATCAGAGCTGAGTGGCTGGGTACAGAGGGGAGGCTGTCTTCCCTTGAAATACCACTTCCTGTGTGACCCTGGGTATTCTGACCCTCCCTGCCCTGAGAGTGGAAGCCAAGCTGGCTCTGGGGAAAGTGCCCAAGTTTCTGTCTTCAAGCCTGGAGTCCAGGGCAGGTGTGACCTAAGTGCTATGCAAGTGTGGGCTGGCTCGCCCATTCTGTAGTCAGAGAATCTTATACAGGTCTGTGACCACGTAGTCACAGGACCTCAGACTCAAGAGGGCCCTGCACTTGGCATAGCGTTCTGCTGTCACCATCCTGTGATTCCTAACACTATTATCTTTGAATCTGTGTTTTGTAAGTGAAGTCGATAGGACCATTATCATAAGCTGGGGGTGCTTAATGGCTCTGCCACTGCTGCCATCCTGCCTCCCTGGGACAATTTCTTGGTGGTTCCCTCCCCCTTTCCCTGGTGCCCCAGGCCCTGCCCAGCCTTCCCTCTCAACCTGGCAACAAATCCTATCCTCTGCCTAATGCAGTAACCACATCTGGGGGGTCAAGGGAGGCTAGCGTGGGTGCTGGAGGCCAGAGTCAAGTGTGCACACCCTGGGCATCTGGGGAAGGGGCAGGCAGCTTTTAGTTCTGAATCCCAGGGGTCACCTGTGGGGGTGATGGCTGTGGGCAGTGGGGAGGCTGGATCAGCTAATCAGAGCCCCCTGGGCTGGCAGGGGGAGCCCAACAGCCACAGATCCCGAGTCACAAGGTGGTGGCTCCTTGTGAAGGTCTGGATCTTCTTCGAGAGTGTCCCCGCGTCTCAGAGCTGGGACATCTTGACCTTCTACCCTTCTTGACTCCAGCTTGTGTATGCCTCTTCTGTCCAGCCTGAGGTAACTCTGCCCAGAAGGAGCTACTAAACACAAATAACACAACTTGGGTGATCCTGCCGACAAGTTCAACACGCTTATGCGTGCATTTAAAACTGGCATCGCTCGATGTAAAGAAGAACAGCAAAAGTCATGCTAATGATTAAAGTTTTTAATTTTTAAAAAATTTTGAATGAGGCTAAATAGCAAATATAGGACACCATGAAAAGTTGAGAGAAACCTTGGAATAAAGGAAAAAGTTGATGTGCTTCTCTTTTGCCTTGTAAACATGGGCTTGGCCCACATCTGCCCTTTGTACCAGCCCCTGCAAATCCTGGAACCACCCCTCCGTGCCTGGCAGAGACTAACCTTTGGAGATTGGTTGTTAAACTCCATTGAACTTGGAGAGCTGGTCTTATTCTAGCCAGGTCTGAGGCCATCCCTGCCCATAACTCGGGGAAGAGGGCACAGCTATCCTGGCCCAGGGCTGCCACTTCACAGGGACAGGGCACATCTTGCAGAAGGATGCTTTGCTGGAGCCTGACTGGGACACCAATTGCAAGGATGTTGGGAGCAGTGTCCCCCAGGATTGACTTGGGAGCGGGTGAGGCTCCAGGAGGATGGTGCCACCGAACTCCAGACATTCAGGCCTGCAGTCCAAGGCGCCAGTGTGAAAGCTGAGTGCTGCCCCGACTCTGTCCTGTCCAAGTGCCAAAGAAGGGCTGTTTTTTTGTTTGTTTTCTTTGCTAAAGAGAAACTTAAAAAAAAGAAAGAAAAGAAACAAAACCCATCTGATCAGTTCCTATTATGGTTAAAAGTCTTCAGGGGTTGGGGGGAAGGTCTGTAGAAACAGAGAACTGCTCCATAATGGAAAATTTTAGGTTTATGTGGGAATTGTTTGTTCCTGTAAATGATTATTTACTGCTAAGTTTCATTCTCTTTCGCTCTGTCAACACTGAGTCATTTTTACTTCAGGCTTTGTTTTAAGAACTGTGTCATCAGAAAGCTGCAGTTTCCTCTAATCCACTCTTGGGCCCCAAGCTCCTCCCTCCTTCCCCAGGGAAAACCATGAACATGCATTGGCCCTCTCCACAGCTCATGCTTTCTTAATTTTTCAGCAGATGTACCTGTAAGCTGATTTTTAAGTTCATACAATTGCTTTCAAACTGTATGAAAAGTTATGTTAGTCAACTTTCCATAACAAAATACTTGAGGTAATCAACTTAAGAAGAGGAGAGGTTTATTTTGGCTCTCAGTTTTGTAGGCCTCAGTCCGAGGTCAGTTGGCCCCATTGCCTTTTGGCCTGTGGTGAGGAGAACGTCATGGGAGGAGCATGGGAGACCGCTCCCCTCATGGCAGAGGCTGGGAAGCAAAGAGAGAAAGAAGGGGGTATGGCCCTGTTATCCTCTTTAACATGCCCCCATGACTTCACTTCCTCCCACTGGGCCCACTTCCTGAAGGTTCTGCCACCCACCACAGGCTGGCAACCGAACCACTAGCACAAAGGCCTTTGGGGGACACTTATCCAAACCATCCTAAAGTTCTGGAATTTTCTTCACTCATTCAACATTATATTTACAAGTCCATTCATTTTTGAAATGTGTAGATTTAGTTCATTCATTTTTTTCTGTATTATTTTGTACTCCAGTGTATTAATTCCTTCTCCAAGTCACGAACATCCAATGTTTCACAATTGTCAACAAAGGTTCTTGTGCCAGTGGCCTTGTAAGCAAGCGCTGCTTGTTTCTTCTATTTTCCTATTTACAAGAGGGACAATTACAATAAACTGTTTTCTAAAAATTAAAGAAAGCAGAGCTGAGGGTGTGGCTCAGTGGTAGGGCACTCCTCAGTGTTTGTGAGGACCTGGGTTCAATCTCCAGCTTTGCAAAGAGAAAAAAACAAATTATTAAAACTATCTTTATGCCCACAAATTTGCAAACCTACATGAAATAGGCAAATGCCCAGAAAAAATATAACTTACTAAACTGACTCAGGAAGAAATATTCCTCTAACCACTAAAGAAATAAAATCATAAAATATTTTTTTAAAAATCTTTCAACTCTGAAAACAAATCAAAAAACCAAAACAAAAAAACTAAAGTCCTTTCATGGTTTAACAAGAAAGTGCTTCCAGACTGGGAAGGAACACATGATTCCAATAGTTCATAGGGTCTCCAGGATATGGAAAAGGAAAAGATGCTCCCAATTCATTGTATGATGCTCATGTAACTTTAATACCTGACAAGGATTATGTGGGAAATGCAAATTACAGATCAGTCTTTTCATGAACAAGGCTACGGGGCTCCTAAGCAGAACATAAAACCCAATTCAGCCACGCACAAGATGATCTCTTGAGCTTATCTCTACAGGTTTACAACATTAGATCTGTCCCATGATCAGCTTTGTTCCACAAGTGAGCGTTCCAGGGAGTTCTGGGTTTATTTATCACTCATCTATGCCAGTACATCATCATCCATAACATCTTGCAATCTTATGGGGCATGTTCCCCTGTTGGATTTCTTCCTCCCTTCCCTCCCTCCCTCTGTCTCTCTCTTTTTGGTACCAGATATTGAACCCAGGGGCACTTAATGACTGAGCCACATCCCCAGCCCTTTTAAATATTTCATTTAGAGATAGAGTCTCACTGAGTTGTGAAGACCTCGCTAAGTGGCTGAGGCTGGCTTTGAACCCGTGATCCTTCTGCCTCAGCTTCCTGAGCCCCTGGGATTGCAGGTGTGCACCCCTGCATCTACCTGTATTTATTTCGTGCGGCTTCTATAGTCAATTACCACAAACTTAATAGCTTAAATAACTTAAAACAACAGGAATTTATTCTCTCACAATCTCAGATATCCAATCAAGGCATTGGCCAGCAACACTCCCTGTGAAGGTGCGAGAGAAGGCTCTGTTCTGGATTTTTCTTCAGCTTCCGGTTCCTTGGTTTGTGGCTTCCCCACTCCAATCTCTACCTCCGTCTTCACCCTTGATGTGTCTCTTCTTTTTCTTAAAAGGAAACCAGTCATTGGATTAAGGGTTCATTCAAATCCAGGATGATCTCATCTTAAGAGCCTTCATTTAATTACACCTACCAAGACCAAAAAAGTTCATGTCCACCGGTGGGAATGGGAACTAGGTCTTGGAAACATCTTATTTTTTGGTAGTAGTGGGGATTGAACTCAGGGCCTCATGCATGCTAGGCAAGCTCTCTGCCATGGGGCTATATCATATCCTCCGTCCCTGAACATCTTTTGGGGGGACCCAATTTAACCCACAACATCCACATTGATTTTGTTTTCAAAATTGAGTTAGTACTTGGACTTTTACTATTTTAGATGGACTTTCAAATCAATTTTTTCTAGTTGTAAGAAAAATCTCAAATTAGGGCTGGGATTGTGGCTCAGCGTTAGAGCGCTCACCTAGCACGGGCGGGACCCGGGTTCAATCCTCAGCACCACATAAAAATAAAGGCATTGTGTTGTTTCCATCTACACCTAAAAAAAAATAAATATTAAAAAAATTTCAAATTAGTCTTCTATTGCTGCTATCCACAAATTACCACGAACTTGTGACTTCAAAAAAGACGAACATCTTTTTAGAGTTCTTTAGCTTAGAAGTCCAATTTGGGTCTTGCCAGGCTAAGATCAAGATGTAGGCGGGGCTGCATTCCTCCTGGAAGCTCGAGGGAGGATCTGTTTCTTGCTTGTTAAGGGTGTTGGCAGAATTCATTTCCTCCTAGTTGTAGGACTAAGATTTCTGTTGTTTGCTACCTGTCAGCTGAGGCTGTGCCCAAAGCCCCACTGGCTGCCACATTTCTTGGAGTCTAGGTCCCCGATGCTCTCCCCTAAGCAGAGGAAGTGAGTGAAATTGAGTTTTCTGAGGAAGAGCTAGTCCAGGTCTTGAACATCCTAGTCCAAGAACATGGATGTGTGCCGTCACTCTCACCGCCATTTCTGTTATGCCCTGGAAACACCAACGGTTGCAGACAAGCTGGGTTGGAAACATGGCCTGTTTCCCTATGTCCAGGTCACCAGGTTTGCAGGGCCGGCTGTGGGTTGTGGATCAGAGGTGTGTCACGAGAGCACTGAAGCGTGCACAGAGCTGGAAAGGAGCCAGGGAGGCCTAGCTGCTGCACAGATGTCATTTCATAAACTCCTGCAAAGCCAAGAGTGGGGTCCTCACAGAGGTAGCAATGCAGGTGTCAATGAAGTGTCTTTCCCCTGCCATGGACGCAGCATCAGCAGGGTTTAGCATCTTGGCATCCCTGACCCCGGCCTCCACAGCCACCTCCACACCACGCTGCCAGTGTCCTCAGGTCACAGCTCCATGTTCCGGGGGCCGCCACACCTCAACTGAGTTCCCAGTTTCACCTCAAGATGAAAGCTATTGCCATTCTAGGAGGATCTGGAAGACTGGGAGATGGGGGACATTCCTGTGAAAGGGTTTTCTTGCTCAGGTATTCCCAGGTGCTGATGGGACCAGCCAGGGATCAGCCAGGCTGGAGTCCTGGGGTCAGCCAGGGAGCCAAGCATTGGCCTTCACAAACCAAGCAGGGAAACCATTCATGGAAACTGTCACGACGTCCTGCAGTTTGGGAGACAGGGTCTTTCTTTATCCATTTTGTTCATGTGTGTATTAGTCAGGGTTCTCTAGAGAAACAGAATCAACAGGAAGTATGATTATAAAAAGGGGATTTACTAGGTTGGCTTATGCGACCAGAAGCTGGATAGTCCACAGTGGCCGTCTGCAGGCTGGAGAGCTGGAGGAACCCTTAGCCGCTCAGTCCAAGAGGCTGAAGCCCCAGAACAAGAGGGATCAACGGTGCTACCCTAGTCTGAGACCAAAGGCTTCTGGAGAATCATTGGCAGAATCATCTTTGGAAGAATAAAGAAGCCAGAATCCAACATCCTCAGATGATCACAGCAGCAATCAAGAACCCATTCAAGAATCCAGCTTGTATCTGCTGCTTCTTTGTTCTTCCAACTTTATTCCATCCAAGCCACCATCCTATTGGATGGCACTTCCTACCCTTAGGGAGGGTCTCCACTTCAGGTGGCTATCCCACATGTCAATCATTCCTAGACACACCCTCATGACACACCCAGAAGCCTCTTAATCATTGGCATCTCTTCATCCAATCAAGTTGACAATTCAAATTAACCATTACAATGTGTCTTTAGTATCTAAAACATTTTTTTTTCTGCTTATTTTTCTGGGTATGTTCTCTTGGTAAATTCTGGGTTCCTGTTGGGAATGGTGGCACATGTCTGTAATCCCAAAGACTCTGGAGGCTGATGCAGGAGGATAGCAAATTGGAGTCCAACCTGAGCAATTTAGTAAGGCCCTGTCTCAAAATAAATTAAAAAAAAATTTAAGGGCTGGGGATGTAGCTCCAGTGGTAGAAAACTTTGAGTTCAATCCCTAAGACCAGAAAAAATAAATGAAAGAAAATTCCAGGTTTGTAGTGGTAGAACCATAGATTGAGGAGTACATGTAAGGCACGTGTGCATGTATATGTGTGAGTATACACATACACATGTGTGCAAGCATGTGTCTTCACATGTTTAATAAAGGAATCCACTGGGATATCTTTAAACCCAATAGATAAAGCTTGGAGTTAGAAAGTGTTTGACACAGACATGTGTGTGGACAAGTGAATGAAAGTATTTGGTTAAATGCATGACAGTCCCATGGTCCAGCTCATCCTGGCCATCAGGATGGGAGCCTCAGTGGCACTCAGGTGGGCTGGCTCCAGAACCTTCCAGGGCTGGAGCTGAGGTCATTGGGACCAGGAACCAGGAAGGGGAATCTGGAGCTGTGGTGTGGGGGGACCCTCACCACTCACCTCACCTGGAACTGCTGTTCTAGAAGTATCCTACATACTGCTGATGGGGATGAGCCCAAGCAGGGATGAGGAATCTCGTGATTGGGGCGCAGAGACTGCCATCAGGCACTGCCCCCTGCCAGCCGTGTGGCTTTAGCTGAGCAACTTCCCTCTTCTGAGCCTCGTGGACTAGAATAGATGAGACACCTTCCTGGGAGTCTATGACCTCCTTATCTGGTGGCCTGGCACATACAAAGAGTTTAAAGCTGTTCATTCATTATTTATTCAGAATGGAAATATTTAGTAGGCAATTTGTATTTAATTTTGTATTAACTACATAACAATACATTAGTCCTTCTTTGTGACCAGCTCATACAGAAAACAAATGCTGTCTGAGGCAGGTTTTCATCTCCAGGGAATTGCCTGGTCTGTCTGTGTCCAGGCAGGTGGATTTGGCTTCTAGGAGGGAGACTGCCATTTCTGGACAACCGGCTGGCAGGTCTGACCCACATGGGCCTCATAACTGTGCCCGGATGCTCAAGTGTGTTCCCAGCTCAGCTGACTAACGTGGGAGTTTAGAATAGGTTGGGGCCACCACCTGCTCTTTTTCTTCCAAGTTGGATACAAAAGCGGGTAACAGGGGAGAGAGCATGGGGCTGAGTTTGCTGGGGTAACAGGAAGTCCCTACTTATGACTCCCCTAGAAAATGTCAAAAGCATGTGGTAACTGCTGGAAAAAGAAAGAAAGAAAGAAAGGACAGTCAGAGTGTTTGGCTCTCTAGGGACAAGGCATTTTCAGCCTTTGTGTTCCTTGATAGCAAAGGCGAAGTGTCCCACAGGCACGGGCAGCTTCTGGGATCTTTAAACCCAGCATATAAAGCTCAGAGTTGACTTTTTTTCTTCCTCCAGATTTTGTATAGGTTTAGGTTTTCTTCCACATTTTTTATTTGGTGCATTATCATCCTATCTAACATTTTTCTGCATGCCACAAGAAGACCCTCACCATTCAAACCTCAAGGAAAGACACTTTTTCTTTGCTGAGGCTTTTGAAGACCAAAGTCCACCACAGGATCAGGCCTTCAGGGCTGAGTTCCCGGTGACACGTGGCCAGCACCCCTGGTGGGGGTAGGGCTTCCCTGTAGGGCAGCACTTGGGGTGGATCCTGGAAATGTGGGAAACCCTCACGTCGCTCCCTCTGAAAATTTTTGGACTTGTGCAGCAAACTTTGTCAGAGGCGGCTCAGCGTTACTTTTGGGTAAAAAAGACCTGTATTTGAACAATTAAAGGAAGCCATGTAGGGAAAGTGCCTAGAATATAACAAATGCTCTGAAAACAGAGGAAATTCCCTTCTTCCTTGGTGCTTGTTTCTTATACTCTTTTTCATCACAAAAAGAGGAAAAGAAGGACATTGGCAAACAGTCCCCCATCTGCTCCGCCCCCTTCCCACTCCCCTGCATTTCCAGAAATGGTTTTCACCGAGGGGTAGCCACAGCTTCTACCGTTCTGCCTTCTTCCTCTGTTGCTACATAACCCTCCTGTTTTTTTGGCAGCCACATAATACTTGGCACCCCAGCTCTTCAGGAGCAGAAGGCTTTTGAGGAGACAAAGGCATTTATCCTGGACCACAAGCCAATGCTTTTATTTGCAGGGATTTCCCGGGTACAGCAAAGGCCAGATGGGGACATCTAAAGCTAGCCAGAGCTGTCTCTAGGGGAAGGGATGAGAAGAAAGCATTTTCAGGGTGCCAAGCCCCTCCCCTAGGCGTGGCCTCCTCTCCTAACACTGTGTGTGGAGTTGCCTACTGTGTGAGCCCTTTAGTGACTGAGACAACAGCCTGGGTGGGGTTGGCACTATAATATCAACGTGCAGGCCACCTGGCCCCACTGCCTGTCCTTCCCCAACACAAAACTCAAGAACAAGTCAGAAATGTGGACCTGCGGCAGGGACCCCAACTCGACAGACCCATGTTCTGGGTGTGTAAAGAACATGGGATCCAGAGGGGCGGAGGTCCCCACGCCGTGGGCGGTGTATGATATCCCGGGCTTGCAGAAAATGTTCCATCTTTAAAATAGCTGTGTGTGTGTGTGTGTGTAAAAGTGAGTCATTTTTCAAAGTCATTATCCAGAACAGCAGCTAGGGCTGTACCCATTGGAGAAGGGAGAAAGCACTTAATCACTAGTTTTCACCCTCCTCGCTCCCTTTAGGGGCTGAAGGGGTGGAGGGTGGGGAAACCCCACAAGAGAACCAACCAGGAGCCTAAGAGGACTGGGTGGGAAGTCTTCCTGGCCATAGGAGTAGTTATTAATAGGGAAAGTTTGTAATAGGCTGCAGGGTGAAAAAAAATACGTAAAACAACATGCAGGTTAGATTCTAGTTAAAAAACAAAAAGCACATGTGAATGATGGTCGTAAGCTGGGCTCTGCCTCAGAACCATGGGCATTAGCATCCCGTGGAATCCTCCAGTAGTCGTAGGAGGCCCCACCAGAAGACCTCCACTCCACAGTGGAGGATAAGAACGTTGCTTGCTCAGGCTGGGTGCTGAGGCTTGGACCTGGTTTCTCCTGCTTTTAGGGACATCCTTTTCCTTTAAAATGTTTTCTCTTCATTGAATTTATTTTTAATTGCATAAGTACTTTTGCAAGGTCTCTCTCTCTCTCTCTCTCTCTCTCTCTCTCTCTCTCTCTCTCACACACACACACACACACACACACACACACACATACACTTTGTAGAAGTAAAGACTTCTGAATTGCTGATGTCCTCCATGCCCTATCAGCAATCCTGTGGAGGGTACCACAGTAGATCTTTGGACATTTCTCTGATGACTTCTGAATGTTCAGTGAGGTGGTGGTGCGAGGATGAAGGGATCACACCTGGGAAGTTCTGGGATTGGAGACAGACAGCCAGACTGCTCTGGTCACCTAGAGCTGCCACTTTATGACCTCTTTTGATCAGCTGGCAAGCACTGTGGGGGTGGCTTCCTACAAGGACAACTTGCCTTCTCCACTTAAAACAAGTGCACGCCATGGCGGGGACCATCAGGGCTCCTCACACACACTCCACACCCTCCACACGCATCACACACAGATACGCACTCGTATACAGCTTCCATACAAAAATCTCCTAGACAGAAGCGCATTTCCCACGACAGCCAACCTGGCCCGGGGTAAAGTGTCCACACTCTATGAAAGGGCTTCCCTGCAAAGCAGGAGTATTTACAGATACCTGCAGCCCCGGGACCCTCTGAAGAGTCTGCCAGAGGTGGAGGTAGTGGTGGGGCGGTGGTGTCAAGATAAATAAGTAGCCTTCCCTCCAGGATCCTCCCTGAGCCCAAAAGCCACGAGGACCCTCCCTGTTCCTCCAGACCCCTGGCGCCTGCTCACCGCCAGGCCAGCGCCTGCCTGCTGGTTACCATGGGGACCAGTCTGTGGCATCCCAGGCTGAGTGCCCGCCCCTTCTCACTAACTCTCCACGTGCAGGCTTTGTCAGGGCGCAGTGTGTGTCTGCAGCTGTGGCCAGCAGAAGACAAGGGGGCTGCCAGGGAGGCAGGACCACCCCGCAAGCCTCCAGCCGGCTTCAGTTCTGGGCTGATCAGCACCTGGAAGCTCCCTTCAACCCTTGGCGTCCCTGAAAGACGCCCCTGCATCCTACCCCCTGGTGACCCACTCAGGACTCCTCCGGAAACTGTCCCTGGGCAGGAGCTCTGGCCAGCCTCCAAGGTTCCCCTGCTCAGGCCCGTGGGGAGCCACCCGCTCTGCTTGTTTTTTAAAAAAGATTTTCATCCCCAAGGGAAGGTGGTGAGTCTGTTAGATTTCGGGTGGCTTTGGGATACTGTGGGGGTCATTTTGTCTGCTGCTGATTTTCCAGTGGGTGGAACTGGTGGGACCCTTCCTCAGGACAGGGACAGCTGCTTGGTGTGTGATTTGAAGAGGGGGTTTTAAGCAGCCTGTTGCCTTCTGAGCACGCTCGAGTGAGGCTGGGCTCTTAGGAGACCACCATGACTGTCTTTGCTGTGGTCTGGGGTCCCTGGCTCCGGGACAGAATTATCTGTGCATTTATTGAATGATATGTACTAGGTGGGCTGCTGCGATGCGATTTGATTTATTTCTGGATTTCCCCACCCTCACTCCACTCTTCCTATTTTTTCCCCCCAAATGAATGGGAAGGGAAATTAGTGTGCTTAAAAAAATATGCCATTGTCTGTGAGGTTCCCATGGCAACAGTACCCCAGGTCAGATGCCAGGCTTATCTTTTCTTTTTGTTAGTATTACTATTGCTTCTTGACATCTCCCTAAGTGTCACTTCTTATAAGGGAGAATATAAACCAGGGTGAAAAGGGCTCTTTTATATTGCCGTGTGAAAGTTCAAGGTTCATTAAGGAAACTGGCTCTTGGGAAGGTCGGGTTGAGAACTTTATAGAAAGGCTGTGTGGCAGTGGCCTGTTTATAGTTTTGTGCCTCAATTTCTGGGCTCTTTTGCTGTAGTTTTCTATGTCATTTTCCAGAATGATCGGGCATAGAGGCATCATCACCTAAAATCAGTTCAAAGCAAAAAGAATGATGTGTGTGCTTTTCTGTGTCCAAGTGTATATAAACGGATAGGATTGAATTTTGTGAAGTGTGACGATGACAGCGAGCCCCAGTCCAGTGTGGTTGTCACAGACTTTATCTTGTGCAGAAAAGTTAGGTGTTTCTCAACAGCAGTGAATCCTGAATGCTCCCTAGCCTGTGGCTTTTCCTTCTCTGGCTCCTGTGCTGGGGCAAGGGGCATCCTCTGAAGGCCAGCTGGCTTTGGGGCCTGAGGGACAGGATTCCCACCTTGCTCACCCAGGGCTGGCAGCTTGCTCCCACTCCATCTGCTCTGGGATCATGCTGTGTCCCAAGGGCACCTCCTCATCCTCAGGCCTCATGACTCACAGAGACACTGGTCCATAGGTAAGGTCTGAACTGGGATCAAAGGCCTGTTTCCTTATGTACGAAAATAAGGGCTCCTCCTTCCGGGACCTTCATGAGGCTTGTGAATGACCGTAGGCTCCTTTGAGGCTGTTGGGAGCCTGGATCTGTCTAGGTGCTGCTCAGGAAACTGGATCTCGCATGATCTAGGGGGCCAGAGTAGAACGTGTCCACCTGACACTGTGGGGCACATGCCACTGCGGGGTTGGTGCCTGGACGATGGATGGAAATCTGTCCCACCCTGCTGTACAACTATAGACAAGTGCCTCAGGTTTTCCAGCTGTGAGTGGGGTCATGTGTTACCCACCAGCAGCTTTCTATGGGGTAGAGGAACCAAGAGTGTATTTGTGCCAGGTGTGGCTTGCAGCAGAAGCCTGTCATCTACAGCTGTGTCTGACAAGCATTCCCCCCACACGGGAGGGAGACCAAGCACGTCTGTTTGTGAGCATAGGGCCATCTCAGTCCTGCAGCTTCAGGTCAGCGCTGGTATTCATGGTTCTCCAGGACATTCTGGGGCGGGCACCAAGGGAGGTGTTTGGGGATGCTCAGGGATGGGATGGGTTTGAGTGGGGGCTTGGCTCAGTGTTCCCGTTTACCTGGGCCTCAAGGGGTGCATCTGAGGCCCAACATATGGCTGCATGGCCCATGGTCCCATGAGAGAGAAGGTACTTATGTGCAGAGATATGCCTAGGAAGATCAAAAGGGCTAACACTACCCTAGCCTTACCAGCTCCCATCCCTGGGGTACCTGTTACTATCCCGTGTGTGCCATGGAGAATGTAGTCACTTGTTTTACCGTGGCCTTTTGAGTAGTCGAGTAGTTCCCACTGTCCCTGTGCTGGAAGAATCCCGTGTCTCCTGCAGGGTCTCAGTCAACCAACTAGCCAACTGCTGATCAGTGAACCAACTAACAAACCAACTCCCTCCCTCCCTTCCTCCCTCAAGACAGTGCTGCTATAGGAATCCTGAGGTGTCCCTCGTTCTGTCCTTTTTAGTTATCGTCTCCCCTCAAATCAAACCTCCTGGGTCAAAAGAAAACCCTCTACACACACACACACACACACACACACACACACACACGTGCTATTGAATTCTGAATAGGCTTTGGTTAGTCAGGAGCTGAGACTGAGGATTGAATAGTAGAGGGAGGATCCAAGTGATAGTGAAAATACCACTTGGCAGAATTTGATGCCTCGATTGGACAACGAGAGCACAGGAAGGGCCCCTGCATCTCTCTGGGCTCTGGAACATTCCTGGTTGATGCCATGCAGCTGTCCCATAACAATGCCGGAATTATCCTCTATTCAGGGCCTTGATTGAGTGGGGGTGTGGCCACCCCTTTAATGCCTTAGTTTCTATGTATCACTCTCTATTTCGCATGGATCATTTTTTCTTACGGCGTTAAAAAAAAAAAAGTACCAGGCACAGCTTTTGCATAAGGGTAGACACATCAGAGCTTTTTGTTAAAGAAAAAATTGCTTCCACTTCAAGCTCAAATATTACAGCTGACTGCCAGAGCCGCCCTGTAATTACGCCCCCTGTCTGGGGAGTTCTCAAAATGTCACTTTGTCTCAGCGTTGAAGATGGATTACCTCTTGGGTTCAATGCTAAAGGATCCTTTGGCTAAGAGGATTAAACTGTCAAATATTTTTTAATGCTCTTCCCTCTCCCACTCCTCCTCTTCCTCTTTTTCTCCTTCTTCTTTTCCTCCATCTTCTTTTTTTAGAAAAAGAGGAGAAATGAGTTACTCCTTTCTCTCTGCATTTTACAAGCGTTTCTCCAGAGAGCCCCTTAGTGGCCTGGTGTTGAAAGATACTTGCTCTGTGTTGGGGCAAAAGGATCCATCCAACGCCACTGAGCTTGACTGAATTTGCACACAGGTCTCAGGGGTCCAAGATCTGGGCTTGTCCTCCCCTCAACTGCCTGATCAGGGAAGGCCCATGAAGGTAAAGGTGATGTAAAGTTTCAGGAAATATTGTCTCTCTTTGAGTCAAATGAAATTTCAATTTAATGCAATCCCGAAAACTTTTTGCAAAAAAAAAATCTCTTTTTGGAAAGCAAAATTACACTCAGCATCCTTTCTTTTTTGGTTTCTTGACCGCATTTTTCCTTAGAGAGATTTAGGACAGCTAAGTAGAAATTAAAATTTCCGTACATAAACAGACATGGAGACAGCTGGCTTTCATTGTGTGAAGAGCTCTGGGCTGGGAGTCTTGGATGAGCCACGAGAGTTTTCATTCTCTTATTTTTCAACAGATTGGCATTTCTCTTGATGACAAATATCATAAATGTTCTTTGTTGAAATTTATGTGTTATATGAAAATATAACCTCCCCAGAGGCTCACCACCCAAAGACAGCCACATAAGCGGTCCACACTGTCTCTGGAAGATTCTGCTTCCCTTGGTCTATATAAGTCCAGTGTTCAGTAGGGTTTGTCTTGGGGTGCCGACCAAGGTGTCTCCCTATCCAGATGGGTTGGAAGTAACCACTGTGCTTCGCACTCTACTCCTGCCCTGCTAATCTGATATTTCTTTTGTCTTTTTGAAAAAATGAGAATAACTTGGACACTTTGTCCAACTCTTGGAGTCTGAAGGTGTCCAGGAAGGATGTGGGATCTGTGGCTCTCAGTTCCCCCAAATAGGAGGGTGATTGGAAAAGCAGTCAGACTCTGAGCACCATGCCCCTGTTGCTGGAGTGACCGTGACCCTAACAAATAAGAAAAAGGACCTTGCTCAGGAGGAGTGGCAGACTCAAGGGCCTCTAAAAGCCTCCTTCTATGGAACTGTCTTTGGAGCCTGCGGTATGTTCTTCTGTATCTAGTAGCTGCTCCCAAAGGGTTGTTGACTGACTGAGTGAAGGCATCTGACTTGCCTTCACAGCAGCTGCAGACTGCCTCCTGACGAGTGGACGCTCCCAGGGAACATTCCCTAGGAGAGAGGATCCTGCTCCTCCTCGCAGTCTCTGCCCTCCTGCTCTCACTGACCTGACCTGTAGTTCCATCCAGGTCCCTCAGGGTCCCCACCTTTACAACTGCTTGACCTTCACAGATGGGTGTTGGCCAGGACCCCGTCTGTCCCCAAGTCATTGCTGGCTTTCCTGGTAGGGAGGGTTTAGGGGGTCCTTGGAAGGAACAGGGCCTAGGAGAGCCCCCTTCCTCACTGGAGCTGTCTCCCCCATGCAGTGAACTGTTTGGGGGAGGATGAGTGCGTCTCTGAGGTTGAGGGAGCACACGACACTCCTCTGAAGAGCCTCCACCTCCACAGAGTTATTCAGGGTCCTGGAAACTGCATGAACAGATCTTCACTGTGGCCCTCGGGAGTCTTCCATGGTCACTAGCATCCAGTCAGGGTTAAGGACTCAGTTGAACCATTGGGACATGAATGAGAATGATGAGAGAAATCAGAATGTGCGCTGTTCTTCTTGGTGGGTGCTTCTCTTCCATGAGCTGAATCTTCCCTCTTCCAACCCCAGGTCACCCACCCTTTGCTCTTCCTGATGAAAATATTGTGTAGCTTAACTACTGCTGTCTTACAAATTACTCAAAATATATTGGTTTAAAACAGGAGTGATTGATTATGAACTCTCTTTAGTTTGGTGGGCCAGAAATTTGAGTGCAGCTTGGTTCTGGCTCTGGGTCTCATGAGGCTGCCGTCCAGTGGTAGCTGGGGCTGTGGTCTCATCTGAAGGCCTGACTGGGGTTGAAGGTCCATGTCCAAAGTGATTCACTCATTCATGGCAAGTTGGTGCTGGCTCTTGGCTGGGGCCTCAGCTCTTCCCATGTGAGCCTCTCCTCGGGGCTGCTTGGGATCCTCTTGGCATGGGGTAGCTGGCCTCCATCCCATCCCCACCCCCACAGAAGCTGCAGTGTTATGTATTACCTGGTCTTGGAAGTCACCTTTGTTACTTCTGCAGGTCCTATTGGACACTAGTGTCCATGAGTCAGTCCTGTTCACAGTGGAAAGGGCTACACAGGGTGTAGCTATCAGGATGTGGCAACTGCTGGTCCATCCACAATGATTTTTTTTAAGATGGTGCCACCCCCAGATAGAGGCTCCATTTCCTCCCCTTACCCCTATTTAGGAAGAAGAGGACACTTGGCCTTAGTTCTGCTTTTAAGCCATGGATTCCCCAACACCCCATATTCCCTTTTTTGTCCTTCACCTTGTGGGTTTTCACACATGGCCTGCCACTCTGTTACAGTGTTCATCCTGACTTCCTTAAGTCACTTCTGTACTCTTGGTGAGCCCTGACCTTGGTCTCTGGTCCTGATAAGATCCCACCACCAGCCTCCTGGCTTGGGATATCTCAGCAGAGGGCAGCTGTACTGCGCAGTGGTGGCAGACTCTATCCTTCCTGGCTTGGTTGGAAGTGTCTGGATGGTCCAGGGCTGCATCCTGGTGTGTGGGGGATGTCCCCTTGAGGCATGGAAGCTAAGACTTCAGGGCCTGGACACTGGGAAATTCAGCAATGGTGACTCAGATGACAACTGCTGAGATTCCTTGAGCACCTGTCAAAGAATGCCATGGGCCAGGTTGTCATTCCTCACAACAGTTCCAACACATATGTCCTGTGTTTTGCCCATATTATGAAGAAAGAAATGAGGCTCTGATGTACAAAAGGCCATACCACTTGTGAGCCAGGGCTTGAGCCTTTGAGATTCTCCAGCCACCTGTGCCTATTGCTGCTGGTCACAGCAGCTCTGTATCCTCAGATGGGGGCCCAGAAGAGTCAGACAGAACCTAGGGACAAGCTCTGCATCACCTCCATCTCCAGGGCGGACACACAAGACCATCACTGCAGATTTGTGGAGGGGAATGAATGCATGCTCCATCATGCATCTCTAGAGCATTCTTCCAATTCTTTGGGGTTAAGAGGAAGATGACCTGAGAGAGTGAAATGGGTGGCATCTCCCAGCATCCTCATCCCAACAAAAATACTGGTGAACATTTGGAGGAGTTGAGTTGTGGGTATGAGACCCCATTTCCAGCCACAGTGGACATCATTGGGGAACTCACGAAGCACCCCTCTATTTCACACTCTGTTGAAATGTTCCAGGAAGTCACTATGGATTGCAGACATCACCCCTTTCACAGGTCCCTTTATGCCTTCTGTGGTTGTAGCTTGGTTTTATTTGTCACACACCCACATGACATTTCCCTGGTACAAGGCGCTGCCACAGGTGCACTGAGGATGGTTGCTCATGTGACGCCCCTCCCAATACCCCTGCAAGGGCCTATGTGATCACCCCCATCTGACAATAAGGAGACTAAGACCCAGGGAAATTGCTTAAAAAAAAAGAATTTAGAGCTGCATGAATAGGGCATTAGTATAACCGAGTCAGACTTTGCAGTCTAAGCCTTTCAACACCCCTGTTTTATTTTCGATTGACTTTCTCCCTAAGACAACAAGGGAGCCTCTTGGGGCTAGTTAGGGGCTCTGTCTAGGTCCCCTGGTAGCACCTTGAAATAAGCTGTCTGAAGCAGGGCTTCCCTATTTTCCAATCTTCTGTGGCCATTTCATTTTTTCCACCCATAAAGCTCTGGAAGGCTCTGCCAGGGCTTCTGGGCCAACCCTGCTGGGCTCCTCCTCCCCAGAGACGTCTGTGGCTGCAAAGGCAGAGGCAGGAGAGTGGTGGTGGTCCTTACCCAGAACACTTAGGGCCCCTCACAGCAGCCTGTTACATTTTAACCAGTGGATGGGTGCAGCTGTGGCTGAGGATTGCCCCCCACCACCCAGCAAAGAGGGCTCTCCAGAACCACCAAGCCCAGCTCTTCTCATGCTGCGTAATGATACGGAAATGCAAATACGCCATCATTTTGTGACCCTGTGTTGTGAAAATTAGAAAGAGGAAGTCGTGCTTTGCTACTGCATGAAGTTCAGCCCGAGAGGAAGAGACGCTTGCCTGGGAGAATAGCAAGTGGTGAGTGGGGATTGGCTCCGGGGGTCTTCGCTGAGCCCTAAGACTGTCTGGTTTTGTGAGGGAGACTTTGGGGTGGTGGAGGCATTTGGAGCAAAGCAAGAGCCATTCCAGGGAGGCGGATGTTTTCAAGGCAGGAAGCTACTCCGTGGTGCCGAGTGGTGCCTCGGGCAGTGGGACCATAGCCTAGGTGCCTCTTGTGTCACCCCAGGCCTGGGGGCAAAGCCCGGGAAGGCAGCCCCAGAAGCAGGCCTTCCTATTCAATGTGGCTCCAGAAGCTTCCTCTGAAGTTCATAGTTTAGACATTAACAGACATGGCTCTTCTAGGAGGCTCTACCAGGAAGGAGGACTGAGTCTACCAAGGCCTCCTTGGGACCCCTAGCTGGGCCTGGGCAGCCTGGGGCAGTGGGGATGCCACCTTAGAGGCAGGCAGCTCAAGGGCAGGGCCATAGCAGCAGCAGCAGCAGCAGCAGCCCAACTTGGTGGCACAGTAGTTGTTCACATTGTGCAGAGAGGACAACAATGCCTAAGGAAGGGTCCAGGGCAACTTCCGGGATCGGGATCACTGGCCTCTGGGATCTATGGAGCTTGCAGAGCGGGGTCCTTATTATTGGAGAGACCATATCATTTCCATTTTTCTTGAGGTTGGTAAGTGCTGTGGGGGAATGAGCGTCTGGGAGCCAGGCCCAGGGCAATGTCAGGGATAAGAAACTCCCTATCGCACTGTGACTTGGGGCAAATCCCACTCTGCTTCGATTTCCTTGTCTCTTAAATGGAATCTGAATTCCACTGGTTCATTGAGGTTCAAGATGGGAGCAGCTCTGAGGCTATTCAGATTGGCCCTTCCCAGCGCCCAGAGGGGCTGTGGGAAGCCTTTTTAACCAAGAGGAAATGGAGACCCAGCACTCTGACGGCTTGCCCCCAGGCCCCCTAGTCTCTGAGTTGACTGTCTGGGTCCCCACACAAATTTTCAGAGAGGACAACACATTCAGCAGCCTGGGGGCTGGGTGGGGCTGGCCGCAGTGTGGAGGGGAGGAAGTGGTTTGTCCCAGATGGGCTGTTACTAGGGCTGAGGCCCAGGTTCCGGTCTTCAAGGGGACTGTCGCCTCTGCACAGAGACCAGCACCTCTCAAGGTGAAGGGCCTCTCAGAGCCACACTGGACTGTGACCTTTGCACACAGAGGCCTGGAGTTGTTCTTTGAGGTTAGAGCCGAAGTAGCCTTGTTCTGAGAAGCCTCCTCGCAGTGGGAGGGTGTAAGGTTGTGTCTGGCTTTTCTGTCCTGTGCTCTAAAGAGTGGCTCATGGGCTAGAATAATAACCTCAGGAATCTCTGAACCTGTGCTTGGAGCTCCCATAGCACCCTCCCCACCTGCCCCAGGTGGGCCTATCACGATCCCCATTTACAGAAGGGGAAACTGAGGCTCCATAGTAAAAGGAGCGGCCGAAGGAGTCCAGGACAGCACTGGGCAGATGTGAAACCCAGAGGAGACAGGGTTTGTGGAGTGTTCTGCAGCTACAAGGAGGCTCAGGGATGAGTGTGTGTCAAAAACAACGAACAAGGACAAAAGAAAGCACAGAGCCGGCCACTGCAGAGACAGCCTGTCCCTGCCTGTCCCTGCACAGGGTGACTGGCAGTGAGCAGGGGCCATGCCAGCCCAGGAAGGAGACAAGAGATGAGGGGCCCTTCATTCACTGCCATCAACTTCCTCGGGTCACTGGATCCTCCGTTCTGCAGATATTTATGGGTCCTGGTAGGTGACGAGGGAGTCAGTGTCCAGTGGAGGAAATGGGCCACTGCCAGCCATGGATGTGTCTTTGCTGGTAGCAAAGAATAGGGTGGGGAAAGACCCTGTGTGAAATAGGGACAGCCACATGACAGTCTGGGGACAAGCCTACTGCAGTCTGGTGACATGACCCTGTGCACACGGCACCTCCAGCTCTGCAGAGGGGGATGCTTGGCCTAACTGTGCCCTGCTCTTCCTTGGGTTCCCTGACTCAGGTGCTAGGACAGTATCCTCTATAACCATCAACCGACTGTCTGTGTGGCTTCCAGGCCCCCACAAACGGATCCTCCTTGCATCCTACCATCTTTAAAAAAAAATCAGAATGGAGCTCATCTTACCAACTGGGTCGCCTCGTGGCTGTCTGTCAAGAGCCGTCCTGGCCCCACCAGTCTCTGCCCCTCCCCCTCCCTCTTTGCCCGCCTCCAACACCTCAACTACAGCCTCACATCCCCTGGCTTGCTTAATCTTCCTGCCTTCCCTGCTGTCTGCAGTGCTCTTCCCCCTGCCTGTCCAGTGAGGGACAACTGGACTCTCAGGTCTGTGAAGGGGGATAACCTGATCACTTACATCCTGTGAAGTTGGGGGGTCTGCTCAATTAGACCCCATATTCTGTCTGATGATGGACCTTTTAAATCTATGCAGGTTCTGTTGTGGAGGGTGGGGGGTTCTACATTTAGTTCTTACAAGTCAAACCTGGGACTTGGTGAGGGGGATTGGCCATCTGGACCTCCCTGTCTCAGCTGTGGCCTGACTGGTCACTGTGTGTTTAGACAAGATGATGTGATGGCTGGCCTAGCCAGGACTGCTCTGAGGTGGAATGGGGCCTTTCGTGATCTCAACTTGGATTTTGTTATTTTGAAATGTGGACTCAGTCAAAACATATTTTTGTTTAAGGGAAAGAACATTTTAGAGGGGATATAAAAACTCCTTGCTCTGCCAGTTCAAATTAATGCATGTATTTATTCCCCCCAAATATGGAGTCCTGTGTACCAGGCCTAGGGCTGCATGAAGGAGATAAGGCTCTTCCTACGTCACTTACATCCCGAGAGGGAGGAGGATGACGAGGGGGAATCGGTGGGGGAAAGAGATGCTCTGAGGGAGAGCAGGACAGGTAGGGTGGGGGGGTGTCTTCTCTAGGGAGGGCCTGTCGGGAGCAGAGAGCTGGATAAAACAGGGCGTGAGGGGTGCTGGTCCTTGACGTGGTACGATGCATGGGATGGGGCTTCTGGAAGAAAGCTGGTTTCAGGGAGGTGGGTGGAAGGAGAGGTCAAACGGGACACATATATTGAGAATTTTGGTTTAGCTTGGAGGCTGCCAAGAAGTTCTTGTTTTTTTGTCTTGTTTCATTTACTTTTTTTTTTTTTTGATAACGAGGATTAAACCCAGGGATGCTTTACCACTGAGCTACATCCCCAGCCCTTTTTATTTTTTTATTTTGAAACAGGGTCTCATAAGTTGCTTAGGGCCTCTCTAAGTTGCTGAGGCTGGTTTTGAACTTAAGATCCTAATGCCTCAGCCTCCTGAGTTGCTGGGATTATTCATTTACTTTTTTAAAATGGGAATTATCAAGCATTATCACAAGTAGAATGATGTCAGGAGCCCAGGGTGTTCATTGGGAGAAGCTGCCTGAATGTATGGAAAGAATGGAATTCAGAATCTCTCCTCCCTCACGAGGGGGACTAAAGATCTTGGGGGCCACAGGGTAAATTGTTTGTTCCAATATTTATTATGAAAATTTTCAAATATATAGCCAAATATATTCCCTCAAATAATTTTTCAGGGAACAGCTGTGTGTCCATCCTGAGATTCTACTTGCTTTACCATATATCTAGCTACTCGCACAGGGAAGGAATCTTATTCTATTTTAAAGGTTGAATCTTAATTTTTCTCATTTTTTTTAATGTATGACAATGAACAGTAATATTTCATTCATGGCTGTAATGTTGGTATTTATGTTCCTTCTCAATGAAAGAAATCAAAATAGAGACTAAATATAGGAAATGAATATAAAGTATAAATAAATAAAGTAGAAAATTTAAAGAGAAAATAAAAATAGAAAGCAAACAAAAAGTACTAAGTAAACACATAAGTAAAAATGGTACTGCTTTTGGTTTCCTGGACACAGCAACCCTGTGGTATGCTAGAACTGTTTGCTACATTTCCATGTGTCGACCTCCATGCATTCCTGGGCTTACTATCCCTGAGTTTCTGCTCTTCCAACCTCAGACAAAAATCATTATTTCTGGGCCAGTGGCATGATTTTACCAAGTTCTGCTGCAGTTGAATAGAACTTTCAGCCTCTGCTTGTGACAGAGGCCTGGAGATGCTTTAGGAGACTAAGGCTGGGGGACACTGAGTTTGAACCTGGTTGTCTGGACAGTAAAGGGTAGAAACAGGGTCATGCTAGATGCAAAGTCTTGGGGCCAATAATGGTTATGTTGCCTTCAAGATGAAACAATGTATTGAGGTTGGCCATGCCACATTCAGCGTGGGGGGATGAGGGGCTGTCATGTCCCCAGGGAGAGCCCAGAAGACGGGCCTGGGGTCAGAGCAGGGTAAAGTCCAGGCAGGACCATCTATGAGGCTGGGGTTGCCTGGAGCCTCTGGTGAGCTTGACTGACCCTCCTGAATGGGCAGGGCTCTCTATTCCTCCCCTTTCTTCTCCCTCTGGGTTTGTCACCCAATGAGGTGTCCTTGGTCCCAGGAACACGAACTCCCCCAAAAATCAGAGAGCACAGCACACAGCCCAGTGTGGGGCCAGCTCCAGCGGTGTCCCCTGTGGCTATAGGAGCCAATGGGTACCCGCAGAGCTCCTCCCTTCCCACATAAGCTCAGATTAGTAGAATAATACTAATAATAATTATACTACTACTACTACTACTACTAATAATAATAATAATAATTTGTCCTTTGTGTCTGGCTTATTTCAGTCAGAATAATGACCTCAAGACTCATCCATGTTGTCGCATATGTCCCAGCCTCCTTCCTTAAGTCTGAATACCATACCATTGTATGGATAGTCTGCATTTTGCTTATCCATTGGTGTTAGTCAGCTTTTCATTGCTGTAACAAATACCTGAGATAAATCAACTTACAAGGAGGAAAGGTTTTTGGGGGCTCATGGTTTCCAAGGTTTCAGTCCATGGTCACTTGGCCTTATTGCTTTGGGTCAATGGTGGCACAGTACATTAGTGGAGGAGGCCTATTCATTTCAAGGCAGCCAGAAATTAAAAAGAGAGACTAGAAAAGGCTGGGATCCCAATATCCCCTTCCAGGACAGACTCCCAGTGAGCCAACTCCTACCCTGCCTCCAGAAGCTTCTACCACCTCCCAGTAGCACCACAGTCTGATGACCAAGCCTTTAGCACATGGACACTTGAGAGAGATTTAAAATCCCAACTAGAGCAGACTCACCCAGTTTTAAACAGTACAAGTCACTTTTAGAGGTGGAAGTGTGACCTGGATTTGTGAGTATCTGACTGCGGCATCTGAACAGAGGCAGATACACCTTTGTCTCCTTTTCTCTCCATCCAGCTTGCCCTGGTACCTCTTTCCTGTTCTGACTCCCACCCCAATTCCAAGGCATGAGGCACCCCGCTGTGTTCTCAGCAGTGAAGACAGAGAACCCCAGTTTCATCAGTGACTACCCAAGCACTTCCCAGGCTGAGACCCCGAGGTGAGTACTCAGTGCTTCTGGGCACCTGCAGGCCTTGAGGAGGTGTTGATTTGGCTGGCCCTCAGTCATCTTACCTGGTGTGGTCAGGGCAACCTGTGCCTTGCTCACTGCTGATATGGTCTTGCTGGGGTTTAGATGTAAAGCCACCAAACCAAGTCAGCAAAAGCTGAGCAGGATCACAGTGACTTGCAGTGACCACTCTGTCACCATCATTCGAATACAGACATAACCCATGTCTTTATGTTCCTGTCTGCCGTCTCCAACATCTTTTGTCTGCTATGGTCAGTTCCAATTGATGGAGTTTTGTTTTGTTTGTTTTTTCCCTTATTATGGGTTGTATAGTCTCTTTGTGTGTCTAGTAATGATTGATTGGATTCTAGACATTGTGCCTTCTTTTGCTGGGAGCTGGGTTTTGTTTTGTTTTTAAATTATTTGAGTATTTTTGAGCTCTCTTCAGGGATGCAGCTAAGTTGTTAACAGTTTGGCCTTCCTGTTAAGATTTGTTAGGTGGGATCAGAGCAATGGTCACCGTAGGGTTAACCCCCACTCTTAGGGCATGTCCCTCCTGAGTTCTGGCCCTAATGCCCTGGAAGAAGAATATCTGAGTGTGAGTGTAGGTGAGTCTGTGTGTCAGCCTTGGCCTTTCAAGACTGGCTGGTAGGAAGAGGGATTGCTTTGCCCTGTGGGAGCTTCAGGGAATGTTCCCTCTGATCTTCTCAGGCCATTCTTTCTCTAGCCTCTCTTGTTTCCTCACATCGACATGTGAACAGTCCTTGAAGGACCCCCTTCACATCTCCAGGTTCTTTCTCTGTGTGGCTCTCTCCTCTCTAGGGCACGCCCAGCTCTGTCTTCTCAACTTGGAGAATTCCCGTCCCCACTCCTCGGCCCAGCATGGTCTGCAGACAGTGAGTGGGAGCATCAGGGAGGCTTGTCCCATTTGATCCCTCCTCTCAGGGTTCACGGGGCTTTGCTGACTGGCTTACAGAGTCTTGTTCATATCCTGCTGTTTCAGGTGAGAATAAATCTGGTTTCTGTTGTTCCACCTTGACCAGAAGCAGAATTCCTCTGAGCTGGGGTTGAACCAGACTCTGCCCTGCCAGACAGCTGCCTCTTGGACACCAGGGCTGAGCACAGCCCACATTCCATCCGTGTACTTTTATCTCAGTGTCATGTCTGACTTCTGGAAACTTGAGTTTATCTCCCATGCTATGACAAGAATGCAGCAAAACATGTATTTTCTGTTGGGAAATCTTAATATTTGTGTCCATTAAGCTAGCTAAGAATGTGGCAGTAGCCAATGATAAATGTCCACCTGAAGTCACTTGAAGAAAGGTCCACTCAGAGGTAGTCTTACCACAGGAAAGTAAATTTTCAGGAGCTTGTGTGAGTGGGGAGGAGCTTTGCAGGCACTCATTGGCTCCTAAAGTCACAGGGGACGCCCGCAGGAGCTGGTCCCACAGTGGGCTGTGTGCTGTGCTCTCTGGGTGGTGAGGCCACCAGGTGCCAGCTCAGGGAAGACAGCCTGTACCCGGAGGAACCAGTTTCTGCACTGATCACCATTTATTGTGCTTAGCAGTGAGGGAGGAAGCACATAAAGAAGCTTCTGGAAGAAGAGTATCTGAGTGTGAGTGTATATGAGTCTGTGTGTCAATGTGGGCATGTGAGAGAGCTAACGTGTGTGCGCCTTACTGTGTGAATGTGTTTGTGATCCAGGTAGCTACGGTGTGCGTGTCAATGGGAGTATAGGAGCTACTTTGTGAGTGTGAGTGTGTGTGTGTGTGTGTGTGTGTGTGTGTGTGAGTACAGGGGAATGTCCCCGAGGGTGTCCAGGTAAGGTAGGGGTGTGGGCTGGGGAGAGGCCAGGTGGTGCCCTTGGCTCTCCTCATTCTGGGCACTTCCTGCATATTTAAGGTGATCTGTCCTTCCTGGTTGCAGGGCACTGCCCACGCATGGGGTGTGGCCGCTGGTGCCACCCTGTCCTGCTCTGCAATGCGTGTGGCCATAGAGGTCAAGGATGGGCTTTGCCATGTCCTGCGTCCATCTCGAAGACACTTGTGCCCTGCCTGGGGGTCTGCTGCTCTGGGAGGGGCCTGAGCTGCCCTTCTCCACCCGCTGCTTGTAGAACTGGGTCTTGGGGCTGCTCCACGTGCCAGCTGGAGGAGACGGTTTCCATTCTCCTCTGCTGCTTTTCCAGTAGGTCCCAAATGGCTCCAGTTCAAACCTGCTAGGCAGGAGATTTCCATCAAATCGTCCAGCCTCTGCCGGCCAACCCCAGAACCCAACAGGAAGCAGACACCCGCCTGTCAAACCTCAGTGGCATTAGCTAAGAGGTAAGTGACCATCACCCGAGGCAAAGGCCTGAGCCCATATCCTGGGGCAAGACCCACCTTCCCACCTCTCACCTGGCCCTCCCCCTGGGAGGCAGTGGGAGGTCAGGGCTGGGCAGGTTGCTCCTCACTGTGCAGCAGGTGATGGTAATGGCCAGGGAGAGGAGGTGAAGGTGCTGGGGACCCCAGCCTCATCTCCTGGGAGTATCATCAGCTCCCAAAATACTATGGACACAAAAGTGCGTTATGAATGGAAGCCGCTGTGCTTGTGCTCTGGCCGTGGTTGTTTTGAACTTACTGAGCATTGGATGGCCTCATCCCACAGGAACGCCACAGCTACACTGGAGAATGACTTTGTTTTTTAATGTAGAAGAACATGATTTTAAAATAACATATTTTCCCTGTGCCGTTCTCAGACAGCTTATCCAGACAGGACCCCGCTGAAGTCCACCAGGGTGTCGACATTGCGAATGCAGCCCTACCTGACTTTGTCTTGGGGCTGCTTTCAGGGGCTCCCCTGAGCTGGGTTCATTTCTCCCTGGCAGCTTCCCACAGAGCCCACTGAGTTCTGCTTCAAGGATGGAATCAGGTGAGGGATCCTCAATGTCCCCAGAAGCTGTCACCAATGCTGGGCCTGGCAGCTCCTCCCTGGGGAAGCTTCGGGAGCTTCCTATTGGAATTGGCACCCACCAAGGGGATCCTGACAGCCCGGCTGCAGCAGGAGATGGCACTCCAGACACCTGCCCCTTGGGGGAGCCCAGAAGCATCATGAAGATCCCCAACCGGGACAGTGGGATTGACAGCCCGTCCTCCAGTATAACCTGTGAGAGCTTCCCCTGTGAGGAGGGCACTGAGGTCCCCCCAGGTCCTACGATGCTGGGGCTGCACTCTGAGACTGGTGTGGACAGCCAGGCGTTGCAGGACAGCCCCCAGGAGGAGGCTGACAGTGACGTGGGTGAGGAGCCTGACCCCGAGAAGAGCCCTGCTAGAGCTGAGGAGGACACCGGCCTGGCCCAGGTAGGCCTCTCTTCCTCCATCTCAGGTACGGTCGGTTGGGGCCCTCCTTGGGGAGGGTTTGAGATCTGTGGTCTATGACATCTGTGCCTTGTTTTCAAATAAGAAGCACACATGCCAGGGGAGGTTCCTGGGGTGGGGTCTGCTGGGAAAAGCCAGGCCAGCCCCACCTGAAACCTTGGGCAGCGACCTTACGCTTGAGCCTCTACTCCCATGCTGCATGGTGGGCATCCCCCACCCTAGGAAGGGATGATGGTCAGTCTTACTGGTGGTGCCACTCACAGATGCGAGCCTCAAGGAGGGCAGGAGGAGCGCCACCCATTTTCTAAAAGGGGAAACCGAGGCACGGGGAGCACAGTGTTTCCCCAGGGTCACCCACAGGGCATGGCTGAGGCTGAGTGCCCTGTGCTCCTAGAGATGCGGGCAAGCTACCAAATGACCAGGTCCAGGAGGCGTTTGGCCGGGTGGGGCCTGCTGGCTCTGGTAGCAGTTTTGCTGCTAACTGTGTGGGCTTGGCAGGTGAAAGGCAGCTAGCTGGCCTAGGCCACTGTGAGCCAGCTCTGCAGAGGGAAGGCCGGGCCCTGTGTTCATACGGGTGTTACTATTCAGGTGGGGATGTGGCTCAGTGGTTGAGTGCCCCTGAGTTCAATCCCAAGATCAGGAGACAGCTGCCAGTGAAACATAGTTTGCTGACCATAGTTCCCAGCAGAAAGGGGCACAGCATGCCACAGGGGCCACATGGGCAGCCCGAGGGCCAGTTAGAGACAGAGCGCGAGGAAGAACTGTGGGCAGCAGCCTTGCCGTGGTGAGCAGGTGCAGGATTCCTAGCTTGGAGAACTTCAGCAGGCTTTGGGGCAGAAGGCTCTCCCTGGTTCTCTGGTCTCTGGCCCTGGAGTGATGAGCACCGGTGGGTAGTAGCCCAGAGTGAGATCCTCCCAAAGGAGGTGATGGTGTGGACTGGAGTTGGTTGGTTTGCATTTGTAAGGTGTGGTAGAAGGTGAGTTCTTTAGCATCTCTAGGAATTGACCAGTGTAGGAGTGGGGACAGGGGTCAGTCCCTGCAGGATCAGAAAGACTTAGAATACAGAAAAGAAGGGGTGCAGCTAATACAGGTCATACCACCTAAGACTCTCAAAGTGTGCTCCAGCCCAGCCTGGGCCAATTGACTCAGCCTCCTGGGGGCTGGGAAAACTGCAGACCCCCAGGCCTGCCCACTGGGTCTGGGGAAGGCCCAGGTCTCAGTATTCATAATAGAAAGACTCCAGGTGGCTTGGGAGCTGAGGCAGGAGGATCACGAGTTGGAGGCTAGCCTCAGCAACTTAGTGAGGCCCTAAGTAACTTAGTGAGAATCTGTCTCAAAATAAGAATAAATAATAAAAAGGACTAGGGGTGTGGCGCAGTGGTTATTCACCCCTGGTTTCAATCCCCAGTATCAGAAAAAAAGGAAAGTCTCCAGTGCTTCCATTACCCGTAAGAATAACTGTTCGCTGGGCATGGTGGCACATACCTGTACTTCCAGTGGCTTAGGAGGCCGAGGCAAGAGGATCAGGAGTTCAAAGCCAGCCTCAGCAACAGCGAGGCGCTAAGCAACTCAGTGAGACCCTGTCTCTAAATAAAATATAATATAGGACTGGGGGTGTGGCTCAGTGGTTGAGTGCCCCTGAGTTCAATCTCCAGTACTAAAAAAAAAAAAAAAAAAAGAATAACCATTCACCATGCACCAGGGCCTTGGGGCTAGTATTGGTCCAGGAGCCCAGGATCCTGGGCCTTGTCCCTTGTTTTAGTCAACCTTCATCACTACAAATACCTAAGAAAATCAACTTACGAAGAGAAAAGCTTTATTTTGGCTGCTCATAATTTTAGAGGCTTCAGTCCATGATTGTTGTCCTGTTGGTGGCCCATCTTGGCAAGATCACACCGTGAAGCAAAGCCATGCAACTCATGGCCAGGGAGTGAGAGAGACCAAGAGGACGGGACTGGGGTCCCCCAATCCCTTTGCAGGCCATTTCCCCACTGAGCTAAAGACTTCCCATTCCCCAAAGTTTCTACCTCCTCCCAGTAGCACCAGGCCAGGGACCAAATATTTAACACACCAGCCTTTGAGGGACATTCCAGCTCCCAACTGCAGCACTGCCCCACTTAACTTGGGTCCAGTTAGGAGACCTGGTGTGGGACAGGGGGTGACACAGGGGGTGACACATCAAGCTAGTGTACCAGGCTGTGCACTATGAGGAGTTAGCTAGAACCCGAGAGTCATAAGGGAAAGGCATTAGGAAAAGTTTAGGGACACACGCAGCAGCACTCTTCTTGGCCCCGAGGTTGCTCAGATCTCAGTGGACATGTGAGGTTGCCTGGTCAGGTGTGAAGCTGCCATTCCCACAGGGACTGGAGGAGGGCTGGGGACCACTAGGGGATCAGGATGGCTGGGCTGTCACTCCTGGATTCATGGAGGTTGAGCCAATTCCCAGACAGGAATTTCTCCGGGGCAGAATCTCCACCCATTTACTAAAAGGGGATGTTCTTCTAGGGTTAGCAAAATACTTGAGGCTCAATTAGACTTAAGCCTTTAACACTTTGAGTTTCGGTGCTCCCTAAGTGTAGGGTGAGGCGTTGAGAATGATAATTTTTTAAACATTTTGTAGAATTCCCCAGTAACGCCACCTGGCCTTGGACTTTACTTTTTTGGGAAATTTTTGATTTAATGTCCTTACTCATTATTGATCTCAGATTTTCTATTTCTTCATGATTCAGTCTTTATAAGTTATGTGTTTCTAAACATTTATTTCTTCTAGATGGTGCAATTTGGGAGTGTGATTGTTATGGTATTCTCAGGATCTTTTTACTACCGTGGTATCAATTATAGGGTTCCCTCTTTCACTTCTGATTTTAGTTATCTCTCTATAAAAAGTTAATCTAGTTCAAGTTTTCTTAATTTTTCTAACCTTTTAAAAAAAACAACTCGGTTTTGTCTATTTTTTTTCTATTGTTTTTCCATTCTGTTTCATTTATCACTGTTCTGATCTATACTATTTCCTTCCTTTAGCTAGCTTTGAGTTTAGCTTGCTATTCTTTTTCTAGTTTCTTGAAGTGTAAAGTTAGGTGGCTGCTTCAGGATCTTTTTTTTTAATATTTATATTTTTAGGTGTCGTTGGACACAATGCCTTTATTTTATTTATTTAATTTTATGTGGTGCTGAGGATCGAACCCAGGGCCTCACATGTGTCAAATGAGTTCCCTACCCCTGAGCCACAACCCAGCCCTGCTTCAGGATCTTTCTTGAACATTTGTACCTATTTACAGCTAAAATAGTTCCCTCTCAACGGTCAGTTCATAGGTATGTTGGCATTTCATTTAATTTCAATGCATTTTTTAAAATTTATCTTGTGACTTCTTCTTTTAACTATTGGTTGTTTAAAAGTGTTAGTTAATTTGTACATATCTGTGGATTTTCACTGTGCTATTGTTTTCTAGTTCTACATTATTATATTCATCCATGTATTTGCCTGTATTAGAGAACCTTGTATCATCGTGTGCTGTTTATCATCCTTTCATTTCAACTTGAAGGAATCCTTTCATCACTTTTTGTAGAGCAGGTTGAGTGCTAAAGAACTCCCTTAGCTTTTGTTTTTCTTTACCTGAGAAAGTCTTAATTTCTGTTCTATTTTTTAAAGGCAGTTTTGCCTGATGCTATATTCTTTTCTTTTTTCTGCTACTGGGGATTGAACCCAGGGGCACATAACCACTGAGCCACATCCCCAGCCCTTTTTTGTATTATTATTTATTTTTATTTTTTTAAGAGGCAAGGTTGCTTAGTGCCTCAATAAGTGGCTGAGGCTGGCTTTGATCTCGCAATCCTCCTGATTTAGCCTCTAAAGCCACTGGGTCACAGGCGTGCACCACCATGCCCTGCTCTGATACTATATATTTTTTTAAATTATTATTAGATTATCATCAGTTTATTTTAAAAGAGACACGGAAATTATTTATATGATGAAAGATTTCAGAACTTCAGTGGACAGGGCAGCTTCATAGGATGCCATTTCAACAGTGATTTGTTTCAGTCTACATACTTTCCAAGAATGTCACCATCTCTAAATAAGAAGTAATCCTTGTCATCTAGAACTACTTTGGTGCCTCTGTACTCTGGGAGAAGAACTTTATCTCCAACTTTCACGCTAACTGGCTGAATCTCTCTACCCTTTCCTTTAGAGCCTGATCCCACAGCTACTACTGTTGCTTGCAATACTTTTCCTTGAGATTTTTCTGGAAGCATAATGCCTCCTTTGGTTACAGTTTCGGCTGCACCCCTTTCGACCAATACTCTGTCAAAAACTGGAAGAAACTTTCTTGTGCCGCGGCTGCAGAGACCCTGATGCTATATTCTTAATTGACAGGTTTTTGTACTTTTAGCACTTTTTTTTTTTTGGTATTGAGGATTGAACCCAGGGGTGCTTAACCACTGAGCAACACCCCCCAGCTCTTTTTATTTTTTTTTATTTTGAGACAGGATCTCACCAAGTTGCTTAGGCCTTGCTAAATTGCTGAGGCTGGCTTTGGACTTTTGATCCTTCTGCCTCCACCTCCCAAGTCGCTGGGATTGCAGGTGTGCACCAATATGTTTGGCTCTTTCAATGTTTTTTTTTTTTAATATTTATTTAGTTGTAGTTGAACATAGAATATCTTTATTTATTTTTATGTGGTGCTGAGTATAAACCCAGTGCCTCACACATTTGAGGCAAGCACTTTACTACTGAGCTACAGCCCCAGCCCTCTGTCAATGTTTTGAATTTATCATCCCACTCCCTTCTGGCCTGCGAATTTTCCTGGGGAATCCTCTGATAATCTCATGAAAGCCCCTATATATGAAATAATTGCTTTTTTCCTTGCTGTCTTTGATTTTGAATGTTTTGATTATAACATGTTTCTTTTTAAATTTTTTGAGGGGGGGCTGTTGTAGATGGACACAATACCTTCATTTGATATTTATTTGTATGTGGTGCTGAGGATTGAACCCAGTGTCTCACACGTGCCAGGCAAGCACTCTACCACTGAGCTACAACCCCAGCCCCTTACAACATGGTTCCATGAGGTTCTCTCTTGATTTATTTTAGTTGAAGTTCTTTGAGCTTCTTGAATTTTTTTTTTCCAAATTTGGGGACTTTCAGCCATTATTTCTTCAAAATATTCTCTGCTCTTTTCTCTTTCTTATCCTTTGTAGTTCCCACATGGATATGTTGGTCCATCTGATGGACATTAAGTCCTTTCTTTTTTCTTCTACAGTTTTTAATCCCTTTGTTATATTTTCATTTTGCTCATGCATCACTTCCTGGTTTTATTTAGTTACTTCTGTGTCCTTTTAGTTCATTAAGAACTTTTATAAAAATATATATCGATTTGTTTTTCTCAAGAAGCTCATAAATTTGTGGTTTTTAAGGGTTGGTTTGAGGTTTTTATTTTATTCCTCTGATTAGGCCATATTTCCCAGTTTCTTTGTATGCTTGTAATTTGGAGGTGTGTGTGTGTGTGTGTGTGTGCTGAAATCTGGGCATTTAAAAAAACAATTACCTCTCCCAATCTTTATGAAGGAGAAGTCCTTCACTAATCAGTCCAGTTAGAGGTCCTAGAACCTCTCAGACCTTCTCCAACCTCTTGTTGCCTTAGCATCTGCCTGCAGAACTGAGGCTCTCACAAACTGTTAGGCTTAGTTTTCAGTGACTTTCAAAGTCTTGTGCTGAACTCATTAGTTCTGCACTCAGATAAGACAGAGTCCAGTCCCTGGGGCGGCCGTCAGACACACCAGAACCATGGGCACATGTTTAATTCTTTGATTCTTGACCTGCAGAAGGTCCTCTGGTATGGTAGGTTGCCTCCCAGTTGTTCCCTGCTGTGCCACATAGGGAGAGGAGCACTAAAGGGCACTGCTGTGGACTGAATGTGCCCCCCAAATCTACATGTTAAAACTTCATCACTACAGTGATAGAACCAAGAAGTGGGGCCTTCAGGAAGTGAATAAATCACGAGGACAGAGCTTTTGTGGATAGAATCAAGGCTCTTAAAAAAGGGAGGGAGGAAGGCAGGGGCTGTAGGTCAGTGCAGAGCGCTTGCCGAGCACATCTGAGGCCCTGGGTCCAATTTTCAGCACGGTAAAAATTAAGAAGTAATGAAATAAAAGGAAGTTTGTGGGTCCATTCTCTTCTGCTCTTCTGATATTTGAGGACACAGCATTCACCCCCCTTTTGACCTTTCATCCCTCTGTCACGTGGGGGCAAGCCTTCAAAGTCATCATTTTGGAAACAGAGACTGTGACCTCATCTGACACCAAACCTCATTATTGATCTTGATCTTGGACTTCTAGCCTGCATAACTGTGAGAAATAGATTTCTGTTTTTTATAAGTTACCATTCTCAGATATTTTGCTATTGCAGTACAAATAGACGAAGACAGGCATGCCAAATGCCACCAATTTTCCTACACTTTCCCCTGGAATCCCTTCTTGATTTTACAATTGTGAGTGCTGTGGCTTTTCAACTGGCCTTTGTATTTCTCCTAGAGGTTTGGTAGTCTTTTATATTATTGTCAAGTCTGTGTTTCTGTGGAGGAAGGAGGGTCTGCAACTTCTCAGACTGCCATCTGATATTGCTCTGCAATTACTTTTTAATTTTTTTTTTTTTAACTTTACAGTGCTGGGGATTGAACCTAGGGCCTCACACATGCTGGGTAGACACTATACCATGGAGCTACATCCCCAACACGGCAATATAGATTTTTCTGTGGTCACTACAGCTTTTTTGTAGTCAAAGCTCCAGGAATGGAGAGTCATCTCTGGAGTACAGTTGTTTGGGGGGGACTGGTTTGGGGAGGATTGTGCTTTTCCTGAAGCCCTCCCTGGAAATAGCATCTATGAGAACTGACGCTGCATCCCAGTCCTAGTGGCCTCCTTTGGTCCTCTTGTCCCCTGGTCATCCTGGCACACTGCAGGTAACCCAGCTGCTTTCCTTCCCCTTGCAGTGTTCTGACCCGCAGAAGCTGTTCAACATCGCCCAGGAGCTCCTGCACACTGAAGAGACCTACGTTAGGCGGCTGCACCTGCTGGACCAGGTAGCCCACAATTGAGGGGCCCGGCTTTGTCCACTTGCAGAATTCCTATGGGCAGTTTGAGAGACAAACTCTTCATCCTTACATTGATTGAACATTGCATTTGGAGTAAAAAATGCTAAAACTTTGAAAAATTTAAGTCCGGTCTAGAAACCAACATTTTTCTTTCCATGCCTGTGGCTGTGGGGTAAAGGTTCTGTCCAACCACCTTTGGAACTCTTCTTGGTGGTTGCATGATCTGAGTTTGTAAATGGCTGCTGGGCATTTTTCTGCATAAATAAGTTGGGGTGGGAGTGCCACACATCAGAGTTCACGAGGTAACATGGGGCCCCTGAGCACAGGAAATAAAGTGCCCGTGGAAACCAAGATTTGACAGGGTGCATTGCTTCTGCTTGAATCTCAGAAGCCAGAGAAGGAAATCTTGACTTTTCATTTCTTGTGAGAAGGGGAACAGGAAGATGTCTTGCTCCTTCCCCAGGGACTGCCCCCTGCCTCGCTCACAACTCTCAGCTATAAATAAGCTTGTGTCAAGACCATGAGTATTTATTGAACCAGTTTAATGACAAAAAGAAGACAACAACTCTGGCATTCATTAAGAAAAACAGGGTGGGGACACTGCCCAGGGCCCCCCCGCTGTGACAGATGCCTCTCACGGTAACTGCCCACCATGGTCCGTGCTCCCTGGTTGACATGGGCTTCTTCATGCCCAGGTTTTCTGCACCGCGCTGACGAAAGCGGGGATCCCTTCGGAAGTCACTACTGGCATCTTCTCTAACATCTCCTCCATCTACCGCTTCCATGGTCAGTTCCTGCTGCCCGAGCTGCAGCGGCGGATCACGGAGGAGTGGTGAGTACCAGCCATGGCCCCCTGGCTCCTTGTGCAAGAACCAGGCAGCACCTGGGGGGGCCTGTCTCGCGGTGGCCTTGGTGCCTCCCTTCTTGGCCTGGTCCTAGGTCCGAATCCCAGCCCCACTCTTCCTTGCTGGTGACCTTGATGGGCCACATAGGGTCTCCAAGCCTTAAATTTTGAGGAAACTGATGATACAAAAATGAGAGGATTTTAATAGTCACAGGGATCCATGGAATGTAAATGAGACTCGATATCCAGAAACACAAGATGGTGAACAAATAGTGCTAGTTGGTTTTATTTTCCTTTCTAGCATGCACTGCACCTTGGCTTTAAAAAGGAATGAGATTTCCTCCCCATCAACAGTAGATTATAGATCTTCCTCCTCTGCTGATCCTGCCCCTCTATTGCTTTTGCCCGTTCTTAGCCAAGGGACAGCTTGGTTACAAGACACGATTAGTGACACATCACAGACGAGGCCCCCCAACCCATCATTTCTCCTTGTTATGTGCACCCCCACCCCAAATTCTGGGAAACCTAAAGCTTGGCTTAGGGCCCCTGCTGTCCACCTCCTTCACAAGCCTGGCTTCCTCTTGGTGTCCCCAGAGCCCAGGACCAGGGGACTTGGCTGGGGATTCTTTCACCTGTAGCCCAGGGGGGCGCTGAGTTACTTTGTGAACATTCAGGACAGAGTCCAGCTGCAGAGCAGGTTACACTGTGTCCCCAAGGTCAGGATTGGGTGGGGCCTTGATGACAAAGTCCTTGTGTGTTAGAGACAGATTCTCCTTTCATGCCACAGAGATTCAACCATAAGGGCCTAACAGGAGCCTCCTCAGCTCCCTTTCTGGTGCAAGGGACCCACCACTTCCCCACCCTCCCCTCCCTGAATTGCTAGGCCTTTCAATCAAACCCACATGCATCCTTTCAAAGGAGCACCACAGCTAGGCCTTTGTGCCTAAGGCTTCTTTCTTTCTTTGTAAGTATTTACTTAGAATAAATCCCCAACAGAGAGCTCCAAAATCAAAGGCTATTAATATACTTTTTTACTTCTTATGACTTATCGCAAAGCCCCATCCAGAAGAGAAGCAAGTTCGTATGATCGTGAAGTGCTGCTCCCTGGTGACTTTGTCAGCATTGGACAGAACCATCGTTTCTAACCTTTGCTCACTTAAAAGGTGTAAAGTTGATCCTCTTATAAACTGTGACCTGTCACCCAAGGGTGCTCCTGTGTTTGGGCTCTGATTCTCAGCCTGAGCTGTCAAGGTGCTTTATAGACATCTTCCCCTCAAATATCCAGTAACATGTTATATTCTACCCTCCAAATAGTGGAGGGGAGGAAGCCGGCTCAGAGCAGGTGACCAATGTGCCCACCGTCACACAACACAGGGACTCAGGTTGTTGCCCTTGCCTGCCCCGTATCCCTCTGTGCAGTTCATGGGTGAAGTTCATGTCCATTAACCTCGGGAGGCCCCTCCCACCCAGGCTGCTTCTCTGATGACCCTACTCCTCTACCAAGGGACACAAACCCTCGGCTTGGGGACATCCTGCAGAAGCTAGCCCCGTTCCTGAAGATGTATGGCGAGTATGTCAAGAACTTTGACAGGGCGGTGGGGCTGGTGAGCACATGGACCCAGCGCTCGCTGCCGTTTAAGGACGTTATCCACAGCATCCAGGTAGGTGGCCGCAGGGTGTGGGCACAGATGTCCTCAAGGCTCGTGCTTCTGGGTGCATTTGGAGCAGAGAGAAAATCAGTAAAATTATGGGATGGGTCCTGGTGCTCTACAGACGCTTCGCTCTGACTCCCAGGGACAAATCATCATTCCCATTTCACAGATGGATAAATCATGGCTTAGCAGCACAGATTATTATTTGATAAAACCTGGATTCAGAGATCTGTCTCTGACTCCAAGTGTCCCTCGATGTGTAGGGCAGGCATTTAGCAGGTGTCCTATTATCTTTTTCTTTGTCAGCAGTAGCCTGTTTATAGCACCCTTGTCTCCTGCAGTGTTGGTCTTTTTCTTACTGATTCACAAGGTTTTTGTATATTAAGAACATCAACTTTTATCTGTCACCTTGACATGATTTACTTTTGCCCATGGATCTTTGATTTATTAGCTTTACAGTGAGGATGGCCATACAGAATTTTTGGTTTTTAAGTACCTATATTCACCACAGGTTCAAAAGGTAGCTTTTTAAAAAGATAGACCAATATAGTGTCCAGATGGACTGTGGTGTGTGGGAAGAACCCAGGTTCATAGCCAGCTGCTCATCTCAACACCACTAGTGACCCTGAGTGTGCATGCACACACACATACACGCACACCACACGCCTCACTGTAGCTTGAAGGGTTCCTGGGCCCTGAATGCTCACCACTGGGTATTTGGAGTGGCCCCTAATACCTTTTCCCTAGGCCATCTGTCATGAGGTCACCATGGTCTCCTAGTGCCCCTGACTCAGTAGCAGAGTCAGGCCCCAGAAAAGACCACCATGTCCTCTCCCTGAGCCCCTCCCCTTTGACCCTTCTCCTTGTACTTCTTGGCTGGCTCCTCCCTGGCTTTCACCCTGGCCATCCCCACAAAATTGCCATGTCCAGCCTCAACCAGCTGCATTTTTGCTGACACAGCAGCTCCCCCAGGACACTCTCATCACTGCCCAGCTCCCGTTGTCCACTGATGCAGCCAGGCCTCCGGGGCAGACAGGGCCCATCCTGAGCGGGGTTTCTCAGAGGGTAGACTATTCAGCTGGTGGAGGAGATCAGGACAAAAGTCCACTTTCCAGGACACAAGTTGCAACATGCTTCTGTTCCCAGGAAGCATGTTCCCCTTAAAGTCAATGTATCATCAATTATTCAAGGGGTGAAGGAACCCTGGGGTCTCCTCCGCTCCTCCCTGGCCCAAGCTGCACATGGCCTGCATGTCCTTCCTTGTCCTCATGCTTAAGTTTGCCATTTTCTTTTTTTCTCTTTCCCCTCCTCCGCCTCCTTCTCTTCTTTCTACATTGTCATCATCATCATCTTAACACCATAATTGAGAAAGCTGACCTCCATCTAAATTTGCATTGGCCCGTCGACATCTGACTTTGTTATTTTGAGGAAGAACAGAAAAAAATATCGGGGTTCATTTGATTTGTTCCCCAGGTTGTCTGTCAGCTGTGTCTCCCCTCTGGGTCTCAGAATGCAGGAGGAGGGGAGGGATACTCTGGGAGCGTGCTTTCTTTTTTTTTAAAGTTTTGTAGTTGGACACAATACCTTTATTTATTTATTTTTATGTGGTGCTAAGGATTGAACCCAGGGCCCCACTCGTGCTAGGCAAGCGCTCTACCGCTGAGCCACAATCTCAGCCCTGGAAGCGTGCTTTCTTCCTGGGAGATGTGACACTACTCATGCAGCCATGTACCTTGACATTTGTGCGCTACAGAGTTCAATAAGCAGCTCCTTCCTGAGATGAAGACAGACACTCAGCCTGGCATAGGCTGCTGTCCCCCATCTACTTTAGGCAGACATCGTCCCAAGCAACATCTGCCTGGGGACACTTGCTAGCTGTCATGGCCCACAGTCACATGTTCCCACACCTGGGCAGATCTCTGGTGCTGAACCAGGCAGGCTGTGGGAAGGCTCCACCCCTTGGAATCAGCAGGGTCCAGCCATTCTCTACAGATGACATTGCCCCGACCCCCCCACCCCCGCCTCAGGGACCTAAACCATGTAGACATTGTTGTTCCTGGCATCTGGTGGGTGGAAGCCGGGGATGCTCTGACGTGCACAGGACAGCCCACAAAGTCTCCCACCCAAATGCCCAGAGGCCAAGGCTGAGAAGCCCTGGAGTGCTCAAAACAGGATAGCATCACAGTCAAGTTTCCTATGGCCTCTGGAGATTTCCCTCTGTGCAATCCAAGGCATATTTAAAATAAAACATTTGTTTTTAAATAATCTTAAATATTTACAAAAAAGTTGCAAAAATGACAAGCTGTTACAAACTGGTAGCATTTTGTCCTGTCCATCATTCTCTCTTTTGTTGAGTCTTTGAAGACAGAGTTATAGACACTGTTAGCCTTTTCCCTTAAATGTGAATGAGAAAATGTTCTCTTGCATGACCCCAGCACAGTGATTAAACCAGGAATTTTGCACTGGTGTCACACTGCTCTGTAAGCCACACTCAGATGTCACAGTTGACCCAGTGAGGTTCTTTTACCCACCCACCCTCCCTCCATTCCTTCCTTCCTTCCTTCCTTCCTTCCTTCCTTTCTTCCTTCCTTCCTTCCTTCTACAGAGTGTTCACTATCAGATTTGTCTGCTTTCTTCAAAAACAGGCCTCTGTCCTCATCTTCTTGAGGAGACCAGGCCAGGTATTTGCAGAATGTCTCTGAGCTTGGGTTTGTGAGCTGTTTGTCCAGGATTTGACTCATGCTGTTCCTTTTTGAATTTCACTGGAGCAAGGCTGTCTCACTGTGTCCTTCCTGGCCACACACCATTCCCATTTGTCCCACTTCTAGGGATGCTCATTTGATTAAGGTTCATGTCTCTCCATCATGAAGTTAGATTTTTTTCCCTCCCTATTATTAAGTTTCTCCTAGGAAGACACTTTGATGTTATGCAAGTACTTTATTCAGCATCCTTGAAGATTGTTAAACCAGGGTGTTCCTAGCCCTGTTGTATCCAAGGCATTTTTTAGCTTATCTGAGCTGAAAATTGTGTCATTCTGGGCCCTGAGGCAGGTGAGGGTCTTGAGTTGCTGGCAAGGGGATGGGGAAGCAGGTGGACAGTGTGACAGAGGCAGCAGGTCCTCTTAGCCAAGGTGCACAGCCCTGTGAGCACGGTTGGAAGAGGAGCAAATGAGATGGCTTGGGCAGGAATCCCCAAGTGGGGCAGAGATGATGGGGACAGCATTGAGCCCTTCATGTCTGGGGCTTCTGTGCTGCATAGGTGTCCAGATCTCCCAGGTGGCGGTAGTGAGGAGGTGCTGGGGGGCTGGAGGAGGGGGAGTGTGGTTCATATGCAGGGCCAGGGAGGTATGCAGGGAGCATGAGCCCTGCTGGGCAGGGGCCGGGCCACCAGGGACTTAGCACTCCACCTACCCACCAGGTGGTTTGCTCACTCCAGTGGGGTTTTTTGTTGTTGTTATTGTTGTTGTTTTAGGGTACCAGGGATTGAACCCAAGGGTACTTAACCACTGAGCCACATCCCCACTCCTTTTATTTTTTGAGGCTGGGTCTCACTCACTTGCTTACAGCCTTACTAGTTGCTGAGGCTGCAGTCCTCCTGCCTCAGCCTCCCGAGTCTCTGGGATCACAGGTGTGCGCCACTGTGCCTGGCCACTCTTGTGTTTGTAATGAAAAAGTCTGTAGCACTCTGAGCAGCTCTAGGTGTGAGGAGAGATGCTGGCCTGATTCCCTGTAGGGAGAGTAAGGAACAGCTTTCTCCATCTTCCAGCAATGGGGAGAGGAGGTCAGCTCAGACCCACGCATAAGCATGGTGTGGAAAAATCACTCTAGCCAGCAGGGGGCAGTCTTGTCCTGATGTCCATTTTTCCATTAAGGGTGTGAGCTCTGGGCCTGCAGCCATCCCAGTCAGGGTTCTGGTCCTCTCTGAGCCTTAGCTTCCCCAATATAAAGCGTGGTCGGTGGGGCTGGGGTTGTAGCTCAGTGGTTGAGCATGTGTGAGGCACTGGGTTCGATCCTTAGCACTACATTAAAAAATAAAAAAAATAAAGATATTGTGTCCATCTACAACTAAAAAAAAGAATGTGGTCTGTGCCAGTCGTGCCTTCAAGGGCAGACCGCTCCAGGCAGCCTCCTGGGTCTGTGGTGGCCAGCAGCAGGAGCAGGGCCAGTGTGGACGTGCATGTCCTCAGGGTGCCCCGCACTGCCCTGTGTCCCCACAGAAGCAGGATGTGTGTGGGAACCTGACGCTGCAGCACCACATGCTGGAGCCCGTGCAGAGGGTCCCCCGCTACGAGCTGCTGCTCAAGGACTACCTGAAGAGGCTCCCCAGGGATGCCCCGGACTGGAAGGATGCGGAGAGTGAGTGGAGGCGGCCGTGAAGTGAGGGGGGCTGGGATGGGACAGGGACAGCTGCAGAAACCCCTGGGGTGGGGGAGAGGGAGAGAGGCAGAGAGTCAGAGGCAGAGGGGGAGGGAGGGAGAGACAGAGATAGAAACAGGATGGGGAGAGAGACACACAGAGAAGGGGAGATGGGGAGAGAGACAGAATCACAGAGACACACAGAGAGAATCCCTCGAGGAAGTGACTTAGTAAATCTCCTCCACCAGACTTATGAGGGGGACTTATTTATTATGTGCTGCCAAACACTGGCGCCATCCAGAGTGTAGGCCCCCACAGGACCTGGTGGGACTGGTGAGGGCTGCTCCTGGTCCCCTAGCAGTGACCGTTGTGGCTGGTGGCAGACAGGACAGGAGTCCATGCAGGAGAGTGGGGTCCCACTTGATGTGGCCCCAGCAGGCTGCCAGCAAACGAGGTGTATTTGCAGGGCCATGGCCCCACCCTGTGCCTGGGCTGGGTGTCTGGAGCAGCCTGGGCACCTCAGAAGGGCTGTGGGAACCTCCCCACGGAGCAGCCGCCCACGGCCCCAGAGTCAGCCTGTCCTGAAAGTGTGCAGAGCCACTCTGTGCCCAGGGTGACTTGGTTCCTCCTCCTGCAGGGTCCCTGGAGCTCATCTCCACAGCCGCCAACCACTCCAATGCTGCCATTCGGAAGATGGTGAGTGAGGGTCTGGCTGGGGGGGGGGGGCGGTAAATGGCAGAGCAGTGCAGGAGCCAGGGCCCGGGGGGCTGTTTTAGAGAGCACATTTACCCTGTCCCCAGGTGCCTCCCCACAGGGCACCTCATCCCTGCTCCAGGTTGGCCTCTTCAGGGAGCACCTTTGACCCTAGGTGGTCAGGGGCCCTGTCTCGTGCTGGACAGGCCTGTTCCTTACTAGATCTGTGATCTTCAGTCAGTTATTTAGTGCTTGCCCCTTACCTTCCCCATCTGTGAAATGGGGACACTGATGGCACTTTTCTCACTGGCCACAGGAGGATTGGGAGAGTCACTGCTCATTCTGTGTTTAAAACACGACTTGGCCAAATAAGTGTCAGCTGTCATCATTGTCATCATTAAATTACTCGTTCATTTCCTGATAGTGTATTTTAGTCTCTTTCACAGGCTGTCTCTGTACATGCCCAGCTCTCCAGTGGTACCAGATATATACCCAGCCCCCCAAATATGTGCCAAGTGTGTGCCCAACCCCCAGCACCTACCAGGTACATACAAAGCTTCCCTAAGACACACCAAGTGCACACCTAGTTTCCCTAGTACACACTATATGCACATCCAGCCCACTCTATTACATGCCAACTGTATACCCCAGCCTCCCTAATACACATCAGGTGCACACCCAGTTTCCAAAATACATGCCAGGTGTATGTCTTGCCTCTGTAGTACATACCAGGTAGGTGCTTAGCCCCCACTTAGAACAAGCCAGGTAGGTATGCCCAGCCAGCTCTAGTACAGGCCCCAGGCATGCCATGCCCAACTTCCCTTGAATTTGCTATGTATAAGATTTGCCTCCAATACATGCCAGGTGTAAGCTCATCCCTCCTGGTACATGCCAGGTATAAGCCCTGCCCTCTACTAAGGGTACACACCCAACTTCTCGGTATATATACCAGGTACCTGCGCATCCCTATTTCCTGCAAAGTCCTCAGCCCTGCCCTGCTGTTCCTTTAGAGTCCCCCACATCCTTCCTATGTTGTTTGGTCCACTTGCATTTACCTGCATCCATGCCAGAGACAGAAGGGTGAGCCAAACCCACCTGAGCCTAGGTGTGCAGGCCAAGATCATTCAAGTCCAACAACAGGAGCGGCTGAGGCATGGCAGCCCCAGACCCAGACCGTGTTGCTACTGTCAAGTGCCGTCAGGCTCAGCCCTACCTTCTGCTGCACTGACCTCCAGCTCAGAGCTGAGACCATGAGCTACTGACCCTGTCCCATCACACCTCAGGGTTCTGCCTGGCCATGTACCACCCAACCAGTGCTTAGGAAAGGTGATATGTGGATTGCGGCCACTAAACTGACCTCTTCATGTAATTGTCTGTAAACTGAAGATAATCATGGTGCCCACTTCACACAGTTAATGTCAGAATTAAATGAGTTAAACACATAGCAAAGGAGGTAGCTGTTATTTATTATTATTATTATTATTGCTTGCGTGATGAACATCTATTCGTCCTTTAATACCCAACTCAAATGTCCCCATGTCTCCCTCCCATGCCATTGTCAGCAGGCCCATTACCCTATTGGGTTCTGGGTTGAAGTTGCAGTGAAGACTCTGTTCCTCTGGGTCCCCAGTAGCCCCTGTAGGCTTACGCCTGCCTGAATTCTGTGTCTCTTGCAGGAGAAAATGCACAAACTCCTGGAGGTGTACGAGCAACTGGGTGGAGAGGAAGACATCGTCAACCCGGCCAACGAGCTGATCAAGGAGGGCCACATTCAGAAGCTGTCGGCCAAGAATGGCACGGCCCAGGACCGCCACCTCTTCTTGGTGAGTCCAGCTGCCACCCCAGCCATAGAGCCCTTCACCTGCCCCTTCAAGTCCTGAAAAGAACTGACAGGGCTCAAGGACATGGCTCTCCTGTGTCCTCTCCTGTCAGGACTGAGGACATCATCTTTTGCCAGTGGCTCTTCCCTGTCTGCTGCAAAGATCTCCTATTTTTATCTCTTGTATCCATCCCTGTCCTCTGTGGGGATTGGGCCGTCTCCAGCAACCAGGAGAATGCAAACTGGAGCCTCATGTTGTGATTCCAACTATCCCAGAACCAAACTCTGATTTAGAGGGAAGGGGAAAGACAGGAAGGAATTACAGCGAGAGATCCACTCCAGGCCCCTGGTAATTTCCTCTAGCTTCTATTCTTCTTGAATAAGCAGTTAGATCTTTGCAAGTTCCTTTCTCTAAGTAAGTTTTAGAAATTCACATTCAGCAAAACTCAACTTTGCTGTGCAGTTCTGACTTTGCACAAATTCAGTTGATGTAACCATAATCAAGTTACCGAAGAATAGGAGCACTGTCCCCCAATTCCCTTGTCCTGCCCCTGTGGAGTTTAGTGTTCCTGCAGCCCCTGGCTGTCATCAACCTGTTCTTGGTTTCTATAGCTTCACTTTTCCAGAACAGCACATAAGTGCTCTGAGACAAATCTGGTTTCATTCATTCAACAAGCGCATTGCTGGGTTTCATTCATGTTTGTGTATCAGTGGCTTATTCAAAAGTTTTGCTTTCTTATTACACAATTAGCTCATATGCCTGGTGGACAAATGAAAACTAGGAATGGGACAATAATAAATCTATTGTCCACAATCATCTCCTTGCTCAAAGATAGATGTAACCATAGCTAAAATGATTGCACACATCTTTTTTTTTTTTTTTTAATAGGGTTTTACTAAGTTGCCCAGGCTGGCCTCAAAATCACACTTCTCTCACCTCAGCCTCTTGAATAACTGGGATTACCACCTTGCCTGTCTCAATTTATTAACTTTTTATTTATTTAATCTCCTTTGTGGTACTGAGAATCAAACCCAGGGCTTCACACATTAGGCAAGTCCTCTGCCACTGAGCTACACCCCAGCCCCCCTCTGCATCTTTTAAAAAATATGCTTTACTTTTTGACCTTAAAGAAAAGGGCTGGAGTTGTGGCTCAGCGGTAGAGCGCTCGCCTAGCATGTGAGAGGCCCTGGGTTCGATCCTCAGTACCACATTAAAAACAAATAAACAAAATAAAGGTATTGTGTCCAACTACAACTAAAAAAATAAATATTAAAAAAAAGAAAGAAAAAGGAAAAACTTAGAAGGAGAAAGTGTCCTGTGGCCACTCACCATGTTGTCCCTCTTTCAGTTCAACAGCATGGTCCTCTACTGTGTGCCCAAACTGCGACTCATGGGCCAGAAGTTCAGTGTCAGGGAAAAAATGGACATCTCTGGTCTCCAGGTGGGTGAGCCCTTGTCTCTCAAGCCTGCCCTCCCCCACACTGGGGGTGGGGCACAAATAGGGGTGGGGACGCAGGCTCTGGCCACCAGCTCTATATGTAACCAAGGGGTGGCTGGGACATCATCTTGGCCCTGGTATCTTGGGCTGGGTGGGCAGGGTTCCTCACTCTCTGGTTTGGCCCATCTGCCTGGTCGCTGCTGGCCCCATGTTGAATGATGGGCTGACACAGGAGGTGATTGGAATCTCAAGTGCACAGCCTCAATAGCCGCCGGGGTTGTCACCTAAGGCCAGACCTCAGGGCCTCATTTAGAGGCCAAAAGGTGATGCTCAGGTTATAGGAACAAATCTGAGGTGGATCGTGGGTCTGCTTCCCTGGCCTGGACCCTGGGCCCTGAGCTCTCTCCTTTCCTGAACCCTCTTGGAGCCAGCAGAGGGCTCACAGGTGCCTGTGTGTCCTTACTATACCCTGGCTCTGTAAGCCTGTTCCATGTCTCATGGTGGCAGGTGGAATGGATTCTGGCCCCTGTGGGGAAGGCTTTGAATTAGCCAGTGCTCCAAAAATATTGGCTACATGAAAGTGTTTAATCATTTCCAAAGTAAAGTTCCTGGGTGAGGGAAGAAAAGTAAAGTTTTTTCTTAAATGACACCAAAAAATAAAACCCCTTCTTTCCTTGAAATTCTCTGAATCTAGGTTAAGAAACCCAATTATTACAAGTGGCTAACCAGAGAGGGGGAAAATACCTTTTTCCCTAGTTAGAAGCAACCATTTTCCCAGTGTTTCTCTATAAGAAATCAGTTCTGATAATGAATTTGATGTGTTAATGCAGTACTCAGCCTGTGGCTGGGAGAGTCCAGAGGTTCTGAGCAGGATCCAGAGTCTGTATTCCTTAAAGCCTCCAGCTGGCAGGTGGAGGGAGGAGGTGGATTCTGACGGGATTGAGGACCACAGGGACCACCAGTTCTGTTGTGTCACTGTGCTCTGTGGTCTAGTGCTGAGGATGGAATCTGAGACTCTAGAAGGAAACATCACTATTTCATCCGCTCTCTCTGGGCTCATGCTCTTCCATTTTTGTTTTTACACTGAGGATGCACCTGCCCACATGGACTCAGATATCTGTAAGGGGGTTCAGGCCTGCCTAGCTCTTCTCATAAGATCCTCAACCCTCCTAAGGAGTGTACCTGCTGCAGGGAGGTGGGGCCTGGAAGTGCTGGTGGGAAAGGCTGGGCTGGGACTGGCTGGGGGCCACCTCTAGAGGAGGCTGATGGGCAGATAGGTTGGGTCAGGCATGTGATCAGCCATGTTCCAAGCACAGGGCCCCAGCCCTCTTTGGGCAGGGCAGACAATCCAGTATCCCCCATGGGTCAGCTCCTGCAGCAGCTGTCAGCAGCCACCATGACCTGTCACCTCTGACATCTCCCTAGGGAAAAATTTCAAAGATCATTTTCCATGTGAAAAAAAAAAACAAAAAAAACTTGCATGTGGCTGGTGCTGAGGAAGAGCTGGAATGACGGGCTTGAGTTTGTTTATGTTTTGTTCTTTGTTCTTTTCTCTTGTTCCTGCAGGTGCAGGATATCGTCAAGCCAAACGCAGCACATACATTCATCATCACAGGAAGGAAAAGGTCCCTGGAGCTTCAGGCCCGGTATGGCTCTGGCCTCCCTAGTGTCTGCTGCGCTCTGAACTTCTTTGACCTCATTGTCGCAAACGGTGTATTTTCCTAAATGCAATGACCTTTCAATATATTTTTATTTTTTTTTCTTTTATTCACAATTCAACGTTTTACTACACCAAGGGGAGATCAATAAAAATTAGGCCTCTGCCCAGTTCCTGTTCCCCAGGTCCAGCAGACATTCTTAACCCTTGCTTAAGGATGCTTCTGGAAGTTTCTACACTCACCTACTTTTCAAAATTTTTATATCAGGATTATTTTTTTCAGTACTGGGAATTGAACCCAGGGCCTTGCACATGCTAGGCGAGTGCTCCGTCACACAGCCCCATGTACTCTTTCAAAATCACCTCTCCACATGGGATAACCACAGATGCTATTCCCAGATAGCCTGGACCGCATCTTCCATTTTTCACTAAATTTTCATGATCGTCCCCTATCCTCACACCATTTTCTAAAGCAACATTATTCTCCCTCATTATCATTAACAGGTTCCCATGGATAGGTCCCTGGACCTCCCTGGGTCTCACCCTGGCAATTGGTGACAGTGTCCTCATGCTTAGGTTTTTGTGTGTATGTGTCATTGTATCTATCTGATACATTTCTGACAACGTTGCTAGTTAAAGTGCAGTGTGTCTGTTCAGAGGCTGTTGTCCCATTGCCAGGCTTGTGTTGTGAGTGTGTGGCAGATCCAGCCTCCCACACCTCACCCCTGACTTGAGAGTCTGTAACCATCTGCTAAGGCCCAGGGAGGGGTTGACTGGCCTTGCTGCAGCTGCCCTGAATGGCAAGCCTGGTCCTACCTGGCCACGATTGTTTCGGGCCCTGAGAGCCAAACTTCCACGCCTCAAGCCTCAGTTAGGAGAATGAGTGGCTGGTGTGTGCGCAGGGCGGAGAGAGACTGGCGGTCTACAGTCAGTCTCCAAGACCAAGTTAGTAAAATACTATTCTTGTTTTTATAGGACAGAAGAAGAGAAGAAAGAATGGATTCAGGTAAAGCTTCTAAATTTTTGAAATAACCAGATCCCCAAGTTATTGAGCAATGTGACCATTTCCTGTTGGAACAGAGAAGGTGGCTCTGTGACCATCTCCCCCACCCCCCATTGCTTCTCCCAGTGTTCTGCCCCTTGAAGTTAGGTAGTGACTGGCATGTCTTCATAAGCACCTTCAGATGCCACAAGACTTTCAATCCATTTGCCATTTTGAACTCCTCCCCCATAAATAAGTAGCCACAAATGGGCCCAGAGGGGCTGCAGGTAAGAGTCCTCCTTCAGAGGAGGTCTCTGTGGTCCCAATGGCTCCAAGGGAGAGCTATTCATTGAGGGAAAATAAAATGGTCCCAGGTGTGGGCAGTGTTCCATGAACACCCAGACCCCATCCTTGAGGACAGAGGCAGGCAAGTGCCCCCCACAGTGTCCAAGTCCTCCTCAAGCTCTGATAGCCCTATGACTCTGTCCTGGGTCCAGGTCATTCAGGCCACCATTGAGAAGCACAAGCAGAAGAGCGAGACCTTCAGGGCGTTCAGCAGTGCCTGCAGCCTGGACGAGGACTCGGGCCTCTGCCCAGATTCCCCGGTGAGTCAGCAGCCTGTGCCAGGAGGGTGGGGATGGCTGGCTGCCAAGGAGAAAGGGGCAGGCATCCAGGAAGGGAGCTCAGACATGTGTTCACCTGCCCGCCCTTGACGGAGTGCCCCCTGCAGCCTGCTGGGCTCCACAGTCTGGGGGTCCGTGCCTGTGTGGAAGAAGTACCTTATTGTGTTTTGCCATCTGCATGCCAGCCCTGTGCGTGGAGGGGTCTTGTCTTAATGCCCATGGAACCTGAGTTTCACAGAAGCTCAGGGACACACCTAGATCACTGTCATCTCATCGCCATCATCACTGAGCCCCCGTGCCCTTCCTATATGCCACTGTGACCAACCCAGGATGTCCAATGGCTGCAGACATCTTTCTGCAGTTGTAAATTCTCCCCGAATTCTGCCCTCATGCTCCGGGAAATGTCAGCTCAGAGCCCTGTGGAGAGAGTATTGAGGGCAGCTCTTCTGATTCCCTGGGGAGCTGCCCTGGGGGACAGGGGGTAGACTCCATGTGGATTTGGGTCGGTGCAGGAGGCCTGCTGCAGGGTCTCCACTGAGTAGCCAGGAGGAAAAGACAGGGCTGAAGCCAAGGCAGAGCCTGGCCATCCCTCCTATCTGGGAGAGAAAGTTGAACAAGGAGGTTGATCTCAGCCTGCTGTGAGGAAGGCCTGGAAGTGTCTGTTCCTGGGTAGTGTGCTGGGTGGGGGCTAGGGGCATAGCAAGGACCCCTGGGAAGAGGAAACGTGATGCCCTGGGTCCAGGCTCTGTGGAGGTGCATCCAGGATGGACCAGCTTGCCAAGCCTTGCTTAGCAGCCCCTTCTGTGGGAATAGCTCCACCCCGAACTCAGATCACAGACTTTATTAGACTTTGCTGATTCTTTCTCTTGCACCTCCTACCCCAATGCACAGAGGTGCTGAGTTTGAGGAAGTGACCCCCTGCTGCACAGAACATGCAGCCATGTGGCCTTGGAGCCACCTTACATTCAGCCTCTGAATTCCTTTCTAGATGGTGAGCACAAGCTCCATGGAGCCTGCATTGGTGACCGATGGCAGTGGGGGTGCCATAGGGGTAAGTGACCCACACCCAGCAGTCAACAGGGGAAGGAGGTGTCAGGGGTCAAGCAAAGCTCAGGGGTCAGCCTGCCCCTCCCCCCAGTGTGTTCCGGGCCAGGGTGTGCAATTGGAAGCTATGTCTGAGACCAGGCTCTGGTGACTTGGATCCTGGAGGTGGTCACTGCTGGGGCTCTTGGTAGAGGCCACGAGGGAGTCTGTTGGTGGTGGTCACATGGCTGTGTGACTGTGCAGGGAATTCTCTGAGCTCTACATGAACATTTGTGCTTGTTCCGTGTAAAATTTAGGCCTTAACAAAACATGTAATCATACTGAACCCAGGTCCAGAAGATCATCCACGGAAAAACCAATGTCAAAGAGACGAGTGTTGGGGAGAAAGAAAGGCTTTATTCAGCCGCCAAAGAATGGAGAAGTGGGAACTTTGCTCACAAAATAGCTTTTCCATTTCAGGAACTTGAGGAGTTGGAGATACAGACTAGGAGGAGTAACAGGGCAGAGGGCTAGGCTATTAAGGGAAGGACTGTTTTCGTCTAAATATCCTGGAGGAACTCTGGTGCCACCTCTTTTTACACCTTTCATGGTTTGGTGTTTCCAGTCATGGTGGCTGGCAAGTGCCGTTAGCCTTGAAGGAGGGAGGGGGGGAGAGACAGACAGACAGACAGACCAGGCAAGTCTACCCTACATTGTAGTTTGGGACAAAACACTTTTCAAATGACCAGCATGTCCACATCAAGAGCTGAGTATAAAAATCTGACCCAAAGGTTAAAATGGAACAAAGGGGAGAGGCATAACATGAAGGCCAATGCCAAGTGTTCTCATCTTGTCCAGTCTCCCACAGAACACGTGCCAGGCCTGGATGAGGAGTCAGAGTTTTCAGCATAGGCTGCTTTTCAGTCCCTAGAAAATAACCTGGGCAGCCATAATCACAATAGTCCACATGTCAGAGCTGTTACCTACAAAAAAACCTACTGGGAGACTGATAATGATCGCCCAGTTGTGTGACCTCCAGAATTAGTGATTTTAAGTCAACTAAGAGCAAGCGAAGCTAGCAGGTTTCTTTAGGTTCCCCCTGGTAATGTAGCAGCAAGGTACCAGGTCCTTAGGAGGACCCCAGTAAAGCATCCTGGCCTCAGACTCTCACCCTAAGCTGGTGCTCTCACCTCTCTCCTCCTGTGTTCTCATCTCCCTTAAGTCAGAGCAGCCCCCAAGGGTGACACTCAGGGCCAGGCCATATGCCTGCCAGCCAGGGACTCCCCTGAGAGGCCCCTCTCCCTCCATTTAATGTGGGAGATGAAAGAAGCGCAGTGAAGTCCCCCAGTGACTTCCTGCTCCAGTGAGCACCAGCACCTGGAGCCATGTCATTAACTGGGGCCCGACACTCACTAACACTGATGCCACAGGTAGCCCAGGAGCACCCTGGGTGGCTGCTGCGACCAGAGTGCTGGTAAGGCCATTCCTAGGCACCTTGCTGGGTCCTGCTGTACTCCGGGCTCAGGTTGGCTATCCCCAGCCCCAGCCTAGACATGGGCTCCTCCCCTCCCTGGGAGTCTTCCAGACACCACCACAGAGTACAGCCCTACATTCTCTGCACACCTGCCTCACTCCTTGTACTTCCTCTCTGTCTCCCTGTCTATCCTCCTGTGTCTCATGTCTGTCTCTGTCTCTCTTTCACACACCCCAGACGTCTCACTGCTCAGGGACAGGTGTGGGCCTACCTGGATGAGGCCTAGGCCAGCTGAGGACTCAGCCTGCCCATTCATGGCCAGCCCTTGAGGTCTCTGGTATCGAAGTCCTGTTGCTACTCTGGAGTTGTGTCACAGCCAGTCCCACTGTGGGGGAGGAAACAGGTTCAGGGCAGTGAAATGTGTTGGCCCTGAAGCAGATGTCAAGGAATCCCTGTGGGGACAGGGCCACCTGGTGGTGAAGAGCAGGGAAAGGCTGGGAGGAGAGGCACATACCTCTTTGGTAGGGTGACATCACTTACCACTTCACGGAGCAGTGTGAAGCCCTGGCCAGGTAGGCCTGCCTGGGTGGCCTGGCTGGTGTCATCCCCTTCCCTGGGACCTGAGCTTCACCAGGTCTCATGGGTGTCTGGATGGGCGTCAGACAACCCTGTGGAAGTTCCTGAGGCTTCAGGGAAGGCTGGGGCCTTTCAGGGGTGGGACGAGGAGGCGAAGGGGGACGCTCAAGACAAGCAGGCAAGAGGAGAGACCCCTTCCTCAGTGGCACTGCTGCCTGCCCACACAGCAGGCATCCTGGGGGTCAATTCTGTTGAAACTGAAAGTCAGAAAGTCAGAGGGTGGTACAGGCACCGGCAGGGAAACGAATGTCTAAGCTCCCAGCTGGCTGCCTGGCTCAGCTCTTGTCTGGTTGTACCTGCTTCCTGCCCTGCTCCCTGAGATGCCCTGGACTCCCTTGCTCTGCCAGGCCCCGAGCCTTTGCCCCTTTGTCTGCTCTGCCCATGTGAATCAGCTCATGGGCAACTTTTCATATTGCTCAACGGTGTGAGTGAGGCTGATGGTACCCAGACCCATGTGGTTCCTGGTCCCTTTCCTGGATTTATTTATAGGGATTTACAGTGGGTACTTGTGAGTGTGTGGCTGCACCCACAGACTGTGCTGCCAGAAGGGTGCATGCTCACAGTCAGCAGGGGACTCCACAGCTCACACAACTGTGTGCGAACACTCCCAAGCAGCCCACATCTTCATGATGATGCCCTGGACTGGATCCAGTCTTCAGCCTGGGATGGGCCTCAGGAGGCATCACTGGTCACTAAGGCATATGAAAGCCACTTGTTTAGTGCTAGGGGTTGAATCCAGGGACACTTTACAACTGAACAACATCCATAGCCCCCCACTTTTTTTTTTTTCAGACAGGTTCTTGCTGAGCTGCCAAGGCTAGTCTCTAACCTGCAATCTTCCTGCCTTGGCCTCTGGAGTAGCTAGGATTGTGGGCACCCTGGGAAGCCACCAGTTTCTTATTTGTGCTGCTTTCCCTGGGGCTGAGCCCCCACGCCATGGAGATGGGACCCTCAATGCCCTAGAGATGGAGAAAAAGCAGAAGTGGGTGGGGTTGTGGTCAAGGAAGCCCTGGGTGAGGAGGACTGGGTTGTTTGTAGGAAAAGCCACGCTTAGGTCTGGCCCAAGGGGCATGGGGCAGGTGGAACAGTCCATGGCAAGGGCTAATTGGGGGCCAGTGCCCAGATCAGAAGTGTTCTAGCTGGAAGGAACCAAAAAGGTCATGTTTTAAAATGGTTTACCCTGTAGAAAGACACGGACTCAGAATTGGCCAAGGAGTGAGGCTCAGGCAAGTGTTACCTCCTCCAGCCTCAGTTTCCCCTGGAAGGAGAGAGGGAAGCTGTTGGGTGCCTAATACAATAGGCGCTTCAATGCCTGCCCACCTCCTTACGTCAATCCATGCCTGGCATCTCCCTGGGTAAGACTGTGGTCACTATGGTACTCGTGGCCAAATGACTGCTTGGTCTACCCCACTTGCCTTCTCCTGCCCAGAGAAGGCTCAGCCTTCTGCAGGTTCTGTAGCATTCACCCCATGACAGCCAGGTTCTTGGGGTCACAACTGCAGTTCTGGTCTCCTTATCTTTGTCCCTTCACCTGCACAAACCTGGGGCCTGCCCCACCTCCAACAATAGGCCTACAGCTGAGGCGTCCCCTGCCCCCAGTAGGTATCACTGTGTGTTTCCCATGGGTGTCTCCACCCCCACCGCATCCCCAGCAGAGCTGAGCTGAGCTGAGCTTTCGGTGAGACCTGGGATGGCTCAGGGTGCGTCTGTCGACCTGCACTGAGCAAACAGGGTGGGACATATATACGCACAGTGGGCATTTACAAGGTTCTCAAAAGAAAAATTTAATTCTGACACCGAAGAGTGATCTTTGCTCCAGAATTCCAAATTTAAAAGCTTTTTCTTAGCATATGTAGAAAGGAAAATGAATCTACCCATGGTACAGTGGTTTCATTTCCTGGGCTGAGATGTCTTTAGAGGTACTGTCCCTCTAAGACCCTCTTTCCAAAGGGAAGCCAAACCCCAACCAGGAAGTTTTGTAAGGGGCCCCGCAGAACTCAAAGCCTTCCTCATTCTGCAAAAGTCCCCTTGTGTCCACAGAAAAGTCAGAGTGCAAAAGGTCCCAGGGTGCCAGACCTACTGTGGGTGGTGACACAAAGACCCAAGGCACCAGCAAGGACCCCACCCTGGCCACCCTTGTGCCAAGGACTCCCTCACAATGCGGGACTTGCTTTTCCTGGAGGAGGCCCACCTTGTGCTCCAGGAAAGAGCCATCCCAAGAAGAGTAGAGGGGCCCGGCCTGGCTTCTGCTGACCGCCTCCTGTAGGAAAGACCCTGTGCCGTGCCCTTGGCTTGTGTCCACCTGGATTTCTCATGCTGTGTCATTCCGCTGTCTGATATAACCGATGTGACTCCATCAGGGCCACTGATTGGGGTCTGAGTCTGTCTTATGGAGCTCTCCCCCCAGTTCCCTGATGTGCAGCTAACTCCAATGAAGAAGAACTGCTTAGGGAACAGCCCTGTTGGCCCTTGGTGGAGACCAACTTCTGGGTCGACGTTGGCACATTTTGGGTGGTTTGGGCGGAATTACTTAACCAGTTATCGGGGCCAACATCCTGGAAAGACTTGGGTCCAGCCTTCAGACATCCTGACACCTGTGCAGAGAATCTGAGCCTTTTCCTTGGGTCAAACTGCCTGGTAACCTCTTCCAAGGGGGGAGTGTGGCTGGCCAGTAGACCCATCCCTGGCCACACAGGTGGCTTCCTCCCCCTCTGGTCACTGCAATCTACAAATCAAACCAGATCTCTGCGTCGAGAAACTAGTGTGGTCAGGGGCAGAGCCTCATCAGGGATGGGCCATGGCCTTATTATGTAGGAGCCAGGAAGTGCTAGGGCCCCCGTCCTAGGGCTTGGCTTAGCTCTGTGGGCTGACCATGGCAGACTTGCCTGATGAAGGAGGCTGTCAGAACCCAGGGCACTGTCCCCAGCCCTGAGTAGGCCTCCTTGCCCCAGGAATTTTCTTCTGAACTTTGGCGGGGTTGGGCCTCCACTGATCCTGGGGGCTGAGCTGTTGGCCACATGCCCCATCATGTCACAGCTTTCCCTCCATCCCCCTGATTCCCTGATGGCCCCACAGCTTCCTGGGTTCTCAGCTGCCTACCGGGTGCCATGGAAGGGTCCGCTACCCTAGGTCCCTGAGAGTCACAGGTCCGAGCTGTCTGGCCACCTGACTGCCAACCACTCCTTCCACCTGGCCCTTTGATTTCTCACCTGAGAAAGAGGAATGTGGGCACCCTGAAGGTGGGCAGGGGACAGAGGCTGCAGAGCCATGGCAGACCCCGGAGATGGCCCCCTTCCTCTATGCTGTCCTTTTCCTTCTCACTGTCCGTTCCTTGCCCTGGGCCTCAGTTACTCGCTCCACCTTACAAATGAGGAAATGGAAGCTCAGAGAGGAGAAGTGACTCATCCAGGGCCTCTTGGCTGATGAGGGCCAGGGCAGGAGCCTGGGGACTGTCACTGGTCATAGTCAGACAGGGAGACTGAGGCTCAGCTGCAGCCTCGGTAAGGCTGCTCCTGTCCTCCATGCCACCAACCTCTCTGGGAAGTTCAGGTAGCATTGCAGGAGACAGAACAAGGAATCCAGCCCCTGAGCAGGGCCTGGGCTTGCCCGGTTTCCTCTTGTGTGCTCCCACACGCTCCCACACTGATACACAAGCACATATGGATGTTTTAGGCACGTGGCAGAGGGAGGACCTGCCTGAGTGCCCAATTCAGAGCTGGATGAAAGATGGGCTCAGAATCTCCAATAGCTGCAGGGTCGGAGATGGGGACACCCCGGTGCCTGGTGCCACATGCCATCTGTGCAGACTGCCATCCCAGTATGCACCATTTCCCTCCAGCCTGGGCTCCGCTGATATTTTTTCTCAGACACACCAGATAGTCACTGGCCGAGTTGTTCCGAACATAAAGTTCTTGATCCACTTGGACCGTTGCTTGATGGGATGTGATGCACGGGGGTGGACCCTGGGGGTCAGCGCAGGAAGGGGGATCTGGCCTCCTTGACTCTTTAGCTCATTCCGCTCCTCAGTGGGGCAGCGTGCTGCAAGACACTCGTGGAAGCTGATGGCACCGTGTGCGTCTTTGTAGCTCGAGTCCAGAAAACTCTCGTCGAAGGCCAAGCGCGACAGGGAGAGGCAGAGCTGTAAGAGCTGCGGCGAGGCCTTCAACTCCATCACCAAGAGGAGGCATCACTGCAAGCTGTGCGGGGCAGTGAGTGGGGGCCACAGGGAGGGAGGGCTCCGACACCGAGCAGGGGTCCCTTGCCAGGTGCTCACAAGTCCTCAAGGGCAGGAGCTGAGCCCTGCCAGCCAGCGGCAGATGCGGCGCATGCGTGCAGCTGGTGAGTTCTCAGAACCACGTGGCAGCCCCATAAGGACACCTCCAGATCCCGCCTCTTGGACGCAGATGTCCTTGAGCATGAGATTGTCCCTCTGCAGTAGAAGCTTGATCCCATTTCTCCCGTCAGCTCCAGTGACTGACAAACATTCTTTGCAACGAAAAAGACGTTGGAGTTGGAACCACAGCGCCCCTAGCTGGGCGACCTTGAGCACAAAGGGATGGTAGTGTCCTCGCCCGAGGAGCAGAGGAGGGACTGGCGGGGAGGGGTGTGGCCACGGTGGAGCGCTCTCCCGCTGACCCCCGCCCCAGTGCCCAGGGCCCCTGTGAAGAGGGACATCTCTGACAGACCCCCACAAACACCCACACCATCTCCATCCCTCTTCACTCACCTCCAGATCCCTTGCTCCTGAGAGTGGACTATCGGAGCATGTAACTGTCCCTGAGGAGCAGGTGCCCTGGAGCGCACCTGTAATCCCAGTGACTCCAGAGGCTGAGGCAGGAGGTTTACAAGTTCAAGGCCAGCCTGGGTAACTTATTGAGACCCTGTCTCAAAGTAAAAAAATAACAGGGGCTGAGGTTGTAGCTCAATGATAGAGGACCCCTGGGTTCCATCCTCAGTACCAGGGGTAGGGGAGGGAGGAAGAAACCAATGATTCAAGTATTTTTGGGTTAAGGTATTAAAATTACATCTGTTAGCAAGTGGATCTCACCACAGATAACTTGGAGATGTTTTTTCAAAGGGTGGCAACAGTCTGTTTCTTGCAGGTGTTCCTTGTCACGCCTTTATGTAAAACCTTGCCATGCTGGCCAGGGTCTAGAAGAGGAAGGAATAAATGGATGAGTCCTTGGATGGGTGGGTGGGTGGGTGGCTACATGGATGGATGGATGATGGATAGATGGGTGGTGGGATGGATGGAAGGGTGAATGGCTGAGTAGTTGGGGAGAAGGGTGTGGGGAGTACAGGATGGCCCATAGGCTGTGGCTCAGGCCCAAGCTATGCCTGGGTCAGGGAAGCCAGCAAGGTCAGGTGGAAGATGGAGCTTCTGGAAGGTTTGTACTGTGGGTTCCTGTGCTGGCATCTTGGTGGAAAGCAGATGGGAGACAGCTGGAGTCTCTCGCGAGGAAGGAATGGAAGAGGATGTGAGAGGTGCTTATCCAGAGCCTGGGCTGCCTTGGAAGGGAGGGAGGAGCCCAGGTCAGCTGACTGAGGTGGAGTGGGGAGGGGCCTGGCATCTGACAGTGCGCAGGACAGGTTGGGAGGGCTCAGCTGGCTGTGCCCAGGGAGGGAGCCGTGTGGGAGCCCCAGTCTAGATGGGGGTCAGGAAAGCAGGGGAGATGGCCCAGAGAGGAGTGAGCATCTCAGGAGGGGTGGTTCCATGCTGCAAGGGCTCTCAGGGCTGAGACCAGCATCATCCTTGACCACAGGGAGGCCAAGTTTGGTGTGACCCAGGCAATGTCAAGTCAGGGCATGGAAATGCCCAGGGTTGAAAAGAGAAGCTGGGTCAGGAGGAGAGGCTCGTGTTCTGGGGAGACGACCCAGTACAGGGAGGAAGACTGAGGCAGAAGAGACAATGGGACAAGGCCCAGAGAAATGGAGGAGTCTGCCAGTGGGGATGGGGTCCAGGGTAGTGAGAGCTCTGGAAGAGTCCCAAAGGGGCACCCGTTGGCTTATTTCCATGTTCTTCCGTATTCCATTTTATGCATGGATGTCCTTGTTCATGCATCATGGACACTTGGGTCACCTTCATCTTTGAGGGATTGTGGACAGTGCTGCTAGGAGCTCTGCACCTGTTTCTTCCAGTTCCTGTTTTTGGTTCTTTTGGTGTATGTCCAGAGGGGTTTTGCTGGTTCCTGTGGTAATTCTATGTTTAATTTTTTGAGCAGGAACCACACTGTACCATAGCAGCTGTGCCATTCTACATCCCCCTGATAGTAAAAAGTTTCCAATTTCTCCATCTCACCGACACTTGTTATGTGGGTGTGTGTCAGGGGGGGGGGCATCGGGATCTGAACCCAGGGGTGCTCTGTCACTGTTACATCCCCTGACCTTTTTATTTTGAGACATAGTCTTGCCAAGGCTGGCCTCAAACTTCGAACCTTCTGCCTCAGCCTCTCGAGTCACTGGAATAACAGGTGTTCATCACAATGCCTGGCTATTTTTTTTTTTTTTTAATAATAGCCATCCTGAAGGGTGTGAGGTAGTTTCTCCTTATGTTTTGATTTGTGTTTTCCTGATGACCAGTGATTTGGGGTCTTCTCATGTGCTTGGTGGCTCAGCCCATTCTTTTTGCATACAGATCCTTGAACTCTGGGTCATCCAGGTAAGGAGGACAGGACATGGGGGCACCAGTCTTGCTCTGCCCTTAGAGGGGGTTCCTGGCCCCCTCCTCATTCTAGGCCAAGCCGTTACTCCTCCCACGTTGTTGAGTCTCTCCTTCTCCTCTGCCTGGGTTGCGGGGTCACAGGTGCTCTGTGTCTTGCAGGTCATCTGTGGGAAGTGCTCTGAATTCAAGGCTGAGAACAGCAGACAGAGCCGGGTCTGCAGAGGGTGTTTCCTGGCAGAGCGGGTAGCCCCTGCAAGTCCCAGTGCTGAGGCTCCTTCTGATTCCAAGCAGAGCACAGAGGTGGGTGGCCCTGGTTCCTCAGATTGGAAATGATGGGGAAGGGGTCTCAGTGGACTTCACAGGTCCTGGAACCGGGGAGAGCTAGTTGGAGTGATTGCCAATTGAAAGCAAAATATCATACAAAGTAAGTGCACATTGGGCTTCTCAGGGCGGCTCAGGGCGGAGGCTTGAGAATCATTCTTACCCAGGGGTTAGATGGGAACCCGTGTCAGCTCCACTCCCTGTGGCCCTGATTAGTATGGAGCTGCCCCCAAGTCCAGCACTGAGGTCTACCCGATGGCCTGCCTCCCTGCTAGTCCTTAGGACAGGCAGGTCCTGGAGGCACGTGGGAAGTCCCAGCTCCCCACCCTACTTCCCCTGAATATGGCCACTTTTCTAACACAGTCCCTACTTTCTGAAGTCCTAGGAAATTTGAGAAAGGGAAAACATGCTTTTCCAGAAAAATGTATTGCCCTTTCTCTCCACTTGACACACTATGATGTTCTCAGCGCCAGCTTCAAGAAGTTGGGTCTCCTGGGAACTGTTTATAACATTGGTTTTCCTCCTAAGGCTTCAGTTGGGTGGCCAGATAGGCTGGGGTCAATGTGTTGTCGAAGCTCCTGACCATCCTGGCTCGTAGTTGTCAGGGGTCCCTTCTCTGGGTTTTTGCTCTAAGAGGTCACAGATGTAAGGATATTAGGACCAGGGCAGAATGGAGGCCCAGTAGGATGCTCCGTGCCCTGCCCACCTGGGCCCACCTTGTTCTGCATTGTCAATACTGACACGTATTCTAGGAGACCTGTGGAGGGTGAGCTCAGGCCTCAAAGGGCCACCAGGTCTTAGGAGACCAGATCTAGCAAATGGTGTTGGAACCATGTGTAGATGTCTCAGGGACTCCTCTCCATAGCAGCTCTAGAGCACATCACAAGGACCTGTGTGTGAGGCAGGTGAGGGAGTTGTATGTGTGTGTGGCATGGGAATTGTGTGTGTACGCTTGTGTGGTGGGTGTGCTTATATGTGGCACGTGGTGTATGAAGAACTGAAACAGGCAGGGTCCTTTGCATGGTGACCCACACTTGGTACTTACTGTTAGGCTTTTCTCCTGAGGTTTTGACCCAGTGGCCTCACTCCCCATGTTCTACAAACTCCTCATGACTTTATGGCACCTGAGCCCCTCGGACTGCCTGGAGTGACCCCTGGAACCAAGTGAGGCCGGACCCAGCCTCCCTCCAGGTCTCAGCCGCATCTCTGTGGCCAGCTCCTTCTGAGCATCTCTGGCCCCTCAAGGGAGAGACCTCTACAGTTCAGTGACCTCACCTGTCTCTGTGTTCCTAGAAACCACCCGCTGTGGATCCCCAGCCCAGCCTCATCTGCGGCCCCCTGTGGCTGTCAGACAATGGCACATCCTGGATTGAGGTATGGGCCACCATCCCCGCATCGGACCCCCGGGTGCTGGACCTGCGTGGCAGCAGCGAGGTATGTGTTCCCTGCCCCAGGTCATTGCCTCTCCTCACAGCCCAGAATCTCAGGCCTGCAGCACTCACAGCAAGTCTGGGTCACCCTCCTGGGGCTGACCTATTCTGTGGTCTTAGGCCTCAGTTTTCCCAGCTGCCCAGAATAACCCTCCTCCCCACCCTGAGGAGACAGAACCCCGTGATGCCAGGACCCCAGGGCCAACCAGGGGATGAGGGGCAGGCAGGGTGCACAGAGGGCTGGCCCCTCCCTCCCACACACACTTGTTTGTTCACCTGCTCATTCGCCCTGGCTGGACGCAGCTGGGAGTACAGAACGTGGCAGGTGCAGCTCCAAAGCCCACATGCCCCCTCGTTCATCAGGAACTCTTGCTCAGTCCCTCTCAGTCCCAGTTACTGACTGCCCATGTCACAGGGGCTCCCTGGGACTTGGGAATCAGAGGGAAGCCATGGGGCCTGGGGTTCTGGTGAGGTGGGCAAGGCCCCCTGCCAGCGTCCTCCCAGGGGCCGCCTGTCCTGCTGTCGAGGAAAATGCGGGCATGTCCACAGGTCCATCCGGCTCAGAGTTGGCCTGGCACTGGGCATGGCAGTCTAGGGGCCTGCTCAGGTGGTGACCCTCTCTCTTGCAGCAGGATGGCCGGCTGCCGCACGCCATCCCTCTGTCTGGCTGCACGGTGGGCACTCCAGACCCCGAGGAGGGGCTGACAGCGGGACACCTGTGGAAGGTGCAGCAGGGTCAGCAGCGCTGGTACTTCAGGGCCCCCTCCAGGGAGCTGCAGCAGAGCTGGCTGGGAGCCCTGCGTGCTGCTGCCCACGGGGACACCACCCAGGAGAGCCCTGGTGCCCCGCAGCCCCAGGCCCCGACTGGCACAGCTTCTTCCTGAGCAAAGCTTTGCTCTCTGTGACAATGACACGTGGAGCCTCTGTTCTCCTGGGAGGCAACGTCTGACCACATGAAGAAGTGAAGCACTGTGGGGGTGGGGCTGTGGGAAGTCCGACGGCTCAGACCCTGGAGGGTCTCTCTGCTTTGATGAGGAGAAACTGAGGCCCGGAGAAGACCACCCGCTTGCCCAGAGTCACCCAGCACGTCTCAGGAAAGAGCCCAAGCCTGGCTCCAGCCCAGCAGTGTGACGGGAGCAGGGAACGTGGGCTACTGCCAAAGGCAACGTCCTCTGAGTCGGTCCTGTGGTCGCTTTGGCTCGTGAGACAGAGGAGGCTGTGTGGGTGCTGCCCAGCGAGGACCACTTCCCACCGGGTCTGCCGTTGCTCCTGGAGTGGGCAGTGCTGCCTGGGGTCTGCCCTGGCCCCTGTGGAACTGGACTGGGACTTGCTTCTTGGGGCTCTACCTTCCTTCTCTGCCCTCTCCGAGGCTCTGCCTCACAGCTCGCCGCCCTGTCTGAGCTACCTACGGAGGGACCAAGGGGTGGACCTGCCCTGTCCCACAGGACTCACAGTTCCTGAGCAATCACACTCAGAAACACTGCTGGGAGGCTGGCCCTGGCCCTGTGTGGTGGGCGTGGGAGACTGTGGCTGTCCCCTTCACGGGTGGATGCCGTGCTTGTCTGTGTAAATGAACACTGGCTCTCAGCACGTGGGCACAGCCTCAGGGCCCCCCCAGGAAGGTGATGACGCAAGGGTGACAGAATTGCATGGGCTACTCCCTGGCCCAGCACTTCTACATCTCTGGTCCAACCAAGGGTGTTGGGGTCTTGCGTACAAGACGTGGGGGACATGACAAAGGTCATGAGGTGGGGGTACTGTGCATCAGAGCCCTGGGGACCAGTGGGAGGGGGGGAGTTAGAGACTGATGACGGGGGTCTAACAGCCACACAGCACTATGAGGGGACGCCTGGGCAGACGTGGGGTGCCCACCTGGGAGGCTGAGAGGGTGGGCATGAGCCAGAAATGGGTGATTGTCACAGGTAGATGGGGACACAGGTAAGGTGGGGCCGGGGCATAGTGAGCTGGGGTGGGGCAGAGGCAAGGTGGGGGAACAGAGTGGGGGAACCGGCTCCTGCAGGAGATTCCTGGGCTGTGTGGGGAGGCCCCAGGACACTGTGCGTGGAGTCCCTGCTACACCTGGCCGTGTGCCTGGTGCTCGCTGTGCTGATGGGATGTTCTGGTCTTGCTTCACCCTGAGGAAGCTGAGGCTCGAGGAAGCAAAGCAGCTCCATGCGCCCACCTAGGAGCTGGGGCCTGGTCCTTCTGACTGTCTCTCAAGCAAATGCATCAAGTGCCCCACCCAGCTTGGGCCTGGGCAGGGCTTCAGGTGCAGGAGGTATGAGGGCCCCACGTGGTGGCTGGAGCAGCCCCGATGTCACTTTCCTACTCTCAGCCTCTTCGAGGCTCACACCCTCGCTTGGGCCTAACACGGCTCCACCTGCTCCCATAGCTGCGTTCATTCCTGCCATCTCATCACCACCCCAGGATGTTCCCACTTGAGGGGGGGAAACAGTCACGGACAGATGAAGCCTGTGAGACTCACGGAGCCATCAGCTGGAATTGGCCCCCTGGGCACAGTGACTCCAATAGGGAATGCCGTCTGTGGGGGTCCAGAGACTGCTGTGGGGTTCCCAGGGTGGGGCCCGTAACCCCAACCTCTGTCTCCAGCTGCAGCAGCCCAGTGGGGACGGGAAGGGAGACAGGGCTCCAGGACCTCACAGTGGCTGTGCGGGTGAACCGAGGCCAGTGCTGGACAATGTGGGGAGCCTCCCCCAGTGTGGGCCTGAGAGACAGAGGGAGCTTCCAGTGTTTTCTAGAGGTGAAAGAAATCCGGGGAAAAAAAGAAAAGAGAAACAAACAAACAAAAAAAAGGAAACCCGGGTATTCTTTCTTGTGAAATATCCTGATAAACGTTAGCCGTTGCTGCAGTCTGAAATCACCATGTTCCCAGCCACCCCTGGGTGGCAGAGGGTACAGCTCAGTCCACAGAAGGTAAAACTGCCAGGAATCAGGGGCAAGGTGCCGAAGGGCACTCAGCTCCATGTCACTGTGGGCCTGAGGCAGGGCCTGCTCTCAGGCTCTGTCACTCACCGCGCAGACCTGCCGGGTGCCAGTGGGGCCTGGTCTGGAGGCCGCAGGCTGCTCTTCCTATTTTTGCCAGATTAGGAGACCAAGGCTCCAACAGGGGCAGTGAGGGGCCTCTGCCTGCAGAGCCATAAGCCACTCCACTGTGGGTCTGTCCCCAGAATCCCCTCAGCTGGACACCCTGGCAAGAGGGCTGCTAGGAGCATCTGCCTCAAGCCTCCGTACCCACAAGTCTGGGCGACCTGGGCCTCAGTCACCTGCTCTGCCCCCATAGCCCAGGCCCAGGCACACACCACTGCTCACCTGTGGAACAGTGACAATTAGCCAACCATGGGCAGGTGCTGGCTCTCCGCCTCTTCCCTGTCCTTCCTCCTCCTCCTCCTCCCCAAGGCCAACCCCTCCCTCACAGGCACAAGAGGCCACCCCTGGCCTGGGAAGAAGGGCCCCAAGTTGAGCTGGGGGAGGTGGCTCCCGGGGTCTCAGAAACAGGATCCATGGTGTCCTGTGCCCATCCCAGCCCACTGCCTGCACGGCCTTCAGGTTGGCAGCTCCTGGTGCCAGTCCAGGGACAGAGCTTAGAGATCAGGACTCCTGAGCAGAAAGGTTTCCTCAGGTCCAAACACAGGAGAAAAAAAGAGAAAAACAGAAGAGAGGAGTGGACAGGCCCACAGCAGAGATGTTGGAGCTCAGCTTCTGCTGTAGGTAGCAGAGGCGGCTGACGGCCTCATCTGGCACACCAAGCCCAGAGTCAGGTGCTGGCTGCATCTGCAGCGTCCCGGGAAGAAGATGCAGCCCACAGTAAGGCCTGATGCAGCTAGGTGCCCGATACGTACTGCCTGAGAAGAGAATCATGATTCAGAGGGTGTCTTGGCAGTAGTGAAACAGGACCAGGGAGAGGAGTATACTCACCTGGGGTCACACAGTGAGTTAAGGGCTGGCCAGGATTCACTCACTCACTCACTGTCCATATCATGTTGCTTATGTGCCAGGCACTGCTACCACACCTTCTGAGTGCCAGCCCTATGAGAGAAGCAAGTGTACTTTGGATGTCACTTGGGTTCTTGGAACAAGGGGAATTGAATGCCACCTGTACCCCTGGCCCTGCCACACTTGTAGCCTGGTTTCCTCCGGCTGCCCCACCTTCAGAGCCCACAGCTTCCTTCCACCTTGCACCTGCTCTGCTCTGGGCCCGGGCTCTGCCTGCAGGTCCTCCTTCCTGGAGGGCCTCCCCAGAGGTAATCTTCCTGCCTCAGCCTCCTGAGTAGCTGAGGTTACAGGCCTGGGCCACTGTGCCTGGCTCCACTTCTTGTTTGGCTCCTTATTCTCTTGTTTAGCCTGCTTCTCCAGGGAGAGCAGAACCTCTGAGAGGGCAGGATGGGGCCCCTCCAGCAGAGCCTGGCACAGAGTAGGAGCAGACAGCCTTGGGAAGGCCCGTGGTCCTCCCACTGTGTCGCACGGCCTCTGGACACTTTGGGTCTGGAATCCTCATCTACTGATGGGGAAATGGAGGGTGCATGAGGTCCAGCACTCTCCTGCTTCACTTCTGGGTCCCATCAACACCAGCGACACCTCCCTCTCAGATGCCTGATTCCACCCTAGAGACAGGCACATTGAGACCCAGACAGGCCACCACTCTCCCAGGACAAGGCAGAGGGGGATTTGGACCCAGGTGGATTAGACACCACCTGGGCTTGTCTCCCACCCTCCCATGGAGGCAGCAGGTCAATTTGAAGCCCCAGATCTTCATATAACCCTGGACACCGCCCCCCACCAGCCACCTGTGGAATCCTCAGGGTCTCTGCCTTAAGTAGGGACTTCTCCTACCTCCTGGAACCCAAGCCCCTCTGAGCAGCCTGTCCTGACCTGGCTCTGGGCATCTGGGGAGGAGGATGGGCTCACCTCTGTCTCTGCAGATGAGTCTCCTCTAGGTCCTACAGGGAGAGCCATGAGCCCAGCTGTCAACTATGAGGGCTGCATCATGACCCCGTGGCCTGATCCTTTCTGATACCTGCCCCCAGTGGGCAGGGCAAGCTGTCTATGCAGGTGGAATCCGGCACAGGGTTGTGGGGTTCAGGCCCACCCACCCTTCTTGGCATCTCCCCCTCTCCCTGGGTTGAGGCAGCCATGGTCCCTAAGGGTGCCAAGTGGCCCCTGCAGCCGCCGGTTGCCCCTGCCCACCACACCTCTCACATGGTCACGGATCCTACATCCATTCATGAAGGAGAAAACTAAGAGGAGATGAGACCCAGCAGAGGCCACAGGCTCCTCCTCAGAGACCAGGCTCCTCCCCAACTCCAGGGATGCTGGATGAGGCTGGGCTTGGAGTCTGGGGGACCAAGGATGGAGGCCGCTGGGTCAGGGCAGGCCTGGGGAGGCAGCTGGCTCCCACCTACATTCTGAGCATTCCATCCCAGGCCTCCAGCCTCGCTGGCCCCAGGGCCTGCTCCACCCTGCCTGCTGCCCCTGAGAGTTTCTGGGCTCTGTGCCTGCTGCCAGCCGGGAGCTCCGGCTGAGGCTCTACAGTCCTCAGGAAGGCTGCATCTTAGCCACAGCAGCGACAGCACGGGGTTCCACGGGAGCCTCAGTGGCCTCAAGCCTGTCAGGTTTCCCTTGAACCCTGAGGGCTCTCAGGCCCCTCCCTGCTGGGCCAGGAAGCCCACACCCCATGCTGCCCTAGGGTCTCCAAGACACCCCTCTCACCCCTCTCTCTGCTGCCTTGCTCCTTGGTGCCTTATCTCCTCTTCACCAGTGGAAGCCCTATGCTGGCCCCAGGATGGACTCAGACCTCTCTGACCAACCAGAACCATACGAGGCTACTACGCCTGGGGTCAGGGACAGCAGTGACACTCACCTCAGAGGAGAACTGGAACCTGGGAATGGGTTGTTTGAGCTCAGAATTTCTGGAAAGTCAAGGATATACCAGGAAGTGGATGGACTCCACCTTTTATATCCTGTGACATGGGCAGACCAATGAGCATCCCAGTTCCCTCAGCCACAGGGGTTGGGTCAGGATGGTCGTGTGAACCAAGATGGAGGTATGTGAGTCCGTTTTTTTGGTCACTGTGATAAAGCAACTGAGAAAAACACTGTAAAGGAGGAAAGATTTATTTGGGCCCATGGTTTCAGAGGTTCCAGTCCAAGGTTGGCAAGCTCCATGGCTCTGGGTTTGAGGTGAGGAAGAGCGTCAAGATAGGAAGGGTGTGGTGGAGCAGAGAGAGCTGTCACCTCAAGGCAGCCAGTAAGAGATGGGGGGAGGGGGAGGAGAAAAGGGGAGGGGGAGGGGGAGGAGAAGGAGGAGTAGAGAGGAGGGAAGGGAGGAAAGGGCAGGAACAAGGTATAGTTTCCAAAGAGCACACCCCCAGGACCTACTCCTTCAACTAGGTCCCATCTCTTTCAGTTTCCGCCACCTCCCATTAGTCCACCCCAACCGCGAGTCCACTGATGAGGTCAGAGCCTCATGATCCAACCACCGCCCCAAAGCTCCACCGCTGAACACTGCTGCTCTGGGGACCCAGCCTTCAGGACAGGGGACATTCCAGATAAAAACCATAACAGAAGGTCACATGACCTCATGGAAGGAGTGGGCTATTCCTGAGCTCGGGAAATCTTGGATCCAGAAGGAAGTGTCTCCCAGTGAGGCCCAAACAGAGGCAGAGATTTCATCTAAAGCAGTGACGTGAACAGGTAGATTTCACATAATGACTGATCTCCCGCTAACTGCTGCCCTCCCCCATCTAGCAGCCACTACAGATCAGCCTATTCCCTCCAGAAGGTTCTGCCTTGGCCATATTTCTCCCACCCATAATACAGGCTCACAGCATCTCTGAGAAGGGCAAAATCCTTCCTCCTTCCTGCCAGGGACAGGCCTGCCCTCCAGGAAGCTCAAGTCTTTTACACCCCATCCCCCAAAACCTCAAGCTCTGCCCACTATAAATGCTACATGCATCCCAGAAAGGGGGCATGGCTTTCCATTTCTGTATCCAAAAAGAAATAAATCATCCACCCCCAAAATAACTCCTGTCCCCAAAGGGCACGTTGATGCTCCAATCGCCCATCCATTTCTAAGAAAGATAATTTGGGGGCTCATTCAAAGCACTCCATTTCCAAGAGTCAGGAAGTGGTCAGTGGGCTGCAAGAGGCCCTAAACCTTGGTCTCTGTAGGATTTAGCTATCTTCTCTTGTAGCCCCTCAGAGGAAGGGACTAGGGTTCTCACCCTGCCTCAAGAGGAGGACCCCACTACTCAGCACAGGGAGGCCGTGTCTTAGGTGGACTCTCCTAGTAGCAAACTCAGCTCCCTGCATTAGAATGCGAGGAATTTAATTGGGAATTGATCCAATATGGGAGTGCGGAGCCAGGCAGAGAAGGGATGGAAGCTGATACAAGGTAGAATAAATTGACTAGTGTCCCTCAATTCCATACATTCCTGGAACCTCATTATGTGACTTTATTTGAAAGTAAGGTCTTTGCAGATGTAATCAGTTTAATCAAGATGAAGTCTCGGTTGGGGTTTGTGGAATGAGGTATTTCAGTTGGGTTTGGTGTGATTAAGTATAGCATAGCCAGGCATGGTGGCGCATGCCTGTAATCCCAGTGGCTCAGGAGGCTGAGGCAGGAGGATCGCGAGTTCAAAATCAGCCTCAGCAACAGTGAGGTGCTAAGCAACTCAGCAAGACCCTGCCTCTAAATACAAAATAGGGCTAAGGATTGGTTCGGTGGTCAAGTGCCCTTGAGTTCAATCCCCAGTAACCACTACCACAAAAAGTATAGCATAGTCAGGGACACACAGACCAGAAAGGCAAATTGACTAGTACTCACAGAGCCCAGAGAGCAGAGGGCAGCATGTCTTACAAGGCCCCTTGGGAAAAAAGGGTGCATTTGGGACATGCATGCTCAACCAGGGCCAAGGAGCAGGAGAACAGGGCCTGTGGACCTAAGCCTCTGCTGGGGCCTGGCCGGTTACGGAGGTGGGTTTCCTGAGACAGGGCTGGAGGGGTCAATTGGAAGGGTAGGGGCTTCACTACCCTTGAAGTGCTGGGTTACACTGTCAAGTTCACCAGAGTTAAAGCCGACGAGGTCGAGCAGTTCAGGATATGGGGCCTTATCTATCTAAAAGAGGAATTGGGTGGAGACCATCTCAAAATATGTAGGTCATGTGTGACGAGGAGGGGACAGTGAAGAAGAAGGAGGCTAAGGCAGAATTCATGTGAATGAGAGTCACAACAGCCACGTTGGATTAGGAAGAGCCCGAATCCATTGGTGGGGTGTGCTGGTCAGAAGAGGGCAGGACACGCAGAGGCACATACAGGGAGGAAGCCAGAGAGATGTGATTCAGCCAGGAGCCAAGGAATACCACGGACGTCTGGAAGCAGCCAGAAACTGGGAAGAGGCAAGGAAGGACCCTCCCCTGAGGCTCTGAGAGGAAGCGCCACCTTGAAGGTGCCTTCCTTGCTGACTTGTAGCCTCCTTGAACAGGGAGGATTTCTATAATGTTAAGCCATCGAGTCCGTGGTAATTTTTACAGCAATCCTTGAAAATGTGGAAATGGCTTTGGTCTTGGGTAACACAGGCTGGAGAGGTTCATTCAAGGGGTGCCATGGTTTGAATGTTATTTTTTTTAATTTATTTTTTTTTCTAAACAGATACAATTTTTTTATACCTTTATTTTATTTATTCATTTTTATGTGCTGAGGATCGAACCCAGTGCCTCACACGTTCTAGGCAAGCGCTCTACCACTGAGCCACAACCCCAGCCCTTAATTTGTTCTTTTTAGTTATATATGACAGCAGACTGTATTTGGACATACTATGTATACGTGGAGTATAACTTCCCATTCTTGTGGTTGTACATGATGTGGAGTTTCACTGGTCGTGTATTCACACGTGAGCATAGGAAAATCGGAAGATGTCTGATTCATTCTACTGTCTTCGGATTCCCATCCCCTTTCCCTTCCCTTCATTCCCCTTTGTCTAATCCAAAGTACTTCTATCCTTACCCCCAACTTATTGTGAATTAGCATCCGCATATCAGAGAGAACATTCGGCCTTTGGTTTGGGGGGATTGGCTTATTTCACTCAGCATGATAGTCTCCAGTTCCATTTTGGATGTTATTTATCTCCCTAAAAGGTTCATATGTTAGACGTTTGACTCTCAATGTGGTGGTAGGAGGCGGGAAGTTTAAGAGGTAAAGCCTAGTGGGAAGTTCTAGGTGATTGGGGGCATACCCACAGCTGAGCTGATGCCAGGGTCATGCCCTTGAACCTCCAGAACAGTGAGCTAAATAAACCTCTTTTCTTCACCAAGTTCGCCTGCTTCAAGTATTTGGTGATAGTAGTAGAAAATGAAAGGAAAAAAACCCAGTACTATAGTTTGAATATGTCCCTACAAAAGCATTTATTGGAAATTCAATCACCTTTGTAACAGTGTGAAGAGATGGGAATTTAAGAGGGGATTAGGCCGTAAGGGTTCTACCCTCATTAATAAATTAATGCTGTTTTCATGGAGTGGGGTCCTTATAAAGGGATAACTTAAGCCTGTCTCTGACTCTCTGTCCTCTGCCATATTACATTATGGGAAGAGGGCCTTTGTCAACGCCAACACCTCGATAGTAGACTTTCTGGCCTCCAGAACCATGATTTTTATTGTTCATGAATCACCCCATCTGTGTTATTTTGCTATAGCTGAATTGGATTGACTTCAAGGGATTGTTGGTGGAAATATGAACATTTATTTAAGGTTCTCCTTGTGAGGGTTTAGAAAGAAATGAGGAGAACCATAGGAAGAGCTCTCATTGTCTTAGAGAATGAATTAATCATCATTAACAGAATATTAGTCGAAATATGAACATTCAGGTGCTTCTCTTGAGGGCTCAGGAGGAACACATTTGGGGGCACTGGCAGAAAAGTGAGCTTTGTTATGGAGTGGCAGAAAACTTGGCTGTTGGGTGGAAAATGGAACTTGTGAGCAATGAACTTGGATATTTAGCCAGGGAGATTTCCAAGCGAAGTATGGTAGATATAGTCTGGTTTCTTCTTGCTGCTGTAGTAAAGATTGAGAGCAAAGCGATAAATTGAGGAAGGAAGTGTTGAGTAAAAAAGGAACCAGCCCCTGGTGATTTGAGAGGTCCTCAGCAGGTCCAGATTGCTAAAATTAGGAACTCCACTGTCAGGAAGGTGTGGTCTGAAGACAACCCCAAAAACGTTATTGAATATTTTTGTTGAAGAGATTAGGGATGTGGTTCATGCATCCAATCGACCATCTCAGAATCCAGGAGCAGAGATGGAATTACCCAGGAAGGACCTGTGCAGGAGCCTCTCGTCAATGGCATGGACCTCTGTGGTTTACACAGGGCACCAACAAGCTTTCTGAGAATATCACACCGGGAGAAACACTGCCAGCCTGGACTAACAGGCACAGAGATGGATGAAGGCCTACTGACTTGGAGGGAGAGCCATGGGTGCAAAGGCAAGCCACAGAAGTCAGGTCCCAGAAAGCAGGTCACCACCCCAGGCTCAGATCGAGCATTCAGCCACAGCACCTAATGGGGCTGCCTGCTAGATTTCAGAGGATTTCACATTTACTTTGGACTAAGTAACCCTGTGTTCCATTAGCTTTCCATCACCATAATGAAACACCTGAGAAAATCAACTTATATAGAAAAAAAAAGTATTATTTGGGCTCCCAGGTTTAGAGTTTCCATCCAAGATAGGGTGGATCCATTGCTCTGGGTTCTGGTGGGTGTATCAAATGGTAATGGCAGGTGGGGAGAGCATGTGGTGGAGCAAACTGTTCACCTCATGAGCAGGAAAGAGGAAGGGGCTGGGGTGTCACAATCCCCTTTGGGGGCACAGCCCCAGTGACCTAAGGACCTCCTACCAAGCCCCACCTTCTAAAAGTTCTACCATCTCCCAGTAGAGCCACTGGAGAATCTCCCTAAACACAGAGGTCCCTGGAGGACACTTATCCAAACCTTAGCAGAGAGACCCCTTCATCCTTTCCATTTTCTCTCTTTGGGGCATGTTGGGATGGGTAGATCTGTCTTGGGACGTGGGACCAAAATGACTTTTTGGTGGGTCAGATGGCAATGGATTGAACAGTGTCCTCCCTGTCACCAAATTCATGTTCACCCAGAACATCTGATTTATAAACTTTGCATATAGTATTACTTAAGAAACAGAGTCCTTCCGAATTAGGCTGGGCCCTAAATCCAATAACTGATTTCCAGATAAGAAGCTGAGACAGAGATGTGGTAATGGAGGTAGAGATTAGAGTGACTCAGCTACAAGTCAAGTCGTGCCAAGGATTTTTTTTTTTTTTTTTTTTTTGTGGTTTTAAGGTCTCAATTCATGGAACTTCAGGTCAGCTGTCATGGTATTTAAAAGCCCATGTATTTAAGACTTGGTCTCTGGGCTGAGGTCCTATTGGAAGGAGGTGGAGCCTTAGGAGGTGGGGCCTAATGGGAGGAAGTTAGATCATTTGGGGTGTTCTCTGGAAGGGGATGTCAGGGCCCTGGCCCCTCTTCTTTCTCTTTCTTTGCTTCCTGGCTGCTGTGAAGTGAACAGTTTTCTCTGTCAAGTGCTCCCCACCACCATGTCTGCCTCACAACAGACTCAAAGGCCACAGGGCCAAGCGACCATGGACTGAGACCTCTGAAACCATGAGCCACAATAAAGCTTTTCTCCTTATAAATTGATTATCTCAGGTATTTTGTCACAGTAACAGAAAGCTAAGAGATGCTAACAAACAGGGTTTGTAAGCTAGCAGCTCAGGTCTGGGGGCAACTGGAATTTATTCTGCAGGGGGACTCTAGGAGCTGTTGCTCCAGCCCACCAAGGACTCCTAGAACCACATTGGTAAAGTTGGGTTTACAGACTTGCTGCAGTGAGTGAGGGCAAATTTCACGGGAAAACCTAGGGCATCCAAGGAGGATGGTACTAAGAAGGACTTACACTAGGACCTGGGCTTGTGTTGGGGGATTTTTGAGAGGGGTCTAAGGAAGCAGAGCCAGACTGGATGCTCTTAGGAAGGGGGAGCAACTCCATGCTTGGGTATCTTCATGAGTTTTATTAGAATGTGGAGGGGTAAAGGGAGGCTGGCACTGCAGGTGGAATGAAGTAGCAGCCGCTCATCTCACTGAACATAGGAGGGACGTTGGTATTTTCATGGTTTGCCTAGTGGCTTTGTTTGTTCAGTGCCAAGTCAAGATTAGGAAGTGGCTTTATCTGATACTGACCTGTGAGATTGTTTATGATCTGCAGGAGCTGTGAGCGCCAGACCAGCTCTGGCTTCTCACTTCCCAGGACAATTGTGCCAGTATCATGCTACCTGAGGGGTGAAGGAGTGAGGGCATTTATCCACCAGCTCCTGACAGTCACTGATTGAGGGCTCCGGGGGGCATTCACTTGCCCAGACTCTCTGCTCTGCCCTGCATGGCCAGAGGGCCTTTGGGCCTGTTCTTGTTATTTATTTTTAAACTTTTGTTGTTGTGGTTGTGTTGGGGATCAAACCCAAGGTCTTGCATGTGCTAGGCAAGCACTTACCACTGAGCTACATCCCCAGCCGGAAGCTGTTTTAAAATCATTTATGTTTTATTACTATTCAGCAATGTGAGGCCGACAGATCAGGAGAAATTTTGGTGCTCATAGTTCCTAACAGAAGGGGACACAGCATGCCATGGAGGTCACATGGGGCGGTACCAGGGCCAGTCAGAGGCAGAGAGAGGGAGGGAGCAGTGCGCAGGATATTTGTTGTGTTTCCATGGGAAGGAACAGGGAGGCAAGGTAAGCAGGTGTAGGATGCCTAGCTTGAAGAACTCTTCCAGTAGGCTTTGGGGCAGAGGGCTTCCCCCTGGCTGTCTGCTGTCTAGCCCTGGGGTGATGAGCACAGGTGGATAGTGTCCCAGAGTGTGAGAGTCCCAAAGAGGAGGTGGTGGGTGTGATCAGGGTTGGTTGTGTTGCATTTGAGAAGAGTGTGTCCAAGGACTCCTCTACTATCTCTAGGAATTGGCCAGCCCTGGCAAGAGCGGGGTGCACTGTGAGTCCCTATAGGGTCAGCAAGACTCAGATGTCAGAATAAAGTAAAGACTGATATAGGACCCCAAAGGGAGTCTCAAGCAGCTGGGAGTTGGTTTGAGAGGCCCCCCAAGTGGGCATGGCTGAGGAGACATGGTGGGTAACAGGTAGCATCAGCTATGGCTGGCCGGCCGGGGTTTAAGCTCAAGGTCACCTGATGCCAAATTCCACATTCAGAGTCAGCTTGATCTGGTGAGTGGAGAGAGAGAGAAATAAGAGCAAGAGTTTGCCAGGGTGTTGTCAGTTCGACCTGCGTCTCATTCACGCATTTTACACATCATTAGCAGTGTCTGCCCTGTACCTGGTCCCATGGGGCACTCCCAGTTGGTTCCTGTCCTCGAGGTACAACCTGTCTGCTGGGGAGTAGCCCAGCCTGGGTGAGCTGGGCGTCCTTCCTGGCAGCACCTGATGCATGTGGACACACTAGAAAAGTTTCTCAGCCCAGCAGGGTAGGCAGGGGAGTCAGGGCAGTTGGGACACTCTAGACACAGCAATGGGGGACTGGGGGTTGTGGGACTGCTACAGATAGGGCTGTAGGAGAAGGGTCAAATGGCTTCACGGGGGACTGAGGGGCCATTTCTAATCTAAGAAGTACTAGGCTGAGAATGTAGTTAGGGTTAGAGCATGCTCAACTCCCTGAGTTCAATCCCCAGCACCACAAAAAACAAAAACAACAACACAAAGAAGTATCTGTTATGTAGCAATATACATGAGTGCCCTGGCCTATCTAAGCTTCTCTGCCCAACCACAGTGATTGGTCCAGGGTAGTTGGTCCAGGGTCATTTTGGGATGGGGGAGTAGGATGCTAGAAAGGATCCTGCCTCTGGTACTATGATCCACTAGGGCCTTGCTCAGAACCATAAGGCAGTGGGAAGCCACCTGTCCTTTCATGGTGGGAAGAACGAGGCCAACAGACAGAGGGATGTGTGCTGAGTGGAGACAGTGAGGACAGATCCCTGAGGACACGCCAGGCAGGATGGTCCTGGCTGCTTTCTCAGAAAGCAGGTTGAAGTGGGGTTTTTGTCCCTGGAAGGTAGTCACCAAGCAAATGTGTGGCTCACAGACCTGAGCCTGCTTCCCATCCATAAAATAGGGCCAGAGAAGCCCCCATCAGCAGCAGCTGCCTGCTCTTGGCGCAGGCAGAGTGAAGGGCGCATGCAGATGTGGAGCCTGCGCATGACCCTCCCCACCTCCATCTTCCGCCAGGGATGCTTACCCAGTCTGCTGCCAGCACTCAAGTGTCATCTTTCCTCTTTCCCTCAGCCTCGGAGCAGAGGACCCTGCCTATTGGCACTGGAGGTGTGGAGACTAAGGCACAAAGAGCCCTGGTAACACACCAGGTCCCACATGCTGAGCCCAGACAGAGCCCAGTGCCCAGGCTGTAGAGAGGAGTTAGTTCTAGAAGGAGCCATGTTACCTGGGCAGATCCTCACCCCAAGCCTCATCTGTAAAACAGGAGACCACCAAACAGCTTCCCGAGGCTCTGTTTGGCGGGGTCTTGCTAGCCTTACAGACCATTGACAGCCACCCCCAGGAAACTTCAGGAAGACCTCTCTCAAGGGTGCCAGCTAGGCCCAGCCTGCTCCTGTAGGCAGCAGGTGTGCCTGTGGCAGGCTGGCAGAACCTTTCTGTTCAACCTTTTTCACAAGGAGGTAGGGAAAGAATCTGGAGCTCAGAGAGCAGAGGGAGCTTACCCAGGACTGACCAGAGGATAGGTAGGACTGGGCCAGGACTGGGACAGAGGCAGGACTAGAGGAGCACGGAGCTGGTCAGGGCTGAGCGGCCACTGGATGGGGGTGGAGGGGGAGGGGAATCTGGGGAAAGAAGGAGCCAGGCTCTCAGGCTTCTCTGGTGACCAGGCACTAGGGGCTGGCCCTGCTTGTTGGGCAGGTGCCGGGCATCAAAGAAGATTAATGGGCTTCTGAGCATTAAGTCTCAGGTTGCCCTTGACCCTGGGAACCTTCTTACCTCCCAGCTTAGCTAGGAGCAGCTCCTGGCCAATGAAAACAGAGACCCTCCCCCCACTTGGAATTCTATCCTGAGAAGGGAACTTCCTAAAGCATGTTAATGAGGCGTAATCCTAATGGCCCAGTGACCTTGGACTGGACGGTTCCCTTCTTTAAGCCTCAGTTTCCCCATCTCTAAAATGAGAAGTCAGGCTGAACCTTTTCTGAAAAGTACAAATTGGAACTTGGGTTGTGAGTGTGTGTGTGTGTGTGGGGGGGGTGAGATTGTGATTATTTACATTTACAAATTAAGGGAAATTAGAGAATAGATATGTGTTCATTGTAGTAAATTCTGAAAATTCAGAAAAAAACATCAAAAGGCAGGAAGAAGGACCAGTCATTACCTAACAGCCCAACAGCTGCCATGTGAAGGTCCTGGGAGAGGAGGAGGAGACAGGGAACAGGCCCAGACCAGACTTTGTCCCTCCTGTGCCCAGTCGCATGTCCCCAGTGGCCTGGCATGCAGCCAGCACTCAGCAGTGTTCTGTGAATTCTGCGAATCTGTCAGGGTGGCTCGCTGTGTGTTCCCATTCATCATTTCTAAACCAGAAGTTGGTGGCTCCCAGGGGCACTCATCTGCCATTGCCAGGTAGGACGTCCCAGTGGTCAGAGCCTGGCAGGACAGGGGAGTGACTCCAGACAGGGACAGCACTCCAGTCACCTCCTTTGCTCCTACTTGCATGAGGCCATCTAGGAGAATTAGGGACACCCACGAGGACTCCAAACAGGCTGGCAGAAATAGTTTTGGGAATATTTCGCGCCCCGCCCCCCCCCCAGAGATCCAGCTCACTGGAGCTACAAGTGAAGGTTACTTTTCATTTTTAAAAAAGTTCTTTTAGTTTTAAAAAAGTAACAATTTCAAAAAGAGAGGAAACCCATGATGTGTCCTTCGTGCCTCCTTGTCCTTTACCCTTTTGCAATGGAACATTCTGGAGTTGGTCCACTGTGAAAGGTTTTTTAGAATGAAAAATCTCATTTTTCTATGGTGTGGAAATTGAAATCAAGAAGAAAAAAAAAAGCATTTAATTGGGTGGCAGGTGTAGAGTGTTTGCCTGGCATATGCAAGGCCCTGGGCTCCATCCCTAGCATTTAAACACACACACACACACACACACTCACACACACACATACACACACACAAATTAAAAAATAAAGAAAAACAAAAAGCAATTTACATTTCTACAATTATTGTGCAATTAAGGAAAACACACCAAGCCAATTACCCCATCTCCACTAGCAGGCTTATGCCTGGGTCTCCTCCTCCCAGGCCAAGAGGGCCTGTGGGTGTAAGTGGTGAATTAGGGTGGTTGAAGAAAGCTTTGTGGGCGAGGCAATGCCCTAGAGCTAAGCCTCCTGCCCATGCCAGACCCTCACCTTCCCTTGGGAATTTCTTGCAGCACATGTGGTGGCCATTTTACAAAACAGAACACTGAGACACAGGGCTTCAAATCTGTCACAGTCTCTTGCTAGCCCTGGGGGGATGCAGAGCCATCTCACCCTTCAGATGAGAACTTCAAGGCTCAGCACAAGGGTGCCCAACCCTGCCCAAGGGACCACGAGGCCTATCAGAGGACGGCCCAAGTAGTCTATTGTCACTGGTTCCTTTCTCTACAGAGCCTCAGTTTCCCTCCCTGTGTGTGACTGGTGTTGCTGGGCTTTCCAGAAACATGCTATACAACAAGGGGCCGTATAAAAATGGATGGGACAGCCCAGATTGTGGTTCAGTAGGCCCCGGCTCCATTTCCAGTTCCTTCCTGCTGCTTCTGAAGGTAGTTTTGGTGGCTAGTGGGTGTGCTGAGGCACAACAAGATGTATGGCTTCCTGCAGAACACAAAAGAAGTCCTCACGCCACCTTTTGATCCCCTAACAGGACAGATGGAGGCCCAGGGCCAGAGGCCTGGCTTGTTCAGAACACGCAGCTCCATGAAGATTGGAGTTGCGGCAGGCCCAAGGACTGATAGAAGCCAGAAGGGATAAGGAAGAACGTTTCCCTAGAGGCTTTGGAGACACATTCCTGTGCATACCCTGATCTCAGACTCTGACCTTCTTTCAGTGAAATAATAAATATCTGTTGTTAAAAGACACTCTGTCTGTGGTCCTTTGTTTTGCAGGTCTAGGAAATATACACGCCCTATATGGTCAGGTGGTTACAGAGATTGTGCTGGTAAACAGCATAGGTGTTCATTGTTTGGACTCCTGGAGGCCCGAGCCTCAACATGCTAGTATGAGGAGCCACAGACAGACCAGAATTTTTCCACCCCACATAGCTCCATCCTCAATTCAAGAGCCGCCCCCAACCTCCCCTCCCAGCCCCACCATGTGCGAATAGGCTGCTGCCATCACCTGGCAGTGCATGGGGGAGGGAAAAGGAACCCTGAGAGGGGTCCACACAGAACCAGGTGGTGGGCTCAGAGCCAACTGTCAGGGAATACTGGGGACCTAAAGTGTGCTCTGGTGGGGGCTGGAGGAGCAGCAGCCCTATAGATGTTCCTCTCCTTCCCCAGGTGGCAAAGAGGACACACATGCTTGATTATGCGTGAAGGAAATTGAAGAAAGCCATCATGTGTGGCCTACAAGCCCAAGTGGAAACAAGATATTAGGGGATGACACCATGCCTGACGGGCAGGGTGGGGAGCATCTCCTTCAGTGTACTCAGAAAGAGAGGGGAGGACTGCCTTGCTGGACTTTGCTCTGTTTCCACCAGAACATCCACCCCTGCCTGGCCCTAGGGAGCCTGAGAGCCTGGGCCATCTTCCTAGGCTCCTCTGGCTACACTGAGATTCTGGCTGTCCCGGGGCTATTAAGCACATTTCCACTTCATTTCCAGGCTCCACAGAGGTGGGTCCCAGTTTAAATTTTGCTGGCTCAGGTCTTCCATGAGCATTCTCAATTCCTGGGGGCCTGAGACCCCCTACATGTTCCTGCTCACTCAGAGGCTGCTGCAGGTGGAGTTGGGCTGAAGAGCATCAGGCAGGAGGGGGCAGGTCTCTAGGGGGGTGTGTGTGGCCCGAGCCAGACTCCAGGGGGTTGAATCCCCTGTTCTCATTAGCGAGGATTACTATAAGAGCAGCCTGCTCAAGGAGCCTCGGAGGGTATGGCTCACAGTGAACCAAGGGATGGCATAGGGTCCGCCTAAGACGCGGTGAGACCCAGGGAGTCGGAGCGGGCAGGGGAAACAGGGGTTTGCTCTTTTTGCCTTTTGGTATCTGCTGAATCGCGCACCCTAAGAATGCAAAACCCTACACAAAAAATAAACATGGAAAACTATACTAAGAGAGAAGATGGGAAGAACCGGGCAGGAGGGGCCAGGTGAGGGTCCGAAGGGGAAAATGTGGGGCAGAAGCCCTTGAGCGACGCTTCCCATCTGAGGGCTTTGGCGTATTGGGGCTAGAGTTCCCCCAGGTGGTCCCAATCCTGAGTCCCGCCTCCACATCTGGTTCCAGTCCCGGCCCCACCACAAAGATAGGTGTGGCCTGATTGGTGGAAGGCGCCGCGCCCTTGGAGGGCGTGTCCGGGGCGGGGACGCGCTGTCGCCCCGCCCCTCGAGACACCACCCTTCTTCAGTCTCCGCCCCCAACCCCGGCGAACCCAGCCGGCAGCCGGGGAGCGCGCAGGATGCGCGGGGCGCCCGCGACCCTCCGCGGCAGGGCGAGGCCCCGCGGGCGGACCGTGAGCGCAACGTCCGCCCCGGGGAACCGCACAGGTGAGGTTTGGGGCCACAGGGTCCCGAGGTGGGGCTCTGTTCCCTTTTCACAGACAGGGAAGCCGAGGGGCGAGGGAAGGGCTGCTGGGCTGCACAGCTGGGGCGGAGGGGCGCGTGAGTCACTTAGCCGACGGCCTCTCCGAGGACGCACCTTCCCGATCTTCCACCGGCCAGCGGGAGCCCCAGCGGGTCCAAAGCGTGGCAGCGAGTGGTTGGAAAACAGGCGGCGGCATTCAGCTACCTGCCCCGGGTCGGCACACGTGTTCCCGTACGGTAGTCGCTCCGTGGTCCCAGACGCCTGCGGAAATTCGAACTGGCCTCACCTGACGGGGCGCGCAGCCCAAGGGGCGGGAAGGACTAGCCGGGGCGCCGTCTCCGCGCTGGGAGGGTGTTATCTTCGGGGTTCCTTGGGTGGCCACTCCAGCTCCTCTTTACCAGTGGGGAAACCGAGCCTGAGACAGGAATGGCCACCCGAGGTCATCCAGCAGCGGGGCCAGGGATTGGCCTAGGCTCAGAGGCCCAGAGGTCCCTGGAAGGAAGGGAGCCAAAGTGTTTTAAAGTGTTACTTGAAGAATGTGCTAAAAGAGTTTCACCTTCCATGCACAAGGCACTGGGTTCGAATGGGATCTTTGCTCCCGGGATGCTTCTAAAAAGTCTAACCCCTTTCAGAAGTATAACCAAACCGGAACCCTGTTATCTCTGATGTTCCAAAACCTCACTTCAGTGGCCACTGCCCACCAGGGCTGGACCTGAGGGTCTTGGGCAATTCAGGCTGGAGCTGGGTTTTGCCATTTCCCAGAGGAGGAAGCTGAGGTTTGGAGTTGGGGTCTGGTTCTTGCTGTGCATTCAAGAGAAGACTTGCATCTGGGCCTCCTGGGTTTGGTTTAAATACCCATAGTCCCTAATTTGGAGTCCTAACCGCTTGGAGGAGTAGGAATCTAGGGCAAGGAGAGGTGGTGGGACTTACCCAAGGTCAGCCCAAGGCAAGGGAGTGGCTGGAGGTCTGATACTTTTGCACACAAAAGGCTACTTGCTAAGAAAATCAGTAGGGGGTCTCAGAGTTCCTGTCCTTGGTCTGGTCTGGCCCCAGTAACCTGCCCTTGCAGCTTGGTCACCTCTAAGTCGCCTGAGGGTCCTGGACTCTGTGAGCACTTCCTGGACATGAATCCCCTTGTTGAGTTTGGGGTTTCTCTGACCTGGTTCTCTCTGCACTCCAGTTTCCCCACGTGCTGAGTGGTACAGATAGTATACCTGTCCCCAGGTTGTGGACAGGCAAAGTGGCATCAGGGCCTGAAGCTCCTGTCCTCTTGGGGGTAAAGTGATGGCTTTACCTGATCTGAACTCTGTGGCTCTCTGCCATCAGCCTCTGGTGCTGTGAAGTGAAGGGGTGGGGTTTGGGGTGTCGTGGAGACAGTTTAGCACTGTCTAAAACTGCATTTGGGGTGTATTTTTCCCCACAATCTGTAGAATGGGGCCATTACCATAGGCTTCCTAGAGTGGATAGGAGAGAGTAGAGTAGTCCGGATGGCTTGGCATCCTGAGGGTCTGTGGTCTTCCTATGGGTGGGGGAGGCTGGCTCCGAGTAGGGTTTATGTGTGTAAATGGCCGGCACCTGGCCCTGCTCCCGGGGCAACGCCTGCACTCCCTGATCTGGGAGGTTGTCCAGGAACACAAGGTTCCAGTGGCTGAAGACGACCCCCCTGGCACTCCTGGAAGGGACTGTGAAAGGTCTGGAAAGAGAGATAGCAGGAGGCCCAATGGACAGATGAAGGTATGCTCCGGATAGTCCTCTTGGCTTTCCTGTATAGCCACAGAGCCAGGCTGTGCCCATTTTACAGAGGAGAAACAGGCCCAGTGGGAGCCAGTGTGAATTAAAGTGAGGCTTTCCTAACCCTGAGACCTGGCCTCCTGCTAGGGTACCAGGAGAGCTGCGGGGTAAGCGGCCTAGCTCCCTGGAGCCTCAGCCTCCATCTCCAGGGATTTGGGGGGCACACCTTTCCTCAGTTGGATTCATCCTAGTTTTGTTCTGAAAGAGAGTGCACACTCTGGAGTGTGAGGCTCATCCTGGGAGACCGAAAGCTTCAGGGGTTCTGAAGCTCGAGTCCACCCTCTATAGAGAAATGGGCTCAGAGAGGGCAAGTGACTTGCCTAAGGACACACAGCTGGGGTTGTGGACCTCCCACACTCAGTATTGGAGACACATGCTGTCCCTGCTGTTGGGTTTTGGGGGTCTTGCTCTCAGAGGAAGACCAAGATGTGCCTAAGTTGCCCTCTGAGTAATTTCTCCTGAGAAATCCCATTTTGCATTTGAAGAAACTGTATCCCAGAACAAGGTCTCACTGGCAGGTGAGGATCCAAGCCCGGCTGTGAAGTCCCACAGCCCCGAGGAGGCAAGGTCCAGTGGCCCACCTCTCCCCTCCCTATATCCCCACAGCCTCTGTCTGACAGCATCAAAGGAACTTATTAAAAAGGTCATGGTGTGGGGGCCTCTGGCTCTAGAAAGGAGGACAGAGGAACTGGTCCATGGTCCAAGGTCCCAGATAAAAAATTAACAAGTAAGGATCTTTCCCAGATACGAGGCCAGTCTCTGGAGGCAGGGGGAGGAGAAGGCTGGGAGGATCAGGGCCCCACCCATGGCCGGCCACATGCCCCTTAGCTGCAGCCTATGGGCTGGGCAGAGGTGTCAGGTGGGGCTGAGGGCCCTTGTGGGCCAGGAGGGTGGCCCTGCTGTGTCCTTCCGTCTTCACCTCCATCCTCTGAGACATGAGAAGGCCAGGCTGGGTCTTGTGGGTTCCTGTCTTTTTGTTTGCGTTTAACCCATACACTTAATTTTTTTTTCTGTTGTTTTTTCTTCTCCTTGAAGATTTACTTCCACATAGTGAAAAAGGGGGGGTCTCAGGAGTGCCTGAGTGAAACTGTACTAGAGCAGGACCCAGAGGGTGAGGGCTCAGAGGCCTGAACAAGCGAAGGACTGGGGGATACACAGTTTACAGTGTCCCTAAGGCTGTAGGTGCAGCAGAAGGATATCTGCCTCAGTGTGGCTCTGTTCCTCCAGTAGGTGAGTGCTTCCTCTTGAGCATGGGTTGTCTTCAAGGACAGTTGGGGAGGGAGCATCCCTGCAAAGGGCCTCGTTCTGGCATTTGGGCATTTTAAGTTGTGAGCAGGTAGGATTTGACCCTTAGGCACCAAGTATAGTGAGAGGGCTGCAGGGGCTCAGGGCAGGGTGGCCCTGGGTCTGCAGGATGTGGGGTTCGGTGAGGGGGTGGCTACAGGTCTCTGGGCTGGGGTGGAAGTCAAGGGTGGCCCTGAGTCTGCAGGCTGTCAGGGGATCTCTCTGTGAGCTGGTCTCTGTTGTTTGGTGGTGAGGAATGAAGCGTTGGTGGCTTCTCAGAACATCTCTTGGAGGGGTACAAGCTTCATCAACCACTGTGCTTCCTGCCCACCCCGTCCTTTTTGCCCATGTCCTGAGAAAAGGGCCACCCCAAGGGGCCCAGTGACCAGGCTCCCAACTTGGTGCTGCTGGTGCTGGTCTGGGAGCCTTGGACAGGTCTGTGGCCCTCTGTTTCCTCATCTAGACAATATGCTCAGCCCAGAGGAAGAATGTGTTGCCCTCCCAGGCCTAGGGATGGGTACAGGAGACCCTGATGGGATCTGAGCTTTGGGGATCCCTGGGGACCATGGACTAGGGGATGGAGGTCCCAGGGTAACTTGGACTTGGAGGGAGACCTGTGAGGTGAATGTCCCCTGAGTACCATGAGTTTGGTGCCCTGGGTCCCAGCATGTCCTGAGGTGGTTGGGATGTGATTTAAGTCCCACCCTGGGCAATGATCTCGTGGGCCAGCCCCTGTCTCAGGCACTCACAATGTAGTCCCTCCTGTGACACTGGAAGGCAGATCACCCATTGTGCAGATGGGGAAACCTGGGGGACTTGAGGAATCCATGCCCAGGTCCTGGTGCTGGAAAGTGACAGGTCGGCATCAGACCCCAGGAGCCCAAGTGGAGAGAGATGGTGGGAGGCTCAGAGGGGCATTCCCAACAGGGACCTCTCACTGGCATCCAGCAAGTGACTTTGCCTCCCTGCACCTGGCTTGGCAGATGGGTTCAAGGAAGTGGGCCTCTGGGCCTCCCTTCACAGGTAGAAGCCTCCCGGAGACACACAAGGAGGCCCAGCAGGGCCACGAATGAGGCTCATCCTGCTACCTTTCACTGTAACTTCCCCCAAATGTCTTTGTTTTATTTTTAAGGGAAGAACCAGTCCAACAACTTGGCGAGGAGCTGGGGAGGTCTGCCTTGTGAGACCTGCTCCCGCCCCCTGGTTTGGCTGGCTAGAAAGACAGAGTCTGATGTCATATTCAGGACCCTGCCTGCATTTAAAGCCCCCTTCCCCTTCTGAGTCTCCTGGAGACGGCCTCCGTCACCCCTGCTGGGTACCAGCCCTCTCTGCCCACCCTGCATAGACAGTCACCGGACCAGTGTGTCCAGCTCGGGCTTGGGTTCCAAACTGTTCTGTGCTTTTATTGAAGTCTTTAATTGGAAGATACATCCTGGGGTTCTTACAGGTCTGCTAGCGCTGGCTGGTCCCCTTTCTTTGGTTGTGGGTCGATGACTTTACCTTCCAACCCTCAAGTTTGTGAAGCTCAGTGACGGGCGGATGTTCTGTCTTTCGAGATGTATGGCCTCTGAGTTGTGGGTGGCTTACCTTGTGAGATGTGCCCTAGGACAAGCACCTCCCCACAGCGGAACCCGGCACAGAGCACAGGATGTGGCTGTTGACAGAAGAAGCGAACCCAGTTGGGACGTCTCGGCGCCCCCCGCCTTCTCCCCACCGCACTGTCCACACCACTCTTTCTAAGACACTTAGGGGAAGTTGTTGGTTTCCTTGCTGGGGCCACAGTCAACTCGTCTAGGCCTTGCCCCACCTTGTCTGGTACGGCATTTTCATGTGGAGACACAGACCCAGGGCAGGAAGTGACCAGGGTCCCCTAGCTGATAAGGCCTGACCCACCTTCAACCCTAGTCCTCTTGCTCCAGAGCTGGGCCTGGCTTCCTGTTCACCACATTCTTCTTGTATGGCAGAAATTTCTGTTCCTGGACTTTTGGCAGTGGGTAGTGTGTCTGGGCCCAGGGTGCGGAGTAGGACAGCCACTCCTGCCCACCAGAGCCCTCGTGGTCAAGAGGGGGCTATACCGGGAGTGAGTTCCATGAGAGCAGGCTGCTTGACAATCCCCCCACATCTTTATTACTTTCAAACTTGCAGCAGAGGAGAAAGCGCCACTGTGCCCCTCCCGTGAGCTCTGCCCAGACCTCTCCATCCCTTCCTTTCCTTGTTCTCTACTCCAAGCATTGTTTTTCCTGTAGGGGCCTCAGACACACTAGCTCACTGGACTCTGTCCCCAGCCACAGGCATGTGATTTTATTGTTTTATTTATTTTTGGTACCAGGAGTTAAACCCAGGGGCACTAAACCACTGGGCTACATCCCCAGACCTTTTTTGTACTTTTTTAGAGACAGGGTCTCACTGAGTTGCTTAGGGCCTCGCTAAGTGGCTGAGGCTGGTTGTGATCCTCCTGCTTCAGCCTCCTGAGCCGCTGGGATTACAGGTGTGCACCACATGATATTTTTCAGTGAAGTTCTGGATGAGTTCAAATCCAGCCATTCATCCTGCCCATTCATTGGGCAGACAGCCATGAGCGCTCTCCCCCTCTCGGATTCCCCTCCCTCAGATCCCCTTGCTGTGCCTACTCCCAAACATCTGGGGAGGCTGGGCCTCCTCTCCCTGGGGCCCAGCCACAGAAGAATGCAGAAGTTGCAGCTCTAAATTGAGGACTGGGAAGTGTTGAGTCCTGGGGAAGAGCCACATGACTGTGGCTGTATCTGCCGTGGCTCCACAATCCTGTGTCCACCTCCCTGGCTGGCAGGATAGGATGCATCTAGATCACAGGATTCTCCTCCCTGGAGAGCACCCATCACCACTGTCGTCTGTGAGGACAGCCTTCCTTCTGCACTGATGATGACACCAGGCCGGGAGATCAGGAAGAGCCCAGACTTGGAGTCAAGAGTTTGGATCTGAGGGCCTGTAAGGGTCAGCCCAGGGTTTTAGAGCTGAACCTGGCCCAGAGGGATGCTCAGTCAGTGTCACTCTGATGTCGCCTCCTGCAGAGCAGTTCCTCAGGCTTTCCCTGCCCTGCACACCTGCCAAGGATTTGTGCACTCCTCCCCTTCAAGCCTCTTAAGCTTCCAGGTGTGGTGCACACCTGTCATCCCAGCAATTCAGGAGGCTGAGGCAGGAGGATCATCAGTTGAAAGCCAGCCTCAGCAACTTAGCAAGGCCCTGAGCAACTTGGCAAGACCCTGTCTAACAATTTTAAAAAATATAGGGATATGCTCAGTGGTTGAGCACCTCTGGATTCAATCCCCAGTACTAAAACAAAAACGGAAAACACCCAACAACAACGACGACACCTCGTCAGCCTTGTGGCTTTCTTGTTTTCTTGCTTGATTGCTTTTTTTTTTTTTTTTTTTTGTGGTGCTGGGAATTGAACCCTGGGCCTCAGTCGTGCTAGACACTCTACCACCAAGTTACATCCCCAGCCCCTTGTGGACTTTTAATTCTGAACAAGATAAAAAGCAAAAAAACAGGTCTTGAGTGTGCGTAAATATCATTATTTTTTTTTCAGTACTGGGGACGGGACCCGGGGCCTTGGCATGCTAGCTAGGCAAGTGCGGTACCATTGAGCTACATTCCCAGCCTTTGCAGAGACTCTTTATTAGCATGGTTTCCTCATTCCATATAATCCACCCATTTACATACAGCTCAGTTACTTTTAGATGTACAAACATCACCTCAGTCAATTTTAGACTATTTTCACTACATCAAAAAAGCCCTCGTTCTGGGCCTTTCATGTAAGTGGGAATCGTACAATATGTGGCCTTGTGTGTCACACTTCTTTCACTTGTAACGCTTTCAGTGTTCAGCCATGTTGTACCATGTATTAGTGCTTCGTTTCTTTTTTTGATTGAGGCATATTCCCTAGTATAGCTGGACCATATTTGGTTTATCCATTTTTTAGGTGACAGACATTTGGGCATTTCGACTTTGTGGCCATATTCATAGTGCTGTATGCAAATGAGCCTTTGCCTACAAGTTTTTGCATGGACATGTGTTTTCATTTCTCTTGGGTGTTTACCTCGGAGTAGAATTACTGGACTATATGGTAATCCTGTGTGTAACATCGAGAAACCACGAGACCATATATAGTAGTTGGCTTGGTGGATATGAAGTGGTACCCCGTTGTGGTTTTGATTTACATTTCCCTGAAGGCTAACGTTGAGAATTGTTTCATGTGCTTACTGGTGGCTTTGGTGTATCTTCTTTAAGGAAATATCTGTTCAGATCCTTTGCTCATTTTAAAACTTTGTATTTTATCATTGAGATGTAATAATTCTTTATACACTTGAGATGTATCTCTTATCAGATATGTGATTTGCAGATATTTCCTCCCAATCAGGAGGTTGTCTCTTCACTTCATTGTGTTCTTTGCAGAACACTGTCTTTAATTTTTATGAAGTCCAGTTTTTTTTCCTTGCATTTTTTTTTTTTTGGTGTCATATCTAAGAACCATTGCCTAAAGTCACAAAAAAATGTACCCTAGGTTTTCTTTGGAGTTTTATAGTTTTAGATCTTGCATTTAGGTTTTGATTCATTTTAAAGTTATTTTTTGGCATATGGTGTGAGGTAGGGGTCCCACTTCATTATTTTGAACGAGAATATCCAGTTTGCCAAGCACCGATTATTGAAAAACTATCATTTTCCCAATTATTTTGTCTTGGCACTGATGGTGAAATCAAATGACTGTAAACGTGAGGGTTTATTTCAATTCTGCCGAACTGCTCTGTTGGTCTGTCCTTATAGTTTTGAAATTGAGAAGTGAATCTTCCAACTTTGTTCCTTTTCAAGGTTGTTTTGGTTATTCTAGAGTCTTTTTTACATTTCCATATGAATATTCAGACCAGCTTGTCAATTTCCACGAAGATGGCAGCTGGATTCTGACAGGGGTTGTGTTGAAACTGTAGTTTTGAGGGTATTACCATCTTAATAATATTCAGTCTTCTGATCCATGAGTGTGGGATGTTTTTCCATTTATTTAGGTTTTCTTGAATGTCTTTCAACAATGTCTTGTAGTTTTCAGTCTAACTTGTGCTTCTTTTGTTAAATTAACTCCCACATAATTGTTTCTACTGCTTTTTTTTTTTTTTAATGAAATTACTTTCTTTCATTTTCAGTTTGCTCATTGCTACTTTACAGGAACACAACTAATTTTTCTATGTCGACTTTGAATCCTACAATGTTCCCTATTGGGATTGTTATGAGTGCTGCCTGAGCCAAGGAATGTGGGATGCTTTTTGAACACAGTATTCTGTGCAGACGTGTTGTTGTTGATAGTAATGCTGATAATGAGCAAGGAACCATCAGATTGGTCCTGCCAGACTGGAAGCTCAGCCTTCCCTAGATACTGAAGGGACATACAAGATGGCGGCTTCCAGTGATTGACTCTCAACTACTGCAGTTGATCCCTTGCTCAACCAGTGACTATGTGGCCTCAGTGTCATTGAACCTTGGTGTCTAGGGCTGTAAAATTAGATGGCATACCTTATTTCCAAAGATCCCCAGGGCTCCTGACCTGGTGTTCTAGGGACCTTGAAAATGCCTCAGCATTTCACCTCATTCCTTCCTTATACCAGCCTGACATGGGCAAGCAGCTGTTGTGCCCACGAGGCCCAGGGGACTTCTTTATCTGGGCCCCAACTTTTGTGGCCCTGCAGAACTCAGAGCCCCACAGTCTCAAGTTCACATGCTTGTTTCCCTAGCCACCAAAGCACTCAGCCCCTGTCAGAGTATAATCTGGGTGTTATTTTGATTTTATTATCACTGTCTCCTCAGAGACCTGGGTGGCCAGGCAAAGTCCCAGATACTCAACAGGGCACTGGGATAAACTATTCCTGAAGCTTTGTTCAGATTTTACCACAAAGATGGTGGCTTAACTCCAGCCAGAGTTTATTTCTGTCTCTTATTAGGATCCGAGAGGTTGGTCAACCCTTCCACACATCTCTGCTTCCCAGCCTGGAAGTGGCCATAGACACCCGTATTTATATCCCATTGGCCAGGCACTGTCACATGGCTACTTGCAGCTGGGAAGTGTAGTTTTCTATGGCAGCCTTGTCCCCAGCTGCAACTGTGGGGTGAGGAGAAGGGACACTGGTGGGCAGCCATAGCCAGGGATGGAAGCAGTGGTTGAGGGTGCCCAGATCAAGCTGGAGTGGGCTCCCTCAATGGATATGTGAGGTACCAATTCTATCCCTACTGTCTCCCTGCCCAGTGCCCTTGGGATGTCATTCAGCCTTGCTGTGCTTATAAGGAGGAATTATAGGGCTGTCATACAAACTAGCATTCATTAGCATGCGGTGTTTGTGTTAATCCTGAACCAGGCTTCCACTGCTTCCCAGACATCAGGCTCAATGGGACATGTGTGCCCGGCCCCCAGGGGATGGTCCTAGCTGGGGGCATCAGGCACAGGATAGAAGAAGGTCACAGCAGGTCAGCATGGAAGATGGGCCCCATCAGCCCATGTCTGGGTCTCTGTCCTTGTCTGCTTGAAGGGAGGCAGACAGCCGCAAAGGTGCTCAGGTGGCCTTTGTCACAGGCTGCCTCTTCCGTCAATGCTCAGAAACTCAGGAGATAGCAGAAAGAAGAGCCTCTTGCACTTGGGCACTGCTTGGGACATCCTTAGCGGTTTCACTGAGCATTCCCGAGCATAGAGGAGACACCTGTGCCGGTTAGCAGGGAACAGGGAAACGTTTCATCCCCAGAGCAGAGCCCTGCGCCGCAGTAGGAGGGCCCAGCTGCCGGTCCACGTGGAAGTGATAAGTCTCAGGTGCATCGTGCAGGGAGAGAGAAACCGACAGAAGGGCACATGCTGTGTGCATGCATACGGAGAAGTTACATGGGTCCCCCTTCTGTGGTTCTGAGTCCACCCTGTGACTGTGAGCTGTGTGACCTCAGGAAGTAACACAACCCCCCCCCCCCCCCCACACACACACACACACACACACCATGGTTTTGCTTGTTTTTCACATGGGAATAAGGGTGGTTCTCCCTGGGAAGATGGTCGTCCTGTGGATGGGTTAGTACATGTAAAATGTGTACAATAGTGTGCAGCACACGAAGTCCCTTGGAAGTGCCAACTTTCGTTGTTGGTACTGTTTCATAAAAAATCCGGGGGTTGCTGCATCCAGAGCATCTCTCTGTGTCCTTTTTTTTTAAAGACTTGGAGCTCGCTGTGTTTCCCAGGCTGGCCTTGAACTCTGGGTTCAAGCAGTCCTCCCAAGTAATGGGGACTGAGCACTCAACAGCGTGCCAGGCTTCCTGTGTGCCTATGTATCATGGTAAACACTTTGTAGCCGTTTGTTGCCTATATATTTGTAGGACTGCCTGTTTGTACCTTGATTCATAAATCAGTGACTACAGCTGGAGACATAATTTCTAATTTTTCACTGTTCCTGGTAGCTCTGAGGGGAGTGTCCTGATACAGAGTCTTGGCAGAAAGTTCTTCATGCCTTTGGCTAAGTTCTCACGGGCGTCTACAGCACAGACCTAGGACACACTTACCAGGCTCTGTCCAGACAGGTTGGGATCTGACCCCGATCTAAGAGGAGCCCCTTCCCAGCCCTGGCTGATGTACATGATTGGTTTTTCTTTACTTACTGATTTTTATATTTGTTTGTGCGGATCTGGGAATGGGACCCAGAGCCAGGCACAGGCTTGGCAAGTGCTCCGCCACTGAGCCACATCTCCAGCCCTGTTTCTTTGAACTTTTGCCGCTTGATAAGGCAAAGATTCGATCTCATTTGGATGAGCATTTCTTCGAAGGCTGTGTGGGTGAGCATGTTTTCGTGCCTGTTGGCCATTTGTTTCTCTTGTCAATTGCTGTTCACATATTAGTTCATAAAAAAAAAAAAAAGTGTGTGTTTGGCTCTTACTGATGTGTAAGATTCTTACAAATTAAGGATATTGAAACTTCGTCCTGTTTTCCAAATATCTTTTCCTAATTTTTCATGAGTTGATGTTTGTTTTTCAATGATTAGGGAGTTCAGCTTCTGCTTTTACTTTTTATGCAGTCAAATCTATTGATCTATTGACTTTCTTCTTTGGTACTAGGGATTGAACCCAAGGGTGCTTTACCACTGAACTGCATTCCCAGCCCTTTCTAAATTTTTTATTTTGAGACAGGGTCTTGTTAAGTGGCTGAGGCTGGCCTCAAACTTGCGATCCTCCTGCCTTAACCTCCTGAGTCGCTGGGATGACACATGTGTACCACTGTGCCCAGCTTCCTCTCTTTCCTTGCTGTCTGCCTTTGAACTATACTTAGGTGATAATTGTTTTTGTTGTTGTTGTTGTTGTTTTTTAATTGGTTGTTCAAAACATTACAAAGCTCTTGATATATCATATTTCATACATTTGGTTCAAGTGGGTTATGAACTCCCATTTTTACCCCGTATACAGATTGCAGAATCACATCGGTTACACATCCACGTTTTTACATAGTGCCATACTAGTGACTATTGTATTCTGCTGCCTTTCCTATCCTCTACTATCCCCCCTCCCCTCCCCTCCCATCTTCTCTCTCTACCCCATCTACTGTCATTCATTTCTCCTCCCTTGATTTTTTTCCCCTTTCCCCTCACATCCTCTTATATGTAATTTTGTATAACAATGAGGGTCTCCTTCCATTTCCATGCAATTTCCCTTCTCTCTCCCTTTCCCTCCCACCTCTCGTCCCTGTTTAATGTTAATCTTTTTCTCATGCTCTTCCTCCCTGCTCTGTTTTTAGTTACTCTCCTTATATCAAGGAAGACATTTGGCATTTGTTTTTTAGGGATTGGCTAGCTTCACTTAGCATAATCTGCTCTAATGTCATCCATTTCCCTGCAAATTCCATGATTTTGTCATTTTTTAGTGCTGAGTAATACTCTATTGTGTATAAATGCCACATTTTTTAATCCATTCATCTATTGAAGGGCACTTAGGTGATAATTGTGTATTTTCCTGTATTGTCTAATGCTTGTTTCTTTAGAATACACAGACTGTCTTTAATGCAGGGTCCACTTCTACTTTGTCCCTTAGCTGGGAGCCCCATGTGATTCTCCAGCTTCCTGCAACCCTTGGAGGATCTTCCGCCACCCCACAGTGGGCTGCAGCACCCCAGCTCTGCCAGCAACGCCATGCCGCCCCCCCCACCAAGTGCTGCCCTTGCTCCTCACAGCTGTCTCTCTCCCTAGGCACGTGTGCTCAGCTGCAGCCACCCCCAAAGGGCACCTTGCAAGTCCTCCGTGGCGATGGCGCTTCTGTGGGGACTGTGCTCGTTTTCCACTGCCCCTCGGGCCACCAGATGGTGGGCTCCGGCCTCCTCACCTGTGCCTGGAAGGGGAGTATCGCCGACTGGTCTTCGCAGACCCCCGTGTGCAAGTGTAAGACCCTCCTCCCTCCTGAGCCACCCCAACCCTGCAGCTGCCCAGAGTGGGGGCCTAAAGCCTGTCACAGGGACCCAGGCTGGGTCCGTGCTTGGGAACTGCTCCCTGCGTGGCATGTGGCTTGGCAGTGGCCTGGAGACCCCTCACAGCTCCCCACCTGCAGCGTGGACTCCAGTCTTATCTTTTGGCTTCAGATCCTGGCTCTGCCACTGCTGTGCCCCTGCCACCAAGGGGCCGTGTGTGCTGTTGGAGCTGGCACTTTGTCGTCTGTGAGACAGGAAGCTGTGTTCGTCCATTCCCTCCTCTCTGCATGCATGTGGCACACTCCGAGAGGATGTGCCACATGCCAAGAATTCTAGGTACCGAGAACACAGAGCACAGGAAGTACCTGACCCCAGAGCAGCCAGTCCCGGGAAGGGTCGTTTGTTGAGTTTTTGGTTATGGTTGTTGAACAGGGTGTTGCAAGGTTAACGAGGCAGCACTGCTGGCCCTGCACGGCTTCTCCAAATGGAAGCCCTGAAGGTTCTGTTAATGTGCTTTGTATGTAAAAATGACTTTCGAGTCTCAGAGGCAGAACAGCTGGGCAGAAGCTGGGCGGATGTTCTGCAGGACTTGTCAGGGCCTTTACCCTCGTGGGCTGATTGGATCTCTGAGAAAGAGGGGTGTCTCTAAGGATTAGACTCCAAGAGGCAGAAAACCAAAATAACAGTTGTCACCAAGGAGGTGCTTCCACTGTGGGGATGGGTGGCCAGGCTTGGAGCATGCTCCACCTCTGTGGGACCAGGGACCCTGCCCTTTGGTGGCTATGTTGGGCATGGCCCCAGCATTGTGACCCAGTGTCACAGCAGTTATTTCAGGCAGGATTTTGGGGGTGAGGGGGTTCCTAGCAGCAAAGCATCCTCCCCCATATTTCAGAGAAGATTCTTGGGAGTTGTCCTGGTCACTGCCTCTGTCCCCCACTGGCCAGAACATGGTCATGTCAGCACTGTGGGTGGAGTCTTCACTCTGGATGGGCAGTGTCCAGCTAGAGAGTAGGGGAAATGGAACTGGACCAGGAGCCAAGCCATGTCTGCTGTCAGGGGAGGGTACAAATTAGATTCCTGGGACCTCTTTTCCCCATACTTCCCTTAGAATCTGATGAAACTGGTACTCAGTGCATAGTTGAGGTCACACGGCTCATGTGTGTGAATGACCTTTGACCCCACTGATGGGCATTTTTCTTGCTTTTGCCCTTTCCTGGAAAATGACTTGAGAAGGCCCCTGAAGAGTCTTGCCTGCTTGGAGCTTTGTGGAAACTCGGGCAGTGGGCTGGGCAGGTCCTCACCGAGGCTGTGTCCGCCATCATCTCTGTGCCAAACCACCCTTCTGCTCTGCAGAAGGGTAGGAGTCCAGGGGGTCATTAGTCCCTGTCAGAGCTTTTCCAATTGGCTATCTTGCAAACTCCTGCACGTCCTGCAAAACCCTGCCCAAATGCTCCTCCTTGGGGAAAGTCTTCTCTGGTGCCACTCCCGATACAGTTTGCACGGACCTTTGTCTCAAGCCACCGGTACTTCCCTGCCTGCCCCAGAGTGGGGCTCCCTGGGGGCCAGCCAGGCTCTGTCCACCTCTGGCACCCATCCTGGGCCTGGTGGTCTGGGAGAGCCGCACCAGGATCTGGTGGTTGTCTCCCCTCCAGCTGTGCCGCCCCAGGAGGCCTTCGGCTTCAAGGTGGCAGTCATCGCCTCCATCGTGAGCTGTGCCATCATCCTGCTCATGTCTGTGGCCTTTCTCACCTGCTGCCTCCTCAAGTGTGTGAAGAAGAGTGAGCAGCAGCGGCGCTCCAACAGGTACGGCAGCCTGGTGGCCCGGGGACCTCCCACCTCCCGCAGGGCTCACTGTCCCACAGACTGCCCGTCAGCCACAGCCCACAGGGGAAGGGTGGCCCTCCCAAGGCTTTCTTCTTTCTCCCCACAGTAATTCTTTTCTTGTTTGTAATTTTTTTATTGTGGGTAAAATACACATAACACGAAAGTCGCCTCTTAGCTGTCATTAAGGACACTAATGGTGTTCTGCAGCCATCGGTGCTGTCCAGTGCTAGAACTTTCTACCACCAGGTTTTGGACCAGGCCACTCTCCTCCTCTGCTGCTCTTGGTTGCTTCTGAGCGGCTGTGGTGAGCTCAGCTGCAGGAGAAGCTGTGTGGCCTGCAGCCCTCAGATATGCCCTGCCCGGCTCTTCCAGAACTTTGTCCAGCTGCACGGAGGTGCACCCTGGACTTGTGTGGAGCGCACCTCTGCGTGTGTACTGCTGTCGGGGACAAGAGTGGCTGCTCGGTGTCCTTTACCCTGAACTCTCTCCTCTAGGATGGCGCAGCTATGGCACCAGCTGAGGGGCGAGGATCTGGAGACGGTGCAGGCTGCGTACCTTGGCCTCAAGGTCCACAACCAGAACAACAGCAGCAGCCACAAACCCAGGAGCCATCCCAGCCAGGCGCACGACAACCACAGCTTCACCACGTGGGTGGCCTGGGTCCATAGGCATGGGGCGGGTAGGGGGTGCAGGTCCCGGGCCTCAGCTCCCAACCCTAAAACAAGAGGCTGGGGTCATTCTAGTCCTCTGTAGCAGCTGGGGCCTGCAGGTGCTCATAACTGCCCCCCCACACTGCGTCTCTTGAGAATTCAGACCTCCAGGATTGCAGACGCTCGTAGGGCTCTGCGCTGTGCTACTCCTCTCTCCACCTCCCTCCACCTCCCTTCCCCTCCCTTCCCTTTCTTTCTCTCTCAGTACACATCACACTCTTTTTTTCTCTGAACCAGTACAAGTCCATTTCCTTTCCTGACTCCAGAACGCTGGCCCTGACCTCTGCTAGGTAGAGGGCGTCCACACCTGGCTGTTGGCATTCAGGCACCGTCCTGAGCTCCAGGATCACATACAGCACTTGGCCGCCAGCTCTCTGGGCTCCTTAAACTGGGACAGGCTTTTTCTCCCATGTGGTGTGGACTTCTGAGGTCTCGAGACCACCCATCTGCATCCCTCTGGTGTTTCACACCCCGCTGCAGGGTTTGCACTTGTGGCCTGGACGCTACGTGTGCTGACAGGGCCAGGCTGCCCTCGTGGGGAACGAGACTAGGGTCTCTTGGCTGAGGCGAGTCCCCCACATCCCTCTATCATCCAGGCATGATGTAGGGGCTGAGGCGCGTGGGCTCCGCGTCCAGGGGTGACCCTGCTGGATTCTGCCTTTGTTGAGTGTGATTGTGCTGTATCTCGAGGAGAGCAACCGTGAGATTTTATTTTATTATTTTTTTTTAATCCTTCCTTCCTTTTCATTGTGTTACTTTAGTATCACTTTGAACTCGTAGGATATTCTGTTCCAGAACGTGCATCATGACAAAATATCACGAGTACACAAAAGTAGAGAGAAGGCTGTCCCCAATCTCCTGTCCCACCTCCTGCTTTCTGGGGCTGCCATTTGTCCCTCCTTTTCCTCACGCTTCCCGTGGGCTCCGTTGTCCTTTGGGAGGAGTGTGCTGACGGCGCCGAGTTCTTCTGATATGTCCCATCATTCTCCGAGCACCTCCTGCCCTGCACGGGGCGTTCTGGCTTCTCTAGTGCCTTCTGTGCTTGGCTTGGAGCTGCTCTCTGTCCCACCTGTGTCTCCTGAGGCAGCAAAGTGCTTGTTCCCAGCCCTGTGGCCTTAGGTCGCATGATGAGCGCTCCATGCCTCAGCTCCCTTGCCTGGCAAGGATCAGGTAGTGCCCGTGTCCTGGCGCTGTCAAGGTGACCGTGGACCATGTTGTGCCCCTTCCTTGCCCCAGGCTGAGAGCTCAGAGTGTACGCGTCATTGTGCCCTTCTTGTGCAGAGGAGGAAACCAAGGCACTGGGGTGGGGACCCGCATGCTCCTGTGTTCTGTGTAATTGCTGAGCCTGGCCAGTGCCTGCAAGAGAGTAATCCATTTTCCCATGTCCTTCCCTGAAGCCTCAGGGTCACCTGTGAGTCAGAAACTGACCTGTGAACTCTTTTCCTTAAAGACACATTCCTCTTTACCCTAGTAGTCTGAGGCCTTTGGAATCCCATTGTTATTAATAGTGTTAGTATTTTTAGACAGGGTCTCCCTATATTGCCTAGGCTGACCTTGAACTCCTGAGGTTCAAGTGATTCTCTAGGCTCGGCCTCCTGAGCAGCTAGGACTAGAGGTGTGCACCACCACACCTGGCTAGAAACCTCATTCTTCTTTATTTTTTTTTTCCCTTTGGTACCAGGGATGGAACTCGGGCACTTAATCACTGAGCCACGTCCCCAGGCCCTTTAGTTATTTTGAGACAGGGTCTTATTTGCTAAGTTGCTTGAGGTCTCATTAAGTTGTTGAGGCTGTGCTTGACCTTGCGATCCTCCTGCCCCAGTCTCCCAAGTTGCTGAGATTATAGGCGTGCACTGTTGTGCCTGACTGGATGTCTCCTTCTTAATAGCTACCTATTATGCCACATGCCAACACCTGTTAGTTCCTCCCCTACTGAATAGTCAGATTGGGGGTAAATGTCTTTGTGCCTAGAGCTGTTTTTCTTTTTGTTTTTAATTTTATATGTTATGGTGCTGGGGGTCCAACCCAGAGGCATATGCATGCTAGGTGAGCACTCTATCACTAAGCCACTCCACCCAAGCCTGTTTTGTTGTTGTCGTTGTTTGTTTGGTTGCTTGGTTGGTTTTTGGTTTTTTTGAGCTGGGGTCTCTCTCTGTGGCCCAGGCTGGCCTGAAACTCCTGAGCTCAAAGGATCCTCCCACCTCAGCCTCCCAAGTAGGTGGGACTATAGGCATGTGCCATCACACCTGGCAGAGTTTCTCTTTTGAACAACATCTTTGAGGGTGATTCCAGGAGTCAATTATTTAGGCCAAAGAATCTGTGTATTTTTATCACCAAATTTTTCTCTGAGAGCTCTGAAGAAGCTAGTTCAGTCATATTTTCTGAGAAGCCACATCCTCACTGAGAGCTAGTGATTTGTTTACTGCCTTCTTAGCTGGTATAAATTTTACAGATCACTTTTATTGGCATTTCTTTGCTTCATCTGGAGGGTGAATATTTTCTCCAAACCCCCCTTCCAGGGGCGCTACTGATGTTACTCCCTCTCGGTTCCTCTGCGTGACCTGTTCAAGCTTTCTCCCCAGTAGGAGGTGGTCTGTGTCATGGACAGAGCTTGACCTGCCAACTGGCCACAGGGATCTTACAGGCTCTGCTCCTTCTTGGTTTGGTTGGGCTGTGTTGAGTGTGTGTGTGTGTGTGTGTGTGTGTGTGTGGTGCTGGGGACTGAATCCAGGCCTGGCCAAGCCCTCCATCACTGAGCTCCATTCCCAGCTCTTTTTTATTTTGAGACAGAACCTCGCCAAGTTGCCCTGGCTGTCCGTGAATTTCCTTCCTTCCATTTTTTAAAGTATTATTTTAATTGTTGATAGACCTTTATTTATTTATTTATATGTGGTGCTGGGACTTGAATCCAGTGCCTCACGCATGCCAGGCAAGCGGGCTACCGCTGAGCCATAACCCCAGCCCCCTTTTTATTTTTTTAATTCTAATTTTTAAATTAATTTTTATTGATGTGCTATCATTATACGTAACAGTGGGACTCACTGGGACATATCTGTACATGCACGTAACATAACTGGGTCGACTAGCCTTGACCTCTTGATCCTCCTGCCTCCTCCTCCGAGTCTCTGGGATTCCAGGTGTGTGCCACTGCGCCTGGCTCTATTTTCTTTTTTATATTATCAGGTGGCCAAGGCTGGTTCCAAATTTCTTTGTTGCCTCTACCCTGCGGCACCTGCTCCCCATTTCAGAGCTGTGACCAGATCGTCTTGGGTCCTGATTAGGAAAGGGGGGAAGAGCTGCTGCTCTCAAGGCTACATGGTGTCCTGGACGAGGGCCGCTGGCTTCCCTGGCTAAAGCATGAGGCCAGGCACTCCCAGGGGTGCTGCTGGGGCCATATCTGCCTGTTCCTGTCCCACAGACACTAGTTTTTAGGCCTTAGGGTCAGACAGGTACCCCTCATCCAAGGATGGTCAGAGCTGTGTAGGGAACTATGTTCCATCCCCCAGGAGTGGGGGAGCCCTGAACAGGGCCTCTCTGATTGGGGGCCACTCTGACAGCTGGCTCCAGTCAGTGTCGCTTAAGAGGCAGGAAGGAGGAAATGAAGCTGAGAGCTGGTTGTCTTGGGGACACTTGGGCAGAGACCCTCCCCTGAGCTCTCCCACACATGGCACCCTGAGCACTTGGCCAGGCTCGATGGGGACTCAGAGAAGGCAGCTTCTTCCCCGGGATGGCATGATGGAAGCAGAGTCCCCAAACCCCTGTCCCTGGTTGCCAGGCAGGGTTCTCTGGATCTGAGGCCATGAGGTCAGGGCAGGCCACCTGGTGGTCATGACCGTCCCAGCAAGGCCAGGCTTGCCCCTTGACCTGGCTTCATGTCGTGAACACCGCCCAGCATCAGCAATGTGCCTGACACAGTCTAGCTCTTCCAGATGCCAGCTTCTCACCTAGGTGTGGGCACCACTCTATTCCATGTTACAGGTGAAGAACCAGAGAGGTTAAGTAGCTTGTGCAGAGTCTCATGGCCAGTGCGCGGGAAGCTGTCGGACCTCCGGCTGCCCGTCCAAAGTCTACACCCTCACTCCTGAAGCTGTCTCCTCTCTACTTATTAACTAATTGATCCATTTACATATTCGCTGACCACTACATTATTTCTTAACTCTGAACACTTTCTGGAATTTTTCTAAGCACCAAGTGTGGGTGGGAACGGGATCCGGGAAGGCTTCCTAGAGGAGGTGAGGCCTAACGTCAGCCTATGGGAGAGCCTGCCTTGGGGGACAGGAGAGGGCAACCGGCAAGGGGCGAGGGCAGCCCCCAGCCTCCAGGGAGCAAGGCCGGCATGTGGGGAGGCCGGAGAAGGGGCTGGGCCAGCTCAGAACAGCCTAAGGATACCTCAGCTTATGTTTTGGGGTTGGGAGCTACAGGGCGTTGAGGGTGTGGAAGGTGAGTGATCCAGCTCCAGGCCACTAAAGGGGACAGGCCTGGAAGGAAGGGAGGTGTCTTCCCCTGGATGCTCCTGGTCCCCTGTCCCCAGGTCCTGACCAGGCAGCCAGACTCCTGGTGGTTTATGCACTTGGAATAAGCCCCAGAAAGCACCTTCTCACCCCTTAGGAAGATGACCAGGACCCACCCTGGCCACATTGGGGAGGGACCTGAGGCCTGTCCAGTTGGTCCAGTAAGGAAGACGAACAGCCTCCATGTGCTCCAGGGAACAGGCTGCTCAGGCGGAGGAAAGTGTTCCCCAGCCCTGGGGGACAGTAGTTCGTCCCAGGTCCACAGTCTACAGATCACAGGGCCAGACCGGGCCACCTGGGCAGGTGCAGCTCAACCCCATCCACTCTCCAGCTCATGCCTCCTCTCCCCACAGAGACCTCAGCGAAGGCATCAGGGAACTGGCTGGCATGGCCCACAGTGTGGACAAGGATTCCCAGACTCCGGGGACTCCGGGGCCCAGCAGCCCCTCCCACTCGTCCAGCACCCGTGTGGTCATCCACACTGTGAACCCAGGGCAGGGCCTGCCTGCTTCAGGGACAGCCACAGGGATGCCCATACGGTCCACGATGGACCTCCCAGGGTGACGTCACCATCCAGGCCCCTGCAACTCCACGTGTCCGGCGTGTCCAGCTGGGGATCTACAGTGGAATCTGCCTCCAGGTGCAGGGACCCCTCGGGGCCGAGCTGACTCCAGAAGCGGAGGGCACTAGCAGGCTGGGGGCCCTAGTGAGGAGCCTGCGGTCCCAAAGGAGCCCAGCTGTGGCGACTTTATAGTAATGGCTCCCTTGAACCAGCTGCTGCTGCTACGTTTAATGTAGTAGATCGCCTCCCCTCTAACCAGGGCTCCTTTTAAGAGACAGAGATATTCTAGTTTTGCGTAGTAGAATAAGAAGACAGCAATAAACTTTTCAGCAACTATGGGATGGCCACCTTGGCACCTTCCTGGGCAGGAGGTGCTGTTTCAAAGCAGGAACCCATGGAGGGTCCTGTATTATCTATGTAAAGCGCAAGTGAGGGAAATAATTGTATTACTAAGAAGTAAAAAAGAAGGTGCATACCACTGTCCCCATTGTCCATCCCTATGTAACCTCAGCCCTTGTTCCCTTGCAGTGCTCTGGGCTTGCCAGGGATCTGCTGGGTGGTCTCAGTCTCTCCTGTGGTGGTGGCATCCCTTGCAGACCTGGGGTTGCTGCTGGCAGTCAGCAGAGACCTCATGGAGTACTGGCCAGCGGGTCCACCCTCCCGGCTACCCCCTGTGGCTCCCTTGCATCACAGTGGCTGCTTTCCAAGTGACAGTGTGAGCATCAGAGAGGCTGTTTCGCTGTCAGCCTTGGAAGTCTTCTGCTCTGTCCTATTCATCAAGGTGGCCCCAGGGTCCAGGGTGGGGTGTTAGGCTCCACAGCTAGGAAGTGGTGAAGAAATGAGGGATGCGCTTTAAAACCATCGTGGGAGCCCTGCACAGTGGCACATGCCTGTAATCCCAATGACTCGGGAGGCTGAGCCAGGAGGATCACAAGTTCAAGGCTGGCCTGGGCAACTTAGCAAGACCCTGTCTCAAAATAAAATTTAAACAGCTGAGAGTGTAGCTCAGTGGTATAGCCCCACTGGGTTCAATCACCTGTACAAAAAAAAAAAAAACAAACAGCTCATCATGGGGCCACACTGGCAGTGGCAGCTGATAAACCTTGGGTTTCTTGGGTTTGATTCCTAGCACTGGGGTGGGGGTGGGGTGGGAATTAGAGCCATCACAAACCTTTAAGTCAACTACTTACCAAGACAATTTTATAGAAGAGGGCCCCAGCTCTTACCCCTCCAGCCTGGGTCTCAGAACAACTTGGGCAGCCCAGCTATATTTTGTGTGCATCCAACCAGGGCACTCCTGGCATTAGAAGATGCTGCACTCTTGTTTTAGTTTAAGATGAACTTGGGAGCTGGGCATGAAGGTGCATACCTGTAATCCCAGTGATTTGGGAGGCTGAGGCAGGAGGATTGAAAGTTCAAAGCCAGCCTCAGCAACTTAGTGAGGCCCCAAGTAACTTAACAGAGTCTCAAAATGTAAAAGGACTGGGGATATGGCTCAGTGGTTAAGCACCACTGGGTTCAATCCCAAGTATCCAAAAAAAAAAAAAAAAAAAAAGATGGAGATCATCTCATAGCTCTAGGTCCCATCCTCTCTTCACCTCTGAACCCCATATTTGTCTTGGGTCAATTAAAAATATATGCAGCCTTCCACAATTTGGAGTGTGACCTGTTTCTGGCCATTGAAAAAAGTTGACTTTCCCCTGCTTCCTACCTGGAGGCCCAGCAGCCACACTGTGGTCATGAGGAAGAACCAGAAGAGGAGCCTGAGGTCTGGAAGGAGCCTGAGCAGCGGTCTGTAACTCTTGCTGCTCCTTGCCTACAAAGTATTTGTCAAGTTTTCATGTCACTGATAACCAAATACTTGATGCATCTGATGAACACCCTAGATGTGGTAAGTTCCCAGCTGAGAGATACCTGGATGTCCTATTTCCGGCTGATAGCCAGGGATTGAGCTTGCATATCCTGCTTGGGCTATAGAGCAGGACACAGAAGGGGAAAGCTCAGGCATAGGACTTTGGGCAGTGCCCAGGTGGCCAGGCTGCTGTGGATCTGGATGCAGGGGTCAGAAACCACCAAGTTCCTTCTGGGTCTTCAGAGCCCTGGCCAGGGTTTGGCATGGGTGACAACAGGCTCCAGGATCTCCTCATGCCAAGTTCCAGCCCCACCAAGCCCTCTTCATACCCCATCAGGGTAAGGTGAGAACCAAGCTGGCAGAGGCCACATGGGGCAGTCAGGGGTGAGAGGCCTGCCCTGAAGGTGTGCCCAGGTGGCTGACCCTAGCCACTGCCGCTCCTAGTAGCTGAGAGTCACCAACCAATGAGTATCCAGATGGCCACGGAGGGGCTGCAGAAGGTGGAAGGCAAGAGGGGTGGGGAGCAACAAGGGGCCTAGCAGGGCAGAGCTGCTGTCCAGGGGAGCTGTGGCGCTCCAGCCTCAGGAAGTGCAGCACACTGCACCTCCACCACCCCCAAAGCCTGCAGCACGACCTGGGAGTGCAGCTGGATAGACCTCAGCCTGGAGCAGGAGCCAGGCTGAGGTCTACCTCAGGGTAGTTGAAGCTATGGGGCTCCTCCTCTGGGAATAAGCAAAGGGGGAGCTAGCCCCCAATTGCCACCCCCCAAATAAAACCCCTAGATGTCCAACTCCCGGGACCAGAGGGACCGCTTACCACCATGTTGCCTGTGGTTTCCTGGACACGCCTATCTTGCTTCCTGCAGGGCCTGAGCACCACTTCTGCCTGGAGGCCACCTCGCTCTTCTCCACTTACTTATTGTTTAGTCAGCTGTTTTGCTGTTGTGATCAAAAGACCGGACAAGAACAGTTGTAAGGAGGGAAAGCTCATCTGGGGTTTCAGCGATCTCAGTGCAGACAGGGCCTGCTCCATCCTTTGGGCCTGAGGCAAAGCAGAACATCATGGTGGGAATGTTAGACAGGAAAGCAGCTGGGGAAAGGCGCAAGAAAGCAGAGAGCTCTGCTCACCAAGAACAAAATATAGAACCCAAAGGCACACCCCCAACACCCCACCTCCTCCAGCCACACGCTACCTGCCTACAGTGACCACCCGGTCAATATTAGGGGATTAATGTACTGATTAGGTTAAAACTCCCATAACAATCATTTCACCTGTAAACTTTCTCACATTTTATCACACATGAGCTTTGGGGGGACTCCTCATATCTAAACCATAACCTTGGTTCAAGAAATCAGTAATTTTTATGATATCTGTCAACATCTGGGAGGTTTATGTGCCTGAAACAAATAATTTCCCGAATCTCAGGGTCTCAAACCACTAAGTTTATTTCCTGCTCACAGTACATGTCCAGCTGATGGGCAGGGACTCTGCTCAGTGGTGTCACCAGAGCCCCTGGCTCGTGAAGCATGCCCCATTCCAATGCAAGTGTCCACAATCTGTGACAGAGGAGGGGGATGTTGAAGGGGCTTGCAACAGCCACAAAATGCTCTGGCCTGAAAAGAAGTCACATTCATGGGTTTTGCTCATGTCACCTCAACCAGACTGACCTCACCAAGCCACTAAGGTACCAGAAGGTCACTCTCAGGTGAACAAGGTACCAGGAGGTCACTCTCCAGGGGTACCAGATGGCCATGAGCAACATCATGCTGATTCAAGTCCATTGAGGCCTGATTCAGCTGTCTTAAATTTAGAGTTGGTGAGAACAATGACTTCAGAGAATGCAAAGCCGAATTATCAAAGAAACGTACGAGTCCCCCCAGAATGATGTCATTCAGATCATCAAGTGGCTGCATTAATGGAATGGGCACAAAGGAGACATCACTACTCTGCAGAATATTTCCCCAATAGAGAGACATTGGGGGGAAAGTTGGTTACCTGTCTGCTTCCTTTTTCTATTGCCATGTAGCGAATCATCCTCAAATGTGGTGGCTTAAAACAACAGCAGTGGCCCCCCCCATGCTGTCTCCACCCCCCCCACCCCCTGTCCTGGTTCTTTCTGCATATTTTCTGGGCTCAGTGAGGTGGTTCTTGCTTCTGCTTGTTTCTCACATGCCACTGCATTTGGGCAGTGGCCGGGGGTGGAATCTTCCAGAAGTGTCTTCTAGTATGTCTAGTGGGACCTTAACTGAGGCTCTCGGTGGAAACATCATGTGACCTGAGCTTTCCTGCAGCATGGCAGCTGAGTTTCAAGAGGAAGCATCCCAAGAGACAGGAAGTGGGTGTGCCAGTTCCTTCAGGTGGGGTCCCTGACAGCGCTCTCTTGGTAGAGCAATTACTAGTCTTGGTCTCGGCATGGCCCGAGGACCTTGGAGTCTTTCTCCCTCCCTTCCTCCAGGCCAGCACCCAGGGCTCTTCCCCTTCTCTCAGGCCTCAGTCAATCCTTCAGCAAGTCCTCTGGCTTGCTTCCTCCTAACTCACTCCACACTTGCCAGCATCCCAAGCCCGGACCATTAAAAAGTGGCCTCCTAGTCTCTTTGCCTCCAGTCAAGCCCCCCAGAGCTCATTTCCACACCTGTTTTATCATTGTTGTTTTTATTGTAGAAAAATATACATAACATAAAATGTGCCATTTTAACCATTTTTAAACATACAGTTCAGTGACATCAAATACATTCATACTGTTATATCACCCCCATCTATCTGCAGACCTTTTTATCTTCTCAGACTGAAACACTGTCCCTGTTAAATGTTTTTTTCTTTTTGAGATGGAGGTCTTACTATATTGCCCAGGCTGGCCTCGAGTTCAAGTGATCCTCCTGCCGCAGCCTCCTGAGTAGTTGGGACTACAGGCCTGTTCCAACACACCTGGCTGTCCTTCCTTCCTTTTTTTTTTTTTAATAATTTTTTTTAGTTGTCAATGGACTTTTTATGTGTTTGTTTATATGTGGTGCTGGGGATCAAACCCAGGGCCTCACAGATGCCAGGCAAGGCTCTACTACAGAGCAACAACCCCAGCCCTGTCCTTCTTTTTAAAGGCTGAATAACATTCCAGCTGTATGAATGGACCACATATTATTTATCCTTTCATCCACTGATGGACATCTGAACAGTTTCCGCCTTTTGGTTATTGCAATATATATAAGTACATGTTATATATTATAATATATATTATTATCTGTATCAGAAATTCGGGCTCAGGGTCTCTTGTGATATATGGGCAGATGTCAGCCAGGGATGGTCCTATCTGAGGGCTTCACTGGGAGGGAGGATCCACTTCCAAGAGGATTGAATCACTCATGGAAGTTGGGGTGGGGGGCCTCTACAGGGCTGGCTGAGCATCCTAATAACATGGCTGCTGCTTCCCTCAGAACAAGCTATCCAAAGGCACAAGGCTGACGCCTCAACACCTCTGAGACCCAGCCTTAGAAATTACACGCCAAGATCTCTGCCCCCACTTCACTGGTCACACAGATCAGCCTGGGTCACTGTAGGAGGACACTATACAATGATGTCACCACTAGGGCTGTCTGGAGTCAGGTGGCCCCACCAGCCACCATTTGCTTCTCCAACTGTCCTTCATAGCACTTATTAGCATGATTACTTGTGTCCTCTGGTCACAGGGGCTCTGTGGGGCAGGACTTCCTCTGCCTCCCTGGGATCTAACTCTGGGTTGGGCACATGTTTAGGAGACGCTTGTTGAATGATTTAATAAATAAATGAATGGATGAATGGTGCCCCCTGGTGATGTGTGGTGTGGGAGGAGCATGTTCTTGCTTTTCCTCACCACGCACGTTGCCTTTGTGCATGGTTGTGGTTGGCTCTAGCCAAGCAGGCCTCCAGCAGCCCATGGGGGCCATGACCCCTGCCCTGGCCTGGGAACACCCTATCTTCAGCCTCAGCCTCTCAAGAAGGCCACTCTGGCCCCATCACCCTGTCTTATAGTGTCTGTCCTCGCCCTCCTGAGTAGTTGGGACTAAAGGCCTGTTCCAACACACCTGGCTGTCCTTCTGAGTTGTCAACATGTTATTCATGTGCATTCATTAAACACCTCCTGCGTACTAGCCATGTGGAGTGGATTCTGTAGCATGACAGCCAGTAGGGAAGCCATTTATCAGGCAGTGATAACACTCTGAAGAATGGAGACTTGGGGACACAGAAGACGACACTGGAGCAGAGCCCAAGGGAGGGAGGATTTCAGATGGGGCAATAGGAAGGACGTTTTGGTGGAGGGCACAACACATGCAAAGGTCTGTAAATAGCAGAGGTGGCTGCTGGAAGAATAGGAAGACTGTGAGCCCAGGGGACACGATCCAACTCGGGGTCACAGCCCCTGTGGCTCCTATGTACGGACTGGCTATGGGGACAAGACAAGGCAGGGAACCAGTGGGGAAGTAGCTGCCACCTTCCAGGGAAGAAATGGGGTGGTGGTCACAGAGGTGGGAGTGGGCTGGAGGTGGGATGTACTGGGGAGGGAGGTGTTCTGTTGAAAGGGTCAGGAGAGCAGAGCCTGCAGTAAGGAGGGGGCTGGCCAGTGAAAATCAGGGAAGTGCTCCACCTGCCCAGCGCAAAGCGACCACAGAGGGCCAAGTTTCCCTGTGCAACTTCAAAACTGTGTTTACTTTCTGATCAGATAAAAAAACATGTCAAGGTGACAAACTGGGCCAGGGTGTTAGGGACAGGGAATTTGTGACCCTGACAATTCTTTACCTGACCAAACTTTAGTTGGACTCCTTCACCTTCCCCTAGGACCACGTGTACACTTCCTTGTTAAATCCAGGTTGAGCAAAGAAAGCTGTGGAGTCAGTTTAGCAAGAGCCCAGCATCCTCCATATCCGAACCCCCCTTGATAACTGATCGGGCTCATCCCCCACTGCCATGCCCGGGTGATGTCTGATTGCCCTGGCCTGCCTTCAGCAAGAATCCTGTTAGGTCAATTGGCCCATTTTCTGTTTCTCTAACTGAATACCATAGACTGGTATTCCAAGAATACAGTTCTATTTAGTTGTGGAGCATGGTGCCGGCATCTGATGAAGGTGCTCTTGCTAGGTCATGGCATGGTGGAAGGCATAACATGGTCATACAGAGCGGGCTTGTTTTTATAACAAAGCCACTCCCTCAATAATCTATTATTCCACTGAGCCATGATGGATTCACCCATTCAGAGGGCTGAGCCCTAATCTTACTGATCACACTTGGTCCCACCTCCAAATATCTCACAATGAAGATTAACTTTCAACTTGGGTTTGGAGGGGACATGCAGTTCGTTTAGCCAGAATGCCCCCCTACTCTTGGTGTCTTTAGTAATTTTTCACCCACTGTCCAGCCCCAGCCCTGCCACTGCCCCTTGACTATAAATCCCCAATTGTCCTTACTATATTCAGTTGAGTCCAGTTGTGTACTGTGTGTGTGCACGCACATATGCGTGTGTACATGCACTTGTGCACACATTACTGGGGATTGATCCCAGGAGCACTCTACCACTGAGTTCTTGGTATTTTTGATTTTATATTTTTATTTTGAAACAGTCTCCTTAAGTTTCTGAGGGTGGCCTCTAACTTTCAATATTCATGCCTCAGCCTCCTGAGTAGCTGGGAGGCTATGCTATGGTGACCAGATTGAGCCCCGTCTATACCGAGTCTCTTTTCCCCTATTGCAATAGTCCTGAATGATTTTTCTGATAATATCCAAGGACAGGGTTTTCAGTTGCTCTCCAGGAGGTGAAGGGCAACATTAAATGGCACAGAATTCTGCACAGGGTGATCTGGGTCCTCCCACCCTGTGAGACTCATAGTGCCTGAGAAGCCGGTGAGGGTCTAGGACCCCAACCCTATCAATCTGCAGGAGCTCACTTTCCACGGGGTCCACTTAGCTGCAGCCAGTAGAAGCCAGACAGAAGGGAGGATGCCAGCATTATTCCCACTTCCACCCCCAGCCTGGAGAGTTGGGGAGAGTGCCCAGGGCCCACCCTTGGACTTTGGGACACCTGTACCCACTTGCAGCCTCTGGGGTAGGCATCAGGGCTAGTAGTCCCCTTGCACGTCTGAAGCTTCCCTCCTCCAGCTGAGGCCTTATGTCCCCGCAGGCTTGGAGGTCACATCCTGAGTGATACAAGGTGTGTAGTCCCTATGAGTTGGGGTGGGGTCCTTAGGCCAAATCCTATACAAAGTCTGGATTGCTGAAGAGCAGCAGCCTGCACTTGGAAGACCCCTCCTGGCTGCTAGACCTAGGACAAGGGACTGCTCTAAGCCTTAGTTTCATTGTCCATGTGAAGGTGGGATGTTGGCCTTCCTAGAAGGTGCCAGGATTCCCTGAAAGTGGGCAGTACCTGGCGCTCCCATTGTCCCTACCCAGTCCTGGCACTTATGACTTTGACATTACTTCTCAGGGGTAAAATGAATGCAGAGGGGTCAGTGCTAGGTGCCACAACACAGTGTGATACAACATATGGCCGCATTCAACTGTGGCAACAGGGATCTGGGGTCTGTGCAGGAGAAGGTATCCCAGGTTTTCCCAGGAGTAGGCACAGGCCAGGGCACACACCTGCCCTGCGGCAGGGTCTGCACATACTGTTCCTCTACTTGCCCCAGACTGGCACTGAGGACAGCCTCCTACCTGCCCTGAAACTGCTCTGCCTTGTGGGGAAGCTGAACAGGGCTCTTCACCAGTTTTTGGGGAGGAGTGTGTACAGTAACCACCACAACTCTGCCCCAAAATTTGGGGTTCCTGGTGATAACTGCAACCCAATCTCAGGGTTACCCTATAAGCCCCCTTTAGAAAGAGAGACTGAAGCACAGAGGAGAACTGAGGCACAGTGATGCAGGTCACATGGACCGGAGAGACCATTGTGCTGTCCCAGAAGTGAACTCTGAGCTTGGGCCCCCATTCCTGGTCAGCTTCCAACACATCAAATTAGTGTGCTCATTCGGCACAGCTGGCACAGGAAGAGAAGACAAGTAAAACCAAATACTTGTCCATTGTTGATGGCTCTAAGGCCCTGGTCACCACCTCCCTACATAACAGGTGTCCATTTCATAGCTGGGAAAGGGCCCATTTGCATCATATGGGGTTAGGGCTTCCTGTGGTGGGCATCAGAACTGGAAAGGCCAGGCCTATGACTGAGGGGGTAGTGGGCAGGAAGGTAAGAGATTTGTCCAAAGCCACCCATTTTATAGGTGGGGAAATTAAGGCTCAGGCAGGTTAACTGACTTCCTTAGTGTAAGGATGTCCTTAGGCCTGAGCAGACAACTCCAATTCAAAACTCCAGTCTGAAACCTGCAGTCTCACCAGGCACCCCTAATGGAGCCCTCCAGTGTGGCCCTCAGGCACAAACAAGTCACTTCATCTCAACCTCAGAGTGAAGTCTCTGGCATGTTGTCCTTGCCCCATAAAGGGGAAACTCAAGAAAATCAGGGTGGGAACCACCAGATCAGATACTTTAACCCCAGGGTAAATGACATTGCTGAGAGATCTGGTGGCAGCTGATAGGGATTGAAAGGGTGGTCAAAAGTCCCAAAATTTAGTATAAATGAAGGAGCAAATGAACAGACATTCAGCCAGCTGACACTGATGCCTTCATGCCAGAGAGCCTAATGAGGACCTGGACCGACATCTCAACTCTTCTCATCCTTTGCCTGATCCACTGCTCTCCAACTCTACAGCCACATCTTGACCCTGGTGAAAACGGTGACTTTTCCCTACAATGACCCTTTCTTCAACCAGCCCAGGAGAAGCCTGCCTTGGTTCCTGACCTGATCACCACGGTCTGAGTGAGTGTGCATCTTCTGGACTTAAAGCCTAAGGCATGAGATTTTTGACTTGACACTTGAACTTAGCATGCAGAGGGAATGCCTGTCATGAGCTGTCATGATTAGGCGTGTTTGCAGTGCTTAGAATTAATCTACAATTGTTTGCTGTGAATTGATTATGTCTATTGCAGTGCCTAGCATTAAGGATTGTAATTTTCTTGCTTAAGAACCTGTAGAGTGAAATTGTATTGAGTGACTTGACAAAGGCAAAAGTGCGTGGACATTCTTTATTTCTCCCCCTCGATTGCGTAAGTCACACCTATTGCCTTCGCGACACCTAGTTAGGGCCACAATGCCAGGCCAGTGTTTTCTTTTAAAGATGGGTGCCCCAATGGGAAACCACCACACCCAGGCCACACTGTTGAGTCCCAAGTCTCCCCTGGACTGGAGGAATGTCACTGTTCAAGCCCTACTTACTTTGGTTGACCTCTGGGGGCTACTGGATGCCCACTGGACTTTTGCCCCTGGACTGACCTCCTGCTTGACCGTGGGTAAATCTTGTCTTCTCTGAGTCTCAGTTTCCTCAAGTCAAAGGTAAGTGCGGTAGTCCGGGGCGGAGCTGAAAGGCAGGAGACTGGCAGCACCCAGGCCTCCAGGATCTCAACCCGGCAAGCAGGCGGGGCCGTCGGGGCGTGGCCAAAGACTCGGAGGCTCGCGGCCTGGGAGGGGCTCTTGGGCTTTGGGAGAGGCTTGTTGGGGGCGGGACTTGGCCGAGGGGCGGGGCCAACGGGGGCCGAGATTCGGGGCTCCTCGCGGCGTCAGAAATGACGCTAGGGGAGCGGGACTCCGGGCGGCGCCCTCAGGGGCGGGCTTCGGCGAGGGGTGGGGCTCAGTGGTCCCGGCGGCGCCGAAGCCCAGGACCGCGAGGGCTGGTCTCGGATGAGGGGCGTGGCTTAGAAGCCAGGCGGTGCGCAGCCGGCGCTTCCTGGGCGTGGCCCATCTGGAAGGGGCGAGGCTAGGAGTTCCTCGCGGCGTCGTAGCCCCGCCCGCGAGGAGGCGGGGCAAGTCGAAGGGCGGGGTTTAGAGCTGGCGGCGACGTCGCCGTCGCATTCGGGCGGGGACTAGCGGGAAGGGGCGGGGCTTAGGGCCCGACCTGCGGGCGGCGGTCGCCGGAGCCAGGGGGCCGGGCGGCGGACAGAGGGGCGGACAGCCGTGCCGGCCGCCATGACAGGTGGGCGCAGGGCCAGGCCAGCGGCAGGAGCCGAGTGACCTTGGTCGTCAGCTGTTGGCGGCCACTCGGGTGCAGCATCGCGCGTGTCGGGGGTTTCCCTGGGCTCTGCGCGGTGGGGCGGTGGGCGCCGGGGGTCTTCAGGCACAGAGGGCGGGGCGCCAGGTTCGGACCGAGGAGGCAGAGATCACAGGTGAGCTCGGGCACAGTGCAGTACCACGGTCGGGCTCTGCCGCTGCATCTGTGGGTTGGAGAGGCGTCCCGGGATGGGATTGGGTCTGGAAGTAGGAAGTGGTACTCACTGCGGGGCTGCAGTGATTTGGGCAAGGAGATAACCAAACTCATCCCAACCACCTGGAGGAAGGGGCACCGTGGGCGTTGCGTTCCTGGGCACTGTGTGGTACTCTTCGGACTCTAGCACTTCCTGCTCGCTCGGGTTCCAGCCGCACCCCTTTACCCCAGACAGGCTTGGGGAAATCGGAGACACCAGCTGGACTCTCCTCAAGACATTTGTGCTCCAGACTTAGTGGCTCCAGCCTGCCTACCCCATTCCCCAGGGCCTCTCTGGTTGGGGGAGCCACCCACCTTCTTTCCCATCTCCTGCTCTGTGGACTTTTCCCTGTGAAAGAAGTTCACGGGAGTGATGGGCCAGTGAGGGACCCCATGGCAGAGCAGTTGGGGGAATATGGGAGCTCCCAGATGCCACACCTTGTTCCTAAGAGTCTCACTTTTCTGCCACATGAGGTGACCCAGGGGGTCAGAGTGGCTCCAGAAGTCTTCACTCCCCTCCTCTGCACTCATTGGAGTCTGGGCCTGAGTCCTGCACAAAAATAGGAACTCATGAGCTGGAACCTAGTAACTTCCAGGATACCAGGCCAGAGGAGATCCCAGCTGCCACCTGCTCCCTTTTGTCATTGCCACACACGCTTCTTATTTGTGGTTGCCATTTCTGAGTACCTAGTATGTACTGGGTCCTGCATTGGGCACTTCCTGGGGAATGTTATGTCTGTATATGATCCAGGAAACAAAGTGGCAGAGACAGAGTGAGAGCCCTGGCCCCAGCGCCTTCAGTGCCCAGCTCCTTTAGCAAGTTCATCAGGATGCCTGAGACACAGCTTGCAGCTGTGTTGGCCTTTAGGGGCTACGATAGGGGCTGGGTGCGCTGAATATAGAGGTAGCTCACTCCAAGGGGAACAGGGGGCCAGAGAAGGCTTCTTGATGAAGGGACCCTCCAACTGAGAGGCCACAGCCAGGCAGGGGTCCTCAAGACTGTGGAAACAGTGCACCCTTTCTTCCTCCCATCTCCTTGCTGGACCTCTAGACATTTCTCACTCCAGCAAGCATGCATAAGCAGGTGTCTGGAGAACACTGAAGACGGTGTCTGCCAGGGCAGGTGTTCAGCTGAAGTTCCCGACTCGTGGTGTGCTGTGGAGTTAGCTTAGTTAAACTGGGTGCTGGGACAAGAGGGGCTTCTGGAAGAGATTTGGGAAGACGGTTGATGCCTAAGGGTCTGGACCTGAGTAGGGTGGGGCTAGAGGAACTCAGGAGGACAATAGGCTGGGTACCAGTTAACTAGTTGTTCTCAACCCTGGCATGGTTGTGGGCTCTTGGCCCAAGCAGGAGGGCTCTGGGGCCTGTTGGGGTCTGATGAGAACTGCCCCAGGGCCCTAGATGCCAGGCTGAGGGCTTTGGTCTGGGATGAGGAGAAAGAATTCAGACTGGGGTGACAAGAGTGGCATCCATTTGCTTGACATCAGCTGGGCAGGAAGGCGAGGGCATGGGTGGGTCTTGGCAAAAGTATGTGTGGGTTTTTCACAGGGCAATCCATTTTCCTTTATCCTATGAAAACAGTCCTGGCCTTGTTTACCAGGGCCTGGCTCCGAGGCGGGGCCCTGCTTCTGTCTTTTGGTGCTTCCCAGTGGCTGTGTATGTGTGGTTTGCATGCATAGCTCACAAGAACCACAGGAAGCCCAGCCTGGAGCCATGCAGCCAGCCTCAGCCCCTGGGCTGTGCTGCCCGTGCCAGGTGACTCAGGGCTTCTATGACTCATGGCTTGTGGGCAGCAGAAGCCCTGCTAGGGTAGCGGCTTGCAGGGTGGGAGGAGGCTGCTAGAGGATGCTGGCCACTGTCCACCAACAGACCTCACCCGTGGGCCTTGGACCAGTACCCATTTATTCCAGAACTCCTTAGTGAGCGCACACTGTGCTTGGCTTTGTGTACATGGCATAGTGCACCCTGGGGAGACAGCACTGGACAGGCAGCCTGGGGCTTGCTCCTGTTTGGCAGGGAGCAGACTCATATAGCCAGTTACACCATTGATTTGTATGTTAATGAGAGCGGCAGAACATCTGGACGCCAAGAGGTGGCCCCAATGCAACTATACCCAGTTCCTGACCTTGCAATTGTTACTTCCCAGCTGACTGGAGTCTGCTTTCTGTGCCTCGGTTTCTCTGAAGACAAGAGCAGGGGTTGTGTAGAGCTGGTGGAAGGATGGAGGGTATGGCTCACCCAGCATGGGGGATTGCTTCATGCAAATAGTTCATCTTCACTCTGCAATGAGAGATGAGGCCAGACTGCCCAGTACACCTGGCCATGTGACTTTGGGAGGTCACTGGATGACCCCGTGCTTAGGGCGACCCCTCACTGTGGCTGGGCTGTTGGCAATCTATCTTCCACGCAGGATGTTGGGCCAACCAGGCTTCCTAGTCCCCAATTGCCTTTGGTGTGGCCATGGTGATGGCTTAGGCAAATGATGGCATGGCTGATGTGCCAAAGCATGGGCCTGGCAGAGGCAATGGCTGTGAACCAGAGCAGCTTCCTTCCCCAGAATTGAAACTAAAGAAGGGGCCCACTTTTTCCAACACTATGACCCTATTTTATAAAAGAGCAACCTTACAGAAGTAAATCTTATTAGTAAATGCAGTAGTTTTTAGTGGGTAGTTGGATAAGTTTTGACAAATGTCCATAGCTGTGTAACTATCAGCCTGTACAGAATCAAGACAGCTCATTTGTCACTCTGATCTTTTGTGCTCCTTCTTAGATAATCTCCCCTAAATTAGGGGTTGATCTGCTTTCTGTGACCCCCATTTTTTCTTTAAAATTTCTCTTTATGGTTTTGAGGAACTGTTATGCTGTTTTACACAGTGGCTGCGCTATTTTGCATTTTCACCTGCAGTGAAGTAGAACTTGAACTTCTTCACAGCTTCCCCAACACTAGTTCTTTTAATATTTAGCTATGAGTATGTATATAGTGCTATTTTAGCATAGTTTTAATTTGCATTTTCCTATCAGTTAGTAATGTTAATCATTTTTATTTGCTTATTGTACATCTTACAGTGTCTGCTCAATTCTTTTGTGTGTGTGTATGTGGTGTGTGTGTGCGCGTGTGCATATGGGGTGTGTGTGTGTGTGTGTGTGTGTGCGCGCGTGCGCACATATGTTAGTTATTGGGGATTGAAGCCAGGGGTACCACTGAGCTACATCCACAATCCTTTTTTATTTTGAGACAGGATCTAAGTTGCAGAGACTGGCTTCAAACTTGCAGTCTTCCCCCTGAGCAGCTGGGCCCAGCTTAATCTGTGCCTTTTTTATTAGAGAGATTAACCTATTTACATTTACACTTAAAGTAATTGCTGATAAGGAATGACCTATTTCTGCCATTTTGCTCCTTGTTTTCTGTATGTTTTGTAACTTTTTTGGACCCTCGTTTCCTCCATTATTGCTTTTGTGTTTAGTTCATTTTTTTTTTGTTGTAACACATTTTTTATTCCCTTATTACTTTTTTAACTTTAATTTTTGGTGTAGTAGTAGATGGACAGAATGCCTTTATTTTATTTGTCTTTATGTGGTGCTAAGGATCGAACCCAGTGCCTCACACATGTTAGGCAAGTGCTCTGCCCCTGAGCTACAGCGCCAGCCTCGCTTATTTCCTTTTGTGTACGTTCCAGATACACACAGAAACATGAAGATTACATATAATATCCTCAAGTTAAGTGGCCACAGTCCCCACAGGGATCCTGTGCTCTCTGTGCCTGCCCACCTCCCACCACCCCTCAGCTTTAAAGACCTGTCCTTCTATGAAGCGTTCTTTTTTGTTATGAGTTCATTTCAGTTATATATAGTATTATGGGATGTAATTTGCTCTAATTCACCCCCTTTTCCTCTTTTCCCTCCCCTGTTCCTTTTCCTTTACTGATCTTTCTTTTATTTATAGTTTTTTTTTTAAATTAGTGCCTTATGGATATACATAAAGGTAAGATTCACTGAAGTGTATTCATATATGGAACATAATACAGTTTGGTCAAGTTCTTAATGGAGAAGACAGTAGAACAATGATGATTTTAAAAAGATTCTGTAAGAGAAGAGACAAAGCATCCCAGCTCCCTGGGAGGGCTTGTTGGTGGTGGAAGCTTCTCAAAGCCTTCTAGACATGCTCTATGCCAGGGTGATGCCAGCACAGGCCCCTGAGCCCTGCATTTCTGCATCTGCGTGGCAGCGGAGCTGCACAGCCCCTGGGCCTTCTCTGAGCTGCCTGCAGCCTCCCTGGACCCGGACTAGTTCCAGATGGCCCCATGGAAAGAGGCTTTTTCATTTCTCTGAGTTTATTTCCTGTGGTAAGCCCTTGGGCATAGAAAAGGGGCAGAGAATGCAGCCCCCCCCCCCCCGGGGTTCCCACTGTGCTTGCCCCCATCCATCTCTGGCAAGCCATGTTGGTGGGCAGGGCACAGTTCTCCCTGCACATGATGCCCGCTCTGCAGCATAGGGGACCTGTGAACCTACAGGTGTGTCCCCTAGAGCGTGTTGCCTTCCCAGTGGGTATGGGGCATCCTACGACCAGAACTAAGGGCGCTGTCTTTGGACCCCCTGGAGCTGCGCTGGCTCATGTCCTGTGCTACCTGCATCTGTTTCAGATCAGACCTACTGTGACCGCCTGGTGCAGGACACGCCTTTCCTGACAGTCCAAGGGCGCCTGAGTGAGCAGCAGGTGGACAGGATTATCCTTCAGCTGAATCGCTACTACCCACAGATCCTCACCAACAAGGAGGCCGAAAAGGTGCTGAGGAGGTGAGGGTGGGGGTACCCAAGATGCCTCTTGATCCCCTTCCTTTCCAGACTTGGGGGGAGCAGGCACTGTGGTCATCTTCTCAGGGGATGGCACACCAAATGTTTCAGGGTAGCTCACAGTGACACCCCTGGGCCCGGACACTAGAGTTGCCTAAGTCAAAACTCTGTGGAGTGACCCCAACAGACCCAGAACATCAGCCTGTCTCTTCCTATGTCCTTACATCTTCTGCCCCTTCCAGAGTTGTGGAGGGGCTACAGGAGGTGACAGATGACAACATACAATAGCAGACGACAGCAGGAGATCGGGAGGGAGAGCAGAGAGGGGCTGAGGAGGGAGGGATGGAAAGTTCCCCTGGCGTCACCCTGGAGCCCCACAGCCGCTCCTCACTGCATTTCCAAAGGATGAAAGGAGGCGAAGACTTGCTTCCTTGCCTGTGTGAGGCTGGAAGCCTGGCCCCTCAGAGGTGGGCAGCGAGGCTCCAGGCCAACAGGTGCTGGCCTGCCTCATAGCCAAGCTCACTCTGCCCTGTTCCGCAATGCTGAGGGAGGTTGGTCCACTGGGACCTTAGCTTCCCATCTGGGAAGTGGGCATGAAGCCCTGGGTACTCACAGGCCATGGGGGGGGACTGGCTCATATGTGTCAGGAAAGTAGTTCCTGGGTGCTCTCCATCCAGAAGGGTCCCTGCAAGTAGCCACCATCATCACCCTTTTACAGAAAAGGTTGCTGCGGCCCAAGAAGCTGTCACATGCCCTGGGTCATCCATCACAGGAGGTGAGGTCACACCCTGGCTTTCTCAGAGCTGTAGATGCCACACTGGCTGCACTGAATGTGACATTTGAGATGCAGTTCCTGAGCTCTGTCCCAGGAGGTCTAATCCTGTCCAACTCCTATGGGGCTAAGGGACACTAAAGGGTGCCCCAGGGCTCAGGGACACTGGATGAGAGAGTTGAGCATGCCCTGACCCAAGCCCCAGCTCCTCCCTAATCGCCCGTTCCCTGGCAGCAGTCACCAGGACTGGAGGGCTGGGCAGCTGGTGCCAGAGACCCACAAGATCTTTGGAGTTCAGGTCCTGCGCGTGGCCTCACCACTGGGTGACCCTGAATGAGTCCCTTCCCAACTTGGAGCTGTAGTTCTCACTTGGTGTGAGAGTCACAGTGCCACTTACAAGGCTGCCCTGAGGGGTGGGCTCTCCTGGAACAGGCAGGATTGGTCAGGACAGAGCTAGACCCAATGTGGGCTGCTGCAGACTCAGGTGCTGCTCTATTTTAAAAGTCACAGAAGGATTTAAAATGATCAACTCAAATGCATCTCAGGCCGTAACTAAAAGTCTAATTCATACCCATCTTTAAAATTTTGAAAGCTTTTAGGTGTTTTTACAGTGGAAAGGGGAACCACTCTACACCAGACACTCCTGTTGGCTCTTGTCACGCTGTGGTGGTTCCCTATAGCCATGTACGTCACCACCAGGGGGAAGCAACAGGCCACAGCTTCCTGGTCCCTGTCCAAGCCCTCTGTCCACTGACCTTTACAACCACATGTTCACCCATTACGCTCGTCAGAAGAGCCCATTCATTTCTCAACTCATTTTTAAATACTGGAAGCTTGTTCTCAGGGACTGCAAATTCGCAGAAGTTGTCACTTATGCCATGACTTCATTGATACCCTGTAACGATCTTTCCATGTGGGTTTACTATTCCCTTTTTATAAATAAAGAAACCAAGACTGAGAGGGTTGAAGAAACTTGCTGTAGTCCCACGGGAAGCCACATTACGTCCATTAGTGGCTGCAGGATGCTGTCCTCTGCCTGTGCTTTTTCCCCAGAATGTTCCCCCCCCACACACCCAAAGAGTAAGGATCGGCAGCAATGCCCATGACTGTGGCGTTGTCAGGGCCACGTGGTGTGGCTAAGAGGCCATGGGTATTGCAGGCACTGCCATCTGTGGGTGGACCCTGCTGCTGGGGGCTGTGAGCCCAGCACCCGGCCCTGCCCCCCCTTCACCCCTTCCAGCCTGCTCTTTCTTCCTTTCCCAGTTTCGGAACCCCAAGGTGTCCCTGCGCCGACGACTTTGTGACCTCCTGAGCCATCTGCAGCGGAGCGGGGAGCGGGACTGCCAGGAGTTCTACCGAGCCCTGTACATCCACGCCCAGTCCCTGCACAGCTGCCTGCCCAGCCGCCACGTGCTGCGTAAGTCCCCCCTACTGTCGCTCCACGAGGGCCGAGCAGGATATCCTGGCTGGCTGCTGATGGCGTGTACAGCATCAGGGCCATCTGAGTCTGCGGTGGCCCAGGCCTGGGCATCCCTCCTTCCTGCACCTCCACCTTGGGAGAGTGTCACCCCAGCAGGGATCTCTCTGCCTGCCTCTTCCTGTCTTCCTGCTCCCCTCTCTCCCTCTGTCTCCCCACTTCTCCTTCCCTGCTCTTCTCTCTCCTCCTGTCTCCAGGTCTCTGCTTCTCTCGTTCTCTCCCCACTCTCCTCCTTCAGTCTGTCGCTCCTTCTCAGGTCAGTTTTCAGAGGCCAGCCTCCCCTACAGCTGCTCCTCCTTCCTTTCCTAACTCCACTCCCCACGGGTCTCTCCTGTCCGCACTGATGGCAGCCCTGTCCTGCGGCTGCATGGTGTTCCCAGGCCATCCCTTCTTGGAGTGACCTGATTCATGGCAGACACTGACGTTCTCACCTTCTGCCACAGCTTGCCTGAGCGTGCATGGATGGCCAGTTAGGGCTCGCACATTTTGATTTAGAGAGTTTTGTCTCAAAGACAGTGTATCCCCAGGCCCTGGAAGGAGTGCAAGTCCCAAGGGTCTGGGGTCCTCTGAGCTTCTGGGACCAGGGAGGGTACAACAACGCTGGAATGGTGGCTCCATTCTGAGGCCACTGTGCTTGGGGCTGGAGGAGGAGGGGCTGTTGCCCCTGACCAGAGTGATGATGTGGCTCAGCCCAAGCTGCTCAGGCCTGTGTCTTTGCTCCCTAGAGGCCTACTAGACCTCACAGGTTCCACGCTATGGACACTTGAGGGCAGAGTATGCAGGCCCTCTCACCCCAGCCACACGTGTTCCTGGGGTCCTCAGAATGTAGCTAGGGCCTGTGCCATTGCAGAAAGTAAAGCACCTTCTGTGGCTCCTAGAAGCCCCCAGGGCCTGCTCAGCAGACAGACTTCCTGGAAAGAACCAAGGAGGGGCCTGGGGAGAAGCCCCAGCCCAGCTGCCCCTAGTAAGACCGTCTCCACCTGCCAGTAGCTGGCTGAACGATGGATGCTGCATTTGGTGTCTTGTGGCCAACAACAATGATGTCACAGCAACTGGACCAAAGAAGACCCCAAACCACAGGGCTCCCTGAGGGGGCTGACTTGCCAAGTCCTGGCCTGGCCAGAGCCACACAGCACGGTGTGGCCATGGGAGGGCCTAGTGGCCTCAGGAGGTGGCATTGCTTGCATTTCCCATGAGGTGACCACCTTGCTCTCGGGCTCGGCCCATGACTAACTGTGCTCTGTGATTTTGTTTCCAGAAAACTCAGATTGCACAGAGCTCGACTGGGGCAGCGAGAGCCATGAGCTGAGTGACAGGGGTAACGCCCCCCACCACCTCCCTCCCCTCTTGCTTTCTCTCTCCTCCCACCCTCAGGGCTCCGGCTCTGTCCCAGGGGCTGCTCCATCCCAAGTCGGGCTCCATTCCTGGCTTTCTTTCAGTAGACAGGCCCCCTAAGCTGCTCTGGCTCGGGGCAGGGGCCTGTTCACACTTGTTTCTCCCCAGGACCCATGAGCTTCCTGGCGGGCCTTGGCTTGGCCGCTGGACTGGCCCTCTTCCTCTACTGCTGCCCTCCAGGTGGGTACAGGTAGGCCCTCAAGAGACCCCGGGAGAGCAGGGCTGCATCCCAGGTCTGCCTGTGTCAGCCCCCGGCCTCTTCCTGCCTCAGTTTCCCCACCTGTGCAGTGACACGGTTTCAGGACCACCTGGCAGGGCTCATAAGGGATCGAGTGTGTGGAGCCACCACCCCCCAGCCCTTGGTGGCTCCTGCTTCCCCCCAGCATCAGAGAATGAGGAGCCTTGGAAGGAGGGGGCAGCTGCAAAGCCCTGCCACACCTGTGAGCTCGAGCCATGTGGGGCCCTTGAGCAGGCCACCTCCCCAGAGCCTCCAGTCTTTCTGCCCATGGTGTCACAGGCCTGGCAGGCAGGAGACCGCTGAGGGCCAACAACTGCCATGCAGTGCGGATGGCCCCGCCTCCTCTTTTCTGTGATGCCTGAATTTGTCGCCCCAGGAAGGGTGTGGGGCCCAGGTGCACATCCCCAGAGCCCTCACACTGAAGGCCTGTGGGTCTCCTAGGGAGCCCTGGGCTCCAGGGTCTGCCTAGATTCTTGTCTGTGAACTCAAACACCCAGACTGTGAATGAGAGGGAGTGACAGAGTGGGAGAGAGTGACGGTGGCTCCAGTTCTCTGTGACCTGGCCAGGCAGAACAGAGTCCCCTTCACGGCTGGCTCTTACATTTTTCCTTCCTGTGTCTTTCAGACCCCAAAGTGCTGCCAGGGGCCCGGCGGATCCTTGGCTTCTCACCTGTCATCATCGACAGGCATGTCAGCCGCTACCTGCTGGCCTTCCTGGCAGATGACTTCAGGGCGCTGTGACAGACCCAGACCTGGAGGATCTTGCCCTCTGCTCAACCAAAGAATCCCGTGGCTGCCCGCCCCGGGGACAGCACTTCTTTTTCTAAATGCTATTTTTCATTATTTATAATTTCTATATGAAGAACCTTTATCCCACAAGGTGCTTAATGATATTAAACGTTCAAGTCTGCTCAAGCTGTCTCTCTCCCTCATCTCAGGATTTCCTACATGATTCTGACTGTAGCTGCTCCAGTGTGGGCTGAGTCAGAGGGTGCTCCTCGTACCTGAGTCCAGCCAAGGCCCAGGGCAAGGTGCCCCCCACCGAGGCTCACCATGTCAGATGTCCTCTGATGCTGTGCCCCACACTGTCCCCACTCTTGCTCCACCTCTGAGCCTTTCTGACTCTTCCTGCCTAGTACCCTTGGTAGTCCCCATATCTGGTCTCTGTCCAGCCTCATGGGCCTAGGTGGGGAAGGTGGACTTGGGCCACTGGCCTAGCAGCTCTGCTGCTGATGCTGTATCCCAGGCCTGGCCACCATGGGTTGGGGGTAGCAGTGGGCTCTGTAGGCCTGTAGTGGGGGTATCAGCTGCTCTGAGCATTCACATGTGTTAAGTCTGATTCCTCCAACATACCTGGAAGGTAGGGGCCATTATCCCCACTTTCCTAATGAGGACACTGAGGCCCAGAAAAAGTGTCACTCAGGTAGTAAAGGGGGAAAGAGGATATTAGGCCAGGTCTGAGCTCAAGTCCACCTTGTCCCTGTCCTTTCCTATGATTGTCCAAGGAAACACCCAGCATCCACCCTGCTTGCCAGGTCCTCTTCCTTGGCCTCTTGGACACTATCTAGCCACCAGAGCCTTAGCTCCTTCACACCCCAGGCCAGCGACTGTCACCTGGGAACAGAGGTCCCAACAGAGTTAGAACCCTCAAGCCCACCCCATCCATCATTAGGGTGAATGAGTAGTCGGTGCTGCCAAGCATGGGTTGAGCAGGTGCAGGGACCAGGCTTCAGCCATGTCAGATACATCTGTGGTCACACCTGTGGCAGGGAACCACCCTGCCCACGGGAAGAGAGCTAGACTTTGGGAACAAAGCAGTCCACGGAATCTTTTAGATCTTTAAGAAGTGAAAAAGGCCACTATGCATCTGAGGTCCTGGGAGCTGGCTCCTCATGCCCTGCCCTGGGCCTGGAATTTGGCCACAGCCAGCCTTTCATGTGTCCTGAAAGTGGGGCCCCTGTGCCTCTGGAACAGGGTCTGCTCCTGCGACTGATGGGACTGCCCATCTTGTTTCCACCACTGGCCTCAGCCTCAGGACCCATCCTGGAAGTATCCTTGTGGACACCAGGAGGGTGAACACAAACCAGGGGCCTGGTGCTCTGCCCTTGTTTCCATCAGCAGACACCCCCCGCCAGGGCCTCTTGCCTTAGGCGGTGTGAGCCACTTGACAGGCATCTCCTCTGAGGGATCCCCAAGGCTGAGGCCAGTGGACATTCCCCTGACCCTCAACTGCAACTCCACCCAGTCACAAGCTCTCTGTTGGGACATTGCTGCCCTCACTGTGCAGAAGAGAAAGCTGAAGCCCAGAGCCAAGAGGCCAGCATGAGGGGCACCCCTTGTGCCCTCTGCCCTCACCACTGCACGCTCATACACACAAGTACACACACGTGCACAGTAGTTATGCACATGCACGTGTATGCACACATGTGTCCTCACATATTGCACAAGTGTACACACTCCTTAATGTCTATACAGCATGCGCACACATACACACGTGCATGTGAACACAGATGCATGCAAGGCCCTGGCTGCGGGACCTGAGCCAGGGCCCCTGATGATTTCACCTGATTGCCTCTCCCTGCCGGCCCCTCCCCACCAGCCTTTTTTGGGGAAACAGTAACATTTGTCAGCACACAGAATCATCGTGAGTGTGCATTTTCCACAGGGGGTTTCCAAAGGCACGTGGAAGAGGCCATGGCAGGCCTTAACTCTGGGATGACACCACAAGTGGACACATGGGCACAGGGCCAGGCTCCTTTGGGAGAGGGGGTGCTCACGACTCAGGATCATGAAGCACGTGAGAGTGGCAAACATGATTTGTGGGCGGTGCTCCCAGATGCCTCTTTGCCAACTCCTGTGTTCATTCAAGAGAACTGAGGGAGGGTAAGGGAAAGCCACACCTGCAGGGCTTCCCACCTGCCAGGACGCCATGTAGCCAGTGATGAAGTGGTTTTGGGGACAGCCACCATTACTGTCTTGCTCCCCTACCTCCAAGCTGCAGGGTCAAGGCGTGGATTTCCAAGTCTCCGAGCCTCTGTCTGTCTGTCACAAGGGAACCTTGCTCTGAACCCTCCTTGCTGAACACAGCTGGTAGAGCAAAGCTGTTACAGTGCTGTTCCCCGAGAGAGCTTTATGAATTTACCACTGGAAAGCACCCCTCATGTTGCAGGGGACAGATGTGGCAGGGGACCGAAGATAGCAGGAAACAGTTTTATTTGGCTGCAGATAGGATCAGAGGGTTCAGCTTTCGCTGTAATCAATTAATTCCCTGAACCCCAAGTCTAGGTAGTTTCAGAACTTTATACCCAGCGTGTAAGGGGAGGGGCTCAGAAGCTCACAGTCTGCAGAAGTTCACATAAAGCAGCTCTTCCTTTCGCTGTTCTGGGCAAGTTAACCCTTCAAGGACAGCACCTGAGAAGGGGAGAGCTGCTCCTCCCCTTTCTTTCCTCCCCTGCCAGCTGTTACCATGGAGCCCAGTTGGTAACTTCTCTCATCTTAGAAATGTAGACATCTCCGTGAAGCCCAGCTCAAGGCCAGAGGCCTTGTTAAAGGATTTGTCTTTTTATTAACACACTTTGCATTTGCAAACACACTTCTACAAACTACTCTACTGGATAAATGTTTGTGAAATACTAGTAAAGGGGCCTTTGGCACCTGGAGTGCTGATTTCTTCCAGGCCAGTGGCCAAGTAAAATAGAGCAACAGGAAAACAGGAAGTTTACCCACATTGAACTCTTTTGTAGACTCTTCTGCTGACAGTCCTAAAATCTTCACCATAGTAAAGATTTCTGGAGAAGCTTAGTTAAGATTTTCTGTGGGGAAGGGGGTGCCACTACACTCACACTTGGGTAAAGGTAACAAGCATTTAGTGAAGGGACAGAGACACATGCGTGAAGGTGACACATACCTTGTAAAGGGCACAGACACTTGTGTCCAGCATGTGCACAGGCTGGACTTGTCTCTGAAGGTCCAGAAATAGGCAAGGCCACAGGCCAATGGCCTGGGAAGGTCCCGGGCTGGCCCCACCTGAGACCATAGAGAACACACCTCCTCAGGACTGTGAAAGGGCCTAAGGCCATGATTCCCTAGGCCCAGAAGGTCCCCAAGAGGACTTGAGTCCACCTGGCCCAGGATTGCTGACTTTCTGCTTCCGTTTGAGACCCACAGAGGCCCTGCCCTGAGGCCCAATCTGCCAGTCCCTGGGCTCAGATGGTCCTTGGCTGCCTCTCCCAGCCTCTAGTCACCTGGGTGCCACTCCTGACCCAGGTAGCCTCAGAGCCTGTGACCGTGGCCTTCAAAGACCCTCACTGCAAGCCCCACCTCCCATCTGCCACCTCCCACCTGGCTGGTCCTCCACAGGCCTCCCATCCGAGCCTGGAGCCCACGGAGCAGAGGACAGTGGAAGGGTTCTTGTATAGGCGTATGCACGCCCCCTGCTTGGAGATTCCTCCCCATCCACCAACAGACTCATCCTGGTCCTGAATAGAAAGTCACCTACTCCAGGAAACACTTTTGACACACAAGTAAGAACAGTGGCCGCTCCAGGGACACTATTCCCAGAACTGTGCAGGGGCTGGTAGGGACAGCCAGGATGCGGGGAGAGCTCCCATTACTGGAAGTTTGTCACAAGGGAGAGGAGGCGCAGCTGCAGAGGAGAGCAGGAGGCTTGGTGGAGCTCTGGGCTGGCTGAGCCCGGCCAGCGAGGACACAGGGCACAAGAGCCCAGGGCAGGAAATGCATCTGCATCTTGCACAACACAGGGTTGATGGCTGCACACATGTGCAGGTGCAGGGTTGGATTTGGGGGTGCACTGACACTGCTTTTCTGTAGTGTCACCATTTCCATTCCCACTGGGTGGGCACCTGCTAGGTGGGGTCTTCTCCCACTGCAGATGGTTCACAGGGGCCCTGCCAATGTCCCCTAGCCCCAGGTCCAGCCAGACACAGGTCACGGCTCACTTGGGTCTTGGAGGGGGTTAGCCTGTCGTGGTCCACATGGCTTCCAGCACCTGAGGGGTGCTCAGGAGCTGGAAAGAGAGAGGGATGCTGTTCTGTCACGGGGTCACCTCACTGCGAGCCCCATCATTGATCAGAAGCTCCACCTCCTCACCTGTAATGTGGGTCAGAGAACAAGGACCTCTTTTGAGGCACAAGAGGACTGGTACATGTCCCCCTTTCTGACAGATGGGGCCTGGATTGGGGAGGCTCTGGTCAAGTGACCATGGGACCCCCAAATTTTAATCTGACCCTGAAGCACAACCCACATTATAGTGGAGCCTGAGGGGAATGGCCATGTCTCGGGGGTCCTCACACCCCACTTCCCAGAAGACCCATTTGCAGCCACAAGCGTTGGGGGTAGGGTCTATCCTGGCCTGAAACTGGCCTGGCAGCCTCCATAGGCTGGGGGAAGGAAGAGGTGCTGGGCTGGAGACACCTACTCAGGCCACATCCAGATCAACAACCGGAATTAGTATCTCCCCAAAAAGTGAGAGTTTTTTGTTTGTTTGTTTGTTTGCACCAGGGATTGAACCCAGGGGTGCTCAACCACTGAGCCACATCCCTAGCCCTTTTTTATATTTTGAGACAGGATCTCACTGAGTTGCTTAGGGCCTCGCTGAGGCTGGCTTTGAACTCTTGATCCTCCTGCCTGAGCTCCCAAGCCTCTGGGATTACAGGCACCTACCACGGCACCTGGCCCAAAATGAGTGTTCGAGAGCTAAAGAAGAACACCATGAAAGCTTTGGACTCCCTGATTTCCAAAAGCAAAGCAGTTGAAATTTGCTTTGAATCTCACCCCTACTAAATCCCCATTAAACTCAGTGGGGAGAGAAGGCTCCTGGGAAATGGAGAGGAGGCTGGGCAGAGTGGGTGTGGGAAGGAGGACGACCCCCCCTGGGTTCAGCAGGAAAGGGCCACCTTCACACCCTAGATCAGGCCTTCCTCCTAGCCTACCCCATTCCCTGGTCCTGGCCCTGCTACCCATGTCAAAGGGTAAACAGTGGGGTCAGCAGAGCCACAAGGAACAGACAGCATGTGTATCCAACAAGGCTCAGAAGACACATCCAATGTTCACAGCCAGGTAGGAGGGCAAGCAAGGGCACTGAGCAATGAGGGATTGCACACCACTCCTGTAAGGGAGGAGGAGGCTGAGCTGGGGTTTCAGGCTGGCCCAGAGCTAGTTCCTCACTGGGGACACTGTCTGGGGATGGGCTTGGGATAACCTACTGAGCCTGACATCTGTTTATCCCTCTATCCATTATATCTATCAATCATCTATCACCCATCTACCTATCAATCAGTCCATCTATCAATTATCATTCTATCATTCATCCTTCCACCACAGATATCTGTTAGCTTTCCATCACTATATTGAGATACCTGAGATAATTAGCTTATGAAGAGAAAAGGTGTACTTCAGCTCTCAGTTTTGGAGGTTTGGCTCCATGATCAGCCTCTGGTAAGGCTGTAAACATGGCAGGGATGCACAACGGAGCAAAATCACTCGCCTCAAGCTGGATGTGGTCCCAGCAACTCAAGAAGCAAGGGCAGGAGGGTCACAAATACCAGCCTCAGTAACTTAGCAAGGCCCTAAGCAACTTAGTGAGTCCCTGAGCTGGGGATGTGGCTCAGTGGTTAATAAGTTCTCCTGGGTTAAACAAACAAACAAACAAAAGACTCATTTCAGGAGCCAGGGAGCCAAAAAGAGAACAAGGAAGGTTCTGGGGTTCCACAGTCCCCTTCAAAGCCCTGAACCCAATAGCCTAAAAGACCCCCACTAGGTCCCACCTTTTAAAGGTACACCACCTCCCCAGAGTGCCACCTTGGGGACCAACCCTTTAACACATGACCTTCAGGGGATACTTATCCAAATTATGGTGCTATCATAACTATCAACCATATTATCTATTGTCCATCCACCTGCCCATCTGTCCAACTATCTAACCTCTCCATCTATTATAGGAAAAAGACAAAAGAAACCAGCCTTCTGCCACTCCCAGTTCCAGGTGACTCTCACACTGTCACGCCCCCACCTTGCGGTTCCTGCAAAGCCAGGTGCAGCTCCTGCTGGCCTCAGGGCTCACTCCCAGGCTAGCCCTCTGCCTAGAACCTTCTTCCCCATCCAGCCTGACCTCCTTGCATGTCCCTCTGTGGGGTCTCCCTGACTCAGTGGCTCCTTCTCCTTGCTTCTCACACACCCTGTTCACTCTCCTGACACCCCACCCCTACCACAGCACTGTCCCTGGGCTCCTGGGCAGGGCTGGCTGCACAGATGAGTACAGGGAATTAGGACACATTAGGGACCAGCAATGGTGCTCACACGCACCTGGGAGCTGGCTCTAACAGTCTTGGGCCTCAGTTTTTCATCTGGCCCTCTGCCTCTGTGACATAGGGTCCGGCACCCTTGGAGGAGTGAATAGGTTCTACCCCAGACATTTATGGAACACCAACTTGTGTTCCAGACAGTGCAGGGACACAGGCTGCTTGGGGAGAGGACAGAGGCTGGTGGGAGAGGCCCAGGTGGTGGGAGAACCAGGCAGACCAAGGGTCTGTAAGGACAAGCACAGGCATGAATTGAGGGTGCCCACCTCCCCCAGCCCCAACAGAGCCCTTGGCCCTCAGGAGACCCAGGGGGCAAGACCTCTGTTCTCCCAGTATCAGCTCTGAGCTTGGGGCCAGGCTCAGACACCAGCTCAAGGGATTCTCTAACCTCCTATTGACCTCTGCTGATGTGGATGGTGACTCTAATCCAAAGCATAAACCCAAATAGGGGCCAGGATAGCAAACAGGGAGGGCAACCTAGGACAGTGGTCAGGGAAGCCCCTAAGAGCCACCGGGAGCTGAGCTCTGACCAGCCCAGCCATGGCCTGAAGGCACCAACACACACTGGCAGTGAGGCCAGACTGCTCAGGAGTGAGGGGACAGCTGGCATGGCTGACCGAGCACAGGGGATGCCACCTGGGGATAGAGATGTGGGGGAGCCAAGAGCTCGCACCTGGGATGGCATGGGGGGTTGGGACACACCAGGGGATGGGGCTGTGGATGTCCCCACCTCCTCCCAGGCATTGAGCTGCCTTGTTAATGACCAGCCTGGACCACCGGGCTCCAGACCTGTAAGCTATGCCCTGCCTGCCAGGACCCTGTACCAGGGAGGGGTGATGTTGTTGACAGTCCAGCCTTACTGCAGCCATGTCCGCACCCCATGCAGCCCTGTCTTGGTGAGTTTCCTCTCCTGGCAAAGGAGGAACTATTCGACGTGTTGGCCAACATCAGGCTGGTGACTTGGGACCAGGCACACGGGTGGCTGTTTGCCAGCCCACACCAGGGCCCCACCAGAGACTCAGCACCTGAGCCAGGCCCTTGTCACAGACAGTGCCACCTTGTCTCTGACAGAAGCACACTTCAGGCCCAGGGCACATCTTCCCATCTTGCTTTTTCATCTGGGAACAAATTCCATGCCACAACTACCTTTAAAAACTCTCTTCATAGGACAGACATTAACAAAAGCAGAAAGGGCAGTGTCTGAGCCCCCGGGTCTACAGATGTCAGCACAAATCCATCGGGTTCCATCCATTTCCTCTACTTTGGGTCCCCGGGAGTATTTTAAAGCCAAGCCCAGATTCAGACCATTTTAGCCATAAGCACTTTCACTTGTCAGTCATTTCGGGACCTGATTGGTCAATCACACCTGAGACTGCTGGGGGCTTATGTGACCGGGTTAAGGCACCAGGTGCTAGAGTCACTCCAGGTTTGACACGCAGATGGACAAGGAAAGAATGGGGAGTGGGGGCGTTGGGAGAGGCTCTTGCCCCCACCCTGTGTCTTGGGGACGCTGCTTGGAGGAGAGGACAGAGGCTAGTGAGAGAGGCCCAGGTGTCTCATCTGGAGGGAATCATGACGGGGTATCCCGTAGCAGGGTGCAGGGGCAATGCCAGAGGGAGGTGGGGGGCAGAGGGGCTGGGAGATACAGTGGGGTGCTGGGGGTGGTGAGTGAAGGGCTGGGGACCAGGAAAAAGAGAACAAGGGCTAGGAGCCAGTTTCTGCTGGGTAAGGGATTCTACCAGGCAGGAGGCTCCAGTCTAGGACAGGATCCTAGCTTGTCTCCTCCCAAGGAGGATATCCCTGCTGACCAGGGCAGTGCTGGACACCACTGTGGGGAAGTACAAACAGACTTGGAACAGCAGAAAGTGGGCTGGCACAGCACAGACATGCATTAAATGGAGAGAGTGCTGGAATTCCATGAGGGGCCCCTGCCCAGGCCATAGATGACAGTTAGTTCCCCATACTCATTACACAGGCTGCCCCTCCCCCACTCCCTGGGGAGGGCAGCCGTCATCCAGCACCAGAGTCCCCAAGTTAAAAAACACTTTGGGGCAATCCTGATGAAACCACCCTCCAGTCCCCGACCCCGTGGTCTTAGAAACACTTCACCTGAGCAAGACTGAGGGCCATCGCAGGGCCTGGTAGAGTTCAAGCACCCGCTCTGAGCTCAGATGAGGTGGCACAGGCCATGTGGGATCCAGGCAAGGTTTTTTTTTTTTTATCTTATGTTGCTACAAATGACAGAGCAGGGTCCCTGGGCATGGGGACAGGGTAGTGTGCACTTGTCCCACACATCAGAGCTGATGGACGGCTCTGGTAGGTCAGCAAAGGTCCCATCTCTACCACTTTGCACAGAAGCACTCGGCAGTCCAAGTGCATCAAGCTGCTGGGACCCCAGGACCTATGGCACTCAGGCCCCACACCCTGGAGGCCAGCCCACCCTCTGCCACATAGTAGGTACCCAGTGTGGGTGGGTCACAAAGGCTGTGGAGGTGCAGGTTCTGGGACAGCTAAGGACACACTTGGCAAAATGTTCACAAGTGTGTAAGGGGATTCTTTATTCTTGCAAACTTCCTGGTGATTTTGCCTGTGCACAAAGAAATGAAGGCAAGCAAGGCCTTGGAGCTTCAAACCCTGGCCTCTCTGCCTCTAAATCTCACCCTGAGTCGAGATGGGAGCCAAAGAGCTCCCCAAACCCAGCGTTCTGGGGAAGGCAGCCCTGGCTGAAACTCAGTGCTCCCAGGCCCCTGCAAGGAGAGGGGGCCGTGGCAGGGTCCCACCCCAGGAGGGGGAGGATGGTGCACGGAGCCCAGCAGGGAGAAGCACAAGCTTTATTAATCATTCCTGATTAGAAAAGTGGGGTTTGGACCCCCAAGGAGGGGCTGGGCTTTGCAGGGCCACTGCTGGTTGGAGGGCACGGGCAGGGTGATGGCCCACACAGGCACAGCTGCCTTTTGATGGCTACTAAGCCCAGGCACTGAGGCCAGAGCAGTGGCCACCACTAAGGCCAACAGGTGGTGCTGGCTATCCAGTGTCCCCAGTTAGGAAATGGAGGAGGCAGCAGTCACCAGAGCCACCTGGGAAGGCCCCATGGGAAATAGGTCTGCTGGTGCATCAGCAAAGGGAGGGGAATCGCCTTGTCTTTCGCGAATGTCCTGAGATAGAGGCCACTGCTGGCCCCTCCATCCGGCCCATCCACGGACCTGCTGCATGTCTGTGGGACTGTCCAGTTCTGACCTTCTGGGCCTTACATCCAGGCCCCACATGACAGGAGTAGCCTTCTATGGGGCAGTCACAGTCAGAACAGAGGCTCGTCCCAGGACACAGACCAGTCGAGAGCAGCCTGGGCTCTGGCAGGTCTGGGGAGTGCTCCACACAGTGGTGGACATCTCAGGGCACGGTGGCTCCTGGGCTCTGGGCAGCCAGGCTGTGGGGCAGTTGCCATTCAGGGTTCTAGACAGAAGAGAGAAGAGGTGTGAGTTTTGCCTGGCCACTCAACAGAGCCCCAGGTTGGGGGGGCGGGGGCTCCAAGCCCATCCTGGTGACCAGCCCACAGGCACCTCAGGGCCACATACTTGGTGACTCAGACTCAAGAGGGAGAAGGTCACGTCTGGCCTGGCTGAGTTAGCACATCTCTCTGAGCCCTCGATTCTCCCTCTGAAGTACAGTGTTCCTGGGTCCCTGTCAGGAGGTAAAGGCCTGACCCACCAAGGTCCAGCAGCAGTGACCACAACTACCCACCAAGTCCAAGACTCTGCTATGGCTACTTGCGGCCCAGTACATGCAGCAGTCCTGGACTCTGGGCCCATGAGGATACCCCAAGGATACCCATGGAGGGCAGGGACCAGGAAGAGTAGGCCCTTAAGTGCCCATAAGCCCAGAACCCAGCAGATGACCAGTACTCAAGGAGGGTCAAGGACTGTGTTCAGGCTACACAGCAGATGATTACTAAGGGGCCTGGTCATGCCACGTGTAAAGGGTCAGGATGGCACACAAGGGGCTCTGTGGAAGGACAACTTATAACCAACCAGGCAGCGAATCAGACCCTACCCAGTTCCTAGCCCAGAAGAGCAACCCTAGGCTCATGACCAAGAGAACTGGGGCCAGTGTGTCCCCCACAGGGAATATGGCTATCTCTGGCCCTCAACCATGTGGACTGTGGTGTTGACAGTTCCGGACCAAAGCAACAAGACTGTGGTGTGCATGGTCCCAGCCTCAGACCAAGTCACCTGGCCTTCCCTGCTCATCCTGCTCCCTGGCTAGGTGTCCTCGGGCAGGTACTCAGCCTCCCAGGGCAAGGACAGGGGAGGGGGAACATGGTACAGGAAATGCTTCTTACACTGCGTCCTATATTCCAGGAGCAGGGTGGCTGCAGTCTGCCCTGAATGGAGCCAGGGTCTGCCCTGAGCAGGGGTGACACAGACCCTCCAAGGCCCAGCAAGGATAGATGAGGTGTCACAGGGCTCCCCGTCAGAAGCCCCTGAATACCGCCGTGGTGAGGCAGCTGGGTAGGCAGAGGCCATTTTCTCAGGTGAAGGCTCATATTAGGCACCACCTGCTGGGTGTGGCTGACATAGGGACAGAACCCCCGGGGTTCTCAAAAGAAGCCAGAAAGATAGATTTTCACATGAGCTCTCTGGGCATGTCAGCGGCAGCTCCAGGGGCCAGGGGTTTGGCTGTGGTAGAGCACCTACCTGCCCACCACCCATGAGGCCCTGGGTTCATCCCCAGCACCACAAAAACACACCAAACCAACTTGAACAGCGGCTTCAAAATATGTCATACCTCAGCACTGTGGTCACTGGACCTCAGCGTGGGGGGCCAGGTCTGGATCAAGGTGGTGACCATGGGGAAAAGGGTGACCAGGAAAGCCAGCTGGAGGCTCACCTGCCCTAAGAGACTTCGTGGCAATTGACAGCTACGGGTCCCATGCTCCCCTCCCGGCTCACCTGGCTGCCCTACTGCCGGGGTGCCACGTCCATCACGGGTTTCTGGACCCCAAAGGCTGTGATGAAGATGTTGACCACCACGATGATGAACACCAGGCCCGTGGCTAGGTTGTTGAGGAAGTCCAGCTTGGCGTGCTTGGCCGGATTGTTAAGGTCGTACTTGACTGTGGGCAAGAGGGAGCAGATGGTGTCCAGGGCGGCCCAGACCCAGGCCAGGGGAGAACCGACCTGGGGACCATGCTGTGTGGACATCACAGGGTCTTCAAACACACATGGGATAAGTTTTGTCCCCAGAAAAAGTAATGTTTTGCTAAAACTCTGATAGTGCATCCCCTGGGTTTGGGGGTCCTGTCTTCTGTAGCCCCCCCCCACTTTCTCCATGAGGAACTGAAGCCCAGGCCAGTCAAGCACCCAAGATCATGCTTCTCCTGGTCATCAAGCCAGACCAGGTTTGGTTTCTAAGGCAAATGTACTGTGCCCTCATGTGCCTTTCTCTATGGACTCTCCCTCCTGCCTGCCCGCCTCTGGTCCACCTGTCAGTCCATCCGAGGAAGTTGGTCTGATTTTGAAGGAATATTATTTAGTGACTCAATTTGGGGAAGACTGGAACACCAGAGGTTACAACCTACAATTTGGGTTTTTGCTCAAAACCAGCAGGACGGCTGGACATTCTGGCCATGGAGATAGTGGTCAGGGTCCAGGGTTCCCCCTCGCCTCCTGGGCCAGGATTTGCTTCTCCCTTTGTGGGCCCAGTGTCCTTCCACACCTCCTGGTCCAAGGCCCTTCCTCACCACCTTGGGTCTGAATTCCCTCTACACCTCCTGTGCCTAGATTCCCTCCTCACCTCCAGGGCCAGGGTCCTTCCTCATTTCAGGGTCCCCCCCCCGCCTCCTGGGCCCTCTTCACTTCCTGTGTGACTTGGCAATTCTTTTCTCACTGGACCATGTCACCAGGGATGGGCCTGGCTGATGCCAGTCTGTAAGAGCTGGCTGGCACAGGTTACCCTGTGGAGGGAGCTGGAAGGGCCTGGCGGGGGACAGGCACTCTGACTCCCACAGGCCCCAGCCCTGAGGATCCGACCCTGCCGTATTTCACCGTGCAGGGTCTGGCTGGGGGTGGGGGATCAAATCCTGGACGACGTGCCCTGCAGAGGAGGGCTGGGGAAGAGGCAGCTCTGTGAGAACCAGGTGTGCAGGGTGGCAGGCGCCCAGGCGGGGAGCTGAGCGCCAGGCTCCTACCGAGGAAGATGAGCAGCACGCCCACGCTGATCTGCAGAGCCAGGGAGATGGAGATGAGGACCACCAGGGGCACGAAGAAGGCAAAGCTGGGGCCCTGCTCCACCACGGCCTTCAGCTGGGACGCATTGGCCATCAGCAGCGCAATGTCCAACATGCTCTCGGCTGCGCTCTTCTTGTTGGCGTAATGGTTCATGTTGATGGGCTGGTTCCTCCGGCCCCATCGCGGCGGCTGTAGGGAGGGGACCGTCAGTGAGCAGGGGAGGAAAGGGGTGACGATCAGCAGGAGGGGAGAGTGGGAAGGGTGATGGTCAGCAGGGAGGGGCCGGGGCCAAGTCCCCCCACAACTTCTGCTGCCCTGGCCATGGTAAGTGCGTCACTCTGAATGTGCTCAGCCGTTACAAAGGGGAGCCCAGGAATAAAGTCCCAGAGGGAGGGAAAAATGGCGACCTCAGCACAGGCACTCTGGTGTTCCAGGCCCACACCCTCCCACTGCAGGGGTGCTCCTCCCTGGCTGCCTGTGCCCAGGGCTCTCCCCACTCAGGGCCTGGGCTCCTGTTGGGTGCCGGGAAGGGAAACGGTGTGTGGGTGGACAGGTCCCTGAATACTGCCCAGGCCTGAAACAAGCCCTTCCTGGGCTGGGCCCTGAGGCCAGTCCTGCCTCGGTCACCTCCCCTCAGGCTCCTCAGTCCCCTGCCCCCACCCTCCACACTGCCCTGCAGAATGGCTTGGCCACCCAGCCTAGCTGCAAGCTGCTCAAAGACACAGGGCACCAAGAGTCTGCCAGTACACAGCAGGAGCTCAATAGATGCCTTGGCATGCTGCATACAGTCAAACTTCGCTGTGTCAACTTTCATAATAAGAACACAGGAATACACGTCCTGATCTCTTCTCTATGGTGCGTATCTCCTGGTGACGTCACTCTCCTATCTTAGGGCTGGTCCCAGGCCCCACTCAGCCCCATGCCATTTTCCTGCTGCCTCCTACCCCTCAACCCAGCCAGTCACAGGGGGCCTGTACTTCCCTCCCCGTCCAGCACCCTTTCCTGTTACCGTGGACCCTCACGTTCTGAGGTCCTGTCTAGAGGCCCTTGCCTCCAGAGAGCCTCCTGTGACCTCTCCTAGTAGGAGAGACCTCTCCTACCATGGGAGGTCACCTCTTAAGCCAGCCTGTTTTATTCCAGGGCCCCTATAGGTACCTGGCTTCTTCTTTCCATGGAGCCAGGCAGCCCCCCTCAAACTGTCTTGGTCAGATCCCTTCTCAGCCACCACAAAAATCCCCGCCACCCTCAGCCCTGGTCCTCGGTCCAGGGCTGCCTGGCCCTGCTCTGTAGCTTCCAGGGACTGGGCACTGGATTGGAGGCAGTGGCCAGGGCCAATGCTGGTGGTAGCCTCCTGGGGCTACTCTGGGAGGGAGATCCTGTTTCCAAACTCATGAAAGATGCAGGGGTGAGAGGCCAGTGCTGCAGGTGTGAGGGAGGTGGACACAGGTGTCACATGGCCAGGGTTTTGTTCTAGTGGTGTGTGTTTTTAAGTTGAATGTGCCCAAGAGGAAGGCAGGGTGCGTGCAGATACGGCGGGGCTCTGCTGCCTGCTCCTGGGCCGGAACATTCCAACCGCTTGCCTTTGGCATCAGCTGCTGTGTGGTACAGTCACTCAGGTCAGTCCTACACTGCAGAGCACAGAGCAAAGCTGTCTCCACCTGGGCTGGCCACCAGCACCAGCCCCCTGCCCAGTGCTGCTCGGGAATCACTGCAGGTGTGCCACGAGGCCCCTCTGGGGTGGCTGCACCCCTTGGACCCCTCCCAGGCTGCATGGGTCTGGGTGTGGGCAGTCTGTGTTAACTAGCCCATGTCTGGCACTGAGGTCACCTCCAGCTTTGCTTCCACAAGGCCATCCAGCTGGCCACACCCTGCCACACACATGTGCTCTTCTGGGTACAGAGCATCCAGGGGCTGCTGGTTCACAGTAGGCATGTGCTCCTAATTTCTTAAACCCAGGGTACCAAAGTGCTTTCCCTCCAGGCTGCCCCCGGGCTTAGCCACGTCCCAGCCCAGGAGCTGTCCTTAAAAGAAAAGGCAAATATAGATCCTGTGAGAACCTTCCATAGACATAGACACAGATGCACACAAACATACAGCCCACAACACACACAGACAATATGCGCATGTGAACATACACAATATACATGTGCACAACCACACATATACACATGAAATGCACACATATAAACACATACACATAAACATACCATGCATAACACAAATACCCAAAATATACAATCATTCCAGATTGTACACAATACACATTCATACAATACAGCATGTAACACTTATACACACATGGACACACACAGGCACATACATGTGCAATTACTTATACACCACTTAGAGGCACCCACATAAGGTGCACATACACATATGTAACACAACACATGCATAAACACACCCACACATGTACACAGTATATACACAATAGGCTCACATAAGCACATACACACATACATAGCACACATACACATCATACATACATATGCACACAACACACATGTGCACACGTGCATGTACAAACAACACACACAACATACATTCGTCATGAAGGAGCACTGTCAGCAGCAGAGTCCCATGTCCTGGCCCCTGGCCTCAGCCCTCAGCAGCCCCCATCATGGGAGTCTGTGTCCCTGCTGTCCTGTCCTCATACCCACTTGAGTGGGGTAAACTGAGGCTCAGGGCAGGAGGTTCCTTATTCAAAGCTACACAGCAAGAAAGGACTGGCTGGAATTTGAACCCAGGCTCTGGGGTTCAGAGCCCTAGAGGATGACAACACTATCTCCATAGTCCCTGTCAAGGTGGGCCAGAGTATCCATGAAGCTCCTGGGGGGCTCCCTGCCCCAGGCTCAGGACAGTTAGTCCCACTCTGAGCCTGTCTTTCATGGGACTGCGAAGCAAACACCCCGAATGGCTCAGAGCCCTGGGGCCAGCAGGGTCCCCAACCCAGTGTCCCTCCTGGTGAAGAGTACTTCTGGCCCACCCAGCCATCTGCTTCCTGTTCACTCTATGCAATGACAAGAAGCACAGGCTGAACCATGGTCAAGGCTGGGGAGGCCTCTGCACTGGCTCAAGCCCTCATTCCCCCCAGCCTGGCTCTAAGGCCCTAACCACAGCCTCCCTCTGCTGCCTCAGTCTCCCCACATGCACGACTGCCTAGCCACTGGATGGGAGGGAGCATTACTTTCCCTTTCCATGACCAGGAGATTGAGGCTCAGAAGGGGCCTGCCCAGGGCATCTCAAGGAAGGAGATCAGAATTCAAGCCCAAGACGAGTACCCTAAGCCCAGGGCTGCCTTGGGACACACACTGGTGTCCATCCTGGGCAGGGGAACCACTAAGGCTATGTGGGCTGATGAGAGCTTCATGTGGTTGGGGAAGGGGACAGCACACCAGGCCTCCTGGGGCTCCCTGGCCTTGGGCCTGCACAACGGTCTCAAGATGGGCAGGCAGATAGACCTATCAACCATAGATCAGGGAGCCCCACAAGCCTGACCAACTGCCAAGAGCATGCCAGAAAACTCCTGCTGGAGCCTGTGCCCGTGACCTGGGCAGTTCAGGGAACAAACACCCTGGTTAATGTGTCCCGGGAGCCAACAGGAGTTCCCTGAAACCTCAGCAGATCTGGGAGCTGGGGTGATGCCCGTTTTCCTGTAAATACTGGGAAAAAACCCCAGGGAGAGTCAGCCCCATGCAGGGGGCTGCCTTCTATGGTCACGTGGTCCTGGGCCACCTGCCTTCCATAGCTCAGGTTCGGGGGAAGCTGGTCCAGAGAGCATTTGAATTAGCCCTGCTGCACCCATAGCCTGGCTTAGTCATAGTGCAATGGGTGCTATGGGTCCCCCAGAACTTGCCTGGGGGGCCTGTAGCCCAAGCTGGGCCCATTATACCAGCTGCTGCCACAGAAGCCTTGCCCAGAGCTGGGCTGGGGCTGCCACCACACCTCCTCTGTCATCCCCATCCCAGTGACCAGAAGTGCCTCAGTTTTCTCATCTATAAAACAGGCAGACAGGGATGTGGAGAGGACTGTATATGGCAGTCTCAGAAGTCTTATGGCCTGTTACAGTGCCCTGTAGTGGGTGACAGGGCTCGGATGTTCCTCCACCCGATATGTGGCTGTTCCCATCGTGACAGGCTCTGCCTCCTACCCAAAAGCTCTACCAGCTCATAAATAACGGCACACAAATAAAACGGCAACCAAGAAAAGAAAGGACAGTTGGGCTTGGGTCCCTCTGGGCTGACCAAACCCAAGGGAGGCATCAGGTCAAGTTGCTGCCCTGGGTGACCGATGTCCAAGTCTAGTTAGATCCTGGCTGACTCCAGCCTGGCCTGCTCCCAGGTCTGCCTCTTAGGCTTAGCTAGGCACCAATAGCTAATGGGGAGACCCGAGAACTGGGTTCCCACAACCTCCATGGACCTGTGGGCTTTGGGCATCTCTCATCCATGCGGGGGTAGGACTTCTGGGTCCATCCCCCCAGACCAGGACTGGCATGAAGCCACCAGGGCTGGCTTCCAGGTCTAGCCCTCTGAGGCCTACACCTGTGCCTCTGCTGTTCATGCCTAACCAGCTCAGGAAGCAGGGCCTGAGGGTCTCTGGGTTCCACATCTGCATTCCTGGCAGGAAACCCTAGCCAGACAGCAGGAAGTACAGGAGGCGGGGTCCTCCTAGCAGCTGGGCTATGGCTTGGGCTGGGCAGTACTACTTCCCCTAAGCTCAGTACTGACCAGGAGTAACCTCGAGGCCCATCAGGGTTGCCTTTAGAATTTAGCTAAGATCCTATCAGTCTCAGGACCTGCCAGGCAAGCAGAAATGAGAGAAAGAGGGGCTGGGGAGGTGGCTCAAGCGGTAGCGCGCTCGCCTGGCATGCGTGCGGCCCGGGTTCTATCCTCAGCACCACATACAAACAAAGATGTTGTGTCTGTGGAAAAATAATAAATAAATAAATATTAAAAAAAAAAAAAAGAAATGAGAGAAAGAGGGAACTTCCTCTGGCAGCTGAGGCTGTGCAGTGTGAGTAAAAATCCGTGTCCTGGAGGCCAGAGAGGTGGCATTAGGAACCTCGCCCTAGGGACTGTGAGTGGCAGGGATATGGATTGACACCAGAGGGCTGTGACCCAGCCATGCTCCAGTCACTTCTTGGCCATCTCCCTCCTGCAGTGGGCAATGCAGTACTGGGCATGACATAACTGTGGGGCATTTCCACATTCAAATTGATGTTTACTCTTCCTGTGCTGCCAGCCCAAAGTGAGTCGAGGTACAGAAGGAGCGGGCTCAATCCCTGGACACTGACAGGGATCCTCATGTGAAGGGCCCTAGGGATGCCAGGACTGTGGGAGGAGGCATGGCGGAGCTTGAGAGGACCCGCCTGGGCACCCCTGCAGAGGAGGTACAGCTGTGACTCTGGCGAGCTTCAGCCATCTAGGAAGCAAGCAACAGTGCCCAGTGTTATAGAGGAGGGAGGCCCTCCTGAAGGACCCACCCTGGGGAAGGTGCTGCTCTTTTGGAGCCACACAGCCTGGTGTCACCACAAGGAAAGGGTCTCTGTGGTAGAAAGTTATAAGTTGCCAATGCCACTGTGTGCTGGGCCCTGCTCCACGCATTTCCTGTAGATAAGCACATAGGACTCACCATGATGTCACTCAGGGGGAAGAACTGTTATCTACAGATAGGAAACTGAGGCAGAGTGCTAACATGGTGGCTCAAGAAATGGCACCGCAGGGTCCCCACAGTAGGGGGGACAAGGCATTGAGCCATATGAGTGAGCAGAAAAGACTCGTAGGCTGACCACTCCTCATGGAAGCCTCTTGCTGGGGACCCGAGGTTCCTGTGACCTCGGATGGGCCTACAAAGCTTCTTCAGGGCCAGGCTTTTCAGCCCACCGCCTCAAGATGCATGTGTGTGGAGGTCTGGCCTCTGGGACTTTGCTTGTACTGTTCCCTGAGCCTAGGTACCCTCCATATGTAGAGGGTCAGACCTGCCTGCCTTCCTCCTCACCCTGGGGCTGTTGAGGACATCCGTCATCATCTCCACAGGAGGCCTGACATCCCCCACCCCACAGTGTGGTGGCCCTCTAGCTCCTGGAATCCGACACCTTGGCCTTCATTTTTCCACCTGGTCTGGGCTGCTCTCTGATTTCTGAAGGTAGACTGAGATAGGGGTAGGAGGTTGCTTCTCTCTCCCTTTGGTCTCTACCCAAAATAATGACCCCTGAGCACCCAACCAGGTCTCTCCTGAGCCCATGATACACCCAGAGCCCCTGGGAGGCAGGGCCCACCCTAATGCCTACAGAGCTGAGCAGAGATGGTACTGAGTAGAGGGTAGAGTCTAGGCAAGGCCAAGGGTGGGGGGCGAGCAGAATCCCTTCCTTTAAACCAGTTTCCAAGTCACCTGCCTCTTTATTGACTTTATTTGCTTAAGATATATCCTCGAAGGCCGCCAGGGATCATTTGTACTCCCTTTTTTAGGTGGTGGTGGTGGTGGGGGGGAGTACCAGGGACTGAACTCAGGAGCACTGGGCCACTGAGCCACAGACCCAGCCCTATTTTGTATTTTATTTAGAGACAGGGTCTCAGTGAGTTGCTTAGCGGCTCGCCATTGCTGAAGCTGGCTTTGAACTCGCCATCCTCAGGAGCTGCTGGGATTACAGGCAGGCGCCACCGTGCCTGGGGTTCTCCCTTTTTAAGACCATGTATAGAAGGCCCCAAAGATGAGTGCCCCCCCATCCCCAAGGACACACAGCCAGGGTCTCCTCTGCCAGCTGCTTCAAAGTGCTCACACACTGGGGCAGAGCCAGGTCTCAGTCCTGCACACCTAGGTGAGTCCCAAGACTCCTCTAAGTCCTGTTTCCTCATCTCTAATCCAGGGACAAACATGTGTGTAACCCCAGGACTGACCCTACTTCCTGCTGGTGCCCTTTCTCCCAAACATGGCCTATCCCCAAGGAATACTCCTAGGACTGGTCACTCTGCCCCAATCATGCCTAAAGCAAGCCTGGAAAATCCCAACCAGACCATAGTTCCCCACCCCCATTCCTGGGGGGTCGGAAAATGAAAGGATGTCCAAAGTCAACAAGTCACCAGAGGGCCAGGCCAGGACGGCTCCCTGGCGGGCTCAGCCCTGGCAGGAGCAGGGGCTGGAAGGTGGGGAGGAGGTTCAGGAAGAGGGTGTACCTCCAACACAGGGGCAGGACCCTGCTAAGGCCTGCCCCATGCTCACAGCCTTCCCGGGCCCTGCAGGGCAAGCTCTGGGCAGGCCCCACTAGGGCCCACCAGTGGACACTCTGAAGGCTTTGAGTGGGTGACGTTCATTTTTCAGGGCAGGTGAGTGGAGCCTGGGGTTCCCCCATCAGGGCAGCATCCGACAGTGTGGTCACCCTGTGACGTAGCCGTCTGCTTACTGCTGGCCTGGAGCCCAGATGCCATGACTCTTCTCCGCCCACCCCGGGGGCACGCAGGAGGAGATGGGGCGGTGAGGCTGAAGTTAGAAGGGCGCTGTGGGAGGCCGTCCCTGCTGGAGAGCGGCGCCCCAGCTCCGCCGCGCAGCTGAGCGTTGGTACGGTCCATGGGGCTGCGGACGGCAGCACGCCAGTCCTCCCCGCGCCCCTGTGACCCTGCAGGGGCGGCCAGAGCCTCCAGGGCCACTGCTTGGGTCCCGGATAGGACGAGCGGGACGTCGTTCTGGCGCATCGTCGCCCACCACCACCACACAGCATGGGGAGCTCACCAGGCGACGCACACAGGTGCCCGCAGAGCCGCGGGTGCCGGGCCCAGAGAGGGAGGTGCCGGCCAAGGTCACACAGCAGCGGGGGTGGGGGTCTTACCGAGGCATCGGGGGAGCCGGGCGAGCCCGGGCGCAGGTCGCCGTTGAGCTCGTATTCCTCGGTGCTCGAATCCATGGTGCGACCGCGCGGGCCGCCTAGCTCCGGGCCTGAACCCTCCCGCGCCTCTGCCGCCGGGTCCGCGGCTGTGTGCCCGCCCCCGCCCCCGCCCCCGCCCCGCCTCCGCCTCCCGGCCCGCCCCGCCCCGCCGCGCCGCGGTACCGCCCCCAGACTCCGCCTCCGCTGGGGCGGGGTCGGGCCCGGAGTCCCAGGGCAAGGGGGCCTGGACAGCGCCGTCTGATGCGACGCGGGGTCCCGGGCAGCGCGGCGCCGGGTCCCGTAATGGCACCGGAGGGCCCCCAAGTGCCCGGCCGCAGCAGCCCTCTGGCCCTCGGTGATGGCCACTTTATGACGTGAGGTCAAGAAAACCAGCCGTTCCCTGGCCACTTTGCAAACTGCAGGGCGCCGCTGCAAGGCGAGCGGGCGTGGCCGCCGCGGCCCGGCCAGGCTTTCCCGGGCGGGGCTCGCCCTCAGGCTGCAGGCAGCTCCGGCTCGGCGCCCGCTGCCCGCACGGCAAGTGGGTGCACGTGGCTTCCTACTTGTGGTCATCAGCTTTCCTACGTGGGAAACTGGGGGCCGAGGGGCCTCCGGCACAGCCTGATGGCGGGGACGGGGCAGAGTGCAGATCCCGGAGCGCGCGCCGCTCTGCCCGGAGGCGGCACCCTGTGCCCGGCCCGCAGAGCTAGTCGGTTCCCAGCCCGTGCTCTGTCGGCTTTGTTTCCCGAGACACCCTGGAACCACCTCTTCCGGGCGTGGGAAGCCAGGTGGGGTGGAGGGGAGAGGGAAACGTCATCTTCCAGGGCAACGCGGCGCTGCAGAAGCCTGGAGGGCAGGGGTGAAGGCCAGCTGCCTGTCTCCTCCGTCCTGACCCTGACCTCTCCCAGATTCAGCTGCTTTTTGCACCCTTTCACTGGTTGCACCTCAGACTGTGCATCTCCTGGGGTTCACACAAGCCTCCCCTAAAGCCTTAGGAAGTAGTGAGCAGACCCTGTCACTGCCCCCAGGCCAGGCGCTGCCCAGATCTGCCACCTTACAGCCCTGTAGTCTCCAGTGGGTGGCTAATCTCTGTGCCTTCACCTCCAGCACTGGCTCCTGGCCTCAGGTTAGGGCTTGGTCAAGGCCATGCGAGCCTGATTTCTTTTCTCTCTCCCCCAAAGAAATGAAGGGGCCAGAGGTTCAACAATGGCACCCAAGCTCACATGTGTGCCAGATCCTGTTGGAGACACTGGAGGCTGGACCAAAGAAAGCAGTGGGCCCCTACCCTATGGAGCTGAGAGACAGTGGGCAAGTCACAGAGGTCAGCACCGTGTGGGGCCTGGTGCCATCACTTCTTGTGTTACTAAGGGTCCTGGGGAGAGGCCTTTCTCCTCCCTCACTGGACAGGGGAAGAAAGTGAGGCATGGCTGGGGAGAAGCTCAGCCCAAGGCACACAGCCCAGGAGCCATGCTGTCCCCCAGGAGTGTGGCAGCCTGTCTGTCCCGTCCCCACCTCACTGGACATTCTCAGGCTGAACAGGCAGCCTTCTGGTGGCCCTGGGACCCAACTCCTGCCTAACCCACGAGGCCCCAAGCTTGTCTTCCCTGTTCCCGCCCTTGCCTCTGCCGGGGGAGGGGGCGAGTTTTGTAAGTGAAACCGAAGGCACAAAAAATGCAAGTCACCCTGAGGGATTTACCAGAAAAAGGGACTTTTCCCCTCACCCCAGGTCCATGCCCTGTTCCTGCCCCATGGCAAGTCAGCTGAGAGGAGGGGCGCGTGAGGGCCAGCGAAGTGGCCAGATTCCAACGGGGCCCCCACTGGTTGTGTGATGAGGGCTGGTTGCTTGGTCTCCGTTTCCTGGTGTATTCATTCTTCAGCCCACGAGAGGCTTCTGGGGGTCAAGGGCACTTTAGAGCCACCCTGGGAGAGTCAGGCAAGCTCACTCTGACCGCAGCCCCTGAGTCCCATGGCCCACAGGCGGACTGCGGAACCCCCACTGGACTGAGGCGGAGGGGAAGGGTGTGACAGGATAGCCAGGTGGTGCCCCTCCACCGGAGCACAGCTGAGGTCCAGCATCGAGGAGCTGTTTGGCCTCCTTTACAGCTGAGGAGACAGGCTCAGAGATGGTGTCACAGCCTTGACCCCACCTGGTAACCACTGTTCTTACCTGACCAGGTCACTGTCACCTCACTTGACCGTGCATGAGCAGGGGGAAATCCACGTCTTCAAATGTGGGCTCCATCCACACAAAAACTGCCCCCTGTGGCCACTGTATGGGACAAGCTCCACCCTGTGGGTGGCCCTGGCCAACACGGGGTGTGTGTAGGGGGTCCTGGAGAGAGGGAGAAGACACAGAGAAAACATGTTTCTGGTGGTCCAAAGGTGGCGGGCGGGAAGGCCTCCAAGGTATTGGGCGGAACCAGAGCCTATTCTGTGCTTTGGGCCCTTTGGTGGCTCCAACCTGTGAGATCCGTTAGTCCTGATTTCCAAGAGAAGACAAGAAGACTGTATTGAATGCAATTGAGAAATCAGACTCTGGGTTTGTAAACCTGCTCTGTGATGGTGGCCCCCAGCCTCAGTTTCCCCAGCGGTCACTGCATGTGAGTGGTGCATTCGCAGGCTGCCGGAGCATGGCCTCACTGGGGGCTGTCCTGCATGTCTGCACTGAGGGTTTTCCCGGGTGTCTGCTGTGTCATCCCACTTGGTTTCCCTACTGTGCTTAGGGCTGCTTACCAGGCTGTCCTCTGCTGGACCCAGCCCAGGACACATCTTAAAGGGACCGTGCCCCGTATGTCCCAGCCACCTCCCTGCTTCCAGGGTCTCCTGGAGATGCTGAGCCATTGAACTGTATACTCAGCTCCAGATGCTGGCCCTGATCCCAGGGTCTATGGGAATTGTCCCCAGGAGGGACATAGAGGAGGAGGGGCCCAGCAAGGGCCATGGCTGAGCCCCCTGGCTCTAACAAAGAGAGGCTGTGCGTGTGTATGACCCGTTCACATGAGGGCTCCGGGCCTTTCTGAGCACACAGACCTTCGTGCCTCGGCTTGTCATGTGGAGGAGGTCTTCGCAGGGCACAGGGCGTTTTTGTCAGCCCTGAGGGAAGGCAGCCAGAGCCAGGGCCCTTCTCCCCCACCCCACTGCCAGGGCTGAGCACCCCTGTCACCACAGGGAGTGTGGAGGTGCCGCTGGGTTCCCAGGGAACATGGTAGAAAGCTCCAGTTGTTAGACAGCTCACACCGACTGCACGTTCCTGCAGGGAGCCTGGGAAGCAGTCCGTGCCTGCTCTGCACTTCTCAGGGCCTGGAGGCAGAACACTGTCTCTGTTCCCCAGGGAGAGAACCAGGTTGGAGAGGCGGCCTGACACGCCCCAGGCTACACAGCTGCAAGAGGCAGAGTGGCTTGCACAGCAGCTCCTGCCTCCTCCCGGCTGCCCGCACATGCCTGCTGCCAGTCCTGGGCATGCCTGCCCACTGTAGGAGCCTGTGACCTGGCCTCATGGCGGGTGGGGGGCTGCGTGTCTGGCAGGTGTTTCCAGGAATCACAACTCCTGCAATATCACGCACAGAGGGAGGCGGCGTGCAGTGGCACGAGCTCTGCATTCCAGGACAGAGGAAGGAGGGCTGGAATGGTGACGAGGAGCTGTGCCATCTGAGCACGCCGAAGACAGGAGGGCAGAGGATCAGAGCACCAAGAGGTTTGCCGAGGTCACCAGTCGGGGTCCTGTGGGAGCAGGGGACACAGGTGGGTCAAGGATGATAACAGGCTGGTGATATGCAGGTGCCTGATGATGTCGCTCTGTTCTCCAGGGAGAAGTCACATGCCCAAGGCCACGGGGCAAGGCATAGCTGCCCCAGAAGTCCCCTGGACACCAGGAACCTAGTGGGAGTGACTGGTCATGGCCATGTGCCATCTGGCACATTGTGTGGCCATTCGCAGAGCTAACAGAGCAGCCCACTGCCTGGTGGGACGAGCTGGTCCTTCACGCAATGGAATGGACAGGGAGAAGCGGGAAGCCAGCCCCCGCCTCCTCTGTTGAGTCTGGTCCTTTGATCTAGCCCTACCTGCTTGGACAGTGGACTCTCCCCCAGGGCTCCCCAAGGCCAGGAGGACACTGATGCCACGCTGCACCTATGTCCAGCAAAGCCCTGGCCAGCTGCCAGAGCACAGTGGCAGGGGGAGCAGACAGCTCCGCTCTCTGTCCCCAGACCCCAGCCACAGACTCCTGGTTTTTAAGCTTTTGTTCAGAGGTGCACACAACATCGAAGAAGGGGCCTTAAACAGGGAATATTCATTAGTTCTCCCTTCCTGCTGGCTGGAACATGGGTGAAATGGCTAGAGCTCCAATAGCCACAGGGGACCACGAGGAGACCTTGAGTATGGAAGCCTTGCATAATGGAGCCACTGATGGAAGAAGGCTGCATCCCCAGTGCTTGGAGCTTAGGCCCTCCTTAGGCTATAAGGCAAAAGAACCCAACAACAACAACAAACTATCTCATTTTGAGGCTGCTATAATTTTGTTTTCTTCTGATACTCGTAACTAGTTTGAAAAAATAGATTATGCCACTGGCATAAAACCCTCCTGGGTCCCTTCTGGACCCTGTATACCTCAGGCCCTGTGCTTCCCTCTCCTCTCTAGTCCCTCCCTTCTCTTTGTCCCACTGGTCCTTTCTACCTCCAGGTCTTTGTGCTCCCAGTTCCCTCCACCTGAATCTCCCACCCCCCAGCCTCCACGTGGCTGGCTCCTTCCTGTCACCTGACGGCAGGACACCTGTCCCTGCACCTGAATCAGGCCCTCGTGGGTATGTTTGTGTGAGTCGTCTGCTGCCTCCCCCTGGCCCAGCCAGAATCACAGCCCCCACGTGGGGAGGGAGGAAAGCCAGAGTCAGATGCCACTGACCCTCTGGCCACTCTGGTGTCTGCCAGGGCACAGCCTAGCCACGTCCGCTTTGCTCTGCCTGCAGGCATAGTGCCCAGGTGTCCCTTGGCCCAACGCATGCTCAGCAAACCACTAATGACAGGGGTTGCTGGGCTCCTTATTCTTGGTCCCAAGAGTGACCGTTCACTCGGGCCACAAAGCCACTCGGCCAGAGAGTGTAGGCGTGAGGGCGGCCGGCTGGCGGGGCAGGTGGTCTGTGGTTTGGTGGAGACACATCCGGTGGCAGCCAGCTCTGGCCCGGACCTCCCCTGCCCCCATAGCCCTGGTCAAGCTGGGCCTTAGCTATTGACCTTGGTTCGTTTGGGGAGCTGTCTGAGGAGCTGGCCAGGCTGGACACCCAGGGTCTAGATGAGATGCCATCTCCTCCTTAGTGTCCCCCGGCCAGCAGTCCCCCTCCCACCCTGTGCACCAGGGTCCGGGGGGCCCTCCCTCAGCCTTCTCTCCTGAGACCCTTCCCCACAGAAGTTCAGGAGGTAAAGAGGGTCACCTGCATCTGGGACACTTCCCCACCAGCCTTGGGCCATTGGGGGCCCAAAGCTGTGAGTTACAGTTGCTTTCTTAAAGAACAGGAAAAATGGAGACTCGCCGCCCAAAGGCCAAGTGCAGAAAGAGCTGCTGATGCCAACCAACACCAAGGTCATGGCTTGGGGTGCAATTTCTCGGAATGGGATTGTTGTGTCTTTGCAAGGAGGGGAAACCGAGGCTCTGAGAATGAGATGTGAGTCCACGTCACCTGAGTCCTCTACAGGGGCCAGGAGCCACCTCTTGTCTTTGAAGAGGCCGAACCCTTCCCTGTCTCCCTGGGGAAGTGCAGCCCATCTCAGATCCCAGGCTGACCCCAGCTTTGCTCCTCCGAGGCAGGGATTGGACAGCCCTCAGCCTGTGCCCTTTGACCCTCATCACAGTTCTATCCGAATGTCATCAGCCTTTGCTTGGAGGGGCCTTGCTATAGGTCTCAAATGTGGACACACATCAGAACCCCCACAGGGCAGGGAACCAGTTGGCAGGCCCAGCCTGGCCTCTCTCCTGAGGTTAGAGGCAGGTTGGAGGCCCCTCTGTGAGTCTGGGCAAGGCCGTCCTCAGCAGCCCTGAGGTCAAGATTGGGCCACATTGGACCAAGGGAGCTGGGCAGAGAAGTCCCTGTCCTTGAGCCACCGCCACAGGCAAGCCGTGCCCAGCGCCTTGCCTAGACCCTGTCCATTGTCCCTTAGCAGGAGGCAAGGGGCCCTCTGCTGTGGACAGTCAGGATTCAGAGGTGTGGCAACTTAGAGGTGGCCGTGGCTCAAAAGCACCATTTTTCATTTTCTTATTTGCATAACTGGGGAGGAGGAGGATGAAAGGAGGATTCTGTTAGGAGGCCCAGGGGTGGGCAGGCTCACTGTGCACTGGGGGGTACTGGAATGGGCTGATGGCGACCACTGTGGCTGGCCAGAGCATCTGAGGGCTAACGCGTTGTGCTGTCCGGCAGGGTGAATGAGTGACCGATGGGCTGTGTGCGTGGTCGGGGAATGGTGACCTGGGCGAGCTAGGTGCTAGGAGTATCAGGGCAGAGTAGCCCGTGAGGGAGCCGGGACTCCATTTTCTCCACACCCTTCACCCTGTGCCCTCTGTCCACTGTCACCTGTTCTGATGGCTCCATCTGAACACCTGGGGCCCTTCACGTCTTTCCTCCCTGTTTGCCCCAACTCTGGCCATGGCTGGGGATTCTGTCTCTTTCTTTTCTTTTCACCAAGGCTGATAGGAAGGACATGGATTCCACTGGAAGGAGGTGGATGGGAGGCCGAGGAGTCTCTCGGCCTATGAGGACAGGGTTCCCAAGTAGGCGGCCAGCGTGCCCTCGGGGCTCTGCTCAGGGGGTGCCAGAGGATTCTGGGGCCAGAGCTGCTCTGTTCAGGCAGATCCCACCAAGAACCAGGCCCTGAGCATGACCTGCTGGCTTCTCTTGGGGCAGCTGCCCAACCAGCCTGTGGGCGTTGCCTGTGCTCTTCAGACACAGCCTCTGGGGCAGTTCCCCCAAATGCCACGTTTCCTGTCCCCAGGTCAGATGGCATCTTGGCAGGCCAGTGGCCCAGCCCCTCAGGCCCGTGGCTGGGCAGAGCCCTGGGCAGCCTGCAGTTGGGCTGGGCGGGGGGTATCTCACGAGTGGATGAAAACCCTTCCAACACAAAGGGGCATTTATGGGATGGCGGTGGCATGTCTCCATCTGAACACAGGCAGGACAGAAATAGCCTTTCACGGAGCGCCAGGAGGGCTGGGCTCACCTGCTTGGGAGGGTGTCAGTTTTCCAGCTCTGTCTCCAAACTGGGCAGCCTGTCCATGTTCACAATAAGCTACTCACCCTGTCCTGGGCAGGGGACTCCCTGAGACTCTTCTAGCTGAAAGAGAGAGAGAGAGAGAGAGAGAGAGAGAGAGAGAGAGAGAGAGAGAGAGAGAGAAGGAGGAATGGAGGAAATTACATACAGAAAGACAGAGCCCAGATGAGGGGGAGAAACTAGATACAGGTGAGTCGCCACTGGGACACCTGCCTTGGAGGTTCCGGTGATGTGAATGCCATGACTTGAGGTCTCACCTGCTGTCCGAGGATCTCTAAATATGGCTTCGCCTTCCTTCTCTCAGTAAGGTGAGAGCAGACAGCCCCGTGCTCCAGGGGTGACCTAGGAGTCCCTGACGATCCCAGCCCCTCCAAGCCCGCAAGGCTTGTGTTATTTCTCCTGCTTATAATAATGTCCTTCAAAATATGCAGATCAAAAAAGAATCAAGTCCCCTGCAGTACCCCGTACCAGTCTGTTTTCTGTTGCCAATAACAGTACTACACACGGGGTACGTCGTGGAGAAGAGAGGTTTATTTGAGCTCACCGTTCTGGCCCAAGGTGGAAGACCTGCATCTTGTGGTGGCCCTCTTGCTGCAGAGTCCCAAGGCAGCACAGGGCGTCAGGTGGCAAGAGACAGGGTGTGTGCATCTTCCGTTCTCTCCCTCTTCTTATGAAGCCACCAGTATTCTGTCATGGGGCTCCACCTGGGGGACTAACTTTCAACACATGAAACCCTGGGGACACACTTGAATCCCATCCCTCACATACCTACACACAGCTTTTATAATTTAGTGCACTAAAACCAATGCTGATGACGTTTTGGAGATGAGAAGTGCCTTAGTTGTGTTAGTAACAGAGATTGAAAAGTCAAAGGCTTAGCGAATGTAGACTTTATTTTTCTCAACATGAAAGAAGGATGGAGATAGGTGATCTAAACCTGGTTTGCCAAGTCCATAATGTTATTGGGGCTCTTTCTTCTCTGCTTTGCATAGTCTGTAGCTCCTTACTTCAAAACAACCTTATAATCCAAAATGGCTGCTGAAGAGCCAACTATCACAGCAAGAACTAAGCATAGAGGATAAAAAGGAGCTCATTTCTAGTTGTTTGTCCCCTGTTAAGGAGCTTTCCAGATGACCCAGTCAATTAATTCTGCTTACTTCTCATTGCTACCCCTTGCCGGAGGTTCAGCTGGGTGCATTGTCCCTCAGAATAAAACCAGGGCTCATTTTCTGAGACCTGCATTACCTGCCCTAGAATGTCACTTATAATTACAGCTTGGAGAGGTGTGTGGCTGGTTCCTTCTAAAAGGCAAATTTTCTAATATATACCAACCGGGATTCAAATATTCGTTTCCTCTCTTCCAGTTCCATCTGTGTCTTTATATTTGGGAAACAAAGAAGGGGGGGAAGGCACGCGCAGGAGGATACCCCTTGTCCCGTGATCGTTGAGTATGACAATTCATGAATAACGGAATTTCCAATCGTGGGGAAAACATAAGCACACTGTACGGTATTTACCTGTCGGGATGGTCTGCCAGTCCCTGAAAGTGCCGGTCATCAAGGTTGCTATCCACCTGGAAGTGTTTACGACGTAACTCTAAAGACAGGGCATCCAAACAGGCCTCCTGTGATTACCCCTAGATGACCACACGTCTGGGTGCCTGGCGAACAGACACAGCCCAGGGTTTCCTTTTAAACTCCCCCAAAGCTTGTTTTAAATACATGTATGCTTCAATGAAATGTTCCTATTATGAAAATATGTTCAATGTAGAAAATTTAGAAAATGAAGGTAAGAAAAAGAAAGAAAAAAATTATTTTGCCCCCAAATCAAAACTGTCCCTGTTTGGATATCATATCATCAGTGGCAACGAGCATGGTGCCCTCAGGGGCATCCAAGGGGACTGTTTATGTCTGGCTCATGCACCTGCAATTTGGCTGGCATTGGGTTGACCTTGGCGGACCAAGACCCACGCTGCTTGTCAGTTTCACATCTGCTCTAAATGTGTCTCCTGTTCTCTTGGGACTGCCCTGTCCTTCTGTGTTCCTCCCATCATGAGTGTCAGAAGCTCCTGGTGCTGGGCACAGTGACACACGCCCGTAATCCCAGCAACTGGGGAGGCTGAGGCAAGAGGATCTAAGCTTGAGTCCAGCCTCAGCAACTTAGTGAGATTTTGTCTTGAAATAAAAAATAAAAACAGTTGGGAATGTAGCTCAGTGGTAGAGTCCCCCTGGGTTCAATCCCAGCAACCCAAAATAAATAAGTGAAAAGGAGGAGGGAATAAAGAAGCATTAGCTCCCAGAAAGGCAAGCACGCATGTTTTCTGAGAGTATAATCTTGGACCCAAGGGCTGACTGTTACCACTTTCCATGGATAAGCAAGATCGGCGTGGGGGGAAATGTCCTTCCCTGATAGTGGGAGGGGAGGTCAGCGGACATTCACTACCTGCAGCCAGACTAGCCTCATAATACCCACTAGCACCTCTCCTAGACTTTCATATGAAAACATGTTACCCGACTCAAGTTCACTACCCTCCCTCCAGAAGGTCATCAGCTCAAGGGCAAGTTGTTGGGGCCGGGCAAATGATTTGTCAAGGAAAAAGATACATTAAGGGAAAAGAGTTATTTGGAAAGCCAGCAAACCAGAGAAAACTGAGGCTGTGGTCAACGAAGACCATCTCAGGGTACTCAGGTCTGCGGAGGGCTGGAGGGAGGGGACGGAGTGGCCTGAATGGGTGACCGTCTTCAATAGTCTTATCTGTTAGTCACCCATGGGACACCTGCAGGTCCAAGCGAAGAGTCAGTTTCTTTGACAAAAGCGACCTTTAAGTCCCAAAAATCAACGCAGGAAACCCTTATCACCATGGCCTCACGTCAGAGGGGTTATCTACAGCCAAGCCATCGGGAGGCTTACGGTGGCTCGCTCAGCTGTGTGACCTCCCAAATGAAGGATTTTTGAAGTCAACTAAAAGCACATGAAACTAGAGGGTTTATTTAGGTTTTCCTTCTGTTCCAGACACATTCTGTACTGCTCAGAATCATTCCACATGTTATTGTCACTTACTGACATGGTTCCATGTTATAAAAATGCTCCTATGACAAGTTTAACTGCATGCATTTCTACTTTATGGTCATATCACCATTTATCTAATGTGATGAACTTTTATTTTGATTTTTGCTTTTTGGTACTGGGGATGGAACCCAGGGCCTCATGCATGCTAGGCAAGCACCCTACCACTGAGCTACACCCCAGCTCCTCCTCCTCCTCCCCTTCCTCCCCCTTCTTCCCCCTTTTCCTCCCCCCTCCTCTCCCCCTCCTCCTCCTTTCCCCCTCCTCCTCTCCTCCTCCTTCTCCTCCTCTTGGGTTTGAACCCAGGGGTGATTTACCACTGAGCCACATCCCCAGCCCTTTTTATTATTATTATTTCTATTTTGAGACAGGGTCTCACTAAGTGGCTTAGGACTTCACTAAGTTGCTGAGGCTGTATTTACCTTTCGGGATGGTCTGCCAGTCCCTGAAGTGCACCGGTCATCAAGGTTGCTATCACTGGGACTGCAGGCATGCACCACCACGCCCAGCTGTTTTTCTTCTTCTAAAAACAATGATACAATGGCCATCTTCTCTTAGTAGCTAAATCTTGGCACACAACCTTGATTGTTTTAAAAGCTAACTTTTAAAAAGTAGACTTACCGTGGGGGTGGCCAAGGGTCCTCAGCCGTTCAATGATCCTTTGTGGTCATACCCCACTCATTGTCTCCCCTCGAGGTAAATCAGGGCTGGTCTGTGGGGACAACAAAGGACAGCAGAGGTAGTGCCACGTGACTTCAAGGGCTAAACCATAAAGTGCCTCGTGGCTTCTGCCTTCCCCTCCTGGACCACTCTCTGGGGAGAACCGGCTGCCAGGTCCTGAGCATGCTCAGATGTCCCTGTGGAGAGGCCCATGTGGGAACAGCTTAGGCCTCAACCAACAGCCAGCACCGACTGGCCATGAATGAGTCAATCACCTTGGACGTGGATCCTCAGCCTCTGTCAGGCCTTCAGATGAGACCGCGGCCCCGGCCACCACCAGCCTGCAGCCTCATGAGACCCCCCACCCCATCCATCTTGCCAAGTCTCTCCTGAATTCTCCACCCACGGAAACGGAGACAGTAAGTGCTTCTTTGTTCAAGCCACTAAGTTAGGACAATCTGTTGCACAGCGAACAATAACTAAAATGGCAAGGACTTTGGTGAAAAGAAGCCATGCACTGCTGCTGCATCAGGTCAGCCCAGCATCTTGGTGGCCGGCACGGTCAGGTTTATGTCTCACTCATGTGCCTCTGGGGTGGGTGGGAGGAGCTCCCTGCCTGTCAATCAAGTCCCAGCAACCCAGAGCATTCTCACACAGTCTCAGGGTGCTTCTGGCTTGTGGTGTGGGTAACCCCCCTGGCCTCAGGCTGGGTTCTTACTTGGACACCAGGAGCCCAGGGCCACGCCGTTGTCCCCCTAACATGCAGGGCGTGACCCAGGGCTTTCAGTGTGTCACTGCATGATTCCAGATCCTCAAGGAGAGAGAGACCACAGTGTGAGGTTTCGGCCTCTGCTGTGGGGCGTCGTCTGGTCAGCGGGCGATGGCTGTCAGCATCACTACTGAGGTGACTGAGGAGAGAGGGGCCCCCAGACCGAGTCCTGGTCCTGGCGTAAAGGGTCCCAGGATCTGAGCCTTTTCACAGACAGGAACCTGAGGCAGGTTGACCTTTGCTCAAGGTCTCATGGCTGTGAGGGGCTGGGGTCCTCTCAGTGCGGGGCCCATGTCCCTAACTGTCACAGGCACAGGGAGGACCCGTTGTTGTGGCCTCCTCTCACAGCTGAGGTTGGCCACCAAGGATGCTAGGAAAACAGAAAGAATGAGAGAGAAGACAGCTCGGGTGAGGCTTCCAAGGAACAAAGAAGGAGAGAGTGTGGCGGGGCGGGGAGGCGGGCAGTGGGCGAGACTCCCAGGCCGTCCCCGGGCAGGGCAGCGGCAGGGCGGCCAGGAGCTTCCTGGAGCAGGTGGAGCCCCTCAGGGCGGGGTGGGCCTGTACCCCACCAGGGGCTCCTGTGGTGACAGGTTTTCTGGGCTGGGATTCATCCTCTTCCTCTCCCCCAGTGGCCACTGGACATGGGAGTCCAGCTCTCCCTCTGGTGTGGCAGTTTGCACTTCATACAGAGCACATTGTCACAGGTCGGCCACCCCAACCATCTGCCACCCAGTGCCCAGGGGCTGAGGTGGGGGACGCTCTTCTAGAGGTCTTGGGGTCAAGCAGAAATGCCATCTCTGGTGGATGCTCACAACTGGCCCTTTCTCCCTGTGTCCTGCTACTGCCCCTCGGTGTGGTGACGGGCCAGGAGCTGTTACTGTCACTAGGGTCTGCTCCAGGTTCTGCTCTTGACCTGGGTGTCCAAAGGATGTTGGGACTGGGGATTGCAGAAGCTCTTTTTGGGGGCGGGGGTTACTGGGGATTGAACTCAGGGGCACTCGACCACTGAGCTACATCCCCAGCCCTGTTTTGTATTTTATTTAGAGACAGGGTCTCACTGAGTTGCTTAGCGCCTCACTTTTGCTGAGGCTGGCTTTGAACTCATGATCCTCCTGCCTCAGCCTCCCAAGCTGCTGGGATGATGAAAAGCGGAGCTATGTTATAAAGTAGCCGTGTTGGTTTCTCTTTTTTGCCTCTTACAGTTTCCATAAATCTGCTCTAGAAATGCCAGCCAGTTTTAGTGGGCTAAGATGGTCCTCTCTCTTCCTTCTCTCCAGACTCGGCTCATGAGCCAGCCCAGCTGAGGATGGAGGGAGCCACCCCACTATCCCTGGGGTGGATTCCAAGAGCAATGGGAAGCCTCTGGTCATGGAAATACCCCAGGTCAGGAAGGCAACAAGAGGGTATTATTATTATTATTTTGTTACCCATGGATGCTTAACCACTGAGCCACATCCCTATCCTTTTTATTTATTTATTTTGAGACAGGGTCTTGCTAAGTTGCCTAGGGCCTCTCTAAGTTGCTGAGGCTGGCCTTGAACTTGTGATCCTCCTGCCTCAGCCTCCCAAGCTGCTGGAATTACATGCGTGCACCATTATATCCAGCAAGAGGGGGAATATTTTTAAGGCAACTGGTGCTATCAAATGTGTCACCCCACCCAACCCCAGGTGTCCAGCCTGACCTTGATGACCAGAGACAATGCTGCACTTACTAGGTCCCCAGGACTCATGCCTGGGCTGTCTGCCAGAGAAGGCTTATAAGCTAAACATGTCCACCCCTCTAGGAATAGGTGGAACTTCATGTCATAGAAACAGGGATTTCCTGCCTCCCATCACTGGATCAAACCTGGGCAACTGCTGAGTTGCTCAGAGTCCTGATGTGGTCGGGGCCATATCTCTGGGATGCTCTTGACTCTGTCCTTGGGGATACTGCCTCATGAGCTCAATGTGGCTGCCCCGGTTCCAGACATGTCTGAGTACAGCCAGGGAGAAGCCTACAAGTTGTATCGCCCCCTTTTCTCTTCAGAGCAAAAGACCCATGTTTCCCAGAAAACGACCCTTTAGGTCTCAAGGCCAACCCCGGCTGCGAGGGAGGCTGGGAAACGTGGAACAGCCTTGGTGCGGTCCTGATCTGTCACCTGGGCTGAATATATTGTTTTCTGGGTCAGAGTCTGTCACGATATCCATTCTTTCCCCCTTGATTTAGTAGCTGAATCCCCATTTTTTTCTTGGGCCCATGGTAACCCCAAATACAGATTACATTTCCCTGTCTCGGATTTAGCCAGGCATACCCATGTGACTACATTTTGTCCAATAAAATGTGAGCAGAAATGATGCGTGTAACTTTAAAGGAAGGGATGCACCCTTCAGTTCCCCTTCCCTGTTCCTGTGTCTGGGAGGAAGGCACTGTGGCAGGAATAGAGGCAGCCATCTTGGATAACCTGGAGGCAAAGCAAGAACTACAAAGCCGGAGGGGAGGCTGGACTCTGAGACCATCAGCTCTTTATGTGAATAAGAGTGACTTCTCTGTTATTTCTCTTATTTGGAGAGTTTTGCAAGAGTAGTGAGGGTTGAACCCAGGGGCATTCTACTACTGATATACAACCCCCGCTGTTTTTAATTTTTATTTTTTGGTTGGACTCTGTTTTGAGACAGGGGCTTACTAAATTGCTGAGGCTGGTCTTGAACTTGAGATCCTCCTGCCTCAGCCTCCAGGGTTGCTGGGATTATAGCGGTGCACCACTGCACCTGGTTGACTCTGGGATCTTTGCCAGAGCCTTCAAATGATATTCTCATTCACAACCTCAACACAACTGGACTTTTGTTAGCAAGAAAGAGGAAAGGAGTGGCGGCTGGGGGGCACTGAAGGGGAAAGCCACTCCCCTGGTGTTCTACTCAGTCAAGGGAGTGAAATACTATTCCTACCTTCCCTTCTTTCCTTATTGGAGGATGCTGTGGCTGCTTCTCCTCTCCACACAAAACCTTCCTATTGTCCCTGAAAGAATGAGCCCCTCTGGCTTGTGGCCCCCAGGGGGTGAGGGTGGAAGCCCTCAAGGCAGCAGAGGGTATTAATGGCAGATTATAACGAACACACAATAAAGGCACCAATCAATCCGGGAGGGTCAAATGGGTGCATTTTAACAACTGTGGACAGACAGGACCATCACAAATATTTATACTTAGTCCCCAGAGGGGCCCCTTATGCTCCCCCCCCTCAATTCCTCCCCCCATTGCTGATTTTTTTTCCCCCAGTAGAGACTGATTTTGCCTCTTTGAGACTCACGAATAAATGGGATGCTGTCTTCTGTGTCGGCTTCTTTCACTCACTAGTCGTTCTTGATGCTTCCCTGTTGCTATCAGGGCCCCTGTTGTTTTCCTCTTCACCCCTGAACAAGGTTCCTTTGTTGGGGTGCATCAGTGTATTTATCCACTCGCCTGGTAATGAGCTTAGGGTTGCCCCTGGCTCGGGCTGTTATGAACACAGCTATTTTTAAAACCCTTGTAAGTACTCGTGTAAACATGTGTGGGTTTCCTCTGGGTAAACACGGTGGAGGTTCTGAGTTACGCTGTAAATGTATCCTAAGTTTTATAAGAAACTGCCAGGCGGTTCTCCAAGGAAGCCGAACCGTTTTACACCAGCAGGGCATGAATGTTCCAGTTGCTCCATGTCTCGGTGCTGACCCTCTTTTACAGTTTTAGCAGTTCCAATGGATCTGGAGTGGCAAGACATCAAAGTGTTCATTAGCACTTCTCTGACAACCGGGAGCACAATGGCATGTTCACCAGGGGGTCTTCTGTCTTCTTTTGTGAAATATCTGTTAGAGTCATTGGCTCATTTTGAAATTCAGGCTTTTCATCTTTTTCTCATTGAAGTTCTTTACATATTATGGATCCATATATTTACATGTTTACATTATTTTTTGGAAGTTTTTTATACATTATGGATACATGTATTTATATTTTTTTATGACATAGGTGTCATAAATATTTTTCCAGCTCTATGTTCTGTCTCTTATTTCCGTCCCCCTTCCTTCTTTCCTTCTTTCCCTCCCTCACCGGGTCTTGCATCCATGAGTACCCAGGACAACAGGTGGCTGCCATGCCTCACTTGTCTATTTTTCTTTTAATGGTGTTTTTGATAAACAGAGGTTTTAAATTTTATGAAGTACAGTTCACCAAACTTTATGGTTATCTCTTCTGGCTTCTTCCAAGAGCTCTCTCTTCCCCCTAAGGTCACCGTGCGGACACCGCCTCAGTGCTCCAAGCCACTTCAATCAATGCAGCCCGGGAGAAGGTTTGTCCTTCCCAGCGAGCGCCATGCCGGCCTTCCCCAGTAGAGGGCGCTGGGGGCCGCGACAGGGGCAGGGGTTCTTTGGCTTCCCGGGGCGGGTTGAGACGGTGCAGGGCGGGTGCAGGGTGTCCACCAGGCACCGGGATGCGCGCCCCCTTGCGACCTCGGCTGGAGATCCTTTGCACGACCTGAGCGATCTGCTTGCAGGCAGGGCTGGCCCAGGCAACCCAGGGGACCTGACCCGAGGTGGGAGGTGGGCTCTGAGCACACCTACCCCCTTCAAGTCCGCCCTCCGGGGTGACTTCAAATCCGCCCTCCTGGGTGACTTCCTCAGCCCAGGATGCCTGTGCAGTTTTCTTACCTTTAATCCAAGGGGTGGCTCCTGTGCCCATGGGCGGGCTCCAGCGGTGCACAGACCCATACAGTCACAAAGTCCTCTTCTGCATGTTCTTTAAAACTTTTAGGGCTGTGATCAAGGGGACACATTTTTTGAAGTGAGCAATTTTCAAGCAATTTTGATCATATATCCAGACTGTCAGGCCTTTTTCATCTTCCCAAACTGGACTCTGTCCCCATCAGCCACCAACTCCTCCCCCCACCCCCGCAGTCCCCTATGTGTCTATGAACCTGGCCACTCTAGGGCCCGTATGTCAGTGGAGCCACACAACCTGTGGCCTCTGTGACTGGCTTCTTGTGCACAGTGTCATGTCTGTGAGTCATCTGCATGTGGCACGTGGCCGAATTTCCTTCTTTTTTAAAGGCTAAGTCACGGCCGTGTGGAGAGACCACCTGTTTGTCAGCTCCTCCGCTGAGGGACACTCGGGGTACAGCCACATCCCGGCTATTAGGAATGATGAGGCTGGAAACGTGGGCGGACAGGACGCGACATCTCTGTGAGCGCAGCAGGGGACCACACGGAAATCACGACTGGCTCAGTGCCAAGGGGAGGCTGGGAATGGAGCCCTCCAAAGCTTGTAAATGAGAGGACAGGCCTGCTGGCCCTGTGCCAGCCGGCGAGGTCAGGAGCTCAGCTGTGATGAGGACCCCAGACTAGGGCTCTGACCCTGGTCTGGGAAGGGGGGTGGGGGACACTTGTCCCTGTGCATGCTTCCCCCCACATGGCAGGAGGCTGCAGCCCAGCGTCGGGCCTCCCTGCAGTCGCTTGTCTCTCTGCTGGCAGACGTCTGTGGAGCCTCTTCCATTCTGGGCTGCCATTCCGTTGGCACCCAGAGGGCTTTCCTGCCACCCAAACAGCAGATGGCCAGGAAATGAGGACTCACGCTAACGTCAACCAGAGAAAATCTAATGCAATTGGCAGAATATACGGTCAGAAAAGCATGTGTCCCAACACATGCCATCTTGTTTGGGCACCACCTCTGCCAGCTGAGATATTTAGTGTGGGGAACCACAGGCAGGGTGGTCTTTGAAGGCCTGGGACCAGCCACTCAGCTGGGAGGGGGCTTGCTGGGATTTTTGTGTTTACCGGTCAGTTTCTCTTCCAGGTTCACAGGAGTCTCAGGGTTTCAGACCTGGAGTCATTTCTCCCCAACCTTGGTCACAGCTTTGTGACCAGGTCCAGTGCTCAGCTGGATCCCAGTGCTCAGGATGGATGCCAGGGACTTCATATGCTCGTCAATCAGGGGCACTGAGACTATTGGTAACACCAAACCAAAGTACCAGTTCTTAAACAAAACAGAGGTTTCTTTTTTTATCACAAAAATCATGTCCTGAATCAAGTAAAACAGGTCTGGGTGGCAGCGTCACATTCTGAGGAGTACAGTTTTGTCCTTTCTTCCTGCTCTGCCATTCTCAACATGTAACCTGCACCTCATGCCTTATGCCCAGGATAGTTGCTTTTGCTCCAGCCATCAAACTTGCATCCCAGCAAGCAGAAAGAAAGAAGGGAACTGGAAGGGTAAACTCCCACTCCACCGGATATTTCTCAACAGGCCTGCTGTTTGGACATTTCCACTCACATAATAAAATAAATAAAACTTACTTTGTGGCCCTGCCTAGCTACAAAAGAAACATTCTCAATGAAAGTTCAGGGTTGCCATGCCTGAGGTAGAAGAGAAATATTAGTGAAGGACACTTAGCCCTCTTCACCACACAGGGCTATTTTCAATAACTTCTAATAATTTTTAGAGCTTAAATCTTGCTCGTGTGTTTTTCTTATAGTTTAATTACACAGTATGAAGTCCAGATGGTGTCCAGTAAAACTCTCCCTCCTGTTACTGGCCTCTGGTACCTGGTGTGACCAGAGGCTGTCTAGACCAGCTTGTTTGATTTCTTTCAATGCTTGGATTCAACTTGAGGGCACTTTTATCACTGAATTACATCCCCAGACTTTTTGTTTTTAATTTTTTACTTTGAGACAGGGGTCTCACTAAGTAGCTGAGGCTGGCCTCAAACTTGCAATCCTCCTGCCTCAGCCTCCAGAGTTGCTGGGATTACAGTTTATATCACCAGATCCAGGTAGAACAGTGGTTCTTTTTTTTTTTTTTTTTTTTGGTATTGGGATGGAACTCAGGGATGTTCTACCTCTGAGCCACATCCCCAGACCTTTTCATTTTGAGATGAGTCTAAGTTGTTTAGGGCCTCGCCTAATTGGTGAGGCTGGTTTGGGGGCTTCTGAACTCGTGGTCCTCCTGCCTCAGCCTCCCAAGTCACAGGGATTACAGGTGTGTACCCCCGTGTCCAGCTAGATCAGTGGTTCTTCAAGTGGGCGCAGATCTGGCAGCACTAGCTCTATTGACAACATGTCAGAAGTACTGACTCTTGGGTCCCTGTCCAGACCCTCAGATCCAGAAAGTCTAAGACCACAGCCAGTGGTCTGTGCTCAAAAAGCTCCCCAGGGGCCCTGACACCTGCTGAGGACTGAGAGCCTGGTCTGTGCAGGGTCAGGCCAATCCACCTGGATGTAGGCCTCTCTGTCCCCATCACAGAGTGGAAACCCACTGTTCATGCTGTCTGCCCCCAACTGTTACACTAAATATAATCAGCACCAGAGAGAGCTTTGTCCTCCCCTCCCCTCCCCGTCTGCCCTCACCCAGGACTTAGCTCCCGTTAGCCAAGCACTTTACCGCTGAGCTAGATCTCCAGCCCCCTCCTTCCTTTTAGCACAGCTGTATTGAGATAGAATTTACATACTACACAATTCATCCACGTAAAGTGTACAGTTCAATGGTTGTTAGTGTCTTCACCGAGCTGTATGTCTATCACCACAATTTTAAAACATTTTCAGCATTCCTTGTAATTTAAATTTTGGGGGGTGGGTACTGGAGGGACGCTTAACCACTGAGCCACATTCCCAACCCTTTTTATTTTTTATTTTGAGACAGAGTTTCACTAAGTTGCTTAGGGCCTCACTAAGTAGCTGAGGCTGGCTTTGAATTTGTGGTCCTCCTATCTCAGCCTCCCGAGCCTCTGGGATTACAGGCATGTGCCACCACGCCCAGTTTGTTTTAATTTAATTTTTGAAGAACTATGTTAAATGACTGTTCAAATTCTAAAAAGACCGTCCTGTCACATGAGACCCCACCTCCTCAGGCCCCCACTCCACCCAAGGTAACCACTGTGACTTATGGATGTCTTTGCTTCCTTTCAGAATCTCTCTTTGCAAATATGAACAGGTCTCTCTCCCCATGTGCACGGATGAGAGGAGGCCCTCCTCAGTCTGAACCCTGGGCTTTCACTTTCCTTCCCAGAGCCTCAGTTTCCTCCACTGTAGAATGGGGATGAGAATCCTCCTAGTATTGGGTCAAAGTGAGATGGGAAATGGCCTGTGGTCAGCAGTGTCTGGGACTGGGGACTCAAACACTTTCCTTTTCTTCCCTTCCCAGAGCATGCCCTCAAATGTATCATTCCTGAGTTGGGGTCAGATGGCCTTGATAAGAAAAGGACACAGAGGGTGGCAGGTGCCACTCCTAGGATCTGCAGTACCCATGGCCACCAGCAGGGGCCGCAGTGCACAGGGCTCAGAGCAGGTCTGACAGGTAGGAGCCCCAGGAGGTAACCAGGGGCTGGGAGAGGAAGCCTGGCTGGTGGGTGGATTGGGTCAAAAGAAAAAGTAGTTAAGTTGGACTTCCTCAAAATTAAGAACTTTTGAAAAGACAACCTACAGGATAGGAAAAAATGTTTGCAAATCATAGAAGGGATTAATATGCAGAATTTGTAAGGAACTCTCAACTCCAAAAAGACGACAAAACAGTTTGGTGGTTCCTCAAACATGGACGTGGGATCACCTTTACACCCTGTAGTGCCACTTAGGCATCTACAAAAACACGGTACAAGAAGTTGGCGCGGTGTTAGACGCCTGTCATCCCATACACTTGGGAGGCTGAGATAGGAGGATTGCAAATTTGAGGCCAGCTTGGGCAACTTAGCTGAATAACAAACAAGTGTGCTGTCACAGCCTGCCCTGCTGCAGGGTCCCCCAAGGTGTGACCCTGTCTGAGGCTTTGTCAGTAGCAAGACATGCTCCAGGACAGGGTGAAGCCTCCTTAGGACCAGCCTCCTGGACCCCTCACTGAGGAGAGCGCTCCCAAGCTGGGTAGTGAGCTGCTAAATCGTCTCCTTCCTCTGGACGCTGCAGGAGCATGGAATCCAGGCTGAGCTCTCTTCTCCTCTGTGATGACGGTTTCCATCTTGCAATGCAGGAACAAGAACTCAGAGAAGCTGCCCAGGGTCTCGCAGCCCTCCCATCTGGGGCCAGTTTTCTATTTTATATCCTGAATATGTTACTTTCTCTCCTTCTTTTCTTCTTCCTTCTGGTCTTGTCTTTTCGAGCCGACTGTACATCCCTGCAGCCCCCTGCCCTTCCCCCCTTGCTGATGGGCAAGGAGGCTGGGGAGGGGGTCACAAGGCCTGCCCAAGGCCTCCGAGCCTCGCTGGCAGGGCTCCCTGCTTGAGGGAGAGGTGGGTGGGGGCTGGGACCTGGGCCTCCTGAAGCTCTCCATTAGCTCTAAGGTGCTGATTGGCAGGTCAGGGGTGCGGCAGGGACACAGAACTCACTGGGGATCAGATTGCAGTTCATGCTTCTCCTAGTGACTGACCCAAGATGGGCCCTGGAGACAAGGTGCCTGGGCCTTATTCAATGCTGTGTCCACCCACCCCTACCCCAGCTCAGGCCTGCCACTCAGCAGGACCCAGGTTGTGAAGAATTAGAGAATACACTTGGAAAAGATGCATGCCCAGGCTAAGGGCGAGAGGAGTACCTGTCCAAGCATGGTGGCTGGTGTGCCCAACAGCTCAACCCACAATAGTCACGCTATGGAGCCAACCAAGGTGCCTTCAACAGATGAACGGATAAAGAAAACGTGGTACAGATACACAATGAAACATTACTCAGCCATGAAGAAGAATGAAATTATGGCATTTACTGGTGAATAGATGTATCTGGAGACTGTCGTGTTAAGTGAAATAATCAATCCCCAAAACCCAAAGGCCGAGTATTCTCTCTGACATGTGGATGCTGACACACAACAAGTGGGAGCGGGTAGGGGAAGTTCACTGGATTAGACAAAGAGGAATCAAGGGAAGAGAGAGGGGCCAGGAATAAAAAAAATGGTAGAATGAACCGGCAGAACTTACCTACGTTCATATGTGAATACCCCACAATGAATCTCACCATCATGGACATCCACAAGACCGGGATCCTATTTAGAATAAGATGCACCCCATGTTTGTATACATATGTCAGAATATCTCTACTGTCAGGTATAACCAAAAAGAACCGATTTTCACAAAGCATGGTGGCTGGCACACTGGGGTCCTGGGGTTGGAGGGGATTCCCCCTTCTCTGAACACACATTTTAACAGGGACAAGGATGTCTCAGACATCATCTGAAGTGGCAGAGATGAGCTGGCGAGCCAGGAGTCCCTGGGGCTTGCCCCTGGGATGTGGTTGTCTCCTCCCTGAGGCGAGATGAAGCCTCCCCACCTGGCCCCTTCCCGCCCACTGCCGCTCCCTTGGGACCCCATGAGGGACCACAGGTGCAGGTTCTTTGCGAATGGTGACTTTTGTGCACCTCTAAACCAGGTGCTCTGTGAGCCCCAAGACATCTGAGACTCCTGGATCCCAGTTAGTGCCATTTACAGTCATTGCCCCATGGGGCTGGGGACTCTGGCCTCCATTACTAGTGCTGGGCCTGGGGAAGGCGGGGGCACTCTGGGGGGCCCCTGATAACCTCTGCCTGGAGATAGGCCTCTTGGAGGTGCCTGGTGGCTATAGGGTGTGGCTGCAGCCCACAGGGACCCAGGCATGGGCTATGCCATCCCCCTCCCCTCCCTGTGGCCCAGGGCACAGCAGGGAGATGCCAACCCAGTCCCAGGGTCCTTGCTGTCTGGGTTGTGGGATTGGAGGACTCGGGGGATGGCTCCCACTTCACAGAGGTGGCACAGGCTGAGCCTGGGCGTGACACCTGGCTGTCCCCCTGTGGGATGGTGCCACATCCACACTGTGGATGCTCAGAGGCTTGCGTGTACTGGCTGAGGCTCTCTGGCCAGGGTGTATGCTAGAGCCCAGGTCACAGTGGGGCAGGGAGACGCCAGCGTGTGTGGGCAGTTGGCAGAGAGGAGAGACGTAGGAAGAGGCTGTGCCTGGCTCGTAACAAGAGACAAGGAAATTGCCACTCTTCTAATCCCAAGTACAATTAACGCACTCCGTGGCAAGACTGTGGGAACGGATGCTCCCGGCCTCACCGGTGGGAGTGTGAATCGGTACAATCTCTCCCCGGGGCAATTTGGCAAAAAAATCTATCAAAATTATGAATGCAATAAAGTTTTTGACTCAATCACTCCACTTCTGGGAATTCCTTCTACAGGTGGTTTTGGCACGAGCAGGTCACAGGCTCACTGCAGCCTTGTTTACTACTGCCGAATGGGCTGGTGATATAAATCATGGTCTTGATGGACAAATGGTATATTATGCAGCTGTCAAAAGAAACAGGGCCCTCTATGTTGACCAGAATGAAAGGATCTTCAGAACCTCATGTGCGGCTGAGCAAAAGGCCTAGATTAAGCACTGCCACCTTTCTCTCATATAAGCTGCAGAATCTGGAGATGGTATTGTCTTTGGTGAGGAACTGGGTTTAGGAGGCAAAATAGACATTCTTTCTTACACCTTTTCATATTTTCTGTCTTTGAATCATGAAACTATAATGTCTATTAGGCATTGAATGATAATGATAGTAATAATTAAAATATTTCTCCCAACCCCTCTCAGGCCTTGGGACAGTTTCACAGCAGATGTTCAGGATGTTACCTGAGCAGGACACAGTACAGCTGTGGCTGGTTATCTGCAAATATCAGAATAGCACAAAAGAAAAAAAATTTTTAAAGAATTTGCCCAAGTAGAAAATAACCACTGCTAATTTGCTGTATATTTTCTTGTAGTCCTTTTCTCTGAGTGCATTTCTTTTTCTTTTCTTTTTCTTTCTTTTTTAGTTGTTGGTAGACTTTTATTTTATTTATTTAAATGTGGTGCTGAGAATTGAACCCTGTGCCTCATACATGCCAGGCAAGTGCACTACGGCTGAACCACAGCTCCAGTCCTCTGAGAGCATTTCTTTATCTGTTCTTTCAACATTTTTTCATGATCTTCTATGACTTGCCAAATTCTCTTGCAGTGCCAGGAATCTAATGCAGAGTGTATCTGTCAGCACTTGCTGCATAACAAATGATCTCAAAGCTCCAATGGCTTAGGATAAGAAAAGTTTACCTCTGGTGCATTTTATATGAGGGCCATGGAACAGCTGCCCTCCACTCTCTGCACTTTCTCGTCCCAAAGCCCAGGCTGAATGAAGAGTGGCCATTATTCAGAGGTGAGCAGGCACTGAGGTCAACCAAGATCCTATCTGAAGCTGTTGACCAGGTGAGCTGCACAGCCCACATGACACAGGCCACTGGGCAGAGCCAGTCTCCTGATTGCTCCTTTTGATGGGTGGATTTGGGAGCATCTGCCCTTGAGAGGTAGAGGTGGGGGACAGATGACAAGGTAGAATATATGGCCCCTTATAGCAGAGTGTACAAATGAACATCAGAACACCAGGACCCACCTTAGATGCAGAAGCTAGTAGACGTATTACCTCTTCCCAAATAGAGAACTGGCACTGGGACCCATGGATTTCTTCATGACTGTAGAAGTTTCCTCATGCTGTTCCATCTGATAAGGGTTAGGATGTACCATCGTCTTCTACCCAGGCCCTTCTGCTGGAACCCAGGGTCACTTCCAACCTTTTCAGCCTTTAAATACTTCAAAGTCCAACAACTTCATGCCTCCAACTTTGCTGTCCTGGAGGTAAACTCCTAGGAGTGGAACAAAGAATTGGCAAGTGTGTGACATTGGCCAATGGCTCTCCTGACCAACTCGCTCCCGGGGACCCGTGAAGGCACGTCACCTGGCCTGTGCCCACTCCAGACCATGTTAGAACAGGAACGTTAAACTCCTATGTGAGGATGTTGATGAACTTCATGGCCTATTACCCAGTAGTGTCTGGCCAGACAGAAGTAGAGTCTCTGGGGTTTGGTGACCTTTTATGACAAGTCTATGCCTGTCTTTCTTTTGGTAATTTGGTGTTTCCCATATTGGTTAATATGAATTTTTGTGCATATTAATGATCACATCTCTCAGGTTTCATATGCTGATTGCAAGTAGATGCCCGCCTTTTAATATCATTTTGTATTTTTATTTATTTATTTAATTTTTGAGACAGGGTCTCTCTGTTGTCCAGGGAGTAGCTGGGACAGGTCCATGTCACCACATCTGGATAAATCATGTTTTTTTATTAGGTCAGTTTTCCTCGTCCCTTTTTAAGTCCTGCCTCACCCCCACCCCCATGGCTCTTGTTTTTGGATTCATCCACAGATCTGGGCACCTCCGCTCATGAGTCACAAACTCCTCTGGGCTGGAAAGGGGCCTGCTTTGAACCTGGAGCCTGGAGCTGGGTTCTGCAGTGACCTGCTTATGGGACGCCCTGGGGCAGCTCCCTTACCTTCTCCAGGCTCCAGTTCTCTGCCTCCTAAGCAGGCCTGACGTCCAGCCCAGACTTTTGAGGAGAGCACCGTTGGAGGGACCGAGGGCTCTTTGCCGCCTCTCATCTCTGCAGTGTGTCCCCCTCTGCACCTGCTGGCTTTGCTCTGGACGGTGCAAGACCTGGTCTGACCTCTGCCCTCAGCTTCTGGCCCAGGGCCCCCTCAACACCCCAAAACCCCGATCCTCAGAGACACAGTACTAAAGCCACTTCCTGAGGTGGCAAATGACCAGAGGGGGGTGGAGGGCACGGGGGCATAGCCTGCTGGTGACCTGTGACACCACTGTAGTTCAGGTCTTTATTTAACAGAGAGGATGCTTCTCTCTGTCAGTGACCAATTATCTTGCCAAACAACATGCTCTCTGTAAGATCAATATGTATTTCCTCAATAGAAGGGTCACCGTTGTGGTTTATTGATCAATGACTTCTTTCTTGCATTTTCAGTTCACATAAAATCTTCTAGAAAAATAGAGGCTCCCTTTCCCATGGCCCCAGGAAGTGGTGATTTCCCCAGTAGACTCCTGTTGACTGTGGAGTTTGGGAGGACAGAGCCACCACTTGACGGGCACCCTGGGGTTGGTAGGTCCTTGTCTCGTCTGGGGACCTTTCTGGCACCCGCCTCTGTGAGCTATTTAATAGAATGAGCAGATTGAGGCCAAGAGGGTGAGAGCCATGCTGGGGACCCCAAGAATTAGTTCAAATCTTTGGAGTGAGCACAGCCCAAAAGGATCCAGGCTCTGGTCCAGTGGAATAGCAGCACCACCCCTTTCCTTGGGGCCATGCCCTCCTTCTGTACCCAGCCATTTTATCCAAGTCTGCCCTCCAGTCCTGTCCATTGTGACTGGCTCAGGGGTGACCACCTGACCTAAGTCAGCCAATAAGATTCCTTCCTGCTGCTTTCCCTGAGGCTGTAGAAGTTGAGGTCAACCCAAAGCTTCTGGCAACTGTGGGAACCATCTCTAGGAAGAGTCAATGGGGCATGACACCTTCACAGAGGAAATGGAGCTAAAATAAGGAAAGGGAGAGCTGGATACCACCCTTGGGCACCTGGATCCAGCCACACTTGAAACTGTTGCAGCTCACCAGATTTTCTATTAAATAAACCAGTAAATTCCCTTTTGGGCTTAAACCAGTTTGAGCTAGCATTTTGCTACTCCCAAGATATGCACGCTGCCAGACAGGGGGACACAGAATCAGCGGTGTCTCCACTTCTGAGCTCCGAGTCTGTGAGTGAAGAGAGGCCAGCCTACAGCTGTGTGCATGTCACTCATTAGGGGAATAACCCAGGTCAGTCAGGGACACAAAAAGACAGGCAGTGACATCCAAAGGCAGTCATTGCTTTGCAGGGATTAGGGTGTAATGTGAAGACGGAGAAAACAAAAAGGCAAAAAATCCTGTCACTTTTCTTGCAGGCTTGAAACTCCTGAAAATAAGTTGAGCCAAACAAAACCCCAAACCCACCTTGTGGCCCATCCTGTGGAGAATGTTGGGGAGCTGCTACTTTGGGAGCTCTGCCCTGCCCTGCCCAGGCGGGCACCCTTGAGCAGCCCTGGCTTGTCAGAACTCAGCCTCCCAACAGCAGGACCTGAGCAGCTGGGTGGCCTGTTTGGCCCGCCTCGAAGCCACAGCCTCAGTTTGCACCTGCTTCCTGGGTGCTAGCAATGACCTTGACAGGTGACAGATGGTCACAGAGCCTGGCTTTTCAACTCTAAAATGCAGAGTCATGGTTCTTACTTCTTAGGGTCTTTGTGGCACCTTCAATGGGTACATGTGCATTGGGCCTGGACTATCCCAGCCCAGCCAGTACCCGTGGGATGCTGGGAGGTCAACTGAGTGTCCAGGGAAGACCACTGGGGGAGTTAACTGTGTGTGGTACCTGCAGGTGCTGGGCCTGCCGACACTGTGTCTCCCCCTGCAGGCTGGGAGGAGGCACGCCTGTCGAGGTTCAGGACAATGAGCTCACAGCACGCAGCTCCTGTCTGGGACTGGCCCCTCCCCAGCCCCTTCTCTGTGGTCCCTTCCACCCAGAGGAGACCCCCGTGGGGCAAGTGCACACCACAAACAGGTACTGGGGGCTCCACTCGCAGATGCGATGGCTTGACTGTGTCCCCCCAAGTTCATGTGTTGGAAAGTTAGTCCCCCATGCAGCAGGGTTGAGACTTGGGACCTCTGAAGTGTGACTCGACCACCGGGGCTCTGCCTGCCCCATGCCTGGTCTGTTCGTGGACTGATGGATGAGTGGGCTACTGGGCTGTGGAGAGAGTAGCCTTGTTATAAAGGTGCTCTCTGTCACACTCGCTCTGTCCTCTGTTGCGTTACGTGCAATAAGGAGGCCCTCACCAGATGCCCAGCCTGTGATGGCACCCTGCTCTTGAACCTCCCAGCCTCCAGAACCGTGAGCCAAGTGAACTTCTCTTCTTTATAATTACCCAACCTCATGTATTTTGTTACAGAAAATGGACCAAGACACCAGACCTCTGGGCATGGATATGGAGATAATGCAACTCCTGTACCCAGAATTCAGGGAACAGATTGAGCCCTGTGGAAATTATGGAAAGAGAGATAAAAGACATCATTGGTAATGAGACACTCTGTCCTTAAAGCTGGAGTGCAGTAGCTCAGGTGGACGTTGCAGCGCACACCCCTAGGGGTGGGGTGATGGACTTGAACTCCAGGTGATGTTCAGCACAAACAGCTGATTGCTGCCTCCAAACACCCCCAGCAAAGAATGGGAGGGTCTCCTCTGGATGCACTTTCTCACTTTTGTCAACCTGATAGGTGGACTGTGGTGTCCTGGGAGACTCCCATTATGATTTTAATCAGCAATTTATTTTTTCAAGAGCAAAGTTGCACTTTTTCTTTTTTCATATTTAAGAGCCATCTGCATCTGTTTTTTTTTTTTTTTCCCATGTGGATTCTCTCCTTCCATTGTTTATTTCTCTGTTGGCTTGTTGGTTTCCTGGGTTCTATTTAGTGCCACACTTTTTGCGCTTTTAAAACGGTCCCAGGCTCAGTCCTGGGGTGCTGTCCAGTGTTCCCGAGTCCCCAAAAAGGCAGCAACCTGACTTGGGGAGAAAATAGTTAAGTAAACTTGGATCTGGCGTGAGTCGAGGTGCTGTGGACTGTCGGTTCCATGTTGCTGAGTCAGCAGTCAATGCAGAGAGGGCAAGAGGAAATTGGCTGATCTGTACATGAGCTGATTGCAGTGCCCTGTTTCCTCCCCCGGGAACAATAGTTCTGAACTCATCCCTGTGAATAACCAGAATCAACTGTCTAGACTGTGTAGAGCTAGCTTCTGTATTATGTGCCATTTTTAAAAGGCCTCCCTACTTTGGATCTAGAAATTCACACTCCCCCCCCCCCCCGCCCCTTCCTCTTCCATCTCTTAATCTGGGCCTCCTCTGGTCAGCCTCCTGGCTGCTCCAGGTAAAGATGCCTACCATGCCATCTGGCATGTGATATAGTTATTTTCTGGTATGAGCACCTGATCAGTTGCACAGTGGGCCCCACGGGTATCTGATGCTGCCCTAAGGTCCACGCGGGCACATCTTGTGTTTAAATGAGCCAGGTAACTTCCAGAGACAGTGTCACAAGCAAGCTATGTCATTAACGTAGACCAAGCATGTTTGGTGTCTTTCCACAGTGTCAGAATTTATTGAAGAACAGTACTCATGGATCACCTGAGAGTCAAAAGCCGGATAATCACAAGATCTCTTATTCTTTTCTAATCTTAACTTCTGATATCTATGACCCTCAAGTCACATGTACTTCCTGACAATGATATAGAGAGATATAGGGCATGGAAGACAAAGAAAGGATTAAGGTGGCTTTGAGGTTACAGGATGCTGTGCCAAGAACAGCACAGAGATGTGAAGTCAGAGTCAAAGAGTCACTGCAGGTGGTCAGATAAGGATTTCATTGTTTATTTATTTATTTATTGGTACTGCGGATTTAACACAGGGAACTCAACCACTGAGCCACATCCTCAACCTTTTTTTTTTATTTTTCATTTTGAGACAGTGTCTTAGCTAAGTTGCTTAGGGCCTTGCTAAGTTGCTGAGGCTGGCTTTGAACTAGCGATCCTCCCGCCTCAGCCTCCCAAGCTGCTCGGATCACAGGTGTGAGCCCCATGCCAGGCTCAGATAAGGATTTTAAGTAGTTTTGCAGAGTCTCCAAGGCAGAAGGTACAAATGGCAGCTTTTTTCAGAGCATCAGCTTGGAATGGGCTCGTGGTATTGTCATGGGCAGGAGAAACCGCACTGTGCTAAAGCCCAGAGGGACAGGATCAGAGGTTCATCACTGTGGCAATTTTTCCTGGGCAAGGCTCCTAACAGGTGACCAGGTGACAGGGGTCAGGGACCCACTGTGTCCAGTCTTGGGAATTCTTCTTTCAATGAAGGGGTTATGGCTCAGATGAAATTGATAAGCTCCCGTGTCTGGTGCTTCTGATATGACTTGGGGTGCCCACATGGTTTAGGAGCTCCTTGATTTTGTTTGATAAGTTGGCATGTGTAAGTTATTTGTCAATTTTGTGCCTTATAGTTGGGCCAGGCAGATGGTGATTTTTCATTTGTACAAACAAGGTGTACAAATGAAATCTGCCTTGGTACACGGACTCAAAACGGAGTGACTCATGGCAAACGACTGCTTCACCAAGAGGAGTAAGCCAGGGTTAGGCACATGCTAACTGCTGCCGTTCTATACATCATGGAGTAACTCAGAGCAGGCATCGCCTGCTCTTCCCCAGACAGGCACAGGCAATTCAGACTGACACTCCTGGAAAACAAACAGAAGTCAGGGAGGCCATGTTTATTGCAAAGTGGAAAAACCCCTCATCTGCATTCACATGGCAGATGACGCAGCCCCTGGGGGTTCTCACGGGGGACTCTGTTGCTGCAATTGCCAGGTGGCCTGGGGTCCTGCTGGGTGCAAATTGGAAACTCTGGGCACAGAGACCCCTGCTTGCCCAGGTGTGAGTCAGCCTACCCCAGTCAGGGGAACAAGCCAAGGCTGCGGTCAGAGATGCCCTGGGCAGTGGGTGTAGGCTCTGCTCAGAGGACCCTGCTGCAGGTACTGAACCCAGCCACTGCCTGGTTCCTTTCTACCCTGTCCACAGCCCCTGCTAGTATGTCACTGATCCCCCATGCACCTTGGTGTCTCCTTATGAAACAGGGAGATGAGAACTTGCCCTTGGCAAATTGAGTGGTTCTTCCAAATTGGTGGCTGTTCCTCTCTTTCTGAGTAGGCCCTGCAGGCAAGGCAAGGGCAAGGAAACTGGGGTGTCCTAGCCAAGGTGGGAGTTTTTCCAGAGTTCACTGAAAGCAACTCAATAAACCTGCCCCCCCCCCCCCCCCGTGTGCCCCAGCCCCACACGATGTCATCTCCGCAGCTGTAAAAGCCAACTTGCTTTGCATGCTTCCTGGGCTGCTGGGAACTTCCAGGGGATTTGGAGAAGTTAACAAAGGGGCTGGGTTCGAGTCTCAGCACCACGTATAAATAAATGAATAAAATAAAGGTCCATCAACATCTATAAAAAGAAACAAATTAACAAAGGCAGATGGTGCCAGGCACTGGGATCCATGAGTCTCCACATGCTGCTCACCGCTGAGCCCTTGGCTCCTCTCCTAGCCTTGTTGGGGGCCTATCAGCAACCCCTTTTTAAAGGGGTTGATAAGTTGGCACGTATAAATTATGTAAGAGATACAGCCTGGATATTGAGTAGAGCTGCCTCTTCTACAAAGCACAGAAAAATGCACCAGATCGGAAACATTCCCAGGTGTTGAATTGGTGCGTTTCCTTCCGGTTTCTCGCCCGTGCGCCGTCACTCCCCATTATCTCTAATTCCTTCCTTGCGCTGTTATAAACCTACAAACAGCACTTGCGTGGCTTGATCCTATTTGATTATGTGGGAATAACATGGTTTGCTTAATCATTTTCCCGTTGCAGAGATTTTAGGTGATTGAAGATGCTTATTCTAAATAATCCTTCAGCGAACATCTTTCTGTGTCACGATCCACATCGCTGGTCACCTCATTCATGCAAATTCTCCAAAAGGACTCACTGACTTACACAGTCGGAGCAGCGTGCAGACTCTTGCTCCAGTCACAGACTGTTTTCCAGAAAGCCTGTGCTAGGCTGCACGGCTGCCTCCATTTAAGGGCAGGACAGGACGAGCCCGGGCCGCAGGAGCTATTGGGGCCGGGAGGAAACTTACACCCAAATCAGGGCTCAGCGGTGGCAGCTGACCTGGAGGGCAGTGAACTCATGGGCTTGGGCTTGGGAATTGAGGGCAGGCCATGACTCACCTGGGGCCCAAGAGGACAGAACCCCAAGGGAGAAACCTCACAGGACCTGAAGGCTCACCCCAATGGCCTGAGGACACCAGATGGCAGCTTCAGGGTGGAGACCTGGCCAGTCCTCCTGGGCTCCCTTCCAGGGGCACAACCCGCTGGGTGTGGCAATCGGGCACTATGGATGCCCTCTGCAGGTCATGGATTCCCACCTGACCGATACCAGCACCACCTCAGGGTGACATAAAGGTATTTCCGCAAAGCATTAGCTTTGTCCAGTCACAGACCAAGTGCCAAGTGTTGGTTGTGATTATTATTATCGCCGAGTACAGTGGCACACACCTGTAATTCCAGGGCTGAGGCAGGAGGATCGTGAGTTCAAAGCCAGTCTCAGCAACTTAGTGAGGCCCTAAGCAACTTAGCAAGACCCTGTCTGAAAATAAAAAATAAAAAGGGCTGGGGATGTGGCTCAGCGGTTAAGCACCCCTGGGTGTAATCCTGGTATCAATAATAATAATAATTATTATTATTATCGTCATCATTATTATCAATATTATTATTAGCAGCAAGCTTTAATGGGGTTACACCACTCCCCAGACTTAGGACCCATTCCTAGACTCTCAAGATCTGTGGTTTTGATTCCTGGGGGCAAGAAGCTGCCCAGTGAGTGCGGTTTGGGAGACTGGTCAGTGGAAGCTGGGGCATTGGTGTTCTCCATGCCTGGTTCCTCCTGGCCCCCAGCAGGGCTCCTGGGAGGGAATTTCAAATACCTGCTCATCATAGGACATTTGAGGAGCTAATGCCTAGTACTCTAGACCAAAACAAAATAGGATACATGATCTTCTATTTAGCATATGCCTAATCAGGTAAAATTAAATAATAACCCTGTGCTTAGCAGAAAAAGATTTGAATCCCACTGTGTTCTTAAAAAGTCAATACGAGGGGCTGGGGCTGGGGCTCAGCGGTACAGTGCTCGCTTAGCATGGATGAGGCCCTGGGTTCCATCCTCAGCACCACATAAAAATAAATAAGTAAAATAAAGGTATTGTGTCCAACTATAACTAATTTTTTTTTAAATTTGAAAGATGGGTTTGTATTTTATTTTATATTTATTTTTTTAGAGAGAGAGAGAATTTTAATATTTATTTTTTAGTTTTCGGTGGACACAACATCTTTGTTTGTATGTGGTGCTGAGGATCGGACCCGGGCTGCACGCATGCCAGGCGAGCGCGCTACTGCTTGAGCCACATCCCCAGCCCCAACTAAAAAATTTTTTAAAAATTAATATGTCTGCTGGGCATGGTGGCACATCCTTATAATCTTAGGAGCTTGGGAGACTGAGGCAGGAGGGTCACAAGCTGAAAGCCAGCCTCAGCAACTTAGTGAGGCCCTAAGCAACTTAGTGAGATCCTGTATCTAAATAAAATATTTAAAAAAGGGCTGGGGATTTGTTTCAGTGGTTAAACACCCCTGGGTTCAATCCCCGGTACCACCAAAAAAAAAAAAAGAAAGAAAGAGAAAAATCAATATGTCACATGTCTGTAATCCCAGTTACCTGGGAGGCTAAGGCAGGAACATTGAAATTTTGAGGCCAGCCTTGTCTAGCAAGACCATGTCTCAAAACATGAAAAAGGCTCGGATGTACTGCCAAATATATATATGTCAAAATGTATAGCCAATGAAATATTATTTCCTATAAAAAGGAATCTCACACAACATGCAGAAACCTTGAAAATATTGTGCTCAGTGAAAAAAGACACAAAAGGTCAGATACTGTGTGATTCCATTTGTTTGAAGTGTCCAGAATACAGAAGCCCCTAGAAACTGAAAGGAGGTTAGTGGTTGCCAAGGCCTGGGGTAGGGGCAGGGACTGCTACCAGGAATGGGGTTTTGGGGGGGATGATGACATTTTCGGGAATTAGAGGTGATGGTTCTACAGCATCGTGAATGTACTTAAAACCACTGAATTGCACACTTTAGAAAGGGTGAATTTTATGATATGTGAATCATATCTCAATAAAGTTGTTATTAAAAAATCAACACGTTTTAAAACTTGGGGGCAAAGGAAATGATGTGTCATCTTTTTAATTATAAAAAGAGAAGAAAGGAAATAAAGACAGAGTTCTGCAATGTGCCTCCCTCCCTCCTGTCCCCCAGACTCCATGTCTAGCTCCTCCCACAGGCTGGCCCTGGTTGTGACAAGGACACATGTTCACATCCTCTCTCACAACCAACCTGCTCCCCAGCTCCCTCTTTCCCTGGGTGGGGGGGGGGGCGCCACGGTCTCCCCCTTTTCTCTAAGCACAAGTGAAGAGAAATAGCTGGGTCACCTCTCAGGAAGGCTATACCTGGCAGAAACAAAAGCCGGTCACTGGGGCTGGCTACAGTCCTCCTGTCACACACCACACGTGGCTTTTGGAGATATGCAGAAAGCAAACGTCACTCTGGCTGGTTCTCATCCCAACCAATACAACTTCCGATGTTTCCAGTCGGCCTCGATCCTTACAAACACAGCCTCAGCCCTGATTCTTGCCTCCTACGCCTGGAGATTTGTATGATCCCCGGGAAGAGGATAAGCCTGAGATGCTGCAGAGTGTCCATCATGAACAGTGGGGTCAGCTCAGCAATTGTGCTAAGCCAGTCTTTGGGAATCGTGGCCCTTGGAACACATTTTGTTTCTCAATGCTCTGTCTTTGAGGGACTGTCGCCACCCAGTCCTGCGCCGACAGACAGGCCAAGTGTGGCCCCTGACACTTGAGCTGTCCACACATCTTACTTTCTCCCAGGGGGTACTGAGCCCCTTCCTCCCTGCACTTTGCCAGCTCTGGGCCTGCATCTCCAGGGCCAGCAGGGCAGGGTTCCTCTGAATAACGGGTGCTTGGTGGCCCCTCCCGGGCCCCTATCATCTGTCTTCCCAGCTACGTGGACTGGCTTGATTGGCCAGACCCACAGTAACTAAATCTGAGGTCTTCTGTGGGGCCACCTGGGAGCTGGGATCAGCATTCAGCCCCCACGATGTATGGGGTTCCAGGAACTCCCTCCCCGCAAGAGAAGTGAGCAACCCGAGAGCTCATGGCATGCTCCTAAACAAACACCAAGAAACAACCTGACCAAACAACCCCAGAGCTCTATCCAGGGTCTGTCTGTTCTGTTGCTTGTTCTGTGCAAGCACTCACCTGGCAGGTAGGCAGCTTCTGTTGAGCACCTACTGGAGCCACATGGGTATCAGGCATCACACTAGGATTGCTTGGGACCTTCCAAACTCTTGAGGCCTGGCCCACCCAGGCTCACAGATTTAGAATCTTCAGGTGGAGGGGGCTTCATACTGGGATGCAGAGAGTGAGACAAGGTCACAGGTCTGACCTTGGACTTGGTGAGGCCTCCCCTCCAGGTGGGGAAACACAGGCAGGCCTGTTGGGCTATGTCTTCTTCCAAAACTGTGTTCTTTTTTTTTTTTTCTTTCTCCTCAGTACTGACGATTTTCCTTCCTTCCTTCCTCTTTTTCTTTCTTTCTTTTTCCCCCCTTCCTTCTTTCTGGGGTGCTGAGGGTTCATCCCAGGACCTCACATATGCTAGGCAAGTGTTCCACCACTGACCTACACCCCAGCTGGACAGTTCTACTTTAAACTCTATCTTCTGTGTTACCAGAATTGAGGGTCACTCTGAAATTGACTTCCCTCTAGAATCACAAAGAAGGTTCTACATAGTAACCAGTTTTACTTAGGAGACTGGGGCCACTTTCTGATTCATGTATTGTACTTCAGAACGCTTCTAAGGGAACCCTGTTGTGGAAGGAAAGGGGGCTCCTTACCCATTCATCCCCCAGAGCTAGGTCACCTGGAAGTGCTGCCTCATTCTTCCCGGCCCTCCCTGTCCACCCGAGGCCCTCCCTGTCCACCCGAGGCCCTCCCTGTCCACCCGAGGCCCTCCCTGTCCACCCGAGGCCCTCCCTGTCCACCCGAGGCCCTCCCTGTCCACCCGAGGCCCTCCCTGTCCACCCGAGGCCCTCCCTGTCCACCCGAGGCCCTCCCTGTCCACCCGAGGCCCTCCCTGTCCACCCGAGGCCCTTCCTGTCCACCCGAGGCCCTTCCTGTCCACCCGAGGCCCTCCCTGTCCACCCGAGGCCCTTCCTGACCAGGAGCTCCCATCTCACTGGGGAGCAAGACCTAGGGCTAGAAGATGCTCTGACTCGGTGTGACTCCGACACCCACTGCTGTCTGCCTCCTATGACCCACCAGCCACGCACCTGTCCTCTGCTCTTGACCACCCCTTGTGGTCTGGCTCCAACCTTCTCTAGGTCTCAAAAAAGCCTTCCTGGGTCCCCCAGGACACTCCCCCACCTCCTGGGGCTCTGTTCTCCCAGTACTATCCCCACCCATCTGCTGTCCCACTGGGGTGTCCTCCCTAAGGGGAAACTCAGAGGGGTCCTTACTGTGCTGGCCCTGAGCACTAGAGGGCTGATGAGTCCCTCAGAGGAAGACCTACCTGGGCAGTGCCTGGGGACCAGGCTCCTGAGAGGCAAGGTCAGACCCTCCTTCTAACTAGTAGCTTCCATGTACCCTAATGTGAGCAGAGGCAATGGAGCTGGCCCTGTCCTTCCCTACCACAGACACTTGTTGAGCACTTATTGTATACCAAGACTGTTGGGCACGGCCACTGTGCTCACCTCACAGGTGAGTAAACAGACCACATGGTCCTGGAACTTTATCTGCAGAGGCAGGTGTGTTTGCAGGTGCTCTGCTAGCTCAGGTGGGTCTTGGGGAAACTTGTCTCACGCAAGGGCTCGGGATTGGGGCACTGGGGGCCATGGGGCAGAATTGCTGTCTTCATTCTGTGACCTTGAAGAGTTACTTAAAGTTGAGAAGTCTCTGGGCTAGGTCTCAGTGTACACATCTGTGAAAAGGAGGTAATCACGCCTACCTGGCCTGTCAGCCTTCAGGATGGCTGTCCTCAGCATCAAAGACAGATGCTATAACATGACCCTGGGACATGGGCTTTGCCCTTCTACAGTCTTAGGTCATCGAGCCTCAGGACAACCAGCAAAACAACAGGCAATGCTTATTCTCCCTATCTCACTACAAGGAACGTGGAGGCTCAGAGATGTTCAGTTGAACTGGCTAGGGCACACAGTGTGTCTCATCAAAGTCCTGGCTTACAACTGGGCACAGTGATGCATGTCTGTAATTCCAGCAGTTTGGAAGGCCAAGGCAGGGAGATTGCAAGTTCAAGGCCAGCCTCAGCAACTTAGTGAGGCCCTAAGTGACTCAGCAAAACCCTGTCTCAATTCTTTTTTTTTTTTTTGGTACTGAGGATTGAATCCCGGGGTGCTTAAACACTGAGCCACATCCCTAGCCTCCTTTTATTTATTTTTTTAAATTTATTTTTTAAAATATTTTTTTAGTTGTTTATGGACCTTTATTTTATTCATTTATTTATATGTGGTGCTGGGAATCAAATCCAGTGCCTCACACATGCAAGGCAAGTGCTCTGCCACTGAGCCACAACCCCAGCCCCCACTAGCCGCCTTTTAAATATTTTATTTAGAGACAGGGTCTGGCTGAGTTGCTAAGTGCCTTGATAAGTTGCTGAGGTTGGCTTTGAACTCTCCATCCTCCTGTCTCAGCCTCCCAAACAAAATTAAAAAGGATTGGGAATGTATCTTGGTGTTAAAACAGCCCTGGGTTGAATCCCCATTACCAATAAATAAATAAATAAATAAAAATAAAAAATAAAAAAGTATGGCTTCCAATTTCTGATCAAGGAACTCTGAGATTCTACCTGCTAGAATCCCAGGAACTGCTCCTGAGGCTAGCTTGAGATTCCTTGTCCCATAGCTCCTGAGCTGGGGACTGTAGTGGTCATGAGCTGGCACAGGGAATGAGTTCTCCATCATGAGAGGCCTGTGAGCCAACTGTGAAATCATCCTCAGGGGGTCAGAGCACACACAGCCCTAGATCAGGAGCAGGATCTCCCTTCCCTCCGCATCCTGGGTTGTTCTCCCTGCTTTGCTGGTGTGACCACACTTCTCCACAAACATCAACACATGTGTGAGGGCAGTAGATGCTGGAGCTGATGAGAACTTCTAGCCATTTCCTCCATCACCAGGCAGGCATGATGCCACAGGCTGCCAATGCGACCTGTCAGAGCAGCAGGCTGGTGGGCATCAGGCTGGTGGGCATCAGCTCTAGAACTTGCTTAGCTCCATCCTATGTTGGTTTTCCCTTGGATAAGCCTGAACAAACTGGTCATGGGCAGGCTGGGACTCAGGATGCCCTTTCTGGACTGACCAAGCCCAGGAGGAACTGGCAGACCTTTAATGTGGCCAAGCCAGGATGATAAGGTCTGTTCTGCAGAGTGGATACTGAGGCTCAGAAAGGGCTGGACTTGCCCACGTCCTTCAGAATGTGAGGGGCAAGACAGGTGTCTGTAGCCTGCACAGAAAGACAGAATGCTTCTCATCAGCTCTCTACCTCTGCTGGAAGCTCCCACCCCTCCCTGGCCTGGGAGGTGCGGCTCAGATCACTGTCTCAGGGCTGCTCAGACCTGTAGAGCTGGCATCTGCTGATCTGCTTCCTGCTTCTGTGGGCTCTGTGCTCTTGCCTGTCCTGCAAGGTAGGTGTGGGATTAGATAACATAAATTAACAGGCATATGCCAAAGCCTAGCCCAGTGCCAAGCACACCGAACCACCAGATCTCTGGAGGGAAAGTCCTGATGGGAGATGTTTGCCAATTTCCATAGTGTAAATACTTCCAGTATTGCGACTTTAGGCTACGGTGTGGCATCTCGGAACTCAGAGCTGGGAAGACATTGAACGTTGGCCTTCATAAAGTTGTTTCCAGTTGGCGCCAGCACCTGCTGCTAGCGCCCAGCAGGGCCCAGGAAGTCCTGCTGTGCTGGGTGACAGTTGGATTGGAACCTGCTTCCCTCTAATTGTGAATGCTTGGTATCTACTCTGCTGGCTTTTATGTCACATGAGTTGCTTTGTTACAAAGGCTCCAGGGCCAATAGGCCATGGTCATCCATCTCTAAATGGTTGTGCAGATCTGACCTGGTGTCACACCAGGGGGGTGGATACTGAGATGAGAATACTCTGACATCTCCCTTGCGCCCTGGTTTCCTCACCTGGAAGCAGGTGCAGTGACTGTGAGATACAGGTCTTGGAGGATTGGGTGAGGGTGAGGTGCTAGTTCAACATGGTGCCTGGAGCAGTACTTAGAAATAAGTACAGTCTGGCCATAGTCTACCCGCTGCAGTGAGATTCAGAGATGCCCACAAGTGGGGCTTGCCTGTGGGAGTTGAGAGGAGTAAGCTGGAGGGAGAGATCATGCCCAGAAGAGGCAGCATTCTGCAGAGGTGAGAGATGAAGAGAACTTTGGGTCGAGGGATTTCTGACAGTCTCTCCACGCCCCCAGACACGGTATTCTAGCGCAGACTCGGTATTGGGAGCTCTGGAATTTAGAGTAGGTAGCTTCTGCCTTTGGGGCCTCTGTTGCTCCATGATCATTGCTATCGGTCTCCCTGGGTGACAGGGACACCCTCGTAGACCGTGTAAATACAGCAAGGGCGGACACTCTCATCCCTGACTGTGTTTAGCCCGGGCTTGGGCTCCTGAGGGTAGGGTACCCTGGTCCTCTTCCTAAATACCCATTTTGTCGGGACACAGGTTCCCAGGTCTGTTGCTCTGGCTATGGTACTGTGAGGCAAGGAGCCTGCTATCGCCTCCCAGGGAAAAATGGGGGCCCTGCATGGCCAACAGCCCTGCGGAGTGTTCTAAAGAGCTTCACAGGTCAGGAGTTGGCCTGGATGCGGCAGCCGCCCGGGAGGCAACAGGAGAGGTTCCGCAGGTGTCCGCGCGCGCCCGAAGCCAGGTGGGCGTGCCAGGCCCCGCCCCGCGCGCCAGCCGGGGGCGGGACGAGCGGACGCCCCGCCCTCCCCGCGCGCCGGGTCGGAGCCGGTGCGGGAGCGGAGGCGCGCTGAGCCGCCAGGAGCACTCGGGAGCGCGGTCCCGCAGTGGCCCGGCCCGAAGGGAGCAGCGCGCAGGAGCGGAGCAGCGCTACGACCCCCCGCCTTAGCGCGGACCCCGCCCCAGCGCAGACCCGGCCCCAAGCGCGGACCCTGGCCCTGGAGCGCGGCCTCGCCCGCCTCGCCCTCTCTGGCCACCCGGCCGCGGGCATGGACGGCGCCCGCTCGCCCTGTGAGTGCCGAGCCCTCCCGCCCGCCGCCTTTGTGTGCGCGCCGCGCCGCCGCAGCCCCTTCCCCGCGCGCCCCTCCCGCGCCCCGGGCCCGCGTCCTTTGTGGAGCAGCCGCCTGGCCGGTGCCTCCCCCCGCCCCGGGCCTCCCTGTCCCCTTTGCAGCGTCCCCCTGGACAACCCAGCAGGCCCTCCTCCCGGGCCTGGGGGCTGGGCCCCTTTTCTCCGGCCTCCTGGTCCCTTTGCAGCCCCTCCGGGCCCTCAGGGACATCCAGCAGGTCCTCCCTCTCAGGGTCCCAGTGACAGCCCAGGACAGGCCTTCTCCGCAGCCCGGGGCTGAGCAGGGCACGTCCCCCATTCCAATCCGGACCTCCCAGTGCAGTCTGCAGCCCCTTTCTCCGAAGCCCCCAGGGACAGCCCGGCAGGCCCCCTCCGAGGTCGGGGCTGGGCAGGGCGCGGGCCCCGGGGCGGCGCTGTCTCATCCCGTGGCTCGGGCAGGTGCGGCGGGACCGGCGCTCACGCGGGCCTGTGTGTCCTTGGCCCGCAGAGATGGACCGCGATGGCGGCCGCCGAGACGCCCCCGGCGCGCTGATGGAGGCCGGGCGCGGCGCGGGGCCCGCGGGCATGGCGGAGCCGCGGGCTAGGGCGGCGCGGCCCGGGCCCCAGCGCTTCCTGCGGCGCAGCGTGGTAGAGTCGGACCAGGAGGAGCCGCCGGGCCTGGAGGCCACCGAGGCACAGAGCGCACAGCCCCCGCAGCCCCTGCAGCGCCGGGTGCTTCTGCTCTGCAAGACGCGCCGCCTCATCGCAGAGCGCGCCCGTGGCCGCCCTGCCGCCCCCGCGCCCGCCGCGCCTGCAGCGCCTTCGAGTGCCCCGGGAACCCCCTCGGACCCCGGCCCGGAGCCTGCGGGCGCCCGTGAGCCCAGCCCGGACCCTGCTGCTGCGGCAACCGCGCAGGTCCCCGACGACGGCCCGCGGGGGGAGGAGGAGGCGGCGGCAGCGAGGCAGGAGGACGCTGGAGCCACCGAGGCGAAGCCCGAGCCCGGGCGCGCACGGAAGGATGAACCAGAGGAGGAGGAGGACGACGAGGACGATCTCAAGGCCGTGGCCACCTCTTTGGACGGCCGCTTTCTTAAGTTTGACATCGAGCTGGGCCGGGGCTCCTTCAAGACAGTCTACAAGGGTCTGGACACCGAGACCTGGGTGGAGGTGGCCTGGTGCGAACTGCAGGTGAGGGCTCGCTGCCCGCAGGTGGGCTGTGTGAGAATGCGTCCTTGGGCGCGTCCTTGCTCCTGAGCTGGCCTTAGGCAGCCCTGAGGATGGCGGGGGCTGCCGAGTGTGTCACCTTCTGTGTGGGTGGCCTGTGTGGACAGCGCACAAGAGGCCGATCTGTGTCTGTGCTGACTGGGGCTTGTCAGCCCACTTGATGGCAGAGGTCAATGTTGGGCTTTGTACTGTGTGTGTCCACGCTGTGGGGGGCGTTAGAGAGGGGGCACTTGGGGGCTGTGTACTTTGAAGAGCCCTCCTAACCCACTTCACTGTTCCAATAGAGCCTAGAGGCTGTGTGAGGGCGTCAAGACCTCTCAAAGGGTAGTTTGGGGCCTCTCAACTGCCCTTAAATTAGTAGCTTCCTGTGTCCTGGAAGGTGTAGGTGCCTCAGCCTACAGGCTACAGGACTTCCTCTGACCCAGGGATCTGTGACCCAGGGATGGTGCCTGGTGCTGTCCTGGGACCTGCTGAGCAAGCTTTGGAAGCCCTGTGCATAGCCTCTAGGTGCTCCCAGGGCTCCATCTATTCACCAGTTGGATGTGTGAGAGCCCTTAAATCCAAGTCATGCAAAACGCTAGTGGGTTTTTTCCTTCCCTTCTTTTTTCTTGGATGCAAAGGCTCTGGGCGTGCAAATTTCTTAACCTTGCCCTCACGTTCGCTGTGTCAGCCCAGGCCCTGGAAGATTATATAAAAGGCAACCCTAGGCCAGCCTTGGAAGAGGAGGCAGCTCCTGTCACAGGGGGTGTTTACAGGCCCTCCCTCTTTGGGAGGGGGCAGCTGTCAGGCAGAGGCCGGCCTGGGAGAGCGCTACCCCACTGGCCTGTAAAGTTAGCTGGCCTTCCAGGCTGACGCAGGCTGGGCGAGCCAGGGCAAGCTGGGTGCCAGGGCCGCAGGCCACACTGCAGGATGCCTGCATTTTTGGCCCACAAATGGGAATTCAGTTACTGTGTCCTCCAGCCCCTGCAGGGTGACCTGCCCGGGTGTGCAAGCCGGGCTCTTGTGGTGGGTGTTGACCTGCCGTGAGCCCTTCCCCCAAGACGAAGAGCTCCAAGGTCTTGCCTCTCCTCCGTGGTTCTGTGTGGCTTTGTGTGATGGGGGTCTGTGGTATCCTTCAGGGTCCTTCAGGAGGGGCTGAGGAGATCCTCTCTCCTCCCACCTGCACCACAGATTCTAAGCCTTGCCAAAAGGTGGCCTTGGTGGCAAGAGGTGGCCTTGATGGAATAGAATGGATATGTGGGTGGGGCAGGTTCCAAGGGCTGGGGTCCTGGGATGTGTGCACCGTGTGTTCCTGCTACCTACGTGAGAGGCAGAGGGGAGGGAGGATCCAGGAAGGGGAAATGAGGATTCTTGGTTCTGGAGCCTGGTAGGAGCTTTGGCTCCCCACCTCCCTGCTCTGGCTAGATGACCAGCATGGCTCTCTGAACACGCACTGGTGCTGTGGCCTCAGAATGCCACTGCGGGCGGAGGGCAGAGGAGTGCTGCAGCAGGCTGGATGTGAGTTAGACCTCTGCAGCCTGAGCCTGCTGATCTGGCTGAGGCAGTGCAGGAGCATATGACTCTGGGAGCTTGTTAATTCTCCTTCCCTTTAAGGAAAGGCCGTCCGTCCGTTCAGTCGCTGGGTCTGCCTGTGGTGAGCAGGGCAGCGGGGTGGGGCTTGGCCTCCATCCAGGGGTCTTTTCTCCTTGGCTCTAGATAGGAGTGGAAAGGTTGGGGGTAGTTTCTGGACTAGAGAGTGCTGTTCCTTGCCCTGGGGTTACTAGGCACCCCCTCCCAGCTGGTGGGGAAGCTGCCCCCACACTCCCCCAACAAGAGGTGCCTCTCCTGTTCAACCAGGCCGAGGTACATGCCGGGAGGCCACCTCCCTCTGCCTGGACTGATCTGGGAGGGTTTTCTCTGGCAGAGTTCTGAACCTACTTAGAAGAGCCCCTTTATTGAGAACCTCTTGTGTGACAGGTTTAGCCTGGGACCTCCTCATCACAAACCATGAGGTCATGGGGTCATGGAGTAACCTCCTGAGGCCACCCAAGAGGAGTTGGCAAGGGGCATTTTGGGACCAGGGAAGAAGGACATCAGCCTGGAGTGGAGGATGGAACCCACCCAGGGTCCCCTGTGTGGTGACTGGGCTGTGGGGCAGGGCTGAGTGGGGTGATGTAGGCAGCAGGGGTTCTACACATAAGAAGCCCCTATGTCAGGATGGGGACTAGGGCAGGGGCGTTGGAGTCCTTGAGAGAGGGTCACTCCTGGGTGTGGTATAGAGTCAGGCCTCACCAACCAACAGTGCAGAGGGCCTGCCTGGCTGGTGGAGGGCGACAGGTGGCCACTCTTGCTAGCCAGGTTGGCTTTGTGCCAGGGGTGGGTGCCTTCTCGTTGCACAGTGTGGTGAGGTTCATTTTGCCTCCTGGTCCCCCGTGTTTCTGGGCACTGGGAGAGGGGCCTCCTGGGAGTCCAGGTTTGCATGGTGGAGGGACAGTCTGTCAGAGTGTTGCCTTCAGTCAGGGTGGCCTTGTGGTCTCTGGGTCTCTATTCCTCTCTTCTGGCCCAGAGTGCCTCTGCGGGAGTGGCCTCCCTTTGGGTATGCCGGAATCTGGCTGGTGGCTGTTTCCTTTTCATGACCTGGTTGGGCTGGGGTCTTCTGGGCCCCTTTCCCCCCACTGGAGACCAGAGAGGTGCATTGCTTGCTGACTCTTTCCAGGGTTTCCTGCTAAGGGGCAGAAATGTCCCAATCTTGGACCTAGCGAGTAGCTTAGAGGACATCTGATTTCCTTCCATGACTTGGTGTTGAAAGAAGTTTGCAGGGAGAACTGTGTGTGCTTATCTCACCTCCAAGGGCAAGATGCCACACCTGAATTCTCTAGAGGGCCAAAGCTGAAACTGGAACTATTATTATTGTCGTTATTGTTATTGGTGTGGGGAGTAAGCCATTTAAAAAATAGCTTTTGAGTGAACTTTTATTTTTGGCACCAAAGCGCGTTACAGTGACCATGAAGGAAGTGAAAATACTGTCAGACTCCCATCCCCTTCCCACACCCCTTCTCTTTCCTGGGACTATCCCATGTGGCCTTGGCCCTCTTTGGCCAGCTCTGGTCCTGTATAGATCCCTTTCCCATCAGACAGCCTGCGAGGCAGCTTAGGACTCCCCTGTCAGCTCTGGGCATGGCTACCTGGTTGCTGGGGTCCCACCTGGGCATTGCTCAGCCTCCATCAAGGTTCACCTCTGTGGTGTGGGAGACACGTGCCTGGCAGGGCAAACTCACAGCACAGGGATGACAGTGCCTAGAAGCGGGTGGCACTGAGGGGCTCCTGGCGTGTTGTGGCCACAGAGCGGTGATAGGGAACCTGGTGCATCCCCATGGCTGCCTCTTGGGGTGCCTTGTGTTGGGGAGCCTGTTCCGCCTCTGGATGTTGACTTTCATGTCTTCCTTAACTCTTGACTACATGGGTGACCGAGCTGACACTGTCCCATGTGACTTAGAAATCCCTCTTCCCTTGTTGGCCAGGGGTCCTGGGAAAACGCCCCGGCCACTGTCCAGAACCTGTTGAAGTGGCCTGCTGACTTTTCCTGGCCCTGCCTGCTTCTGCTCTGTCTCTCGGGGACCCTGGGGAAGGGGCGGAAGGGGACCCTGTCCGTGTCCTCTACTTTCAGGAGATGCAGGGTCTCAGACCCTTTGTAACCCTGCCTTCCACAGAAAGCCACTGTGCCCTGTTGGTCTGGGACCTGTGATCCCTAGATGGTGACTTTCGGGGATCCATCTGCCTTGTGGAGACCTTCATTTCTGACTCTCAGCTCAGCACTGGCTGGGCCCTGGCAGAGCAGGGCCTAAAGAGAATGGGGGCTGGGGCGTCCAGTTCTGCCCTGCTTGAGCCTTGCCAGCTGGGCCACCCAAACCTGAGAGGGGTCCTCCTGCGGCACTGTGAGGTGGTGATGGCCATCTCAGAGCTGTGTTCCCACCTCTCAAGAGCCTGAATGCTTTGCATCGGTGGCCTTGTGTGGGGGGCCCGACTGCTGCCTGGCCTGCCTTCACCCCCACCCTACTGATGCCCAGAGGGGTGGGGACAGGGATAGGGGGGACACGAGGAAGCAGTGGTGTTCCTCACAGAGACCAGACTCTCTGCAAGGGCTCAGGCTGATTTGACCGGTGGCCACCTGCCTGTGTGTGTGTGAAACTTCCTGTTGCTTCATTCTGTTGAGGGAGCTGGGATTTGGCATTAGCGGGATGGCAGCGCTGAGTTTATGTTCTTGGGTGAGATGTTTCACGCTTCACCCTGACCGAGGTTTTGTTTTGATTGGTGAGAAAGGCTGGTGCTGGGTGTCCTTAGGCCTGTGGAGATGGCTGTCCTGCCATAGACTCAAGGTCCCCTCCTCCCCCTGAGTGGTGTCGTGAGGTGTGTGTGGTCAGCAATGACTACGAGCAGCCTAAACTGTGGCTGCCATCGTGGGGGGGGGGCAGAAGAGGGTGTGGCACTGTGGCTTGTCCCCCGTTGCAAGCCATTTCTGGGCAGTTGGACATGTGCTTTTGAGGTGTCCTCAGAGGCCCTGGACTTCAGAGGTGCCCAGCTGAGCCTGGTTTAGGGCCAGGTTGCTGTGTGACTCAGAGTAAGCTGCATTGCCCTTCTGAGCCCTGAGAGAAAGGCCAGGATGGTCTCCCACGTGAGGGGCAAACCTGCATACGCGGCTTGTTTTTCCTGCTGTCCCTTAGCAATGTCTTCTCAGCTCTGTGACCTGTGAGGAAGCCTGAGAGGACAATCACATATGCCTCCTGCAGCACCAGCACCAGAACTCTCTGTGACAGTAGAGATGGCTGTCTCCATCGTCTCTCTACATGCCCTGCTGAGCACCCCGCGGGGGCTAGGGCAGGTGGACATCGCATCCTTGATCTTTCCTACAAGAAGTGGGCAGAGTGGCCATGAGATAAAACTGAGGCCTGGGTGACCTTGATGCGGTCATAAGGATGCCAGCCAGGCAAGGCAGGGACCAACTACAAACCAGCTAACGGAAAGGGGCCCAAGAGGCCTGGGGACCTGTTAGGGCTGCACGAGGCCCAGGCGGTGTGTGACTGTTGCTTCATTCTGTTGAGGGAGCTGGGACTTGGCACTAGCTGAATGGCTAAACAGCACTCCGGGGCGAAGGACCTCGGCTAGGTGATGGCTGTGTCAGCCTCAGGCTCCTGGAGTAAGTGTCGGCCGGGGATGCTCCCAGTCACTTGGTCACCTGGAAGGTTGGACCGTTCCTGAGGCTCTCGTCCCCTAACTTGCTTCATTGTTTCGAGGGGTAGCTCTAAGGTGGGGCCAGGCTCTGTGGATGTGCGGCCATCTCTCTGCTAGCTAGAGGTGACATCAGAGGAAGGGGCAGGGTTCGGTGCAGGCTGAGCTCCAGACCTGGGAGCACTATAGCGAACAGGACAGATCATGACCCAGAACACAAGGTGAGTAGATGTGAGAACATATTAGCAGATCTGGTGGATACCATGGTGGGGGGAGTGCAAGGTACTTAGGTGAAGGCCCCGAAGAGGGAGGAGCGAGCCACTGAACAGGAAGGCAGAGAACAGACGTGCAAAGGACCTGAGGTTAGAGCCATTTCAGCACAGAGGAGAGCTCAGCCGGTATCAGCCATATAGGAGATCTGGAGGTATGGCCAGGACTTGGTTTCTTTGAGGGTGGGAGCCATACTGGGGGCTTCTGAGAGAAGAGGAGGGGTGAGAGCAGACTGAGGTTTTGACAGGGTTCCTTGGCTGATGTGGGGACAGGTGGGGGACAAAGGTGGGGCAGGGAGCCAGCCAGCAGGCAAGGCAAAGGGTTCTGCACCTGCAGAGTGGGGCTGGGGTGGGGAGCAGGGTCAGATTCTGGGTGTGTTTGAAGGAGGAGAGCACAGGATTTGCTGCAGGTTGGAACTGAAGGTGGGAGTTGGGGTAACAGCAGAGCTTTGGGCTGGCGGGGTGCGATAGCTGTCCTCTGAGAAGGAGGTGGGAAGTGGATCTGGAGGAGGATCAGGTCCTGGCTCAGAACGTGTTCGACTTCAACCTGACCATCCTGTAGGCAGTGAAGGTGCTCCTCGTGGGGAGCAGGCTCTCTTAGGCAGAACCTATCTTTGGGGGTCTGGGTAGTCAGCTCAGGAGCAAGACTGAACCCCAGAGGAGGATGGGCCTCAAGTCAGGCCAGGAGAGAGGGGCCAGTTGCGCAGCCCTGCCCGGAGTGGCTGTCACGAGGTTGGAGGGAGTGCCATGAAAGGCCGCCTGGGCTTGTCCTGAGCCTGCCACTCAACCTTCCAGAAAGCCTGGATTTGCTGAGAGCGTGGCTCTTCTGCCCCTGTGGGTGTCTCTTGGGGCTTGTGGCTTGAGCCTGGCTTCAGGCCACCACTGGAAGAAGCCCAAGGTGACGGCACGGGGCTCTGCGATACTGCTGTGGCGGAGGAGAACTTGACCCAGTCCAGCAGAGTTCTGGGCTGTGTGTCTGGTCTCCTTTGCAGTCTACGTTGGTTGAGCGATTGTGGTGGGATGCGGGGCATTGGAGCCCCACAGCTGGACCAGGAAACTCCACCAAAGATCCTGGCCACGGGGTCCCTGTACAAGCTGTCGTTCCTGGGGAGAAGGTCTGCCCTGGTACAGCATGGGAAGGGCCTGCCTTTCTGAGCCTTGGTTTACTCCTGTGTGCAGGGGGATGCTGCTAGCTGACCCTATGGCCACAGGACAGTTGAGAGAAGCATCAGCCAGAGCGTACCCTCTTCTCACCTCCTGAAAAAGGTCCGGATGAGATGTGCAGTGGAGAGCAAGCAGCTTGAACCTGGTGGGGCTGGTTGTGCCCCTGCCCTTGTGTGATGCAAGGGGCAGCAGAGCCTGAGGCACCTGGGCTGCCGTTGTCTTACCATTTGAGCTGCAGATAAGGAAAAGTGTGTGAACGGCACTTTTGAAAAGCAAGTCAGGATCTGCCTCTGACCATGGAGAATCTAGGACTATGAGTTGGGGGAACCCTGTCTGGGTAGAGAAGCCCTGAGTGGAGAGGATGGTGAAGTTTTCAAGTGTGGCAACCGGAAGGTTGTTGAACTAGATCCAGTGGTGAATACCTGTAATTCCACCTACTCAGGAGACTGAGGCAGGAGGATCAAAAGTTAGAGGCTAGCCTCAGGAACTCAGTGAGACCTTGTCTCAAAATATAAAAGGTTGTGATGTAGCTCAGTGGTACAAAATTTAAAAAAAAAAAAAAAAAAGATTGTTGTAAGTTTTCCTGTGCTTCCAAGAGTTTTCCCATCCAGTTCTATTCCTGGAGGACCGAATTCTAAGAATTTCTTTAAGTATTTGATTACTACCTCTGATTTAAGTTAGCTTCCATTAAATATATCCTAGAATTTTTTGGAAAAGACTAAAAGTGTTCAGTGTGGTATTGGAGGAAGGGTGGATGGATAGATCAATGGAACAGAATAGAGAGCCCAGAAATAGATCCACACAGGGAAAGCCAAGTGATCTTTGATAAAAGAGCAAAGATATTTCAACGGAGCAAAGATAGTCTTTTCTTTTTCTGGTACCAGGGATCGAACCCAGGGGCACTGCACCACTGAGCCACATAAAAGCTCTTTTTTATTTTGAGACGGGGTCTCGCTGAGTTGCTAAAGGCCTCACTAAGTTGCTGAGGCTGGCTTTGAACTTGTGATCCTCCTGCCTTAGCCTCCCGAGCTGCTGGGATTACAGGTGTGCACCACCGTGCAGAGCAACATGGTGTTTTTCAACAAGGGGTCAATTGGACATCTATATGCAAAACACCAAATCTAGTGCTGGGCATGTACTGAGCAGTAAAGCACTCACCTAGCATGTGCAAGGTTCTGGATTCAGTCTCCAGTACCAGGAAAAAACAATCTAGACAGAGACCTTACCTTCTTCACAAAATTAACTTAAAATCGAGCACAGACCTAAGTGTGAAATTCAAAGCTGTAAAGCTCCTAGAAGATAATGTAGGAGAAAATCTAGGTGACCTTGGGTTAGGCAATGATTATTTTAGATACAACACCAGAGGCACAGTCCATGAAAGAAATGATTGATAAGCTGGACTGCATTAAAATTAAAAAAAAAAAAAACAAAACTGGTCTGTGAAAGACACTGTTAAGAGAATGAGAAGACCGGTCCCAGACTGGGAGAAAATATTTGCAAAGGGAACTTCTGATAAAGGATCCTTCCAAAACACACAAAGAACTTTTGAAACTCAACAATAAGAAAACAAACAACCAGATTTTAAAAAGTAGGCCAAAAATGTGAACAGACACCTCACCAAAGATGATATCCAGATAGCCAATAAGCATATGAAAAGATGCTTAATATCATATGTCAACAGGGAAATGCAAATTAAAGCCACAGTGAGATACTGGTAGACCTCTAGTAGAACGGTCCAGCTCCAGAACTCTGACAACACCAAACGCCGGTGACGATGTGGAGCCAGTAAACCCTCCTTCATGCATGGTGGGAATTCAAAATGGCGCAGCCACTTTGGAAGACTGGCAGTTTCTTACAATATGAAACATATTCTTACCAAACAACCCAGCAATCTCTTTCCTTGGTATTTACCCAAACATGAAACATTGAAAACATGTCCACACAAAAACCTACACACGGATGTTTATAGCAGCTTTATTCATAATTGTCAAAACTTGGAAGCAACCAAGATGCCCTTCAGAAGACGCATGGGTAAATAAACTGTGGTACATCCAGACAATGGAATGCTACATAGCACTGAAAAGAATGGCGCTATCAAGCCATGGAGAGACCTGGAGGAATCTTCTACGCGGATGCCTAAGTCAGAGAAGTCAGTCTGGAAAGCCCACGTGCTGCAAGGAGTGAAGCCACCGAGGCAGTAAGGACGATCAGTTGCCAGAGGTCAGGGAGGACAGGGATAATGAGGTGGAGCACCCACCCGGGATTTTTAAGGCAGTGAAACTAGTCTGTGTGATCGAATAGTGGCAGCTACATGTCATTTCCATTTGTTCAAACCCACAGACTCTCTAACCCCGAGAGTAAACTTTGGACTTCAGTGAATAATGAAGTATCTGTTTTGGCTCATTGATTGTAATAAACTTACCACATCAAGGCAAGCTGTTAACAGTAGGAGAGCCTGTGTGGGTGTGTGGGAGTGCAGGGAACTCTGTACTGTCTGCACAACCCTCCCGGAAACCTACAACTTCTCTGTAAAGGAATGAATTGATTTTTAAAAAGGAATACAACTGTGTGAAAGAAGTTAAGTTTGCAAACACTGGGAAAAAAAAGTCACCTATAATTCTTGAATACAGTTACTTTTTTTTTGGTACTGGGGATTGAACTCAGGGGCACTTGACCACTAAGCCACATCCCCAGCCCTATTCTGTATTTTATTTAGAGACAGGGTCTCACTTGAGTTGCTTAGGGCCTCACTGTTGATGAGGCTGGCTTTGAACTTGCGATCCTCCTGCCTCAGCCTCCAGAGCTGCCGGGATGACAGGCATGCGCCACTGCACCTGGCTGAATACAGATGCTTTTATTTTTCATATTATATTCTTGTTCTTGTTCACATATATCTCTCTCTATTTTTTAAAACAATGCAGCTGCAATGTCAGCTTTTAAAAATCGATTTTTTTTACTTGTTTCTAGATCATCTTTTAAAGCTGTTGGCTAGTGAGGGGGGGAGCAAGGATTCTGGGTTTGCCCCTGGTTTTTGACCTACTATTCTGGCCCCATGGGTTCTTTCTTTTTCAGAGAGGCCAGCCCTGCCCTGCTCTCGGGGAGGTGGGGGCAGAGCTGGACAGAGCCTTCTGGTCATGGGGAGGTGGTCCTGGGTCAAGGGCTCCCTGAGCATGTGCTTCCAGGGCCTCTGAGTCGAGGGTCTTTGTGTCCTCATGGAAACGCTGGGGGGCCCAGGTAGATGGCCCCCTCCCACCCACCTCCCTGAGCACCTGGGCAGCTGGCCATGAGAGTATTCAGGGTGCATTGTATCCAGGATGATTCTAGAGATTAAAGATGTGGACAGGAATACTGTTCAAACGTGAGGGCCAGCAGGCCAGCAGGTTGGAGACGGGGCTCAGGACACTGGGCAAGAGGCTCGGTGACCTGAGTCCTGGTGAGTTTGCCCAGGGCTGCTTCTGTGTGGGGCCCCAGGGGCCTCTTGGAGGGAGGTCCAGGCCTGGAGCCCAGACCTGTAAGACACCCAGGTGTAGCCAGGACATCCATTGGCCAAGGGCAGGAAGGGAAGGGAGGAAGTTCTGGTTTGCTGAGGACTTTCTTGGGTTCTGAGCTCATGTGTGAGCCCACTGGTCCTTAGAATTCTGTTTTCAGTGAGGAGAAAGGAGACCCAGAGGGCAGCTCACGTCCAAGCCAGAATCGCGGCTCACGTCACTTCGTGCGGGCCCTTTCTCCTGCTATGTCCCACGTGTGTTCAAGGGTGCAGAAAGGGCAGCTGTCGCTAGATAGGCTTGAGGAGCGTTGGACGAGGCACCCCCATGGTAGACTTAGCAGAGTCTTTAAAACGCCCCTGTGTTGGGAAGCTCTGCGGGCGGCTGGGAGATAAGGGTCCCCACATCTTCTTTTCTTTGCACAGGTGTCTTGTGAGATCAGAGTGGGCTCTGAGGAGGGGTGTGACTGTGGGGATTTGCTAGCGGCGAGGATCTTCCTGCTGTTTCTCGGCACCACTGCAAGAAATGGGGCCTCCTGAATCACGGTAACGGTGCCGTGGGCAGTGCTCGGAGTGACACAGGGACGGTTTGCTCTGGAGCCCCCACCCGTCTCAGGCCAGAAGCTGCTCTGGAGGGACCATCCTCTCTCCAGTGTCCGTGCTCCCCTGGTTCTTTTGTGCTTGCTCATGGTGGATGGGCTGAGAAAATTCTCAGCTGTGAGCCAGTGGTGCTGAGCAGTGCCAACCTTTCCCTAGAAACTGAAATCTGGAGATGGCAGCCACTTGAGGGCCCTCTAGGCAGCTTAGCAGTGTCAGCAGGGACATGGCATTTTCTCTTTCTCTTAAACTCTCCTCAGATGTCTTGGCAGTTGGTTGCCACCTAGTTACAAGAGGGCTGCCACAGCTCCAGGCTTGTAAACACTTTGAAGGCAGGAAGCAAGTGAGGAGCTGGTTAGGTAGGGGCTAGTAGAGTCTCTTTCTCAAATGACTCTGCCCATATTTTAATCCATAAAATATTTATCCATGATCCTACTTGATTTCTCTGGTTAGAACTGGATCCTATGGCCTCTCTAGCTGCAGGGGTATCTGGAAAAGGCTTGGTTGGTATCACTGGCTTTGATCTCTTCCCTGGGCTGGGCAGCGTGGATTCCGGTTGGCTAGGAAGGAGTGGCAGGTGGTGTGGTAGGGAGGTGCCCGCCGTCTGTCTTGGTTAATTCCTCCCTCCAGACTCAGCTGGTGCCTGTGAGCGAGGGCATCTCCTCTGCCCGGGCTCATCCCCCACACAGAACATCCTGCACCCCAGCACGCCTGAGTACTCCTCCCTGCCCACACCCTGACCCCCAGGCACCTACAGCCCTTTCCTTCTTGTGTGGGCTGCTCCCAGCTCGCCACCTGCCACCCCAGCCCGCTGTCACAGCTTTCTCTGCCTTGCCACCGTGCAGGCTTCTTTACCTGTAACCATTTACTCTGACAAACTTAAACCCAGGAGCCGTTGGAGTCACCGTCGTATTTCACAACATCTCCTCTACGGCTGCATCTCTGTGTCCGGGTTTTTTCTGACCTAGTTTTGATTCCCCCTGAATACTTCAGCAGGCGTCTCCCGACAGGAACGAGGACACGTCCCAGCAGAGCCAGGACACAGCCTCGCGCTTGGGTCTGGCTGGACAGATCCGATTGCGTGTGGTCTGGTGTGTGGACCATGCTTCCCGGGCGGGGGGGGGGGGGGGGGCTCTTCCTGCTTTTCCCTGTTGGGATCTAAGAAATAACCAGGGGTTCTGTGTTGGGTCTGCTTGTCGCGTCTCTATTCACCCAGTGGTTGTTTTTCCACCTGTTGGCATTGTGTCTGGAGGGCTCAGGGCCAAGGGTCTCATAGAGACCCCCATCTGGTCTGCATGGAGCCAGTTCATGCATTTCTGGTGCTGGTGCTGTGCATGCAGGTCGCAGAGGCAGACAGGCCTCTCCTGCAGGGGACCAGAGCGCTGCGATTGCAGAAGTAACCATGCCGAGCCCCCTCTGTGCACTGGGGGCAGGTCACTTCCCGGGGTCGGGGGGAGTCCTGCCATTTTCCCCTTTCTGAGGCAGAAACAGGAACAGGGAAACCAGGACGTCAGAGCGGGGACCTGCTCCAGCACAGGGCCATGGCGCAGCCCGAGGAGGCTGACCTCAGGCCCTGGCTGTATGGGCTCGGGCCTCAGCTTTGTCTGAAGCGGAATCATTAGTGCTGCCAGGACACAATGTCCTGGGGTGCTCTGAGCAGCTGGCTGGAGGACACTGCCCAGGAGACCATCTGCCACCTGTCCACCGGCTCTGGGTGGGGCCCTTGTGGCTTCCTCAGGCCTCACCGGGTGCCTGTCACCTAGGGCAGGGCTGTGTGTGGGGTCTGGTTGTCCACCCCACCTGCCAGTTCTGGGCCTGCTCCACTGAGGAGGGGTGCCCCAGTGTGGGGTTTCACAGGGGCAGAGGGTGTGCCTACCGTTGGAGGGGCTGTCCCTAGGGAGGTGATGGGACAGACACCAAAGAGGTGCAGGTGGAACTGTCCAGAAGCTCTCCTCCGACACAGCAGTTTCCGTGCTGGTCGAAGCCCTTCTTGTCTGATTTGGATATTCTTGGGTCGTTTTTCACAGTTGTGGCATCTTTGCTAATGTGTGTGGTGAAGGTAAATGGTGCCAACCACCCTAGGGTCCTCCCTCCCCTTACCTAATCCTGCCCAGCTTCTTGAGGCCTGGGCACTGAGCTGGGCAGCTTGGGCAGAGTCTCACCACGTTGTGAGTCAGGCCTGGGGTCAGCCCCGCCTGCCATCCCCTTACTGGTGGGTTTGAGGTAGACCAAGACTTAGCTCAGCTTCGCCTGGCTCCCTTTCAGCTGGACATAGACCTTTGCACCCTCTTGGCTGGGCCTGTGGCTTGCTGCCCTTATGTGGTCCTGATACTCATCCTCCATTGGGTGCAGCTTCTGAGCTTGGCTGTGCCAGGGCCACCCACACCTCCCAGAAGGTGGTGGCCAAAGCCTGGAGTCTTGGAGGAGGTGCCCTGGCTACTCTGATGGTCCCAGGGCTGAGCTATGATGCTTCCCGCATCCTCTGGTCTGGACTGGAGACCTCCCTGCAAGTATCAGCCAGGGTCAGTGACTACAGACGCTCCCCAACCCCCACATACCCCCACATGGTCAGCAGGGCTCATACCCCTGGTGGCCAAGCGGTGCCCTGGGCTGCCTTCTTGAGTCCTCACATCAGGAAACCCTCTGGCCAGGTCAGCCAGAGCAAGGCTGCTGACTTCTGCTCGGAGAAGTCCAGGGAATTTCTTCTCTTAAAAGGAGACGTTTGAACTGGGGAGTGAACTTGGCTCTTTTGAAAGAAATGGAGAAAGTTGATGTTGGCGGAGAGTGAGGAGGCAAGCACGCAAGGGTTTCAGAGTCCCCTCCTCCCGAGGCCTTTGTAGCCCAGTGACGGACCTAACCTGGTTATCCCTGGGCAAGAGTCCCCTGCCTCTGACCTTCACAGGCAACCAAAGCCAGAAGAAGGATGTTGTGCACAGCTGGCTGCCTCATCCCAGGCCTGGCTGGGGTGCCTCCCGTGCCCACTGTGAGCACCCGAGTGCACGGGTAGCGTGTTTGGAGACGGGAGGCAGGGTCCTAGCACCACCTCTCTTTCTGCTGGCTGGGCAGTGTCCCGTGTGCAGACTAGCCCCAGCGGGTGTGCTGTCCCTGTGTGCATGGCAGGGGCTGCATGGTGGCCTCTGATTGTCTCTGACCCCCAGGAGTGGAGATGATGCTGTACCCAGGGGTAGTCTCACTTGGGTCAGTAAAGATGGTGGGAGGGGCCATGATACACACCCTAACGGCTTGTTCTGGGGTCTCCATGCTGCCCAGCCATGCTTGCTGGCTGCTGTGTCCAGAGTTGAGGTCCAGGGTGGGTCTGCCTGATGGCTGCCTGTACCCTCTCCCACCTGACTTAACGGCCATTCAAGTTCAGTAGGAACACAAATGGCGGAACGGGGGCGATAGCATGTGGCATTAGGGTGCAGTGGCTGTGACTTTGCCATTTGTAAAAAGAGGCACAAAGTGAATCCGCCGAGATAGCCGCACTTAGGAGGAGGGTGGGATGGGGTGGAGGGAAAAGGGTGGAACCCGGAGACCAATAGCTCGAAGAGAATGCAGCAGAACCGAGGAAGAAGGAAAGCAGAGAATCAGGCTTTCAAGCAGAAAGGACCAGGCGATAATCTCTAGAAGTTTAGGAAGATAAGATGCCACAGTGACAGAAGGGTCATTCTGTCTTCCCCTCTCTGGATCCTCAGGGACAGTCCCCATGCGTGCAGCCCCTCCCCCACCTGTGGACCCCTGTGCTCCTTGGGATGCTGTTTGCTGCCCACAGAGACCCTGAGCAGCAGCCTATTCATGGATGAACCTGCCCTAGCCTTCCCTGGGGGAGGTGGGTGGACACTGTCCTGGTCCTCCACTGCCCAAGGCCCTGCCTGCCAGCCCAGTGGCTGGGCACGCACTGTGAGTTCTCTCGAGGCAGCATGGAGGATGGGCCGGCATGTGCTGGCCCAGAGCTGGCGGGAGCAGGGCCAGGGTCGCTACCCAGCCGCGCTGGCTGCTAGCCCTGGGCACTGGGTCCAGACACCCAGGACTTGAACCCCTGGTGGGATGTGGTCGGAGGCCCTGGGGACAGTGACTTCCCCTGCAGGAAGCAGTCTGGCCTCTGGCCTGGGCCTCCTGGGCCTCCCAGAGCCTTCCAGGTGTTTGGGACCGGCTGTCTCACCTGTGCCTCCCTCCCCACCCCCTCGTCCTGGGAAGAGCCCGCTTGGCTCTCGGCTGGCTGAGATGACCTGTCAGCCTTTGTAAATATTTGATGACGGCAAGGATAGAAAGACAAAGGCATGCTCTGTTCTCCGAGGGGAGCGAGACGAGATGGTGACATTGGAACGTTCCAGCCCTGCTGGCTGCTTCCCTGAGCAGTTTACGGAAGGTTTTCAGGAAGGCCCTTTGTGTCTCTCCGCTGCAGGCCACAGCACAACCCCCCAGGCCTGGCAGGGCTGGGGGGGGGTGTGCGGTTGCCAAGTCCCCACCTGGAGACCTGGTCGGAGGTGCCCCAGGTCACTGTGGGGTCTTGCCCTCTGACTCCACCTACCACATACTCTGGGCTCTGGGGGCGTGGGGGATAAGGGGTGATCTGGGTGTGACACTGTCCCCTCATAGTCCAGAGGGCCCAGTGCTCAGCTGTACTGTGGACCTCTGGTGGGCTTGGTTGTCAAGGGTGCAGCTCACGCCCCTAGGCCTTGTCCTGTGGCCTGACCCCAGCCTTCAGCCGTGCTGTGTGTGAGGGCTCCCTGCTGGCCTCTGCTGGGTGCTGTGCACACGTGTGTGGGTGTGTCCCCTTGGCTCTTCTGCCAGGGAACTGGTCTGTCCTGACGGTGTTTCTGTGGGAAAGAGGAGCCCTTTGATGGGGACTTGGGGGAAGCACCTGTCCTGTGGGCCTGGGGACACCTTCTGCTGGGAAGGGATTGGAACTACTGGGGGCCTGAGGGCACCACACTGGGAGGGCTGGGCATTTGCATGGCCTTTCATCCTGTTGGTGCTGGATCAGGAGGGTGGATGGTGGCTGCAGCTGGCCAGTCCTCCCGTTGCCCGTGAGGTTGGCAGGCAGCTTTTCCAGGGTTTGGGGACACTGAGGCCTGTGTGGGTCACGCTTGCTATGGCTGGCTGTCCTCGTGGGGGTCCTGTAGGGTCCCCCTGGGTAGACATTGCCCTTTCCCCTTCAAGGACCACATCTGATGATGTCTGTGAGGCTGGTGTCCAAGTGGCAGCTGTTGGGGCTGGGAAGAAGGGCTGTCCAGGGTCTGTGTCCACATCGGCAGTGGGAGGGTGGGGGCTGTGGTATGCATGGGCAGCCATGTCCCTGCTGGAGGGGCCCGGCCCAGGGCCTCCTGGGGGATCAGAGAGGCCCTTCCTGGGGGCTGTGGTCTGACTGAGCCTGGAGCCTGGGTGTCCTTTGCTGAGGGGCCCTGGTGTGCCAAGGGTTTGGCCCAGGGGGTAGTGCGCTGTTCAGGATTGTGGATGGACAGGGACTGCATGGGCAGGTGGCCTGGGGAGGCAGTGAGTGTGGTGACCCTGGAGGATGCTGGGGAGGTGGGGCTGGCTGGAGGGAGGTGCTGGGGGAGGATTCTTTCTTTCAGTGAAAAGCAAATTAAAGCGGAGTCACCTCCTGGCTGTCGGCTGGCCATAGAGGAGGGTGGGAGGGGAAGGAATTGGCCAGGAGAGGGTCTGGTGGGGGCGGGGGTGAGGGAGCCCGATCAAGGAAGCAGCCACGTCCTGGTCCCCAGAACCTGTGGACATGATATCATATGCAGTGAAAGGGACTCTGCAGATGGACTAAGGGTCTTGATACGGGGAGGTTGTCCTGGATACTGTGGGGCCTGGTCTCCTCGGCAGAGTCCACACAAGTGGGAGATGGGGGGCGGCCAGGGTCTGAAGGAGGTGTGAGTGTGGAAGAGGGAGCAAAGGGTCATCAGACTCCGCTCCTCTGGAAGGTGGAAAGGGGTGGGAACAGCTTCTCTGCAACCCCCCGGGGTCGTCACCTCTGCTAACCCTCGGCTTTGCCAGGTGAGACCAGCCTCACCCTCTGGACTCCACTGGTGTGAGAGTAAGTGTGTGTTGTTGTGAGCCCAGTTTGTGGTGGTTTGTTCCTGAAGCTGGGGGACATTAGTGCAGCCTGGATGCTGCCCCTGCTGGCCAGCACCGCAGGCCAGTGGACAGAGCACAGCCCAGGGCTGGATGCCTAGCAGAGTGGGAGTGTTTGGAGGGCGTTCTGAGCAGGACCTGGAGCCATGTGGGACATTCTTGGGAGGGAGTGTCGGAGGATGGCTGACTGGTGTGGGGGATGTCCTACTGAGTGCTGGAGAGGTCAGCAGAGAAGGCAAAACCTCACTCAGGGAGTGTTCGAACAGGCTTCCCAGTCAGGTGGGTAGTAGGGAGCCCTTGAAGGTTCTTGGGGGAGGGTATATGAAAGCAGTTTTAGGGACGTGTAGCTGTGTACAAGGTCCTGAGAGGCAGAGGGCGGGGAGCCCATTCCTCCTTCCCCACAGCTCATACTCACGGTCCTGCAGGGGAGGCAGACAGTAGTGGGCAGATGTCGAGGCCCTGCAGGCTGGAGGGCTGGTGGCACTACAAGCCCCAGGGCAGTAAGCTAACAGAGACCAGGTGTGGACTGGGCCAGACCGGAGGTCAGTGAGTACAGGACTCAGGGCTCTCTGCGGGGAGTTCACATCAGAAATGTGCTGACATCTGAGAAGGACCCTGCTTCTTTCCTGCCAGTGACCACAGATTTTACTGCTGAGCAAACTTGTCTCCACGGCTTTATCTGCTGATCACTTTCACCAATCCCTGGGAGAGGCACTGGAGGCCGGGAGGGCTGTGGGTCCTCCCTATCCCAGGGTCAAGCAGAGGGCCACTGTGTCCCCATAGTGTCAGCAGGGGGCCAGAGTCAGCCCCTGGTCGGGGAGGGGCGGCCATGGGGAAGAGTGGAGCCGGCCGGGCCTGCAGGTCCAAGGGCAGTGGACCAAGGCTTGGCCTCAGACCCCCATTGCCTGGAGAGGACCCCAAAGGCCAGCCCACTCTTCTCTCCCATTCCAGCTGCCCCCCTCCATCCACCTTGGCCCCCTTTCCACCTTTCCATTCCCCCAGTCCCTCTAGCTGTCCCCCTCGCAGTCCCCCACCAGCTGACCGGCCCCCTCTCTGTCCGTCTCTGTGCCCTGTCTGGAGCCTGGTCTCCATAGCAACGGTTGCTGCTGTGGAAGCTGGCGCCTGCTGAGCCTCATCCCATGGGGAGGTATTTTTGGCACTGCTGAGGGATTTTATTTTATCTTTGGTGTTGACTTTTACTCTTTGAGTGGCATAGAGATGGGACGGCGCTGGAGAAGACTCCTGAGGGGTCACCTGCTCCTGCAGGCCTTTCCCGCCGTACCTGTGAGTGCAGGGCCGCTCTATGATGTGCATACTTTTTGGACAGCAGGTCTTGGCTCCAGTCACACTAGAGGCCCTGGTCAGCTCTAAAATGGGTGTGACCAGGAGCACCCCAGGGCGGGGGCGGGATCTGAGACCCCATGCTGAGCCTCAGGCTGCAGTTTTGCAAGATTCTTCCCTTTGCTCATTTTACAGATAAGGAAGTGGCTGTTGCTAAGAGTGGGGCCACCAGGGCTTCTCTGATGCCTTCCCATCTTCTCCCAGGATCCCCTGAGCACCATCTGTGTTGGGGTCAGTATTCTTGCCCCAGCAAGGGCCCATTTCTCCTGGGTCAGGGCTGTCCCTTTAGCTCTTGGTGCTGCTGGGAGATTTGGTGGATGGACCAACAGCAGATGTGAGTGCCACATTCTGAGTCACCTTCAGTGAATGGATGTATGTGGATCAAGGGCATGGGGAACTGCCTCCCTTTCCATTCTCCTGGCCTGCGTAGGTGAGGACAGGTGACCCTCTCCTTTACTACCTTGAGACTCCAGGGATGAGCAACAGCCCTGCCCTGTGGCCCCTGTTGCCCCTAGTAGGCTTGTGGCCATGTGGCTGGTAGGAGTGGGTGGGGTGGGTCCTGGGAGCCAGTGCTGGGGGCATGTGTGCCTGCTGACCCTGAGTAGCACGTGCTGATTGTGGTCCATCCTGCACCTGTGCCTCAGGGTACCTACCTTTGGGGGAGATGGTGGGAGGGGCTGTGCCCTCTGGGGAGGCATCCTGGGTACCTCCTGCTTCCCAAGGTCCTTCTTGTCTCTTGGGGGATGTGCCCTGGCAGTGACTGGGTGTGTAAGAGCCAGGATAGTGAGAGGAGTCCTGTGTCCAGGAGGAGGCAGCGAGTTCACTCTGCCTTTTCCTCTCCACCTGCAAAGGCCCAGGGACTCCCCACGCCCCCACATCTCATCTGGTGAGTAAGAATGACTTGCAGCTTGAGGGAGCCATGAGCTGCTCACAAAACCCACCCTGTGCCAGGCCCTCTCTAGACCCGAGAGCCTGTCCCCAGAGGGTAGTGCCTGAGGTGCCCGAATCAGGCTGACTAATGACCAGAACACACAGTGACCACCTTGTTCTCAAGGGAAATCTCAAGCAGCTTGGCAAGAATTGCCTGACTAACCTCGGGGCCCGCCTTCACGCAGCTACCAGGTCTCCCGGTGACTTTTATTTCTCACTCAAACCCTTAGGCCTAGATAACATCAGGTGGCAGAGACCTGTGTCAGATCTCTCATCTGCCATTTCCCCACAGGCAGGAGGCGGACCCCCAGCTGTCCAGCTGCACTCAGGACCCTGGCACTCGGCAGGCCACGGTTGCTCCGTGCCTGCTAAGGGTGCTGGGTGGGCCTCCCAGGAGGAGACTGACAGGTGGCAGAAGCCCAGGGAGAAGCGGCCAGGGTTTTCCAGCGTTGGTAATTCTGTCTCCAGCAAGTGCATTGTGCAAACCCTGAGGCCATTTATAGAGCAGATGCCAAAGGGAGCACTTGAGGAATTAAACTCCATGGTAACCTCGCCCGGGAAATGAAAATAGCCTCGCTGTAAACACTCGGCTGCCGCCTAGGTCACGAGCTGGTCCCGGCGCCCATGTGGCCCTGGACACTTGCTGGCTGGCTTGCTAGGTGCTGTCTTTTTTTGGTTTTGTGAAGTTCAGCAGACTGCAGAGAATTGGTGGCATAGAGGCCAGGAGAAAGCCCTGTGGGTTCTGGAGGAGCGAAGCGACCATACTTGGCTTTGGTTTTGCTCTGGGGTGTGGAGTTGGCGTGAGAAGCTCTGTGCCCTTTCCATATAGCACCCACTGCCTTCTTCCCTGTCCAGGGGCTTCATGACTGCCCCCAGGGACCCTTGTTTCTGTTGCCAGGCCCTCTTGGGTGTCCGGTTTTTCTTGCTGTTATAAATAGCAACACAATGACGATTCCCAGATAAGACACACAGGCTTCTCGGTTTGGGATGGTTTCCCCATGGAGGCGAACGAGGTCACATTCCCAGGTGAGCCAAGACTTTGGAGATATTGTGTGTCCCTATGATGGCGCCCTGCCGGAACAGGCTTTTACTGCTGAAAGGTGCATTTTGGGGTTAACATTATCTGACACCCTCTTACTCTGTATTCTAAGAAAAGTTGGAAAACAGTAGAGAAATACATTTTTCTAGAGAAAAGAGAACCACCCACACTGTTTCACCAAAGTGAGCCCTCGCTTCTGTGTGTCCTGCCACTCAAGCGGCTCTTCTCCCTGTGTGTGTGTGTCCTCTGAATGCTTGTGTTCCCCTTGTATGTGTCCGCATACACGCACAGGGCTGCTTTCCCTCTGACAGTGTCCGTGGCTGCCACAGCAGCCCCAGTGCTTTCACCATGATGCTTCCAAGGACACGGCGACTGGGTTATGGGACAGTGGCCTTTAAACACTTAGGAGTAGCTTTTCTTGTTCCAAAACATTCCCAGAGAAAAGCTTCTGGATAGCTGAGCAGGAGGACATAGGCCTGTGATCTGTGGAGACTGGCCGTGGGCCACTTCCATCTGAGGTGGGTGCAGGGCCCTCTGGGAGCTGGGGATTTGGCACCAATGTTGTGTCTGCCTCTTGGTGGGGGATGACTCTGGCTCAGGGTCAGGAAGTGCTGGTCCCTACACCCACTGCCCAGCTGTTCAACTGCCAGGCGTGGACAGAATGGCTATCAGACCAGAGCCTGCTGGTCTCTGCTCTGGATGGCCTTGGGGGATAGGGCAGGCCACATGGCCCAGGGGTGTGGCTGGCATGCTCCTGCCAGCCCAGTCTCTTCCCTGAGGAAGGCCTCAAGTACCTTAATTTGGGACATCGTGGGTCTCTCTGGTCTTGGTTTATTACCATCACTTCCAGGGATTTGTAGGGCTCATGGTGGCATCTCTAAGGACAGCTGAGTGGAGAGTGGGGCAGCTCCTAGAGTTGTGCTCAAGTAGCAGGGACACATTTGCATTGTGGCAGAAGGGGGGCTCTGGTGTCCAACATACCTACAGTTGGCCTTGGCTGTGGACCACAGACTGGCCACCTGCTAGCCTTCCTGGGCCCCTCAGATGAGGGTGGAGAGAGTGCTGGTGCCTTCCCTGACCTTACCAAAAAGGGGGGGGGGTCACTAACCATGGATCAGGAGGCCATGATGTGACATGATGTGATGTGTGACACAAGACAGCAGAATGCCGTGTGCCCTAAGATGGCTATTGTGATATGACAGGATGCGTGGGACATAACACTGGTGTGATGGGTGATATCGTGTGCTGTGTACTGTGATGTGACAGTGTCGTGTGATACATGAGACAGGACACTTGACACAAGGTGTCATGATGTGTGATGTGTGTGCTACGTGCTGTGTGGCATGCCATGTGTTGTGATAGGACATAGCATGAAGCATATGACACACTGTACATGTCAGGTACCTGACATGTGACATGAGCTGTGTGTTGTGATGTGTGACATGTGTGTAGCTTGTGATGCATGATAGGGGACAGGAGATGAGGGACCCCTGAATGTCCAGGTGCCTGGGGTTCAAGGATCTTCCACCTGTAGGACCTGGAGACTCCCCAGAGGGAGGAGGTGGCTGGGATTCACTTGCTGACCAACATCTTGAAAAACCAGCCTCTATCTCAGAGCAAAGCCTGTCCAAGGAAGGGACATGGCCTTAGTCCTTGGAAAAATCCAAAGAGCACTCCTAGGCACATTCCCACCCTGCTAAGTTGTTTATCTACAAATAACAGGAGAGATCTGCGGAGCCAGGTGTCCCTGACTCAGTCAGGCTAGGTGGGGACCCATAGCAACCCCCTAGCAGCCACCAATCAGCATGAGACAGGGAAATACCTGGGATGCCAGATGACCCTCCCAGTAGTTTATGGTGGTTGATAACATGTTGGGAAACCATGTAGTTCAGCACGTACATCCCTCATGGCTTAAACCAACCAGTTCAAATGAATACCCCTTTTGTACTGACCAATCACCCCTACCCAACTTGTTCCCGCCAGTGAATGTGCTAATCATGTTTTAGAGTTGTTATTTGATTTTCCCGTGGTGTGTGATGATTTGCTAAGGGATGCTATGATGTATGTGGGGGTCCCTGCCTTCTCCAAAAAATGTATAAAACTGCTGCAAACCCTGGGCTCGGGGCCTCTCAGCGTCACCAGTTGCTGTGTGTGTGCGCGGAGGACCGAGCTAGCTCGCAATAAACACCTCTTTGCTGCTTACATCGATCTTGGGTCTCTGGTGGTCTTTGGGGGTCCCGAATTCGAGCATAACAATCTCACCTCCCTCTGCTTTTGGGGAGGGTTGGCCTCCTCTTTTCATTCCATTACACGTTCACCCGCTCATTCATTCACTCGCTGACTTGTTCTTTTGCTTTGTCACTACTCATTTACCCATTCATTCATTCACCCATTCATTCATTCATTCACCCACTCATTCATACGTTCACCTACTCATTCATTCGCCCATTCATTCGCCTACTCACTCATTCATTCATTTATTCACCTACTCATTCACTCATTCATTCACTCATTTATTCATTCACCTACTCATTTACTCATCTACTCACTCATTCACTCATTCATTCACCTACTCACTCATTCACTCATTCCTCATTTGCGCTTCATTCATTCACTTGCTCTCATTCATTAGACGGTCATTCACTCATCCAGTCTCACTTATTCTGTTTGCTCACTCATTCACTCATCATTCACTCACTTTTCACTTAGTCTTCATCTGATAGTCACTCATCCCCTCATTGACTCACTGTTCATTTGCTCTTTCACTCATTTATTCACTCACACTCATCACTTAATCATTCTTCATTCACTCCCCAGTTACTCCTTCACTCGCTCTCACTTATTCATCCACGCCTTTGCTTACTCTTTCATTGTATTTGATCATTCACTCATTAATTTCATATCTAGCTCCCTCATTCATTGATCACTTAGCATTCAGTCTTTCACTCGTTGTCATCCACTAGTCATTCACTGAGTACAGTTGGCCATTTGCTGTCTCATTATGCTTCACTCATTGATGTTTGTTCACTAGTTCCTTCATTCATTGTTTACTGATTCTTGGGCTCTTTTGCTCATTCACTTGCTGTCTCTCTTTCCTTGTGGGGATGCCCTTAGGCCCTGCAGGGAATTACAGGGCTAGCTGCTCTAGTTTCTAGCAAGGTTGGCAACTGGGAGATACGACAAGGAGAGGTTGGCTTTAGGCATTAGAATGGATCCTGTTGTCCAGGCTTGGTGTGACTTGCTTGCCTGGTGGGTCACATGAGTGAGGATGGCCCCCAGCAGGACAGTATCCTAGAGAGACTGGCCTCTGCCCCATAGATTCTGCCTGTCCCTGGCACTTGCAGACACTCCTCTCTGGAACTTTCTCAGATGGCCCTTGGCTGTGCCATTTCAGTCAGGAATGCTCCCCACCCCAGGTCCCCCAGAGCTTGGTTGGTGCACACAGGCCTCTAGACTGGCCTGTGGTCCAGGCCACATGCTGTGGAGATACTGGAGTCAGGCTGTCAGGGCTCATGTTCTGCAGGCCACCTGCTAAGCTGTTGAGCCTGTTCGAATCTTAACTTCCCTCTCTATAAATAGGGAGCAGCATGACAGGCATAGCCCATAGTGCTGAGCTCCCAGGGCAGGGGTCCTCCCTCAGGGCCATCGTTGTGGGCCTAGTGCCTGGCTACAAAGCGGGTCATGGTTGTCAGTGCCTGAAGGAAGAGAAAGATGAGGTGTGGAGGAGGGGAGGTGCTTCTTATTGTCTGGGATGTGAGTGAGGAGGAGAAAGACTCCCCAGACTCAGGTTCCCCCACCTGCATCCACAGGATGCTTACCCTGAGTAGCTCCTGGACCTTGGGGTTTTCTCTACTGTTTGAAACACCCTAGGTAGACATGGAGAAGCACCTTGTAGGGCACCAGCCCTACACATTTCTAGGTCTCCGCCTTGAGGTGTGGGGCTGACTGTCTTGTGACTGGGTTACCAGCTTCTTTCTAAGAGGGGGCTGCAGGCTGAGCTCGTGTCACATGTGGGATTCCCTTCTGATCTTGGGAAGTGAGACCCACACTGTCTTCCCAGAGGTGATTGGAGGAACAGGGACGGCTGTGCTCTTGTAGTGCTGGGAAGGCCTGGGCTCTAAAGCAGGACCAACCAGGAGAGCAGGGTCATTGCAGTGGTCTGTGAGGATGTGCCTATTTCATTTGTCATATTTCATTTTGTTGCATCTTTGTCATTTTGTCCGTTATTTTGTCATATACTTGCATATCCATGCAATGGTAATTTTAGCAATTAAGTGTGTTTGCAGAAGTAGCTGCCTTATAATTAAGCCATTCCTGGATCTCTGGGCTTTGGGCAGTTTTGAGTTTACACTTAGAAACTTTATTATGCATTCATTTATACATTTTTTTATTGGGTAGGCTGGAGATTACAACATGTATCTATGAGTTACTGGAGTCTGATCTAAACTAGCACCTTTTCTGCATCCTAGGCAATACAAGCATCTGAGAACTTTTGAACTGTTTACCCACTCCTCTCTGCTTTATGTGATTTTGTAATTTAATCCCCCATCTGTTTTGTAACCCACACGACATTGTTATTATAGTCAGTATTGAGAATCATGGCTAATCCATTTATTCATTCCAGTGCTTTCTTTCTTTCCTAGAGTTCCATCTGAGATCATTGTTCCTTTATCTGAAGATTTTCCCTTTATGTTTCATTTAGCACCTGTTTGCCAGTGATAGCATCTCTGTCTTAAAACAAAAACAAGGGGCTGGGGATGTGGCTCAAGCGGTAGCGCGCTCGCCTGGCATGCGTGCGGCCTGGGTTCGATCCTCAGCACCACATACCAACAAAGATGTTGTATCCGCCGAAAACTAAAAAATAAATATTAAAAATTCTCTCTCTCTCTCTCTCTCTCTTTAAAAAAAAAAACTTTATTTGAAGAATATTTTTGCTGGCTATGGAGTTGTAGATTGACGATTCTTTTTTCCTTTTCTAACACTTTAAAGATGTTTAAAAATGTTACTCCATGGTCTTTTTTTTTTTTTTTTAATGGTTTCTATTGAGGTCAGTTGTCAGTCTACTTATTGATCTTTTGAAGGCAGTACGTCTCCTCAACTCCTTTGCTGCTTTTAATATTCTCTCTTTTTGTGTTCAACTTTTAGAAATTTTTAAATGTAATATGCTAGGTGTGATTTTCTTTGTATTTAATCTGCTTTGGGTTTCTAGTACTTTTGGAATCTATGGATATCTTTCTTTAGTTTTGGGAAATACTTGGTCATTAAAGATAGATAGAACCTTTCCTTTGTCTTCTAGAGTCTACTTTTGTCTTTCCTGTTTCCATTTATCTATATATATATATATATATATATATATATATATATATATATATATATAGTGTGTGTGTGTGTGTGTGTGTGTGTGGTGCTGGGAATTGAGCCCAGGGCCTTGTGCATACAAGGCAAGCACCCTACCAACTGAGCTATATCCCCAGCCCAATTTGTCCATGTTTTAATGTGGGTGTTTTCTATATCCTGTCTTCCAGTTTGCTAATCCTTTCTTCAACTATGTCTAATCTGCTGTTAAACCTGAGCTCCTAATTTTAGTTTGTAATTCTAGATTTCCACTGGATTCTTATTTTGTAGATTTCAGTTCTGGTGAAATAATTAATTTTGCTTTCTCTTTTCTTGACCACAATTATCCCGGTAATGTAAAAGTCTGATTATTGCAATATTTGGATCATCTAGAGATTGTCATTATTTCCTTTCTTTCTTTTTTCCTTTTTCTTTTTCTTTCTTTCTTTCCTTTTTTTGTCATTTGGTCTTGTCTTCTGATCTGCCTGGTCATTTTTTATTGATGTTCTTAAAAATTGTGGAGATGATTGAGGCTCTGGATGATTTTATCTATCTTTAGAGATTAGGAGGCAGTTAGATTAAGATCAAATCATCCTAACCCATTCTAGAATTGAGATGATTCAAAGCTGTGCTTCAGCCTTTGTGGGGGTTATTCCGTTCTGTTTTAATCCACTCTTCTAGCATTTAGCCCTTCTGGAAGGGCTGATCTGAAATCCTGCATATTTCCTTAGGCCTCTTTTCTTTGTCAGTCTCTGGGCTCGGATTTTTGTCTTCCAGCCTGGTGAGACTGTCCAAGTTCTGCTCAACCTCTCGGCTTTTAACCTACTGCTTAGTGCTGATGCCCTTAGGCAGCACAGTCTTGTAGAGATGTAATGTGAGCCACAAATGTGAGCCATATCTGTAATTTTCAGCTTAACAATCACATAAATGTATAAAAAGCTCAGGTGAAATTATTTTAAATTATACATATCCAAAATTTTGTTTTGTTTTGTTTTGTTTTGTTTTGGGTACTGGGGATAAAGCCCGGAGGCACTCTCCCACTGAGCCACATCTACAGCCCTTTTTATTTTTTATTTTTTTGTCTTGAGAAGAGGTCTCACTAAGGTGTTTAGGACCTTGCTAAGTTGCTGAGACCGGTCTCGAACTTGTGGTCCTCCTGCCTTAGCCTCTTGAGCCACTGGAATCACAGGTGTGTGCCACTGTGCCCAGCCAAAATATTCTCTTCTACACATGTAATCAGTATAAAATCATCAATGAGATTTAAGAAATTCTTTTAAAACAATACTGTGTCTTTGAAATCTGAGGGACACTTACAGTGCATCTCAGTGTGGACTCACCTCTTTTCAGGCACTCAGTAGCCACCTGTGTGGCTATTGTTTCGGGCCACATTACTTTAGGTGGAGAAGCAGTGACACATATGGAGAGTGAGAACTGGGACATCAGAATGAGTACAGCTGGAGCTTCACCTGATACACACCTGTGCTGTGCCCCTGCTGTTTGCATTGTTGACCCCAGGGTTCTGCTGTTGGCTCTGGGAGGTGTTGAGGAGTCAGCAGAATGAAGGGGCAGACATGGGCGTTGGGGCCTTCCCCCACTGCTGAGCCCTCCTGGAGGCCTCAATTGCATAAGGGGGCCATCTGTCCATGCTCCTCCACCCGCTGTCCCACAACCTGGCACAGTGCCTGGCACAGAGGATGTTATATCTGGGAGGAGGTGTATTTGGCAGACACCCCAGCTGAGGCCACATCCTGGTCTTGGGCTCCTGTAGACCGGCCTCTGAGGTCATCTTAGATCTTGGTGGGATCATTTGGGCTACCCAGGGGAAAGGGAGAAAGTGAGTTTCGATGACTTCGTTCTAGGGGTATCATAAGAGGAATGAATCAGACATGGGGCCTCGAAGAGCAGCGGATGTCACAACCCCTCCCCTCCTACGTGCCCACAGCTTGGGTTGGGGACTCTCCCAGGGCTGGAGGTGTTGGGGGCAGGCGTCTGCTTTCTCAGGGAGGGTCCATAGCATTCAGTAGACTGTTCAGGCCCTGTACACATGGCCGTCTGTAGTGCCCTAAACCTTTATACCCTGTGTGGGGTGGAGCAGCTGCAAGGCAAGGTAGTGCCCCCTGAGTTCAAACCCCAAAGGGGTGGTGACCCCAACAGCCCAGCCTCTGTAGCCATGTGAGCAGAAATCCACAGGCCTTACCCTCAATTGTCCTGCCTGCCCCTCCCCATAGGAGCTGTTCTCAGTGGTTGAGCTGTTAATCCCACTGATCCATGGTGCTGTCCAAATCTATCTTTAGATGTCCCTGTAGGGAAGTGGCCATGGGTGGGGCTCCCATCCAGAAACCAGATACATGGTGTGGTCAGGTGTGTATGTATATGTGGGAGGACTCTGCCTGGTGTCTGCCCACTGGGCCCTGGTTATCTCAGGTGTGCATTCAGGGAGGAGCAGGATGGGCTGTTGGGAGGGATTGCCAGGACAGGATGCTCCTGTGGCAGTGTCTCTTTCTGGCTTGTGTACCCACTGGGACCCCCTGCTCTCATGACCTGCTGGTCTGTGGATAGTCTGGGAGCTGGTGCAGATGCTTCTCTATAAGGAAATAAAATCAGCGTTCCCGTGAGGAAAGCCAAGGCCTCTTCTGGTGCAGCCCACCCTGCGTGGTGCTTGCCATGCTGTGGGATGTCCGTCTGTGGTGGTCGAGCTGGTCAGGGCCAGGGCTGCCCTGGCCTTGGGAAGTCTGTAATCTCAAGCTGATCCTTCTCTGCCCCAGTTGCCCCATGTCTGGGTGTCCCTATCTGTCCACCACTGGAGGTGCATGGCCAGGTGTCAGGCACCTGCAGTCTGTGCCAACACTCAGGATACAGAAGCAGGATGGAACAGCCCTGCTGATTTTGGCCTGGCCTTGGAAAGGAGGGTAGCCACCAAGTGACCATGCTGAGCCTTACACTGGGTCCAGGACTGTGCCCAGGGCATAGTCCCTTACTTGACTCATTCTGGAAAGGAGGGGCAGCTGGGCACCTGGAGAGGCATAGGACAGCCCCGCCCCCTCTGTCTGAGGGCAGGTGCTCTGGGTGGGTGACCCCCAATGAGGCATATTTATTTCTCTCAGCCATTGCCCCAAAATGTAATGGCCTGTGTCCACGCCACCCCAGTCCCCACTGGCCAGTGTACTGCAGGTGGGGCTGGCCACTGTCCTGGAGGGCTAGCAATGAGCCTTAGCAGGTCTGGGCTCATGTTCCCCCTGCCCGATATTTTAACAGTTGTAGACGGACTCACAGTCGCTTGTCGGTTTTTCCAAGTGCAGGAGGGATGTGTTTCTAGAAGGTGTGGCTGTGGATCCTAGGCAGCAACCCCTTTTCCTGCTGAGGACCCCGTGGATTACACGCGTGACACTCCCAAGCGTGTTCTTGTCTTTTAGCTTGTGGCCGTCATTAAGGATGCTGGTCCCTGGGAAGATGGCCAGGTGGCACCTGCTCAGGGCCACAGTGTGGGCTGAGGCTCAGCCCATTTGTGGGACTGCAAGGTCAAGATGGGACCCCCCCAGGCACCATCCTGCAGAGTGCCAGAGGCCGTGTGTAGACCAGTGCCTTTCCCCTGGAGTCCTAGGTCAGCCCTGAAGACTTCACAACTTGTTTGGGGATAAAATACCCGCCTGCTTCGTGCCCAGCTCCGCCTGCTGTCATGGCTTGCTCCCCTGGGCCTCACTTGGGCTCCCCTGTTTTTTCTGAATTAGATGAGCATAGGTGTGCAGGGTCCCCACTTGCACTCCCAAGCACGGAGAGTCCAGACCCCTGTCTGCCTAGCACATAGCTCTTCCTGGTCAGGACTTCACTCTCCACCACCTGACACTGGAGGGACAAGGCCCAAGGGGTGTTACTCCTCATCTCTCTCCTGGACAGGAGTCCCTGCCCTGAGGCTCTGGCTGTGGGGCTGGGGATGGTTTAAGGCCATTTACCTGGGCTGTGCATGAGCTGGCAGGTCCTGCTAGCTGACCTGCCGGCGGGCCATGAGGGATAAAGCCTCCTCCATTTTCTTCGTGGGTTAGTTGCATGGTCCAGAGCCCACGGGGTTGTATTGAGGGTGCATCCCATCAGCTGGGGTCTCTGAACCCTTGGCAGAGCATATACTGTGGTGACTCATGTGTATTTAGTCACAAAGAAGGCAGCGAGGCTCTTTCGGGTGCCGCCTGGGCTGGCCACCCAGCCTTCCTCTCACGGGGTCTGTGAGCACCTGGGTGTGGTCTTGCAGAGCCACCCCGTGGCTGTGTGCACTCTGAAGACAGTAGGTGGTGAGCCTCTCACTTGCCCTGTGTGCTGTGACCACCACCAGCCATGTATACGAGTAGACCACAGTGAAGCTGTCGGGCCCTGGCCACGGGGGCCACCTCTCAGCCTTGCTGGGCAGCTCAGACAGGCCGCATCCTTGTCGCCGAAGGAGCTGCTGGACGGTGATGCCAAGGACCCTCTGGCCGCTCTTCCCTCACTTGCCATTCAGTGTCTTGCTGTTGCTCATTGTAGCCCCATGGACGTGCTCCTGGGTGGTCCTGAGGCACACACTGGCCTGCAGGAAGCTGGGGCTGCTCATCGGAGCTGGCGTTGCTGTTGGGAGGCCTTGGGGTGTCCTCAGGGACTCCTGTCTGCCATTGTGTCACCGTGCTACCCAGCATTTGGTCTGGGTGGCTTCTGGTCCCATCAGCCATGCCCGTCATGGGCCTCAGGGGAGCTGACCTGTTGTGCCCCCACCCTTTGTCCCTTCTCCACTGTCCCCAGTCCTCTTCCTTCTCTTGCCTTCGTGAGTCCTTCCCCCGCCCTGTCCCATCCCTGCTGCATGGTGACACACAGTGGCCCTGTCTGTGCCTGAGATGGTTTTTTCCTTGTGGGAGGTGGGCTCCTGCAGGGGATGTGGGGTCCCCCTCAGATGGCTGGCCCACAGACTGAACTGCCAGGCCAGACTGCAGGCCCCACCGTGCCTGCTCAACAATGCCAAGGAGGCCCTGTGGGTGGCTGGCTGTCCTGATGGAGGGCGCGTGGGGAGTCCGTGCTGTGGTCTGGTGGACTCCCTCCACCATCTCCCAAGTGCAAGAGTTGTCAGAGTCCATGGATGTAAACCAGAGGTGGGCACCCGCCGCTGGGCCCGGGCTCTCTCCAGAGGTGATTAAATTCACCCTGGGTGCCTGTGGTAATTGGGAAAGAGCTCATGCAGCTGGGTACAGGAAGCGTTTTGGGTAAAATTTGTTCTCTTTGTTTTGGTCATCTGTGCATTGCTAATTGGTAATGGTCACTCAAACCAGAAAAAACATCTTTGGCCCCTCAGGGTCTTAGGATCACAGGAAATTAAAAAAAAAAAAAACAAAACAGCTGTGTTCTAGAATGTATAGATTTATGGCAGAGAGGTGTTGTAGGCCGTCAGAAAAGACTTTTGAGAAAAAGCCACACCATGTCATTTTGTCTGCAGGAGTGGAAATATGGATCTGGACTGGAGTGAGAGGCGATTTTGCTCACGTGTTTATGAAATGGCTGACGGAGGTGGCATTTGTATTCTGTGAAAGACATTTCAAAGAACATTTTAAAAAGTCAACATTGCCAAAATACTGGAAATGGAGAAGGACCTTGGTCAAGCTGGTCAAGCCACTCCTGATATCCAAACCTCTGGCTTTACTGCTTACCCGAGCAGTTTAAAATAAGTAAGCCAGAATGAGTTCGTGCTTTTGATGTTTACATTCAAAATTAACCTAGATTATTTACTCCATGGCATCATGTGCTTCTCCTGTGTGTGGCTGCCTGGGGCCCTGTGTCTGTGTGGTGTATGTGTGTGGCAGGGGCTTGGGGGGTGGCCTGTGAGAGAGTGAGGCTTCCAGTCACCTGACACCTCCACCTCCTCCCCCTGCCCCGTCCCTCCCCTTTGAAAGAAAACAGTATTATTTACCAGAGAAGAGAGGGCTAGTCATTCAAGTTCAAGTTTCTGCCTCAGAGAATAATGGACTCGTGGGCACTCTTGACAAAGAAGACTGAGCTTTGGAAATGCCCAGCTGGCGACTTGCCACGAGCCCCTCGTCCTCGGCACGTGGAGAACTCAGCAGCTGGTGGACTTGGCGGACCAGCTGGGGATGTGCACGGCACTCTGCGGCTCCTCGGGGCCATGTCCAGTGTTGGCCACTTTTTCTTGGGAGTGGTGGGGAGCACGTCCAGCTAGATCATGGTGCCCTTTTTAGAAATTGCCTGGACTGGGCTGGGGTTTAGCTCTGTGGCAGAGCGCTTGCCTAGCATGTGTGAAGCACTGGGTTCGATTCTCAGCACCACCTACAAGTAAATAAAATAAAGGTCCATCAACAACTAAAAAATATTAAAAAGAAAAAAAAAAGAAAGAAATTGTGTGGACCCGCTGCGTTGCTTAGGACGGAGTGGAAGGGGGACTGGGGTTTGCACTGCGGCGTTAGTGGGAGCAGGCCCAGGAGCTCTCAGGCCGTGCCAGGGCCTGGTGTGGACAGTCAGCCTTGAGGACTACCATGACGTCTCCACTGAGCCACCCAAGTCCAAGGCCTGCCTGATGCCCAGGGCCTGTCCCCGTCCGTCCCTGTTGTGAGACACCAAGGGCTACCTGCCGGGGGCGCTTCTCCTGGAGGCCAGGGTGCTCTGGCTGGGGCTCCTGCTCGTCCCTTTCCCCTGAGATCGGGCACAGTACATAATGACATGTTCATTTGTTTTCTGTCTGTTGCCTGCCATCTCCTGAGGTTTCCTCCCGGCCAGACGCCAGCCAGGAGCGGAGTGTGGGGGTGGGGTGCTCCCTCTGCCTGGCCGCTCCATTCCCTGCTGCTGGCCCAGCCTGATGCTCAGACCCCACAAGCATGAGTAGCGTGCACGCCTCCTGCTGGGGTGCCCTGTGCAAATTCTGGGGGTCTGGGAGTGGCAGGGAGGCCTGTCCACCAGAAAGGCATGGAGCAGGCAGGGTCACTGGAGTAGTGGGGACTTCCCCAGGAGGTGAGGGGGATAGAAGAGGCACATACACCAGTTGCAGACGTGAGCCACCTGTCCCAGGTGTCTGCTGTCCCTGGGATGGTGGCATTTTTGTGTGTGAGCTGAGTGAAGTGAGGGAGCTAAGTCTTTAGAGAGAGAGGCCTGAGCTTTTTTTTTTTTTTTTTTTTTAATTGTTTTAGGTGTTGATGGACCTTTATTTATTTATTTGTGTGTGGTGCTGAGAATTGAACCCTGTGCCAGGCAAGCGCTCCACCACTGAGCCACAACCCCAGCCCCAGAGGCCTGAGCTCTTTCATGGGCCTGGGGACCTCACAGTCCCTCCCACCCTGTCCAACCCTGCATCTGGGGCTCTGGCTGGGCCTATTCTCCACAGAGGACGGTTCTGGATAAGACCCTCAGGGCTCTTTTGTTTGGACATATGATCCTGGGGAGACTTCTCATAAGGACGCTGGCCTTGCTGAGGGGTTGTCCTTTGCTTGAGGGACTCGGGGTCCTCAACAGTTCTGATGCTCAAACTTGGCCCCAAGCTTTGCTGAAAGGAGGGTGCTGTGGCGTGCTACCTCCGCTGCTGTCGGACAACTTCATGTGGTCCTCGTGGGTCTGACGACATCAGCCACTAGGGATATTCCAGCCAAGCTGTGGCCTTGGGTATCACTGGAAAGGGCCAGAGAGAATCTCTGATCCTCCCAGTCAACACCAAAAACATCCCCTGAGGTGTGTCCCCAGGTGGCCCTAGGGTGCTGGACAGGCCTGTCAGGGCCAAGGCTTTGTTCTGCCTTGGCCATCTGACTCAAGTTCCCCTGAGTGGCCCCTGCCCAGCTTGGAGGCTGCTGTCTTGCTTCATCTGTTCCTGGAGTCCTGAGGCCAGGGTGGCCTCAGAATGTTGCTGTTGTTTACCCTCTGGTGGATTTTCACCATGAAAGAGGGAACCAGAACTATGCAGACCCAGTGGGACGAGATCAGTGATCTTACCCTCCCATCCAGGTGGGATGAGATGTCTGTGCAGCCCCCTGGGGTGAGGGCAAGGAGCTCAGCCTTTAGCCCCCAGACCTTTAAGAACAGTGCAACTCTCATAGGATTTGGAAACCTCCTCACAGAGACGAGGTGCTTTCTCCCTGACCTCGCTTGCTGTCTTGAGCCCCCCCAGTAGATAACTGAATGAATTCGTCCCACCAGAGGGTACAATGTTTCACTAACTGGGTTGGTTCTGTATCAGGGAGTTACCAGGCTAATGGGGCTGACCATCAGTGGAGGGTGACCATCATTTGAGGGTGACTTGGACAAGCTCTGTGAGGGACAAGGCCATGCCCAGAGGACACCCTAGCTGACCTTTAAATGATCGAACAGCACGTCACTTTGGGAAAAACAGCCCAGTGGCATAGAGGATACAATGAGGTCTCCTCCCCACTTCCAAGCCCATCCCAAGGCACCATGGCTAATAACTTCTGACTTTTGTGTCTTTAATTTATCAACTTTAACCTGGACCTGACCTTAAAAAATGAGGACTGCAGTGGTCAGGGGTATAGCTCAGCGGTAGAGCACTTGCCTAGCATATGCAGGTCCCACATTGGATCCCCAGGACTGAGAGAGAGAAAAAAAAAAGACTGTGGCCTATACAGAGTACTTTCCTCTACGTCTCATTTTTGTTAGTTATGTTTACAACAAGAACATTTTGCTTAGAAGCCACAAGGAAAAGTTTCACACATTGCTGTTGATTGATGCTGTAAAACACTGGCAAAAATAACTCATGTTATAAATGACGTCTCAAGTCTGTGACTAGGCCCACAGGACGGGACTTGGAGAGGGAAGGTCGTTGCCTTGGGAAGATGTTTTAGTCAGCTTTTTTGCTGCTGGACCAAAAGACCCAGCAAGAACAATTTTAGAGGAGGGAAAGTTTATTTGGGGGCTTATTGGTTTCAGAGATATCAGTCCACGGATAGTTGGTTCCATTCCTCAGGGTCTGGAGTGAGGCAGAACATTGTGGCAGAAGAATGTGGTGGAGGAAAGAAGCTGGGGACATGGTACCAGGAAGGAGGGAGGGAGGGAGGGAGGGGGAGAGAGAGAGAGAGAGAGAGAGAGAGAGCGAGCGAGCGCTGGCCAGCACACTATACCCTCACCAGACAAAATATATATCCCATAGCCACATCCCCAATGACCCACCTCCAGCCACACCCCACCTGCCTTCAGTTACCACTCAGTTAATCCCTATCAGGGGATAAATGCACTGATTAGGTTAAGGCTCTCCTAACCCAATCATTTCACCTCTAAATCTTCTTGCATTGTCTCACACATGAGCTTTTGGGGGACACCTCACATCTAAACGTCACATCCAAATAACAGAAGGCCTGAGCAAGCTGGCCCAGCTGAGGGGCCATCTTCTTCCTGTGGCCTTCATCTTCAGGACTAGAGGTCACCTTGGCTGCCTCCTTCCTGCTGCATCGCTCTGTATTTTGTGACAAGTTATTCCAGGAGCTTGGTTTGCTTAGGGCATGTGCAAAGTAAAGTTTTGAGCTCCTGAATATCTGAAAATGAGTCTTTTTTCTTTCTTTCTTGATACTGGGGATTAAATCCAGAGGCACTTAACCACCGAGCCTCATCCCCAGCCCATTTTTATATTTTATCTAGAGACAGGGTCTTGCTGAGTTTCTTAGGGCCTTGCTAAGTTGCTGAGGCTGGCTTTGAACTTCTGATCCTCTTGTCTTAGCCTCCCAAGCCACTGGGATTACAGGTATGTGCCTGATTGAAAATGAGTCTTGATGGTTTGGCTAGATGTATGTCTGGCTGGGTATAGAATTCCAGGTCAGCACTTGGACGATGCTGTTCCTGTCACCTGCACAGTATGGGCTGTTCCTTTGCAGTCCAGACCTGAGGATTCTGAAAATCCACTGGACCAGGTCCAGAAGTGGGTAATTTTTCATTTATTCTGATCTGGCCTCAGCAAGTCTTTTTATCCTATTTTTTTCCCCTCCCAGTTTGGAGAAATACTATTCTGCTGTTTATGTAAACTTCACGTCTGTTCTTAGAACTCCTCTTACACAGTTGCTCAACTTACAGGTGATTCCTTCGTATCTCTTAATATTTTTTCTCTCATTTTCTTTCTTTCTTTTACCTTTCTCCTTTGGTCTTTGGATACTTTCACTTTTTTTTTAACATTTGAAAAGTTGAAGTGTAATTTACACCTTAGTGTAATTTACACGTAGTGAAACACAGAGATCTTAAATATGCGAGTTGATGATCTTTGACAAAGGCAGGCACACGTGCAGCCCACATTCTCTGCTATGATGTAGAACATTTTCTCGCCCCTATGTTCTCTCAGAGACTGACTTCTGCCCACCCAGAGGCAACAGATGGTGAGCCTCCTTGCCTTAGTTCCATCTCTTGCAGAATCTTACATCAAAACGGGACCAGACTGGACATATCCTTGTGTCTGGCTTCTCTCATTGAGCTTAATGCTTTCATCCGAGGTGTGGTGAGAATCAGGAATTGTTCCCCTTTGGCTGCTGAGTCACATTCCCGTGGCGATGGGGATACCATGGGTTGGCTTTCATGCATTTGCCCACAGATGTTTTGGCTGCTTCCAGTTGCGGACACGGTGAACAAACGCAGGTGCTGGGAACATCCTTGTGTCCGTCTTTGTGGGCTTGTTCCCATTCTCTCAGTTGGCTCTCCAGGAGGGGAACGGCTGGACACAGCAGGTGTAAACCTCCCAAGGGCTTCGCCCAGCAACTTGTGTGAGCAGGACTCAATGCCTCTGGGTGCTTCCAACTTCATCTCCCCACTCTGCAAGACCTTCTCACCTCCAGCCACCCCAGCTTCACCTCCTGGGCCTGGTCCAAGAGGCCCCCAAAGCACTTGCCTTGCCTCTTCCTGGTTGCTCGGAAGCTGGAATTATCAATCTATAAATCTGGCCCCTCTGGGTGGGTGTGAAGTGGCATCTCAGTGTGGTTTTAATTGGCGTTTTCCTGATGACTAAGGAGGCTCAGCACCTTTCAGGTACCATTGCCATCTCTGCACCTCCTTTGGTGAAGGATCTGTGTTCTGTTTTGTTATTGTTATAGGAGTTCTCTATATACGGGGTCCTGGTCCTTTTTGCTAGATACATGTATTAAGAATAGTTTTGCAAAAAAAAAAAAAAAAAGTAGTTTCTCTATTTTGTGGCTTGGATTTTATTTTCTTAGATAAATAATCATTTTAATGAGTGGAACACGATTTCCCTTTTATTATCTGAAAATTAACTTTTTTTATACTTAATGGTTTGTTGGATTGTGGAATATCTTATTTTTAAAATAGATTTTTTTTTTAATTTGCAAGAATCTCTCTTGATTATTCCTTTTTAAATAGAATCTTGCTGTTCTGTATGCAAGTCTACTTCTTGGGTCGTTATGGGAACATTAATTAATGTTGCCTTTGGTCCCTGAATTATTTGTTTTTCTGGGTTTGGCCACGTTGGTGGTTTCTCTTGGCTGCTTGGCACTGTTGGTGATGGTTGCTGTCTCGACTCACTGCTGAGTGAAGGGGCCCTTTAGGGCTTGTGTTGCAGGGGATGGGGTCTGGCAGGGTTGTTAATGGGTACAGCCATCATCTGGGATATGACTCCTTGACAAGACGACTCTTATCATGACCTCATAAGCCACCTCTCCTCCCATGCTGAGGTCCAGCTTGATGTTCTTCGAGGCCTTCTGGAAGGATTCCAGGGTCTTGGTTTGTGTTTCCGTTCAGCTCAGCTCTGATCTCTCCCACCATCTATCCAAATTCACCTGCTTTCCGTCTCCCTGGAGTTCCTGGGAATTTCTCTGTTCTGTGTTCATTTGTTTATGGTTGCCTTTTGAAAATACACGTCTTTTTTTCTCACATTTCCGCGGCTCCTGGGTGGGAGGAGGCAGGCATTGCTTTGGGGGCCTCTTGGACCAAACCCAGGAGGTGAAGCTGGGGGGCCTAGAGGTGAGAAGGTCTCAGGTGCTTGCAGAGTGGGGAGATGAAGTTGGAAGCCCCCAGAGGCCTTGAGTTCCTGTGTCTTTGGGTTTATTCTGAGGGCTTGGTGGTAAGAGTCCTGTGAAGGGTTTCGGGAAGGGAAGGGCCAGGTCTAGTGGGTCATAGGGGACAGTGAGGCAGGAGACCAGGCGGAGGAGTCCAGGAAGGGATGGTAGCTGCTGGGACCAGTGGGGGCGGGGTAGGCGGTGCTGGGGTGGTTGGACCTGAGGCAGTTGAACGTGGGGCAAGGTACTGGTGCCCTACCCGGGCCGTGGGCAGAGCTTCTGGACAGGGGACACCCAGCTCACACACCTGATGAAGGGCCCTTTTAGGCAACGGTGGTGTTTGTTTGCTGTTCCCCATTTTAAACTTGAGGCCAGTGGATTAGTTCTGCTGGGCTGGCCAGGCAAAGTGGCCTGTGGCTGTGGGGGCCGAGCTGCCCCCGCCTGCCCCAGGGGCCCCCGCGGCGGCTCCGCTGTGTTGCGCTTGTCACGGCTCCTTCCTCACATGAGCTCTGGTCTCTGGCTCTCGTCAGTGTCTCTTCTGGTCCATATCCTGGTCTCGAGCCCTTCCTGTGAGTTGTGTATACACGAGGAGCAAACTGATGTTTCATTCTCTTAACAAACACTCAGGAAGTAAATGATGACTGAGGGGACAAAGGTCTCTGAGGTGTTTTTATGGAAAAAGCCCATGGGCTTGGCAGTGGGGGTTGTGAAGCGTCTCAGGCTTCCCGGGACTTCTTTGGGTGGAGGTCCCTGTGCAGGGACTGTGTCCAGGGTGGCGGGCCTGAAGTGTCAGTTGTCATGGACTGCTGGTGGCTCTGGGTAGAGAGGCAGATCTGGTTCAGCAGGGGAGGTGTGGCCGAGACGGGCTGGGCCTCCAAGGCCTCAGCGTGGCCTCCACCTCCTCCTGTGCCCCTGTCCCCACACCTGCTGCACTCCCTGAAGAGGCTGCAGGCCGAGGTCCACTGCGCTGCCCGCCTGGTTCTGTCTGTGTCTCACTCTAGGACCGGAAGCTCACCAAGCTGGAGCGGCAGCGGTTCAAGGAGGAGGCGGAGATGCTGAAGGGCCTGCAGCACCCCAACATCGTGCGCTTCTATGACTTCTGGGAGTCCAGTGCCAAGGGCAAGCGGTGCATTGTGCTGGTGACGGAGCTGATGACCTCGGGGACGCTGAAGACGTAAGTGCAGCCTGCTCTGGGCTGGAGTGGTCTCTGTTGTGAGCCAGAGTCATGACTGGAGGGTGACGGAGGCCCTGGACTGCCTGGGGCTGTCCTGGCTGGTGCCTGTGGTCCAGCGACCTGCCTCTTGGGTGTCCTTTGGGGTGGTAGGTCTCTGTCCTCTGGGCAGTGGGAAGCAAATCAGAGGCCCCCAATGGTTCTTTCTGCATTTGGCTCCCTCTGACAAATGGGACCTGTCGCCAGGACATAACTGGAAGACTGTCCCCTGCGTGGACATGGGGAGGTTGTTGACTTCCCAGGGAAGCGGTTCATTGTCTGCCCTTATTGTGGCCGAGGTCCTGCTTCTGCCTGGGAGCCATCGGCACATTCTGGTGGCTCAGTGTACACAGGTGGGCTTTAAAACCGGCTGGACAGCGCTAGGCAGGGCTTTGCAAAGGGTCCACTACTTTTAGGGTGAGTGCTGAAGCAGGTGTCAAGCACGGGACAGAGCAAGGTGGGGGTCAGGAGCTCCGTGGCCAGGGGTGGCCATGCGTGGCCATGCCAGTCTGTTGCTCCTCCCTGCGGCCCTTCCCTGCACTGTGGGCACAGGAGACCTCCCCTCCACAGCCTGGGTTCATCTGAATTGTTCTGATCCTGTGGTCTCAGACAGGACCTCAGTGTCCCTGTGCCACAGGACAGTTTCTTTCACAGATGAAGGCATGGCAAGGGAAGAGCCCGTTTGCCAGCCGTACCTGCTACTGTCTTCTAGGGACACCCTAGAGCAGATCACACAGGTGGGGAGTTGCAGGGAGGCCTGGCCTTCTTGACCTCTGGCCCCCGTGGTTCCTCTCACCCCAGCCCTCACTCTGAGCATCCAGTGGCTGAGACCCTGACCTATCATGGTGGCTTCTGTGTCGACCTTGGCCCCTTTCAGGGTGAGATCAGGGTTGTGCTTGGCAGGGGCTTTAGTAGCAAAGTCTCCAGTGCAAGGAGCAAGTGAAGGGTCACAGTCCTGGCCTGGCTGCCTCTGTCCTGGGCCTGGCTCTGGCTGCATAATCCTGGAACATAACTGCCTAGCCTTCCTCTGTCACCCTAAACCCATCACAAGTGAGTACTGAGTGCAAGTGGACGGGATGTGAGATAGGCTGGATGGTACCAGGTGAGGCTTTGCAGAGGGGCCTCTGCCTGGGAGTTGGCTGGTGAGCCCTGCCCCCATCCCAGGTACCTGAAGCGGTTCAAGGTGATGAAGCCCAAGGTGCTGCGCAGCTGGTGCCGGCAGATCCTGAAGGGCCTGCTATTCCTACACACGAGGACACCACCCATCATCCACCGTGACCTCAAGTGCGACAACATCTTCATCACTGGGCCAACTGGGTCTGTGAAGATTGGTGACTTGGGCCTGGCCACCCTCAAAAGAGCATCATTCGCCAAAAGTGTGATAGGTAAGCCCATTTCTCCTCCCCAGGCCCTGGGAGCCCACGTGGGACCGGGCAGCATTTAAGGGGGCCACAAGTATCTGCTTTTGCTTGGCCACCTTGGACTTGTGCAGGAGGTCCAGAAGGGGACATCTGGGCATGAGGCCTCAGGCTGGGTGTCAGAGCTGTCCCTCCCAGCCTCTGGTGCTTGGACAGGAGACCTGCCTGGTAGGGAACACACTGCCTGCTCCAGCTGGACATGCTGACTCTGATCCCCCATCACCACCCTGTCCAGACTCGGGGCCTGGCTGGTCTCTGCAGTAACTCCCTGGCTGTGTTAGGTAACAGCTCTGATCATCTGGTGGGGTGGTGGGCCAAGTGCCAACTTCCTGTGGTATGTGTGGGTGTTGTGGTCACTTGAGGGAGGGGAAGGGGCACCACCACAGAGGAACTAGGGAGCTTATGACAGTGATGCTGGGGCTGGTTTTGGCAGCGGGGGAAAGAGGACTCCAGGCTGTGGGGATGGGGGTTCACATCTTGCTCTGTGTCCACTCCTGTTGGTCCTGGCACTGTGGTGCTCACAGTTCACCAGACCCCAGGAGGGTCCTTGTGGACTTTGGGAAGAATGTGCCTGGAGGGGCCGCAGGAGCATCTCCTTCTGGGAGTCAGGATGCCCGAGGGATTGGGAGAGTTCACTGCGATCCGTGTTAATCAAGACCCAGCCTGTCCCTCCTGCATGAGGGCTGGCTACACAAGGACAGTGAGTGGCTGGTCTCTGGGTTTAGTGAATTCATAATATTTCTGCACATTTGGGGAAAGAACTTAGCCTATTTGGGAAAACGAAACCCCGGATGATCTCTAGGAACTGCTTTGGTTGGAGTAGTGTGTTAGGACACCGGGGCAGATGCATCTGTCTAGGCGGAAGCCCTTTGGGCACAGGGTCTCTGACGGCCCCAGGGGAGTCAAGTTGTAGGAAGCAGAGACGGACCCAAATCTCAGCTTCTCTGTGAAATGGGTGATACAGGGGAGGGTCTAGTTTCCATCCTGGAGGGGGCAAGTGCTGGGCTGCAGGACTGTGGGTGGCTCGCACCCCAGCTAGTTGGAACCTCTGGGCAGTTCCCAGGCTGGTTTGGCTAACTTACTCTTGGAAGTGACTCTGGTCTCAGACCCTGGGCTATCAGGTGGCAGAAGACTGCTCTTGGTGACTTGTCTCAGAAGTAAACATTTGTGACAAAGGACATCCCACTGGAGGAAGCCAGGGCACCAGCGGGCTCCTGGGCCTCCACTGACCCGCGAGCTCGTCGCTGTCCTGGGAATGGTTTCACGTTGCCAGCTTGGATGGCGTGAGGCAGTTGAGAAGGAGCCTGGGTGTTTCTGGCAGGGGCAGCGAGGCCCTGTGCACAGTGGCACAGCTCTGCAGGGTATATCCCTCGTCACCCCGGCTCTTGCTCAGTTGGAGCCCAGGAAGCTTTGACGAGAGGGGCTGGGACCAGCAGTGTCCTTGGCTGCCTCTGCTCAGGGAGAAAGAGGCTCGGTTCATGGGACTTTCCTGGTCACTGGAGGGAGAGGGCCGTCCTGAGCAGGGGCCAACAGCTGGTGAAGGGCTGTGGGCAAGTGGGGACCCCCCAGTCCTATGAATGGAATCCCTCCCCTGGGTCTGTTAGTAGGGACCCCTGCCTGTGAAGAGGGGTGTCAGTTCAGGCAGCCCACCAATGTGCTGCCCTGGTGGCAAATGGGCCAAGCCCTCCTGGAGTCTGCCATCCTGTTGGAAGGACAGGCCCCCTCTCTTCAGGATGAGGCCCCCCGCTAATTGTACATCTGGGGCACCTGTGGGAGCGGTTGATGCTGTGGACCTATTTCTGCTGTGGCCATCAGGTTCCCCTGGAAGGCTGAGGTTTGCACTTTAGATGTGGCACATGTCAGGGTGGGGGTCAGTGGTCCTCTGGCTGCTCTAGGGGCGAGAGCATATGGTTTCAGGAAGGCACTGTCCTCATACCACCCTCAACATCATGACCCCTGCTGTTCTGTCACCCTGGTCTCCATCTTTGTGTGCTCTTAGCTGTCCCCAACAGGATTTGATTGCCCGGATCTCACAGCCTCACTGTGTGTGTGTGTTTTCTGGTTTATATGAGCTAAACCAGGCTGGGTGAGGCCCTGAGGGATGGGGGACAGGGATGCAGTCGTGTCTGCTGTCTCCATCTGTGCAGGTGGCCACATAGCGAGCAGAGCCCTGGGACTGCTGAGGTGCCTGGCTCACCTGGGAGGGCTTCCTGGAGGCAGTGACGATGGAACCAGGCCTAGAGAGAGTGAACTGAGTAGGCGGCCAAGGAGAACTGAGGGTGGTTATTCCAGAAAGAGCCAAGTGGATGGGCTTGATGGGCTGGGTAGAGGGTGGGAGAGGGACTGGCTGTTGGGCACCTGTGGCCATTACAAATAAGCACTCAGGGGCTCCAGGCTGTTGAGGACCCCGTGTCCGTCTTGCTGGGGGAGAGGGAGGGAGATTCTCCCTGTCCAGTGAGAAGATGGGTTAGTTTGGTTTTGTTCTAACATAAACCTTGAGGACAGATAGGGCTAGGATTATGGCTTCCATTTCCATAGAGGAAGTCATTTGTCATTCAGGACAGTCCCAGAAATAGGCAGATCCTAATGCAGAACAGTTTCCACAGCTATAGTTGGGCTCCCTCCTTACCTCTCCTGCCTCATAGCCACAGAACTACAGCCACTTCTCTGTTAAAAAGCAGAAGAGAAACTGTGGCCATCACTCTTCCTGCCCTCTGTAGGAGGGAGTGGGAGGGGGCTGCTCCAGGCGCCGTCTCTAGTGCCTGGTCTCACGCCCACAGCGGGGTTCGGGGAGGAGAGATGGGACCCAGAGTCTTCACTTGATGCAAAGTTTCATCTGTTGAGACCTGGGGGTATGGAGGGTGTGTAAGGGGTCTGTGGGCCTGGGCTCCTTGGGAGGGGCTCTGCAGCTGATGGCAAAGCACAAAGTAGGAGAGGGAGTGGACTATTCACTGGACCCATGTGGGTATGAGCACACACACCCCTGCACACACACACTGTTGCTAAAATTCAGATTTAAATGGCTGCTGTGTGAAGGAAGGAGAAGAGAGCCCCGGCATCCAGGTGTGTAGAATCAGGCATTCTCGGCGCCCAGAGTTGGTCCAGCCCCACCCCACCCTCAGAGCCCATTCCCTGGAGCCAGGCCGTCTGGGGTCGTGACGTCTTTCTTGAAGAACAAGGTTCTCCATTCCTTGAGGTCTCAACGGAGACCGAGACCAAGGACCTCCTCGTAGGCCCTGGTGCTGTGTGGGCAACTGGGTGAATGGGGTCCCTGCAGGTGCCAGGGAGTGGCCAGCTCCGCTCCTGGCTTCCTTCCCGCAGCCCTGGCGACCAAGCTCCCCTCAAGCTCTTCCCCGTGGTCCTGCGGTAGAGGTGGCCAGGCCAAGGCCTGAGGGTCCACCCCCTGGGCCTCCTGGCCGGCTCCTGCAGCAGGAAAGGGCTTTGTTGTGGCTTTTCTCTGCCGTCTCTGTGTGTTGTCCACTAGTAGCGGGGGTGGCACTGTGGGCAGTTGAAGTGGCCCCGCAGAGCAGGCCCTTCCTTCCTGCAGTGTGGAGCTTCCTGCTGACTCAGCTGCTTCATCTCTTGCATGTTGGGCCCTCAGGGGTCAAGATGGTCCAGGCCCAGGCAGTTGGTGACGAGCCCCTCAGATCTGCCAGGGCACCCCAGAGCATGTCAGGGGGTGGGAGGGGCCTGAGAGCAGGTGTTCATGTTGTCACCAGCCCCAAGGCTCAGGCCAGCGCTGTCTGTGACCTCCCTGCTGTGGCTTTTGTGGAGTCCTTGCTTACTGCCCCGGCCTAGGGAGCACATTTACTATTCTGTGACAGGCTTAGGGATGGCAGGAAACATAAAAATATTAACTTAATTAGCAGTGCAAAAACATTTGCAATGTAACCATGTGGTTCAAAAACCCAAGAGGATCAAAATTCCAGTGTCAGGTGCCTCTGACTCCATTCAGCCCCTGCTGTTTCTGGTGGATTCTTCTAAGTTCTGTATTCCTGCATATACACTTACATATACATTCTTGTTTTCCCCACTTTTACCCAAAATGTTAATGTTTTTGAAAATTGAAACAATGCAGAAGAGAAAACCCATTATGTGCTTTCTACTGCAATTAATAGGTTTGTATGATTTTACATATGCTTAAAAAAAAAACAAAACCAAGGCGCTGGGATTGTGGCTCAGCGATAGAGTGCTTGCCTGGTGTGTGCGAAGCTCTGGGTTCCATCCTCAGCACCACATAAAAATAAATAAATAAAATAAAGGCATTGTGTCCAACTACAACTTAAAAAAACACAAACAAACAACTAGAATGTTATGAAAAATCTTCCAGCAAATCTACAGATGTTCCAAGCAGCCTTACTCTGATGTCTCTTATCCTATATCAGCTCAACACTTAGTAGGACTTGTTTTAATAAAAAGCTTTTGTGATTATTAAAGCAAAATCTCATTATAGAAAAATTTGAAAACCCAGAAATAAAAAAAAAAAAATTGAAAATCCAGAAATAAGTAAAAGGAAAATCAACCCCCCTATCCCCACTGAGCCATCTGGCTGGGAGTGCTATTTCACACAGGTGAGGCCCTGAGCAGTTTATTTTACAAGCCTGTCCTACATTTCTAGATCCTTAAAGACTCAGTGCCAACACTGTTTGGATCTTTCGTGTTTAATACACTGAGCAGTTCCCGTCTTAAGGACTCTGTGGACCATGCTAGGTAGTTGCCATTTTGCTATCTTTTGCCACAATAGCCACAGGAGCTATGTGGCACTCTGTTGTGAGGTGTGCCCAGCAAACCTAGCCATTCCCCTGTTTGGGAATACTTAGGGCCTCCTGGGTTTTTGCAGTTACAAGACATTCTGTGGTGACCACCAGGGTTTGTCTGTTCTGGATCAGTGGGTGCTGGCCAGTGCGGAGCCTGTCCTCAGGGGCACAATATCCACCCACAAGTGAGGGATGTGTCCAGGGTAGGGACGTGTCCTCTGGGAGGTCATGGTCTCTTAGCTCTGTGGGCAGCAGGTATGCTGTGAACTGATCACAGTGCTGGAATTAGAAGGCTCCAGGTGGAAGTTTTGGAAGCTTCTTCTGTACAGTGTACCTGTTTGAATCATGGGGGCCCTGGTAGAGCTGGGTATCCTGAGAGTGCCATGGGGCGAAAGGGGAGGAGGTTGGGTGGCTCTGAGAGGCTGAGGGGGCTCCTGGGCACTGGCTCCTGTTGCTCTTGGGCTGTGGCCACCTGACCACTGCATCTGTTGCTCCTGGCACAGGTACGCCCGAGTTCATGGCGCCCGAGATGTACGAGGAACACTACGATGAGTCTGTTGACGTCTACGCCTTCGGGATGTGCATGTTGGAGATGGCCACCTCGGAGTACCCCTACTCAGAGTGCCAGAATGCTGCGCAGATCTACCGCAAGGTCACCTGTGTGAGTCCATCCAGCTCTTTGATAATGAGGATGTGGCCGTGGGTGTGGACCATAGCCTCAGCTGGCTCTGCGGGCTTTGGGAAAGTCCCCATGGTGGCATAAGAAAAGGAGAGAGCATGGCCATCCTACAGATGGGGACACTGAGGCTTGTCTCCTAGCAACCATGATGGTAGTGACCGGGCACCCTGGGCAGCGCTTTGCCTCAGAGGCTACCACACGTGCAGCATTGGGAGGCCCAGGATGTCAAGGAAACTGAGGCTCAGGAGGCTGAAGCTCCACCAGGGCCCCTGCAGGAGGTGTGCCCAGGCTGGCTGTCCCTGGGGGCCCGCTGTGGCTGACCAGGGTTGCTGGCTTCCCCGTCTTCTTTATTTTGGAACCACTGTTTGTTTTCCTTTTCACCAAGCCATCACCCCTAGTGAAGCGTATCTCTGGGCGGCTGTCACCATTGGCTAGCCTGGGAACTTTAATCCCTGTTCTGCTGTCACTGTGATTTTTGAGTTGATCAGATGGCTTCAGCTGTACAAACAGATGGGCCTTGTTCTCCCTCTGTGGTGGCCCCACTGGACAAGGGAACGAAAACAGAACCTGTGGCGGTGGAGTGGCCAGGCCAGGGCTTTTCTGTGCTGATTTCCGTGCTGTCCCATCTTGATTCTTGTGCTGAGGCCACAAGGTCCGCAGAGCCGCCCCTGACCTTGGCCACAGGTGTTGCTGTCCCTAGAGTCCTCACTGCCTCCGCTTCAGCCTGGGAGCACACAGCCAGAGCAGCCCAGGTCGGGCATGTGACTTGTCCATGCAGCTGGGTGGCCGGAAGGTGGTTCAGCTTTGCCCTGAGCCATCCCTGCAGCTGAGCCCTCTTCGTAGATGGTCCCTGCTTTTCTCCTTGGGCGGTTAGTTCTAAGTCATCAGTCACTTGATGGAGCTCCTCTGGTGTGTGCTGTGGGCAGCGGTGGGGGAGAGTCTTTGGCTGGCAATCTCTTGGACCTGGCACAGAAGCCCACATGCTGGCACAGAGTTCCTTGAGGGGAGCGAGGGTGGTCTGCAGTGGGTGCTGGGGAGGGTGGGGGGAGGGGCCTCTGGGCTTCTGGTTCGCACTGCGGTGGACGGTGGTTTGTCCTGGGAGTGGGGATGGAAAGGCCCCAGGTTCAGGGCTGAGTGTGCTCCTGACTCTGGGCCAGTGGGGTGTGTGGCAGACTGGGGTCTGAGGTTCTTCACACATGTCCACGTAGCTGGGGGCTCCAGGAGCTGGGCTCTGTGTGCACATCTCTCTCAATCTCCTTGCCTTCTCCTCCCTCCCTGCTTCAGTCTCTTTGGGCAAATTCATATTTTATGGTCTTTAAATCACACACACACACACACACACACACACACACACGAGCCAGGACAAGGCTTTCAAAAGAAGGCTAAATCTTGTTGTGATAATGTTTTAAAATTCTTTTTAATTCGTTTTCCCTGCCCCCTACCCCAAGAGCAGATTGCAGATGAACCCTTGGGGGCCCTGCTTCTGAGATCCTGTTTCTGTTGCGGGGCTGCATTTATGGTCCCTCGGCATAGGAGCCAAGTGAGCATTGGCTGGCCGAGGAGCGACTGGCCTCAGCCTGGCACCACCTTCCCCTGCCCCTCTGCCTGAAAGTCTCCTGGCCTGGCCCTCAGCCAGCAGCAGTGACCACAAATAGCACTCGTGCCCCCTCAAGGAGGGGTTGTGGGGAGGAATCCCAGGTGTGGTTACAAAGGCTTGGTCTGTGGGAAGCGTCAAACCTACCGAGTCGCTGCGGTTCTTCCTCCCAGATGACGGGGCAGCTGGTGTGGGAGGCCCCAGAGGCTCCACTCAGGGGAGGCTCCGCAGCCAAGCTCTGATCAACACCTTTCCAGAAACTGACTGCTATATTTGAGGTGTCAACCCCAGTGTCAGATTCTGCAGCACAGGTGGAAGCTGCGTTGTGTGTTGTTGCCAGGGTGATGGTCACCATGGAGATGGGGATTGGGGCCATCAACCTGGGTGTGAGGCTGGGGGGCTGGTGTCTGTGGTGGCTGCCACATACTTCAACAGATATACGGTAGCTGGAGAAGGTGTCCTCCATACAGAGACCTAAATGGTAGGAAACCAGGCTCCTGGCTTCCCGCAGTGGGGACAGAGATTAAAGAGTGGATCTCTGTGGCTTCACACAACTCTCTGATCTCTTCCCTGTTCTGCTTTGTGTCTTGCCTAGGGCTGGAGTGTGCTTCATCCTTGGGCACAGAATTTTCATCAGAGTTGGAAAATCTTTGGCCAGCATTTCTTCAAATGTTTTTTCCTATCCCAACCCCCATCCCTTTCTCTTAGTTTTATATGTGTCATGTGCCTATTTCATCCTTGCTATAGTGTCCCAAATTCTGAAGTGAGCAGAACAGAGCCTCTGTGGCCATCTCTCTCTGTGCCCTGTTTCTGATGGATCTTGCTGCTGTGGTTCCCCTCTGCGCTGTCTGATTGGTGGTTGATCTGCTCCAGTGAGACCTTCAATTCAGATGTCATGTTATTCATTTCTGGTCCCTCCCTCTTTTTAAATTTTATTTTAATATCCATCGTTTCTGTTCCTCATAATATACATTTTCCTTTAAGATTTGTATATGGCTGCAGTGAGTTTTAACCTCCTTGTCTGTAGGCTGTAGCACTCTCTCGTTTCTGTTGACTGTTTTTCCTGCCTGGTCTTGGGTCACATTTTTCTGCCTCCCAGGGTATCTAGTAATTTTCGATGGCGTGCTGTACATGATACGCATTACATTGTCTCTGCTCTGTGTGAACTCTGGGAATGGCTCTGCCTCCAGCTCCCCGGTAGCTCTCTAGCCAACCCTGTGGTGTTGACTATGCATTTGTGGTGTGGTACTAAGCAAAGACTCAGGGGGACCAAATGCAGACATCCACCTCTTTATTCTGCAGAGACCCTCTCCAGAACTCTGCTTTTGGCCTTCTCACCCTCCTGATTTCTGAGCTCCACCTTCAACTCAGTGGGACCCCTGCTCTACTGGGTTCTGTGCCTTACTTAGTCTGGGAACTGTCCCAGGCAGTGAGCTGGGCTGTGAGAGCGAGGGCTCCAGGGGTTTCTTTCTCTGAGCCCAACATCCTGCACCACCTGTCATCCAGTGTCCGACCGTGGCCATTTGGCCTGTTTTGTCCAGTGTCCTTGTAGTCTCTGTAGGGTGAGCCCAAGACTGGTTTTGCTATCATGCCTGGAGGCAATTTCTCTGCAAGGGGTGGAGATGGCGCCTGTCAGCTCCTCAATGGTGTCAGGTGACTCTGCTTTATCCTTCTCAGGGCATCAAGCCAGCCAGCTTTGAGAAAGTGCATGATCCTGAAATCAAGGAGATTATTGGGGAGTGCATCTGCAAGAACAAGGAGGAAAGGTGAGTTCCAGTGCGGTGTTGGGTTCTGGGTCTTTCTCCAGCTGAAACCACTCCAGCTGGTATTTAGAGCCACATTCTAACAAGAGAGAACTTCAGAGGCCAGATGGATTGGCTCAGGCCACAGCGACGCCAGGCTGGGGAGCTGGGGGAGGGGGTGGGCCACCCTCAGGCTCATGTCCTTTTCTGCTGTCTGGGAACACATTCCCATCCCAGCCTATAGTGTTTGAGAACCTGGGACTTTCCTCTGCTCCTTGTTTTTTCTTTTTCTCTAGTTGTTCCTAGAAGTTGTGTCCATTTCTCCAACTTCAGCGAAGACCTTTGTGCCTGGGGCTTCCAGATCTGCCTCAGCCCCTTCCCTCCCTTCTGAATTCTGGGCTGCCTATTTTTTGTAATCAATTGTTCAGTCTATCTCTAAGGCGGCATGCCCACCTCGGGTGGGTTCAGGGAGGCCTGAACCCCCTCATGGCATTTGGGGGGAGTACATGGGGGTGGGGTTCTGACTCCTCTGGTTCCACCCAGCGCCAAGTGGGGATGGAAGCTCAGTGCATATCAGGAGGGGCTTTGTCTGTATAGTGGACAGATTTAAAAAATGAGCCTGTTTTCTTTTTATAATGGGGGAGAAGATGGAAGTCTTAAAATGTAGTGCAGTAAGGTCGGTTCAGATATGGATCTGAACATTTTCTCATCTCCTTGTAGTCTCTTGTAGGAAGGCAAATGAATGCTGTTGGGTGCCATCCTCAGGGCCCACCAAGTAGTAAAGTCAGAGAACTTTCTAGTACAGCCTGCCCAGTGCCCAGCTGCAAGGGGTGGCAGCCTTTGCCCATGTTCAATATTATGTGTGAGTGTGTGGCCACAGCCCTTTTGTGGATGCAGGCACTGCACAGGGAGCCTGGGCACAGAAGCCCCTTGTCCCCGAGCCCCTGCCTGTGAGCTGTTCTCCCTCCAGGTACGAGATCAAGGACCTGCTGAGCCACGCCTTCTTTGCAGAGGACACTGGTGTCAGAGTGGAACTTGCAGAGGAGGACCATGGCAGGAAGTCCACCATTGCCCTGCGGCTCTGGGTGGAAGACCCCAAGAAGCTGAAGGGCAAACCCAAGGACAATGGTGCCATAGAGTTCACCTTTGACCTAGAGAAGGAGACCCCTGATGAAGTGGCTCAGGAAATGGTAATATGTGGGTACCTTGTGCAGCCTGATGTGCCCAGAAAGTGGGCTCAGACAGGCCATGAGCAAGTCTGGGGTGCAGGTGTGTGAGGGGCATGTGGTTTCTAAAGACTGGAATGAAAGCTGCCCACAGGGAGTTTCCCTAGTAGGAGCTGAGCCCTGCAGGGACAAGAGCCAGACGGGACAGAAGGAGCATGGGCAGTCCTAAGGAGGGGCCTGGGAACCTGGCTGCTTGTGTGTGTGTTCAGTGATGGAGAAGCTGGGATCCTCCTCTGTTGCCTCGGGAGAGGGGAGGCTGAGATATAGCATGAGGGAGGAGTCCAACAGGAATGGGGAGAGTGAGCCAGGAGCTGGGACTCTCCAGGAAGGAAAGGCCTTGCTTGCTTTGACAAGATTCTTGCCAGATTTGCTTCCATGGTGATTCTTTTGGGATCTGGTATTTTCCCACCTAGAAAGGTAATAGAAGAGCTTAGTTCCATTCCTGTTTCCTGCTCCCTCCTTGCCACCATGCCTCTGTCTGCGGGGGAGGGAGAGTGGCCTCTTTCCTCCTGGGGTTCAGGGCTGTGCCTCAGGAACAGGCCTTGAGTCTGCAGGGGGTGAGGGCAGGAGATGGGACCAACAAGCACAGACAGCAAAAGTGGCAGTCCAGGCAGACACAGGGGGGCCACACAGACTCGAGCTGGACATAATGATGTACTCATGATTATGCAGAATGTATGGGGCGGGGACAGGTGATAGGGTTTAGAGCCACGAATGCCAGGCTGAATTATTCTGACTTGATTCTCTAAGCCTATGACATCAAGGCCTACGACATCCCAAACGGTAGCTCACATGTGCCTGCTAAAATTGTAGTTTATTTGAAATCTAATTGATTTCTTTTTTTTTTTTTAGTCTTATTATCATAAGATAGCATCCCAACCCATTCTGCACATAATTGTGTATCTGCTGGGCAATTGCGAGTTACTTTTAACATACAAATACGTTAGTCCAGGAAGTATTCCCTTTATGTAGTGAGAGAGTGTATATAAAAGGAACTAATTTGGCTTAATCCATGAGCTCTCTGATGACCATTAAGCTTCTATATTGCATGTCAAGCACTTTGAATTGTTTCTAAAAGAAACTGTAATACTTTAAAATTAGATATTTTCACTTTGGCAGGGCCCTGGGTTCGATCTTCAGCACCGCATTTAAAAAAAAAAAAAGTGGGGGGTGGGCTGGGGTTGTGGCTCAGCAGTAGAGCTCTTGTCTAATTAATTTCATTAAAATGTAAAATTGACTCTCACTGGCAACATTTCAAGTGCTTCATGCACACGGAGCCTGTGACTCTCACATTGAACAGACAGAATATTTTTATGATCAGTGCTGGGAGGGGCTGTTGAAGTTCATGGACAGGAGGGGGATGGTCACAGCCTTGTCCAGTTAGGGCTTGTTTGCTGGGTGTTGTGGGCAGCTGACTTCCCAGAGGCAGAGAAGTGGAAGTCTTGTCCTGCCAAGGCAGCTATGGGCTTCTGAGAGCCCTGTGTAGGGCCAGGAGATGGACAGATGTCTGTGTTATTAATAAGATGAACTGACTTAGACAATAAATCAAACAGATAGACAAGAAGGACATGGAAGTCTGTACCAGGAGGAGCAAAATCAAGGAAGTCACCAAGGGTCAAACACATAGAACAGGAGCCCAGAAAGGCCTTGGTTTTGCAAAATAAGAAAGTGGTACATTAGAAATAAACGAGCCACTAATATTTAGCTGGAAAACTGAGAAGGAACGAACCCATGCAGGAGACCCATCAGCTTGACATGTCATTGCCCCAAAGGCCTTTGTCCCTTTTAATTTGTTTTAAAATAAGCTTTTCACTGAACATAACACCTTGTTGAAAATGTCTGTGAGTCACAGGTCCTCAGGCTGGGGGTTCCTTGCTCCTCCCGTGAGGAGAGCTGGACATGTCCCTGGATGGGGTTAGGGATGGTGGAGGGGACGCCACTCGACACAGGTTACCTGCCACAATCCTTGAGGCCCTGCTCAGATGGGGAACCTGAGGCTTGATAATGCCATGGAAGGAGGGGGTGAGCCCTTGGAGCTGAGAGGGTGGCTTTGGGAACCTTCTGTTCATCTACCTGAAGACTCTGCTCCTCAAGTCCATCTACCTGCCAGAGCACACCAGGGGTCCGTGGGGCAGTGGGTTTGGGTTGTGTAGTGAGGTCAGGGTTCCTGTAGCCATGTCCCCTGGTGAGGGAAATGGGGTGGGACGGAGCTGCTCCTGGGGTTTGCCACATGTCTCTGGGGTCAGGGTGAACTAAGATCCTGCTGGGGTCCCAGGCTGCTGGGCTGCTGGGGGTATATCTGTGCTACCCTGGCCTCGCCACAACTGCAAGAGGGATTGCTTCCGGCACACCCCCTGCCTGAACGGTGTGCCCAGAGTGCAGGGCCTAAGCATCCAGGGCCTGGGGCAGAGGCACCTCCTGGGGCTGCCTGGGGCCTGGCTCGGGCTTGACCTTCCTTGTCCAATGGCCCAAGTGCACGACTGAGGGCTTACAGTGAGGGTGAGGGTGGGTGTGACGTCCCACTGCTGGGCTGGAGCCCAGGATGACTTCTCTGGGGGGCTGGCTGCTCGGTCACCTCCAGATGCTGCAAAGTAGTCACCTATGTTCCCAGGCCCGCCCACCCTCACCTGGCTTGCCTCTGGTCACATCCCTGCCCCAGACACAGAAATTGCTGCTGTGAGTAGATCTCAGGGGATCCGTTAGCTCTGTGACTACTGGCGGGAGCTTTGTGATAGCGCTGCTCAGACGTGATGTGCAGAGGTTCATTTTCCCATTTAATGGTCCAGGTGTACTGTGCGCTGCGTTCAGATGACCACAGCCTTACCCATCCTGGGCCTTCAGAGACACAACTTCTATTCACTAATGTGGCACCCGCCCCCCATGCTTTTTATTGCAAATAATATGGGTTAAGTGAGCTGCATGCCCGGCGTGTGTGGTGTGAGAGCTAAGCTTTGGTGCTGAGGGCCAATGATGAGATTGCCCTTCTAGGGACACTGTGCTGGCTGTTGGTGCTGGGCTGGTGGTGACAGAAGTGGGAAAGCAGCCTTTTGGAAGGGCGGGAGGGAGTCTGACAGGTTCTCGAGGTGCTACACTGGTTCTGGCCTTGCAGGGACCCTCTATCAGGACTACCAGGGGCAAGAATAAGGACTGTGAGTGTCCTAGCTTTACTGGGGCCCAGGAGACTGAGGAAGAGCAGGCTCACAAAGTTCTCTCATTCCTTCTGCAAGTGAGCCTGTGCCCGGCTGGTGCTGGCCAAGGTGGGAGGGATTTGGGATCAGAGCTGGGAGGTCAGGTACACAGGATGGCCAAGTTTGTGACAGGGGTGTCGGGGTTCAGTACAGTGATTCCAGTGTGGTTGGTGCATCCTGGAAGGTTCCCAAGATCCCACACAAGTGGATTTTGAATGTCTGGGCTTCAGCAGGACCTTAGCCTCCCAGTTTGGCTTTGATTGTCTTGTAAGACAGCCATGTCCCAAACCCAGATGTGCCCTGGCGTTCTTCCCCAGGCTCTGCTTAGCTGTTCCTAGATCATGTACTTCTCAAAACTCCCCTCGTCTCTGTTTGTCATCAGAGAGTGACATGGCGTCCTGCAGGACAGGGACATTGTGCACGTAACTGTCACCTCAGCCTGTCCCTGGCACTTGGCTGGACGCAGAGGCTCTGCCCCTGTGTCGGCTCCAATGAGGCCCACCCGCTCCTCTTCCCCACTCCCTCCCTCCCTCACCTCCTGTCTCTTACTACATATTTTCATCATGAGACGTGCCATCCGTGAAATAGCGCATCCACGCAGAAGGGCATGACTGCGTCCAATTACAGAGCAATAACAAAGCCACACACACCCCACCCTGCCAAGGAAACAGAACAGGCCCAGCCTGTGACCAGCTGGAAGCCACCGTTCCCACAACAGCCCCACACTAGGCCTCAGGGTGGGTGCTGGACCCCAGGAGGCCTGTCCGGCTTCCAGTCCCAGCCTCACCCTCCTTTACACCCACCAGAGAATCCAGAATCATCACTGGGGGTCCAGCCCCCACCCCTTCCTGGGTTCCTGCCACCAACCCCTGCCTGGGCTGAAGCTGGAGGGGAACTTGCCATGTGGCACTGTATCATGATTTGGGGACACACCGGGCTCTGAGACTGCGCTTAACAAACCGAGGTGCAGAATCCAGATGCAGTCTCCTGGAATGACCTCCAGAGGAGCGAGGATAAGATGGGGACATGGGGCGGGGATGCAGATCAGCCTGGCACAGGACGGGGCTGAGGGAGGGGTGCATTCTGTGAGGCCCCCAGGGAGGAAGCAGAGAGGAAGGGTACCTGGCCCAGCCCTTCAGAACCCCAGTAACGGGGACACGCCAGCCCAGTACTGAACCTGGATGCATTCTTTCCTGTTTGGGAGGAAATAGAAATGCTTTCGTGAGGAAGGCTGGGAGACCCCAAAGACAGGTGGGGAAAGGCAGGCTGTAGCTGTGGTGTCACAGATAACAGAAATAACCTGGGGTGGGCAGTGGTTTCTTTGTCAGCCTCTGGTCCCATAGGTCCCACTGGCTCTGTGACCTGAGGTTACCTGAGGCCTGAGGAACAGCCTCGCCTATGAGCTCTGGGTCCTGCTGAACACTGCCCTGAAGGATCGGTGACAGAGACGCCACCTGCTGATGGGGTTGCCTACTGCAGCCCACATCTGACCTTAGTCAGGCCTGTCCGTCCTCAGCCTCCCCATGAAGGTCCCTGTGGTGAGAGTCTGGGGTCCTTGGAAAAGTCCTCTCCTGACTCTAAGGCCAGAAACCGACCCCCAGCTGGTGCCCTTCTCTGGGAGTAAGGAATGTCCTGTGCCCAGGGAGCTTCCCAGGTAGATTGAGGACACTGTGCCCACCTCTGGCTTCCTGTCCACTGACCCTCCCCTGGCCATGTGTCTGGCTTGCTCCTGCCTCTCCCGAGTCACCGAGGTCTCTCCTGGGTGTGTTCGTGAGGCAGCTTCCTTCTCTCTAGCAGAATTCTCTTTGGAAATAAATTGTTTTGAAATTATCACAAACTCAAGGAAAAGTTGCACGAGCACTCCAAAGAACTTTTTTCCATGTAGCGTTTGAGAATAGGTTGCCAACCCCCTGCCCGTTGCCCCAAGTACTTTTATTCCAATTTCCCACAAAACAGAACATTTTCCTGCACAGCTACACACAGTGGTCCCCGTCAAAAGTGTCATCAACATGTCACCACTGTCCCATCATTGGGTTGCTCAGGTCCCCAGTGTCCCAGCAACACCGCCACACACAAGAGCTTCAAACCAGTGTCACATGTCCCCTCAGCCCTTTCTGTCCCTCGACTTCTGTGGTCTGATCCTCAGGAAGGGCCAGGCAGCCCTCAGGGATTGGCCCTGCCGAGTCAGGCCATTGTGCGTCTGTAGCCATCTCCCAGAACAGGTCTCCTTGCCACAGCCTGCCCGGCGGGGCACACGGTTCTGACGGTCACATTTCCCAGGATGCCGCCTGTGACTTCTCCACGTGGGGTCTCTCTCATCTTGTAACCCTGGTGTGTGACCTGTGGGGAGGTTCTTTGAAACTATGTAAATGTTATTGTCCAGCAGACTGTCCCCTCGTTTGTCTCTCAGGGACGCAGCCCAGGGTTCTGCTGGACCCCCTAGCTCATCTCCCATGTCTGAGGTCTCTTCACAGCAGACTGCCCCAAGGCCGTGCTTGAAATGCTCTGTGTGGTCTTGAGATCAGGGCTGGGGTGGCTCAGGCGTCAGCCAGGGCGGTGGGCTCAGACCTGATGGGCTTTCACAGACCCCGGTTGCCTGCCGTGGGGGCCTCGGCACGGAGCAGCTCTTGCTATGGCTTCAGCTGGAGCAGCGATGTCCAAGGGAAAGGGGGGGAGGGAGGGAGGGAGGACAGGGACACACCCCTGTGCCCCCAGTGCTGGCAAGGACACTCTGTCCCTCACACCCCACAGATGATTTGTACCAGCCCCATAGATAAAATGTGTGTCAAAATTTGAGGAAATGTCTTTCAAACCATCATTGTATCGCTGTTCATTTGTCCCAGATTTGCCAGTGAGTGACCCTGGCGCAGGCGCCTGTGTCACTTTGCACGTCCCTGTCATCCCCCGAGCACGTACCCACAGTGGCTCATTCTCATTATTTTCCTGCCCTGCCCTGAGTCACCGGTCCTTGCAGTGGCTCCGGTTTCCTATTGGGCTATGGGTGTTGCTCCCAGGCCCTCACGGTGGACAGAGCTCACAAGGACATACACACCCCCACACACACACACTCTCTCTCCTCCTTTGCGCATGCTTGTGTCCGTTCTGGATTCTTGCCTTTCCATGGCGAGGAACCTGGCTGCCCTTGTTCCTTATGTAGGTTCTTGTGGGTCAGCGCTGCGTGGTCATAACCTGCAGCCATGCTGCCCACCACATATGTGCTTCCGTCCACACTGCCCTGGTCCCTGTGCCAGGAGACCTCTGTGCACACTGCTCCCTCCCTGGGAGGCGTAGCTTGCTTAGCCCCACCGGTCTCTTCAGTGCTGAGGTCTCAGGAGGGGAGAGGGGGCCCCTATGGACTTGGAGTGTTCGTGCTGATATGTGTCGTGTGTTGCAGTCACCACCTGCAGTCCAGCCAGCAGCCCCTTCCAAAGGAGTCTCTATTTTTGGAAACCGGCTTTGCTATGAATATTCTCTGCAAGCTCACGATGCTTCCTGGAGATCTGGGGGCTCTTTGACAAATGTGCTCAAACACTCTGTGTGATAAATGTATCTTAGGATTTTGCGAAGCATCAGTGCACACTATTCTGCTCTCAAGTAACAGAATAGGCCTCTGCCTTCCAGTTACAAGGCAGGTCAGTGCACCTGCTCTGCACTAGCTGTGGTTCAGAAAGCAGGGCCCTGCAGATTCATTTCAAAGCTGGGTGATTATTCACGGGAAGATGAAAGCATCCTAAGAGGAACCACTCAGGTGGGAGGTGAGGGGACCCTCGGAAGAGCACCCCATAAGCAGGAGCCCACAGTGCAGGTGGCAGGGCACACGTGGGGGTCAGCTGGTTCCCAAGGCACTGACAACGTGACTGCCTCTGCAGATCGATTCTGGATTCTTCCACGAGAGTGACGTGAAGATTGTGGCCAAGTCCATCCGCGATCGCGTGGCACTGATCCAGTGGCGTCGGGAGAGGATCTGGCCTGCGCTGCAGTCCCAGGAGCCTAAGGACTCAGGCAGCCCTGATAAGACCAGGGGTCCTCCAGCCCCCCTGCAGGTCCAAGTGACCTACCATGCGCAGGCCGGGCAGCCTGGGCAGCAAGAGCCCGAGGAGCCTGAGGCTGACCAGCACCTCCTGCCTCCTACGCTGCCGGCCAGCGCCACCTCTCTGGCCTGTGAGTACATGGAATAGGGTCACTGCAGCCAGCTGTGAGACCAGCTGTTGGGCGGGGAGTCCTCACCCTTTATTAGCAGGCTTTGTAAGGAAATCCAGGTCGGCATAGTGGCAGGCTAGAGTGTGGTCTGGTGAGCTCCGTACTGTCCTGGTGCGGCTGGATTATTGCTTCCAGCTGCAGGTGGTCCCAGGAGCTTGGCTGGAACCGTGTCCATGCCAGGCTCACTTCCTGCCAGCCTTCCTGGCTCCTGGGCACATCATGGTATTTGGAAGGGGTACGTCCCTGGGTGGTGGCAGATGATCCATAGACTCTGGGACATGCAGGCCTGATTCCTTGACCTCTGTGAGCCTATTCCCACCGCCTCCCCTGTGGGCTGCGGAGGGCAGATGCAGCTTTGCACTGTTCCAGGGGAAGGGTTTGTGGCGTTTCCTGCGTTTCCCAGTGACCTGTGACCTGAAAGGCTTTAAGGCTCCCTGGAGACTTGCTCCTCAGGGCAGATGAGGTCAAATCTGCCCCAAGCCGGTAGACCCTGATGGAGCCAGTTCAATCCCAGCTCCCCACTGCGCACTTGTGGACCGCCTGAAAACAGTCTGGGCCTCATGGGGGGTTGTGCACAGTCACCTGCTTCTTGGAGAGGACGTCTGTACCTCACCTGGAGAGCACAGCTGTCTTGGCTTGGGGCCTTTGATACCAAGATTATCCGATGTCTCTGTTCCAGGGGTAAAACGGTAGCTCTTTTGTGTGTTTTCAAGCGAGCATTACCAATGAATTTGGAGTCCCTTTGAAACAGGCTTCATCAAAGACCATTTTGAGAGGATCTAGTGTATTCTGCATGACAGGCAGACAAGTGTCCTGTGTTCACCGTCAATGTCTAAAAACTCAGCAGTGAGCTAAGGCGGCGGGGATGTGGCTTTGTCCACTATGTGAATTGGCCTGGAATAGAATTACAGAGTCCAATGACCTGCCCAGGCCAAGATTTCAGGTTGCTCATGTGGAAAGACAGAAAGTCTGTGTAATTTGTTTAACATGCACATTCTTTATCATGAAAATAGCTAAAAATTCTTCTAAGTGGGCTGTTTAAACTCACTTTGAGGGAGTTTTCCTACTGCTGACTTTAACCTGCTCAGGTTTGCTTTGGAGAATAAAGTAGCTACATCATTGCTCCATTTTCTGATAAATCTAAAAAAATTAATTTAAAAAGCACCATTTTCTGGGGGGGAGGGGAGGTCCCCCGATCTGATACACCACCACAAGTGTCACACACTTTACAATCGTAGTTGGGTTAAAAAAATTTCTAGGATGGGAAATAAAAGATCCCCATTTGTCACACTTTGAAAAGCCTCAGATTGGGACCTAGAAATATGTTCCCATCTGCTATGAGAAAATCCATCAGAGATGTTGAGGGGCTGGTCAGTGCACATCAGGTGCAGGTCAGTTTAATGCCCTGAGCACCTCTCAAGGTGCTTGTACTCAGTTACTGTGATTTCTTTAAAATAGGTGATATGGTCTCGGAGTATAGAATTCAGAATTCTTTTTATTTATTGATTAAAAAAAATTAAATAACAGGGCTGGGGTTATGGCTCAGCAGTAGAGCCCTCGCCTGGCATGTGTGAGGCCCTGGGTTCAATCCTCAGCACCACATAAAAATAAATAAAATAAAGGCATTGTGTCCAGCTACAACTAAAAAATAAATATTTAAAATAAATATATAAATAAATGACAGCGGAATGCATTTCAATTCTTATTACATGTATATAGCACTATTTTTCATCTCTTTTCTCTGATTGTATATAAATTATGTTGACACCAATTTGTGTCTTTATACATGTACTTTGGACGATGATGTCTATCACATTCCACCATCATTGCTAATCCCCTGCCCCCTCCTTTTCCCTCCCACCCCTCTGCCCTATCTGGAATTCATCTATTCCTCCCATGTTCCCCCTCCCTATCCCACTCTGAGTCAGCCTCCTTATATCGGAGAAAACATTCGCATTTGTTTTTTTGGAGGGATTGGCTAACTTAGCATTATCTTAGCATCATCTTCTCCAATGTCATCCATTTACCTGCAAATGCCATGATTTTATTCTCTTTTATTGCTGAGTAATATTCCATTGTGTATATATGCCACATTTTTTTTTTAATCCATTCATCCACTGAAAGGCATCTAGGTTGGCTCCACAGCTTAGCTATTATGAATTGTGCTGCTATAAACATTGATGTGGCTGTGTCCCTGTAGTATGCTGTTTTTAAGTTCTTTGGGTATAGTCCTAGGAGAGGAATAGCTGGGTCAAATGGTGGCTCCATTCCCAGATTTCCAAGGAATCTCCATACTGCTTTCCGTATCGGCTGCACCAGTTTGCAATCCCACCAGTAATGTATGAGTGTGCCTTTTTCCGCACATCCTCGCCAACACTTATTGTTGTTTGTCTGCATAATAGCTGCCATTCTGACTGAAGTGAGATGATATCTTACAATAGTTTTGATTTGCATTTCTCTAATTGCTAGAGATGATGAACATTTTTTCATATATTAGTTGATTGATTGTATATCCTCTTCTGAGAATTGTCTATTCAGAATTTAGAAATTCTAAGAAGATGTATACTAAGTCACCTAATCATCCTCCCCAGGCAAGGGATGCTCCAAGTCTTCTGACTGTCCTTCCAGAGATAATCTACACGTGTAACCCACCACACATGAGGACACACAAATATCCATGCAGATACACACATATGTGCATAGTGTCATACTCACATGCATATGCACGTATGTGCACAAAATGCCTGAGTGTACAGACACATGCATGGCCCCCATATGCACATTGACACGTGCACACACACGCAGACACGGATGCCTACCCACCCCATATAGAGACACATAGGTACATAGATGCAAACATGTGTACATCCCTTATGTGCCCTCTTACATATACACGTGCACATACAGGACCACTACACATGTAGATATGCACGTGTTTATGTGGACATATGTGAACACACGCACACCTCTGGGTCTCCCTCTGTCCTCCAGTGGATGGCACCCTCACATACTCTTCTGCATTTTGTGCTGGCTGTCCTGTTTTCGTTCTTCCTTTGGGCCACAGAATGTTCCACATTGGCCAAATGTGTTCTGCATGATGGGCAGACAGGTGTCCTGTGTTTGCTATCAATGTCCAAAACTTCCACAGCGAGCTGAGGACAAGGGGATGTGGCTTTGTCCACTATGTGAATTGGCCTGGAGTAGAATCATAGCATCCAGTGACCTGCCCAGGCCATTTGTTTCAAGGGGACCTGACAGGGACACCAGACAACCTGAATATCATCTGAGCAGAACCTGCAGGTAGCAGGATTGGTAAACAGATGCTCATTTCTGTACTGGAATGTACAACACCATGTCACCTTTCACGATTCTCCCGCGTGTCTTCCCTTAGCTACCCACCAATAGTCCTGATCAAACTCAGTGGGAGGGATTCTGCCATCACGAGCCGCCTTGGAAGCCGAGGACCATAGCAGCGCCATCTGTCAGTGGGCCGGCCAAAATGATTTCTAAAATTAATTTTTTGATTATACAAGTAATAAACACAGTCACTTTCAGAATCTAAAACGTTACACACATGGTTAAAGTTGCTTCGGTTGCAACGTATCAGGCTGTAACGGCCTCCTCCCTCCACCTCCCTCCTCCTCCTCCTCCCTCCCTTCCTAAGTGGCAATGACCACTTTAATGACCAGTTGGCTCATTAAAAATCAGAGCTGCTTGTCTAATTGGTTTTGCCTAATTAAACCTCAGTGTTCCTCAGGTCTTCTTAAGGTTAAATAGATTGTAAGCAGTCCCTAGGAAAAATTGCAAAGCCAACCTGACTTCCCCTTTATAATGTCAGTGGTCACTCCAAAATGTGGCTTCTGGTGAAAGTAGCTGTATCTCTAGGTGGCATACCTGCGGAATCTGGAAGCAGTAAATCAAAAGTGCCATTTTCAGACCGTTTTTTTTTTAAACAGTTTATTTTTTTCTTATTTATTTTTTTATGTGGTGCTGAGGATCGAACCCAGTGCCTCACGCATGTGAGGCGAGTGCTCAACCACTGAGCCACAGCCCCAGCCCCCTTCAGACGAGTTTTTGATCTCCACTCCTGACCCGGGTGACCCTGCAGCAGGCTGTCTTCCCAGGCACGTCTTGGCGAGATGTGCTGGTGGACCTGCCTATGCCATCTCGGGCATCCAGGGTTGACGAGGCCAGGCCAACCTGACCCCCATGAGGTCAGCCTCTGGGTCGCCCAGCTGGAGCACTGGACTCCCCGTGCTGCCCTGCCTCCTTGTCTCCTGCATGGCGGGTAAAGCCCCCTCTCCAGGCCTCTCACTGAGACGTGGAGGGTTTTCAACTCCTGTTTTCCAACTAAATTAGATATGGTCTGAGACCCCCGTGTTCCCTGTGCAGCCCTGGGGCCTGTGTGTGAAGGTGATCAGTCTGGAAAACCCCAGCCCCTTATAAACACAGTGAGAATCGTTTTCCTCCACAATTAAAACATCAGCTTTTTCTTTACAAGGACATTAGCTCAACCTTCTAAGCCACCTGGTGCTGTTGAGGGCGGGGATGAGCTAGTAAAGCGTGACAGGGTCTGCATCTGTGGGACAGGGTGAGGGTGATGGTGTCTGCTTCACAAGAGTGTCGGTGAGACACGCCCAGCCTGGCATCCGTGCTGTGTTGATAGCAGGCCATGTCAGGGTCAGGCACAGGTTCAGCCCCTATGGCTCTGTAGCAGTTGATCATTTAAACAATATGCAAGTATTATGTATGTAACCTGGAACAACCACCCTTTGAACAAACCACAGCCTTTGTCTTGCAGAGGAGAATATACAGATGAGCCACCTTGTGCATTGGTGTAGTGCTGTGGAGGTGGCATTCAGAGGGTCCTTCTAAATCCTACCTTTGTCTTTCCCAGCGGACAGCACCTTTGACAGCGGCCAGGGCTCCACGGTGTACTCAGACTCCCAGAGCAGTCAGCAGAGCATGGTACTGGGCTCCCTTGTGGACGCTGCTCCACCCCTGGCCCCATGCGTGTGCAGTCCCCCTGTGAGCGAGGGACCTGGCCTGCCGCACAGCCTGCCCTCGCTGGGGGCCTTCCAGCAGCCCACTGCCACGGTGAGTTGAGAGCCACCCCTGTCCTGTCCCCTTGGCCTCCTTGTCTGAGGGCCCTGGGGGATCCAGTCATGAGGGCCATCTGGGCTGCAGGGACTCTGGTCAGGGTTAATGTGGCCTGTGGTCAGTTCTCAGCCATGTTTTCCCTGGGGAGACCCCCAGAAGCCAGCCATAAAAAGCCCTATCTTTTCTGGGAGCAATGGAACCATGGCCATATAGCCTTTGACACACCCACATTACCAGGCGAGAGGGACATACTGTCTGGAAACAGACCCCAGCAGGCACCAGGGCTGAGGGAGCTGTGACCGAGCTGACAGGCCGCACCTTGGGGCAGGTGCTGGTGGTGATGAGGCGGACCCACCCCGGGCCTGGGCCATCTTCTCAGACTATGCCCCAGAGGTGAGAGCAAAGCCTCGTTTGTAATAATGAAGCCCTAGACTCGGCCTCGCTGTCCAGCCTCCCAAGGGGATGTCCAGTAGTTCCTGGCATGTCTCGCCCACGGCAGCCACTGAAAATCAGCTATGAAAACAGGGTCGAAGTGTGGGGAACACTGTAGCCAGAGTGTTTGAGAAGGTAGGGCCTCAGGCAGGCAGGACGGCTCTGATGTGTAAGATCTGGGAAGCTGAACACCAGGGGGTCACACGGGGCATTTATTTTTGATTCTGATTTTTTTAAAACACTTGAAGGAAATTAAACAATTGCTTGCTTCACAGCCCAAGTGCTCAACTGAGGAGAATTTGCCCGTGACCTGGGCAGCGGAGCCAAGTCCTCAGAGGGAGACTAGGCCCCTGCCCTGTGCGTGGGCTGTGTCTTTGCCCCTCCCCTGAGAGCCGCCTGGCTGGTCTGTCACTCCCTCATACTAGTCTGCCACCACGTCGTCCTCTTGGCACTGGCAGAGCATGGGCACTGCAGGCTCTGTCCCCTGCACATGGGTTCTCCCTGTTGGCTGCGGCCTCTCTCTCCCCTTTCTGTCCACGCGGGGCTGGGCTGTCAGAAGGGCCCAGATTGAAGCTGTTGGGCGTGCCTGCCTTGGCTGCCGGGAGTCCCAGGGCTCATTGTCCATTTGCATCTGCAGTTTTGTTCAATTCACAAGATGAAGTATGATTTTAAAGGGCAGAAAGAGCTCATTGAAGAGAAGACTCCTTGCAGCTCCCGAGGGTTATTCTTGTGAGTGTTGCTGAAGCTGGGGCTGAGCCAGAGTGTTCCATCTGGCTCTCATTCCTTCCTGCCCCTGCTAGGGCTTCCCACAGCCATAGGATACGCTGGCTGCCTAGGTCCCCGCTGGGCTCAGTCTGTCCTGCGTGTCCTTGGTGTGGCAGCTGATCAGTGCTTCAGTGTGTAAGCTGGGAGGCCCGAGTGCGGAGGCCAGAGCTTGTTCTCGTGCCTCCCTTCCTATTGACACAGAGATACCTAGCAGAAAGAGTAGGGCCTGGAGGGGTTCCTCCCGTGTGCCAAGGGCTGGCCCCTCCCTGCTGGGCCTTCCTGGGGATGGTTGCTGTGCTGATGTGCCCTGGGACCCAGTAAAGAGCAAAGAGAGAGGAGGAGGAGGAGGAAGGGCCACCAGGAGTGAAAGGCTACTCACCCCTCCATGGCCAGCAAGCCTGCCAGAGCTCCCAGGCGGTGTGCCGTGGCCAGGGCTGCAGGACAGTCTGGCCCAATTGGGCATGCTCATCTGCTCTGTGAATTCATCTAGCTGAATTCAGATTCGAGGCTTGATCCCAAGTCAAGCTGCTCTTTCCACCGCACCCCCCCACTGCCTTGCATAAAGCCCTGGCTGTGAAAGATGAAGCCAGGGAGGGCAGCTCTGGAAATCCCCGTCCTCCTGCCATCCAGAGAGTCGCTGGCGACATTCTGCAGAGAGGAGCCTTGCTGGTCTCGCTGAATTCAGACTTCCTGTAGCCCCACCCGCCTCCCCTTCCCCTGTGGTGGAGGAAGTCCAGGCAGTGAGACTCTTTCCTTATAAATATTCCAATCTCTCTCTCTCGCTGCACAATAAGGACTCTTCGAGAACAAACTATAACAACATCATGACGCCAAAAAGGAAAAAAAAAATTAACACATTAGCAGCAACTGCTTAATGACACCCAGGGGCTCAGGTTTCTGATCCTTTTGCTGACCCATTTAGCCAGTTGGGCTGACATCCTGTGTGTGGCCTGTGTGTTTCTCTGCTCCTGTAGCCCAGTCTAGAGGACCCTGCTTTGCTGAAGTCCCCACTGTGCCAAGTGTGCTGCGGGCACCTGGATGGCCTGTTGCCTTCCACAGCGAGCCAGCACTATTTGTTTCATTGCTCCATGTTCTATCTGAATTTTCTACATGAATTCATTTTCTGTGTGCTGAGCCAAACAGATGAGACGCTTCCCCACCCCATGTCCTAAGGGGCCCTTCTCTTTGCTTCTAAAAAGCTTCTGTGCTGATCTTTTCTCATGGTTGTGTAATACTCCATGGGGTTAATGTTCCAGAACATTCCCTGGCTGAGAGCTGTGGCTCTCCACGGCTTTTCAGTATCGTGAGTGACCCTGCAGGACTGGCACACCTGGTTTCTGCTGAGTCACCTTCCTGGAAGCAGGGTCCTTAATGGGGCTGGGCACCAGGATGAGAGGACTGAGGGGCAGCCACCGAGTGTGACCCTGGTGCTCTCCACAGCCGGGCCTCTCCGTGGGCTCTGTCCCAGCCCCTGCCCACCCTCCACTCCTCCAGCAGCGTTTCCCAGAGCCTGCAATGAGCTTCGCCCCTGTGTTGCCGCCACCCAGTGCCCCTGTGCCCACAGGCCCAGGCCAGCCTGCACCCACCGCTCAGCAGGTGAGTGGGACTCCCCCTCACAGCCCTGGAAGCGTCCCTTGTAATAGGTGGTGTGTGTGTGTGTGTGTGTGTGTGTGTCTAGGAGTGTGTGTGCGAGTGTGGCATGTGTAGACGTGACTGTGTGTCTGTATGAGTGGGAGTATGGGCGTGGAGTAGTGTGTAAGTGAGCGTGAGGGTATGCGTGGGCTGCTGTGTGTCTGAGTATGCAGGGTAGGCCCTGCCTCAGCAGGCTGGTGGTCGAAGGCCCTGCCTCTCTCCCTGTAGCCTCCTCCAATGGCCCAGCCGCCGGCCCTGCCACAGGTCCTGGCCCCACAGCCTATGGGCACCATGCAGCCCGTGCCCCCCCACCTGCCTCCGTACCTGGCTCCGACCTCCCAGGTGGTGGCCCCTGCTCAGCTGAAGCCCCTCCAGATGCCTCAGCCACCCCTGCAGCCACTCGCTCAAGTCCCTCCACAGGTACTTCTGGGCTGGTTATCTGCAGTGTCTTAGGGCCTGTCCATCCTGGGTGGGGTTCCAGGGCACCTGCAGGGCCCGTCTGCATGCGATCTCTGTCTGCATGCCAGGATGGGGAGGCGGGATCAGAAGGGTTGGATACGAACTCCACATGCATCAGCACCATTCTGGTGACTAGCGTGGCAGACCTGGGAATGTGGAGGCAGCCTCCGAGGGCAGGTTGTCCTCTGTGCCCTCTGGCCTCACTTTCTCCCCATCCTATTAGGCCTTCCTTCCAGACTGAGATGCCTCTGGGCTGTGATTGGCCAGATAAGGGGTCTCTCCAGGAGGGGGAGGTGGCCCTCACTGCACCACCCAACAAATACCCAGTCTTAGGTGCATTCAGGTTCTGGAAAAGTTTAGTCCAAAATCAAGGAAAGGAGTCACAATATGGCTACCAAGTGGATACGGAAAGCAGATGGGCTTGCTGCAGGTGACTGTCCATCCTGAGGTGTTACCCAGGGCTGGACTAAAGGTGGCTCCTTGGAGGTCTAGTGACCAGCTGGATGGCACCACTTCCTGCAAGGAGGGCTGGTTACTAAAGTTCAACCTGAGGAGCAGAGGTGACCTCTGGTGTCTTTCTGTAGGGACATTGTCTGTAACTAGGGGCTCATGATAGCATGGCCAGTACAGAGTGTAATTGGGGTTGGGCACCATTGCCCAGGCTACTGGACTCCATGATCCCAGTCATTCTAGAGACCCTTGGTGGTGATGGGCTATGACCTTGGTGGTAGGACAGGAAGTGGCCTTTATTCTGAAGATGGCGGTTCCTGCTGGGAAAGGGGTATTCCTACAATTTGCCCTCCCCCTGAAGATTCTTTTGTCTCGGGTATCTTTGTGATACCATGTTAGAGCTGGCTTAGGGTTCTAGTTAAATCACCTTCTTGCTCCTTGGTGGTTTGTGGTGTTAAGTTGCTTTTCAAAATAGAAATTGATTTATTCCTATTTGCTGCCTTCAAATGAATTGCAAGAAGGTGCTCGTTGTGTGATGCAAGAAGGCACCACTGTGGAGAGAGCTGTCAGGGACTGAGGGCTGAATTCCCGAGATCAGATACCAGCCTTCTCTGGGAGGTGCCAGAAGACTTAGAGGATGTTCCGGAGTTACTGCTGGTGTGGGGGTGTGGCCTCGGCCCGCCATAGGGGTCTGGAGGATGATTCCACTGAGAACCCTCCAGAAAGTTAAGTTTCCATTGGAATTTTCACAGTTGAGGCATCAGCCTGTGATTCCCGACTTGTGGAGCCCGTCTGTGGCTCTGATAGTCTCTGTCCTTCTGAGTGAAAGATTCAGGGTCCGTGTCCATAGATCAGGGTCACTCTTGGGCCCCTCGTTTCTGAGCCATCCCTGATTCCCTCAGAGTCCCCTGTGGGGCCCATGGACAGTGTGCACACAGGGAGGCCCCCGTGCCTGTGCTGAGGCTGACAGATTTCATTTCTCTTTGGCGTTTCCCATGCTTGGGTTTCCCTTGCCGCTGGGTGTGTTTTGGGGAGCCCTTCCAAGCAGCTGCAGGATTGCGCCTGGGAGGCGGGGCCTGCCACCGTCCCAGCCAACGGTGCGGGGCCCCCTGGCAGCCCTGACTAACATGTTGTCCTGTCTCTTCCAGATGCCTCCGATGCCTGTGGTCCCCCCCATCACGCCCCTGGCAGGAATCGACAGCCTCCCTCAGGCCCTCACTGACCTGCCCACTGCTAACGTGGCTCCGGTGCCGGCCCCTCAGTATTTCTCTCCCGCCGTGATCTTGCCAAGCCTCACCACGCCCCTCCCCACGACCCCGGCCCTGCCCCTGCAGGCAGTCAAGCTACCCCATCCCACTGCGGCGCCCCTGGCCATGCCATGCCAGACGATCGTGCCAAACACGCCAGCCGCCATCCCTCTACTGGCTGTGGCCCCACAGGGGGTGGCCGCCCTGTCTATCCACCCTGCTGTGGCCCAGCTCCCCACCCCGCCCGTGTACCCGGCCACCTTCCCGCAGATGGCCCCCGGAGACATCCCGCCTTCCCCCCACCACACAGTGCAGAGCTTAAGGGCGACCCCAACCCCTCCTCAGCAGGCACCAACAGCACCCCCTCAGCCCCTCCAGCCTGGCGTTGTCCACCTGCCCGAGCAGGCTGCTGCAGTGCCTGCCTCAGGGAGCCAGGTAATACGCCCATGGGGCCTGGGTCTGCCTCCCAGTGCCTGGAGGCCCTCGGGACACTCACTTCACTAGGCCATGGCTTTCTCTTGGCATTTGGACTGAGGGGCAGGTTAGGGCTGGGGGAGGAGGCATCTCTGAGATGTGTTGGAGAAGGAGGCTAAAGACATCATGGGGCATCAGTTGTCACCTTGGGAGCCACCAGCATCAGGGAAGCATGTGGGTTCCTTTGTCCTACCTGACCAGGAGGTGGACAGCTGCTGCTCATGTGGCCGAGGACGCCCTTGCCCTCCCATGCTGGTCCTGTTGGCCCTCACTGGTTCCTCTATGGGCACCAGGGCTCACATGCATCTGGGGTCAGCCCCTCCCAAAGCACCATGTCAGAGCAACACAGGGCAGATGTGCTTCTGCTAGCAGAGAGGAAGCTGGGCCAAGAGGTGAGGGGTCTGGGGTCTGACAGGCTACCACCTGAGAGTGAACCTGATAGGACCCAGTGTCAGGTGGGGACCCCTTGCAACCAGGCTATCCGCAGAGAGACCCTGTGGTACACAGGGACACAAGCCCTGCTGTGACCTGGGTGGCTTCACGGATCCGCACAGCACACTTGCATGTGGAGCTTCTGGGTTATTCTGTTCAAATCCAAGTGAGGGGAAGAGCTGATATGGATGCATCCACCTGGGTACCCCACCCCGTAGCCCCAACCTGGGAACCCCTCACCTGGAATCCTCCTTTGTGGGACCCTCACACACACGGGCACCTCTTACCTGGGCATCTCCACCTAGGTGTCTTCCAGCGCAGCCCCATCCTAGCCCTGAGCCCTGACAGCTCTGTGGCCAGGGCATGTCCCTGCCTTTTGAGCCTCAGGGGCCAATGCCCCCTCCTGACTTATTGTGAGGATGTGTCCAGACAGCAGAGGAGGAGGCCAGGGCTGAGTGTTCCTGGTGCCAGGTGCCAGCCCGCTCACTTTGTCCTGATCCAGTCTGGAGTAGGACCCCACATTCCTAGTATACAGGGAACCCCCGGGCACTGCTTCTTGCTCTCTTACTTCCAGAAGGATTGTGCCTGGAGAAGGAAGGACAGTGTTAGTGGCTGGCAGGATGGTGTTTGTCCAAACAACCCAGCGGGAGGAAGCACATCAGCCCTGTGCTCCTACTGAGTGAGCGTCAGTCTGAGCAGGTGTCCATGGCAGCCTGGCCAGCTGATTCCTGGGTCAGGTGTGTTTTTGAGGAAAGCAGAGGCCAAGGAGTAGGACGGCAGAGACCTGAGCTCCGTGTGCTCGGGACATTGCTGCTTGGCCCTGGCCCTGGCCCTTCTGGGCTCTTCATAAGTTGCTGCAGGCCTGATGGCCATTCCTGTTGTCTCCGTGGTGGAGATGGTCATTGATGAGCTGGGCTGAACACCCTGGTGACAGCAGCTGGAGATTCTGACCAGGAGAGAACCGTCCACCTGCTGGGCTGTGGCGTGGTCTATCTGACCCCACGTGGGTTGCTAACAGAAGGTCTCAGGCCAGCCTGTCTAAGTGAACAGGGCTGGTGCCGTTCCTGAGAGGTGGAGAACTTTCAACCTTCTCCACCCGCAAGTGAGGCAGAGGACGGATCATCCTGGCACTTTGAAATCCAAGCTGGCTTGTTCTCTACTTGTCTTACCTTTTACCTGGGAGGAGATTTCAGGGAGAGATGAGGACAGTGGGGGAGCTGGCCTGGGCTCCAGGTCACCCTGTGGGAGACGGCAGATGTCGGTGAGCGCTCTCAGGGTGCACTTGGGTTCCAGGTGACCCCTGTGAACTCTGAACTGACCAGGAGGTCTGACACAGGCAGGACACTGATGGCCCCAGGGAAGGCCCCAGGAGCCTGGTTGGATACTGTGGGTCACCTGGTGCTTTTCACCTGGGCTTAGACAGGGTTCCCAAGTGACGTCTGGATCTGGATATTACCACACAGATTCCCACAGAAAGTGGTGCGAGGATGCCCCTCTCTGTTCGCTTCTGCTAAATCCACATGTCAAATGTGCCCTGAAACCAGGACTCACTGCCCTGGGGAGTATGTGGGTTGGGGAGGAATGTTTCATGCCCCCACCACCACCCTGGCTGTGTCAGGTGGGGCCCTGGCATCTAGCGTGCATCCCTGTCCCCTAGGTCCTGCTGGGCCATCCGCCTCCGTACACTGTGGATGTGGCTGCTCCGGTCCCTGCTGTGCCCCTGCCGCCTGTTGTCCTCTCCCCGCCTCTGCCAGACGTGCTGCCACCTGCCGCCCCCGAGCTCCTGCCTAAGTTCCCCAGCTCTCTGGCCCCCACCGTGGTGGCAGCCGCTCAGAGTGTGCCCACCCCGAGTGCCGCACTCCTGCCGCCAGCAAACCCGCCACTGCCCACTGCGCCTGTGATTGCCGGCCCTTGCCCAGCCGTGCAGCTGACAGTGGAACCTGCCCAGGAGGTGTGTGCCTTAACTCCTGCTTGCAGCCACCCCAGGGCTGCACTGGGAACCTCAGCCCTGGAGGTCAGTCCTGCCCACAGCCCACCGCTCCCCGGAGGCAGAGTGTGGTCTGGGACAGCCAGACGCTCCCATTCTGGCCTCTCTCACTTCCCATAAGCCCACATCAAGATGGAGAGCAGGAGTTTTGTAAATGGGTTTGGAGGACGCGTTCCCTTGGAGAGGATGTGAAGAAAGCTTTTACAAAACCCGTGTGTCCTCTTTCAGGAATGATCAAAGTGGGTTACCGGTTTGGGAAAGGAAACAAGCCTGAGCTTTTTGGCATCTGCTAGGCTCCAAGCCTTTCAGCCAGATGAAAACCTCCCTGTGTGGCAGCCCCCTGGCCACAGGCGGGCGAGAGGGGCTGAGGAGTGGGGAGGAAAGGCCAGCACGGCGGGGGGGCGGGTGGAGGGGAGTGCGTGCCACCCGTGGGTCGGAGCTGTGACCCGTTCTCTTTCCTCTGGTTTTTATTTCAGGAGCAGGCCTCCCAGGACAAGCCGCCTGGCCTCCCGCAGAGCTGTGAGAGGTACCGGCCCAGAGGGGACAGGTCGGGGGTGTGGGCCCAGTGCTGGCTCAGCCCAGCCTCTGCTGCTGCTCCGTGGGCCCTGACCCAGTTTGCCTCGGTGCCACCACCCTCTTTTCTAAACCTGGCAGAGCTTTAGGGACCTTCTCTCAGGGTCTTTGTCAGCCCTGGATGAAATCTGGTTGTCGGAGGCTCCCAGCTGTGTTTCGAGTCTGCCGGGAACATGGCCCTGGCCTGTGGGCCAGCAGGAGGAGGCTGTGGGTGGAGAGGCCCCGGGGGACTTCCTGTGAACAGCAGAGTCCAGCCCCTTAGATCCTGGGTCTCCCAGACCGCCACCTCCCGTGTTCTTGGGGAGGCAGCCTGTTCTTCCTGAGGGTGCTCATGAAGTGACCACGGGCCCATCCTCTGAGGGTGCTGATGCTTCACGGTCTTCACACCAGCTCCAAGTGGCTGCTGTTTCCTGCACAGATGGGGAAACTGAGGCATGGGAACCAGTTTTGGGGTCAGGATGTTGAGAGGGCTGGAGGTCTTGCAGCCAGTGACTGTGAAGTCCACCCTTCTGCATGGAGGCCACCCGGGATGGATGCTGCAGGGTCCCCTCACAGGCAGCTGCCGTTTCTGCAGGTCACAGCTTCAGGCCTGGAGGTTTTGAGGCCCCCAGGCTGGGCTGACCAGAGCACTGGCTTGTCACCCGCGGGTGCTGCTAACGTTCTTGGTTCTTACTCAGCTATGGAGGCTCTGATGTCACTTCTGGAAAAGAGCTGAGTGACAGCTGTGAGGGCGCCTCTGGAGGGGGCAGGCTGGAGGGCAGGGCTGCCCGGAAACACCACCGCAGGTCCACGCGCGCTCGCTCCCGGCAGGAGAGGGCCAGCCGGCCCCGGCTTACCATCCTGAATGTGAGTGGCTGGGACCCCGGGCACGCGGGTGCGGCGTCCTCCATGAGCTGACCATCCGCTTCCTACAGGTGTGCAACACGGGGGACAAGATGGTGGAGTGTCAGCTGGAAACACACAACCATAAGATGGTGACCTTCAAGTTTGACTTGGACGGGGACGCGCCTGATGAGATCGCCACGTACATGGTGAGGGTGGGCCTGGGCATCGAGGCCATGTCTTGGGGCATGTGCAGGGTCCAGTGGCTGAGCTTGGCCCTGTGTGGGGGTGTCACCCACCCCCAGTGCCTAGGAGCTGCCCCGGAGCGGTGAGGCTGTGGTGGGGAGCACTGACCCCTGCACTGGGTTCTGTGGGCTCCTCCCCACACTGGGCAGAAGCCTCTGGGGCCCAGAGGTCAGCTTGAAGGCTGTAACTACCCAGGAGGGTGTCTCAACTCCTCAGCTGTCCCTCAGAAGAAGAGGAGGAAATGGCAGGCAGGTGCCATGAATGAGCAAAGGGAAGCAGCACCCCAGCACCTAATGTCCCTGCTCAGAGCCACCTGTCACCCTCCCCAGTGGAAGGGCCAATCTCAGCCCTGCACCCCATTCCCATTTCCCCAGCTACTGCATGCACCTCCACCCAGAGACACCCTCCCTGCCCAGGTAGACCACTCGTTGAGTACCTCATCCTCAGGGGCTTCACTTGTTCCCAAACCTTGCTCCCAAGGGATCCCACAGTGTCCTCAGCACCTGGCCCTATTAGAAATGGGGATCTTTGGCCCTTAGAAACTGTCCAGCGCACAAGGACACAGGCAAAAAGGACCCTCTTGTTTGCACCATGCTTACTGGCCCATGAGTGACCACCCCACAGGACAGTGTTCTTCCTAGAACATCACCACCAGCGGGGAGCTTAGGAAGCAGTCAGCATTGGTGGCTGGTGCTGTGACCCCTGCCTCCCCCCACCTCACACACACAGACGGCCACCACATACAGTGAGTGGGGCTAGCGTGACTAGGGAACAGAATATGAAATGCAGTTTAATCCAGCAATACAAATGGCCCACGTGGCCAGTGGCCGCTGCATTCAACAAGCTGGCTCTGAAGGTCAGCAGAAAGCTTCCCCTTGGACCGCGTCCCAGCCGCTCCAGCCCTGGCTTCATTAAATTCTGATGTGGATTTCATGGGAAAGCCCCAGCTGCTTGCTTTTGGGACAGTTCCACAGAGAGATCTCAGATAAGACCTTCCTGGAGCCCACGCCAGGGCACAGTCCCCACGATGTTAAGGAAGAAATTGTTCAGCCCTTTGTTGAAATGCTTGGGAGGATTTTTGGAGACTGTTGCAATAGGGGAGAGAACATGTAGTCAGCTCTGAACCCAGCACGGACAGCGAGAGTCACAGCCCAAGAACAGCATGGGGGCAGTGGACGGAAGGTAACTGAGAGGAGACCTCAGGTGCCGAGCCCAGATGGATGGTCAGCTCAGGTCGTGGACGCCAGGCAGTCCTTACCTCTCATGTTCAGGATGGTCAGTGGGCTGGCTGGCCCTCTCCTGCCGGAGTGGGTGTGTGAACCTGTGGTGGTATTTCCGGGCAGCTCCACCCTCCAGCCTGCTCCCTTTCAAGGTGCTTTGAGAGCCATTGCTCAGCTCTTTCTGGAAGTGACCTCAGAGCCTCTGTAGAAACCCACTGCTGAACACACTGAGTGAGGCCCTTGCTGAGGGCCACCATCATTTCTGATGTCAGAGAGATGAAGAATTTGATCAGATGCATGGTGGCTGGTGGAGGGGAGGGTCAAAGTTGGCGGCTGGCTACTGTGGGGCCAGGAGGGGTCTTGGTCAGCAGCCAGTGACTGGTTCCTTTGTGTAGCCTTAAGCAAACCCTGGTCTTCACCCTGCAGTCTAAACGGAAACCCCGAGACATCTCTTATCTTACTTTGTTTTCTAACCCATGTCTCCTGTTACTCTGTGTGCATGTGTTCCTGTATCTCAAAGCGTAATCATGAAGTGGACACCTGTGAAGTGTCCCCTTGGCCTCTGAGCCTGTTCCTGTGGCCCTGCCCCCACCTTCCTTGCAGCACTGTGATTAGACAAGCGTTTGTTCACGTCCCCCACAGGGTCCCCGTCCAGGGACGACACAGTTCTTACTGAATTGTGAACATTGACAACTCCGCAGCTTCTCAGACCTGTTTTAACATGTGCTCACCATCCTGATTCTCCTCCCTCCTGTGGCTCTCTCTCCTGTACCGTGTGAAGGTTTGAACTGGGAGTTTTTAAGCCCGGTCATCTAAAGTCCCTTTACAAAGCAAGCGTGACATAAATACACAAATTTGGCCCATCGGCATGGCTGTCCACATGTAGCCTCTGCTGGGTGCCCACCCGTGCTCTTCCTCGCACCCTCCTGTCCCAGGGACAGAGGTGTCAGGGGGCTGGAGTGGAAGTCTGGGTGTTAGCTGGGGGAACGCAGTGCTGTCCAGACAAACTCCTCCCCACCCAGGGATGGGCCTCCTGACTGTGGGGCACGAGGTTCCCTTGCTGGTGTGTTTAGCTGGGCCTTGGGCTCATATTGTGACAGAGACCCCCTTGCCACCCTCGTGGTGAAGGGGAAATGTGGATGTTTGCTTTAAGTCAGCATCAATTCCCAGGTTATCAAAAGGCCCTATATCTTTAGGGTTTTCTTGGTTTTGCTTTTAATTTATTTTAATCTCTTTGAAAATAAATTCATACCTAGCAGGAAAACACTAAGGGGCACTAGTTCAGGTCTGTGCTGAGTTGGCACGCTGTAGATGTTCTCATGTGCAGCACCTGTGTCACAGCTGGATGATCTAACTGCCCATGGTGTGGCACCGTATGCTGTCCTCAGTTAACAGGTGAATTGGGAGGACAGCGTTGGCCAGCCCCTCCTCTGAGGGATATGCCAGTGCTCCTGGGCCTGGTATGGGGAGGGTCAGAGGAGCTCTGCTCTGCAGCCAGCTTATTATGGGAGGCAGATGGATCCAGCCCAGAAAGGAAGAACAGATGGCCTGGGCAGGGCCGAGGCATCTGGGTGACCGCAGAGGTGTGTGGGTAGGAGAAGGATCCGTGGCCTGAAGTGGGCAGGGATTGGACCCTGCTGGGAGAGGGAACAATCTGACCTCTTTCCCTGGAGCTGTGTGTACAACTCTCCGAGATACACTATGTCCCATCTGCTTGAGTGGCCAAGGACACAGCAAAACAGGGTGTAAGCAGGGGTGCAGCATGCTCACGTGAGAGTTGGGGACAGTGACTGTCTTTCTACACCAAGGTCTGAAGGCTGCGGTAGTGAGGCTGTGGTGTGGGACCTGCTGGCCACCCTTCTCTCTCCCACCAGAGGCCTGGGCTGTCCTTTCTGTCCCAGGTGCTGGCTAAAGGGTAGAGATCACATGTGTGAACCGCATGGCCCTGAGAAGCCAGAGGGTGGTGCAAGATGAGGTAATCTTGGTCTCAGCCCCAGACTGACAGGAGAAAGGCAGCTGGTTTTAATGGGCCTTGTGCTCTGGAGGAATGGCCACCTACCTGGACATCAGGGTCCAAGGTGCAGTTAGAAAGGCCACAGTGCAGGGGGTGCACCTTAGTGGAACAAGAGCAAGGCTGGGACCCAGTTATGTGCCCTGAGTAGTTTCTCTATGGCCAACTTTGGGGACACCCTCTCTGGACTTCGCTCTGAGAAGAGCTGTGTGGCTGTGGGTGAATCTTGTTGAGCACAGACCACGAGAAGGCCAGCCTCAAGCAGCTCTGGTGAAATACAGGCATGGGCTCAAGGACAGCCCAAGCTTGAGAAGGGTGGACGCCCAAGTGGAGAGAATAGGAGACAAACTCCCAGGGTCTCTGCCGAGGAAGCAGGGGACATCAGGAGCCTTGATGGGGGCCACCTGCTGATCACTCTTCCACCCCCACCTCCATGCCAAGTCCAAAGCTATAGGTCAAACACTGAGGCCGGGAGAGCAGTGGGTGCAGGTACAGAGAAGGGTGTGTGGACATCTTGCTTAGCTTTGCCAACCCTGCTGCTCAGCCTGTCCCCAAACCTGCCCACCAGCTGGAACCTGTACCTTCAGATCTGCCTCCTTGTCTCTCATGGCCTGCCTGGTGCCCATGTCCCAATTGTCCCCCCTCCTATACCCTGGTCCCATTGATCCTGTGCACCTGCCAACCTTGAAGGTGACTGGACCAGCCTGGGGTTCCATGACTGGTCCTCACTCTGGGCATGGCAGTGCTAGACAGGCTTCTTCTCTAGGCTGAGCTGTCTTGTCACCCTGGGGCCATCTGCTCCCCTCCTGGGCTGGGCAGGGGCGTGCCCCTTTGCCGTGTCGTCCCCTGGCACCGAGAACAGAGTAGAGGTCCATATATCCCCCATCAGGCTCCAGGGCGCGGCCTGCGGCGGGTGGTTATGGCCGCTGTGTGTGCCCTTGCAGGTGGAGCACGGCTTCATCCTGCCCGCTGAGCGGGAGACGTTCATCGAGCAGATGAAGGATGTCATGGACAAGGCAGAGGACATGCTCAGCGAGGACACAGATGCTGACCGTGGCTCTGATGCGGGGGCTAGCCCACCACACCTGGGGTCCTGTGGTCTGGCTGTGGGGGAGGTGAGAGCCTGCGTCCCCAGGAAGCAGTGGAGGGTGCTGTGGGGTGGGAGGGTGGACCCTGCAGTTCAGCGGGAAGCTCTGAAGGAAGTTCTCCCTGAACGCGGGCTGCGCTGACCTCCGATCCCTCTCCCTCATGCAGGAGAGTGGACAGTCCCAAGCAAATGCCCCTGTGTATCAGCAGAATGGTGAGTCACCCCCACCTCGGGTCACAACTGTCAGAGCAGATGAGCCTGGGGTTCTGGGAAGAGCCATTCCCTAGTGTCCCTGTCCCTTGCTCTATAGCAGGTGTTTGCTTTGAAGCCTCCAATGAGCATAGTGTCAGGGTCTTGGCATTGCAGTGGGGGTGGGGGTGGGAGTGTGTGGTGACAAGGGTCCCCCATCTGGGAGTGGCCACCCCATCTGAAGTCTGTCACCTGTTGACTGGCATCACCACCTTCACGGCCGATGCTGCAGGCATCCTAGGAACTAAACATGAACCCAGGGCACTCCTGAGTCTCGGGCTGGCCGCCCATCCCCCACCCCTCTGGGTGAGAGAGGATATAGAAGCCCCTCCTCAGGGCCTCTTTTTCAAGGGGCCTGGGGACCATCTGTGTCATGGAGGGAAGCTCTTTTGGACTGTGACTGGGAACTGGGTTCCCTGCCCATGCCCTTCTGAGTAAATCCTGTGGGTGCAAAGTTCTGTGGAGCCCCCTGTGACGGTCTGGTGTGGCAGAGGTGTCACCTGGTCTCAGCATGCTGTTCTCGTTCTGTTTCTCAGTCTTGCACACGGGGAAGAGGTGGTTTATTATCTGTCCGGTGGCTGAGCACCCAGCAGCTGACGCCCCTGAATCGTCACCCCCACTTCCTCTGAGCTCCCTGCAGCCAGAAGCCAGCCAAGGTAGGAGCAGCCACAACCCCCACCCTGGGATCCCTCCCCAGGTAACCCACGGGCTTCCTTCTGTACATCCCTTCACTGGTGTGCACTGGGCACCCAGCACCATGCGAGGGGCCTTCCACACTGTCACCCCAAACTTAGGGCAGCCTACTGGGCTGTTTTCCCTATCCATCCCTGTTTTCTACCGGATCAGCTAAGCATAAGCTCGAACCTGCCCTGTTATCTCCACCACGCAGGTGAGGCACAGGTGAGGCGCAGGTGAGGCACAGGTGAGGCGCAGGTGAGGCTCTGCCCTGCCTCTGTGCTGCCTCGTAAACTTTGCACCCTTCCTGTTTCATGGGGAAAACACACCCTGGGGTCCTGCTTGGCAAGAAGTGTGGGGTGGGAAAAGCCCTTTTATTTCTGAGCCTGATTCCCAGTGGTCCCCATGGATGGGGACAGAGGACAGTAAGTTTGCCCTCGGGCTGTGGGGGAAATCTTGATTTTTATGGTCCTTTGGAAAAACAAAACTAGTCATTTAAGCCAGTTTAAGGTTTAATTCCCTATCACTTGGCCAAAAAAGAGTGGCTAAAACTTAAACCACCATTATGGTACATTGATTAAAACAAAATATTTGTAAGACAACTTTGATTTCCTCTTGTGTTTCCAGTGCCTTCCATTGTACCTTTGGAGATTTGTTACCACCAGGAAAAAGTCAGCTTAATAGAAAACCCCAAAAGAAGCCAGGCCCTGAGATGGGGTGCTGTCTGGTCATGGAAACTGAGAAGTCAGGGACCAACAGCCTTATTTGAAAGACTCCCTTTTAAAAGGGGAATTTGACTCTTGACTGTACTGTGCACACTCCCAGGTGAAAGAAAAGCCTCTAAAAATAAATTTCAGTGCAGCATAGGGGTCAAGGGATCAAGTGATAGTGTGGTGTAGGGTCAAGGGACATTGTGAATATGGGGTCACAGAACATTGTGATGTGGAGGTCAAAGGCCAGTGTGGTGTAGGGTCAAGGGTCATTGTGGTATGGGTCAAGGGACAGCATGCTATAGGCTCAGGGGACATTGTGATGTGGGGTCAAAGGTCAGCGAGGTGTGGGGTTGAGAGCCCAGAGTTCAACCGTCGTCCTTCGTGTGCATACTGAGAGGTCGACCTCTGGAAACCTTTCAGAGTCAGGGTATCTATTAAGACAGGAAAAGTGAGTGACAGTGTGTGGATTTGGATCAAACATCCACTGAAGATGACCAAAGAAGTTTGACAGGTTATGAGAATCACCTGCTCAAGGGCACTGGAAATCTGAATAGAGGGCAGTTACCAGGCTGGGGTCAGCAGAGGCAGAGAACGAGGGCAAGGCCCTTTCGCCTGGAGCATGTCCCATCCACAGGAGAGGCTGAACACAGCTTCAGCTGCCCCATGGCTAGACAGAAGGGGCACAGAGTCCAGGGCCCACGGTGGCCCTGCAGAAGCTGTGCACTAGAGCGCAGGGCCCAATGGAGGAGGCAGAGCTGCAGAGGGAGGAGCCCAGGCTGGACATTTTGGCCCCTCATCAGGAGATCCCAGTGCTGTGTGCTCGGGCAGGAGCACAGAAGTCCTTTCTGAGGGAGAAAACATCATTTTGGATTTCAAGTGACTTGCACAGACAATTTTTTAAAATATAATATCTGGCACATAGTAAAAAAAAAAATAACTAGGCAGGGGAGCTGGGCTCTGGGTAAGATGGGACAAGCACACACATCAGCCATTGTCACTACTGAGCTGAGCTATGAATCCTGGACAGACGTGATCCAGCTCTCTGAGCACTCGGGGAAACGTTAGCAGCAGGAAGATGGGGCATGACCAGGATTCAGGTACCACTGAGACTGCTGAGAGTTTAGCACATTTCCCTTCAGTATGTCCCAGCCTGAACCTAGCCTTCAGGCCAGAGTTGAGCTCTGTAATACCAGAGAGAGACTCCCAGGGACACCCTCAAGTTGTAGCTCAGAGAACTGGAAAGGGAATTCCTAAAGCTCAGGAGGGAATCCCCCCACCCCCACTTTTTCTTTTCCCCTCTTCTCTTGTACCAGCCCCTAGATCAGTCTATGGCGTGGCAGCAGGTGGAACCATGTCAGGGGACAGCCAGGTCTCTAGGGGCTTAGACCCCAAACTGGATGGTTTTTTTCTTTCTGTCACCCTACTTGGCACAGTCACGGCACTAGGTGATTTCTGGCCAGAGGTTCAGAACAGGAAGTTCCAGGGAACCAGGACACAGAAAGGGAGGAGCTTGGGAAAGCAACCCCATCAAGCTGAATTCCTAGATGCAACTCCAGCCTGTGTGTGCATGAATCTGGTCCTAATTAGCATATAAAAATTTTGAGAACTAAATCAATAGATAAACCTACCTATGTTCCAGACTGGCCCTTAAGTGACACAGACCAGTTTCAGATAAGATTAGTCCAGCAAAAGCCCTGATAGCTGAACCAGGGCAGGCTGCAACTTGCAGTCTGCACTTAACCAGGTCATTTGCCTGCTAAAGCAAAAATATCAACATTTAGCATAGGATTCAACCATGACTCAAGGTTTCATAATATCCTTCAAGATGTTCAGAATTGAATCCAAAATTATTTGGGAAGTGAGAAATCATGAAAATGTCAACTCAGATGGAAAAAGCCAACACATCCAATAATAAGAAGACATAGATGAGGGAATGATCTGACAACAACTTAAAGCAGCTATTATAAATATGCCTGAACAAGCAATCACAAACATTCTTGAAACAAATGTTAAAGTAGGAAGTATCAGCAGAGAAATAGAAAATACAAAAAAGAAACAAATGGAAGTTTTAATGCTGAAATTAAAAACACCTAAAATCATCCATCTGGAAGATAGAAAAAGTGAACAGTTTCAAGGATCTGTGGATCTATAACAAAGGTCTAGTGTTTGTGTCAGATTTCTAGAAGGAGGGGAGATAAGAATGCCAAAAAAAATATTTGAAGATATAATGCTGAAAACTTCCCAACTTTGGTGAAAGGCATAAACGTGGAGATTCAAGAAGCTAAGCAAACTCTAATCAGATTAAAACAAAGAAATATGTGCCTGTACACATTGCTGAAAACCAAAGCTGCCCTCCACCCCACTACCAAAACAAAACAAAATAACAACAACAAAATAGCAAAAGCAGCCAGAAAAAAAATGACGCACTCCCTAGAAGAGACAGGAATTCAGATCACTGCAGATTTCTCACCAGAAACCATGGAGTTCAGCAGGAAGCAGGACGACATTTACAACGTATCGAAAGAAAAGAACTGACAATCCAGAATTCCGTTTTCAGGGAAAATGCCTTTTAGATGTACAAATGAAATAATGCCATTCTCAAAGAAAATGAAGAGAACTTGCAGCCAGTACCCCTGCTCCAAAAGAATTATTAAAGATCTTTAGACAAAAGGGAATTGATTCCAGAAAGTAACTTAGAACATGAGGACTGAACCAAGATCATATTGGACGGATATAATAATCTATTCTTCTCTTGAGTTCTGTAGAATATTGCTGCCCCCCCCCAAAAAAAAAAAAACTAAAAACAAACAAAAAAAAAACATATCTAACAGTTGAAAGAAAAAAAAAAGATTGTAATGTTTGAGGAGTTTTCAATGTTTGTAGATATAGTATATTAACATAGTTATGATAAGGTGGATACAGTGACCTGTACATTTGTGATGTTTCTCCATTCCCATTGAAGTGATAAGGTACTGGTTCTAAGTAGAACTGAAAAGTTAAGTATGTGTTCTGGAACTCCTAGAACAACCATTCAAAGAATTGTTTGAAGTTATTGTAGATAAATTCAGATGAATTTTTTTAAACAATCAAATAACCACAAAGAAGGGGAGAAAGAGAAAAAGAGAAAGAAATAGAGTATCAAAAAACGAAATCTAACAGAACAGGGGGGCAATCCAGTAAACAAACAAAATGGCAGATCTTAATCTAAATATACCAATAACAAAAAGGAAAAAGTTCTCTCATGCCGGGCATGGTGGCACATGCCTGTAATCTCAGCAACTTGAGAGGCCAAAGCAGGAGGATTCCAAGTTCAAGGCTAGCCTGGGCAATTTGTGAGACCCTGTCTTACATATGTGAAGCCCTAGGTTTAGTTATCAGTATTGGCGGGGGCGGGGGGGGGGCCCAAAAAGTCTTACCATATGAATTAAAAGACAGATTATGAGAATGATTAAAAAACCCAACAACTTGCACTGGGGTCGTGGTTCAGTGGTAGAGTGCTCGCCTAGCATGCATGAGGCATTGGATTCGATCCTCAGCATCACATAAATGTAGAATAAAGATATTGTGTCCACCTAAAATTAAAAAATAAATATTTTTTAAAAATCAAACAACTTGACCTAAGTGTATGCTATCTATTAGAAACTTCTAATAAATTATTTAGATAGGTTAAAAGGAGGATGTTAAACAACAGACTGTGCAAATCCTTCTCCAAAGAATGCCGGAGTAGCTGTTTTTATTTCAGACACAATATACTTCAGAGAAAAGAGATGATATTATGTATTCATAAGGTGATCAATTCATATAGTAATGTCTTAAGTATATGTGCACCTAATAACAGAGCTTCAAAACTAACAAGTAAAAACAGAAACAGATAAATCCGTAACTATTCTTGGAGACTTCAACACCTCTCTCTCAGTAATAGATGAAACAGAAAGAAAGTCAGCAAGGATATAGAAGATGTGAACAACACTACCAACCATCTTGACCTAACTAACACACTGAAAATAACAGAATATACTTTATTTTCTAGTACATGTAGAGCAATCACCCTATCTTGAATTGTGAAACAAAACCTGACAAATTTAAGTGAATTGATATTATACCAGATATAGTCTCTGATAATAATGAAGAATTAAATAACACTTATGAATTATCTATGGGTGAAAGAAATAGTCTCAAGTATTTAGAAATATTTTTGAGTGAATATGAAAATATACCATCATCCAAACATTTAAAAAAGATATGTTACTAATTGTATAAAATCTTTTCCAAAGAATACATGAAGAAGGAACACTTTCCAAATCATTTTAAAACCAGACAAAGGCAGTACCAAAAGAGAGAGCAATAGACCAATATCTATCATGAACATAAAGGGGAAATTTTCTCAATAAAACTTTAGAAAGTCAAATCCGGCAATATATAAAAAGAACAATACACCATGAGAAAGTGGGTATATTCCAGGAAAGCAACAGTCAAGATTCAATTAACCTGCCCTATTAATAGTCTAATGAAGGAGAAAAATGGATATCATCATATTAGTGGATATAGCAAAAACGTTTAACCAAATACAGCATCCATTTATGATAAAAATTCTCAGCAGTTTAAGAAAGGAGCTTGCTCAACCTGATAAAGGTCATCAACACAAACATAAAAGCAAACCTCCAGCTAGCATCATATTTTGTTGTGAAAGACCAATGTGTTCTCCCGCCCTAAGAATGTAAGAAGGCAAGGGTGCCATTTTCACCATTCTTATTCAACATTGAACCAAAGTCCTAACTGTTAGACTTCAAGACAGGCAAGAGGCAAATAAAAGACATGTGAATTAAAAGGAAGAAATAAAACTCCCTATTATCAGATAATATGATCTTATATTTAGATAATCCCATGGATTCTGTAGCCATAACAAACAGCTTCTACTAAGTGAGTTTAGCAAAACCACAGGCTTCATAGTCGACGTCCAAAAATAACTATTTCGTGATCCTTGCAGTGAACAATGGAAAACCAAAACTTTGAAAACAGACCATTTCCTATAGCAAAATAAATAAGTAATAAAAAGAAGGAATGCATAGGTACAAATTTAAGACATTATATGCAGAAATTACTAAGTACTGTCGAAATGAATCAACGATGACGTAGATAAGTGGAGAAGTATACTTCGTACATGGGCTTGAAGATTCGACACAGTAAAAATGTCAGTGGATCTATAAAGATTTAATGCAATATAAATAAAACTAAAACTAAAGCAATATTTTTGTAGATATGGACGAGTTGATTATTAAGTTTATATGGACATACAAAGGAAACAGAAATAGCCAAAACGATTTTTTAAAAGAAGATCAAGTTAGAAGGATAACACTACCCAATATTAAGACTTACTATAAAGTTATGTAGTATGGCAAAGGCATTGACATACAGATCAGTGGGACAGAATAGAGAGCCCTGAAATGACTCCTACATTTTGATTTTTTTAAAAAAACAAGGATGCAAATTTGATTCGATGGAGAAAGGATAGTCTTTTCAATAAGTGATGTTGAATAGTGGCTCATTCATATGCAAAAAATGAACCTTGACCCTATGCTTCTCATCTTATAGAAAATTTAATTCACACTAGGTCAAATGTAAAATGCAAAACTTATGTGACTTTTAGAAGAGAACTAGGAAAAAAATCTTTGTGACCTGTGGTCAGAACTTTTAGACATGATATCAAAGGTATATTCCATAAAAGAAAAAAAATGGATAAATTGGATGTTGTCAAAATTAAAATCTTCTGCCCTGTGAAAACCCACTATCAAGGGAATAAAAAGACAACTCACACTCTGGGAGAAAATAACTGCAAATCACATATCCAACTTGGTATTTCTACAAGGAATATATAAAGAATTCATAAAACTCAACAGTAAGAAAACAATGATAAATAAAGAAAAAAATCCATACAATCATCACAGTAAATTCAGAAAAGCTATTTGACAAAACTGAACAACTATAAACACCCTCAGAAAACTTGGAATAGAAAGGAACTTCCTCAACTTGAAGAATAGAACATAAAATCCTATGACTATTATCATACATAATGGTGACTGACTGAATGCTTCCTCCAACTATCAGGAAAAAGACAAAGATGTCTGCTCTCACCACTTAATTCATCACGTTAGTGGAGAGTCTAAGCAGTTTAGTAAGTCTGGAAAAGAGAAGAAAAAGCATCTGGATTGAAAAGAAATAAACAGTCTTATATTCACAGAAAGCATTTGTATAGCAAGTGCAATGGAATATCTAAAACTACTAGAACCAGTAACCGAGCTGGGTTGTAGGATATTGGAGCAATATGCAAAATTTCTGTGTACTAGCAACGATCAAAAACTGAAGTTCTAACAAACTATTCTTTACAACCTATGAACTATTTAGAGCTAACCTGACAAAATGTGTGTAAGGTCTTTACAATGAAAACTACAAAACAGTACTGAAGGAAACTAAAGAAAATCTAATAATTCCTCAGGATTTTCAATGTCTACTCCTTGAGAGATACTAGGAAAATGAAAATACTAGCCAGACTAGGAGGAAATATATTTGTAAGGTTTGTATGTGATGAAGGTCTTACACCCAGGTAATACCAGGAACTATGAAAATGCAGTGGTAGAAAAATAAGCTAATGAAAAGATCTATACAGACAATTCACCTAAGATCTGTCTATCAAGTTTATGAAAAGGTCATTGTTCAGTCAGGAACTACAGAGTAAAAGCGCCGTGAAAGATCACTTATGCTTATTAAAATAACTAGAATTTAAAAGATCAAGTGTTATTGAGGGTGTAAAGGAGCTAGAATTCTTTATTTTTTTAGTAGATGGACACAGTACCTTCATTTTATTTTATTTCATTTATTTTCATGTGCTGCCGAGGATTGAACCCAAAGCCTCACACAGTCTTGCTAAGTTGTACAGGTTGACCTTGAACTTGGTTCCTCCTGCCTCGGCCTCCCAAGTGTAGCCACTGTGCCCATCTATATTTTAAATAATATCCACATTATTGATAGGTACAATGTAGGTACTCTGTAATGGTTGGTATACTGTATTATTTAGGGAATAATGACAAGGAAAAAAGACTGTACATGTTTAGTAAGGAAGCAATTAAAAAAAAACCATTTTCAACAGATGACTGGTTGAATACATGGATGGGAAACTCATAGATTCAGAGGGGGGACTCTACTTACCCAAGAGAAAATAAAAGCAGATGTCTGTACAAAGATTTTTACAGGAATGTTCATAGCAGCTTTCTTTATAACTGCACAACCTTGAAAGCCCAGATCCCCGTCATCAAGGGGACACGTCATGGTTTATCCACACAGCGTAACACTACTCTGCCACAAAGAGAAATCAACCAATGGTATTTATTTCAGCATGCATGATTCTCAAAATAACTGTGCTGAACCAAAGATAACAGACAAAAGAATACATACTATGCAGTTGCATTTACGTAAAATACCAGGTAATGCACACTGATCTCTAGGGACTGAAAGCAGGCCTCTAGTTATCTGGGAACAAGAATATGGCAGGGAAGAGAGGAAAGGAAGGATACAAGGTTCATAAGGGTAACATGTGATAGCCAGGTACTGCTGTGCACACCTGGGATCCCAGCCATCTGGGAGGCCAAGGCAGCAGGACTGAAAGCTCAAGGCCAGCCTCAGCAATTTAGCAAGACCCTGTCTCAAAATAAAATAAAAAGGGCGGGGGTGGGGGGGAGGCTGGGGATGTGGCTCAAGCGGTAGCGCGCTCCCTGGCATGCGTGCGGCCCGGGTTCGATCCTCAGCACCACATACAAACAAAGATGTTGTGTCCGCCGAAAACTAAAAAATAAATACTAAAATTCTCTCTCTCTCTCTCTCTCTTAAAAAAAAAAAGGTGGGGGGATATAGCTCAGTGGTAGAGTGCTTGCCTAGTATGTTTAAGGATCTGGATTCAGTCTCTAGTAGTACATAATAAAAAAAATTAAGGCAAAGGAAGGAGAGAAAAAGCAACACTGAACATGGACACATAGAAATCGCTAGTAAGATGATAGTTTTAGCCCAATTAGGTCAGTACTTAAAAGGTAAATGGGCTAAATCTCAATGCTTGTTAAAAGTAGACAAACAGCTGGACTCGGTGGTGCTCATGCCTGTGATCCCAGTGGCTCGGGAGGCTAAGGCTGGAGGATCAGAAGCTCAAATCCAGCCTCAACAACTTAGGGAGGCCCTGTCCCTAAATAAAATATTTTAAAAGGGCTCAGGATATGGTTCAGTGGTTAACTGCCCCTGGGTTTAGTCCCTGGTACCAGAAAAAATAGATTTTCAGCCAAAAGTATAATGTGAAAGAGTCTTACCAAGAAGATAGGATATTTCAGTATTTGCATATGTTTAATAAAATAACCTCAAAATACATCAAAATTAACAGAAATAAAGAAATAAATTTATCACCACTGGGGGAGATTTGTACTTTTAGAACAGAAATAGAAAATCAATAAGGACATAGAAGATATCAACCACAGAACTAGCAGTCAGTCTTATTATATACACAGAAGGTTTTTAATGACTGATTTAATTGTACAAAGTAGTAGCAAATAGATTTAAGTGGAACCTTAAAAGAATATGGCAGTGACTAAATTGTGTTGATTTCAGAGTTCAAGGTTGGTTTAACTTAATTTGAATTAAGAATGTGGTGAATTTGTTAAAGCATGTGATCATTTAGATAGATAATTCTATTTTAAAAAAAGAAAAAAAATCCCAGCTAGTGTTCTAATTGGTGAAATACTGAATACCTTCTCTATGAGATGGGGAGCAAGATAAGAATGTCCACTCTTGCCACTCCTGCTTGGTATCCTAAATCCTAGGTAGTACCATATTGGGGGAGGGGAAGGAGGGAGGAGAAGGAGGCAGGCAGGACTGACATAGCCCCAGACGCTGCCCATACAGTTCAATCAGGATTTCTGGATTTGGTAGGCAGCATCATTCTGGTTCGAACCCTCCAGATGATTCCATTCTGAAGCCAAGTTCAAGAGCCAGTGGCCTGATCACTTGTGAATACACAAGAAGAGTTGGGGTCACAGCATAATAGCTTTAATTTTAATTTGAAGAAAATGCTTTTCATCTCAAAAGAAGTTTTGTTGTTGTTGTTGTTTTGTTGTTGTTGTTGTTGTTTTGAGTAGTGCTAAGGATCAAACCCAGGGCCTCACATATACTAGGCCAGCACTCTAACCCTAACCCCCAACCCCTCAAAACAAGGTTTTCCAAAGCAAACGTTGGCTTATTTGAGTTGGTACCAACTTGATGTAGCATTTCCTCTCATCCACTCCAGTAGGAATCATCTGTAAATGGAAACGATACATAGTGTGTTGTAATAGACCCACCGAGTGGGTGATCCTTCTGTGTCTCAGTGCAGCGCCACATTAGTGCTACATAAATGGTGATTTGTAAAATATGACTACTTTTTATTTAAAATTTGGGCAGAGCCAGGCATAGTGGCTCACACCTTAATCTCAGTGGCTCTTGAGGATCGAAAGTTCAAAGTCAGCCTCAGCAACTTAGTGAGGCCCTAAGCAACTTAGTGAGACCCTGTCTCAAAATAAAAAAGGGTTGGGGCGTGGCTCACTGGTTGAGTGCCTCTAAGTTCAATAGCTGATACCAAAAAAAAAAAAAAATTGGACAGAGCAATATAAGCATCTTTGACTCTAAGTCCTCACTAGAAGTTACTGGGCTAAACTTCTGTTCCTTCCAAGGAAACCTATTTGTTAAAACTTTTCCCATTTTACAGTAGAAATTATTATTTTGGGGAGTCATATAATTTTTAACCTCTATTTAATAGCATTTTTTTAAATGCTGTTTTAAAAAGTGACAAAGACTGCAATGGAAGAGTTATAACAACCACTATTTGTTGATAAAGTGATTATGTTCATGGAAATTTGAATTCACAGATAAATTATTAGAATTAAGTGAAATGCAGAATGTAATTGTGCCATATATTACCAGCACACAGAAAATGAGAAACTTTGAAAAGTTCCACTAATAGTAACATGAAAATATTAAACACCAGAGATAACCAACACATGTGTAAGACCTCTATAGCAAAACTGTATAACATGGATAGAAAATTAAAAAGAAACGAGTGGAAAGATACCTACTATATTCATGTTACTGGAAGATCCAATATTATAAACACTTTACTTCTCCCCAGACGGATCCATAGATTCCATGAGATCCCAATTAAAATTGGAACTATTTTGTTTTGTCTTGTTTTTGTGGCAGTGGGGGTAGAACCCAGGGGCACTTGACCACTGAGCCACATTCTTAGTCCTTTTCTATTTATTTTGAGATAGGCTCTTGCTGAGTTTCCCAGGCTGGTCTCAAATTTGTGACCCTCCTGCCTCAGCCTCCCAAGTAGTTGGGATTATAGCCATGCACATTTGCACCTGGCTTGAGCCATTTGCAATGGACATCAGCAAGCCAATTATATGATATCTGTGGAAGTAGAAAGGCCAGAAAAAATCTAGGTGGTTTCTAGGGGAAGAAGACCGTTTTGCTGAATTTCATGACTATTATATAAACCTGCAATCATGGAAACAAACTGATCCTGAAACAGGATAGGAAAATTGAACAATGGAGCAGAAGAGATGCCAAATGTAGCCCGCATATTTGGCCATGTGGTTGACAAAAGAGGTCTCACTGCCCAACAGTGGGGACAGGACGGCCTCTCAATAAAAGGAGTTGGGATATGGGCCTTTTGCATGGGGAGAGAATAATCCTACTTCCAACCTCACATCATATGCATATTCAGTAACAAGTGAATTTCGAATCTCAGTGTAAAAGGCAAAACAGTCGATTTCCTAGAAGTAATGAAGGACAATGTCATATTGGGCCCAATGTAGGACAGACACATCACAGTTCAACAAAAACATTAAAGACTGGATACAGATTGGTTAAATTTGACTACATTGTGCTGAGGATACACACACACACACACACACACACACACGTCAAGTTTGATGGCATTAAAATGAAGCACTAATGGTCATCAAAAGATATCAGTAATTGCCAGGCATGGTGGCGCATGCCTGTAATCCCAGTGGCTCTGGATGCTGAGTTAGGAGGGTAGCAGGTTCAAAGCCAGCCTCATCAACTTAACAAAGCCCTAAGGAACCTAGTGAGACCCTAACTCAACATAAAAAGGCTGGGGATGTGGCTCAGTGGTTAAGCACCCTTGAGTTCAATCCCTGGTACAAAAATAAATAAATAAATAAAACACCACTAATAGAGCAAGTAGGCAAATCAGAGAGAGGGTATTTGCAATACGTAAACAACAATGTTTCTTATTTAGCAAATGTGATGCACTCCTATAAATCAAAAAAGAACGAAAACTCAATAGAAAAACCACCAAGACATGGACAGGTGTATCATAAAAGAATATATCTCAGCTTACTCAGGAGCCTAAGGCCGGAGGATTACAATTTCAAAGCCATGCTGGGAAACTTAGAAAGACCCTATCTCTAAGTAAAACTTTTTAAAGGTTGTGGGTATAGCTGAGTGCTTGTCTAGCATGTATGATGCCCTGGGTTTAATCCCCAGATCCCCCCACCCTCAACACACACACACACCAGAAGCTAGTCAACTGGCAAATAAACATATGAAAATGTATTTAATTAATTATTTGTTAAAGAAATACAAATTAAAACCACAGTGACATACCACCTCACTGTGTTAGGAGTGGCTATTATCTTAAAAAAAAAAAACAGCAAGAACTGATAAGGATATGGAGAAATGGGAACCTTGTATACAGTTGGAATGTAAATTTGTACAGCCATTGTGGAAAGCAGTGTAGAGGTTCCTCAGAAAATTAGGATAGAATTACCATTGGATCCAGCAGTCCCACATCTGGCTAAAGAAAGACCTGGAAGAAATAAATATCTGCTCTCCTGTGTTTATTGCAGTTCTATTCATAATAGCTAAGATATGGAAACTAACTAAATATCTATCAACAGACAAGTGGATAAAGAAAATGTGATATACATGTACATAGAATACTATTCAGCCATTAAAAAGGAAATTCTGCCATTTACAACAGCACAGACGAACCTGGAAGACAATATGCTAAGTAATAAAGCCAGTCATAGAAAGATAACTGCATGGTTCCACTTCTATGAGGTGTTTCAAATTGACTCAGAGTAGAATGGAGGTTTCCAGGGATGCAGGGAAGGGAAGTGGAGTTGTTCTTCAGTGGGCAGAAAGGTTTGGTTATGCAAGCTTGAGTAAGTTCCAAAGATCTGGCTTATACTACAGTGCCTGCAGTTAGCTGTGGAGCACTGCAAGCTTAAATGTGTGTTAGGAGGGAGATTTCATGCTGTGTTCTCACTATCATTAGAAGTAAAAACAAATCTCAAGGAAACCCTAGCACACTCTCCCAGGCTGACTTGGGGAGGGCAGGAAGCTCTAGGAGCACCCAGGGACCATCAAAGAGATACAGGCCTCACGTGGGGAGGCCACTTAGCATCCTAAACTGAAGGTCAAAGATGCTTTCCGGCCACAGCACCTGGGGTGTGTGCCTGGCAGGATCTGAGACCTGCACACCAGGCTTCTGTGTCATTTGAGGTTCCACACCAGCAGCCCCGGTGTGCACTGACACAAATGTGTGTGTGTGTGTGTGTGTGTACAAAACAACATGGGTGTGTCTCCCATGCACCATGGGGAGAGAGAGATGAACACACAGTCGTTCCGTGGATAGCATGTTCCATGCGGGCACGACACAGCTCGGGGTTTGGAAGGACATGGGGCAAAGCCACGAAGACAAGCAGGAGAGACCACTTGTCGGGCTCCTTGACCTGGGTTGGGGCAGGGGCTCCAGGGTCCTGGGAAGCTCCACACCTACACTGTTCTTTGTGGTTTTCATTTTTGTTTAGTGTACGTCATTCATGTCGCTTTAAAAGACAAAGGTTTATTTTATTGTTTTTAAGTGAGGAAAGCGGGCTAATAGGCCAGGTAGGTTTGGGCAAGACTGCGTTGTGTGCTCCTCTGAGGTTGTTCCCACGAGCACCCCGAAGCTCCGGGGAAGAGGCTGTTAGGCTGCTTCCTGGCTGGGTTTCCAGGTCCCTTCTCCCCTGGCTCCACGCGGTGGCCTTGCCAAAGCCTGGGTGCCTGGTGGATGGGCAGCTCCCAGGTTCCTGCTCACTCTTGGCCGTGGAGGGATATATGGCCTGCCACTCAAACTCCTCAACTAACTAGACTCACTGCTAAGTTGTGCAGAATGGGCCAGGACAAGGGGTTTGCCAGCCACATTTATGGAGCTCACTCGGCAGGTGAGGATTTGGACAGGTGGAAGAGAGAGAGCCGCGGGAAGTGGCATTTGTGCCGCCACCAAAGGGGACACTGTAGGATCAGAGACCAGGAGGTGAGGACAGCTGCTGAGAGGTCTGCAGAAGGCCATTCAGGCGGCCAGCAGTGCTGCTGAGACAGCCTGGGCAGGCGGGGACCTGGTGTATGGGGGGTAGGGAGCAGCGTGCGGGGCTGTGGCCAGGTCACCTGAGGAAGGCATCTCTGGACAGGACCAGGTGACTAGGACCAGGGTAAGGCAGAAACAAAGGCACCTGTCCTGTTTCTCTAGACTCGGCACCCGTCACAGACCAGCGGACCTTGAAGGACACAGCCAGGTCCCTTGCTGCCCAGCAGCTCCTGAGCCATCCCAGTGACCCTCCTGGAGGGGCACCGGCCCCCCTGGCCCCACCCTCCCCTCCTGTGACTACTGCACCTCAAGACACAGCAGCACCAGCCGCCAGCACCGTGTCAGAGCCAGCACCAGGGACTGCCATTCAGGCAGGGCGTCCAGGGACCCCTCAGGAGCCAGCCAGTGAGCACGAGGCTCCCCAGCCACTGGCCAAGACTCATGATGCCCAGCGTGCCGCCCAGCCCCTCAGCATGGGCCGAGGACCTTGCGCCCCTGTTCTGGAGGCCTCCCGAAGTTCTGCAAGTCTGGGGGAGCCTGCCTCGGCCAGGGAGGTCAGCATTCCCGCAGAGCCCCTGCCTGCTGTGGCACCAGAGCCCAGTCCTCCCAGTGGGGGCCTGCAACCTGCCCCTGGTCAGCTGCCACCTCAGCTCTCCACGGCAGTGGGAGCCATCAGCCTGGCTGCCTCCCAGCTCCCCAGCCCACCACTGGGGCCCACTGCCCCTCCACAACCGCCCTCAGCCCTGGAGTCCGATGGGGAAGGGCCACCCCCGAGGGTAGGCTTTGTGGACAGCACCATCAAGAGTCTGGATGAGAAACTGCGGACCCTGCTGTATCAGGAGCACGTGCCCACCTCCTCCGCCTCCGCTGGGACTCCCATGGAGGTGAGTGACAGACCTCACCCCGGAGCCCCTGGGAGGAGACCGGCCCCGCAGGGAGGCGATGGGGGGTTTCTGGCCCCACCACCGGCACTGAGTGAAGTGGCCCCCACCGCTCACCATACTGCCTCAGCCCTCGGTGAGCAGCTGCACCCACCCCAGGGAGGCAGTCCTGGGTGGGGGGCAGGGGGTGGGCAGGCATCCCAGTGATGCAGGGCCTCCCCCAGCCACGGCCTGACCTGACCCCCTCTCTCGGTGACCCACCCATGTAATAAGAGGCCTCTGTTTGGAGTCTTGCGCGAACGTCACAACCCACCCGACTATCTGCACGGAGGCGGAGGCAGGGGCCAGGCCAAGGACTGCCCCAGAGACAGGAGGGGAAGTAGATTTGCAGTTGAGTTGCCAAGATGTCGGCAAGCCAGGCTCACAGCTCTTCCCTTTTGTGTTTCTTTCTTCACTCAGTTGGAAAAGTCAGAAGCAGCCCCTGCAGGATGGGGCCCTGTGGAGCAGGAGCAGGAGCAGGAGCAGGGCGCGTCCTCACCAATGACAGGTAGCCGGCTCAAGGTCATGCCTGACCCTGGGCAGGGTCTGAAGTGCCACTTCCTTCCTGGGCCTGGAACCTCCTGCATCTGCACCCTTACTCTCAAGGCTTGAAGGCATAAAAGGATCTAGCATCTAAGAAGGGGCCCAGACATGGCATTTAGTTAATACCCACTGAATTCTAGAAGAAACTACACAATTACACTCCAAGCAGAGAAGCTTAATGGGTGGGTGCTAAGATATGTAGGGAGCATGTCTCAGGCCCCCAGTGTCCCTGATGACCAATGTCTAAACACAGTGGACGTCCCTGGGCCAAAGGGTTCTCCAGCAGGGTTACCAGATATCCACAAATGGCCATGGTGATTTTGGCTAGCGTGTGGGTGGGGCGAGGAGGGGCTCTCCCGAGACCCAACGGGGGTTTCCTTGCACCTCTGTGGAAATTCTTTCATTGCCTGAACTCCTAAGTCTCCATCCTAAGTGATCTGGTCTAACCTCGAAGGTGCGAGGTTCCTCCTCAGCCTGAAGCTTCTTGGGGGGATTGGAAGGATGAGAATCGGGATCCAGCTAAGACTGGAAATAAAATGGACGTGTGAGAAGCTGGTGATATTTAGCCCAGAGATGGGGAGGCACAGGCAGAGGCGGGAGAGGTCTGCCCCCACCTCCGCCAGCTGCCCTACCTCTCCATGGGGCGCTGGCCTCACCTGTGAGAGGTGTCCTACAGACCCCTTCTGCAGATGAGGAGCCGTAAGCCTGCAACTTGCACTCCAAGATCCACCAGTGCAAACTTGGGAGGGAAGCTCCGGGAGGCAGATTCAAGGTGGGAACAAGTGCCTTTGTGGCCGTCAGAGCCGCCCAGAAATAAGAGAGAGCACACCCCTTACTTCTGGTAGTAGGGAGCCCCTCCTCATTCTTGGAGTGTACAGACGTGGGTTGCAGGATGCCCCCCACAGGGATGCAAAGAGGAAAGTCAAGTATGGCCCACAGGCGCAGGATGATCAGACACAGAACCTGACATTTAGATGGTGGGGGTGACTGGGGGCGGTCCCCAGCCTCCCTGGGGCTGATTGGCTCTTGTGTCCTTCTGTAGCACATGGGTTCAGCTCCAGCCCCAACCTGTCCATGAGTTTTCTTTGCCACATGGGGTCTTGGCTCTGGCCGGTGCCCATGCATCAGCTCATGGGGCTTCTCTTATTGGCTCCTCATGGCAATCCCAAGAAAGTAGCTGGATACCATGCCATCCTCCACTCCATAGAGGGAGGACACTGGGGCAGCTGCAGGAGCAGCAGGCACTCCCTAGGCATCAAGGAGCAGGGTTGGCAGTTGGACCTGTTGACCTGCTTGGTGAGACCATCCTAAAGCTGAAAGGCACCTGGGGAAACAGTGCGGGCCATCCGGAGTGCAGAGGGCGTGTCATGTTGGGCTGTTCCTCCCTTCCTCAAGTCTGTTCACCATGTATTTTCAGTCTTAGAACAAGTCAGCTGGGCTAGGGGTGTGGCTCAGGGTTAGAGCACTTGTGTGCGAGACTCTGGGTTCAGTCCCCAGCACTGCAGAACACACGCACGCACGCACGCACATACACACACACACACCAACTGCCTTCCCTGCCCAGCAGTGGCGCTCCCAAGGGACTCACCATGGCTCTTTCCACCGTGAGCCCTTCCGGTCTCTTCCCCCATCCCACCCCCAGTAATGCTGTCAATGTTCCTACAGCAGAATCGTCTTCCAGCAACACGCTGGGCTGTGACAGTGACGGAGGGCAGGTGGCCTCAGATTCACCTGCAGCACCCAGTGCCCCCCAGGTAAGGGTGGCTTTTTTGACATGATGTTAGGCCAGCTGGTGAGCTCTGCCCTCAGCCGGTATTTTTCACGAACTCTCTTCATTTCCGCTTGTATCCAAGGGTGTCCCTGCTTCCGCAAGCCCCACATTCATGGAGCCCACGGACCAGAAAGGCAGGGTCCCCAGGGAAGCCCCAGCAGAACCCATGCAGAGCTCTCTGGAGACAGACACAGGAGGCAGCCGTCCCAGCCACCCACAGAGCCACGAGTCACCTCGGAAGCAGCCAGGACAGGATGGCGGCTCACCGGCCAAGACCGTGGGCCGCTTCTCAGTGGTCAGCACGCAGGATGAGTGGACCCTGGCCTCCCCCCGTGGCACGAGGTACTCCGCCCCGCCTGACGTCTACCTGGACGAGGTCCCCTCCAGCCCTGATGTGAAGCTGGCAGTGCGGCGGGTGCAGACGGCCTCCTCCATCGAGGTCGGTGTAGGCGAGCCTGCGTCCAGTGACTCTGGGGACGAGTGCCCACGGAGGAGGCCCCCGGTGCAGAAGCAGTCCTCCCTGCCCAGTGGCGGTGGTGTGGCCAGCGACTTAGTGAAGAAGGCCACTGCCTTCCTACACAGGTCCTCGAGGGCTGGTTCACTGGGCCCTGAGACTCCCAGCAGGGCGGGCGTGAAGGTCCCCACCATCAGCGTCACCTCCTTCCACTCCCAGTCATCCTACATCAGCAGCGACAATGACTCCGAGTTTGAGGACGCGGACATAAAGAAGGAACTGCGCAGTCTCCGGGAGAAGTACGTGCCGAGGCCAGCGTGGGCCCTGTGAGCCGTGCTGGATGGAGTTAAGGTCCTGGACGGGCAGGCATTCACTTGCAGCTGCTGGTCAAGGGGTCAGGCAGTGACGAGGCCCACTTAGGCCCATCCCTTTGGCCGGCTGGGTGAGGAAAGTCCCTCTTTCAGGGTGTCCTCCACACTGTGCTGGCTTGACCCTGCTGCCTGCCTGGGTTCTGGCTTCTCAGGGGGCCACTCCTCCCCTCTGGTCCCTTCATCCCTCCAGTCTTCTTCCTCAGTCACCCTCAGGAAGGACATCTCTCATGAGACACATGCCTTCCTTCCCGCTCTCTCACTGTCTGTCTCTCTGCTGGTCTCTGTCTCTGTCTCTTATCCAGCAATCATTCATTCTCCCTGACTCGCGGTTGGGGGTTACTGACACCCTGAGATGTCCTTTGAGACAGGAGGGGGAGCCTGGACAGTGAAGCTAGTAGGGGTGGCTCATGGGACTCCACAGTGGCTGGAAAGCAGGCTGTTGATGCTGTCTGGGCTCAGAAATTGCACGTGCCCACAGGAGGAGCTACGCACCTGTCCCAGGGCACAGGGAGCGTTAGAGACACTGAGGACTCGCTGTGTGTCTACAGGAGCCATGTGGGGGTTGAGGAAGGGCCAGCAGTAGCATGGAGCATGGGAGATCCAGGGTGTAAAGAGTTGCCAAATCCTAGGAATGTTCTAGAAGGCAGCCCCAGCAGCTTCATCCCCCAGTGCATCCAGACAGTGGAGGGGCCCAAGCAGCACCACCTGGAACTGGTGGGAGCAGAGGAGGAGGGACTCCTGGGCACAGCAGTCAGGTGCACAGGGGAACTGAGACACAGCTAAGCCACAGTCTCTGCTGCCCCTGCAAGGAGGCCTTGTGGAGGGGTGGGAGAGCCTACGTGGGCACCAGGGAGAGCCGTCCTAGAGTCAGTGGCATGGAGTCAAATGAGGGGTGAGGCCTAGAGGTGGGGCGGGCCTCGCAAGGTGGAAGCCAGGGGAGGGGAAGGGGGAGTTCCAGAAGCAACTTGAAGGAAGGGATTCAGGGAAATGGAGAGAGTGGGGATATGGAGCCCAGGGGAGAGGGGTGATCTTTAGAAGTGGGCAGGGTAGAATTTGAGCCTCAATCTAGTATAAAGGGGACTTGGTTGCATCTGATAGGAAGTAGCCAGTGGTCCTGAGTCTTCCTTGCCTCAGAACCCTCTGGACCTTGTTAGGATGCAGGTGCCTGAGCCCCAGGGTTTTGATGTGCACATTGGGATTTCTTAAGAAAGACTTTTTCTAAAGCAAACACGGCAGATTTAGAGGATGCAGGGGGTGATGTCAGAACTTGCTCCCTCGTGTCCAACCATGAAAATCATGTTTTCCCAGCATAAAAGGTGGAGATGGGCTGTGACCTCCTTGATGGGGCAGAGCTGGTGGGGTTGGCACCTGGCCTCCCAAAGCTCAGCCCAAGGCACGGGAGGGTGGTGGGGAAGGCAGCCAGCAAGTCCTCAGGGAGACTCCCCAAGGGGCTCCACCTCCTTCCCTTCAGCTGTCCTCGAGACTGTCCCAGCTCATGATCGTCACCCAGAACAGTGGACCCAGCAGGGCAGAGTCCAGCCTGGAGCTCCAGGCCGGTAATAAGTGTTTGGTCAACTCCTTCGTGTGGCACTGTCCTTCCTCTGAGATGCCTTCCCTTAGCAGCCTTATGTGGGGCAGATAACTCACAGTAAACTAAGGCAGCCTATTTCTCTTCACCTGTGCTAACGCTCTGCACTTTTGTCACCAGCCTCAGCCTAAGTGTCTATAGGGAGTCCTCTGTGCCGCCCTGGCCATCAAGGCAAAGGCAGTGGTTAGGATTCTGGATATTTGAAAACTTCAAGTTTCTTAGTTCCCCTGCATCAATGCTGGGGGCCCCTTGCCTTGGCCTGGCTTATACAAACAGTGCCATTTAAAGCCCCCTGTGGCCCTTCAGTGGTCCAAGGTAGAGACACAGGCACTGCCACCCCACGTCACCTTTTCTCCCCCCACCCACGGGCCACCTCCTACAGGGGAAGCCCACCTGCCCTGCCTCTCTCCCTCCTCCAGGCACCTGAAGGAGATCTCGGAGCTGCAGAGCCAGCAGAAACAGGAGATCGAGGCTCTGTACCGCCGCCTGGGCAAGCCACTTCCGCCCAACGTGGGCTTCTTCCATACGGCGCCCCCGACTGGCCGCCGGAGGAAAACCAGCAAGAGCAAGCTGAAGGCGGGCAAGCTGCTGAACCCCTTAGTACAGCAGCTCAAGGTCGTGGCCTGCAGCACAGGTCGGCCTCTGGGGGGAGGGCTGCTGTGGGCCTGGGAGAGAGGGAGCTGGGGGACCCCCGAGTGAGCCTTGGGAGGCAGACTCGGTGCAGCTGCAACACCACCAGACCTGGAAGGACATTTGGGGTTCTCTTTCCTGATCGCCTTTCACTGGAGAAAGGAAGCTGTTGCAGGACCAGGGGGACCACCCGCACCTCCCTGGCCTCTGTGCTTGGTGCAGAGTGGTGAGATCCGTGTGGAGGCAGGGGCTGCTTGGAGCTAGACCTTAGCCCCAGGTGATAGATGGCCAGAAGCCCAAGGTTGCTCTTCCCACCTGATCCTCCCTGCAGGAAGCTGCCTAGGACAGCAGGCTGCTTCCTCTGACCCCATCTGAGGCTGAGGTCAGTCTGCTCCCTGGGTGTGAAGCAGCTGCCTTTGGGAAAGGTGGAAGGATGGGGATGTCCTCCTGGCCTGGACATGGTAGCAGCCAGTCTCTGGGGCTACACTGGTCTGGCTCCAAGGCTGTGTCCTTGCATGTCAGGGGTTCCTCTGAGGCATCCTGAATGGCATTTCCAAATGCCACGAGCCCCAGCGTTCTGGGACAGAGATACCATGAACCCAAATCCCTAAGCATGCCCTGTGGGAAGGCATGGCAAACTAGCCGACCACACGCCGTCCACACAGTGCATGAGTCACACACATTCATTGCCAGATTCCCAAAGCCAAGGGGAGACTTGTTTGAGCGAGAGGTACACAGGCTGCTTTGGGCCCAGATGTGTCTCCTGCCAATTATTTGCACAGCACAGGTCCGGCATGGCACTGGGGACTGGGGGAGATGGGGCACTTCCTTTGTCCCCCAACATTCCATCCAGGAGATGAGCCATGTGCCCGTTTTCTGCAGGAGTCTCTGAGCTTCCCCAAGGTCACCCAGCAAAGAGCTGAGAGCAGACCCAGCCCACACCCTCCCCTCTCCAGTGGCACCTCATGGTGCCTGTCACCTCTTCTCCCCCCGCCCAGGTCACTTGTCTGACTCCAGCAGAGGCCCTCCCGCTAAGGACCCTGCCCACGCCAGCACAGCCCCGTGCGCGAAGGCAGTTCAGACCCAGCAGCCCTGCTCCGTCCGAGCCTCCTTGTCCACAGACATCTGCTCCGGCTTAGCCAGTGACGGAGGCGGAGCGCGTGGCCAAGGTGATTTCCAGCTTGCCTGTCTCCGAGCATGTGCCAGCCACGTAGGGCCTCAGTGGTGTCCCAGGAGCACGCCCATATGTGTAGAGTGGACCAGAGCCGCAGCCAAGGCTGCTGAGCAGCTTGGTAAAGAAAAAAGGGTGGGGGAGAAAAAAAGAAGATATAGTCTGTGGATGCCAAAAATGTCACTGTCCCCCATCACCAGGTCTTGCTGTAAGCTGCTCAGAGGCAGGTGATGGCTTTGCTAGATGGGACTCTGGGAAGTGGCCAGAAATGGAAGGGGTCAGCCCGATGACAGGGAAAGGACAGGGCTTGGCATCTTGCTGTGTTCTGCCGCGCCCGTTCCTAGGCACCGGCCGCCCTGCCCCTGTCCGCTCCCTACAGCGGAGCCCAACGGTGCTAAACACCGGGTCCTTCCAAAGTCCACGGGACGGCTGGGGGACGAGGGCTCAGCTCTCAAGCTGGGAATTTGGCCCTGAGGAGGAAATGCTCTCTCGTCAACGCTGCCGTGGACGGCAGCAGCTGCTCGATAAGGCGCTCTCCTGTCCTCACCATCTCTGTCCAGAGAAATCATGGTGACCGACGCAGGTGCCCCGCCCCTCCCCCCACCTGCCCCTCTCCTCCGGGCCTCTTCTCTTCTGCTCCTACCGTTGCCTCCTTCCCCTCCCATGGTCAGTGGCTTTGGTGCTCGGGCTGGGCTAGGTGGAGCCGTGGATGTTAAGTTACAAGGCTGGTGTGGCTGTTGGTGTGGAGGAGGAATCGCAGCAACCTGTACTTGATGCGTGTCTCTCTGTTTTCTTCCCTTTATATTCATTTGCAGGCTGGACGGTTTACCACCCAACGTCTGAAAGAGGGGCCTATAAGTCTAGTAGCAAGCCTCGTGCTCGATTCCTCAGTGGACCCGTATCTGTGTCCATCTGTCTGTATTTGTTCTTTTGTATTTTCCCACCTCTTGGCCCTTGGTTTGTCCCTTCCCCGCCCCCGTCTTCATTACCTCTCATACATTTCATAGGATGCCTCCCCTACCCCTTGCAGTCACCTCCTCAGTTTGAAAGGTGGACCCCATGAGCCCTTCCCGTTGAACACCACCGTCTGCCCCACCCCCAGCCCCCAGAAGGCCGTGTGCATGCTCTTGGCTGCGCCTGGGCACCAGAAGCACGTGCAGCGGCACCCCCGCCCTGCCACAGGCCCCTCCGCCCCTCACGTGCCAGGGCACTCTGCATTTCTTCCGTCACCTCATTTATTTGATTTATTTTTCTTACGTTGGACGTAGTTTTCTTTTCTGTTGCAATTGTGGCCAGTATACGTGTCTGCTGTCCCCCAGTTCCAGCAACAACAAAAAGATAACCCCAACCTTCTCTAGATGCACGGTGTGTTGCACACGTGTCTAAACTCTGAAGACGTGCATGGAGCAGGCCGGTGCAGTCCTAAAGGTCCCTGGAGGTCGTGACCTCTGCCCAGGGGCTACAGCCCAACAGCCAGCTCTGCGTCTGCCCACTGTCCTCGCCCTGCATGTGGAGATGCTGAGAACCTGCTGCAGGGGCTGGGGTTATAGCTCAGTGGTAGAGCGCTTGCCCAGCATGCGCAAAGCCCTGGGTGCAGTCCCCAGCACCACAGAAAATGAAAGTTACAATTTAAAAAGCACTTGCTCCAGCGAGGGCTTCCTGAGACTCCATACACACCCACACAGGGAAGTCTGATCCCCCGCGCTGCTCCTCACCCCCTCTTCAACTCAGAGACATGAGACTGACATCTGTCCCTCAGCTCTTCCTTGGGAGCCTGCATCCTGCTTGGCCCCTTTTTCTTCTCGACCCAACTGGAGCACTTTGCTGGATGTGCCTTCCTGACACCCCATCCCCACCCCGAAACCTCAGGGATGAAGTCATTGACACAGCTCCTTGACCTCCAACAAACCAAATCCTAGTTCCAGCTTCTCTCACACACCCTAGGACACACCCCAAGTGCCCAGGAGTGCACACCTGCTTGGGCCACACGATGGTGCGGCTTATTTTTAACCCTCATGATGATTGGCAAATGAATCAAAAATTGTGCACTTTTTAGGTTTTTGTCTTTTTTAACAGAAAAATTGAACTTTTTGACAATTGGATTGGAGATGCTGGTTTGGGGCACATGACTTTTTGCTTGTACAATAAAGATACATTGTGCTTGTGGGGACCCAGAGGCCAGGTTTGCAGTAAGTAACCATTGCCATTGCCACCCCATCAGAGGCCCGTACGGATCATCATTTTCCAGGTGGGGACAGGCCGAGGGCACTAGGCCACTGTGGGAATGCCAGTGGCTTCCTGTTGGCCTTTTTTCTGTTTGATGGGCTGCCCTGTTTGAGCCACGGTGGTGCCCAGCTGGCGGCACATCTGTGTGGCTTCTGGTCAGTTGCCGAAGTAAAGGTGGACCTGGTCTGGGAGGCCTCCCTTGTGCATCTCTCCCATCCTTCCGGCAGGCCAGCCCTGTCCCTGTTCCCAGCCTTGTCCTGGCCCTGCTCCCCTGGTGCCTCTCTTGCTGTCCCTGGTACAAATGCAGCTCACACTGGGGTGGTCTCCAGGGTTGAAGGCACCTGGGTATCTGGGTGTCTCTTGTCCCCTGAATGGCTGCCGTTGGTCTTGGGAATCGAGCAGAGCACTCGGTGGCTTTCCCAGTGTGTTGGGTGAAGCAGTGTAGTGACAGTGGTGTGACTGTGCCCCTGAGATTGGCACTGCTTCTCTACGCCAGGTTGTGTTTTTAAAGGGTTTAAAAAGTGAGACAACATGGACAAAGGCCACGGAACAGAGTGTGGAATGTCTGAGGCAGGTGTGGCTGGTCGGCCTCGGGTGTGGTGGCTGCTGCCTGCCCTGGCCTTGAGCATGTGCTAGTGTTTGTCCACAGCCTGCCCCTTTCAGGTACACTTGGCTGTTTCCGTCTTTTCAGATGATCACACAGCCCCATGTACTCCCAGGTAGCTGGGCAGGCAGAGCCCAGATGGGCACCAGCTCTGGGTACTTCTTAGTGTAGAACCTGGTCTGGGAGAGTGCCGGCTCAGCAGCCAGGGTGGGCTGGAGGCCACCAGCCTCCCCTGGTACTCTGCAGGATGTAGCGGAGAGGCCTCCTGGCCGGTGTGCTGCTGGCCCCTGGGTTAAAGAGCTTAAGGCTTCTCGCCAAGCTCTCCATCTGTGTGTCTGCTGGCTCCTGAGTAACCACAGGGGTGACCAAGAGAAGGATGCACTTTGAGATCTGTGAGGACTGAGCACTAAATACAGGGGCTAGAGGGAAGGTCAAAGTCTCAGGAGCACACGAGGCCCAAGGTAGTCAGATTGCATGGGTCTGGAGGCCTGGAGGAGGGATGGGCCCTCCGGGTAGGGGCAGCCTGAGCAAATGGCGAGGAAGGTGCCAGAATGTGCCCAGCTCTGTGGGGTTGTGGGGTCAGGGGTGATGCTATAAGGAGAGGAGGAGCTGAAGCTTAGGGACAGGTGTGGCCGGGGAGGAGGCGTCTGGCCCAGCCCAGCGCTTGCTTGATAAAACCTAGGGAACGTTTCTGTTCACTGCCTTCCTTAGTGTGGGACACCCTCACTTCCTAGAAAAGAAAAGCCTTCAGGACCATAAGATGTGCATTATATTTTAGCACATGGAAAGGTCTTGGCTTCCCTGAAGCTCAGTGAAGATGCTGCCCAGACAGGGTCAGTTGAGGTCAGAGGGTGGGCTGGGGGACCATTTAGGGCAAAGCCAAGTGGAGGAGCAGGTAGATCCAGAGGTGGGTGCTGACCCCAGGAGGAGGAGCAGGGAATAGGCTGCGGTGAGTGGGCAGGCCCTAGGGGAGTGTGGACCCTGTGTCAGACACCCCCGTTGGCACTGGCCCAGTACCCAGCTGCTCACTCACCAGGCCCTTCCTTGTGGTAGCACATCCTTGGTTCTGACTTGGCACTTCCTGGGTAGATCTTGGTGATCTTCTCAGCTTGAGAGTATGGTTCTTGATGTAGAGACAGCCCAAAGGGTGTTTTGTACTTGGACACCAGCACAGGGCATCTGATGCTACTCGGTTGAGTAAGACAGACCCTTTGGAGGTTGTGACAGGGTTGAGGTGCGGTGCCAGGGCCAGCCAGCAGTGAGGAGTCCAGGAGGGCTAACCCTTTGGAGTCTGTGTGGATGGTGCTGCTCCTGCAATTTTTGTGGACTTTGCCAATATTTGATCACTGACATAGAAAAAGCACATGTGAGGAGCTGCTCCAGGCCTGACCCACTTTTTATGCCATCTGTCCCCGTCAGACATCCTCAGCTTTGAACGCTTCGTGCCCGAGGCATCCTCTGTGCCGCCAGCCAAGGTCTGGATGGTGGTGGGTGCCAGGAAGGGGGCTGTCCGCCTGTGAGCAGCATACTTTGTTTCAGAGGACTCTGCAGGGCAGAGCAGGGCTGGGGCTTCACAGGTGTCCCCAGAGACCAAGACAGGGTCTGCTTTCAGCCATCACGCTCTGGCTGGCTGTGTCTGCTCTCCCACTGCTACTTTGGGGACAGGAGCCCATGCGTGTCTATCCTGACTCAGCAAAACGTGGGGGATCTGGTGGGGACTTGTCCATCAGATGCCCTCTAGTGGGCACAAGAAGGGCAGGGCCCAGGGCAGAGATGCTTTGGGGAGGTAGATTCCACTCCACCTAAAAGAGGGAGCTGCTCCCCTGAGAATTGACACCCTGTGCTGAGAGCAGGGGTGTCAAGGGACAGGCAATGAGTTTGTCCAGAGGGTCACAACCATCTGTGCCCCTGTCATCTGGGGACAGGGTTCAGGAAGGCCATGGAGGGCTAGGCCATCTGCATTCTGGTTACTGCAGTTCATGTCAAGGAGGGATATGGAAGGTGGGAGCTATCTGTGTTGTAGCCACCTGGTGCCTGAGTTGAGAAAGGCTGACCAGCAACTGCCCTGTCTAGTGTTTGTCCCACTATGACAACAGCCAGGAATTAGTCCAGGGTGCAGGGCCACCAGCCACATTGAGGGTCACACTGCTGCAGCCGGGGAAGGGGTCCAGATGTGACATATCCCTCTGTCTTAGGCTGTCTGGATGGTTGCAGCCTACACAGAGCTACAACCCCACACAGAACCCTAGGGGACATTGGTGATTTGTTGATCGAACCCTGCATTTTGGGTTTGAGCCCAGCCAGCAGCTACAGACCTCAGGTTCTCTCCCTCACTTAGGAAACAGCCCTTTTGCCTCTGAAAATGCTCCCTCCTCCAGAGGGGATCTGTCTGGACCCCCTGCTCACCTCTCTCCTTCTCGTCTGAACAGTGGGGACTCCAGCAAAGCACCTACCCCCTTTTCTCACAGAGACCACACAGAATGGACTAAAAGAATCAAGTCAAGTGCATTTGAGCCAAGTTGCCAGGCCCAACACACAAAGCCCGGGCTGGGCTCAGGCCTGGGAGCCCGGCTGACATTTGCCTGCTGTCCCTTAAAGTAAAAGGTGCAGCCTTCTTTAGAAGGAAGTCTGAGGTTGCCAGAAGTTGCAGTCCCTGGATATTCTAGAGTCTTGGGAAACAGCGCTAAGCAGGCCTTTGTGAGGAGGGTGTCCCTGAAGGGGAGGGGTGTGAGCTTTGGCAAGGGGGGTCCTACAGGCTGGAGTGTAGATCCTCTCTGTTAGCATGGCTGTGTCAAGTGACCTTGGGGAAGTCTGAGCGCATCCTGGCCAGTCCCAGTTCCCTGGGACACTGTAGGATAAGCCATAATGGCAGCACCTCCTGGCACAGCTCCTGGGCCAGCCCCAGGTGCCCCCACCCCGCCAGGCCCTGCCGGACATTCAGTCGTGATGCCTGCCTGACCAGCACCAGACAGTGGGGCCAGATCCACTTGGTGGTGGTCCAAAAACAAGGCCTCACCCTGCCACTTGGGGAGTGGACTTAGAAAAACGGCAACAGTGTCCTCCCAAGTCAGGGTCAGCCCAGACACGGAGACCCTCCTCCTTTCCTACTTGATGCCCATGCGGCCTCATCCAGGGCAGCCCTCTGGGATCAGGAAGTGGCCTCAGACCTGCGAAACAATGTATCTTTTTGCACTTGCAAAACCTTCAATGGCTTCAGTGGCCAGTTAGCCCAGGCTGTGCCCAGCTCCATTTGCGGACCCCATGGCTGACTTTTAGCGGGTTTTCCTGCCTCGACCCGTGGGGCTCCCGAAAGCCTGGTGACTGAAAGAAAGCCAAGCGGTGTGCTTTGTGGGTTTTTTCTTTTTCTTTTTTTTTTCCTTTTTTCTCTCTCTCCCTCTCTCTCTCTTTTTTTTCCTTGGCTTTTTCTTTTTCTGGAATATGCTTCTAGAGACAAACACTTCTCCCTGAAGCTTGGGGGCTTGCTCTGGCACCTCTGCCTCCTCGGTGAAGCCCGTGAGAGCCTGCACACTAACTCCGGGGATGCCACCCCCAGGCCCCAGGCCGGGTCGGCCCTCCTCTCTGAACTGCTGCCTGTGCCTGTCCCTCCCTGCACACTGACGACTTTGGCTTAAGTGTGGTGGCGTGACCGGTGTGTGCTGTTCTGCCTAACCCTGTGGTCTTGTGTCGTTTGTTTTTCCCTTACAGGGTCAGCCCTGAAGCGCCTCTGCCTAGGCAAAGAACACAGCAGTAGTAATTATCCGGGTTTTTTACCCCCTTTGTCCCCTCTCATCGCATGGGCTTTACTGTGGCTAGTGCGCATCCAGGTGTCCCGCGGCCGGGAGGCGAGGCCTGCTCTGTGCCCGCCCCGCCGGGCGCCCGCTTGGCTTCTGCCTGGCAGGATAGCTGCCCTCAGCTCCCCTGCGTGTCTCCATGGCTCCTAGAGCTTGTGCGGTCTCGCCAGTTCACATCTAACAGGCTTGTCCTTCTCCAGAATGTCCACAAATTACCCATCATTAATTGGCTCCTTTTCCAAAACCGTAGGAATCAGTATTTCCTTGAAGTGCTAAAGATGAGTGCTCCCCCGAGGAGAGATACCAGGACTGAATGGGTATTCGTCTACCTGGGCCACTCACACCTCTCTCTCTCTCTCTCTCTCTCTCTCTCTCTCTATCTCTATCTCTATCTATCTCTCCCCTTCTCCTTTTTTATTTTATTTTTTTTAAGTTTTCTTTCATCTTTTCTGGCTGAAATTTTCATGTAGAAATAGCTTCATGTGTGTGAAATCTCATCACTAATTTTCGACTGTTTGTGTCCGTGCTCTGTCATTGCTAGCCACTAAAGTACACTGTATTTAGGAACAGCTTGTTTGAAGAGATGGTCATTACCTATTTTTTTTTTTTTTTTGGTGGGGGAGAGGGGTTGTTTTATTTTATAGCACAGAAAGATTTTTAAATTGGCTTATCGGAAGTTGCCAACTAGAAATTATGTGTGAAGGGGGGAAAAGGGAGGCGAAAGTTTAAAAACTTAAAAAGTCCAACATTGATAAAATTTAAAAAAAAAAAAAATCTTTCCAGGAAGCAGCCAAGCTCTCTGGTTAGCAGAGAGGCTCCTGGTTCCCCCTGGCTCATAGCATCACCCCGACTGTGGCTTGGAGCATGGGGCACCCGTGTCAGGGAGCTCTGGGTATTAGTGCCTTTTATTCCTCCCTTCTTCAAATGCTCTGGTAAGGAAAGTTACCATTTCTTTTTTTTTAATCCCAAACAACCAAACCATTAAAATTCACAGGAATGCAAAAAATGCGGCCTGTGTAGGGGTCACTTTAGGGTGGCAATGGATACAGATGCCCGGCCTTCTGCCAAGTCTTCCAGCCTCCCCCCTGTGTCCTCCCGTTACACTGAGGACACTGAGGCCAGGAGCCCAAGAATCTGACCCTAGCTTCTGTGACCCTAGCTCCTGTGACACTAAAGCTTACGTGTCTGGTTGTGCTAGGAATTTCCCACACTCTCACATGTGAGCCTAGTGGGATGGGCATCGGTGGTCACAGAGTAACCTCTGAGTGGAAGCTGCCAGCTTTGCGGGGGCCTGTCCCCTCGCCTGGCTTATGGGATTGGTGACGGCTGCCTGTCTCAGCCAGGTCCCTCAATTTATGGAATTGCCCCACCATGTCTAAAACTGGGCAACGAGGCCCCTTGATCCAGACCGCCTCTTGAAGCAAGGTGTTGCCCGACTGAAGTGAGGCCGTTACCTGGGCCTTCACGTAAGAATGATTGCAGCCAGCCCCCCAGTGGTGCTGGGCGTGTGTGTGGCGTCACCAATCCTGGCCTGTATGTGACTCCCCAGGGTCCTCCACCAGCAGCCTGGCCCCAGGCCCCGAGCCGGGTCCCCAGTCCACCCTGCACGTCCAGGCGCAGGTCAACAACAGCAACAACAAGAAAGGCACCTTCACGGACGACCTGCACAAACTGGTGGACCAGTGGACGACCAAGACGGTGGGGGCGGCACAACTGAAGCCGACGCTCAACCAGCTGAAGCAGACGCAGAAGCTGCACGACATGGAGGCCCCCGGCGAGGCGCGGGCTGTGAGTGCAGGGCTGGTGCGGGCCCTCCCGGGACAGGGGCGTGTGACAGGGCGATGGCAGCCGTGCCTAGTAGGTGCTAGCCGTGCCTCCTATGTGTCAGATGCGCATCGTGTTAAGCACTTGGCTCTTGTGAGCCAGAAGTTAGGCTTCCCCTTTTACAGGTCAGGAGGTAAGTGACTGGCCTGTGGTCCTGTGGTCACACGTGGAAGGGACAGGCTGGGCTGGGGCTGGACTCCTGAGCATGGCTGCAGGAGCAGCCTCAGCCTGGCCAGCCTAAGCCCCCTGCCCCCAGCCTAGAGCTGGTGGGTGTGGCCTCACCTCAGCAGCCTGACCTCCACCTGCATTCTGCCCATCCCAGGCTGGAGGAGGGGGCAAGTATGCACACCATCCTTGAGTGACAGCCAGCATTAGACCTTAGCTCACATGCACCCAGGCCAACTTGGGGCAGGGCATGGAGTCACTCTCTGAGGTCTTGGCATGTGATACATTTTGGGGTGAGGACTAGTTGGAGGAGGATTTCCTCTCTTCCAGTTTTTGCGAGGAGTTTGTTAAGGTTGGTGTTATTTCTACCTTAAATGTTTGGGCTGCAGTATTTTGTTGCTGTTTTAGTGTAGGAAACACCCCTCTAGGAACCTGTGCTTTGAAAAAATTTAAACACACAGAACCATTGTAAAGTCTGTGGTGAACGCCCACCTGCCACCACTCACACTCTGATTGACATTTTGCTGTATTTACCACATATCTGTCCATCCGTTGAGGGTGAGGTTTGTGTTACGGATCCAGGGTTTTCTACAGTTTTAATGCCATTTAGATTTTCTATTTCTTCTTGGCAGTCTTGCTTTCCTGGCAAATTTCTACCTTTCCACTAAATTTATCTAAATTTTCAAATCAATTGCCATGGAATTGATGATAATATCTGTTGTTTTTACAGTTTGCAAGATTTACAGTGATGCCCTGTTTTTAATTCCTGATATTGGTGATTTCTGCTTGCTCTTGTGCGATCTCGATCTCTCTCTCTCTCTCTTTCTCTCTCTCTCTCTCTCTGCCTCCTCCTTCTCTTTCCTCTTTCTTTATCTCCTTAGAGAGCTCATTTTATCTTTGATGTTATTCGTTATTACAAGCTTCATTGATTTCTTCCTTATACATTATTTTTTATTTCTGTCTCTGGCCTTATTCCATTCTAGAAATCTTAAGATGTATAGTTTGTTGATTTCTAGCCTTCCTTTGATAATGTAGGCATCCAAGGCTATAAAAATTCCCTCTAATGGTTTGGCTGCATCCCTAAAGTTTTGATATGTACCATTTTCACTAACCTTCATTCCAAAATAGTTTCTCATTTCCACTGTGATCTAAGTGTGGGTAATTATTTTCTAACAACCTTCTTGCCAGTCTTTTCTAGTTTAGCTATGCTCTGAGATGTGCTTCCAGTTCTTTGAAGTTTTCTGAGACTTGCGTTTGATCCACGTTGTCAACCTTTGTCTCTGTCCCTCGTACACTTGAGCTGGATCTGTTTCTTTCCCTCTCCACATCCACACCCCCCAGGCTGCACTACCCTTATTTCTTTTCTGAATGGCAGCAAAGCCCTTGGGACCAGGCTCTCTATCAGTTCCACCCCTCTAATCCATTTTCTGTGGAATCACATTCTAGGACAAAGTGGGTGATTCTGAATAGGTTCCAGGGCCTGGAGGGGTCTGCACCTGAGCCTGAGCAGGCCCAGCTCTGGACTCCAGTCACATCAGCTAATCCTGCTGGTCAAACACTCTGCATTCTTAATACGTTTTTTTAAAATTGTGATAAAATATATTTAACATAAAATCTACCACTTTTACCATTTTCAAGTGGATGAAGGGTTTCAGTGGTATTAAGTCCATTCATATTGTTGTACAATGTCGCCTTCCATCCACAGAACATTTCCATCTTCTCAAACAGAAATTCTGTCCCCATTGGAACCCTAACTCCCCATTTCCTCTCCCCGGTCCCTGGCACCTGCCTTTCTAGTTTCTGAGTTTGACTATGTTTGGGACCTTCCATGAGTGGAATCATACAATACGTGGTCTTTGGTGACTGGCTTATTTCACTTAGCACACTTTCAAGGTCCATCTGCACTGTGGCATATATCAGAACTCCATCCCTTTTTTCCCCATTATTGTATTGTGGCAAAGCTCACGTAACATAAAATTGACCATCTTAAACATTTTTTTAAACATTTATTTTTTAGTTGTAGGTGGACACAATACCTTTATTCCATTTTTAGGTAGTGCTGAGGATCAAACCCAATGGCCCACGCATGCTAGGTGAGCGCTCTCCCTCTGAGCCACAATCCCAGCCCTTCCAACTTAAACATTTTTAAGTACGCACTTCAGTGGTGCAACCATCACTATCATCTTTCATCTCCAGAATTCTTTTCATCTTCCAAAACGGAAATTCTGTCCCTGTTAAACAATAGCTCTTCGTTGCTCCCTTCCCTACCCCTGGAAACTACCTTTCTGCTTTTTGTCTGTTGACTCCTCTAGGTAGCTCCTGTGAGTGGAATCATACAGCATTTGTCTAACTGGCTTATTTCACCTAGCATGACGTTCTCAAGGGTCATCAGTGGTGTAGCATGTGTCTCAATTTCCTTCCTTTTTGTCTGTCCATTCATCCAAGCACTGCCATTGCTTCTGCATGTTAGCTCTTGTGAATAATGCTGGGGTGAACAAATACCCCTTCTGATCCCTGCTTTTGATTGTTTCAAGTATATACCCAAAAGGAGAATTGCTGGATCATATGGTAACTCTATTTTTAATTTTTTGAGGAGCCTCCATACTGTTTTCAACAGCAGCTACACTATTTTACATTCCCAGCAACAGTGCAGAAGGATTCAGTTTTCCCACATCTCAACCAACAGTAATTATTTTCTGTTTTTTGTTTGTTTGGTTTTGATAGTGGTCTTCCTGAGAGGTGGTATCTTGTGGTTTTGCATCTATTTCTGTGCTTAATAGCCATTCATAACATCTTCTTTGGAGAAATGTCTATTTGAATCCTTTGCTCATTTTCAAATGGGGTGGTTTGGTTTCTTGTTATAGTTTTAAGAATCATCCATGTATTCTGGACATTAATTCCCTATGAGATAGGAGATTTGCAAATATTTTCTCCCATTCTGTCCCTTTTCTTTTTACTCTGGTGATAGTATCTTTTAATACATAGAAGTTTTTACATTTGTCTTTTTTTTTTTTCTTTTGTTTCCTGTTACCTTTGGGGACATATCTAAGAAATCATCATCACATTTAACATCACGAAGTTTTCCCTTCATGATTTCTCCTAAGAGTTTTTTAGTTTCAAATTTACATTTAGATCTTTGCTCCATGTGAGTTAATTTTTGGCTATGGCATTAGGTAAGGATCCAGCTTCATCGTTTTGCACATGGAGATCATTTTCCCTGAAGCATGTTTGAAAAGACTTTCATTTCCTCACTGAATTGGCTTATTATTATGCTTGTCATTACATTTTAACATTTTAAGAACACTATCTTACAATTCTTTTTTTTTAATATTTTTTAGTTGTCAATGGACCTTTATTTTATTTAGTGGTGCTGAGAATCGAACTCAGTGCCTCACACATGCTAGTCAAGCACTCTACCACTGAGCCACAGCCCAGCCCCAGTCTTACAATCCTTGAACATGGGATTTCTTTCCATTTTTATGTCTTCTTTAATCTCTTGAACTTCATTCCCCTTTTTTGTTAATACTATTTCATTTTATGGGTACGCCACATAATGTTCATACATTCATTAAGTGATGGACACATGAGTTATTTAATGCTACTGAGAACACTGGTATACACAGTGTACTCCCTGCTTTCAGTTCTTTGGAGTGTGTACCCTGAGGTGGAAGAGCTACATCACCTGGTGATCCTATGTGCAGCTTGTCTTTCTCTATCCCTTTACTCTCAGCTTCTTTGTGTCTTTATATCTAAAGTGAGTCTTTCATAGGCAGGTATAAACTTGCCATGGCCTTTTATTCGTTCTGCCAATGTCTTCTTGTTCATTGTAGATTTAATCCTTTTGCATTTAAAGTAAATATAAATAAGAGTTCACCTTTTAACTACTTGTTTTCTGGATGTCTATAGGTTTTCACTCTTTAATCTTCCATTGGTGCCCTTTTGAAAAGTTAATGGTTTGTTGTTGTTGTATACCATTTTTATTCCCTTCCTGTTTATCTGTCTCTATATATTTTATTTTCTTAGTGGCTACCTTAGGGTTTTCAATGAGCATCTTGACCTTATTACAACCCATTTTTTAAAAATGTTTTTTTAGGTGTCAGTGGACCTTTTTTTTTTTTTTTTGGTTTATTTATATGATGCTGAGAATTCAACCCAGTGTTTCACACATGCTAGGCAAGTGCTCTACCACTGAACTACTTCCCCGGCCCTTACAACCTGTTTTGAATAATGCCAAATTAGCAGGCTGTGTTGGTGCATGCCTATAATTCCAGCAGCTCTGGAGGCCGAGGCAGGAGTATTGCAAGTTCAAAGCCAGCCTCAGCAAAAGCAAGGCGCTAAGCAACTCAGTGAGACCCTGTCACTAAATAAAATACAAAATAGGACTGGGAATGTGGCTCAGGAGTCAAGTGCCCCTGAGTTCAATCCCCTGTACCAAAAAAAAAAAAAAAGGATAATGTCAAATTGGTTTCAGTAGCCTACTAACTCTGCTTCTGACATCTCCATCTCTTGCCCTTTATATTGTTTTTGTATAGACTGTATCTAATACATCATATGCCCATTAAAATCTATTTGTAACTATTGTATGATGTATTTGCTTTTTAATTCATATGGGGAAAAGAGGAGAGAAACTAAAAATATAATAATACTCATTTATTGTCTTATGTGACTATTTCTTCCTAAGGCTTTGCATTACTGTCTATTGTCACTTCATTTTAGCTTAGAGGACTCCCTTTTATATTTCTTGTGGGAAATATCTATTAGTAACAACATTTATTAGCTTTTGTTTTTCCAGAAGGCTTAATTTCTCTTTTACTAGTGAAGGATTGTTTTTCTGGATGTAGACTTCTTGGATGACAGTTTGTTCTTCCTGCGCTAAATACATCATCCCTCTGTGTCTGACCCCCGGGGTTTCTGTTAAGAAACCAACTGTCAGGCTTATTGAGGATCCCTCATAAGAGACACTTCGCTTCTCTCTTGCTGCTTTCAAGATTTTCTATTTCTCTTTGGCTTTTGATAATTTGACTATGATATATATCTCAGTGTGGATCTCTCTAATTTGTCCTGCTTGGAGTTCATGAGCTTTTGAGATGTGTAGATTCATGTTTCATGCAATTTGGGAGTTTTTTGGGCTATTACTTCTTCAAATATGGTTTTTGCACACCTCTTTCTCTCTTCTTCTATGACTCCCCTAAGGCAGTAATTGGTCCACTTAGTGGAGCTCCCCTTAAGACCTCTTAGGCTCTGTTCACTTTTCTTCATTCTTTTTCTGTTTATGTTCCTTAAACCTGGTCATTTCAATGGCAGTATCTCAAGCTTGATGGTTCTTTTTTCTCTACCTCAAATTCTGTTCTGCCTCTCCAGTGAATTTTAAAATTTCATTTATGCTCTTTAGCTATTATATTTCTATTTAAGTCCTTTTATAATTTCTATCTGTTGATATACTCATTTTGTTTACATATAATTTTCCTGTTTCCTTCAGTTCTCTGCCAGTGGTTTCCTTTATCTCTTTCAACATATTTAATATAGTTCATTTAAAGTCTTTGTCTAGTGAGTTCAACCTCCTCAGGGACAGTTTCCATCAGTTAATGTTTTTCTTCTGAGTGGAACATTGTTTCCTGATTTCTTTTCTTTTAGCTCACTAAATTTCCCTTTGTGCCTAAACTAGTAAACCTATCCATTGAGCTTTAATTTTGGTTATTGCCTCTTTCCATTGAAGAGCTTCTATTTGCTTCCACCCAGACACACACACACACACACACACACACACACACCCCTGCTATTTCATTTTTTTTTTTTAAATTTCCAATTCCGACAAAATTCTCAATCTTGTAATCTTCTTCACATTATAATTTATGGTTTCTGCTTTCTCTTTTCCCTATAGTGCCTTGGTCTTTTCTTTTGTGTATTTAAATATTATATATGTAGGACATTGTATTTGAAAATTTATTTGCAAAAAGAATTTGAGGCAGGGGCTGGGGATGTGGCTCAAGCGGTAGTGCGCTTGCCTGGCATGCGTGCGGCCCGGGTTCGATCCTCAGCACCACATACAAACAAAGATGTTGTATCCGCCGAAAAACTAAAAAATAAATATTAAAATTCTAAAAAAAAAAAAGAATTTGAGGCATAACAGTAGCTTTCTCATTATCATTTTAATTTCCCCTTGAGTACCTTTTCATATTCTTAGCAGCTATTTTCTGTAAAGTACCTTGGTCAAGGTTATTAACCGCTTAAACATTTACTTGCTTTTCTTTTTTATTGATTTGTGGGAGTTCATTATATCTTTTGTCATACATGTTGTGGATTTGTTCTGCCAATATAGGTGGTTGTTTTTTTTTTTTTTTTTCAATTTGTTTTGGCCAAGGTGAAGTGGAAGTTTTAATTTTTTTTTCTAGAAGCTTCATAGTTTTAGCTATTGCATGTAGGCCTGTGAGTCATTAAAAATCACAAGTGTATTTTGGTTTGGTTTGGTTTGGTTTGGTACCAGGGATTGAACTCAGGGCACTTAACCCTGAGCCACATCCCCAGCCCATTTTTTAAAAAATATTTAGTTTTTAGTTATAGGTGGACATGATATCTTTATTTTATTTTTATGTGGTGCTGAGGATTGAACCCAGTGCCTCATGCATGCTAGATGAGCATTCTACCACTGAGCCACAACCCCAGCACCCCTAGCCCATTTAAAAAAAAAATTATTATTTTTTTTAATTTTGAGACAGGGCCTCACTAAGTTGCTCAGGGCCTCACTATTGTTGTTGAGGCTGGCTTTGAATCTGCAATCCTCCTGCCTTAGCCTCCTGAGCTACTGGAATTCCAGATTTGTGCCACTGTACGCAGCTGGAATGTGTCAATCTGTGTGTTTTCCTACATGCCTATCTGCTGATTTAGCACTTTTCTTTCCAGATGGAATTGCAGACATTTGTCAAAATGCCATATATGTGTAGGTCCTTTGCCGAACTTGTGCTTTTGTTCCCTTTAACAATTTTCTTGCCTTTATGGCAGTACTACACTCTCTTACTGAATTTTAACTTTATAGTAAGTTTAATGGCTGGTAGGACAAGACCTCCAGTGTTGATCTTCTTTAAGATGTCTTGATTTTCTTTGATCCTTAATGTTTGAATGTATGCTTTAAATAACCCACTGGGGTTTTGGTTGGAAGTGTACAAGTCTGTTGATCAACTTGGTGAGATTTGACATAATAAACATGTTGAGTAAACTTGGCAGCTATTTATTTACATCTTTTTAAAATTTCTCTTCAGTGTGAAGATATTATACATCTCTCATTAGATTTATCCCAGGGTAACTGATATTTGCAATGCTGTTAGAAATTGCATTGTTCTTTAAATTTCATGTTCGAGTTGTGTCTTGCTCGTGTGTAGAAATATGGTTGCTTTTTGTACCCGGTAGCCTGCAGTCTTGCTGGATTTGCTTATTAGTTTGAGAAGTTGGTTTGGCTATTCTTGTGGGTTTTCTGTGTACACAATCTTGTCATCTGCAGATAAGATAGTTTTCCTTTTTCTTGCCTTGACTGGGCACGCCCCCCAAGCCAAGCATGGGGGACTTGCAGGAAGCAGTCAGCATTAAACCAGCAGCAGGACTTGGCTCCAGTTCCATAGAGGCTCCTCGCAGGTTGCTGAGCAGACCTCCCACAAGGCATGTGGAAGGTGGTGGTACCCTCCACGTCCGTGGAGACCATCCAGTTGGTTTGATTTTGGTGTTTGTCTGTTGTTTGGGTTTGGTTTTTCATGCTGAGGATGGAACCCAGGGCCTCAGGCATGCCCTGTGAGCGCTCTGCCACTAAGCTGCAATCTTCAGCCCTTCCCTTGGGTTCTTACTGGACTGAGGTGGAGTGAGTCCCAGTGGGTCAGTGGTCTGGCATTCCCCACCTGGTTATGAAGTTTTGTCATATAAAACAGTTGATTTATTCAATTTGCTAGCTTTTTGGTTAGGATATAAAGGCTGTTCACCCTGGATCTCCTTTTTTGAGATAGTCTTGCCGGGTTTCTGTCTCACAAGGTGTTGGTCTTAGGGCGCCAGCGGCTCCTGTCCCTGTCTTTTAAGCCTTCTACCCTGGACAGAGAGTGCAGAGGACTGCCCTCGCCAACCCTCCTGCACACTTGTTCTGCCCCCGCGCCCACTGGAGTGCCTGCTCCCGCACAGCTCCTGGGCTGTTCTAGTTTCTGGTAACATCACTGACCAGTCTGGTGGGACACCATGGTACCCACTGGTTGGGAGAGTGTGCATTGCTTATGTGCCCTTAGGGCTTGCGGGCCCGTGGGTTCTACTCCAAGGCCCACTGTGGCCCATGGACAACCAGAGCTTGTGTCCTGGAGATGGCCAGGATGCAGCCTTGGGAAGTGAGGAGGGAGAGCAGCTGCTTCCCAGCCCTTGTCATTCTGTCATTCTGGTGTCATCTTTAGAGGGTGCCCATCTATGGCAAGCCCAGGGATCGCTCTTTCCTAGGACTGAGATACTTCAGGAACCACCAGGCCACTAGAGGAATGCAGCTGATCCCAGCCCCGTGCACCTCCCTCTTCTTGTCTTCTTTAGATGGCCACACCTCGAGCAGGAATGGGGACGCCGTGTCTGGCCCCAGTGCCCGGCCCTCTGTGCACCACGGCCATCCCTGGAGCCGCCCCGGTCTTGCCTGTGCCCACACCAGGTACTGCCCACTCCAGCCTTCCAGCCCCACCCTATGCACTGCCTCTGGGTCAGTATGGAGGCCTGCTTCCAGCTCCAGTGTCCTGGGGGCCTTGGGCAGCCCAGAGGGGCCCGCCGGGGGCTTGGGGCAGCTGGAGCCCTGCCCAGGTGCCTGTGCTGCCAGTGTTCCTGGGGCCACCTGCTGTCGGCACACCTGGCCCCTGGCTGCACATCACTTAGCCCTCTGCCCGGCCACTGGCCAGGTGGAGCACTCTGGACCCTTGGAGGAATCCTGTTGTGTTTTGGCCTCTGGGTGCCCCCACCACTGTGGGCACAGGCCCAGCCTCCAGGGGGGCACTCGTGGGTGGCAGGACTCTCTTCCCCACTGCTTCAGACCCCATTCGCTCTTAGGTCCCCACGGGCTGCACTCACCGTGTTCACACCCACACTGTCTGTCCCTGAGCTGAAGGTTAGAGATCCGCCTTCGCCCTACAGAAGTGCAGTGCCTTGGATTCCCGTCTTCCCTTCCCTGATGGAAGAGATGTTGGGGGAAAACCCATTTATCAAAAAAGGTGTATTTCATTTACCTTTGGCTTCTGAGATCGCTACCGTGTTCAGATGAAGACATATGACTGGCTTACGAAGCTGAAGCAGAAGCCTTTAGTTTTCTGTTGTAAATTCCTTTTTTTATAAGAAAATTGAATTAATGACCTTGAATATTGAGGAGCTGCAAATGATAGGTCCTCTGTAGCGGGAAGTCTCCCTGGGCTCATTCAGTGACAGAGGGACGGTCAGGCAGGGAATGTTCATGGAAGCTGGTCTCTCAGTAAGGAATGTCAGCAACCTTGACCACAAGGAACCTGCCAGAAAACACTAACTGAGCAAATGCCCTGGTAGCCTGCAGGCTGTCCTACCTACAGAGGGCAACCACCACCCCTCGGCTCAGGGCTTCCCCGCCCACTTTTCTTTCCTTTTCCATGATTTTCATGGAGGCTGTGATCTGTCCACTCTGACCTCCAAATCCCTCTCCAGGACAGCCCGAGTCCAGCCTGCTCAGGGGAGCATCCTCTGGAGGTTTCAGTGGGACTCCCAGGTGGGAGGTGAAAGCCCCCCCCCCCCGTCCCCTGGGCAGACATTTTCCACTTTCTGCTGGAAGACAGGCTGCCTGGAGCTGCCCCATGTGAATCGTGTGGTTCTGCTGTTCTTACTAGAACCAGCTGGATTATCTTGGTTTAATATACCATTCCATCAATTCAGTTAGATCTGAATTTCCTAGGGGACTGTGCAGAATCTTCTGCCCGGACATAACACCGCAGTTGGAGATTTCTGTTCTCTGTGTCTGGTCCGAGAATCGCATGGGCCTCTTAGTGAAGTGGAGGCTGCCCTCCACCGCCCTCCCACCATCCCCCTCTCTCGCGCCTGAGTCCTTTCCTCCTACAACGACAGTGGTGGCACGGGATCCCCAAGAGCTTGTACATGTGAAGGACAAAAATAAACATTTTTGCTTGAAAACACTGTGAAACACATCTGTTTCTTACCCTCTGTCCACACACAGGCCAAACTGGCCATAGAGGGCAGGGACAGGTGGCCCAGGAGGGCCTGACCTGGGCTCTGCCTTGAGCCTGAAGCCCCCCTGCCCAAGCTCTGGAGGAGGGTGCTGATGCAGTTGGGAGACTGAGAGCAAGGCCCCCAGCGGGGTCAGCTGCCCCTACCACTGCTGCTGCCTGATGCAGCCTGGGCCCTGAGGTCACTGGGCTCTGCTGGCCCTAGGCCTGGATCAAGCTGTTAGCTGGGCCACCATCACTCTGCTTCTGAGTCACCTGTAGAAGTACAGACAGAGGTCCTATAGGTGCTGGCCCCAGAAAGCCATGCTCATGGACTGTGGTCCCAAGCCCCCATTTCTCTTCCTGGTGGACTGAACTCAGGGCAGACAGGGGCTCTGCTTCAGGCTCATGGGCTTATGGAGAACAGGCTTGGGGCTAGGTAACATGGGTTACATGAGGGGCCAGCCTTCCTGATAGGCCTGGGGAGAAGACCTGCCCTGTGTGGTCTCAGCTGGCCCTCTCTCAGTGGCCTTGTGCTAAATGGCTTTTTTCCCCCACCTTTGCTACACAGTTGGACCTGATCCTGACCAACTGAGGTCTGCAGCATTTCTGGGCTCTTCCAGTTAGTGGGGACCGCCTCTGCTGCCCTGCTGCGTTCCCACCGAGATGCAGCACCAGGCCTCGTGCCTCTGCTTAGGGGACAAGGGAAGCCCTGTCCCAGACCCAGCGCAGAGCAGAGGGTAACACACATGGTTGGGAGGTCATTTCATGTGCCTAGATAGTCACAGGAAGATACCTAGGCCACACGCCACCAGGACTCTGCACGGGGCATGACCATTGTCAGGCTGGCCCCAATCCAGCTTTGCCATTCCACCTTCAATTCAGCAGCCCCCAGGAGAGTGGGGCCAGGTGCCCCAGGGCAGAGCCACACTCAAGGGCATCAGGGCCTGGCCCTCAGTAAAAGGCCAACACCTCAGAGGCCTGTAACGAGCTGTGGTGGTTTTGTTTTCTAGATCCTGAGAGTGAAAAACCTGACTGACCCAGCCCAGATGCCGGGCCCACCACGCATCGTCTAAGTGAAGAAGTGACAGACCTTCAGGGCCAGCCCACTCCTCGAGTCCAGTTCACGCTGTTTTGTAACCACTTTCTAAGCATTTTTTATTCACAATTGGAAACACAAATGTAATGCAAGAATAAAAAATATTTTGGGGGAGAAAGGACTTTGGTTTTTCAAACTTCTCCTTTCTGGTAGCCCCTTGGCAGACATGTGATGCCAACGCAGGGGTGAAGACACAGGGAAGTCCTCATTCCCAGGAGCCTGGCATGCCCTGACAGCCTGTCCTCTGCAGGACTTTGGGGGTTCATCTCTAAGCTCTCCCTCCTAGTCACAGGCTTGGGGTCCCCTTTGCTCACATTACTCCATGGAGGGTAGACACACACACACACACACACACACACACACACACACACACACACACCAGTGGCACAGGCACAAGGGCTGGGGTAGAATTCTAGGGTCCCATGCATCAAAACTGCATCTTGACGTTCATTAGTTTTCCTCCAGTGATGGACGTGGAGTCGTTGGCAGTCCCCAGGCTTCATCACTGCTAGAGACCCCGAGACAGCCATCACATGGGTGACTGCCAGCATCCCAAAAGGTTGCATCCATCACAACAAAATGCCCAGCCCCTGGAATTTAAAAGTGCATCTCCTTAAAGAGCTGGTCAATTCTCTAGGACTTGGGAAAACCCAGCAACTCTTGGGGAAGTGAGTATTTCCTGGGGATTCCAAGGTCATACAATGCCACAATTGTGTCTGGAGCTCACAGTCTGAGGCCCTAACATGAGAGCCCAGTCTTGACTTATGTTGTTTCTTTAGGAAACAAGAACATGGTGTTTTAGTTAACTTGGGCTGCTGAACAAAATACCATAGACTGGTTAGCTTAGACAATAGAAATTCATTTCTCACAGTTCCAGAGGCTGGGCAGTCCAAGACCACGCTGACTGAATGGTAGGTTTTATTTTGAGGGCTCTTCTCTTGATGTGGGTAGCTGCCATCTTGCTGCATGCCTGCTTGAGCTCTGGGTGCATGGAGAGACACCTCTGCTTCTCTTCTTATAAGATACCAATCTTATCAGATTGGGCCCCACTCCTGTGGTTGCATTTAACCTTATTTAGGCCCTGTCTCCAGAGAGATTCACAGGAAGGGTTAGGGCTTCAATGTATGAGTGATGGGGATACGAACATTCAGTGCACAGTGCATGGCTTATTAAAGAGTTCTGCTCATGGTCCATTTCTTAAGTAGGAACTAGCTATACTTGTTTCTACTTGCACATGCTTAACTTTAAAACTAAAGTCAGTAGCCTGGGGGGACGGTGGGAGAGGAATCAAGACATCTTTGTGGCAGAAAAATTAAAGATAGAAATAAACCTGCTGCCTTCTTTCCTGGGCCCCTCTTAAGCTCATGAGATGGATCCCATGCAGCCCTTCCAGCCCAAAAACATCAGAATCATGGACTCCAGAGGACAGTGGCCAGGAGTGACCACACCAGGCCATCTGCACAAGAACTGGCCAGACAGACAAATGCCAAGGGATACAGAGTTCTTGGTTAGAACTCAAGCACACAGAACACAGAAGAACAAGGAGAACAAAGAAAGAACAGATGAAATAAATAAAAATCAAATAGCAAGAGGATAGACTTAAACCTAACTATATTTGGTGATGGTATATAAATGGTAGAATGACTTTAGTTCAAAGAAGTTGTCAGCCTGGCACAGTGGTGCATGCCTTGTAATCCCAGCGACTCAGGAGGCTGAGACATGAGGATCTCAACTTCAAGGCCAGGTTCAGCAACTTAGCAAGGCCCTGTCTCAAAACCTTTTTTTTTAAAAAAAGGGCTGGAGATGTGGCTCAGTGATAAAGCACCCCTGAATTAGATTCCCACTACCAACCAAAAAAAGAAGAAGAAATTGTCAGATGTGACTTAATGAACAGTAAAATTGAAGTATACATAGGCTGCCTCCAATAAGCATACCTTAAATATAGGAATACAGGATAAGGTAAAACCATGGACAAAGATATACTATCCTAACATTAATCAAAGAAAAGATGAAGTAGCTCCGTTAAAGTCAAACTATGTAGGTTTCAGAGCAAAGTTTATTACCAGGGCAAAGAGGATCATTTCATATCGATAATAGGATCAACTCATCAAGAAAACATACAATTCTAAATGTTTGTGTACTTAATAATAGCTTCAAAAATATCTGAGGAAAATTGATAGAACTGCTAAGAAAAATAAACCATAATTATACTTCAATATCCATCTCAGTGATTGACAGCCCCAGTAGACACACAAGAGTCTGGCTCCAATATTTTGCTGTTTGACCACTGACAGCTTTTAAGCCACCTGTCTGTCTGTCTCTCCCCACCCCACTCCCCGCCCCGCTTTCTGTTCCACATCCGAACAAGCTGAGAAGAAAGCCTGCGTGCTCTTTCCTTTGGCACCAGTCCATGAACTACTTCATACCATGAGTCCCCAGTCACCTACCCCGACCCACACAGGTACCTCAACGTGCCTCACCCCTGACCACTATGAAAGCCCCAACTCGGTCTCCCTCCCTTATTTCCTCAACCCATTTTGGACCTTCTTGGGTGGAGATCTATCCCGTAAGTGACCATAATAAATAATCACTGGGAATATAGAAAACTTGATGTCAACCAACTTGGCCTGGTTGACAATTTCAAGAATGTTCCACCCACAGCAGAATGCATTCTTTTCATATGCACGTAGTTTGTGTACCAAAGTAGACTATATTCTGGGTAAGAAAAATGAGTGACAATAAATTTTAAAGGATTCAAGAAACAAAATGTTCTCTGACCACAATGGGATTAAATTTGAAATCAATAACACTCCACTGGAGAATACCTGAATGTTTGGAAATGAAATAACACCCACGATTTGAAGAAGAAATCAAAAAAGAAATTAGAAAAAGAAGTTTGAATGAAAATGGGAAAAAAAAAACTATCAAATGTCTGGAATAGTGCTAAAGGAGATTCATAGCATGACGAGCCTATTTTGGAAAGGAAGGAAAGTTCAGTCGATGACCTCATCTTCCACTTTAAGAAGCTAGCCAAAGAGAAATGAAATCCAAAGCAGACGATATTGGGCAGTAAAAGTCAATAGAACAGAAAAACAATAAGAATATCAATGACACAAAAAAATTGGCACTGAAGAAATAATAAAACTGAAAACCACTAGTCAGATGGGTCAGGAGAAGAGAGAAGGCAAAAGGATACATATTACAAGGGAGGCTAGATCAAGACCGTCCACAGATATTAAAAAAGAATTAGAAGGGAATACTATGAGAACCACATGCCAATAAATTTGAGAGCTTAGATGAAATGTGCAAATTACTTTAAAGACACAAATTACCGAAGCTTAGTCAAGAAGCAGATCATTTGATTAATGAGCTAATTAATCATTTGATTAGCTCTATGTCTATGAAATAAAATTTAAAAAAAATTTATCCTTTAGTTATAGTCGGACACAATACCTTTATTTATTTATTATGTGGTGCTGAGGATCGAATCCAGGGACTCGCACGTGCTAGGTGAGTGCTCTATTGCTGAGCCACAACCCCAGCCCGAAATAAACTTATTTTGTAGTTAAAAACCATCCCACAATAATGGAAGGACAGAAACTAATCTGACCTAACTTCCCAGTATACATATGTGACTGTACCACAGTGAATCTCACCATCATGTAAAGCTACAAGACACTAATTAAAAAAAAAAAAAACTATGAATAAATAGATCAGTAGAGTAGATGATACGGAGGAAAGGACCAAAAGTACTGGGGACTGAATTAGAGCAAATTATATTCCATAATTTTATAATTATGTCAAGATGAATCCTAATGTTGAGTATAACTCCATTTTAAAAATTCCATAAAGAAAGCTCCAAGTGTGGATGGCTTCTTTGGTGAATTCCCTATATCTTTAAAGAAGAAACAATGCCAATTCTGTATAAACTCTTTCAGATAATTCTGCTGCCTTCATTCTATGACAAAGACATTTCAAGGGAGTGAAGTGGGGGGACAAGTCCCAGAGCCCAATGTCCCTCACAAACCTAGATTTTAAAATTCTAAACAAAAATATTAGCAAATTGAAGCAACAATACATGAAAAGGTCCATACCTCATGACTAAATGGGATTTGCTGTAGGAATTAGTGGGAGTTTTAACTTTCAAAAATCAATATACTGGGCACAGTGGCACATGACTGTAATCCCAGTCATTAGAGAGGCTGAGGCAGGAGGATGACAAGTTTGAGGCCAAGCTGGGGAACTTAGCAAGATCCTGTCTGAAAATAAAAAGGGCTGGAGATGAACATACTTTATATACAAACAGAGGTATGAAAAATTGTTCTATATGTGTGATAAAAATTGTGATGCATTCCGCTGTCATGTATTTAAAAATTAAAACCAATTAAAACAAAACAAAAAAAGGGTAATATCTAAATATGGAAAGATTAGGGGAAAAAAGGGCTGGAGATGTAGTTCAGTGGTAGAACATCTCGTGTTTCAATTACTAGTATGGAAAAAATAATCAAAATTACTATATTTAATTAAAAAAATTTTTTTGGTACTAGAAATTGAACCTAGGGCACTTTACCACTGAGTTACATTCCCCTTTTACATATATCTTTTTCTTTTTTAAATTTTTTTTTTAATTTTTGAGGCATGATCTCACTAAGTTACCCAGGTTGGCTTGAACTTGAGATCCTCTTGCCTTAGTCTCCCAAATTGCTGGGATGACAGGTATGCACCACCACATCCAGTCAGCATTACCATTTATAATAACACCAAGGAGTGTTATTATATTTAGGGATAAACAGCTAAGAGAAATTTTTAAAAATTTAAATAAAAAATTAAATGAAGAGACATGCTGACTTCACGGGTTGGAAAACTCAGCATTGTTCAAATGTCAATTCTCCCCACAAACTATCTACAGATTCAATGTAAAACAAACCCAGCTCCCAGCAGGCACTTTTGAAGAAATCAGCAAGCTGGTTTTAAAACTCAGAAGAATGCAGACCTAGAAGAGCTCCGGAAACACTGAGGAAGAGAGAATCTGGAGGAGGGCACTACCTGACTTTGAGGTCACAGTGATGGAGACTGCACGGCAGGGCTGGGGCTGGGGATCAGTGGTAGAGCACTTGCCTAACTTGTGAGGCACTGGGCTCAATTCTCAGCACCACATATAAATAAATAAAATAAAGTCCACTGACAACTGAAAAAAAATTTAAAAAAAAAAAGACTGTACAGAAATGGCATCCACAAGGGAGCTGATTAGGGAGGCCAGAAATGACCTCCACACATAAGGACACCGGATTTCAACAAAAGCACAAAGGAAATTTTGTGAAGAAAAAAATATAATAACTTTAACAACAAATTCCACCATTCCGCATTATGATAATGCAGCGATAAAAATGTGGAAGAAAAAATATATACACACAATCTAAAATTGACCTACCTATTTTTAAGTGTATGGTTCAGTGGCATTATGGTTCAGGATTGGTGGGCAGCCATCACCACCATCCATCCCCAGAACTTTCCATCATCCCAAACTGAGCTGTATCATCAAACAATGACTACCTCACTCCTTCCCTCCAGTCCCTGGGAACCACCAATCTATTTTCTGTTTATATAAATTTTTTATTTTTATAATTTAAAAAATGGTGCTAGAAGCCAGGTGCAGTGGTGCACACCTGTGATCCCAGCTACAGGGTAGGCTGAGGCAGGAGGACTACAAGTTAAACACAGCCTGAGCAACGTGGCAAGATCCTGTCTCAAAGTAAAAATTTCTAAAAAAGGGTTGGGGATGTAGCTCACTGGTAGAGCATCCTGGGTTCAATCGCCAGTACTATGCACGTGTGTGCGCACACACACACACACACACACACACAGTGCTGGAACAACTGGATATCCATATGCAAAAACCCAATAATAATAATAATAAATCTCAATCCATACTTCACACCATACACAAAAATCAAGTCAAAATGGATTGTAGATCCATTAAAAACCCCTAAAGTGTAAAACCTTTCAAAAATAAACACAGGAAAACGATCTTTGTCACCTTGAGTTAGGCACAGATTCATTAGCAAGAACCTAAAAGCACAATATGCTTTATAAAAGTGATAACTTTATAAGAGTGATAACATCCAGGATGTGGCGGACTCTAATAATGCTACCATGCTATCGCCAAAGTGTTAAATGGGCAAAGAATATTTAAAGAGATGCTTCAGCAAAGACAATGCAACAGGTAGCGAATGAGCATGAGGAGGATGCAGAGTTGGACCACAGGGGGCGCCACCGCACACCCACAGGAATGGGTACGACTTAAAAGCAGGCCATACCAAGTGCTGCTGAGGATGGGGAGGGACTGGAACTCTCAGCCACTACTGGAGGGAATGGGAAATGGTGCACGTGCTTGGGAAGCAATTTGGCATAACCAAAGAAAAGTTGAGCATGTACCAGGCGACCCAGGCTTTCCACTTGTGGCCATTAACCTCAGAGTTGAACACAGACGTCCACACAGATTCTTGCATACTCAGGTTCACATGGGATGTGTCCGTGAGGGTCAAGAATTGGAAACAGTGAAATGTCCATCAGCAGGGAAGGTCGTGAGCACACGGCCCTGTCGCCTTACATCCCCATACCACCCAGCAATGGGAAGGGACGACCCACTGACCTGAGCAACAACTTGGGTCAATCTCAAGGGAATTACGTCTGAGTGAAAGAAACTCCACACAAAAGGAATCTGTGCCACATGTTCCATTCATGCACAATGATGGAAAAGACAAGCTCACTTGTGATGGGGGATGAACAGTGGTGGGCCCAGCGGGGCTGGGGGATGATGGGTAGGAAGGAAGCATTTGGAGACAAAGGGTAAGGGCAGTGTCTTTGGTGCTCAAGTTTCCTCCAGTGTGAGTGTGTATCGCTTATTGTATGCACTTACACCTCAACCAAACTGTCACCCTCCAGCAGCCACACTTACCCGCAGAGTCGAGCCCAGGCCCATCTTCTCCCTGTCTTCACATAGTCATCGCTTTGTTCATATGTGGGTCAGAATCTTTTCGTAGAAGGATACACTAGTCAGTTGGATTAGGGCCCATGTTAATGGCCTTATTATAACTTAATCACCTCTTTAAATGGATGGGGTAGAGAGAGAAGATGGGAGGGGAGGGAGGGGGGATGGTAGAGGATAGGAAAGGTAGCAGAATACAACAGTTACTAATAGGGCATTATGTAAAAATGTGGATGTGTAACCGATGTGATTCTGCAATCTGTATTTGGGGTAAAATTGGGAGTTCATAACCAACTTGAATCTAATGTATGAAATATGATATGTCAAGAGCTTTATAATGTTTTGAACAACCAATAAAAAAAAATAAAAAAATAAAGCTTGAAATAAAGCTTAAACCCCACAATTCGAAAAAAAAAAAAAAAGAACCTATCTCCAAATAGTTCACATTTTGAGGTACTAGGGTGTTGGGATGCCAACCTATTGAATTTGGGAGGACAATTCAGCCCACAACAGATGGGACATGGGCAATGTATATAACAATGTTCTATAACAAGAGACCTGAGCTAATCAACTTAAGAAGAGAGAAGGTTTCTCTAGGCTCACAGTTCTAGAGGTTCCAGTCCATGACAGCGTAGACCTCTGTTTTGGGGCCTATGGCAAGGTAGCCTATCATGGTAGGGAGCAAAGTTCTCACCTCATGGTGGCTGGAATGTGAGAGACCAGAAGCACCAGGGTCCCACCATCCCCTTCAAGGGCACACACCCAACCAGTGACCTCAAATCTCCCACCAGGCCTCATTTGCTGCACCACATCCCCATTGCACCATGGGCTGGGGACCAAGACTTTAACACATGGTCTTTGCGAAATAGTCCAGAGCCAAACTATTAGCCAGTCATTGCTGGGACTGGGTCATACGCCCAGGGGCTCATGATGATGCAGTATTTGCTAGTTTGTATATTTTTTAATATTTCCCCTAAAGTAAACATGACATCTCCAGGCCTGTCCCCCTATCTGTTTGCAGGCTGTCACTGGGCCACAAGCCCACCCATGTGTGGCCTCAGTAGAGAGGACACTATGCTCACTGCAGAAGCCAGCTTGGCCTGCACATGGGCTAAGCCATCAGACAAGGACTGTATGCGTCCTCTCACTTGCCTCCATTGGCCTAAGAGACTCCTCGTTCCTGTACAGAAAAGTCTTCGCTCTTATTATGAGACCTGAACCCCAAATGCCATAACCAGTGTGTGAACACCCCCTACGGCCCTGCCCACCAGTTTAGGAGGACACTGGAGTGACCATAGCAGGAAGGCCACCCTCTGAATCTCTTGTAGGGACTGAGGGACGGGGCCTGTTAATTAAAATATCCTCTGGCTCCGATGCCAGAGGTGTTTGGCAAACTCTAAAAATAATTGCAGGGTGTATTTTGAAAACTTCTCAAAAGCCCCGGGATGGGCCTGTAATTATCTTTTCTCACAAGCCGTCGCTCTCTCTGTGCAATTATGTGGTCGGTGCTCATCAGAGGGAAACGATGTGTCTGTGCTCAGGGCCATTGAGCCATTATCCAAAGCAGCCCACCCCCCATGTGAAGAGGCACTGAACCCAAGCAGAAAGTAATCAGAGCCCACTTCCTGTCAGAAGTGGGAGCCAGGCTGCTGAACTTCCGGAAGATTCTCCAACCCTCTAGGGGCTGGATTCTTAGCAACCTGTTCATTTACAGGAAGGGAAACAGAGAGACTTGTCAGCTCCTGCCATTACAGACATTAGAACACCCCGAAGAAGAGATGTTTTTTTCCCCTTACATTTAGTTTTAAAGGAAGTGGGAGCTGTCTGGGCTGGGCAGGATGGCTGCGGGGGTCCGGCAAAGCAGCAGAGCAGGGAAGTGTGTGGGTGCCTGTGGCCTCAAGGTGGGGAGTGCGTCTTTCCCACTCCAGTCACTTGTATTTCCCCCACCCCTCCCTCTTTCCCTCCTTCCCTCTTGTGTGTGTGCACATTTGTGTGTGTGTGTATGTGTGTGTGTGTGTGTGTGTGTTTCTATCTCTCTCTTTCAGCCCTGGCCCCAGTGAGGATCTCTTTGTGGCTCCTGAACTCAGGCTCTGGAAGTTTCTCAGGTATACAAGCGCACAGGGACCCTCCAATCTCCCTGGTCATGCCTTGGCATGGGGGTGTCAGCCAAAGCTGTATCTTGGAGCTGGCTGGTATAGAAAGCAAAGAGTGGGGCCAAAATAAGGCATTGTCTTAGTGAACTTGTGCCACTATAACAAACTATTGGAGACTGGTTGTTTTATAAAGAACAAATCAGTTCTGGAGGCTGGAAGTCCAAGATCAATCACCTGTGATCTCCTACCAGCACAAGAGCAATTAAGTTTCAATGCGTGAATTTTGGAGGGGACATAGTCAAGCCATAACAAAAAGGCTAGAGGTCTTGATGTACACTCTCCCAGTTTCTAAATGTTGGTTCTCATCCAAACCAACTAGGCTAAGAAGAACCAAGTTCTGTACACCTGGTTTCCTTGGGTGTCCAGTCTGTGATCTTTAGGTTAGGCCATGCTGAGCTTTACCCGAGGCCAGTGCTCCCTGAAAACAGCAATGGTTAAGAAATGCCACTTCCCCACTCTGTGTCCCCGGATGAGCCAGAGGAACCTTTTGCTGTCCACAGGTCTGTGACCCTTGCTTACCCATGATAAGCCTGCCATGAGAACCTTCTGACACATTGTTCATTCTATCAGAAATTATTTTCTGGGCTGAGAACCATTTGTGCCCCTAAAACAAAGAGAAGCTCTTCCTGTGAGGTGGGCTGGCTGACTGACCCCCCCCCCACCGAGTACAAACTGTCCCATTGGAAATCATCCACTGGGAACCGGCCTGCTTCCCTGCCACATTGGCCTAAATGACACCAAATGAGTCACTTATTGGGTATCTTTGACAGGTTCCAATCTTGCAAAAGGAAAAGGTCAGAAGGGTTGGGATGGAGCTGGCAGATGGCCCAGCCAGGGTCAGATCAGCTACCCCCTGTGCCCTACTCCCCAGCTCACTGGTGTGACTGGCAGGGTCCTAGAAGGGGTACTTTTGCAGCCAGGCACACGTGCTGAGTCCCCTAGGTGCCAGGGCAGCTGTGGCTCAGATTGCTGGGGCAACTGGACTTCTTGTGCCAGCTCTTTGCCTCTCTTAATAATCACTTTTTAATATATGTAAGTGGCTGAAGAGGCTACACCTTTGTGAAAATTGTTTCCTGCTGAATCTGTTGCACAATCTTGAACTGAGAGCGCTTTTTTTTTAACTTCTGAGAAGCTTTTCATTGCAGATTTTTATAGTGATTCATAAACATTAATTAAGCCTCCGCCAACTGCCGTGTGATCCAGGAGGATGAGCACGATCCCAAGAGAGGGACTTACAAAGTGGCCGTTCAGAGACTTCAAACGGGCCCAGCAGATGGATGGCCGGATGCGGCTGTGACAGCTGCCACATGCACACACCAAGGAGGTGGCTCTGCAGGTGTGAATCGAGAGCTCCTGCTTCAGGACTGCCACAGGAGACTCCCACAAGAATGTTGCTTTCAAAGGGACACTTCCTTCCTCGGGGGACTCCAGCAGGTGAGGCTCGAAGGGACCCTGGGAGTGGGCTCAGGGCTGGCCTGGCTGAGGCTAGATCCCTTCATGGGAATTGAAACTCATGGGGGCAGCGGAGCAGGAAGCAGCCACCTCAAAGTGGGGCAGCAGGGACAGCGCTGTGCGGGAAGCCAGGTGTGGCTGTGGCTTTCCAGATGGCTTAGGAGCTGGCATGTGCAGGCAGCATACGGTGGCCGGGTTTCCTGTGGGAAGTCAACTTTGGCCAAAGGCCAGCACCCAAATAACACCACCTTAACTTTAGCTCCATCCCTTAGAAGGATAACAAAGCAATCCTGGGCATTTTCCACTAACTTTTCTGTGAGACATGAGATTTGTTCATTACAACATTGTTTTGGGCTAGCAGGCCCAGCACAGTACCTGACCCACCATCAGATCCAAAGAAAAATGCAATAATTAAGTACAATAATCTTCCTTATCCAAGATCCCCAGTGGATGTCAGAAATCATGGGTAGTATCAAATCCTAATGTACATAATTTTTTCCTATACATTCATAAATACCTATGAAAAAGTTTAATTTACAAATTAAGCACAGCAAGAGATTAACAACAACTAATTATAAAATAGAAAATTAAAATACTCTGTAATAATATTTTGAACTTTAGGGCCATTATTAAATAAAATAAGGTTCACTTGAACATAAGCATTTTGATGCCACCACAGTTGATTTGATAACAGGCGGTTTCTAAGTGATCAACGGGTGGGTAGCATATACAGCTTGGATACACTAGACAAAAGTATGATTCACAGTCTGGGTGGGACACTGAAATTTCATCACACTACCCAGAACAGTGCCAATTTAATCTTTTGAATTACTTATTTCTGGAATTTTCCATTTAATATTTTCTAACTATAGTTGACCATGAGTAACTAAAACTGGAGAGTGAAATTGAGAAGGGCTACACAGCACAAAGTCAAACTCAAAAGCAACCTGGGAGGCAGAGGGCTGGGTCCCTGAAGGATGGGGAATAGACCCAAAGTTCCTGAAGGGATTCACCAACAATGGAATATTGAAAAGGTGACCTGTGTTTAGACACAGGGTTTCTGCTTGGGGCAAACAGAGAGTGGTGAGCTGGGAAAGAGGCTCATCAGGAGCAGCTCCACAGGGTCCCCTCCTACCTTCCATCTTGTGTGGCCAAGCAACAACCACCAGGAGGCCAACCTCCAGCCGGGAACACAGAGCAGGACCAGCTGACAGAGGTCCCCTGGTTGGCAAGCAGGGATCAGTGGGCAGGCTCTAGGTGTCACCCACGTGCGTCCCAGATGCCGCCTCTGCTTCTCCTGCCTTCATTGAGGCGATGGCCGCAGCTCTCACGGTCTATCACGCTTGGAGGCTTGGAGGGACTCAAAGAGAGAGCCCAACATGACCTCCACAGAGGAGATCAGATTAATAGAGCAACAAGACCAGGATTTAAAAACAGAGTTAAAATTCTCGGAAAGAATAAAGATGAGAAAGGAAATAAGAACAGACAGCTATAAAATAAAAAGTAGCTATGACAAGAAGTCAAGTCAGAGGCTTTAGGGAAAAAATTAACAATGTACAATGCTTGGAATTTAAAAATAACCTTATAAAGAAATTCCAGGGCTGGAGTTATGGCTCAGTGGTAGAGTACTTGCCTGGCATGTGTGAGGCCCTGGGTTCGATCCTCAACATGACATATAAACAAACAAATAAAAGATCCATTGATAAACAAAAATATTTTTAAAAAAGAAATTCAAATAAGCCAAAGAAGGAAATAAAAAAGTCACACACAAGTCTACAAAAAAATGAGAAAAACATTGTTATGATTTTAGTGAGTTCTCTCCCAAATACATACACACACATACTTTCTAACTAACAAACTGAATTATTTTATATATACTACATATAATGCATATGTACATAATTTATCCCTCATGTGTATATTTATATATATGTACATTTTATTTTATTTGTTTAAATTTTGTTATTTTTTTTTGTAGTTCAACACGATACTTTTATTTTATTTTTATGTGGTGCTGAGGATCGAACCCAGCGCCCTGCATGTGCTAGGCGAGCGCTCTACGGCTGAGCCACAACCCCAGCCCTATACGTACATTTTATACACGCATATTTTACCTGTTTATGTATACTATAGATAAAAGTTTACACAATATGCATTTATTACTTGTAAGCTCTTGTAGTTAGCAGGGTACTACAGACATCTTTCTGTGGCTTCAGGCTTCGTTGTGTTCTGTGAGGAAGAAATCGTTGGTGCATTAAAAGTGATAAGACTGGCAGAGGAAGTGATTGTAGTGTGACAGTTGGTACATGACCAAGAAAGATCACCAGAGTTTTGCCAAATAGTTTCTAGACCCAGAAGAACTAATTCCGAAAATTTCATAGAAAGAGAACCTATCTAAATCCACTGCCTGAGGGAGTGGGAAAGAACTTGAAAAATAAATCCCGCCATGTAATTGTGATTTCAGCACAAAATAAACCAACATGGCCAGGCAGAACATCTCTTTTTTTTAAAAAAAAAAAAAAAAGGAAAAAGCTAAATGATAAGAAAAATGATCCTAAAGATGAGCAGAGAGGCTGGGACCAACCACAGTCCAGCCAGGAAACAGGGCCTGCCCGAGTAGGGGTGTAAGGAGGAGGGTTTCCTTACTGTGAAAGAAGAGGAGGAGAAAAGAGAGAGGGAGACAGGGAGACAGAGGCAGAGAGAAGAGCCATAGAGAGCGCGCACACACGCGTGCGTGCACATGCACACACACCCCCGGTTCTGCCTGGACAGAGGCTAAGTCAGTGGAGAGAACGGAATGCCAGGCCCCCGACTCGACACCTGGTGTTTTCCTCTATCAGCGATGAGTCCTTTAGTGCTGTGCACCCCACAAGTTGTTAGGTCTCACAAGCCCTCGCCACCCGGCCCAGAACTGCCCTGTCATTATGGAAGCTGAGGGCCACGGGTGGCTATTCACATTTAAATTCATTAAAATCTGATCAAATAAAAAATTCAGTTCCTCAATTGCACTAGCCACATTTCAAGGGCTCAAAGGGCACGATGAATCAAGGTCACCATCCTGGACAGCAGGAAACACCTCCATCAAAGCTGCAAATTCTATTGATGATGTGTTTCTCTATAGGGTTATTAAAATAATCCTTTTCTTTTCTTTTCTTCCCCAACCCCCACCCACCCCCGTACTACGGATTGAACCCAGGGTGCTTAACCACCAAGACACATCCCCAGCCCTTTTTTATATTTTGTGTAGACACAGGGTCTCACTAAGTTGCTGAGTCTGGCTTTGAACTCATAATTCTCCCACCTCGGCCTCCCAAGCCACTAGGATTACAGGTGTGCACTACTGTGCAGGGCAAAAATAATCCATTCTTAAAGTGAGTGATTATGTGAGGATACAAACACATGAAGTATTATCTTAAATGTGTTCACGCCCCTTCTCCTGCTCACTAGCAGAATTCTGACTTGCCTCATCAGCTCCGCTCAGCCCTGCCCTGACAAACTGAGGGGTGTCCTGGTTTCCACTGTCCTCTGTGGGCTGAGCACAGGGCAGGATGGGTTGCTTTCACAGGAAGTTGAAGATTAGGGCCCCAGGAGGGAAAGGAATAGGAGAATAAAGGGAAATGTTTTAAATAACATTTGGATTAAATGAGCATTTTCTAAACTTTAGTCACTAGGCATTCTGCTTAGAACTTTTTGTCCTAAGTGATCTGAGTTCTTATATTTCTGACATCAATTTTGAATCAACTCATTATTCTCAGCAGAGCCTTGTCCCAAACTGCATCAGTAGTATGTTAGCTTAGAATGTAATCATTTGTGGGGCTGGAGATACAGCTCAGTTGGTAGAGTGCTTGCCTCTCATGCACAAGGCCCTGGGTTCACTCCCCAACACACACATAGATGTATGTATGTATGTATGTGTGTATATATATATATATATACACACACACACATAATCATTTGTGCTGATGATATTCTCTAATTCACATTAAAACATATATGCTCCCTAACAAGATTCCTAAAGAGCAAGAAATAAAACCAAAAACCAGTAAGTGGGATGGCATCAAATTAAAAAAATTTCTGCACAGTAAGGAAATAAGAGTGTGAAGAGAGAGCCTGCAGCATGGGAGATCTTTGCCGATGTAATGCCAGGTTCGTGGGACCCCAATAGACCTCCAGGAGCCGAATCTGATGCAATCACACAAGAGTCTTTATTGCACACTCCAGCCTGGACTCACAACCGTTTCTTTTTCTTTTTTTTTTTAAGAGAGAGAGAGAGAGAGAGAGAGAGAATTTTTTAATATTTATTTTTTATTTTTTTTCAGCAGACACAACATCTTTGTTTGTATGTGGTGCTGAGGATGGAACCCGGGCCGCACGCATGCCAGGCGAGCACGCTACCGCTTGAGCCACATCCCCAGCCCCTCACAACCGTTTCTGACCCAGCGGTCACAGGGAGTGAGTCCTGACCCTTATTTAGTTCAGTGAGGATTTATAGGTTTGGGGGGTTACTCTATGCATCACAACATCACACAGCAAATCATTTCACACTGTGGGAAAATCAAAGAACAACTTTTAACATTGATTAGCACATTCACTGGCGGGAACAAGTTGGGTAAGGGTGATTGGTGAGTTCAAGTGGTGGATACATTTGAACTGATTGGCTTAGGGGTTGCAAGAGTGTATATGAAACTGCAGGGTGGCCTAATCATGTTATCAATCACCGAAACTATTGGGAGGGTCACCTGGCATTTCAGATATTCTCCCTGTCTCATGCTGATTGGTGGTTGTTAGAGGGTTGCTATGGGTCCTCACCTTGCGTAACTGAGTCAGGGACACCTGGCACCGCAGATCTCTCCTGTTAAACAACTCAGCAGGGTGGGTATGTGCCTAGGAGCAGTCTGTGGGTTTTTTCAAGGACAAGGGTCATGCCCCTTCCCTCTGGACAGGCCTTGCGGTAGAAGCTGGTTTCTCAAAAATGGAGTCACATCAGTTTCTCACCAGCTACTTCTCTGATAGAGCATTCATATAAAAGGATATATAAAGATCTCAAAAAATTTAACACCAAACCCCCCCCAAACAACCCAATTAATTAATGGAAAAAAGAACTAAAAATATACTTCTCAAAAGAAGAAATACAAATGGCCAACAAATATATAAGAAAGTGTTCAATATCCCTGACAGTCAAAAATGCAAATTGAAATCAAATACAGATTCCATCTCACTCCAGTCAGAAGGATAATTCTCAAGAATATAAATAATAAGTGTTGGTGAGGGTGCGGGAAAAGGTCACACTCATATGTTGTTGGTAGTACTGTAAATTAGTGCAACCCCTCTGGAAAACAGTATGGAGACTCCTCAGAAAAAATCAGGACTGGAACTACCGTATGACTCAGCTATCCCACTCTTAGGTGTATACCAAAAGATCTAAAATCAGCCGGGCACAGTGGCACACGCCTGTAATCCAGTGGCTGGGGAGCCTGAGGCAGGAGGATCACGGATCACGGGTTTAAAGGCAGCCTCAGCAAAAGTGAGGTGTTAGGCAACTCAGTGAGACCCTATCTCTAAATGAAATACAAAAGAAACATAGGGCTGGGATGTGCCTCAGTGGCCAAGTGCCCCTGAGTTCAAACCGGGATACCCTCCTCCCCAAAATCTAAAATCAGCATGTTATAGGATGCAGCCACATCAATGTTTATTGCAGCACAAGTCACAATAGCCAAGTTATGGAACCAACCTAGATGTCCATCAACAGATAAGTGGATAAAGAAAATGTACATATAAACAATGGAGTATTACCCAGCCCTAAAGAAAAATGGCTTTATGGCATTTACCAGTAAATGGATGGAACTGGAGGTCATCATTGCTAAGTGAAATAAGCCAGATCCAGAAAGTCAAAGGTCAGTATTTTCTCTGATATGCAGAAACTATTCCAAAACAAGAAAAAAGAAAGAAGGAAAGAAAAGAAAAAAGTGAAGTAGAATTCCATCAAAGATCAAGGGAGGGGCTGGGGCTAGGGCTCAGTGGCAGGCAGCTTGCCTAGCACACATGAGGCACTGAGTTCAATCCTTAGCAGCACATACAAAAATAAGCAAATAAAATTACTATACACTGTCCATCTACAACCACACACACACACACACACACACACACACAAATTGTTTTAAAAAATCCAGGGAGAAGAGGAAGGGGATTGGGGGAGGTGGGGGGAGAAGGGACAAGACAATGGGAAGAACAGTGGAATGACCTAACTTTCCTATGTACTTACATGAATATACCCTGTAGAGTAAAGCCAGTGCTCGTGGGTCCCCATGGGCTGGAGGTCAGAGCGACCCTTTTCACAAAAGCCTCAGCCTCCCACTGGCTACAGAGCTTCAGGCAAGTCACTGAACCGCCCTGAGCCTTGGTTTTCCCCTAAGTTGTTATTAAGGGGAGCATGAAACTAAGTCCCACATGCTGGTTTAATCAAGGAAGTTTACTGTCTCACGGTTCTGGGGGACAGAAGTCCACGGTAAAGTTTTGTTCCTCCTGATGAGAAACTGATGTGACTTCGTTTTTAGAAAAAACTGCCTGTACCTCAGAGCAGGGTCTGTCCAAAGTGGGGGGTGACCCTTGTCCTTGGAAAACCCCTTCTTAGGCACATAGCTACCCTGCTGAGTCATTTGTCCTTACCAGATGATAGGGTCTGTAAACAAGTCAAGAGGGCACCTGGCATTTTACCAGAGGGAGTGGTTTGTGAAGTAACGCCAGGGAGCCATTAAGTGTGGAGATTCCTTATTGGTTGACTGCTGTATCTAGTTTATTTTAATTAAGATAAGCTGTGTGGAATGTATATATACCCCTCCTGTCCTACAATAAACGGCTCCCACTCCTGCTGTATCAATGTACACAAGTTGCTCATCACCCCCTGGTTATTTTGCTGCAGCTGGACTGCGGCAGATGGTGGCCCGTATGGGGAGCCCCAGGACACTCGGGGGTAAGTGACGAAAAAAAGCTGCCCGTCCATAGATAGGACGGGAGCAAATCTGCTCGTCCCTAGGCAGATAGAGCGAGAGGAAAAATGGCCATTTTGAGAAAATGGAGAAGATTGATACAGTATATTTGTGTCTTGTTTTGTCTTGAAATGTTGTATTGTCTTTGTGAGGAAAATATGGAAGGGATGTTAAGTAAATTACTAAGGGAAGGAGGCACCCCAGTGGAACCAAGAGCAGTTAGGGCATACGTTGATAAAAGCCCAGGAACTCTAGTCAGAAAGAAAAAGAAAGTTCAGAAGAAGAAGGATTATCAGGAAAAAAGTTGCAGCAAAAGGCTATTACTGAATACTTTTCGTTACCAGAGGGTGCATGAATGGGCGCGGCGGCTGCCACGTGTACGAGCCAGTCATGGCGCAGCAAGGACTTTCCAAGCGGCGGCAGCGGGCTCTTCCCCGCCCCCCACCTGGGGAGCGGGACGCCACTGCGAGAACCCAAATCCAGACCTGACCCGGAGGCACAGTCTCCGCAGGCTCTTGCTCCCTGTGCCCAGTGGCAGTTTGAGTCCGGAATACTCCCCGGACTCTCCCCAGGGCCATCTGGGGCTGCCCAGGAAGCTGCAGGAGGAAGACGGACCGCGTCCCTGAAGTTTGGTCATTTCCAAGGCCAGTAACTACAATGGTTCTCCCACACCTGGAAGCTAATGAATAATGAGCACTATTAAGGCTTATTTCAAATGTAAAAAACCTTGAGATAATGTACTAAATTGTTCAGAAGGTTGTTTTATTAGTGCCTGCTGGAATACTACAGGATTTTCTTTAACATCATTGCCGGAGTTCCTGCCTTCATCCCAGTGCCGGTGAGGACGAGGGTGGAAGAATTTCCAGTGTTGCTGAGAACCGGACGAGACTTCGGATCAAGCTAGCTGCCTGTAGAACTTACCTGGACTGTGATTTAAGCTAGCTGCCTGCAGAACTTACCTGGACTGTGATTTACCTGGACTGTGAGTTAATCTATTGAGACACTGCTTTACCTGGACTGAAACAACAAACTGTAATCTACAACAAATTGAAACTCAGTATCTTTGCTAATGGTGTCATTGCTGGTATAATTTTTCCAAGGGCTTCTTGCATGGAGCCATCAATTGGCTTGGTATTGTGGCATTTTGTATCCTCCCCTTCTGTTTGTGGCAGGTTATTTATGGTGTTTCTGTAAAAACCACTATGGTCGTTATTTAAATTAAACAAAAGGGGGAAATGTTAGGGTCTGTAAACAAGTCAAGATGGCACCTGGCATTTTGCCAGAGGGAGTGGTTTGTGAAGTACCGCCATCGAGCCATTAAGTGTGGAGATTCCTTATTGGTTGACTGCTGTATCTAGTTTATGTTAATTAAGATAAGCTGTGTGTAATGTATATATACCCCTCCTGTGCTACAATAAACGGCTCCCACTCCTGCTGTATCAATGTACACAAGTTATTCGTCACCCCCTGGTTATTTTGCTGCAGCTGGACTGTGGCAACCAGATATCCTTGACTCAGCAAATGCAAGTTCCTGAAAAGACCAAAATAATGTCTGAGGCCTAATTTGGACCACAGCAACAATGAATCAGAGACAGGGAACATACCTGAAATACCAGTTGGCCCTCCCAGTAGTTTTGTGATAACAAGATTAGGCCACCAATCAGTTCAAATGTATCTACCACTTGAACTAACCAGTCACCCTTACCCAACTTGTTCCCGCCAGTGAATGTGCTAATCATGTTTTAGAGTTGGTATTTGATTTTCCTGTGGTGTGTGATGATTTGCTAAGAGATGCTATGATGTATGTGAAGTTCCTGCCTTCCCCAAAGGGTGTATAAAACTGCTGCAAACTCTGGGCTCAGGGCCTCTCAGCGTCACCAGTTGCTGTGTGCGTGGAGGACCGAGCTAATAAACACCTCTTTGCAGGGCTGGGGATGTGGCTCAAGCAGTAGCGTGCTCACCTGGCATGCATGCCGCCTGAGTTCGATCCTCAACACCACATACAAACAAAAGATGTTGTGTCCGCCAAAAACTAAGAAATAAATATTAAAAAAAAAAAACACCTCTTTGCTGCTTACATCTATCTTGGTCTCTGGTGGGCTTTTGGGTCCTGAATTCGAGCATAACATGCTTGTGTGTGTGCCTGTGTGTATTCCCGTGTATGTCTGTGTGTGTGCCTCTTTGTGTGTGCCTCTGTGTGTCTGTGTTGTTTGATGGGTGGCCGAGACCAAGGTGACAGTGTTCTTCTTTAGGACTCACAAAGGCCTCTCGTGCCCTTTCCTTCTTGAAGCTTCCCCTCCCTCTCTCCCAGAGGCCTGTTAGACTTGCTGCGAAGGCCCCTGCGCAGAGACTGTGGGTCTGTGTGGGCAGACACTGGCGTCAGTATGAACAGGGGGACCTGAGCCTGACCACATCGCACTACTGGCACCCAGTCCCTTGAGTCCTGGGGAAGCCTCAACTCACTGGCCCCTGAAGGGCCCATCAGATGGCACTGGACAGGAGAGCCACAGTGGTCTCTCCAGCAGAGCAGCTTTGGGCACCATGCCATGATTCCTCCCACAGCTGGAGCTGACAGGTTCAGTCGCTCGGTGACCCCACACCATGCCAGCTAGTGACTGCTCTGGGCCTGCCCCTTCCAGGGCCTGGAAGAGGAGGAGATTTTCTGTGCCTTTGCCTGGTGCCTCTTGGGCCAAAGTTTCCATTCACTTAATTTTCTTTCTTATGTTCCATTAAAATTCCATTACAGCTACTTTACTATCAGCAGCATGTATGGAAATGTCCATGGCTGGGTGCACACAGATTGTGTTAGAAGTTCAAGCCCACATTTTAAAGAGTCAACATTTTATGTCATGCAGGTGATATAACCAGAACTTAAATTGGATTTCTTTTTTCTAATTCACACCTTTTTAAAAATTCCTTTATTTTAAGAATTTTTATTATAGAAAATGGCAAATACACAGAGAGAGGTAATGTAACGAGTCCCCACATTCCCATACCCCGCCCCAAAGTGATTCACTTTTTTCTAACCACGTTCCGTCTTCCTGTCATTCTTTCTGCTTTTCCTTTTCTTTTTCCATGGCTTTTGAAAGGAACCCACAGATGCTGTGTCAGTCCACTTAGAATGTATGCAATGTATGTGAATCGCTAGCAAAAATAATGTTGGTTGCTTGATATCATTTTATCTTCAGTTCATATTCTAATTTCCCAATTGTCTCAACATTTTCTTTTTATAGATGATTTGTTTGAATTGGAATCAGAACCAAGTTCACAGGTTGCATTTGACTCAGGTCTTTTCTCATCCGTAGGAGTTTTTTATATATTTTTTAAATTGTAGATGAACACAGTATCTTCACTTTTATTTATTCTTATGTGGTGCTGAGGATCGAACCCAGGGCCTCACGCATTAGAGGCAAGCGCTCTGCCACTGAGCCACAACTCCAGCCCCGCCGCCCACTGCCATAGGAGTTTTTTAATACAGAGGTTCCTCAAAAGGCTAAGCATGGAACCACCATATGACCCAGCTCTACCACACCTCGGTATGTATCCTAAAGAAACGAAGTCATCATATGATAGTGACACAGCTCACAAGAGCCAAGCTATGGAACCACCTTGGGTGCCCATCAATGAATAAATGGATGAAGAAAATATGGTACGTACACACAATGGAGTTTCATTCAGCCATAAACAAAAATAAGGTGCTGAGGCTGGGGCTCAGTGGTAGCGCACTTGCCTGGCATGTGTGAGGCACTGAGTTTGATTCTCAGCACGGCATATAAATAAATAAAAGAAAGGTCTATCAACAACTAAAAATATATTTAAAAGAAAAAGAAAATTATCATTTGTAGGAAAATGGATGGAACTAGAGACCATTATGTGAAGTGAAATAAATAAACTTAGAAGGTCAAGGGTCATATATTTCCTCTCCTGTGGAAGCTAGAGAGAAAAAAAGGAAAAGAAGGGGGGGTTCACATGAAAATCAAAGGGAGATCAGTAGAGGAAAGGGCCCAGGGGGTGGGAGATGGGAAGGAAGGCGGGAAGCCCTGGGGAGTGATATTGGCCAAATTATATTGTTATACTGTGTGCCTGTGTGAATATGTAAAAAAAGATCCCATCACTATGTACTACTATAATGCACCAATAAAAAGATGTGGAAAGACAAAAAAGAAAAAAAAGAAAGAAAACAACAGGTCATTTTTGTCCTGTAGAAAGACTCATGTAGAGTAAGCTGTTTCCTCATGTTGTCATTTTGCCTGTTTTTTTTTAGTCAGCTTTTTTGCTGCTGTGACCAAAAGACCTGACAAGAACAATTTTAGAGGAGGAAAATTCTATTTGGGGCTCACAGTTTCAGAGGTCTGCGTCCATAGACAGCCGGCTCCCTTCGTAGGGACCCTAGGTGAGGCAGGACATCATGGCAGAAGAGTATGGTCGAGGGAAGCAGCTCACATGATGATCAGAAGAAGAGAAATCAAGATCTCTGCTCAATCAGGACAAAATATGTACCCCAAAGACATGTCCCTGGACCCACCTCCTCCAGCCACACCGTACCCACCTACAGTTACCACTCAGTTAACCCCTATCAGGGTTAAGGCTCTCAGAACCCAATCATTTCACCTCCAAACCTTCTTGCACTGTCTCATACATGAGTTTTTGGGGGACACCTCACATCTAAACCATAACATCTGTCTCTCTATGTCCTTGATTAGATTTATGTGACTACAGTTCCTGTGTATATGCAATAGCTCCACCAGGGGCACATGATGTCCCATGTTTAGGGATGTCAATAAGTTGTCACTCTGATTCAGGTCATTATAAAGTTCCCCATAAATCTTCCACCTAAAAGTGACTTTCAAACTAGACACCACCACAACCCACTAGTTAGCTATGAAATCAATTTGATGGATCACCACAGCATTTTTTTGAAAAAAAGGAAATAGAAGGGGATAGAAAATAGGGTTAATTACTGACAACCAGGGTCGGTCTTCTTTCTTGGCCTTTAGTGTCAGTGACTTGGATTATATAATTGTGTGTAGTAGTTCATGATATAAAGTGTATTTCTTCTACTTAATAAGGGCCATGGGGTCAAAAACACCTTGGAAGACCACACGTCGAATCTGTGTTCTCAGTAGCCTCCAGGTAAGATTTATTGAGGCAGGATGTGAATAGGGTGGAAGTCAGGGCAGTTTGGAAATCCGTCAGCGTGCGTGACATTGCAGCTGTCATTTGGGGTCAGAATAATCTAATACAGTGCAGTGTGAAGCCAGGACATGGCCAGGCTTCTGGGCAGCTGAGAGTGTGCCACATCCAGCTGTCCTCCGCAGCTACTTTGTCAGAGCTGCAGATGGGGTGGCCACATGTCCCTGGGACCCAGTACACTCTTGCCACTAAGGATGCCACCTGGTCAACTTGCCACAGGCCATCTATATTCTTCATGGGGCCAGGACTTACTGAGTCTTTGCTGAGACCCAGGTCCCTTTGCTGCCGAGGGCATTATTAGGACAACTGGTAAAACACGAATGGATTCTCAGAATTGGGTAGCAGTGACTGATCACTGTGCACCTCTGCATTCTGATTGTTGTTTTGCGTGTGTGTAGAAACCACCTCAAATATTCAGGGGTATCAGAATTGGCAACTAATTTTCAAGTGCTTCAGGAAAAACATTTTTATTCTGCTTTTAACTTTTCTGTGAGTTTGTGATTATTTCAAAAGTTAAAAAAAAAAAAAAACTATTTTCAAATGCAGTCCATGTAAGCAAAAGCACATTTATACACTCAAATTTGTAGACATTAAGGTGATAACATGGAAAAATATTAATGCAGAGAAATGGTCACAGAACCAAAAATGAAAAAAAAAGCAAGCAACAAAACCATATTTGTAGTATGATCCTGTCTCTATTTAAGAAATAATTCTATTTACTTGTATGCATAAAAGGAAAAAGCTACAAAGAAATCTACTGAAATGTTAACGGTTATCATTTCTTAATCTAAGGATTATAGGTGATCTTTTGTTTTTTTCTTTTTTGCTTATCTTTCATATTTTATAATTTTTCATAATGAACAAATTATCTGATTAAATGATTTTTTTTCAGTTCTGAGGGTTGAACCCAGGGCTTCCCTCATGCTACACAAGCACTGATCGATAGCCCCAACCATTAGTAACTTTTTAAAAAGCAACTTTATTTACTGAAATTGAATTTGCAGCCCAATTGTATAGCATGAAACACTTTTTTTTTAATTAGGGGGTCTATATTTAAAAATTGGGGAAAAATTTTAAGGGTGGAATTTTAGAGTTGAACTAAATACTTATTTATCCATTTAAAATCCCACAATAAGATGGTATGACTTACTTTTGTTTCCTTTATTTCTTCTACTGTCTATTCTGGTGACTTGCTGTGCTTGCGATGTCTTTGGGCCTTCTCTGTGTTGAAGTAGGGCCTGGGTGTGGCTGACAGTCCTGGGTAGCTGCTCACAGTCCCCATGGGATGCTTTTAGCACTTGCTCCCTCTATTTATTGCCCTGAATGCAAGCTGTATGGCTGACACGTGATTTCACAGTTGGTGGCACTTGTAAAAATGAGCCAAGACTGCTGTGCCATCCAGGCAGAGACAAGCTGCAAGCCGCACATCTCAGACCCAGGGGAGCCAGGGCTGATTCCACACCTTCTGATGGCCTGATGCTCAAGGGAGTTGGGCAGGGAGGGCCGTTCAATGGGGTGAGAGGTGAAGTCATGCTCTAATGGCGCATCCTCAGCACTAGGGCTGGGGCAGAGAGGGGTGGCAAGGCACAGAGAGTGGTACTGGCCCAGAAGCAAGCCCACCAGATGGAAGACGCATGCCATGCAGCATCTCAGAGGGACTAATGGTGCTTTGTGCACACACCAGCCTGGCATTAGGAATGTGACATTCATTTACCTGTAGTTGAGGAGCTAGCCCCTCCCACATGCCAAGAGAGAATTAATACCATGTCATTCACAGACTGCTGTGTCTCCATGTTTATCTTTCTTCCAAACTTCCTCTCTCTCCTCCTGCATCAAGGTTGCTGGGGGGATGCCAGAGACTTTGACCTTTAAGAACATGCATGAAGTAAAGAAGAGCGTCACTTCCCCTTCACTTCAGGAGGCAGACTGCTTTCAGTGCTTCCTCTTTGGAGCTGAGGATCAATTTTTATGGTGTGCAGCCCCAGAAATGCCACTCATTAGTGGAAATACACTCCTTCCTCCCCTCTTAAGTGAGACATCATGGGACTTGATTAGGGGCCAGTGTGCAGCTCTAAGGAAAGGAAGTGTGTACTCTGGGGAGTCTGTCGCTGGTGGGCTGGGCGGGCTCCATGTGTCTCGCTCAGTGCTCTAAGGCCTGCAGTGCACATGTGGCCACATCTCATGTTCCCAGTTACCTGCTTGAGCTCTCCTGGCCTTACCTGTGAGAAAGACATTGTTCCCCACTTAAATGTTCCTTCTACCTAAACGCACTAGGAACCCTGCAGCACACCAATTAGAGGAGTCTGGCTTCTCACCCATGTGAGAAAGTCCAGCCAATGACCATCACCCTGTCATCCATCACCACAGCAACTGACCAGCTGGTCGACCATGGTGCCCGAATCCGGTGCCATGCGTTCTGATGCCAAGATGGCTACTCTTAGTGCTTAGTTCTCTTGGACCTGTTCTTTTGTTAGAGTCTGTAAACAAGTCAAGATGACTCCTGGCAATTTGCCAGAGGGAGTGGTTTGTGAAGTAACGCCAGTGAGCCATTAAGTGTGGAGTTTCCTTATTGGTTGACTGCTGTATCTAGTTTATGTTAATTAAGATAAGCTGTGTGTAATGTATATATACCCCTCCTGTCCTACAATAAATGGCTCCCACTCCTGCTGTATCAATCTACACAAGTTGCTCCCCCCTCCCCCCCCCGGTTATTTTGCTGCAGCCGGACTGCGGCAGATGGTGGCCCGTAGGGGGAGCCCCGGAACACTCGGGGGTAAGTTGACGAGGAAAAGCTGCCCGTCCATAGATAGGATGGGAGCAAATCTGCTAGTCCCTAGGCAGATAGGGCGAGAGAAAGAATGACCATTTTAAGAAGATGGAGAAGATTGATGCAGTATGTTTGTGTCTTGTTTTGTCTTGAAATGTTGTATTGTCTTTGTGAGGAAAATATGGAAGGGGTGAGAAGTAAATTACTAAGGAAAGAAGGCACCCCAGTGGAACCAGGAATAGTTAGGGCATGTGTTGATGGAAAACCAGGAATTCTAGTCAGAAAGAAGAAAGTTCAGAGGAGGAAGGATTATCAGAAAAAAAGTTGCAGCAAAAGGCTATTACTGGGGGCTGGGGATGTGGCTCAAGTGGTAGCGCGCTCGCCTGGCATGCGTGCGGCCCGGGTTCGATCCTCAGCACCACATACAGACAAAGATGTTGTGTCCGCCAAAAACTAAAAAATAAATATTAAAAAAAAAAGGCTATTACTGAATATTTTTCGTTACCAGAGGGTGCATGAATTGGCGCGGCGGCTGCCACGTGCACAAGCTGGTCATGGCGCAGCAAGGACTTTCCAAGCGGTGGCAGCCGGCTCTTCCCCGCCCCCCCCCCCGCCCGGGGAGCGGGACGCCACTGCGAGAACCTAAATCCAAACCTGACCCGGAGGCACAGTCTCCGAAGGCTCTTGCTCCCTGTACCCGGAAGCAGTTTGAGTCCGGAACACTCCCCAGGGCCATCAGGGGCTGCCCGGGACACTACAGCCAGCAGAAGACGCTACCAGCATCCCTGATGTTTGGTCATTTTCAATGCCAATAACTAAGCTACAATGGTTCTCCCACACCTGGAAACTAATAAATAATAAGCACTATTAAGGCTTATTTCAAATGTAAAATAACCTTGAGATAATGTACTAAAAATTAAATTGTTCAGAAGGTTGTTTTCTTAGTGGAATACTACAGGATTTTCTTTAACATCATTGCCGGAGTTCCTGCCTTCATCCCAGTGCTGGTGAGGACGAGGGTGGAAGAATTTCCAGTGTTGCTGAGAACCGGAGGAGACTTCGGATCAAGCTAGCTGCCTGCAGAACTTACCTGGACTGTGATTTAAGCTAGCTGCCTGCAGAACTTACCTGGACTGTGATTTACCTGGACTGTGAGTTAGTCTATTGAGACACTGCTTTACCTGGACTGAAACAACAAACTGTAATCTACAACAAATTGAAACTCAGTATCTTTGCTAATGGTGTCATTGCTGGTATAATTTTTCCAAGGGCTTCTTGCATGGAGCCATCAATTGGCTTGGTATTGTGGCATTTTGTATCCTCCCCTTCTGCTTGTAGCAGATTATTTATGGTGTTTGTGTAAAAACCACTATGGTTGTTATTTAAATTAAACAAAAGGGGGAAATGTTAGGGTCTGTAAACAAGTCAGGATGGCACCTGGCATTTTGCCAGAGGGAGTGGTTTGTGAAGTAAGGCCAGCGAGCCATTAAGTGTGGAGATTCCTTATTGGTTGACTGCTGTATCTAGTTTATGTTAATTAAGATAAGCTGTGTGTAATGTATATATACCCCTCCTGTCCTGCAATAAACGGCTCCCACTCCTGCTGTATCAATGTACGCAAGTTGCTCATCACCCCCCGGTTATTTTGCCCAGCCAGCCGGACTGCGGCATTCTTGGGCCTAGCAGGATCCCAGCTGACCTGGGGAGACCGACCAGGTCTCCTTCCAGCAGAGCAACATAAAGAACAATATTTCCAGTACTAGTGGTTGTTAGCACAATGAAGGAAAGAGATCGCTGACAGAGAGGAACCCAAGATGGTGAGCCCTGCCTGGCATTGGCTTACTCCCCCCCAAGACAGTGTCCAGGCAGCAGCAGGGGCAGGAGGGCCTCGGCAAAGCCCAGAGCCTCCGGGAGTGGAGCTGGAATTGAGAGTCCAGGGAGCACAAAAAAATGGAGTTCAACAGGACAGAGTTCAGCAGGGAAGTCAGAGGAAGGGCCAGATCTATGCAGGGCCCCTGAACATCGAGTGAGCCATAGTGCCTGTTCCCACCAGCCCGACAGGAAGGCACCCGTCATTCACAGGACATTGCATAGGCCCCTCAGGGAGAGGTTGCCTCAGTCGTAGGGAACAGTGAGTCCAAACTCAGCCCTTTCCTGGGTCATAAAAGCAAGACCAGAATGGATCAAATGACTCACAGGTAACTGCAACCCAGAAAAGGCTCCAGAATATGTACAGGAAAACAGAAATACTCAGCATTCAACTCGATCAAATCCACCATTGCTGGAATCCAACAAAAACTCACCAAGCAGACAAAGATGAAGGAAGGCAGGGTTCTGCAATGAAAAGACTAGCCAGTCACAGGTGGCCCCAAACCATCACCCCTGTTAGAAAAAAGCAGACAGGATATTAAAACAGTGATTGTATCCTGCAAGTTTAAAATGTTAAGTAGAGACGAGGAAGATGTAAAGACCAATTGAACTATTAGGGATGAAAACAAAAATGTGTGAGATAAAAATACGATGAATTGAATCTGGAATTTTAGCTCAGCAGTGGAGCACTTGCCTACCATGTGTGAGGCACTGGGTTTGATTTCTAGCATCACATATAAATAAGCAAATAAAATAAAGGTCCATCAACAACTAAAAAATAATAAATAAATAAATAGGTTGGATTAGTGCTGGGCATGGTGGCACATGCCTGTAATCCCAGCAGCTCAGGAGGCTGAGGCAGGAGGATTGCAAGTTCAAAGCCAACCTCAGGAATTTAGCGAGGCACTTAGCAACTCAGCGTGCCCTGTCACTAAATAAAATATAAAAAGGGCTGGGGATGTGGCTCAGCGGTTAAGCACCCCTGGATTCAATCCTCAGTACCAAAAAAAAAATGTTGGATTAGATTCATACCACATAAGAAGTTGTAGGGGGAGAAAGATTATGGAGCATAAAGACAGAGCTACAAAAATTATTTAAAATAATAATGCAAAAGATTTTTTAAAAACAAAGCATTAGCCATCCGTGAGAAAACTTGAAGTAGTCTAATTTCTTTGTAAATGCAATCCCAAAAGATTGGGGGAACACAAGTTTAAGGTGCTCAGTGCTGGGTGCAGGGGAGAAAGTAAACAAAGGCAAGACTTCTAGTTTCCTGTTTGATATGTAAGGAGCTTGGAAATCATCACTCTATCTAAACAACGGAGGAAAAACTGAAAACCAACAACTCTTTGATCTATCAGAGAATTGACTCACAGGGCAAACGGCTGCTCCTCAAATGGGGGCGATGGACACTGAGAATCACAAGAGTGGCAGCTTTGAAACCCCATGGTGAGAAACTCTGAAGGATCCCAGAGCTGCGGGAGAGCCAGAACTCTAACGGAATTCCTGGAGCCTCAATGTTGACAGGCTGGGAGTTAGGAACTCCAAGGGCACCAGTCACAGGGGACCTTGTACTTTTATGAGATTTATCTCTTGGAGCCTTACCAGGTTCTCATGGTGAATATCAGAAAAATTCCTTCTTACCTCAGCAGGAGAAGAAGAAAGGGACCTGCCTTTAAAAAACATTTTAAAATATGAGAGCATTCTGCTCTTATCAAGGCCTCACCCTTGAGAGAAACCTAACCTGCTGTGGTTTTATCAGAGCTAAAGCCAAATGACCCCCAGGGAAGGGAAACACACAACTCCAGTGCCCCCACCACTCTGTCTCACCTAAGTGGGGAGTTGGGCTGAGAAGCACCTTGAAGTTCAGTGCCCAGGTGAACTCACTAAGAGACTGAGACTCATCCTAGGATAACAGAATTCCTCCCTTTTCATTGGGTCTCTGCACCACATACCTGAAGAACTATTCCCTTTTGCTCAGACACACAACAATAACAACAACAACAAAAATGCTCACATCAAAAAATGGACCAATGAACAATCTGTCTCTCAGATGTATTCAGTGAAACAATTTGTTCCTAGGTATTTGTAAACTGTTAACTAATAACAATGTTCCAAAAGTTGGAACATTGTCATTAGTTAACAGGAAATTGTTCTGGTCTAAGCAATAAAAGGAAATTGAAATCATTAATTCCAAATGGATCAAACCATGAGAATTTTAACATTGTGTGTGTGCGTGTGTGTGTGTGTGTGTGAGAGAGAGAGAGAGAGAGAGAGAGAGAGAAAGATTTCTTTTGAAGAGAGACTCGTGACCACTGGCAATTGTGGTGAGCACATTTCTACAAATGGCTCTTTGCATGGTGGGTACCACCCACTGTATTGGCTGGTGATGTGAGGAACATTCAGGAGCCACCCAAGACTCCTTCAACAGTCAACAGCTGGTAAGTTTCCATCATTGACAATAATAGACTGCAGTGTATCTGGAGATTAAAAAAACATCTAGCGACTGGGAGAGGTAAAAGGAAAATTTTCTCAACATTAATAACCACTAAAAAAAAAAATAAGAATTTGTCAAGTAGGGTTGGATCACCACGGAAGAATTTGAGCCTCAGGGATTATTTGTTCAATTGATGGATCTCCCAAAATTACAGGATATAATGAAAGACAAGCAACACAATTTAAAGAGGTGGAATAATTATTGGAAGCAGACGCGGCAGGGATACTGGAGTTCAATACCACTCTGAAGCATGTGCGTCAAATGAACAAGTAGAGCATTCCAGAATAGACCGGTGATGTAAGCAGAGAGATGTGTCGAAGGAAAATAATGACCCTGCTTTAAAGCAGATAAGATATTCTGAGCCAAACACGAGTGACCATGGCCTTGAAACACAGATTCAAGTTGTCCTAAAAGAGTGCTCCAAAGAAAAATAAGTCATAACAAGTTTTACAGGCAGAGAACAGGGTGACCATAAATTAATACATTCAGTGAATACACGGGTCAGGGGTCACCTAGGCAGGTTATAGGAAGTGAGAAAATCTGACCACTGAACTGAGATGGCCCCTTACTGCGTTCTTGAGGAGATCAGTTAAGTCAGAGGTCCATTCTTTGTCAACCTAAGAGGGTTAATCATACACCCCAGAAAGTCTACCTCACAGTCATGACAATGATAGGTCTGATACAGAAGGTCAGATGTAATTACTGGTTTCCCAAAAGCCCAAAGCAGCGGTTACCTCCTGGCCTGCCTGCCCTATCTCCTTCTGAGAAGCAGCTGTCCATCTGGTATTTGAAGAATTCTATTGTAATACAGTTTCTATGAAAATGCTTAATTTCACTGATGGGAATTCAAAGAAAAAGGAAATGCTAGAAATTCAAACAATTATAATAAAAATGAAGAATGCCTTTAATGGGCTTATCAGAAGACTGGACATGGAAGTTTGCTGGCTGCGGTGGTGTGTGCCTGTGATCCCAGCTACTTGGGAGGCTGAAACAGGAGGATCCCAAGTTTGAGGCCAGCCTCAGAACCTTAGTGAGACTTATCTCAAAATAAAGTATTAAAAAGGGCTGGGAGTGTGGCTCAGAGGTAAAGCACCCCTTGGTTAAATCCCCAGTACTGCCAAAAAATAAATAAATAGTGATAACAATACCAACATGATGAGGATACTTATGGCTAAGTTTGATGATCACTATTCCAAGGAAAGGAAAGAAGGAACTGGAGTGTAGAGCGGGCCCCATATGGCTATAGTTAGGCTCCCTCACCACAGCATCTGGTGGGCTGTGTTTTCAGTGTGGAGCCAAGGTCAGTAACTCTGACTCAGCTACATATTCAAGGTCGTAAACATCTCCTAGTGAATATGCACCCACGATATGACCTGTTGGCAGTGTGCCTTCTGTGTCTGACCTGCATATAAAAAAGACCTGTGGAAAGGACTCAGAGGGCTGAACAGAACTTGCTAGAGGCTGAAGTTGGAGCTGCAGGCTGACTAGGGGCCTGAATAAAGGCTTCTGCATAAAGGATGACCACTATTCCGACTGTGTCTTGCACTTAGTCCACCTGCTGAGCTCCCAAATCTGTTTATTGGGTCCAAGTCTCCACCTCGATGGGGGCTACTCTGTTCAGAGGTATCTGTACTACCAATGTGGTGGCTTAGTGATACTTCAAAGTAGACAGGGAAAGCTATAAATGGAGGTTAAGTCTTAGGAAATTGTCAAAATGTAATATAAATGATAAAAGAAGAGAAGAACGGAATTGCATAAACTGCTTGTCATGGCTTAGACCTGAAATGGCCCCCAAAGGCTGTTGTGTTGAAGGCTTGGTTCTCAATGCGGCAATCTTCAGAGGTGGAGCTTTGAAGAAGTGATTGGATCATGAAAACTCTGAGCTCCCCATTGATGATTTCATAGTGGAAGGACCTGTTAAGAGGTTATGGCCTCCAGAGGCAAAGCTGTAAAGGCTTGCTGCCTGCCCCCCAAATGTTTCCTCAGATGCTTCTGGATCAGCTTGCTCTACTAGTGATGTGTGAAAGCCTGAGACGAGTCTGGGAGCCCTTGGGTTCTCCCGGGAGTTCCTGTGTGCACTGCTGGGATGTCACCTTTGACATCGTGAGACCAGAGGAGATCCACGCGGTGGAAAGGCACTGCTCAGACCTCTAGAAGAGTCTGATTTTTAATTTCTCCTTCCCCTGGCCTACAGTGTGCTAGCAGGCATTTCATACTGAGTATAGGAAGGTGCTGACGTGGATGGAGAACGCAGGATCCATCTCGCCATAGGAGTTGATATCAGTCAACTCATCAAACCTAACAACCAACCTCTGCTTCTGGGCACAGGAAACTGGACAAAGGTCACAGGAAGGGAGCGTAGTGTGTGGAGAGCATAGGAAATGTCCCTGTGTAGTTAGGGTTCTGGGGGCCAGGAGGGGAGGGCAGTGGGGAGGGCAGAACCTGGAGGCAGAGCAGAGGTTCACTGCTGCCAATTATTTTCTCAAAGTTCCTGGGGCCACTTAGTGGCTGGGCTCAGACACTGGGCTTGTTGTTCTCTGTACCCAAAACGTCTTGTGCCCAGTGTTCTACCTTCAGACTCCCTCTCTCTCTCTCCATGTGCATACCATATGCCCTTCCCTGGACCACTGTTTCTCCTAGAAGAGTCCCTCTTCCTGGGAACCACTTCATTCCCGTCCTTCCCATTTCTCTCCTTGTGGCAGCCAGATTGGACCCTTTATTATTATTATTATTTTCTTTTGTGGTTCTGAGAATGGAACCCAGGAGCATTCTGCCTATGAACTACATCCCTACTCCCTTTTCAAAATTTTCAATTTTGAGACAGGGTCTTGCTAAGTTGCCCAGGTGGGCCTCAAACTTGAGATCCTCCTGCCTCAGCCTCCCGAGCAACAGAATGGACCTATTAACCAAAGACTTGAGCATATCAGGTATCACGCCAGACCTTGTCATGTCAGAAGTGCAGCCCCTGTTCTGACCTGTCTCATGAATCTGGATCATAAACAACAAATGTCCTGGTGTGAAATGGACAGGCTGGGTTGAGGCTTGGTTTATACCTAATGTGTTATTAAGAGCTCCCCTTTTCGCTCTCAAAGTTATTCTACTTAGGACAATAAATGATAAGGGCACACAATGATAGTCTACTTGGGTTCAATTCTTTCCAGGAGAATTGCAAACATTTCCATAAACCATAAAAGCTCAGGAGCAGGGTGGATAGCATGAGTTAAATCTGTCTAAATGCATCCATGGGGCTGGGGCTGTAGCTCAGTGGGAGAGCGCTTGCCTAGCACATGTGAGGCACTGGGTTCCATCCTCAGCACCACATAAAAATAAATAAATAAAATAAAGGTATTGTCAACACACACACACACACACACATGTATACACACACATCCATGGACAAAGGAATAAGTTTTTTTTCCAACTTAAGCATCATGTTGATATCACATTTTAAAGTTAAGATCATTCTATTTAATTGAAGGGTCAGTATAAGCTATTTTAGTTTTGAGGAAATCCTAATAAAATCTGGATGACATTCAAAATGAACATCACCTGAGCCTGCTTGGGTTAAAGTAAGTTTCTTTGTTCGTCAGTTTCTCATTGCTGTGACCAAAATACCCGACAAGAACAATTTAAAGGAGGAAAAGTTTCTTCTGGGCTCTTGGTTTCGGAAGTTCAGTCCCTGGTCAGCCAACTCCATTGCTCTGGACCAAGGTCATGGCAGAGGGTGTGGCAGAGGAGAGCTCTTGGCAGTCAGGAAGTAGAGAGAAGTGGGGGGGGGGGGTCAGCTGGGACAGATACAGCCCAAGGCCTTGTCCCCAGTGATCTACCTCCTCCAGCCCGACCACACCCCACCTGTATACACCCACAGTCCATTCAAATTATTAATTCACCAAGTGGATTAATCCATTGATGTGGTTATAGTCTTAATCATTTCCTAAAAGCCTGCCTCTGAACCTCACTGCATTGGGCTCATGCATTCAAAAACTCGTTCTTCAGGACATTCCGTACCAAGCCATAACAGGTTCTTCCACTTTCTCTTGGAATTGGAAGAGACTGCAAATCTTTCGAAATCTTTTCATAAAAGCCCCTGATGGTACAAAGTTCTTGTGATGCAATGTCCATTTTAACTGTAGACAAATGCTTCATGTCACCGACTCAGATTCAAGGAATTTTTTTTATGTTGAAGTGAAACATTGCTTCTCAAGATATGAAGTTATGACTCCAGATGTAAAAGCACTATCGAGAGAATGAGCAAAGAGGACAGTGCCATGGTGAACACTCACCTTCTGGGTCCTGCCTACAAGTCTCTGATGCATTGCTCTTGGGGGCGCCTGGATCTATACATATTTCCAAGTTCCTCTTATGCTTCCAATGTCCAGTGAAGCTGGGGACCCACTGAAATGGGATGTCCATCAACCGTAGACTTACAGAGAAGAGACCTGTGTCTTTCACCTACACCCAGGCATATCATAGCCAAGCTGCAGGAAAGGCAAGATAAAGGAAAAGTCCTGTAGCTAAGGGGAAGGAGCTGAACTACAGGGAACAAAAATAATAGTTCCATCTGACTTCTCCTCAGAAACCATGAGAGCAAGAAGAGAGTGGGGTGGAATATTTAAAGTGTTGAGAGAAAAAATTCCACCCACCAGAATTCTGTAGCCTGAGGAATTATTCTTCAAAAGTGGAAGAAACAGAGAATCTGAGAAGACGTGAGAGTGGGAAGTACCAGGGATCTCTCTTTCTCCACTGAGATATCGATAGCAGCACCAGAAGAATCTGTTGGGTGTTAACTGTTTTAGAACTATGGAGTCTGTTACTAGCTCAGAACTTTCAGGAGTAGGCTTGGGTGGCTACATGGTAGTTAATTTCAATTTTGGCTCTTGTGCAGTAGCATCTACATGTCCCCTGTCCCCAGGCCTTGTTGGGTTTCTGTGCACATGTCCCTGGGGTGATTTCATGCAGCTTGTGAGAGAATCAGCCTGTCCTCCTCCAGATTCCAGGGATGTGTGTTCTGGTCACCGGCTGCTGCTTCTGAGCCCAGAGGCTGGAGGTCACTGTTGCAAGCCTCTTCCCTCCTGCTGAAGTGACTTCCGGGATATTTGAAATGCTAGCACGTTCTCCTCCCTACTTCATTTTCTTCTTCTTCTCCATTTGGGAGCCAGACATTAAAGACTAGAACATTCAAAACTAATTGCATATGCAGGGAAAATCAGAAAGGGACTTCACAAACTAGGGGAAAATGAAGGCTCAGAAAAGACCTAAGAAGTATTTAAGTTTGTAGCTCAGACTGGTCCTTGGCACACAGACAACCTACCACACCTACCACATTTAAAAAAACAAAAACAATAAACAAAAGCAAGCAGCTGTGCAGGCCTGGAATCCCAGAGGCTCAGGAGGCTGAGAGGAGGATCGAAAGTTCAAAGTCAGCCTCAGCAAAGGTGAGGCGCTAAGAGTGAAAACCTACACCGCCCCCCCCCCAAAAAAAAAGAGAAAGTCCTGAGGAATAGAGTGAATCTGTTTGTTTTCCAGCATTATTACCATGTTGGTAGATTAAAATGTTCAATTATGACCCATTCAAAGGGAAAAAAAATAAATCAACACAAATGGTCCCTGAAGAAGATCTGATGGCAGGATCAAAGGGACAAAACTTTATAACAACTGTCTTAAAAATTATTGAAAAACTGATGTGTTGATAAAGTGATGCATGTGCTAGAGAGGACGATGGGGGGGGGAGAGAGAGAGAGAGAGAGAGAGAGAGAGAGAGAGATTGATTCTAAAAGGCAGCAAAAAATAAATGAATATTCACTAAAGGGACCCAAAGGCATAAAAAAGAACTGGTAAATCTGAAGATAGGACAATTAAGTCTGAGGAACAGAAAGAAAAAATTAAAAAATAGCAAATGGATCCCAATAAAAGACCAACCTATCCACTGTCAAAGTCCTACAGGGGAAATAGAGAAAGGAGCAAAGAGAATATTTGAAGTAATAATGGCAGAAAAGTCCCCAAATTTGTTGAGACATTAATGTCAACATCAAATGAATGCCGAGTAAGATGAAATCCAAGAGACAAAGCAAGACCCATCATAACTAGACTATGAAAAGCCAGACACAAAGGAGACTCTCAAGAGCAGCAGGAGAGAGGTGACCCCTCACCTACAAGGCTCCTCAATAAGAGGTGCAACAGATTTGTCATCTGAAATTTTGGAAGGCAGAAGACAGTGGGCTGATATATCCAAAGTGATAACAGAGAAAAACTGTCACCCTAGCATCCTATATCTGGCAAAACCGTCCTACAAAACAGTGAGGGAGAAACACAGAGAGTCCCAGATGACAAAAGAGTTCATTATCTAAACTGGCCCCTGAAAAAGTGCTCAAGGCGTCCTGAAGGATGAACCGAAAATACACGAGACAGTAGCTTGAAGCTGTATGAAAAAAATAAACGCCCTGATAAGGAAAATGCAACAGCAATTACAAAAACTCATATTGTAGCAATAGATGGTAATTTTGATTCTGTTTCCTACAGGAGATGAATATATTTTTTAGATTTATCAGTCTGAAAGATGCTGTTATTGTGATTTTAGTTTGTAACTCAACACTTTCTTCCACATAATTTAAGCAGTGGGGGGGGGGGGTGAATTTAAAAGAATTATTAGTTTCTGTTTAGGGGCATAATATATAAAAAAAATGTAATTTTGTGCCATTGCCAATTAAAAGGAGGGGAAAAGGAGCTGTAAGGTAGCAGAGTTTTTATGCGCTATTGAAGTGAATCTGGCATAAAGTCAAATTAGAGTGTGACAGCCTTAGGATGGTAAATGTAATCCCCATGGTAACCAGAAAGAAAGTGGTTATAGAATATGTGTTAAAGGAAATGCAAAAGGAATTTTAAAAATTCACTATAAAAAAACAACTAAACATAAAAGAAGACAGTAATGCAGGATATGAGGGATAGACGGGGTATTAGGCATACAGAAAAAGATTTTTAAATGACAGAAATAAATCTCTTCTCAGTGCTTTATAAGTAAACAGATGAAGCCTTCTGGTGAAAAGTCAAAATTGGAAGAATGGGTGAAAGCACAGGATCTACACTGTCCCCAAGAGACTCACTTTAGATCTACAGTCACAAAGAAAAAAATTAAAGAGTCTGAAAAGGTACTCCATGCAAAGAGCTACCAAATAGAGCAGGGAAGGTGTCCCAGACACCAGACAAAAGAGACTTTAAATAAGAAAAGATTACAAGAGACAAAGAAGGACTTTATATAGAGAGGAATACAATTTCAATCCGGCCAGATGTAACAGTTTTAAACATTTATGCATCTGGTGACAGACCATCAAAACAGATGAAGCCAAGACTGACAGAATGGAATGGAGAAGTCCTTTCACAGTAACGGGTGAATGCTCAATACCCCACTCAAAATGGATACAGAGTGACAGAAGATAACTAAGGAAATAAAGGGACTTAACACAACAAATCAACTAGATCTAGCAAACATGTACCAAGCTCTTCCCAGAAGCAGCAATATATATATATATATATATATATATATATATATATATATATATATATATTCTTCTCAAGTGTACATGGGATGTTTTGCAACATAGACTATAAAGTAGGCTGAAATTTTTTATTTTATTTTATTTTTTAGCGGCTGAACACAATATTTGTTTGTTTATTTATTTTACAAACTCTAAGATTCCTGTTGAGTAGTTTCCCCATTGGGTGACGGCTATAACAGGTACCTATGGAGCTAATTCTTTTTATTTTTCCACATTGTTATTGGTGCATCATAATCGTACATGATGATGGCATTTGTTGCTATATATTTGTACATGCACATGACATAACAATATAATTCGGCCAGTGTCACTCCCCAGCACTGGCCCCCTCCATCCCCAACGCACATCCCTTGTCCCTTTTCTCTACTGAGCTCTCTTTGATTTTCATGAGATCCACCCCCACCTTTCTTTTCATTTTTCCTCTCGAGCTTCTGCATATCAGAGAAAATATATGACCCTTGACCTTCTGGGCTTGACTTATTTCACTTAACATGATAGTCTCTAGTTCCCCCCCTTTTTCTTACAAAGGTCATAATTTCATTTTTCTTCATGGCTGAGTAAAACTCCACTGTGAATATTTTACCTGATTTTTTAATCCATTCATCCATTGATGCACATCCAGACTGCAAATTCTCAGTAGACTTTGAAAAAACAGACATTGTACAAAATATCCTCTCTATCAACAATGGAATGAAGTTGAAAATGAATAACAGAAATAAAACTGGGAAATGTCCATATTTTTGGGAACTAAACATGCAATTTATTTATTTATTTAAATACTTGTTTTAATTGTAGGTGGACACAATAATCTTTATTTTATTTTTATGTGGTACTAAGGATCAGACCCAGGGCTTCACACATGCTAAGCAAGTGCTCTACCGCTGAGCCACAACCCCAGCCCTAAACAGGCAATTTCAAATAACCAGTGGGTTATTTGAAATTGAGTTAATACTCAGAGACGAGTGAAAAACAAATCACAATGTGCTGAAATGTATGGGACACAGCCAAAGCTGTTTTAAGGGGGAAATTCATAGCCATAAATACATTAAAACCCAGGAAAGATTGGAAAATGAACAACCAAACTCTACAATTTAAGGAACTAGCAAAAGAACAAACCAAAACCAAAGATAGTAGAAGAAAGGATATGATAAAGATTAGAGTAAGCTGGGCCTGGCAGCACAGGCCTTTATCCTAGCTAGTTGAGGGACTAAGGTGGGAGGGTTACAAGTTCAAGACCAGCTTGGGAAACTTAGTGAGAACTTGTCTCAAAAATAAAATAAAAGATGACTCAGTGGAAGAGCACTTCTCTGGCATGTAAGAGGGTTCAATCCCAGCATCACACACACACACACACACACACATTCATGAGTTCACACATGAGCAAAATTATTAGAGATCAATGAAATAGAAAAGAAATCAATGTAACCGAAGTTTAATTCTTTGAAAACATTGACAAAATTGTTAATCCTTTAGCTGTTTGGACTAAAAAATTAAAGACCCAAATTCCTAAAATCAGAAATGAAAAATGGGACATTAGTACTGATTCTAGGGAAATCAAAAGGATTTTAGCAAGACACTATGTGCAACTTATACTAAATAAAATGCACAAATTTCTAGAAACATAATATCTATTAAGACTAAATCATAAATTAAAAAAAAATCTGAATAGATTCATAACCAGTAAGGTGATTGAATCTTAATTTAAGATTTGCTGATCCATCCATTTTCTGGCAAATGTCATAAAGTCATTCTTCTTTAGAGCTGAGTAATATTCCATTGTATACATATACCACAATTCCTTTTTCCATTCATCTGTTGAAGGGCACCTAGGATGGCCGCTTGTGCTGCTATAAACATGGATGTGGCTGTGTCACTGTAGTATGTTGATTTTAAATCCTTTGGATATCATGCTAAGTAAAATAAGTTAATACCCCCCAAACAAAAGTCAAATGTTTTCACTGACATGTGGAAGCCACAATAAAGATGGGGGGAGAAGAGATGTTAGTAGATTAGACAAAGGGAAATAAAGGGAAGGAGAGGGGTAGAAAGAGGAAAGACAGTAGAATGAATCTAATGTAATTTTCCTATGTACATACATGAAAATACTTAAGTGAATTCCACCATCCTGTACACCCACAAGAAAGGGGTCCTAATTAGAATAAGATATAGTCCATGCTTGTATAATTATAAAGGATTTTATTGTCTATACCGTTTCATGATTTAAAAAGTCAACAAAGTAGGAATAGACAGAAACTACTTCAACACAATAAAACCATATATGAAGAATCCACAGAAAACATCATACTTAATGGTTAAAGACTGAAAGCCTTTCTTCAAGACCAACAATGGGCTGGGGATGTGGCTCAAGCGGTAGCGCACTCGCCTGGCATGCGTGCGGCCCGGGTTCGATCCTCAGCACCACATACAAACAAAGATGTTGTGTCAGCCAAAAGCTAAAAAATAAATATAAAAAAAAATTTTTAAAAAAAGACCAACAAAACCACAAAAATGAGCATTTTTTCCACTCCTATTCAACATAGTACTAGAAGTTCTAGCCAGAGAAATTGTTTAAGGAAAAGATATAAACTTATCCAAATTGTAAAGAAATGAGTAAAATTATCTCTCTTCATGGAAAACATGAATGCAATATATATGATCTAGGTATAAAATTCTATTACACACACACACACACACAGTAACTGATACAAAAATTGTTTGCATTTACATATACTACCAATGAACAACCAGATCCATTTACAATAGCATCAACAAAACAAAATACTAAAGAATTAATCAAAGAGATGAAAGTCTTGTATTAAAAAATTATAAAATATTACTGAAATAAATCTGAAATTACATAAATTAATGGAAATAAACCCTATGTTCACAAATTAGAAGACTTAGTATTAAGATATCAGTGCTACCCAAGGCATTCTGCAGATTCAATGCCATAACTTTCAAAATACTAATGACATTTTTTTTGTGGTAATAGAAAAACCCATACTAAAATTCATATGGAATATCTAGGGACCCATCAATAGCCAAAACAACCTTTAAAAAGAAGACCAGAACTTCAGGATTCACAAGTCTTGAGTTCAAATCTTGCTATAAAGGTATAGTAATCAAAACTGTTGTACTAGAACAAGGAAAAATATATAAAACAACAGAGTTTAATAGAGAACCCCAAAATATGACTTCACACATACAGTAAAATGATTTTTGACAAGGGTACCAAGAGCAGAAAATGGAGAAGGGCAGTCTTCTCAATAAATGGTGCTTAGAGAACTGAATATCCACATGCAAAAAAAAAAAAAAGAAGAAGAAGTTGGACACTTACGTAACATCACATGAAAATGAGCTCAAAATGTATCAAATATATAAAATTTTACAACTCTTAGAAGACAACATAATGACAGCATTTCACAATGTTGGATTTGGCAATGATTTCTAGGATATGACGTGGAATATATCAATGGTTACGCAGGCAACAAAATTAAAAATTGGCAAATTTGACTTCATAAATATTTAAAATTTTTGAATGAAAAAAATCATACAAACCAAGTAACAATGAACCCACAGAATGGGAGAAAACATTTGCAAATAATACATCTTTCTTTTCTGCAGTGCTGAACCCAGAGCCTTGAGCACACTAGGCAAGTGCTCTACCTCCCCAGACCCAAATCATACATCCAATAAGGGACTAATATCCAGAATATATAAAGAACTCTAAACTCAGCAAAATAAACCCCACACAACCCAATTCAAAAATGGGCCAAGGACCTGGATAGGTGCTTCTCTAAAGAAGATATACAAATTGATAACAAGCACATAAAAAGATGTTCATCATTATGAATCACTAGAGAAATGCAGATCAAAACTGGAATGAGATATTACACCCACTGGGATGGCTACTACTAAAAAAAAAAAATGTGTTGGCGAAAATTTGGAGAAATTGAAGGTCTTGTGCACTGTTGGTGGGAGTGTAAGATTCTCCCTCCTTGGGGGCCATACAGTCAGCATGCTGACTTTTCAGGAGCTGCCCAAAGGATGAGTTTATGGCTTGCCTGATGCAATGAGCACTGGCAGGAAAGAGCGCAGATTGGGAGGTGCTGAAAATAAAGGCACTCTTTGCAGTAGTGTTTGCTTACTGGCTGCAACCTTTCTTCCACACTCAGTGTGGAATGAGCTAGTGAAACCCCAAATCCTAGCCTCTCTCTGGGGATGGTCGATGTGGGCACATCCAGTCGGCAGTCTGGCCTTTGTGGGGTACTTCCCGAGGAACTGGCTTTTGTTTTGTTCATCTCATAGTATTGATAGAACCAGGCATATTCTAAATAGGTAGGGAGCAGTCGGAAACCTCCCCACCCTTGGCTAAGTGCAACAGGATTGGGAAAATTCACAGCCCCTAGCTTCTCCCTGGAGAGAGAAAGAGAAGACTGCAACACAGCAGATGTTCAAATTCTGAGGTTCTGCCTGAAGAAATGGTTTTTGCCTCCCAGCATGCACTTCTGTAGCTGAGGATTGCTGGAAAAAACACAAACAACAGAGGGCCCTGGGCTGCTGCTCCAGAACACCTGCTGTGCAGCAGCCAGCACCAGAGAAGGTGAGATTATGACTTGGAAAAGGGAGCCTGCAAATTCTTTTCTTTTTAAAAATTTATTCTTTTTAGTTATGCATAAAAGTAGATTGTATTTTGACATATCATATATACATGGAGTATAATTTCCCATTCTTGTGGTTGTACGTATTGTGAAGTTACATTGGTCGTGTATTCATATATGAACATAGGAAAGTGATGTCTGATTCATTCTACTGACTTTCCCATTCCCATTCCCCCTCCTATCCTCCTTCTCCCCTGTCCAATCCAGTGAACCTCCACTCCTCCGCCTCCCAGTTTATTGTGAGTCAGAATCTGCATATCATTGGTTTTTGGGGTTTGGCTTATTTCACTTAACATGATAGTCTCCAGTTCCATCCATTTACCCACAAATGCCATAATTTCATTATAGCTGAGAAATATTCCATTGTGTATATATACCACAATTTCTTCATCCATTCATCTGCTGAAGGGAACCTCGGTTAGTTCCATAGCTTAGCTATTGTGAATTGAGCTGCTATGAACATTGGTGAGGCTGTGTCACTATAGTATTCTGATTTTAAGTCTTTGTGGTATATGCCAAAGAATGGGGTAACTGGGTCAAATGGTGGATTCATTCCAAGTTTTCTGAGGAAGGATACGGCAAATTCTAACAAGCTGATTGGTGGAGGTTGTCCCCTGTGCAAAGCCCAGTTCATAAGGAATGAGGGGTGGCTGTCTCTTTAAGTAAGAAGACACCAACACAATATGTCAAAGAATAAAAGCAGGACCCACACACACAGCCCCAAGAGCATCCACTCAAACAACTGAGCAATTAAAAATGACCATGAAAAACCTCAGTTGTTCACTTTGGTTTCTCTGAAAACAACTCAGCACACACCAGAATAGGTCACAGGGATCCCCAGGGGAGTGTGAGATGGCTTTAGGTGGATAGTCTTACTTTCAGAGTTGTGTAATTTCTTTATATTTTTATTGTAACATGCAATGCTTCATGTTTATTTACATATTGATACTCAGGTTCTTTTTTTCATTTATAAACATGTTAAAGAACATGAAGAGCCAGAGAAGCATGACCCAAGCAAAGGAAAAATATAAATTTCCAGAAAACAACACTAAAGAAGTAGAGCCACATGAATTATCTGACAAAGAATTCAAATTGATTGTCATAAAGATGCTCAATAAACTCAGGAAAAGAATGCACAAGTGAGTATTTCAACAAAGAGATAAATAATTTTTAAAAATGTAGAGGAAGAGTACAATAACTAAACTGAAATATTCACTAGAGAGATCATTATACACAGCATGGTCAAATAGCAGGGGAAAAATGAGATAATTTGAAGATAGGTCATTGAAATTATCTGGTCAGAGAAGCAAAAAGGAAAAAGAATGAAAAATACTGAATAAATCTTAAGGAACTTTGCCAGTTAATGGATGTAAATGGAAAAATTTATGCTAAATGAAATGAGCCAGACTCAGAAAAACCAAGGGTCAAATGTTTTTTCTCCTATATGGAAGCTAGAGCAAAAATCAGAATATCAAAGGGTATAGAGAAAAATCAGTGGAGTAGAAAGAGAACAAGAGGGAGGGAAGAAAAAAGGAAAAGGGGAAGAAATATGGAATGAATTTAACCAAATTATATTATATATATATGTAAATGTACCAAAGGTAATTTGTATTACCTTTATGTATATGTAGAAAATACCAATCACAAATAAATAAAGGTGGCAGAGGATGGTAGCTTAGTGATAGAGCATTTGCTTAGCAGGTGTGAGGCCCTGGGTTCAATCCCCAGGAATGGGAAAAAAAAGAAATTTTAATCATTACATGATATATATCACAACATCACATTATACCCCATAAATATACACAATTATTATTTGTCAATTGACAATAAATTAAATTTAAAAAATTTTAAAAATAATAATGAAGAATGATCTCAAATAAACATGGTAACTTTATACTTCAAGGATTTATTTTTTTTAAGTAAGCTCTAAATTACCAGAAGGAATGCTTATAGCATTGCTTATAGCAGAAATAAATGAAATAAAGAATAGAAAACAAATAGAAAAAGAATCAATGAAACTAAGATCAATTTTTTAGATTAACAAATGGACAAATATTTAAGAAAAAAGAAGACCCAGATAAAATCAGAAATGAAAGAAGAAATATTACAACTGAAGTAATAAATATAAAAATTATCATTACTATGAACAATAATATGTCAATAATTTGCATAACCTAGAAAAATGGACAAATTCCTAGAACATAAAACCTACCAAGTGTAACTCATGAAGAGATAGGAAATCTGAACAGAACTATAACTAGTAAGGAAATTGAACAAATGATCAAAAACCTCCCAACAATGAAAAGTCCAGTCTCAGATGACTTCACTGGTGAATTGTACCAAGCATTTTAAAAAATCAACATTAATACCCCCACTTTTTTTATGGTCCCAAGGGATTGAATCCAGGGGCCTCACACATGCAAGGAGGTACTCTACCACTGAGTTACATCCCCCCATTTATTGCTAATATTTTTAAAACACTTCTAAAAATTCAAAGGAGAGAACACTTCCAAACTCGTTTTTTGAGGCTAGCTTTACCCTGATACTGAGTCCAGGAAAAGATACTACTAGTAAACTTTAAGCTAGGATCACTAGTGAATAATAGATCAAAAATCCCCAATAAAATTCTAGAAAACTACACCGAACAGAGCATTCAAATGATCATGTACCATTACTAAAAGAGTTTTATTCCTGGGATGCAAAGATGAAAATTTATCAGTGTAATACATCACATTGACAGAAAGAAGGGGGAAACACATGATTTGTCTCAATAGACAGAGAAAAAAGCAGGTAACAAAATTCAATTCCCTTTCATGATAAAAACACTCAGCAATGGAGAATAGGATACATTTACTCCAAGATAATAAAGGCCATACTTGAAAAGCCCCTCACTAATATATAAAATGGTGAAAAACAAAACACTTTTCCTCAAAATCAGGAACAAAGCAAGGACACTGTCTTTCATCACTTCTATTAAATGCAGTACTAGAAGTCCTAGCCAAAGCAATCAGGCAAGAAAAAGATATAAAAGTCATTTAAATCAGAAAGGAATAAATAAAATTATCTCTATTTGAAGATGACATGATATTTATATAGAAGATACTAAAGGTTCCACAAAAAAGGATTATAACTACTAAACAAATTTAGTAAAATTTCAGAGGCAAAATCCACATTTAGAAATCAGCTGTGTTGGGCTAGGGATGTGGCTCAAGCGGTAGCGCACTTGCCTGGCATGCGTGTGGCCCGGGTTTGATCCAGCACCACATACAAACAAAGATGTTGTGTCTGCCGAAAACTAAAAAATAAATATTAAAAAAAAGAAATCAGCTATGTTTCTGTATACTAATAATCAGAATGAAAATAAATTGAGAAAACAATCACATTTACAGTAGTATCAAAAAGATTAAAATGGTGACAAACTTAATCAAAGAGGGAAAATACTTGTACATAAAACAACAAAATATTGCTGAAATTAATGAAAACACAGACATGTACTCATGGATTGGAGATTTTAATATTGTTAGTATATTCATTCATACTACCCCAAAGAGTCTTTAGATTCAAAATGATTCTTCTCACAATTCCAATGGATTTTTTTATACCAGGGATTGAATTTAGGGGCATTTAGCCACATCCCCAGTGCTATTTCGTATTTTATTTAGAGACAGTGTCTCACTGAATGGCTTAACACCTCTCCATGGCTGAGGCTGGCTTTGAACTTGCAATCCTCCTGCCTCAAGTTCAAATCCTGCTGGGATTACAGGAGTCAATGGATTTTTTACAGAAATAGAAAAGATAATTTTTAAATTGATATGGAAACACAAATGACCAACCAAACTGAAGAATTAAATTGGAGACATCGAACTTTTGATTTTAAAACACAGTATAAAGATATAATTTTAAAAGTGTGGTACTGGCCTGTGGATAGGGGTACAGACCAATGGAACAGAATAGAGAGCCCAGAAATGAACTCATGCATACACAATGAACTGACCTTCAAGTGGGTCAAGAATACAACATGAGGGAGATGAGGAAGATGGTGGAAGAGAACCAGGCAGCCACTCCCCATCTCTTCACACCATGTAAAGGAAGCAGCCAATAAAAGCAGAATCAAGAGGTGGGTGGGGAGGATAAGAGAGAGAAAGAAAGGAGGTGTGTGTGGACATTCTCTTAAGCTCACATAATTAAAGACTGTTGGAAAACTGTTGAAAGACAGACAAAAATTAAAATGCAGAAGGCTCCTTAAAACAGCACAAACCACTTAAAACCAAATCATAAAAAGAAAGCTGAGCATGAGGGCAGCTGACCAGTCACCCTCTTAAATCAGCACGTTGCCATTCCATGCCCCAGACAGCTACAGATTAAACCCAAGGGGAGTCCCCTTGCACTGGGCCTCTTAAGATTCCATCCAGCCAGAACTTTTAGAAGGACCTACTAGTGTAAATCTAGGAAACTCTTCCTCCCCCTCTACCCTCACCAGGAACAAGGAGAATAGAGTGGGCTGGAGGGGACCTGAGCCAAGAGACATGCAGGTCTGGTCCCATGCAGCGTCTACCACCACCCAGGCAATTCATATTTAAACTGTTCTGTGAGCTAAAAGATAATGTAAGGGTTGAATTCAGAGAGAAAATACAAGAAGTGAAAGATCACTTCAATAAAGAGATGGAGATTCTAAAAATAATCAAATATTTTTAGAAATGAAGGAATCAATAAATCAAATGAAAACTTCATTGGAAATCATCATCAATAGATTCGATCACTTTGAGAACAGATTTTTCAGGCCTCAAAGACAAAGTAAACAATCTTGAAAAGATATTAAGATACCATAACAGAATATTCAAGAAATCTGGGATAATATTAAAAGGCCAAATCTAAAATTCATTGGGATACATGAAGGCTCTGAAACAGAAACTAGAGGAATGAACAATCTTTTCAATGAAATTTTATCAGAAAATTTTCCAAACCTTGAGAATGAAATGGAAATTCAAACACAGGAGGCATACAGGACTCTAAACATACAAAATCACAATAGATCCATCACAAGACACATTTTTGTGTGTGTGTGTGTGTGTGTATGTGTGTGTGATAATGCCTAACATTAGGATAGAAGGATAGAAGTTTTAAAGCTACAAGAGAGAAACAGCTGGTCACATTTAGAGGTAAACCAATCTGGATGTCGCTGATTTCCCAACCCAGACCCTAAAAGCAAGGAGGGTTTGGAATAATATGTACCAAGCTCTGAAAGATAATGGATGCCAACCAAGAATACTATACCAGCAAAATTAAGCTTCAAAATTGAAGATGAAATTTTTAAAAACCTTCTATGATAAATGAAAGCTGAAAGAATGCGTAATTAGAAAGGCTGCGCTACAAAACATGCACAGTAAAATATTTCATGAAGAAGAAATGAAAAATAAAAATGAAAACCAGCACAGGAGACATCTTCTATTATAAAGAAGAATAGCTAATGGAGAATCAAATCCAACATAAACATTAGAAAGAAATCAAACTGACAGGAAATAAAAATTGTCTCTCAATAATAACCTGATTATATATGATCTAAAGTCTTCAATCAAAGACATAGGTAGGGGCTGGAGCTGTAGCTCAGTGGCAAAGTGCTTGCCTCGCATGTGTGAGGCACTGGGTTTGATCCTCAGCACCACATAAAGATAAATAAAGACATTGTGTGTTCATCTAAACTAAATAAATCTTTTTAAAAAAGACATAGGTTGACAGATTGGATTAATAAACAACAGCAACAATCACAAGCATAGACATCCACAGACTGAAGGTGGTAAAAGGATGGGAAAAAACTCACATGGATCTTGTAAACAAGAGGGGTCACGATTCTCATATGAGATAAAGTAGACTCCAAGCCAAAATTAACTAGAAGAGAAAAAGAAGGACATTTCATACTGCTTAAGGAAATCATGCATCGACAAGTTATAATAATTGTAAATATTTATGCCCCCCAAATAGAGCATCTCAATATTAAGAATCAAATAGGGCCACGCATGGTGGCACTCACCTCACCTCAGGAGGCTGAGGAAGGAGGATTGTGAGTTCAAAGCCAGCCTCAGCAAGAGCAAGGCACTAAGCAACTCACTGAGACCCAGTCTCTTAAAAAAAAAAAAAAATAGGGCTAGGGATGTGGCTTAGTGGTCAAGTGCCTCTGAGTTCAATCCCCAGTACAAAAAAAAAAAAATCAAATACCAAGATACAATAATACTGGGTGACTTTACCATGCCTCTCTCATCACTGGGTAGATCATCTAGACAAAAAGTAAGTACAGATTCTATAGGACTAAAAAGTACAAATTAGAACCTAACAGCCATCTTTAGGATAGTTCATCCATCAACGACAGAATTCACTTTCTTCTCAGTAGCACATGCAACAATTTCTAAAATAGACCAAATTTTAATTCACAAAGCAAATCTTAGCAAATATGAAAAGAATAGAGATAATATCTTGCAGTCTATCAAATCATATAGCATCAGGCTTCTTTACTTAGCATAATGTCCTTTATGTTCATGTATGTTGTTGGAAAAATAGGATTTCCTTCTTTCTAAAGGATGAAAAATATTCCATTGCCAATATGAAGTCAGATTTTTAAATCTAATTCATTTATCCACAGATGTTTCTGCATATTTTTTTTGTTCTTCCCAATATTGGGGATTGAACCCAGGGGTGCTCTACTATTCCTTCTTTTAGATTAGTTGAATAATTTTTTTAGATTAGTTGTGATCCTATTTTCTCATACTTTCTGCCTTATTATATACAATTCTGTTGTATGCTTCACTGGTTGCTCCAGGTTTTGCAATATGCGCTTTCCACCTACAACAGTCAGCCTTGAGATAGTATCATGTCACTTTGCTTACATCTTACAAGAGTGGACTTCCATTTCCTGTCTCCTGGTCTCTTGGATAATGCTGTCATGCCTTTGTTCCCCCTACATATGTAATAAACATCATACTGCTTTATTTTTAGTTTTATTTTAAACAGCCAATTCTGTTATAAAGAGAACTTTTTAACAAAGGGGGGAAAGTCACGTATTTACCAATTTCTTTGCTCTTTATGACTTCGTATTCATCTGGGTTAGCTTCTGGCATTTGTTTCCCTCTTTTGGGAATGTTGAAAACCACATTTCTAGTAGTACATGTCTGCTGTTGATTAAGTCTTTGTTTGTGTGTGTCTTGAAAACTCTTCGTTATGTCTTCATTTGTGAAAGATATTTTCATGAGCTACAGATTCCTAGGTTGAAAGATTTCTCCTCTTTCTTTCTTTCTTTCCTTCTCCTCTCTCTCTCTCTCTCTCTCCCCCCTCCCCCGCCTTCTCTCTTTTTTCCCTCCTTCCTTTAAAGATATTGCTCCATTATACACAGACCAGGTTTCTCTGGCATGGGGAACCCTGGGTGTTGTCCCCACCTATGTTCCTCTTATGTGACTTGTCTTGGTTTATTCTGCTGCTCCTATTATTTCCTCATTGTCACTGGTTTTAAGTAATTTGAGAGTGATGTGATTTGGTTTTGTTTTCTTCATGTTTCTTGTCCTTGGGATTTGTTGAGTTTTCTAGGTCTGAGAGTTTATATTTTCATCAAATTTGGAAAGTTTTTGTTTGCTATTTCTTCCAATGTTTTGTGCATTCCTCTCCTTGGGGGACTCTAGTTACATGTGCATTAGGACACTTGAAGTAGTTTTGCTGTTCATTGGTGTTCTGTTCATTTTTATTCTAATATTCTCCTATGGTTTACTTGTCGACAGTGTCAAGTTCCCTGTGATTGGCTATTGTTCCATTCCACTGTGATTTCACTTCAGACTTTGATTTGGGGTCCTTTTTGTCATCTTCTCTTTCATGTCATCTTCTATGTCTTTATTTAACATGCTCAGTCTTTCCTCTCTCTTCTTGAACATGTTGACTATACTTTACACTTAGCATTATGATTGAATAGATGACTTTTGAATATCTGTCTACTGATTCTGTCATCTGTGTTATTTCTCTTTTTATTGGTTTATTTCTTCTTATTATTATGAGTCCTATTTTCCTGATTCTTTCTGTGCTTGGTAACTTTTGGCTACATGCCAGACATTATGAGTTTTTACATTTTTGGGTGCTCAAGGTTTTTGTATTCCAATAAACATTCTTGAACTGTTTTCTTGGATGCAGTTAATTTACTTGAAGCACATTGATTCTTTGGAAACCTGCTTTAAGTTTTGTTAAGCAGAAGCAGAACAGCCTTAACTGCAGAGTGGTGATTCTCAACAGGACATGATTTCTTCCTCTGGGAGAATTTTTGCAATGTCTACAGATATTTAGTTGTTCTAAGCTGGGCAGAGGGTGGGGAGACAGGTGCTGCTGCTGGTATCCAGTGGGTAGAGGCCGGGGTTGCTACTAAATATCTACAGTGTATAGGACAGCCCCCACTGCAAAGAATTACCCAGGGCTGGGGGACATGGCTCAGTGTAGAGACTTGCCTAGCATGTACAAAGCCCTGGTTTCAATTCCAGTGCTACATTAAAAAATATATATATATATATATATATATATATATATATATATATATATAACAAAACACCATAGTTCTAAGGTCAAGAAACCTTGAGAAAAAAGAGTTAATTTTTCTTTATTACCAAATGCTTCATGGGCTATGAAGGTTTCCAGTCGGACTGGCTGGAACAGAAAGTATTCTGAGCCCTGCCTGAGCTCTCAGGATTGTTTCCTGTGTTCCTCTTAGAGGGTTCTTTCCTCAATGTCCCATAGTTACCGTGTATGTGAGAGGTGTGTGTGTGTGTGTGTGTGTGTGTGTGAGAGAGAGAGAGAGAGAGAGAGAGAGAACACTCACTTATGATCTACCTTGTTAGCAAATTTCTGATAAACAATATGTTATTATTTACTATAGTCACCCTATTGTATGTTAGGTCTCCAGAACTTATTCATCTTACAACCACATGTACCGTTTGATCAACATCCCATTTCCTCTAATCTGCAATCCCAGGTAACCACCCTTCCATTCTGTTTGTATGATGTCAATACTTTTAGGTTTTACATATAAATGAGCTCATGCAGTATTTTTTTTTTAGCATCTGGCTTCTTTCACTTAACATAATGTCCTTTAGGTTCATCTATGATGTTGGAAATAAGAGGATTTCCTTCTTTCTCAAGGATGAAAAATATTTCATTGCATATATGAAGTCAGATTTTTAAAATCCATTCATCTATCCACAGATGCTTAGGTTGTTTATCACTTTTTTTTCTTCCTAATACTGGGGATTGAACCCCTACCACTGAGCTACATTTTACTTTTTATTTGAGACAGGATCCTGCTAAGTTGCCCAGGCTGGCCTTGAACTTGCCATCCTCTTGCCTCAGGCTCCCAAATTGCTGGGATTACAGGCATGTGCCACCAGGCCTGGCAGTTATTTCTACATCTTAATTATCGTGAATAGTCCTGCAATGAATACCAGAGTGTACATCTCTCCTTAAGGTAGTAATTTTATTTCCTTTGGATATGTACCTAGAAATGAGATTGCTGTGTCATACTGAAATTCTATTTTTAATTTTTTAAAAGTTTTTAGTTGTAGTTTTTAGTTGTACCATTATTCTATTTATTTTTATGTGGTGCTGAGGATCAAACCCAATGCCTCACATGTGCTAGGCAAGCGCTCTGCCACTGAGCTACAACCCCAGCCCTATTCTTAATTTTTTGACAAACCTCCAAGAGTGTAGGAGTTCCCTTTCCTCCACAACCTCTTCACCACTTCTGTCTTTTGACTTTTTGATAATAGCCACTCTAACAGGTGTGAGGTGATATCTCATTGCAGTTTAGCTTGGCATTTTCCTAATGATTAGTGATGTGTAGCACCATTTGGAGTATAGGTTGGACATTTGTATGTCTTCCTTTGAGAAATGTCTAATTAGATCCTTTTCTCATTTTTAATAGTTATTAGGGTTTTTTATTTATTTATTTTTGCTATTGCATGAATTCTGTATAAATTTTGAATTTTAACCCCTTGTTGGGACATGGTTTACAAACATTTTCTCCCATTCTGTGGGCTGTCTTTATTTTGTTGATTGTTTCCTTTGCTGTGCAGAACATTTTAGTTCATCATAGTCCCACTTACTTACTTTTACTTTTCTTGCCTGTGTTTTTAGTCTCAAAAAAAAATATTGTTAAGGTCAATGTCATGGAACTATCCCCTGTGTTTCCTTCTAGGAGTGTTAAACCTTTTTTTTTTTTTTTTTAATGCCAGGACCACAGTGTTTTGAATACCATAGCTATAGCTCTGTATACATTGAAATCAGGGAGTGTGAGTCCTCTAGTTTTGGTCTTCTTACTCAAGATCATGTTAGCTATTTGATCCTTTTTGGTTTCATACAAATTTTAGAAATTTTTTCTCTATTTCTATGAAAAAAAATGCCGTTGGAATTTTGGCAGGGATTGCATTGTAATTTTTATCTTGCAACTTTACTCACTTATTTATCAGCTTTAACCAGTTTTGGGGGGCGTCTTTGGGGTTTTCTTTATGTGAGATTTGCAATGACTGACAATTTACTTCTTGCAGGAAAGTGATTTGGATACTACTTATATATTTTTCTTGTCTAATTGTTCTTGCTAGTACTTCTCATTCTATGATGCATAGAAATGAGCAACCTTGGCTAGCTATAGTGGCATGCACCTGTAGGCACAGCTACTCAGGAGGCTGAAGCAGGAGGATCACTTCATCCCAGGAGTTGGGGGCCAGCATGGGTGATGTAATGAATCTCTATCTTAAAAATAAATAAATAAATAAATAGACCAAAAAAGTAGGAAAGAAAAGAGTACCTTGCTTTGTTTCTGATCTTAGAGGAAAATTGTCCAAGTGTTCACCATTAACTATGATGCTAATCATGGACTTGTCACACACATCCTTTATTATGATAAGGTACATTCTTTCTATGCATAATTTATTGAGAGGTTATATAATGAAAGAGAGTTTGGGCTATAATCTTGAAAGACACAATTGCAAATGCCTAATCCTTAATGCTGAAGTCCTGAAAGATCAAAATCCCTAAATTCTAAAGTGCCTTAAGATCAAAATCCCAAGAAAAAATAATTTGAAAAATTATATAAGGGGCATTTGCTTTTATTTTTTATGAAAGGATTTATTTAATAAACATACAAAATGCAATAGGACAGTTTATAGGCCACTTTTACTATAAATAACTGTAATAATGTTTTTGCAAGTATAAATACTCAGGGTGCAAGTATAAATACTCAGGGGTACATGATATGGTCACATATCTAAACAGATATACCATATAATAAAGAAATAGGTAAAAACCAAAAATATATAAATACATACAACTTGGTTGGTAACAAACTGCATTCAGCTTTATAACTACGGTCATCTGAAATACTGTGATGTACAACTTAAGGCTTTTGACAAAGTTGATTGAAAACGACATTGGTCATTACCACACATGTTGTCCAAAGAGTCAAGATCTCAAGCAATTAGATGCGTTGCAAATACAGATGTACAAGAAGAACATTTCGTCCTATACTGAGGAAGGGTCAACATTTTTCTATACATGCAATGGTTACTCTCAAAGTCAGTATTGCAATAATGCATTTCCAGAGTCATCTTACAAAAAAAAAATGCAGAAAACAACCTAGAATGCTGTAAAGGTCTTCACACAATTTATACCTTCAGTGTTGAAAATAATGGGAAGATGAACTACACACTATAATGAATTGAAAAAAAAGTAATGCTAACAACTCAAGACAGTGGGGGGAAGTCTTAAAATGAAAAAAGGCTAAAATGAAAATTTGACATGAAAAAGTGTATTACAGGGATAGTTTTTAGGAGTGGTTGAATGGAAGGAATCCATAAGAGATGGTTGACTTTCACAACCTGTTATGGTTTAGATGCGGTTTCCCCTCAAAACTCACAGGTGAGACCACATAAGAAGATTTGGAGGAGAAATGATTGGGTTGTGAGAGTCTAACAAGTGAATTGATCCATGGTGCTGTTCACTGAGTGGTAACTGGAGGCAGGTGGGATGAGGCTGGAGGAAGTGGTTCATAGGGGGCGTGGCTACGGGGCATATATTTTGTATCTGGAGAGAGGAGTCTCTCTCTCTCTCTGCTGTGTGAACATCAGGTGAGCTGCTTCCCTTGGCCACACTCATCCTCCATGATATCCTGCCTCACTTTGAAAGCTGAGGAATGAAGCCAGCCACTTACGGACCAAGACCTCTGAAACTGTGAACCTCTAAACAAACCTTTCCTCCTCTACAATTGTTCTGGTTGGGTCTTTTAGTCGCAGCAGAAAAAAAAAAACAACTCACTAAAACACAACAAATAGCTGAGCTTGCAGTCTTGCATTGTAATGAATATGTTTTTTAGGGGGGAAGGGGGACATGGCTCTCCTTGAAGAATACATTCTCATTCATTTTCCATGTGATGCTACCCTTCTTGAAATACGTCTTTCTGTGTTGCCATGTATTCTGACATGATCATTGTCTCTTCCACCTCCATGTTCTGTGCTGTGCTTCTATGCTCTCTGGGGCAGGTGGAAATCCATTCCACATGCAATCACAGAGAGACCACAAATTTAGTGGAGACAATACTGGGATCCAAGAGCAGCACTGTTACATATTTTCTTATCCTACCATGCACATGACATTTTTGGAACAATCAATGACTCCACTGGCTTTTTGTAGGCCTGTCCAACCCTAATTCATTGAAAACTTCCAGAATTTCATCAGTGGGAAGAAATGCCAGTGCAGACCAAGAACACATTTTTAAATGGATGTTTTCACTGTTGCCACATCACTGGGCCATCTCTTTCCCCAGAGTTTGGTTCTCTACTCCTCTTACATAGCTCCCCCAACATGAGAATTGCATTTTTCAAGATTCCAGCTTCAGAATTTCAACATTATGGATTTCGGTTTTTCAGGATTGTGAATTTCAGGATTTTAGAATTTGGAGAAGGAATTTTAGATGTGAGGGGACTTGATCTTTCAGGATTTCAGAATCTGGGATTATGGCATTCAGGATTGTGTCTTTTGAAATAATGATGGGCACTGAATGTTCAAATTTGTCAAATGATCCCTGCATCTGTTGAGATGATCATATGATTTTATCTTTCATTCTGTTATTGTGGTTATCAAATTTAATGATTTGCCTACATTAAAACATCCTTGCATCCCAGGAAAAAATGCCACACCAGCACAGTGGATGATCTTTCTAATATACTGTTGAATTAGGTTTGCTAGTATATTGTTGAGGATTTCTGCATCATTGTTCATCAGGGATGTAGGCCTGTAATTTTTTTCACTAGTCACATCTCTGTCTGGCTTTGGTGCCAGGGTAATGCTGGACTCAAATGAATTTGGGTAACTGGGCATGGTGGCACACACCTGTAATCCCAGCAGCTCAGGAAGATGAGGCAGGAGGATTTCAAGTTTGAGGTCAGCCTCAGCAAATTAGCAAGGCCCTAAGTAACTTAGCGAGAATCTGTCTCAAAATTTAAAAATAAATAAAAAGGACTGGAGATGTGACTCAGTGGTTAAGTAACCCCAAGTTCTATCCCTGGTACCATGAAAAATCTGGAATTTTTTCCTCTTCTACAATGTTTTGGAAAAGATTGAGACCAATTGGTATTCTTTAAATGTTTAGTAGAATTCATCCATGAAACATCTGGACCTCAGCTTCTCTTTGTTGAGAGATTTTTATTTTGTTTAAAAAAATTTTTTTTTATGTGGCGCTGGTCTGGAGGTCAAACCCAGTGCCTCACATGTGCTAGGCAAGTGCTCTACCAATGAGCCACACAACAGCCCTTGTTGGGAGATTTTAATGACTATTTTAAGATCTTCACTCATAATCATTCTTTTATATATCATATTTCTTTGTGATTTGGTCTTGGTTGATTATATGTTTCAAGGGATTTGTCCATTATTTTTTTTCTGTGTTCTCCAATTTGTTGAGATGATCATATGATTTTATTTTTATGTAGTTGTTCATAGTAGTCTCTTATTTCTGTGTATTTCTGTGGTATCAATTGTAATGTCATTTATTTCATTTCATAATTTATTTGTTTCTTTTTTCTTAGTGGATCTAATGAAAGGTTTGTCAATTTTATTTTTTCAAAATTCCAAATCTTGGTTTATAGAATTTTTCTAGTACTTTGAGTCTATACTTATTTCTGCTCTAATTTTGTTATTTCCTTCTGTATACTAACTTGGGACTTAGTTTATTCTTTTTTCTCTAGTTTTTTGAAGTGTAAAGTTAGGTTATTTGAGATCTTTCTTCTTCTTCTTTTTTTTTTTAACTATAGGCACTCACTGCTATGAACTTTCTTCTTAGAACTGCTCTGGCTGCATTACACAGGTTTTGGTATGTTGTATTTCCATTTTTGTTGCAAAATTGATTTTTACTTCCCTTTTTATTTCTTCTTTGACCTATTAATCTGGAAATGTGTTGTTTAATTTATACATATTTGTGAATTTCCCAAAAATTTCTTCTGCTATTTATTTCTAGTTTTAAGCTAGTTTTCCATTATGTTTGGAAAAGATATTTGCTGTTATTTTAATTTCCTTAAAAATTTTAAGGCATGTTTTGTGGATACAGATGAGATATCCTGGAAGGAGTTCTGTGTACATTTTGAGAAGAATGAGTATTCTGCTGCTTTTTGATGTAATGTTTTGTATATGGCTGCTAGGTCTACTTGGTTAAAGTGAAGTTCAAGTCTACCCTGTTCTTAGTGCTCTTCTGTCCAAATGGCCTGTCCATCAACAAAAATTGAGTCTGAAGTTCCCTATTACATTATATTGCAGTCTATCACTGCCTTCATCTGTAGGGTTTACTTTATATATTTAGGCAGTCCTATGTTAGATGCATATATGTTTACAATAGTTATAGCTTCTTGATAAGTTGACCTTTTATGATTACATAATGTCCTTCTTTGTCTCATTTTACAGTTTTCCACTGAAGATTTATTTTATCTATTGTCCCATCAATTTCAGCCTATGTGTGTCCTGAAATAAAAAATGAGGTATTTATAAATAGCATACAGTTGCATCTCATTTTTGTTTATATTCATTTAGTCACTCTTTTAATTGGAGAATTTAATCCACTTATATTTAAAGTTGTTATTGATACATAAGTAGATATTATTGTCATTTTACTTTCTGGCCATTTCACAGTTTCTTTTTTCTTTTCTTTTTTTCATTCTCTCTTGTTGTCTTTCTTGGTCATTTGGTTGTTTTCTATAGTAGTATGCTGTAACTGTTGTAAACCTATGTGCATCTAACAAGTGACCACCTAAATATATGAAGTCAACACTACAGATGAAGGGAGAGATAGGCTGCAGTACAATGTAATATGGAACTTCAGACTGAATTTTTGTTGATGGACAGGTCATTTGGACAGAAAAGCAGAAAGGTAGATGGTTCCATCATCATTCCTGGGCCCGTGATAAAGCAGAACCGCAAAGTGGAAGCACATGGCAGAGGAAAGATCTCATCTAACAGGGGCCAGAAAGCAAAAAGAGAACAAAAAAGAGATAGAGGCTGGGGACAAAATATACTATTCAAAGTCATGACTTTAATGACTTACTACCTCCAGTGAGGCCTCACCTCCTAAAGTTTTTACCACTTCCCGTGGTCCATTAAGTCATGAATCCAGCCAGGCATGATGGCATCTGCCTGTGATCCCAGCAACTCGGGAGGCTGAGGCAGGAGGATAGCAAGGCCAAAGCCAGTCTTAGCAACCTAGCCAGAAACTGTCTCAAAATTAAAAAAAAAAAAAAAGAGTTAGGGATGTGGCTTAGCGGTTAAGGACCCTTGAATTCAATTCCTGGTACAAAAAAAAAAAAAAAAAGGTCATGAATCCATGAATGGATTAATTCATATGTGAGGGCAGACCCCTCGTGATTTAAACACTACCCAAATGCCTGTATCACAGTTGAGCTGAACTGGAGCTGCTTACAGGTCCAGGTTCACAGTTGGGTCTGTGGTTGGCAGACCTGTTACCATGGATATAGATGGATGTGGGCCATGCCAGAACCCCTGGTGGACATGACTTCCTCCAGGACCATAGTTCAGCAGGGTTATGGCCATGTCACAGAGCTATTTCCAGTCTACAGTCAAGGCCATAGTCAGGGGGCCTGCTGCCAGAGGCACAGATAGGTATGGCTCCCGCCATGTCCCTGTATGGGCAAAGCTGTCTCTAGGACTGGAAGGGCAGGGCTGGAACTGAGTCACAAGGATGCTTCCAGGCATCACACTGAGCCCCACATTAGTGATCCTGCTCTTGGTGGCTCACACAGCTGGTCTGCTGCCAGTTTCCTGGGTGAGCAGGACTGCCCCAGACCCAGCTAAGATGGGTACCAAGTATCAAAGCCATGTCAGGGTCCAGAGCCACGACTGAAATTGTTGAACTACTAGTAAAGGTAAAAATGAGTGTCCCTCGGTCTCTGGCTAGGTAGGACTGAGAGCCGGGCTGGACCATGTCACAGGGGTACTTTGGATCCACTTGGTTCCATGGCTTGTGTGCCTTTTATTGGGAATATGGATGGGCATGTCTCCTCTTGGTGGATGGTGCTGGTTACTGGGCTGTGGCAAAGTGGGACAGGAGCAGAGCCCTTAGGGACATGGAGTTTTGCAACCTCCTACCTGGATCCTGAAACTTCCACCAAAACACTTTAGTCCATGAATGGTTGCTCCCTCATTGTTTTTGTGAACCTGTTCCACAATCTCGCTGCTGTCCCAGGAAATTCTTTTAGTAATTCTTGCAAAGCAAGAATTATTAGCTGGAAAGTTATCTCAAATTTTGTTTGTCTTAGAAATCCTTTTTTCCTTTTTTTCCCATTAATTATTTGGATTTAAAATTTTTTTCTTTATTTCATAACTTAAAAAAAAACATTCACTTTTGGAGTGATTTTAAGTTCACAGCAAAATAAAGAAGGTGCAGATGATATGTCAAGATCATTGTACTGTCATGTGTAACTAATTAAAACAAATTAAAAAAAAGAAGGTGCAAAGATTTCTGGTACTTCTCACATAATGCACAGCCTCCCTCATTATCGACATCCTCTGCCAGAGCCATACATTCATTACAATGGGTGAGTCTATATTGATACATTGTTATCACACAAAGTCCTACCTTTATATTAGGGATTACTCTGTGTGACATATTATATGAATTTGGGCAAATGTATAATCATGTGTATCTATTATTATACTATTACAGTGTTAGTCACTGCCTTAAATTCTTTGCTCTCCTTTTACTCTCCATCCTCCCCCACCCAAGCCCCTTGCAACCACTGATCTTTTTACTGTTGCCATAGTATTATAGAATGTCATAGAGTTAGAGTCATCCAGTAAATAGCCTTTTCAGATTCGCTTCTTTCACTTAACATTAACCATTTAAGTGTCCTCTATGTCTTTTCATGACATAGCTGATTTCTTCCTTTTTTTTTTGTACTGGAGATCAAACTCAGGGGCACTTAACCACTGAGCCACATCCCCAGCCCTATTCTATATTTTATTTAGAGACAGGATCTCACTAAGTTGCTTAGGGCCTTGCTAAGTTGCTGAGGCTCGCTTTGAACTTGTGATCCTCCTTCCTCAGCCTCCCAAGCCACTGAGATTACAGGCATGCACCACCACTCCTGGCTGATTTCTTTGTAATGTTGAGATATTCCATTGTCTGTATATACACATTTTATCCATTCACTACGGAAGGGCATCTTCGTTACTTCTAAGTTTGGGCAATTATGAATAAAGTTGCTATAAAAATCCATGTGCACTTATTTTTGTAGACATAAATTTTAAATACATGAGCTATTTTGAATACATAAAAGAAGTCTCCATTTTGCAAAATAAAAAGTTATGTGGTTGGAGGGTAGTGATGGTAGCAAGTTAATGTGAACATGCTGAATGTCACTTAAAATATTAACTTGGTAAATTTTGTTATATATAGTTCGCCACATTTTTTTAAAAGATAAGAACACATGCAAAAATCTACTATCTTGGTTTCTTGGTAAAATTCCTTTGGCAAAATGTTAACATTAGCAGGAATCAAGATATGAACATCCTTTAATCCAGCAATTCCATCTCTAGAGATATGTTCTAAAAATTCAGACAAGTGAATAATATTGTATATATTCACATATTTCCATCTATTTTTTCCATAAAGAAAAGTGATAGAACACTTACCTAGCATGCACAAGTTTCGATACCCCAAACCATAAAAACAAAACAAACAAAAAACAAAGGAGAAGAAGGAGTAGGAGGAGGAGGAGCAGAAGAAATCCCTTAACTATCCCCAAGTGGGCAATTTATTAACATGTCTCTAACACCAGGCAATGTGGCTACTTTAGAATTATTATCTAGATATATCATTTTGACATGAAAATTTCTTCCCAAATTTTGTCATGTTGAAAAAATGCAGATTGCAAAACAGCATACATGGTGTGTGTGTGAGTGCATGTGTGGCTATATATTGGTTTTCAAGTGATGGATCTGGACAATTAGCTGACAAGCATCTAGAGATCATATCAAAGCTGCCTGATGAGCTGGGGATCCTGCCCAACGCTGTGTCACACAGAAGAGCACAGCGGCCACCTCCTGAGTGTGTGTTCTGGGCCGGGCTCACCAAACCCTCAGACAGCCCTTCATGGTAGGCACTTCCTTTCCTCCTGTTTCATAGATAAGGACTCAGGGAGATTGAGTGCCAGGCCCAGGCTCACAGCCAGTCAACCGCAGGGTGACAAGACTGGAGCCCTGGCTGTCTAATTCTGAGACGCACCCTCCAACTGCTGCCCCATGGCACCCTCTCTGCACCCAGGCCCCCGTCTAGTTCAAGAAACTCAATGACTGGTTAGGAAAGAAGCTGTGACCACAGGGTGGCTGTCCAACTCACAAAGAGGTCCCTCAGCAGGAGATTGTCAGAGGCTTTGGAAGCTGGGGGAACACCATGCTCAGCAGAGAGCAAGGGAGCTTCCAGGAAAAGGGGGAGGGAAAGGGCTTACATGCCTAGATGATGTCACTCAGCAGCCTGGTGGGGAGAGTCTAGGTCACAGAGTCCCCAGGGGCAGGAGGGTCTTAGGGTTTTCATAGCGAGCATTTAATTTTATCTATGACCAGTGGATGTTGGACAGGGTATGCAAAGCAGGCAAGCTCTAATGGACTTAAAATAAGCTTATTTGGGGTATATTTAAAATAGGAGGATGTGTGAAAATTTGAGCCTGGTATCAGTAGCCATTTGACCAATGAATTTCAGCTTGTTGTGAAGAAATAAAAACCTTAGGGGGCAAAGTGCAAAAGCCATCTTTGGCTTATATCACAGACAAGCTCTTTGAGGGATGAGGTGGTTCTTGAGCTAGGCGTCCAGGCTTGTGGGAGACAGGTTCTGCCTGTCAGGGGAATGGTGGATGGGAAAGCTCTGCTGCCAAACTGGAGACTTTGTGGATGATTGGGGGGTCCCATACCTTTCTCCTGATGCTACTGGACATGTGGCTCAAGTTAAAGGCAAGGAGTGCCGCTGCTGTGGGGGCAAGGGAAATATTTTTTTAAAGTCTTTTCTTTATTTTGATAAAATATACGTAACATAAAATTTATCATTTTAACCCTTTTTAAGTATAAAATTCAGTGGCCTTAATTACTTTACCGATGTTATACAACCATTATCATTTCCAGAACACTTTCATTTTTCCCAACTGAAATTCTGTACCCCTTAAACAATAACTGCCCATCCTCCTTCCCCAGATCCTGCTAAACTCTCTATATTTTTTATCTTAATGAATTTGCCAATTCTAGATACTTCAGATAAAGTGAGTCATACAGTATCTGCTCCTTGGGGGTCAGGCTTGTTTCACTTAACATGGTGTTTGCACATTTCATCCATGTTATGGTTTGGACCTCCAACGCTGCCCCCAACCTCCGTCCCCCAAAGCTGTTGGTCCCCAGCTGGTGGCACTATTAGGAGGAAAAGCCACTGGGAGGAAGTTTGGCTACTGGGGTGTTTTTGAAGGGGATATTGGGACCCTGGCCCCTTGATCACTCGCTCGTGCGCGCTCTGGCACACGCTCTCTCCTTCCTGGGTGCAGAGCTTCCCCACCATGTGCTCTCACCACAGGCCCATATCAAAAGGGCCAAGCAAACGGAAATCTGAAACTGGGAGCCAAAATGATTTCTCCCTCGTTTCATGGTGACTTTCTTTAATATTTTGCCACAGTGATGGAAAGCTAACACAAACCACGTGGTAACACGTGTGAAAATGTCATTTTTTTATCGTTAAATAATATTCCATTTTATGTATATGACCCATTTTGTTGATAGTACAAATCTGTATTTTTTTCTATCTTTTGATTATTAGGAAGACAAGGAAAAAAGTGTTTTTTCCCATCTTTTGGCAAACGGGAATAACACTGCACTGAACACTGGCAGACAGGCATCAGAATATCTGCTTTCAATTATTTTGGGTAAATATTTAGAAGTGGAATCACTGGGCTAAATGATAATTCTATGTTTGGCTTTTTGAGGAACCACCAGACGCGTTTTCCACAGCAGCGACACCATTTTACATTGCAATCAACAATGCACAAGGGTTCCAATTTCTCTGCATCCTCGCTCACCACCGTGCTGTGGTTTGGATGTGATTTGAGTGTGTTCCTCGTGTTTGGGGAGCTTGGTTACCAGCTGGCAATGTGTGAGGTGGCTCTGTCTTTAAGAGGGAGGTCCTTAGGTCATCAGTGGGGTAGTCTCAGAAAGGATTCAGCTAGCTCTTGTGAGATTCAGAGTTATTTCTCAGGAAAGCAAATTGTTTTGCAAAAAGCCTCTTCCTACTCTCTGGCTTCCTGTCTCCACACATGATCTCTCCTCTTGTACATGTTCCCACTGTGATGCCATCTGCCCTGATGTGATGTGGGCTGGGATATGACCCTACGCTATGTTGTTTGGACTCAGCCTCGAAAACTAAATAAACCTCTTTTATTTATAAAGTACCCAGCCTCAGGCATCTGTTATAGAAATTGAAAGTGGACAATAATCTGTCATTTGATCTTTTTATTGGTGTGCTTTTGACAATAGCCATGCTAACAAATGTGAAGTGATATTTACTTGTAGTTTCAATTCACATTTCCCTAACTAATGATGCTGAGTATTTTTTCGTGTGCTTTATTGGCCATTTGTGTATTTTCTTTGGAGAAAAATCTATTCTTTTTTTTTTTTTTTTTTTTGAGCCCAGGGATACTTTTACCTCTGAGCTACAACTTTAGTCCTTTTTAAAAATTTTTATTTTGAGACAAGTTCTTGCTAAGTTGCTGAGGATAGCCTCAAACTTTCCATCCTCCTGCCTCAGCCTCCCAAGTGGTTGGAATTACAGATCTATGCCACACACCTGGGCTGTTTGTTTTTTTGATTGCTGAGTTGTGGGAATTTTTTATATATTCCAGATATTGATCCCTTATCAGATATATGATATTTTCTCCTATTCCTCAAATTGCCTTTACCTCTATTAAATATGTCTTTTAATGCACAAAAGTTTTTTTTTTTTTTTTTAATTTTGAAGACTAATTATCTGTTTTTGTTTGTGTTTTGGTGCCTATGCTTTAGGTGTCAAGAAATCTTTGCCAAATCCAATGTCACAAAGCTTTTCCCTCATGTTTCTTTCTTTTTTTTTTCTTAAATAACTTTGTAGTTTTAGGTCTTATGTGTAAATCTTTTATCTATTTTAATTTTTGTATGTAGGGCTTCATAAGGGTCCACCTTCATTCCTTTATAATTTATATCTGGTTTTCTTGGCACTATTGATTGAAAAGACTCCTCTCCCCATTGAATGGCCCCTGTACACGTGTCAAGAGTCAATTTTCCATATATGTGAGACCCCATTTCTGGAATCTGTGCTCTGTTTCATTGATCCTGTGTCTGCTTTATTGCTTTGATTTCTGAAACTTTGTAGTAAGTTTTGAAATCAGAAAGTAAGTCCTCCAGCTTTGGTCTTCTCCAAAATTGTTGTGGTATTTGGAAATTAGGGTGAGTTTTTTCTTTCTTTGTGGGATAAAAAAAGTCATTGTGTTTGATAGGAACTAAATTGAATCTGTATATCACTTTGAGTTGTATTGCCTTAGTGAAGTCTGACAATCTATGAAAATGGAATATCTCCCCATTAATTTTTGACTTCTATAATTTGTGTCAGCAATATTTTGTAGTTTTTTTCAGTGTATATAAGTCTTTCAACTCCTTGGTTATGTTTACTCCTAAGTATTATATTATTTTATATGCTATTATACTTGAAATTGTTTTCATCATTTCCCTCTCAGATTCTTCCTTGTTCGTGCATAGATTGTTATTATTATGTATAGATGCAGCTGACTTTGTGGGCCAATGTGTGCCCTTCAACTTTTCTGAATTCATTTAATAATTCTGATGTTTTTTTTTTCATGGACTCCTTTGAGTCTTCTTTAATTTTGCTTTGTTAGTATATAATATCATATTATATACAAATAGATCTATTTTACTTCGTTCTTTCCCATTTGGACGTCTTTCACTCATTTTTCTGATTGCTCTGGCAAGCTCCTCTGACACAGGTCGAGTAGAAGTGGTGAAGCCTTCCTGAATGTCTTACTTCTGATATTAGGGGGAATATTCACTCTCTTTCTCCAAAGAATATAGTGTTAGCTGGGTGGAGATCTTAAAGACTTGTTTTAGATTTTGCCTGCCACAAGAAGATGCAGGGTCTGACATAAAACTCTATTTAAACAATTACCTACAAACACTTCCTGGCCTCTGGTATCTTCCCTCCAGGTCCTTGCTCCGACCCCTCCCCCTTGCTCTGTACCCCCACAGGGCTGCTGCCCCTGTGGACTCTACCAATGTATTCCTTTGTCCTCTGGCTTCCTCGTAGGTTGTAGGCACCAACAAAGGTTAGTGGAGAGGAGGAGAGTGATGAAAGGTATTTATTCCCCTTTCTCCTCCCTTCTGGGTCAACACAGGTTGACCATATACCTTTACGGAAGGCCTTTCATATATCCCTTCCTACAGCTGTTCTCTGAAAATTCTGGTAACTATTCTTTCTTTTTTACTATTAAATCCTAGGGACAATAATGCTGCTGTATCACCCTTTAAACCTGCCCACACCCATTTAAATAACCCTCATTTCATGCCACCTAGTGACCCCACTTGGGCTATTCCATCTGTTTCTCTTGTGACTCTGCTGATAAGACCTATGTATACCAACTTCTCCAAACCACCCCTACTCATTTATACATCATGCAACAATTTGTTTTTGATCATCAACTATATGCCAGGCACTGTTCTAAATATAGAGGATAAAGCACTTAATGAAAAAAATTTAAAACCCATTTCTTTGGAATATAAATTCAGATGGAAGATGAGTAAAATAAAATAAGCAAAGTATATACAATTATTACAAATAAGCAAAATATATTATCACAAACAAGTAAAATATATACCCTGATCCCAGATGTGATGAGTGCCATGGAGTAGAAGAAGAAAAAGGGTAGAGAGCATGGGAAAGACTTGGAGATAGGGTAGTCAGGAGTGAGGTATCTAAGCAAAGATCTGAAAGAAAGGAGAAGTCATGCCACTTGGTTATTTGGGAGAATATCAGATAAAATCATCTTTTTTTTTTTGGACCATGCCAAGCCAATTCCAGAAACTCAGGGGGCCAATGTGTTTGGAGCAAAGCAAGGGCAAGTAGTAGGAGATGAGGTTGAAGCAATCAAATCCTCAGAGTGGCTGGACTCCTCCCTAAGACTGAACATTCAGAATAATGAAGACAAAACTCCATGTATGAGTCACAAAATCAGGTTCCTGAAATCTACATGCTTATCTCTATGTTTGGCTGATTCCAGCTTCGACAGGGACTCTGTCCATAAGGAGGTCAGGAGCTCACTCAACTAGCATTAGGTCAGTCTTGCTTCTCATTCAACACTGATGCTGATATCTACTATGATAACTAGAGTTTTGCCTTAAACTTGTGGGCAAGATCTTGCCTGAAGTCCACACCTGAGAGCAGATCCCTGGCTTTGACATCACATGGAAGTCCTGGTCTGGCTTCCTCCCATGAGCCCAGTTCCTCCAATGCTGGAATTCTGCTTTTAGAGAAAAATAGAGCCTTATATTCCCACGTGAGGCTACTGTTCTCCACTGCCCACTCCCCTGCAGGGTCACACCTCCTGCTCCTGCCCCCTGTTGAGCCTGCCCCTGGACAGGAGTCCAAGGAGGTCCCTCCAAGGGAGCATTGGGTCATCAACTCAGGCTCGGCTTGAAAGCAAGGCATAAGCAAGATGTATTTAATAAAGGTATGTACACACCCAGAGGCAGGATGCGGTTGTCTTGCCTCTCAGAGAGGGGATGAGTGACACCCACCCCACCCCAGGTTGAGCTTTCTGATTATAGAAGTGATTTTCCTGGGCAGGGGTCGGGGGAGCGCAGAACAAGCAGGTTCTCTGGCAAATTTCTTTGAAAATCAAATCCCATGACCATCATTTGATATTTGGGGTTATAATGTTTCTTTTTGATTAAGAAGTCTAGTTGTAACTGTTATGGATGTGGCAATTAAGTCTGAATCTGGCGATATTGGTAGTGTGTTTTTGTTCTAGTTGGTCTGTTACAGGCACATGCAGGAAGTTTTGTTCATCTAACTGAAGGGTCAAGCACCACTGGTCATGCTCATAGATCTGGGTCCAGTAAGAGTCTCCTTTTCCCTTTCCTGGAGAGCCCCTGATTCAGGTCCTCACCTGTACCTGCTCCAACCCCACACAGCTGTCTGTTTTCTGAGTTCTTGTCCCTCTTATTTGACCCATCCATCAACCAGTCAGGTTCCAACTGCACTATTATTATTATTATTATTATTATTATTAGTTGTAGATGGGACATGATAACCTTTGTTTTATTTATTTATTTTTATGTGGTACTGAGGATTGAACCCAGTGCCTCACACGTGCTAGGCAAGTGCTCTACCACTGAGCCACAACCCCAGCCTGGTTCCAACTGTTTGTTTTGTTTTTTAAATATATTTTTTTAGTTGCAGATGGACACAATACCTTTATTTTATTTATTTTAATGCGGTGCTGAGGATTGAACCCAGTGCCCTGCACCTGCTAAGTGAGTACTCTACCACTGAGCCTCAACCCCAGCCCTCCAACTGTTTTTATTCTCTAATTTTTATACCTGTTTTCACTGCAAAATTTCTCTTTTTTCAAGAAGTATTTTTTTTAGTTGTAGTTGGACACAGTACCTTTATTTCACTTTTTTATTTTTACGTGGTGCTGAGGATTGAACCCAGGGTCTCGCACATGTGAGGTGAGCACTCTACCACTGAGCCAAAACCCCAGCCTAAAAATTTCACTTTTTTAAAAAACATTTATTTATTTTTTAGTTGTAGTTGCACACAATACCTTTATTTATATGTGGTGCTGAGGATTGAACCCAGGGTCTCACACATGCTAGGTGAGCACTCTACCACTGAGCCACAACTCCAGCCTCAAAATTTCACTTTTATTTGATGGTAAAATAAATTTTTAAAAGTATTAACCAGGGAAACTTGAACAATGATTGGATGTTATTTTAGGTAGCAGAAGTATATTTTTAAATTTTTTATTTTATAGTGCTCATATGGAAATACTTACATGTGAAATTATATAATGCCTTAGATTTGCTTTAAAAATATCTTTAATAAGAGGGGAAGTGGATACAGATAAAACACAATTGCCCAGGAGTTGATACTTATTGAACTGGGTGATGGGTACCAGGAAATTAATTACACTGATCCCTTTATTTATATATATGGTTCAAATACTCCTTAATTAAAGTGTTTAAATAAATAAGGGTCTTAGTGCACAGGCTAACTTGATGGAAAAAATAAAGTTAGGTACATCATATTTTATACCAGGCACCAAAGTAAGTTCTAGAATACTTCAATGTAAGTAACAAGCAAGGCAGAACCAGAGGAAAATGTGGGCAGATATTTAATAAGCTCAACGTGAAAAAATATTCTTTTAAGCATAAACTAAAGGAAAATATCAATTGATCTATGAAAAAATTAAATTTCAACATGAAAACAAAAAAGCCCCCTCAACAAGTCAACAAAAAACTGTAAGATAAAGCATTGTTATACTTAATATAAAAGAGCTTTTAGAAAGTGATAAAAGAATAACATCTCAATATAAAAAGTGTCAAAGACCAAAGGAAATAAATGAGAAAAAATATTTATTTATTTATTTATGATACTGGAGATTGAACTCAGGGGCACTCAGCCACTGAGCCACATCCCCAGTCCTAGTTTGTATTTTATTTATAGTCAGGATCTCACTGAGCTGCTTTGCTGAGGCTGACTTTGAACTTATGATCCTCTTGCCTCAGCCTCCTGAGCTGCTGGGATTACGGGAAGTTTATTTTAAAGTACAAAGAAATGACAAATAAATAAATAAGTATGTATGTAATGTATATGTATATAATTTATATATATATAATTATATAATGCAATCTCAGATCCAAAATGGTTCCTCTTATTTTTACTATCAGATGAACAAATCTTTTAAAATAAATCTTGGAGTAAATGGAGGGAAGGAACCAGGTACACCCATCCATGGTATTATTTGATGATATAATAATACCACCTTTTGGGAAGATAATTTGGCAATGTGCATCAAAAGACCAAGAATAGTTATCTTGTTAACCTGGAAGTTCTATTACTGAAATGTATCCTTCAGAAATGAGTAGAGAGAAATACATTGATGTCTGATGAGGTTTATTACAGTGCTACTTATAATAACACACTAAAAACAAATGGAAACGACCCCAAATAATGGTTTAGTCCATTCAAAGAACACCATGTGGCACATTCATAGGACAGAATGCTATGCAACCATGACACACAACACAACGAAATCTATATAATACTCAACATAAAAGTGTGACTGTCTCTGTGTATCCTGATGTATTTGTTGGAAATGTGATTATAATGTTTACTGAGTAGTCTCTCGGACGTATCTCAAGATATTTAATAGTGGTTACTGAATTAGCAGTTGGGTCGGTTTTGCCAACTCTCTTCATCATACTTTTCTGCATCTTACAATTTTTTTTTTACTTTTATTTTATTTACTTATTTTTATGTAGTGCTGAGGATTGAACCCAGGGCCTCGCACATGCTAGGCGAGCATTCTACCGCTGAGCCACAATCCCAGCCCCACATTTTACAAAATTTTTTTAAACAAATTGTTTTCTTTATATATATATATATATTAGTTGTAGTTGACAGAATACCTTTATTTTATTTATTTATTTATATGTGGTGCTGAGGGCCTCGCATATGCTAGGTGAGTGCTCTACCACTGAGCTACAACCCCAGCCCCCTTTTTACAAAATTTTGATGAGCATATACAGTCAGATAAATAAGGCCATAACTAACACAAGACAGAAAGACAAAGAAAAAAATGAGCGAACATTTAATGAATGTTTCCACCGGAAATCAACAGAGCCATTTAGATTTGGGAGAAGATGACCAAAAGGAGTCTGGCATATCCTGCAGACCTCCTCACTCATTTGATAGGTGATGAATCCAAAGCACCAGGGGTGGGCTGATCCGGGGTCGCACAGCTGGTCAATCAGCAGTTCAGGCAGTTCAGCCACTGGCTCCAGCATCTGGGCAGTGTCTGCTCCTCTTGAGGGGATCTTTATGGGCGCATATGGAGCTCAGTGGTTTGACAGATGCAGTTTTATTAAGGAACACTTTTGGCAAACTTCTATATTAAGAATCTAACAAATCCTTTATTTTCTTCTCCAAAGCTTGGTGGATATTATAAGGTAACTGAAGTGCAAGGAGCAAAAGTGAATTTGTGTGAAGTCCATATTAGACCTTAAAATGATACCTTCCATACTGGCTGCTGGTGAGCAGCTGAGAAGCCTGCTGGTGATTTTAACCCCCTCAGGGACTCACATAGTACTGCCAACACAGTGGTGCCCATTAGGGTTTTGTTTGGGGTTTTTGTTGTTATTATTTTTTTATATTTTCTTTTGCTGTTATTTTTAAAGAAATATGAATTTTAATGTTTATCATTTTAATTCTGCATATAATTTTAAAACAAGTAGTAATAGTAATAGAAACAAAATAGCATCCCTTGCCCCTCCATCCCTCTTACTCTCTGGTTTTATGCAGTTGTAAGAAGAAACCACATCCAACCCGTCAAGTCATTTCTCTGCCACTTGCCTCCATATTCCTTAGGTGTAGGCATATGCTGCTATTCTGCAGTCTCTTTACTTTGGATATTATTCTGTGTCTTCCTCTCTTGACAGATGCAGATTTAACCCCTGGGATGACTAGACCACAGCTTTGTGTTTATGTTCTTATTTTGTATCCTGTGGATGCCATTCCTATGAGCCTGGTGGAGTACGCTTCTTTTTATAACGTGAATTATCACTTTTATAAAAGTAGGTTAGTTTGCTTGCTTGCTTTCTTTTTTTTTTGGTTCTAGGAACTGAACCCAGGGGTGCTTAACCATTGAGCGACACTCCCAGTTCTATTTATTTATTTGTTTGTTTATTTAATTTTGAGACAGCGTCACACTAAGGTCACACTTAGAGTCTTGCTAAGTTGATAAGGCTGGCTTTGAACTTTGGATCTTCCTGCCTCGGCCTCTGGAGCTGCTGGGATTACAGGCGTGCATAGATTAGCTTTCTACACACTGTTCTTGTAGTCATCTGAGGCTCCATGTGATCTGTCTCTGAAGCAGCACATTCATTGGTTCTGTTACTTCCCATCAGCCCTCCACCTTCCTCTTTTAGGCTGACTTGAGAGCCTCTGGGGCCTGCGGCACCCTTGCTGAGCGCTGTACCTCATGACCCATATCTTCCCTGCTCTTGGCATACACACTGAAGTTCCTGGAGGGTTTCCTTCCGTAGCATTCAAGGACAGGGCAAAGACCTTAAACTTTTGAATGCTTCTGTCCAAAAAAAAAAAAAAAAAAGTCTTTGGGTTGGCAGGAAGTTTAGCTGAATGTGAACTGCTAGGGTGATTCTTTCTCTTTGGTTTCCTAGAGTGGCTGGGGAAAGTGCGACATCCTCTGGCTTCTGTGTCCTCATAGGAGGGACCATCTGCTTCTCTCCACCCTGCTCTAGGAGATGTGTGACAGGTTACACTGTAGCTGCCTTCAAACGAAATAAAGTTTCCTAGTAGCCACCTTGAAGTAGAAATAAACAAGTGAAATTGATTTTAATGACATGTTTTAACTCAGCTAAAAATATGTTATAATTTCAATATGTGGTCCATAATGCACATTATTAGTGAGATATTTGATTTTTTTTCCTTCGGGATCTGGTATCTATTTCACATGTACAGCACCTCCCAGTTCGGACCAGCCTCATTTCAAATGGTCAAAAGTCACCTATGACTTCTGACGGTCATTGTGGACGGTGTGGCTTTGCAGGCCGTCAGCATTTTCTCTTGGTCCCTTGTACACTCAAGTTTCAGGTCCATATATGTCTAGTTGTGGGTTCTTTGCCTTGTTATGCTCTCTCAACCTAGAGACACACTGCACTTCTAAGACACTGCCATCTCCACCCATCCTTTTTCTTAGTTCCTCTTTTTGACATAGGTATTGGTCAGATACCAGACTTCTGGATTGGTTTTCTAAATTAATTCTTCTTTCTCTACTTTTCTTTCTTTTCTTTTCTTTTGAGACTGGGTCTTGCTAGGTTGCTTGAGCTGGCTTTGAACTTGTAATCCTCCTCCCTCAACTTCTGCGTCTGGAATTACAGGCACGAACCAGTGTGCCCAGTTCTATTTCATTTTCTTTTTATTCTGTATCCTGGGAAATTTTTTTAAATATTATATTTCAACTCTTTGTTGATGTTTCTAGTTCAGGTGCCATAATTTTAAGTTCCTTGAGTTTTTTCCTTTCTCTCTTACATCATCCAACTGTTCTATTGCATGAATGCAATGTCTTCTTTTGTTTGTCTGAGGCTTTCAAAGGTTTTAAAAGGTTTACGCTGGCCAGGCCTGGTGACGCACAGCTGTAATCCCAGTAGCTTGGGAGGCTGAGACAGGAGGATTGTGAGTTCAAAGTCAGCCTCAGCTGAGGCACTAAGCAACTCAGTGAGACCCTGTCTCTAAATAAAATACAAAAAAGGGCTGGGATGTTGCTCAGTAGTTGAGTGCCCCTGAGTTCAATCCTCTGTACCCGCCCCCTCCCCCAAAAAAGTCTTACTCAGTTCGTATGCCCACCGTTTCCCCTCGGTTCTGTCAGCTTTCCTTCACACAACAGTGATGCTTGTGACCTTCCCTCATCCCTAAGGGAGTGACTGGCAGCTTGTGGGGGCCTGTGAGGACAGCCAGGGCTTGTCAACTGAAAGACCCCTGAAGTCAGAATTTGGAGACGTTTCCTTGACAGTCTTTTGAGAGTGGCCTCGTGGGCTTTCCCTTTGGGCAGCCAGGAGGCTTGGGGTGTGCTGTAGTTTGACTACCAGAAACAATCCAAGAGCCGCTGAAGGAAGAGGGTGTGGATTTTGTGTTCAGGATGCAGATTTAATTCCACCCTCCTTCTGCTCTTTCCTTCCTCCTGCTCTCTCTCTTTCCTCTTTTTCTTTTCTCTTTTTTCGTCCACATCCTTTTTCCTTGAGCTCAGAGCCTACCTGTCCTCGGTGTCTGGGGTCCAGGTGTGGAGTGCATCCTTCCATGTCTCCATAAATCTGTGGTTTCCCTCCTGGGCAAGGGGAGTGGTAACCTGGATGTTCAGCTTCGGGGGAGGGATCAGGGCAGCCGGCACCTGTCTGGACCACCACCCAGTCCTGGCTGAGGACCAGTGCTGGCAAGATCCTGACACTGGAACCCCACAGGCCAAGAGTTCACCCTTCCATTCTGTGAAGACAGTTCTCTCTGCTCTCTGGGGTCCTCCTCTCCAAAAAATAACTAATTCCCATGTCTGTGGATATTCTCTTTCCTGTTTTATTTATCACTGTAGATTTAATGTATTTTTTATTCGGTTTTTCTAATTTTAGTGAGGTCTCTGGAGGAAGACATGAAAGCAGTTGCTCTGACACAAGGAACTGAACATCCTCCATTAGATTTTGTGTATAGTCGGTTTCTGATTTTTTTGGTTAGGAAAAGTAATAATTATAGTATCCACTATTAAAGCTGTGTGTACACTATTCCAATATAATTTGCAAAATGGTCTATCATCATATTAGTACAACACAGCAAAACCAATAAAACATGAGATATTTTATGGAATGTTTTATTCTGCCTAATTAGGTAATAAGGAATTATTTGCTCATAACACTATCTTTTGACAGATATGAACAATATCAAAAAAGCTAATAAGTTTTTTCACCTTCATGGTTGCCATCACAATTTGATTGGTTGACAACAAACCTCCCAGGAAAAATTTTCCTTCCTTTACAAAGCAGCAATGAAAATTTGGTTGTCAGCTTGCAATGTCCATCTGGGAAGTAATTTTCTACATTAAACAAATACAAGCTAAAATTCTTAGCTTTATCTTATACGAAATTAAATTTGTTTAATTTTATTGACCGATTTAATATTTTGTTATCTTTAACTGTAAGTAATTTTTATGTACTTATCAGAATTCTTGGGGGTTGGGGAAATAGCTCAGTTGGTAGAGTGCTTGCCTAGCATGCAAAAAGCCCTGGGTTTGATCCCCAGCACCTCCAAAATAAATAAATAAATAAATAAATAAACAGAATTCTTCAGAAAAGGAAATTCTTCAAGGAAAGCTGAGGGACCCTGGGGTCAGAGGCGTGGCCTAAGATGGCAAGAGCAGGAAAGGGTCCTGGGGCTGTTCCCTGACAGGCAGGAGGAGAGGAGGTAGAAATAACCTGACACCACTTTCTTCTTGCTCTCAGGCCTTCACTGTTAAACAAATTTAGCCAAACACAAGAGAGAAAGTGTGGGATGCAGCCTGCAGGGCTCAGTTACAGGCCCAGAGCTGGGGAAGGCCTTAATGAACAAGGAGACCAGGGGAGGAAAAGGGGGTAGCGTGAGCTGCCAAAGGAGTGATGTGGGCTTCTTCTGGAGAGAACCTGGAAGCTATTTGGTGACCATGGACACTTGGGGTAATGGCATCCCCTGTCTCAACTAATATCCAGCTTTTTGCTTCAATGTCCCCACTGGGGTTAGGAATGCCTGTGCCAAGGATACTTGGTCCTGCTTGAAAAGAACTCATAGCTGCACATTTAAGAATTTCTAAAAAGAGATGGAAATTATAGTCTCTTTGCCGCTGAAGTAAAACAGAAATGCTTGTATTTTTCTTTAAATGCTTTCTATAGGATTAACAGTTTAGTTTAAAATTGAAGAGAAAATCCAATTCTCAAGTCTGTATCAATGCTGACCTTCCCATTTAATTTGGCTGACTAATTTGCAGATGTGAAACCTGATCATCTCAGTGTTAGTGTTTTGTTATGTAAGAAGGTGGTACCTTTAGCAAAGTCTTAAGCCTGTTAATAAAATTCATTTTACCATTGTTTTTCATGTTGACTTCAGTGAGCTCTCTTGGGTTAATTTTTCCACCCTTCAGTGGGTGTTATGTGCAGGGAAGAACTTGAGAACTGGGTCTTTGGTTTATTTCTTAACTACTCACTTGAATTGCCTCTGCCTAGTTTTCAAAAGGTGGTTTCCTGGATCTCTATTCATCTGTGCACTGCACCCTCTCTTTCCCTTTGTGAATCTGGACAATTCATACCCCTGCTTTCTTTTTGGTGTCCAAAAGTCCTAGTCTATGAAGCATTGTTGCTTAGCAACAGTTTAATGGTTCTTCCTCTCTGTGGCTATGACAAAAGAGCTGATCAGCATCTCCACAGCTCTTATTTATCCAGCAAAGATAGTTTCTTATCCTAGTTTACTAACAGTATAATTTTGTCTATCTTGAAGCTGCAACAAGATAAAAAAATGTATATTTTTAAGTAAAACATTTTTTTTAATTGGCTTACTTGTTTGAACTTGATTTTGAAACAATCTTTTTGCTTAAAAAGACTCTTCTCAATGAAATAAGGTAAATATTTTTCCTCTAAATGTAAAGCAAGGAAAATAGATATGATTTTTAAGCTGATTGAAAAACCTCCTCCAAAGTATTTTTTCTTAACTCAAATTTGCTTCACATAGTATCTGGAATATACCAGTGGGGGGGAAAAATCTTCAAATTGTCTTATGTCACATTTGAATATCTAGGAGAAGCCAATCTGGGATTCACAAAAACAGAACTGTGACACTTTGGGAAATCAAAAGCTTTTAAAAACATCTTTAAGAAATTCTAAAGTTCTACGCTATTGATCTTTCTCCCTCTTTCAGCGGATCACATACCTGTGTTATTTCAGAGAATTCCCCTTCCGGGTCTCTCCTCTCCAGAATATTCTGAAACTTCCTGGCTCTCAGGGGGGCCCCCTTTCCTGGTGCTGTGGCTAAATATTACCTTCCTGGAGTATCCTCTGATTTTCCCAAAGGAACTTCTCCCAGAAGAAAATGGCAAAAAATAAAAATGAATTCCCTCTGCATTCTTCAGACCACAGGGCCACTTATTCCAGTTTCCTATGGCTGGAAAGATCTGTTTTTTCCCTTCAGATGTGTAGTTCACTTTGCCAATGCTTTGGCCTTGGCAGTGCTTCATCATGACTAGGGTTATCAGGACCAAAAGAGAAAAAACAATTTTAAAAGCACAACAATAACAAAACCCCCAAACAAAACCAAAATAAAACAAAAGCCCAAAAGAAATTATTGCCATGCTCTCTGGTTGGCAGGGACCCCATTTACCAGAACATTTTAAAGCCAGTTCCAGAGTCTTTTTCTGCTAGGAATGTCTAAGAGTTCCAGTTCCTCCTCATTCTTCTCAGTACTTGATAATGAACAGTGTTTTAATTTCAGTCACTCTAATAGGCTAATAGGGGTGAAGTAGTTTCTTAGTGATTCCTTTTGTTTTGTTTTTGGTACCAGGGATTGAACTCAGGGGCATCCAACCACTGAACCACATCCCTAGCCCTATTTTGTATTTTATTTAGAGACAGGGGCTCACTGGGTTGCTTAATGCCTCAGCTTTTGCTGAGGCTGGATTTGAACTTGCAATCCTCCTGCCTCAACCTCCCCAGATGCTGGGATTACAGGCATGTGCCACTGTGCCCGGTTTAAAGTGTTTCTTAAACAGTTTTATTGAGACTCATTTGCACATAGCTCACCCACTAGAAATGCACAGTTTAATATTTTTGTTATATTACCATATTAATTTGTAAATATTGTGGTAAAATATACGTAACATAAAAGTTCCCATTTGACCATCTTTGGATGTGCCATTCAATGGCTTTAATTCCATTCACAGTGTTGTGTAACCATCACCACTACACAGCTCCCTAATTGCCACCACTTTAAACAAATTCTGTACAATTATGCAATGACTCCCTATTCTCCCTACCCCAGACCTTGGTAACCACTGACCTACTCTCAGCCTCCATGAATTTGTTTATTCTTGATATCTCACAGAAGGGAATTATATAATATTTGCCCTTTTGTGTCTGGTTTATTTCATTTAACACAATTTTTTTCTAGGTTCATTCATGTTGTAGCATGTGTCAGAGTTCATTCCTATCTATGACTAAACAACATTCTCTTGTGTGATATATCATGTTATATTTATTCATTCATCTGTTTACAGGCATTTGGGTTGTTTCTAACTTTTATCTATTATGACTCATATTGTTATGCACACTGGTGTTTTCATTTGAGTCTTTGCCTTAAATTCCTTTGGGTATACACATCTAGGAAGAGGAAGCTGGGTCACGTAGAATTACATTTTTATATAAGGAACTAAAAAAATCTGGTTTCCATAATGGACACAATTAGGAATCCACAATTCCTATGACCCTACCAACAGTGTATAAGGGCTCAACTGTCTCTATATCCTCAGCAATGTTTTCCCATCCATTTTTAGGATTGTAACCATTCTAGTGCATTTATCTCCTGGTTTGAACTGTTTCTCTGATGGCTAATACTAATCTCTCCTCTTTTCCTACAAAGAATTTAGTGTTAAATATTTCCTGCTCAGCATTGCCCCAGCTGACTCCTACGCATCTTGATAGATTGTATTTTCATTTTCATTCAGCTGCATGTCTTTTTCAAATTTCTCTTGAGACTTCTTGGACCCATGAATTATTTAGAATGTATAGTTTAGGTTTCGAGTGTATGGAGAATTTCCTATTATCTTTATGTTATTATTTTCTAGTTTGGCCCTACTGTCACCACAAAGCATGTTTTAAAAGTTTTAAATTCACTTAAAATTGTTGAGGTTAGTTTCACAGCCCAGCTTACAGTTGATTTGGATTGTATGTTCTGTGGGCACTGGGATGCACATGCTCCAGGGTGAAGTGTTCAATGTTGAGCAGATCTTGTTGCTTGTTGGTGTTGAGTTGTTCTATATCCTTGCTGATTTTCTGTTTAGTCTACCAATTGTCCAGAGTGGAGTCTGTAGTTTCTAACTACAATTGTAGGTTTCTCTGTTTCTTCCATCAGTTCAGTTTTTAAAATTGGCCTTATTAGTGAATTATAGTTATGCATAATAGTGGGGCTAATTTTGGTGAAATCCTACATGCACGGAATTTCATTTGTTCCATTTCACTCCACAGGGCTTCCTCTTTCCCTCTCTTGCTCCTCTTCCTCTACTCTATTGGTCTTCCTTCCATTTATTTATTTATTAAGTTGATGCTCTGGAGATATACAAAAATGTGGAATTCACTGTAGTATATTCATACACACACACACACACACACGTACACATATACAGGGTAGTTTTTTTTTTTTTACTTCATTCTGCATTTCCTCGCCTTTTCCCATCCCTTCTCCCCCCACCTCAATGGCCTTCCTCTGCTCCACTGACCTATTTTTGTGAAATATGCCCTTTTCCCCATTTGTCCTTACTTTACTCTAATTTCTGCCATGACTTGCACAGCTGAACCCAAGGAACCAGAGAGAAGCAATGGGGGATTAAGAAACACACACACACACACACACTCACACATAAATATTAAGAAAAGCTGGGATCAGGGGGAACATTGCACTCTAATGGAGAAAGAGTGTCTGAAGAGCTGGGCCAGCAGGTTTATTTATATAGGGTCTCATAAACAAGAAGATCAAGAAGTAAAGGATTACAGAGCATTGTTCTTTGGGCACTAGAAAGTTACAGGGCTAGAAACATTCTTGCAGCTATTTCACTGTTGCAATGCTTGGGGCTTCTTGTGACACCCAGGAAGCCCATTGTCTTATGTTACTGTTAAGCAAGTAGCAGTGCTGGTGAAACATTGTAGTTGTCTTGTTCTGCTCAGAATTCCTGTATCCCTGGGAACTATGTGCCTAAGATCAAGGTAGAGACTGATAAGACTCTTGCACAGAGCCTCTTCAGGTGGAGCGTCATCATAGCAACTGTGCACCCTGTTCCTCTGCACAGAAACATTCCCAGGCAGCAGGGGGGCCACAGCCATGAAGCAATCAGGTACCCCCAGTTTCAGTCACCACACTCCACAAACTTATGCATGTGAGAAGAAACATTTGACCATTGACTTTCTGAGTGTCTTATTTCACTTTGCATGATATTCTCCAGTCCATACATTTCCTGGCAAATGCCATAATCTCATTCTTCTTTATGGATGAGTAAAACTCCATTATGTATATATACCACATTTTCTTAATCCATTCATCTGTTGGCAGGTATCTGGGCTGGTTCCAGTACTTGGCTATTGTGAATTGTGCTGGTCTAAATATTGATGTGACTGTATCACAATAGTGTGCTGATTTTAGTTCTTTTGGATAAATACCAGTGTGTGGGACAGCTGTCCTAGGGTGATTCCATTCCTATTCTTTTGAGAATCTTCCAAAGTGGTTGCACTATTTTGCAGTACCACCAACAATATACGAGTGTCCCTTTCCCCCCACATCCTCACCAGCATTTATTATAACTTGTATTCTTGATGATTGCCATTCTAACTAGAGTTGGAATCTCAGTGTAGTTTTGATGTGCATTTCCCTCTCAGGGTAGTTTTGTCCAGAGCCATCCGTGGGCTGTGTGTGGACTACATTGGCATTGCAGCCTCGTGAATAGGAGAATGTGGTGTCTGGGAACTTCCAGTGCACATTTCCTCTGATTGACTGCCCAGACACATTGTGAGCCCTAGACAAGGTCTGCCCCAGGTCCCACATAGCACCGGAGATGGGGTGACCTGCTGCAGCCACAGAGCCTCTCAGAGATGGGCATGACCTGCCAAGATGCCAATGAACATGCTGACTTCCAGACACCATGAAGCAAAATTCCACCCCTGAAACCTTATCCCTCCCTGCCTTTGGTGTACCCCCCTAAATAAACCACCCGAGCCATTTTCTAGTTGTTTACCTCCAGCTCCTGTGTGGACTGGACCTATCAGGTGCTTCATCCTTTAAAATTAATTCTGACTTGGTCTTTTGTTATTCACTAATTATTCTAGACTTTAATTTCTTAAGAGGCTTACATCTTCCAAAGCAGGAAGAAGAACATCCTAATGAGGCGCTGGATACCTCTCTCTCTCTCTCTCTCTCTCTCTATATATATATATATATATATATATATATATATATATATATATATATATAATTTTTTTTTGTAGTAGTGCTGGGAATTGAACCCAGGGCATTGTGCATGTGAGGCAAGCACTCTGCCAGCTGAGCTATATCCCCAGCCCATCCCCCCTCCACATAGTTTATTTGCATTTCCCTCTCGGTGCAGTTTTTGTTTTAAATATGCATTTTATTAGTTGTAGGTGGACACAATATCTTCATTTTACTTTTATGTGGTGCTGAGGATCCAACCCAGCACCTCATGCGTGCCAGGTGAGCACTCCACCACTGAGCCCCAGTCCCAGTCCCTCGGTGCAATTTTTGATTCATATATTTTTTAGCTGTTGTTTGTGCTTCACACTTAGGATTGCTATATCCTCGTGATTTACTTATCCTTATGTTGTTATATAAAGTCTTTGGTAACTTCCTTTCTGAAATCTACTTCATTCTGATTTTAACATAGACACTCCTGCTTTATTTATGTCCATCTGGTATACCATTTTGTATTCCTTTTCATCCAACCTCTATCATTATATTTATGATGAGTTTCTTATAGCTACCATATACCATATAGTTGGGTCTGTAATCTCTGTCTTTAATTAGTATATTTAGACCACTTACATGCCATGTAATTACTGAAATATTAGGGCTTAAGTTTGGCATTTTAATTTTTTCTCTTTTATTTTTCTTGCTTGGTTTCTTTGATCAATTTTAGTATTATGTTTTAGTCTATCTACAGTGTTTTTGAGAGTGTCTCTCTGTACCTTCATCAGTGGCCGTCCTACGTGCTACTCTGTGCACTTTTCTCTAGTGGTGTCGGTGTTCTACTCATTCAAGTGCAGTGCATAAGTCTTGCTTTCCTGTGTGCCTTTGCCCTCCCCTCTTTATAATGGAATTATCTTAAATATTTCTTCTACAAATGTTTCCTCTACATATGATCATTCATGTTATTTTTGTTTTACCATCATACATAAATTAAAAAGCTCAATATGACCAAGAATATGAGTTGTATTTGCCCCTTCACTCTTTTCATTTTTCTTCCTTCACTTTTTTTTTGGGGGGGGGTACTAGGGAATTGAAACCAGGGGCACGTGACCACTGAGCCATCTCCCTAGCCCCATTTTGTATTTTATTTTGAGACAGGGCCTCACTGAGTTGCTTAGCGCCTTGATGTTGCTGAAGCTGGCTTTGAACTTGTGATCCTCCTGCCTCAGCCTCCCGAGCTGCTTGGATTACAGGTATGCACTACCGCACCTGGCATCAGGTCTTTTGATATAGTAGCATTAACACACCGAGACAAGATTCAATTCTGTCAAGTTGTCAGTTTGTTCCAAATTGATCTATGTACTCAATACATAAAATTATTGGCAGGATTTTTCTTGGGGGGTAGGGAGTTACTATGGATTGAACTCAGGGGCACTTAACCATTGAGCCACATTCCCAACCCTTTTTTGTATTTTATTTAGAAACAGGGTATCACTGAGCTGTTTAGTGCCTCACTTTTGCTGAGGCTACCTTTGAACTTACCATCCTCCTGCCTCAGCCTCCCAAGTGCTGGGATTGCAGGTGTGCGCCACTGCACCCAGATTCCTTCACTTTTTTTTTTTTAAGAATTTCTTTTTTCACAATGCCTTTATTCTATTTATTTATTTTTATGTGGTGCCAAGGATTGAACCCAGGGCCTCATACATGCTAAGCAGGTGCTCTACCACCGAGCCCCAACCCCAGCCCTTTCTTCACTTTTAATGGTTTCAATTTTTATTATTATCATTCTGTTTAGAAAAATTTCTTCAAATTTCTAAAAGAATAGCTACACATTCTTTTAGTTTTCCTTCATCTGTGGATGTCTTGATTCCTCTTTCATTCCTTAAGTAGACTGAATCGGAGTTGATTCTTTTTTCCTTTTTCTTGGTGGGGGGGGGGGGTTGCCAGGGACTGAACTCAGGGGCACTTGACCACTGAGCCCTATTTTGTATTTTATTTGGAGACAGGGTCTCACTAAGTTGCTTAGTGCCTCGCCATTGCTGAGGGTGGCCTTGAACTTGTGATCCTTCTGTCTCAGCCTCCTTAGCCTCTGGGATTAAAGCTTGTGCCACTGTGCCCAGCTGATAGTTTTTTTTTTTTTTTCCCAGTACTGGAAATTGAACCCAGAGATGCTCAACCACTGAACCATATCCTAAGTTCTTCTTATTTTTGAGAAAGGGTCTAAGTTGCTGAGGCTGGCCTCAAGCTTGCAATCCTGCTTCAGCCTCCTAAATCACTGGATTAAAGGCTTGCACCACAGCAACCTGCTTTGGTTGATAGTTTTTTTTGTCTTTGCTTTTGAAAAAAATTTTGTCACTTCCTTCTTCCATGGTTTCTAATGAGAAACCCACTGTCTGTTTTCCTCTTTGGGTCAACTTTCATTTTTCTCCTGCTACTTTTAAAATTGTCTTCAATTTTCAGAAGTTTAACTAAACTGAGTTAAACTTTAGTACAGATTTCTTTGAGTTTATCTTGTTTAGAGTTTGCTCACCTTCTTTGATCCATAGGCTTGTATCTCTTGCCAAATTTGGGGAATTTTCAGCCATTATTTATTCACATTTTTTCTTCTTCTCTTCCTTGTTGAACTCTGATGACACAAAGCTTTCTTCTCCTTCTCCACCCCTCCTCTTTTTTTTCCCCCCTTTACCAGTCTATTTCCATGTTTGCTAGTTTGGGTGGTTTCTATTGTTCTGTCTTCAAGATCACTGATTTATTTCTGTCTCCCCCATTTTTCTGTTGAGCCCATTCACTGAGTTGTTTTGGTGATTATGTTTTTCCATTCCATAATTACTATTTGGTTCTTCATATTTTCTATTACTTTGCTCAGACTTTCTATTTTTCATTTGTTTTAAGCATTGTTTGAATTTTTCATTGAAGCATTTTCATGCTGGCTGCTTAATATTCATTATCAAATACTTAAAACATCTCAAGCATGTTGGCATCTCTCTCTCTTTTTTTCTAGCACTGGTGACTGAACCCTCATGCATGCTATGCACTCTACCACCAAACTACATCTGTGGTCCTTTAAAAAAAAATTTAGAAAATTTTGAGACAGTCCTGCTAAGTTGCTCAGGCTGGCCTTGAACTTGCTGTTCTCGTGCCTCAGCCTCCCAGGTAGCTGGGGTGGTGTTGGTATCTCTTGATTTTTTTTTCGTTCACATTGAGATTTTTTTCATTCAAGTTGAGTTTTCCTTGGTGTTTGTACAATGAATGATATTTCACTGAAATATGAAAAATTTAGGTATTATATTACAAGACCCTTGATCTTATTTAAATCTTCTATATTGGTCAACCTGTTTTCGCATCACTCCAGTCAAGTAGGTCTGGGGCTGTGCTAGCTACAGCCACGAGAGGTGGGAGTGCACAAGTCAAGGGGTGGAAAACAAGTATAATGGCCATGATCATTTGATTTAAGTAAGGAAGAACAGCTTAAAGGTTTCCCATTCAGCTTCCTGGTTCCTAATAGGGAAACCTGAGGACTCCAGCACCTCACTGGGTTTCCACTGTATTACTCTGGCTACCCTGGGCACGAATGCCTCATTACTGCTTCCCAAGGGGCCTCTACTCACACAGAAGAAATGAACACATTATCATCACCTGCTGACTGTCTAAGAGGCTTTAATACCATCCCAGCGTGGAGGGGGAGGGTTGCCTCATTAGCATCGGGTTGGGGTGGAAGTCCAGGTTGTCCATGCACAGTCTCTTACAATACCTGGGGCAGGCCTCTCCTTCTCCTGGCAGGGGTGGAAGTATTGAGTCCCAGCTTGGACTTCTCTGCAATTACCCTGAAATGGAGTTGGGGAGATTTACGTGGCATAAGTGAACACTAGGCTCCCCTCTGCGCCTCTCCTGGTGGAGCTGGGGGTCTGGCTGCAGTTTCCTTGGTGGTCCTTGGCTGGAGTAGAGTGATTATTGTCCAAAACCTTTTTTTCTCCCTGCAGGCTGCTCCTTTCCTAGTCCTTTGACTAGAGAGAAAGTTGGTTTTGACTGAAGGTTTTTGTTTTGTTTTTAGATCCCTTGATATTTCATGTTATCAGCTTCTGCAGCACATCTTAGATGCATGAGGCAGAAAGAAAACCCGTCAAATTTATTACTGTGTTGTTCCCAGGGTCTGGAGGCCCCTAGCCAGTTGTGTTCATCTCCCTACCTTTCAAAAGCTTTTTATGTTTGTTCTATACATAATGTCAAGGATTTTAGTTCTACTTAGCAGGAGGAACAGGAGAAAGTACTTCTATTCCATCTTTCTAGGAACAGATGTTTCAGACAATTTATATCAATGTGACAGGGTTTGATTGAAATCTATTATCCTATTTTTCTATTTGCTGCATATGTCCTTTATTTCTTTTTTCTTCCTTTTTAACCTTTGTTTGTAAGTGTTAGATATTTTGGTTCAATTTTTTCTACTAGGGGTTGACACCAGAGATGCCTTAATACTGAGATGCCTCACCATTCCTTTTAATTTTATGCTTATTAGGGTTATAGTGTTGTCTTTAACTCACCTTAAGTCTACTTCAGATGATATTGTATTACTTCACATAAAGTAGTCTTATGACAATATACTTTTCTTTCTCCTCTCTTTGTGCTACTTTTGCCACACATACAGAGATTTACTTCCATAAATACTATAAACTCCACAGTCTATGGTGCTATGGACTGAATTGTACCCTAACCCAAATATGACTGTATTTGAAAATAGAGCCTGTAAGGAGGTTAACAAGGTTAAATGAGATCACAAGGGTAAGACCTTGATAAGACAGGATTAGTGTCCATGTAAGAGACACCAGTGTATTCTTTCTCTTCCCATCATGAGAGACACAGTGTGCAGGTGGCCATCTGCACAGGAAAAGAACTTTCACGTGAATTTGACCATGCTGGCACCATGATCTCAGGCTTCCAGACTCCAGAATGTGAGAAATATATCTTTATTGTCTAAGTCACCTGGTCCATGGTTATTTTGTTATAGCAGCCCAAGCTAAAATGCATGGTCATTATTTTGCTTTAAACTTTTGATAAACAATGATCCCTGACCCTGGCAGTACTGGGGATGGACCCCAGGACCTTGTGCATGCTAGGCAAGCAGTCTACCACTGAACTACATCCCCAGCCCTTTATTTTGAGACAGGATCTAAGTTGCCCAGGCTTGTCTCAAATTTGCAATCCTCCTCCCTTAGCCTACTAAATAGCTGATTTATAGAACCAAGATCTCCTAAAGACTTTTAAATAATAAGAAATTTTAATCTAGATGGGTAGTTATCATTTCTGGTTCTCTTCATTCATTTGTGTAGGCCCAGATTTCCATCTGGTGTCGTTTTCCTTCTGCCGTTAAATAATGTCACTTAACATTTTCTTATTTAAGCCATCTCCTGCCACAAGTCAAGGAGTGGAAAACAAATATAATGGCCATGATCATTTGATTTAAGTAAGGAAGAAGAGCTTAAAGTCCCATATACTTTTCTAGTTTGTGTGCAGAGTAATGATCCAAACCAGTGCCATGGTCCCTGGTGCTTGGATAACGGTCCAAGTTCTCTTTATTCATCTTCATATTTAGTTGGAAAATAGATTCACATGAGGGTCATGGAGTAAAGTATTATTACCACCTTCCCCAGGGAAAGGGCTCAGACTCGATGTAAGCTGGGGATAGGTGATGAACTTGGGTCTCTTGTGATATGACTAGATTAGTGTCCATGAAAGAGACACCAATGTATTCTCTCTCTTCCCACCATGAGAGGACACACTGTGAAGGTGGCCATCTGCACGGGAAAATAACCTGTGTGTTCTGTGATGTGATTTCAGAAAAATATTTCACCATGCTCACTCCCTACCCCTCGGAGTGTAAAAAGTAGGTGCTCACATGTGCACTGAGCCCTCTTCTCATAGGGCACTCAACACAGCTGCCCCACCTGTAGGCAGGACTGACCCAGCAGCCAAAAAACCCAGGATGTATATACAACTGCCACGACCACCCGTCATTTAACATTTTTTTACATTGGAGAGTCTTCTACCTTTTCTGTTTAAAAAGGTCTTTCTTTTGCCTTCACAATTTTTTTTCCTTACATAAATAGTTCTTGGTTGCCTGGAGGTTGCTCCATTTTTCTCCCGGCTGGTATTATTTCTATGAGAAATGCGCTGTCACTCCTATCCTTGTTTCTCTGTACATAATATGCATTCTGGGCAGGATTTTCTATAATCATTGTCTCATTTTCACTGCTTTAAAAATTTTATTATGTTGTGCTTTGGCGTGATTTTCTTCACAGTTATTTTACATGGGTTCATGTAGGTTCTCAAATCTGCGGGTTTATGATTTTCATCAAATTTGAAAATTACTTTTTCAGTCCATTCAACTACCCACTTACTATGTTCAATATTTCCTCTAATTTCTTGAACATATGGAATATAATCACAAAAACTGCTGTCAATGTCTGTGTCTAATTCCATCATTTTTTCTCCTCCTGGTAAGCAGAATACTATGCACCCCAAGATGTCCATACTGTAATCCTCTGAACCTAAAAATATTATAGGCAAAAGGGATTTTACATATGTGATTGAGGGATCTTGACATGGGGACATTAAATGGGGCCTTACAAGGATCCTTATAAGAGGCAGGGAGAGTTACAAGAGAGAGACCAGAGTGATGTGGGACCACTAGTCACGGGATGTGGGAAACTTCCAGAAGCTGAAAAAGGTAAGGAAAACATTCTCTTGGGGAACTCGCAGAAGAAACACAGCACTGATCACTCAGTGTAGACTTGTGGCCTCCAGATCTGTACAATAATGTATTGTTTTAAGCTACTACATTTAAAAAGCAATAAGAAATGAACAATTTTCATGAAGAGTTGATTTCTAGTTTCTTTGAGTGTCTGGTAATTTTTGATTGAATAACAGACACTGTTTTATCTTGTCGGGTGCTGTATATTTTTTATATATTGTCAATCTTTGTTAGGCAGGCCTGCAGCTGAATCTTGTCTCGGGTTAATTTATCTCATTACTGAAGGAAGACTCTTTTTGGTACTGTTAACTTTTGAATGATGTGATTCTCCAATCTTCTGGGAATAGGCACTACTTTTGGCCTTGTGGTAGTTTCAGGCACTATACTCTGTATTTTTTGCTTTGTTGTGTGCAGCTTCCTTGTGTGCATGCACTGATCAGTCCTTACTGAACACTGAAGGAGGGACCTCTGCAGGTCCCCAGTGTCCTCTTTCTGTACACCATTCCCCTTTCCTGCTTTCTGAATTCCAGTGATGCTGCCCAACCCTCAACTCAGGTAGACTGCCAGGATCTGCCTCATTTCCCATCTCTCACATCATGGCCTGGAAACTTTCTCCAGGCAGTGAGTCAATTGTGACTTCATCTTTTTTTCCCTAAACTTTCAAGAATCTCTGTTCTGCATTGGCTGATGGTCAAATGTCTCATATATTTTGTCTACCTTTTTTAGTTGTTTCAGGTGGAAGGGTGACCCAGTACCTGTTACTACATCTTGGCTGGAAGTGAAAAGCAGAAGTTTCCATCTAAATTAATCTTAAAATAAAATTTTCTTAAAATTGATTTCATATGATCTCCTAGGTATATTCTCTAGTCTTTCCACAGGCATTAATACCTTTCTTGGCAATATAAGTTAAATATGCCTATGTTTTTATCTTCTTAAAGTAGACTGAGCTTCTGGTAGGAAACATAAAAAAATTCTGAGTCCTAGTATAGGACCTTACAAATGTGAGAAGTATGAATACTTAATAAGCATCTACTTAATGGAATAACTAATAAATAGGAATCCTATTTGGCCCAGGACTTCAAGATTTGAGATAGAAATGTTGTAGTATTTTCCTAGCAGTAAGGCTATCCATAATCTTATGAGAGTCTTTGTGATAAGATGTAGATATTGGGCTGGGGCTGTGACTGGGCTGGGGCTGGGGCTTAGCGGTAGCACACTTTCCTGGCATGTGCGAGGTCCTGAGTTTGATTCTCAGTACCACGTATAAATAAATAAAAATAAAGGTCCAGCAACAACTTAAAAAAAATTGGGGCTGAGATGACTGAGGCTCTAAAATTTAAAAAAATGTAGATATTGATTTCTTGTGTAGGTAGGTGTATCTGTAGTGTTAAGTAAATGGGGGGAAAGGGAAAATGAATCAAATCAAAATAGGATAGTTCTTTAGACAAGTGACTTGGCAATCAATCAGTTTCTAATCAGTGGCTTAAGACTTAGAAGGCATAGCTTTATGATTTCTGTATCTTCTAAGGACAGGGTACATAAGAGGCTTATCATGTATGTTCAGCTAAAAGTACCCAGATTTTTCTCTGAAGTTGTACACAGTTCTGGTGAGATTGTCATTCCAAGTATCTGCTTCTTCATATTAAAGCCAAAGAAGCTTTGGCTTTTCACTGCCAAGCCAAAGAGATGTTTGGCCCATTTTACTTTTTCCATGACTTTGAATACTGAGCACGTGACTACAAGATAAGGAAAGACTGCAGTTCCCTGTGTTGTTAGCACCTGGGCTGAATTACATCTACTAGTTCCCACCCCTTTCTAATAATGGTTCTCCCACTTTCATAGATTGACTTGTGAGTTCTTAATCTTTGTAATAAGTTACTTTTTGCTTATATTAGGGAGAGTCATTTTTGCTGCCTATGACTGTTACAGTAACATGGAATCGTATATCTCAAGGTAGGGGTTTACATGGTCTTTTCAGTTAATTTGGCTGTCTGACTACAAGTTCAAACCTGTGAGAGACATCTGCTGTAATGGTAATTCAGCCTAGTCTGCACTCAGAGACCTACCCAGATCTCAAGAAATAATAATTGCACAGTACTGACCAGGCAATAAATTGACAGTTGTGTCTGGTACAAGCAAAGTATCCTTAAGATTATTGAAAAACTGAAGAGATATCCGGTAGAATATATCCCAGGTGGTGAGAACTTTTTGAGTGATGTGATATAAATAGTTGTTTAGGCTGAATTTAAAATGTAGGGGGTAAGCCTTAAAATTTCCACATTTATAGAAGTTGGCAGCCATCTAATAAGAGAGTAGAGGAGATTTTGGAAAGAAAGTAATTTATGAAGTATAAAACACTGCACAAAGAAGGTTATAACGAGGTATGACTAATTTATTGAACAAACTAATGAACACTAACATAATCCAATATGGGATCAACTGGTGTAAGGGCCCTTAGGAATTAAGATCTTCCAATATGGTAGCCATTAGATTCATGAGGTTATTTAAGTTCAATTTAAAAATTTAGTTTTTCTGTTGTTCTAGGCACATAGGGTTAGTGGTTACAAAATTAGTACAAATAATTTCCATCATAAGAAAAAATTGTTTTGGACAGTGTTCCTCAAGAAAAATGTCAGGATAAGTTTAGTCAATGTATTAGTGACATAGAAATTTTGATTTTTAAACATTTTATTGTGTTTCCTAGTTTAACAAACTGGAGGTGCCTTTGTATATGATGACCTCACAAATAATTGTGCTGAAATCCTTACTCCTGACTACACTGACGTGGTAGATGGATGCCCCAGGCTCTCAGCTCCCAGACTGGGCCAGTTCTCTCTGCACCACAAACTGTAGCTGCAGAGGTTTAGGTGGAGGCAGCTGTGAACAGAAGGGAGCCAGGACTGTCTCCTCTTTCCCAGCACTGGGCTTTCCTAGGCTCAGGGTATAGCACCACACTGAGGCTATTTGCACTTGAGGTAGAACTTTCTCCCCAATCAAGGAGTTTCCACTAATCCCAGGATGACTGTGTTCCTGAATCTGAGACCCCTGAGTACACTGTGATCTGTTTATGCAGCTGTCTCCTGTGCTAGACTGAGCTGCCTGAAAAATAGACCAATTTCTCTATGTCCATAATCCCAGTAGCTGGCCTACATATAGCAGGTGCTCAGCGAGTGAGTTGTTGTTTTGTTATTGACATCACCGACTGGACATGGCACTTACCCCTCTCAACCTCCATATTCAGATCTGTGAAATGAGTAGGTGGGTAAAGGCCCTTCCATCTTTGAAGAGTGAAATGACACTCAATACTGCTTGTGGTGGCAGTACTGAGAAATGCCCAAAGCACTACTAAATGTCCTGTTCCTTCACATCTTTCTTCTTCTTCTTCTTCTTTTTTTTTTTTGGTACTAGGAATTGGACTCAGGGGCACTCAACCCCTGAGCCTCATCCCCAGCCTTATTTTGTGTTTTATTTAGAGACAGGGTCTCACTGAATTGCTTAGCAGCTTGCTTTTGCTAAGGCTGGCTTTGAACCCAGGATCCTCCTGCCTCAGCCTCCTGAGCCGCTGGGATTACAGGTGTGTACGGCACCCAGCCCCTTTCTTCTGCTTCTTGATGGCCTTGTAAGACCCAAGAAATACTTCCACTCTGGAAAGAACTCTGAAACCAGAACCAGAAGCTCAGGAGCGATGAATTGAGGTTTTTCCCTGGTGTGATGGACAGGACCTACAGATTTGGCTACTAATGTTTTCTTGCTACTTCAATGCCTCTGCATAGTTGGGAAAGATCATTAGGGTGGATATTGTTTTGTTTTGAGATACTTTGTTACTGACATTACAGCTTCTGGAAATCTGAAAAGAAAAGTTAATTTATACATCAATTATTTGGAATATGAAATGCATTCACTCTAGAGAGTCTGAATGTTGACTAGTCACTGCCTCAGGGTAGCTCACCTACCTAATGCTGGTAAATCACAGCACTGAGGGGATCCTAAAGACCAGCCATACTTCTGAACTACTGATATACTAGAAAAGAAGTCTGATTAGTTACTGATCTTCCATTTCTGATGAAGTTCCAAAGTTTGCAAACAATTTAAGGCTATGATATGAGTCACTCTCCTTTGTTTACACTCTAGTATGGGAACTAGGAGGAAAATGGAACAATGGGTTTTCTCAGGATAGCAACATACTCTTTTGGACATCGTCCATCATTTGTGGGAAGAAAGTAAGAGATTCACTGATTCAGAAGACCTTTTGTATCAGGATCCTTGTTCTAGTGTGGAGCCAGTAACTTATCTTCTTTTTCCCTTCCATTTCCAGCCTGGTCCTTAGCAATTCAAGTCAGGGGTGCACCGGGGTGGCAGTAAAGTGTTGGATGCTGGGATCTCTAGCTGCAGTAAAGAGAGATGTAGGGACGAAGATGTCTTAGATGCCAAGAAGTGTGCAAGAGGCTTCTGGGAATTCCCAATGCATTTGAGGTATATATATATTGTGGTAATGGGAATTTGGAAAGAGACAACAAACAGTAACCCCACAGTTGTAGACAGAAGGGATGAGGCAATTGTAATGATCAAGGGAACATAGTGACCCTTCCATTAAGATGGTCAACAGCTGATTATATAAAATGTGTGTCAGCTAAGCATTTGAAGACTATATTCTTCATGAGTGTCAGAAATGTGATTTTATAGAAATCGGCTTAAACGTTCATGTTGGCTTATAAATTTATTTTCCTTTAAAAATTTATAGTTGAAAGAGAAAATGAATTCGCATCTATGTGGAGAATAAGACTCTTTTTTTTTTTTTTTTTTTTTTGGTACTCAGGGGCACTTGACCACTGAGCTATATCCCCAGCCCTATTTTGTATTTTCTTTAGAGACAGGGTCTCACTGAGTTGCTTAGTGTCTCACCATTGCTGAGGCTGGCTTTGAACTTGCAATCCTATCTCAGCCTCCCCAGACGCTGGGATTACAAGCGCCCTTCGAGAATAGGACTCTTAATCCACACAACTAAAGACAAAAAAAAAAAAAATTTAGAGTATAAAAACCATCAAAACATCAAAATCTTCAGACTGTAGAGATAAGCCTGTGCTCTTCCAGGTAAATTAAGATGACAATCAAGTAACAGATTAGGCCTGGGTCTAGGAAACATTAGGCATTCAAATCCCAAGCATGGATTACTCTGTCTTTTCCCTGGTCACAGAGTTTAAGCTTAGCCCCAGTCCAGTTCCCCTATCCTACGACAAGACCTGGTAGGAGCCAGGTCTCTGTCATCTTACTTGAAAAAGTGAAAACTCACCTGTTATTGCTGGTGAATATAGGACTCAACTTAGTGGAATATAAATTTAAGATATCATTCTACTATAAAACACATTGGTTTGGAAAGAATTGAGCAATTAAAACAATAGTTTCCTGCTTTGGGTTATAGATGAATTGACTTAAAGAAACCAACTAGTGAAAATGAAGGAAAAGCTGAAAGAATATCTCCTTGGTTTACCACATATTGATAATTTCTGAACATCCTGGGTTGGCTCTGTCTATTAATTATCACTTTTTTTCTGAGTTTTCAAAAACATAATTTTTGTGAAGGATCCCTGGGTATTATTTAGCATTTTTCTTTTTTCCCCCCTCACTGGTATGGCAATCTCTTCCTGAATTTTAAAGTTTCTATTATGATTTCCAAAGATTAAATGGATGGAAATGAAAATCCCCAATCATTAGTTGTTCTATTATAAACCCAAGCAGATGTGACTTTTTATTCAACTTTAAATATATTTTCTTTCATTTTGAGATTTAGAAAATGTAAATATCACCCAACCCCTAAATTTTACATAGTGTATCTAAAATGTTTTGTCAGCGATTAATAATGCTACTAAAATTTTTTTTAAATAAAGGTCAACAGTTAAATAGGAAAAGTAAGCATAATTTATGAACATTTTAAACTTTCAAATAGTAAAATAAATGGTCCATGTTCTCAAGCATAAAGTCTACACAATTATAGTATATTGAAATAGTGGGTATAAAACCCAACATTTATTGAGTATTTGTATAAACTGGGAAGTAAGACCTTTGAGTATCCTTATTTTGCAGATGATAAAAACTGCATTCTAAAGGCTATTAGACTGCATTAAAAAATGACAAAATCATAGAATTTGCAGGGAAATGGATGGCATTAGAGCAGATTATGCTAAGTGAAGCTAGCCAATCCCTAAAAAACAAATGCCAAATGTCTTCTTTGATATAAGGAGAGTAACTAAGAACAGAGTAGGGACGAAGAGCATGAGAAGAAGATTAACATTTAACAGGGATGAGAGGTGGGAGGGAAGGGGAGAGAGAAGGGAAATTGCATGGAAATGGAAGGAGACCCTCAGGGTTATACAGTGGAGGGGGTAGAGAGAGAGGAGGGGAGGGGGGATGGTGGAGGATGGGAAAGGCAGCGGAGCACAACAGACACTAGTATGGCAATATGTAAATCAATGGATGTGTAACTGATGTGATTCTGCAATCTGTGTATGGGGTGAAGGTGGGAGTTCATAACCCACTTGAATCAAAGTGTGGAATATGATATGTCAAGAAATTTGTAATGTTTTGAACAACCAACAATAAAAAATTAAAAAAATAAAATAAAATAAAAATTCATCACCTTAAAAAAAAAAAGGACTAATAATATTCCTTTATAGCTGGAAATAAATGGCTTAACATACTCAGTAAAAAAAAAAATAAAGGCTATTAGAGAGAGCACAGAGTTAAGATGAGAAAGATTTGGTGGTCTACCTCCAGAATCTTAGCATTTTACACTGTCTGAAGGTGAAAATAATTTCCAGAATCCCAGATAATGGCACTAAGACAATTTTTAAAAATCAAAAGAAATAATATTTTAAAGAAATAAAAATAGGATGGGTATGTAGATCAGTGGTAGAGTGCTGGCCTAGCACGTGGGGTCCAGGCCCAGCAACGTAAAAAACAACAAAAAAACGACGAATATGAAACGCAGTGCTACTAACGAAAATAACACGAGTGGTTACAACAGCTGGTCAATCTTGCTGACTGCTCTGGGGGTTTTTATTTAACATGGCTTTAAATAGATTAAAAAAAAACATGTAATTCCTCACTATTTTGTGCATGAGTGGCAGGTGAAGTGAAAGAGAACTAGTCAGAACACCAAGCGCATTTGACTTCCATACATACCACAGTGGCTGCATGAGTTTGGGGTAAGCACAGAAATTAAGGTGCGGCTGGCCTCTGCCTGCACTGGCGCGCAGGGTGGAGGCCGGCGCTGGTGCGGGTCACCCGCGCGTCAGGTGCATCCCGCCTCCCCCCAGGTCCCTCCAGAACAAAGCAGAGGGAGAGCTGAAGGTAAGCCAAACGCCACCTTGGGCGCCTGGGAAGATTATCAAAGGCATTCGTCTCTTTGAACCAGGGGTGGCGGTCCCACGCACGCAGGTCCCAGCCTCGCCGCAGCAGCCGTCCCTGCGCACCCGGGTCCCGCGGCACCGACGTCGCTCGGCAGCGCAGGTGCAGTGCCTCGGCGGGCGCGCGGCGCCCCCTCTGGAGGCGCGGGTGACAGCGGCCGCGCACGGCCGGCGCGGACCTGCGCGCTCGGGGCGTCCCTCCGGGGCTCCCGCTGTGCGCCTGTGCCGAGCGGCGCGCCCCGCGGCTCCCGCACACCTGCCCCCCGGCCGGGCCCGGCCGCGCAGCGCCGCCGCCATCTTGCTGCCGCCGCCCTCCGCAGCGCCGCCCGGCCTCCCAGCGCCCGAGCCCCGCGGGCGGCGCCGGCGGCGGCCGAGGAGGAGGAGCGCGGGGCGCAGGAGGCGCGGCCTCGCTTCTCGGGCCCTCAGGGCCAGCGCGGGCGGGGCGGGGCGGCCCGTGGCCCCGGGACGCGGCCTGCTCGGCCCGGGCGCCTCCTCAGCCCGCCCGACCGCGGCCCCCGAGGCCCGGGCAGCCAGGCCGCGCCTCCCGCTCCTCCTCCTCGGCCGCCGCCGCCCCGGGAGCCGGCCGCGTCCGGCGCCGCCTCTTCCGCCCCGCCGGCGTCCGCGCGGGCGGGCCCGACGTCAGCGCCGCCCCGCCCGGCCCAGCCTCGCCTCGGCCTCGCAGCGCGGCGGCGGCAGGTCCCTCCCCAGACATGGCCCTGGGAGGCGGCAGCACATGGCGGCCGCGGCGGCCGTGAGCGCGCCCCCGGCCCGCCCCAGCCCGCCCTAGAGGCCGCCCGCGCCGGCCCGCCACGGCCCCGCCGCCCCCCGCCCCGCCGCCGCCGGCCCCGCCGCCCGCGCGCGCCCGCCCCGCCGCCGCCATGGGCGTGCAGGGCTTCCAGGACTACATCGAGAAGCACTGCCCGAGCGCCGTGGTGCCGGTGGAGCTGCAGAAGCTGGCCCGGGGCAGCCTGGTGGGCGGCGGGCGGCAGCGGCCCCCGCAGACCCCGCTGCGCCTGCTGGTGGACGCCGACAACTGCCTGCACCGCCTGTACGGCGGCTTCTACACCGACTGGGTCAGCGGCGGCCAGTGGAACCACATGCTCGGCTACCTGGCGGCGCTGGCCAAGGCCTGCTTCGGCGGCAACATCGAGCTCTTCGTCTTCTTCAACGGCGCGCTCGAGAAGGCCCGGCTGCACGAGTGGGTCAAGCGGCAGGGCAACGAGCGCCAGACGGCGCAGCAGATCGTCAGCCATGTCCAGAACAAGGGCACGCCGCCGCCCAAGGTCTGGTTCCTGCCGCCCGTCTGCATGGCCCACTGCATCCGCCTGGCGCTCATCCGCTTCCATGTCAAGGTGCGGCCGGGCCGCGAGGCCGGGGGTCCTCGGGGCTGGGGGCCCCGGGTGGGCCAGGGTCTAGGGGGGCCGAGGACCCTCCGCCTGGGGTCCTTGGTGCCCAGGGTCAGGGCTGGGCCTTGGGTCACTCGGACCAGGGGCAGGACTGGGCCGGAGTCCAGGGAAAGCCTGGACTGGGCCTGGGGTGGTCCTCCCTCTTTGCAAGGACTGGGTAGTAGGCCGCACCGCCTTCCCTCCATGTCCCAGGCCTCTCTCCCGGGCGCAGCGTGTCGCCAAAGTGGCGCGCGGGGGACTCGGGAGAGCGTGCCTGGAGCTTGCCCCCAGGCGCCAGATGGATGTCCGGCAGTTCGGGCCGCGCACTGTTCAAGTCCGCCCGCGGCCGTCCCTCCTCGCTGGCCTGCTCGGGCCTCACCGACGACTGAGGATACTGAGCGTCGGTGAGAGCCCTGCACCAGAACTGGCATTGGTGGTGTCGATACTCATGTCCTTAGTGTTTCCTCTCCTTTTGGAGGTGGGCAGGCTACTCACTCGCGTTTGATTTGAACGGTATATGAGTCTATGCATTCTTCGGTTTTAGTCCTTCCTTTCTTAGCAACAGGTTTATGCTGGAAGCCTGAAGGATGAGTAGTAATAGTGGGGGCATCGCCAGGGCCATGGGGAGAAGCCGTTGGAAATGGCAGTGCTGCCTCCATAGCTGTGGGAGGCGAAACTTGTGTAAGGCCCGCGCTTTGGCCTCTAATTCAGAGCGCAGAACCCTGCCCCCGTGCCTTTGAAGATGGAGTGTGCCTTTGGAGAGTGTCTGTGTTTGTGGTGGTGGTTTATTTTATTTTATTTTTTTGCGTTTGATTCCTAGGAGTTGTAAAACTTGACAGGATAAGATTTTTGTCAGTTTTGTGACAGACTGTTTTTAAACTAGTTCAGTTTTATGTATCTGATGCAGAAGGAGTTCAAAATTAGAGGAAAAGGTTTGGGGATCAGGCAATTACAGGCCTGAACTTGCAGGATTTATTTTTCTGGTGCATAGTTAAGTGTTCAGTGACCTTCAGCAGTGCCCTGACTGGTGGGTAATCAGAGGTCCACATTGTCAGCCTTCTGCTGTTCCTGTGGCAGAGCATTGTGAGGCCAAAACTGGGCCAGAGGAACGTGAGGACCCACAATTAACTAGCAAAATAAGTACGTAAATGATCATGAACTTAAAGTTTTGATCGCTTGCTTTTTCCTTAAAACAGTTTTTTTTGTGGGGGGGGTATGGTATCGGTTTTTTTAGCACTTGCTCCACTGTCTTCCAACTTGTCCTTTCTATTTCTCTTGAAACTGTGCCCGAGTTCAAAGTTTGTGAAATTCTCCCTCTTCCTCATTGCCCCCACTGCCTGTGATGAGATGGTGGTAGTTAAGCCTAAAATGATAGCGGAAGTCCCACCCAGGATCCTGTTGCAGTTTCACCAGTTGCAATCCCATTGGTGAAATGGTTTTAAGGCTGTGGATAGAATTGGCTGGAGCAGTGGTGATTGGCCCATGAGCCTGGCAGATACTCTGCCTGCCATTCCTCAGGAAGTTCGGGTGAGAGACAGTGTGTGCTGCTCACATTTTCTCAGAGGCAGCCTGGGCTCTGGGAGAGGGAAAGTGGTGCCATTTCTTTTCCGTGATCCACCTCCAGTGGAGCGTCTAAGTGTTCATAGTTTTGTCTTCAGAGTTGGGAGACACCACTTAGGAGACAGCAGGAGCTTTACTCATTTGCTTTTGGTGATATTGCAGGCTGTGGCCTTAACTAGTCAGTGACTTTCAAGGGAACACTAAAAATATTACTTTGGCTTAGAATCAGTCTGTATATATAGGGTTGCTGTATCTTTTGAAAGAACTATTGGATTCGTTTTTAACTGTAGATTCTCTTTATCTTTGTGTCCTTTTAAATGCCTCATACACCTAGGACTTGATCAGAATTTTGATCTATGTTTGGAACCTGGATTTAAACCGCATTTAAGATGATCTTTCTGCTTAGATTTCTGGTTGCAGAGTAATTTTGTCTAGGTTTTATTTCAGATGAGCTGTTGATTCCTGATACAGAATCACAGCATAGTGTTAATTGCACAGATTAATATTGTCATGACTTCACTACCTGATGGTCCCTTCCCTTGCAACCTCACTTTTTTAAAAAGATGCTTAATAAATTTGCCTCCTAGAAATTTCTCAGCAAGCAAGTGGGTTGTCAGGAAGTTCAGGTATAATAACAGGAAAAAATAGCCTTCTCTTTCTTCACTGTAGAACCCTTTAAGCTCTCTCACTTCCAGACTGCCCTCTCCTTTTTAGATGTAATTTAACAAGCTCGGTTATCTGTTTTCTCGACTCAGCTTGAGAAGAGGGTGAAGAGGAAAGTCTGCCAGAGGCAGGAGCACCATTAATAGCAAGCAGTGACAAGGGAGAAGATTTTAAAAGCTATAAAAAGCAGACATAATTCTGGGGCTATTTTAGAAAAAGAAAAACAGCCCTATGTATGTACTTCAGTAGTCCCTGAGGGTAGTGCAATGTTTATTCTACAATGATGATTTGAGTGAGTTAGAAAACTGTATCTTCAGTGTTGTCTGTTTAAGGAGTGAGGCAGTGTATACTGTTATTTTTAAGATACCACTAAAATGGTTAGAAATCTTAAACCATGATGAGATATCCCTGTATGCCTATTAGAAAGGGAAAAATAAAAAGCTGGCAAAACCAAGTGCTAGCAAGAATGCTGAGCATCTGGAATCTATACCTACTTGCTGGTGGTAATACAAAATGACACCATTTCTCTAGAAAATAGTTTGATGGTTTCTTATGAGATTAACAATTTTTGTGTGACCCAGCAATCCCACTCCCAAACTGGAACAATCAGAATATCGTTTAGTAAGTATGTGCAACAAACTAGATCCGTTCTGTAGGGTACTACTTAGTAATTAAAAGGAAGGCACTACTGATATGTGTATCAACTTAAACAAGAATCTTTTACAGAGGTTTTAGGCTGAGTATAGGAAGCCAGGTTCAAATGAGTGGTTCTCTTTACATGACATTCTTGTGAAGATAAACCGTAACATTGGGGGCCACTCACTGGCATCAGGAGTAGAGAGGAGGAGGTGTGGACATGTGAACTGTTTCCTGGAGGTGGTGGTGGTAATGTGTTTTAACATAAGAATTGTACATCAAAAATAAATAAAAATTTTAGTGTGTGGTAATGACGGTTTTTTAAAAAGAAGGTTAAACACTGGTAAAAGAATTGATAGGAACACTTAACTGTTGGATAAAAGGCATTTCTCATACAAAAATTTACCATCTTGTTGGTCTTCTGATGTTTTATGAATGGACAGAAAGGTATAATTTCCTGTTGTCCTTGCTCAGAGAACTCCTTTTTCAGGCAGTAGTGTGCTTGTTTGTTTTCCATGTGGAGAAGGAACCCAGTGATGCTCTGCCACTGAGCTACATCCCTAGCTCTTTTCACGTTTGGAGACAAGATCTTGCTAAGTTGCCCAGGCTGACCTAAAACTTGTGATCTTCCTGCCTCAGCCTCCTGAGTTGCTGGGATTACAGGTGTGCATCACTGTGCAGGGACCGAATGTTTCTTTGATGGAGTAAAAACTGTACTTTTTTGTACAGTTATAATTGTATTTCTTTGGCCATTAAAAGTTCACTTTTACTTGAACTAGTTTTGTTTAGAACATTGAACAGCCTAATTTGAACTTGGCTTTAGCTTAAATCCGAGAGTATTTCCTCTTGTGTGCCGTGAGTCATCATAACCTTTGAAACTTCAGTGAATGACTGATGTTTATTTTTAAATCTTGGTGGCATTAAATCACCAAGACTTTTGTAAATCTTTCTTCTATAAGACTGGTGGTAGAGATGGGAGAGTATATCATGAAGTCCTTCAGATTGTACCTTGAATTTGCTTCTATTGGAATTTTTTTAAATCAATTCTTTGATGTGCAACTTAGATCTTCTGTAAAATGGTGTTCATGTTTTAAGTCAGTGAAAGAATGTGAGATTAGACCATGCTTTCAGATTTTTCGTGGTTAGCATAATAATATGTTTGTTTCTAGAGATAATGATCGATAGTCCTTGTTGAAGTAACTGGTATCTGACCAGGTGCTTGCTAGGTCCTTCCTCACACTTGCTAGGTCATTTAGGCCTCAGTGCCTCCCTACCCCATTTTACATGCAGAGAAATAGGATCTGCTGATTCAATGACATCTGTGGACAAGCTATTCATCACCCCTTCAAGAGGGAAGTGCAGTGCTAAAGTCCAACTTCAGTTTCATTGTGAGAGTACTTTGGGGCGTGCCTACCTGCAGTTTGCCCTGTGTCAGTTGGGATAGCAAAATGTCCATGTTCTTTTTCCAGTTATAAAAGGAGCAGCAGGGTTTCTATGTAGAAGAAATCACCCAACAAGTAGACCCTGAGAATTGACTATAGTTTTTTTCTTAAGGATCTTTAGTTGACCAGGAAATACTTAGTGTTCAAAATTGATCATGTTATAAGTCAAATCAGTCATCACTTAAAAATGGGTATTTTTCTCCAGTGTATCAGTTTTGTGACTGTAGTCACATGTTGGTTAATGACAGAGAAATATTCTGATGAATGTGATTTCCTGGATACTTAGAGGGTGCAGCCTGTAGGTTGTATGGTAAACGTCCTGCTTCTAAGCTACAAACTTGTAGAGAGTATACTGTAGGCAGCTGTAACACAGTCGTGTTTATGTACCTAAACATAGAGAAAATACAGTGAAACTGCTAGATGACAGGAAATTTTCACCCCTATAATAATCATGGAACCATGGTTATTTATGCAGCCCGACCTTGAAATGTTGTTATTTGGCACATGGCTGTAGTTAAATTCGCTTAGATGGCTGACTATCTTAAGGGTTCAGTCATGTTGTAGCATGTGTTATAATTCCGCCATCTTCTTTACACTAAATAATAATCCATTGTATATATTGCACATTTTGTTTATCCATTTGCCTATTTATGAATATTTGAGTTTCTCCCACTTTTTGACTTGTTAATAATGAATAATGCTTCTAAGAACAAAGTATAAAAATTATCTATTTGAGTGTCCCTGCTTTTAATTCTTGTAGGTATGTACTCAAATGGAATTGCTGGGTTGTATGGTAATTCTGTGTTTGTCCCCCACCCCCTCAATGCTGGGGGCCGAAGTCAGGGCCTCACACTTACTGGGCACTTCTCTACCCGCCTGGGATACATCCACGGTCCTGTGTTTTAACCTTTTGAAAGAATCTACACAGTTTTCACAGGGACTGCATAAGCTATAGGTGCTCTGTCATTCGATATGTTATCTGTTATTACAATGTGGTTCTAAGTTTTAACATTAACGTAATCACAGTGTAAGACCTCTTTCCGTTTCTATAGAGAATTCATTCTTTTTAATGCCTGTGTAGTATTCCACAATTTGTTCAGCCCTCATAGATGGTACACACATTTTGAAAGCCACATGGGACTGTGAGTCCACATTGTCAGATCTTCAGATTTTTTTTAAGAAAGCCATAAATCTGGATTTTATTTGAGATTATCCCATTTAAAAAGTACCAAGCCATGCAGTTCTTGAACCATCTCTTTACTATTTGAACACTGATCTTTATCAGCAGTTACCATTCTTGTCTAGATCTCTTCCTTTTTTTTTTTTGTTTTAAAGTTTGAAGTTATACTCCTGAAGCCCGCTGTCTGTTTCACTTGCCTCCTTGAATCCTTTTCAAGGATCAGAGCTCTTTCGTGTTTCCTTGGATTGCTGAAAATGACTTTGAATGCTACAGTCCTCACCCCTCCCTGTTGTCCACTCTTCCTTCTCACAGTCGCCAGCTCCCCTTTTTGCGCGGTGGGCCCTGTCCATGCCTTATTCAGTATCTGACAGCTCCCAGGCCACTCTCTGCAGTCTCCAGCACCTGCTTTCACAAGATCACATCTTGTCCCATCAGCACACCTGTGGCTCCTCTAGTCCCCACCCTGGCCTTCCCTGCTGTCCCGTTCCTCCTCCCACTCTCTGGTTTCACTTTCAGCCCTGACTGGTTTGAGCCCGGTGACCATTCACACTGGAGTAAGCCCTGCTACCCCAGAGTCCTCTGCCAGTTCAGCCCCATCCTGTGGTCCTGTAGTAAGGATGCGTCGTGCCATGCCGCTCCAGTCTCCACACTTGTGCCCTCCCTCATTTCCAACATCCCCAGCACGTGGACTCACCAGAGCAGCCTTGCTGCCCTGCCTGGCTTCTCCAGCGCCACCCTCGCAGAGCGGTCACCTGCATTTCCATGGAGGCCCAGCTCTTGTTGAGGCATGCAGACACCTGTAACTGGAACCCATTGCTTCATGTTTCATAATTTCTCTACTTTTTAAATGCTTTCAACCCAACTGCTCACCATTTCCTCAAGAATATTCCAAGCTCTGCTTATGCCATTTCCTGGTTTCTAACTACTACTCAGCTTTGGTTTGTCACAACCTGACTCACTGTTAGCCTATCTCAAATGTCAGCTTTCCTCATGAAGTCCCTCCTGATTTGGGGCAGGGTGTCTGTGCAGTGGGGGTCCCATCCCGTCCTGTCCTGTCCTCGGTGACCTCCTGCTTGCTTTCCTCCCCCACTAAACTGTAAGCTGCCTGAGGCAAGGGATTGTGTCCCACCCCATGGGGGCTCTCCAGCGTGTTCATGTAGGCATCATCTCTATCGGAGTATTCGCTGTGTTCCATTATGTAGCCAGACCATTTTTAGATGATTAATTCTTCTTTCAGTAAATTTTCAAGTGCCTGTTACTGCCTAGGCATGGGTGAGTGAACTAAGCAGGAAGAGGGACACCTCCAGGAAGACTGCTGCCAACAGGGGCGTGGTGTGGCCTGGTGGGGGGGAGTGGCATTTAAATAATTTTTGCATGTTAATGTTTAGAACTTTCTCTGATACCATAAAACAATAAACTCAGTGAAGATCTATGAATGGTTCGCAACTGAGGTTGACAGATGAGACTTGGCAGTGTCTGGTGGCATTTTTGCTTATTAGAGCTGGGGAGTCAGGGCTGTTAACTGTAGGCATTGGGTAGAGGCCAGGGTGCTGCTAAGCATTTTGCAATTCATAGAATACTCCCCCCTCATTTCCTTGCCTTCGCACTGCCCCAAATATCAGCAGTGCCAAGGCAAGGAAATCCTGGTATGGGCAAGTCAAAGAACTCTAAGCCTGGGGTCTTCAGAAAGCCATTTAACTGTTTGAAATAGATATTTCCAAGTACACCAGGAAACAAAAAGTACAACTTTTTTTTTGTACCAGGGATTAAACCCAGATGTGCTTAACCACTGAGCCACATCCCAGCCCTTTTTATTTTTTATTTTGAGACAGGATCTTGATAAGTTGATTAGAGCCTTGCTACATTGCTGAGGCTGCCTTTACTTGAGATCCTCCTGCCTCAGCCTCTAGAGCCTCTGGAATTATAGGCATGTGCCACTGTGCCTGGCCAGCTTAATTAAAATACATACATATGTGCATCCTATTCCTAAACTACTTTTAGACCCACATGCTCTTCATTTTAATTTTCTGAAATTTATGCTGATAGAAAGAGACTAATTAACACACACTATATATCCCAGCCTCAGCAATCAGCCATAGGAGTACATGTCAAATACCATGTAATGTGAAGAAGAGATATTTTAGAATTTGAACTACTGGACTATTTAATGTATTTGTAGACGAAAATTTCTAAATAAAATAGTGAATCAGAGTTTAGATAAAAATATTCTTAAATTCTCTGAATTTCTTATATAGTTCATCATTTATTTCAGTTTTGCCTATTTGTATGTTTACCCAAGGAAGTAAGTTCTAAGCAGACCTTGCCTGTTGTCCACTTAGAACAAACCTGACCTGTAACAGGTGTTAAACAGTGTGTGGTGAATGCATGCCTCCGCAGTCACTGTAGTCCCTCACACAGGGCACTGTGGTGGCAGGAAGCGGAGGATTTCAAGGCCGGAGTCAGAGCTGATTTCTGAGTTCCCAGCTTGGCCACCTGGTGCGGAGGTTTTTGTCTTTGATAAGCCTTTTATCCTTCTTAGGAGGCATGTGGAAGGCGTAAGGGAATGACTGCTTGGATCAACTGCTGCTGCTTCTCTTGATATCCTGCTTCTGAGGTGCATATTGAGGGTGGAGTTGCACAGCAAGTAGAGATAAGTCTAGGGTATAGTACTGAAGGATCTGCAACTCAGAAATAGCACTTCAGCACTCCAGTCATTAGGCATTTCTTAGTTGTCTCAGGAATAAATTAGCCTTTGGGGACAGTGGATTTACCTTGTTACTGGCATTTTACCAGTTATAGTTGGGGCAGTAGCTGGAGGGTTCAGAGCTGGAGGGTTGACCTCACAGGTCTGAAGAGCGTGGATTGTCTTCCATCTCCACCGAGAGCCTCACTGAACTGGTCGATGACATTTTTAGTCAATATTATCAATCTGATCTTCCTTTTTCCTGAATTCTGGAAATTAGATTTTGACATTTTGTATTAAATTTTATTTGTATTATTATTATTAGTCTTTTGAGACAGTGTCTTACTATGTTTCCTAGGCAGGTCTCAAACTCCCAGGCTCAAGTCGTCCTCCTGCCTCAGCCTCCCTGAGTAGCTGGGACTGTTGGCGTGCACTACCACATGCAGCTTGGAATGAAATCTTAACAAGAATAATCTCACTATGATGTAGCTGAGTCATCAGGAGATTAATATAGCAGGCTATTTTAAATAGATTACAAATATAAGAATTCCTTTTTTTAATTTTTAAAGTTTATAAAATTTAATTTGCATTTCTTTTATGACATTTGCTCTCCTATTTTTTTTTTTTTAAAGAAGAGAAAGGAGACGGTTTTATTGTTGAATAAGCATTAAACCAGACTGCAGTCATACCATAAGCAATCTGGAAAGGAAAAAAATGTCACCCTTTGATCCAGGCTGGGACACACAATTCATTACATGCATGCAGATTGTCATTATCCAAAGGGAAAATAAAACTTTTTAAATGTTTATATTTCTTTTAGTTGTAGTTGGACACAATATCTTTATTTTATTTATTTATTTTTTATGTGGTGCTGAGGATCGAATCCAGGGCCTCGCACGTGCTAGGTGAGTGCTCTACCGCTGAGCCACAATCCCAGACCAAAACTTGTATCTTTTGATAAGTAGGAGGTTATGTCTTAGAGCCAGGTTATATTTGAGAAGCTAAGTTTTCTGAGAAGACCGGAAGACATAGCAATACCCTTATTATTTTTAAATATGATAGTAAAATATACATAATATAAAATGTACCATTTTAGCCATTTTTAATCATTCAGTTCAGTGAGATCAGGCACATTCATAGTGTTGTACAGACATCACCAACGTCACCATCCAGAATGCTGTCACCCCACATCTTTTCCATCTTCTTGAACTGGAACTTCATCCCCATTAAGCAACAGCCCCTATTCCTTTCTCCCAGCTGTGGCAGCCACCATGTTACCTTCTTACTCTGAGCTGGGCTGTGCTAGGAACTTAATGTAATGAGATCACATAGTTTTTGTCTTTTTATGACTGGCTTATATACCCTTTGTAGTATCTTCAAAGGTTTTTTTCCATGTTGTAGCACATGTCAGAATTTCCTTTTTTTTTAAAGGGTGAGTAATATTCCGTTGCATGGAGAGCCACCGTCTGCTTTTCCATTCATGTGTGGACAGACGCTTGGGTCACTTCCACTTTTCCATGATTGTTGATCAGTGCTGCTGTGGACGTGGATGTGCAGTTGAGACCAGGCTTTCAACCTGGAAGTGGAATTGCAGGATCCTAGGTTGATTCTATTTACCTCGTGAGACTCCACCACGTCATTTGCCACAGTAGCGGCACAGCTGTTACTTTCCCACCTTGGTGCCCAAGAGTTCCATTTCTCCACATGCTCACCAACACTTCTTATCACCTGTTTTTAAATTAAGTTTGGGGGTAGTAGCCACCCTGAGAGTGAGGTGGTGTCTTGGGGTTTTGGTCACTAGCGAAGTTGAGTGTCTTTGCATGCATCATGCCCTTGTTTTAAGAGAAATGCTTTTCTTTGCTTCAGAGCTCACTGCATTCAGTTCTTATGGAATGAAGAAGGTCTGCAAGTTGTGATTGTGCAGCCCTGATTTGAGATTTCCTGAGGGGAGAGACTGCCACATGTATCCTAACAGTAAATTGCCCTTTTAAAGAGAGTCAACCCAAGCATCTCCCATCAGATTGGAATTGACTTTTCTGTTCTCATTCATGAGTTGGATCACAGTAGAGAACAGAAGCCTGAGAGTTAAATTTTACCACCTAATACCTGTTGATTAGAGTTCGGTTGACTAAAGGTCAAAGCCTGTTTTTTTTTTTTTTCCTGTAAGCAATAAGATGGGGTTAATTTATATCTCCTAACTCAGACAGCTGGCTGGAGGATATGTCATTTTATTCTTGGAGCTAGTATAAAATTATTCTGAGGAAAAGCCACATAGGGCATTGTTTCTTTGTGTCAAAGAACTCTATGACAAGCCCTAGTGAAAAGTATCCAGAAACCTGTTTCATGTAGCTTCCTTAAAAGATAGTAACTGACATGTATCTAGTGTTCAGTACTCAGAAGGATGCCGAGCTGTTGACATGCCTGTTGACATGCGCTGTGGAGCTACCCTGGAGGGGGAGGAATGCTTTTATTTTTGCAGATGAAGAAGTGGAAGTACAGAAAGTGTTACTGAAGTTGGCAGTGGACACCTCATTGTCCAAGTGTCTTCCCTGGGGATCAGGAGTCAGCAACAGTGCTGAGTGTTACTTGTGCAGGACTGTCCCCATTGTCACTTTTTAAGAATTGACAAATAATTAACACTTGCCAAGTAAGGTTGGGAACTTTTTAGCCTTTATTCCTTGTAAAATTGGAGTTTTGATGGTTCTGTCTTTTTAAAATAATGACATTAAAACTATTGATTAAAAGATTCACCCAGGATTCTGTGGTAATTTATAATAGCATAAAATTATTATCTTAAACTAAATATAAAATACATCCTTGGGTCCCAAAATGGGATTTTGCCGCGGCTTTGACTTTTTAGTGCTAAGGGTGCTATTCCTTTCCTGGAAAGGGTGGGAGGAGAGGCTGCTGGCTGGAGCCCTGAGTGGGACCCTGGCTCCTCCTCCCTCCCGGTCCTGGACTGGAGTGTGAGATGTGGACAGGAGTTTGACTTCCTTGATCTTGAGGACTTCTAATGCACAGATGGTCTCAGTGTTTACCTGCGCTTCCCAGTAGTGAGGCAGCTCAAATCAAAGTCTGATTTACCAGCTGGGCTTGCGACAGGGGAGGCTAAGGCAGGAGGATCACAAGTTTCCAGCCTCAGCAATTTAGTGAGATCCCTGTCTTGTCCCTTTGAGGAGTTTGGGGGTAGAATAACCCAGGAGTGCGGTCATTTCTTGACACACCAGGATCAGCTGGTTGGAGTGCTCTCTCTGGTCTGGTGCGCCTTTTCCCCTTGCTTATTTGTGGCACCCTCCTTTGGAGGCAGACAAGTCAGGCCCACATACACCCAGGCCCACATACAGTGGGGGTGGAGGCCGGCAGGATTAATCAGCTTCTGTTCTGGAAGGGATTATTTGGATTCCTCTGTAGGGAACATTTGTGTCTTCTTCCCCCCTCATTTATCTCATCAGCATATCAGTCGGAAGCAGTTTATTTGGGGCTGTGATCAGTCACGTTGTCCACCATGTGGCTTGCATTATAAGGTTGGTTCTGGGACACTCCCTGTCCTTTGGTTTGGGGGCTTTTCCTTGCCTTGGCCCTACAAGATGCCTCAGGTGTGTCTGTTTCCTGGCATCTGTGCTGAGCTCAGGGAGGTCTGTGTGTCACCAGGGCCTCCAGCAGCTCCATGGTGAGTGCCCCTCCCCCACATCTCCAGGCTGGCCCGGTGTGGCCTCTGCCTCCGCTTATCTGTACCCTCTTCCTCTGCCAGGTACCCTTTGCATCTGTCCAGGTGTTCTTACAAAGCAGTTTCAAAATCATTAACAGGGCCCTGGGGGGAGACCTTGCCAAGCAGAGGCGGTGTTTGTCTAGCCTTCGGGCTTCCTCAGTGAGGTTGCTTCACTTCTGTACGATGCAGCTCCATGCACTGGTCAGTCTGTGTTCCTCTCTGGCACTCCCCTCCCACATCATGGTTGATTTGTTTTTTAATTTGCATACAGGTTCATTCTTTGTGATGAACAGTTGTTTGAGTTTTGACAAATGCAGGGAGTTGTCTTGTCCCCACATTGTCCCCACCATCTCTGGGTTGTCAACATTTAACTTTTCGCTTCATGTTTTTTGTGGTTTTCTTCTGTAGATCTTTTTTCCTCCTTAATTGAGTAATTGCTGAAGCAAACTTCCATTATTCACCCATTGAGAAGGTTAAGCTGTTATCCTTGTGGGGTTTTTTGTTTTGTTTTTGGTGCTGAGGATTGAACCCAGAACCTGGCACTTGCTGAATGTGCTTTACCATGAGCTACCCTAGCCTTACCCTTGTGGGTTTTTTTTTTTGTTTTTTTTTTTAATTTTTGTAGTTGTAGGTGGACAGAACGCCTTTATTTGTTTATTTATATGTTATGCTAAGGATCAAACCCAGTGCCTCACACATACTAGGCAAGTGCTCTGCCACTGAGCTACAGCTTCATCCCCTTCTTATGGTTTTTAATGTCCTGTTGCGTTTGCATTTTCTCAGATAAGGCATAATGAATTTTAACAGGTGGAGGGGTGTATGAGAATTCTAGAAGTTGAAGGATCCTTGAAGAGCCATCAGGTTTTACCTTGGGGATTGTGCAGTTTATATGGCAGGTTGGGTATGGAGTCTGAGCTGGAGCCCAGACATTTCCACGCTTCTTGGAGACTCAGGAGAATGGACCTGCTCCTGCCTTTGCTGTAGGTTGGATGCCTCCCTTCTTGGGAGTGGCTCCTTTATCTTTTGTTTCAGGACATTAGGTCTCATAGTCAGCTATTTGTTTCATGCTCTGTGTACTTTGGGGAGGGTTAAGATATTGTTAATCATTTGCAAATTAGAGTTGTAGTGAATTATTAATGGTTTATGCACTTTGCTTTTGAATGTCAATCTGAAATTGAATGTTCTGAATGAGCATTCTGTAGGCTGGGGAGAGGAGGTGACTGTGAAGAGCTCCATGTACCATTTTCCTTTAATAAGGTTCTACTGGATTTCTGTCTCTAATACAAGATCGTATCTTATTAATCTTTAGATAATTTAAGAAATCTTCAGAGACCCACAAAAATGTGACAGTTTTTACTTCTTTCAGTTTTTACTGGGTGTCTGCTGTCCATAAAGATGCACTCTGGTCCTTGTCCTCTGGGGAGAGCCAGGTCAGACTGCCCAAAGTGCTGTAGAGTGTGGTGTGCTTTCCAATAGGACACCACCAGCTTTTTAAGCATAATTATGTTCCCTGATACAACTGTGTTGGGTTTTGCTTTTTCCTTTCTACCCTGGTTCCATAAATACAGTTTTACATAGTTGTGAATACATCATCCTGTTGTGGTACAGCCGGAAGTTGATTTTAAGTTGAATTTAATTTTTCATTCAGTACAGTCACCATATTGTATTCTGGAGTGATTTTGTTGCAGTAATTCACTTGCAGGTCAGCATGGGAAAAGAAAGAAGAAGCAGAGCAAGCAAAGCAGCAGCAGAAAAAAAGTCCTTTATTGTGTACAGCAATCTTTTTATAGTATTGTGAACAAAGAAGGTAGCCTTCCAACATCAATAAATCAGGTCTTTCAGCTAATTAAACATAGCATACAGAAGTTTTACTTTCTAATCAGAAGTGACCCGCTTCTCATGGCTAATCTATTCTTGGCCCGGAGTATGTTGAGCTCTGCTCTTTGTTAAGAACAGATAATAAAATTTTTCTCAGCGCCCTCCTAGCCCACTTGGCAGAACATCCCGTTTGCAGGCAAGCCCTCCCAAGGACAGCAGACACCTCGTTTTCAAGCATGTCCGCTGTTACCTATCTATACCTTGACAGAATATCCTGTTTGCAGGCAAACTCCATCAAGGACAGGAATAGTAACGCAGTCACATCTGATTCTCTACAGATTTGATATTTTATTGTGGCATTTTCCCTCTGTTTCTCCACATCCACTGCGGTTGCTGTATGTGCCTGTCTCCATAATGTTAATTTGCTTCTTTCCTGTAGAAGTTAATGTGATCATTTTTATGCTTCTAATATTTTATTTGGCGGTTTGGTTTTTCAGGCTCTATTTCCTGGAGTGAGGTTACTGGGTCAAAGAGTATGAATGTTTTACAGCTCTTGAGATATAATTGCCACCATTTTACAGCGCTCACAGCATTATTTGAAAGTGATGGGTTAGACTTGATCTCAGCCAACTCTTAGACTTCATCTTTGACCCCAGGTGGAGTTCATTGTGTCTCTCTGCTGGGCATGTGCACGCCCACTTTGGGGCCATTGCACTTGCCCCAGGTCTGTGTGGATGGGCTCCTGGAAACCCTCTCAGGGCCTCCTCTTTCTTCAGGTCTTTATTGAAAAAGCCACTCTGCGTTAGAAGGCTTCATCCCATTCTGGTACAGCACTGGTGGGAGTTCTTCTCCATCCCATGAATTTTGTAGCCCAAGGACTGCGAAGAGTAAGCAACCGGGAGATGAGCCGTGGGCAGCTGGACTCCCTCAGCATGGAGGTGGATCTGCTCTGAGTCAGTTTCTTGGAGGAAGGGTGCTAATAAACTACCTCACAGATATAAATATGGAATATGCATACTCCTGTGTTTTTGTTCTGTACCACCACCTACAAGGTGCATGGATCTTAAGAACCAGTGGTCACCTGCCTTTTCTAGAAGTCCTGGGAGGAGAGGTGGGAGTGGTGACTCACTGTCTCCTCTCATTTTCGGGTCTGTTTATAGAGTATACAGACTTACTATTAAAGATATCTGGAAAACAGCCAGTGGTTTCTAGTGATTTTAAAACACTTACAACACCACTCTAAATACAAAGTTCTGTGTAGTAACATCATTTGAGGTAAAGAACTTGAACTTGGAGATTACCATATCTGGAAGTGAGAGAATAAAGCTGGCCTGATTTTAGCATTTTTTTTAAGCTGTACTTTTTGGTCATAGCTGGTGTTTAGTGTTTTTAGATGTAGGGATAAAACAGCATCCTCTTATTCTAAGGAAGAAAACTCAGGAAGTTATGTTTCCTTTAAATAAGTATCTTCCAATAGGCTTTCTTTGCCTCTCAGATTTCATTACAGCTAACATTTCAGTAAGATTTAGTAACCACTTGTATTATGAAAGTCACTGAGAACTGAGATTAAGTGCTGTCCAGTGGAATTTTCAGAACTGATGGAAATGTTCTATTCTTTGATATCCAGGCACTCTGTTAGGTACTGGTCATGTCACTGTCAAATGCTGTAAGTTGATTTTGAGTTTAATTTTTTCTTCAGTATAGTCATTTTAGGTTAAGGGCACATGTGTTCCTCCACGAAGGCTCTGTAGAGAGTTAATTTTCCATTGTTAACTGAATCACCTGATTTAGTATAAAAGTTTGTTCTTTAAAATACTTTATCTAGGGGCTGGGGTTGTGGCTCAGTGGTAGAGCACTTGCCTGACATGTGTGAAGCCCTGGGTTCATTCCTCAGCACCACATACAAATAAATAGATAAATGAATAAATAAATAATCCATTTACAACTAAAAAATATTTTTAAAACAATACCTTATTTATTGTAGAAACAATAGATAAACCTTCCAGGATTTTTGTTGGAAAAATGAGCATAATAAATAGCAGAAAAGAAATCTGTGGCTTTGGACTTGAAATATTTTAGAAGAACATTTTTTTTCCAGTTATTTCTGGGACTGTGGCAATTGCAGAGGACTTTCTGCTTTTCAGAGGCGTTGCTTCTCTCTTTCCTCCATGGTGTCCTAGAAATCTGAGCTGGTATGTATGCTCCACGGTGGGGATTCAATAGAAATAAAGAACATTTGGCTTACATTTTTCATCACTAAAGTGACAGTGATTTAGAGCTAGGAGAGGGATAATATTCAGCCTTTGCTTCTTTTAAAAACCCTTCTGATTCTTGTACCTATTTGACACATTTGGTTTATTTTGAAGAAATTGTTTTGTTTGCATGGAAGGCAGATGGCTTCTTTGTCTTCTATACTCTATTTTCCTTCCCTTTTCCCTCCCTCGTTCTGTTTCCCTCTCCTCCTTCCTTCAGAAGGAAGAGTGGACTTTTTGACTATTTGGCTTTTTTGGATAGTCTGTAATTTTCCAGCTTCTGTACAGACATGTCTGCTGTTGAACATTCTGCTGTAAGTTTTACCACATCTGATGAAGTTTTCTTCTCTGTGCAGGTTGCACAGAGCATTGAGGATCACCATCAAGAAGTGATTGGTTTCTGCAGAGAGAACGGTTTCCATGGCTTGGTGGCCTACGACTCCGATTATGCACTGTGCAACATCCCCTACTACTTCAGTGCCCATGCCCTCAAGCTGAGCCGCAACGGGAAAAGTCTCACAACAAGCCAATATCTGATGCATGAAGTTGCCAAGCAACTGGACCTGAACCCAAATCGTTTTCCTATTTTTGCTGCTCTGTTAGGTAGGTGGAACATTGTGAAAAAATATACTGTGAGCATTCTGATCTTTGAAATATTTCAGTGCTTGAATCATTTGGTTGTATATCTTAAATTTAAAAGAACCAATGAATAGGCTCTTCCTTAGCATTCTTTACTTCAGATTTTTTGGCATGACTGACAAAGGGGTATTTTTGTTCTTAAGAAATCATTTACGTGGGCTGAGGATATAGGCTTGCATGCACAAGGCACTGGTTTCAATCCGTAGCACCACAAAAAAAGAAAAAAAGAAAAAAGAATTCATTTATGTAGTGTTCTGTCTGGGCTGAAAACTTACTTTGTGAATAAATTTAAAAGTTTTGGAAAAATAACATTTTTTAATTACAGGTATGCCTACTATGAATATTAGGGCATTTAAGCCTTTGGCATAAATTATGTTAATAATAGAGGAAAATATGCCATGCAGTTAGCACTGTTATGTTCACCACCATCTTTAGGATACTCACTACTTAAAAGAAAAACAATTGCCTTAAAAGGAAGAATAAAAATTAAGTAAATTTATAAATTAAAATTCCTTTGGGAGAACTACTTATGTTATAATCAATGTTGAAATCTGGTATTTTTTAATATTTATTTTTTAGTTTTAGGTGGACACAATATCTTTATTTTACATTTATGTGGTGCTGAGGATTGAACCCAGTGTCTTGTGCATGCTAAGCAAACACTCTACCACTGAGCTACAACCCAAGCCTGAAATCTTGTTTTAACTAAGATTTTATATATTAATTTCTTTTCTTAATAAGTTTCGAAGAGTAATATTTATTCTTTGACTTTGTGTGGTTATTGTTTTTTTTAATCTCTTCTGTCAATTATTTTTCTGTGCTTGCTGTGTGCATGTCTCAAGCTCTAATTTGCAGAGTGTATAATAATTGTTTCCACACATAAAGTATATTTAGGAGTGAGGCACTCTTGTGATTAGACTTCCTAATTCTGATGGGACTTGGGGCTTTTTTGGGCACATGGGAGAGAACTTTTGGAAACTGCATGATCTTTTAGTTTGTGTTCTATAGAGGTTAGCAGCCTAATGTGGCCTGCTTGAGAGGGAAATTACATTGCAGAATTTATAGAAATTTCTAGTTGTCAGAAAGATTTCCAAAACAGTTTTAAGTTTTATTATATAATGGCCAATCAACAAAATTTTGATTTCGCAAGTTTGTTTATGTGGATCTAATTTCAAATGTAAATTTTTAGAGAACTTGTGACTTTTGGGATTTGAAGGTTTAAAACTAATCTAAGTGTATTTGCAAATATTAAAATACAAAAGGATACTTCCTTTGATGTTAAAAGTGAGTATATGGGTAGCACAATTTATGAAAAGTTCTGTATTTGCTTAGGTTATGAAGAATGACTTTTGTATGTTAGTGAACTTTCAAAGGATATGAAATTGCATATTCTTAGAACATGGATACCTGAACTAATTTGAAATGTGAAAGATACTTTTATTATCTTATTTAAGAAATGTTGAATATGTTTTTTGGGAGGTAATGCCAGCTTATACTTTTCTAGCTAACTACATTGTGAACTTTCGAAATAAATGAAAATCAATAATAATATTTCACCTAATTAATTTGAGTCTTGGAGTCTCTTCAGAAAGTTTAGGCAAGTTACAGGTTAAACTCTTAATTTTAAGAGTGAGGTTTTCTATTTTATTTTATTTTTTAAAAAATTTTTTAGTTGTCAGTGGACCTTTATTTATTTTTTTAAATTTATTTATCCAGTGCTGAGAATCGAACCCAGTGCCTCACACATGCTAGGCAAGTGCTGTACCACTGAGCCACAACCCCAGCCTGAGGTTTTCTATTTTAGAAAAGAGAAGGCTCATTTTTCTTTTTTCCTCCCATAATAGAAAGTTTACACTTTGGTTTTGGGAAAGTTGAGTGTAATAGTCGTTCATATATTTAACTCAAGTTTTCATAGAGTCTGCTGTGGATGTTAGAATTGGCTTAATATTTTTTTCAATTTAAATCTTCACAAAAGACTTCTGACACTTCATGTTTCATAGTAAAATAGTGCAGTCCAGTAACAGCAGGAAGCAACACAAAGCACAGTCAGCCTGAGCGGATCAACGGGACATCCTGCTACTTCATTGCCTGTTTTATGTGGTGATGCATTTGGAATATTATGATGTAGCAGTGTTGCATATGATCTCAGCTTGTTTTTGCTTTCTGTCAGCAGCTAATTAATGAATCTGCTGTCTTAATGTGGAGGTGATTAAGTCATGTTAGAAAAATCAAGAGTTATTTAGGAAATTGCTGTTTTTAAGTTGCAAAGAGGTAACTAACCTACAGATGTTAGTGTATCAGGCATTCAAGCACTACTGGGAAAACAGTATTCCCTCAAAAATGCAGTTTGTCTCAGTTGAAAGCTGTTCTTATTTGGTGACTGACAGCATTCTAGTGATAGGTGGCATGGGTGAGCATTGTTGTAGGATGTGCCTTCTCACATGTAATCAGGGGTGGTGACCAATAGTCATTGACATTTGTCATTTAATTTTGCTAAGGAAGATTTTATAATTGTGCCGAGTCCACATTTTACTGTTGTTCCTGAGTGCACAAAATTTTGAGCCACAGCTGTTTCTTGAAGAGATGAACACTTGGATTTGGCATCAGGGTGTTATCAGACTGACTTTTTGCAAATTGGTATTTGTTTAACACTGGGCTGGAAAGTTGCTTAGGTTTGTAGTTCTATGCAGTCCTTAGTGTGAATGTTGTTGAAACTCTACTGGAAGTTCACATTGTACTTGAGTTGGTTGTATGTTGCTTTATGTTAAAAAGTAAAGAAATATTCTCCTTTTCTGTTTGGAAATTTTAGTGATATATTGACAAGCAAGCATGTAGTGAGTTGTTTAGGCATTTCTGTGTCATTTGTTACTATTTTACGTGATTCATGTTTGTATTCTAGGAAATCACATACTACCTGATGAAGATCTGGCTTCCTTTCATTGGAGTTTACTTGGTCCAGAACATCCACTAGCCTCACTGAAGGTATAGACTTCATTTGATCTCCATCTATAGCAGTCGACTCTTAACTTTTGCTTTTACACTAATATTATAAGTCACGCCCTTTATTGTAGAAGGAAATGGCAGTTAGCAGTGTCATGTTTCCCCATCTCAGGAACTGAGCAGCCTTAAAGAACAAAAAGAACAATCCTCCTTTCTTCCCTGTTTCCAACGCCTGTATGTTAGAAAATTATCAATTCCCTGAATTCTCCGGGAGGAATGCTTTGTGCCTACACAGAAGGAAATCTTTGAGCTAAAGTTTCTGAATATTAATTTTTTTACTTGCAATATTCACTTTCAACAAGTGTTATAGTTATTTGCTACTCATATCAATGTATTTTAGTATAGTCTGAGAAATTTCATAGCTTTCTTACCAATTTTCAATTTAAATCTTCACAAAAGACTTCTGACTAAACAGTATAATTTAATGCTTATTGGATGATAAGGGAGATCCAAATTCATTAGAGAACGGGTTCATTTGTACTTTTTTTTAAATTAACAGTATATTTTCTTACCTTTCTTTCAATTTTCTCCCTGTTTATGATAGTAATGAACATCAGACAAGAGGTACTTCACTCTGATTTTCTGAAGTGAGGCAGTTCATGTGTTGATGTGAGCTAATAGTAATGAGTGAGATTGGTAGGAGCCCCCAGGCACTTCATGTTGCTCTCGCTGGTGATTCCTGTGATTGTAATTGTCACTGGTTGGGTATAAGTGCCTTGGAATTAGGAAGACAGGTAGGTGGGCTTTATATCTGTTTCTAGCTCTGAAACTAACTATTTGGTCTAGGCAAGGAGCGTGGAAATGAATGTTTTCTATCGGCGGGCTTTCTTGCGAAGTTCTTAGTTCTTCAGAATGGCCCTCTATAAACAGTTTTCATTGGTGTTGACTTCAAATTGGAGTTTTTCTTCCTACACTTTCATTTATACTTAACTGTTGATTCCTGAAGTTTCAAGCATACTCTCTCTGCTACAGCTTTCATTTTGTTCCTTTTTCATCTTTTGTTGGTGTGCTGCAGAACATTCTCCCTTTAAAATTTTTTTTTTTTTTTTTTTTGGTTATACATGGTCATAATACCTTTATTTTGTTTATTTAGTTTTTTTTTTTTTTTTTCCAAATGTGGAGCTGGGGATTGAACTCAGTGCCTCACGCATGCTAGGCAAGCGCTCTACCACTGAGCCACTACCCCAGCCTATGTTCTCCTTTTTACTCTAATAGTTTTAGGTTCAAACTGTTTTCAACTTGTGTTTGAAAGTTGGCTTTCCCACCCGCTCTTATTAGAAATCACTTGTTTTCTTCTTCTTTTTTTTTTTTTTTTTTCTTTTTTGGTCCTTGAAGGAGAAAAGTTCTATTTGCTATGGGCAGTAGAGTCCCTCCCATATGTTCTCAGGATTGAAGTGGTAGGGTCTGAAGTGTTGCCCCTCAGCTCTCCGGGATACCACGGCTGACTTGCAGACTGGGAGAGTGCAGTCTGTAATCAGTGGTGCTTCAGAGAGCTGCACCCATGCGCATTGAGGCTGGTAAGCACTGTGCTATTACAAGTGGAGATAGTCGTGTAGGCTTGCTTCTCTCTCTCTCTCTCTTTTTTTAATCTTTTATTGATCTTATTTTTTTAAATACACGACAGCAATGGAATGCTTTCAATTCTTATTACACATATAGAGCACGATTTTTCATATCTCTGTATATAAAGTATGTTCACGCCAATTTATGCCTTTATACATGTACTTTGGTTTTTTTTGCATTACAATTCTTAATACACATATATACCACAATTTTTCATATCTCTGTATATAAAGTATGTTGACACCCAATTCAAGTCTTCAATTTTGGCTCAATAATTGTTGGTATCTTGCAATAAAGTGTATGTGTATGTGTGTGTGTGTGTGTGTGTGTGTACACACACATACCTAAACTGTTAAGGTTTAGGTATGAAGCGCCCCCACAAAGTTCCCAAGCCAGTGCAGAAATATTGAAGAGGTGAAATAACCGTATTATAAGAGCTGTAACCTAGTCACTCGATCCTAGTTTGAATGACTGCAGGCAGGTGGGGGGTAGCTGGAGGACAGTGGGGCTGTGCCCACGAAGTGTTCATCTTCCCTGTGGCTCCTCTGCTTTTTGGCCACAGAGAACAGCAGTGCTCCTCCACCACACCCTTCTGCCATGAGGATCTCCCTCACCTTGAACCCAGAGCAATGGAGTTGGCATTCCATGGACTAACCTTCTGAACACATGAGCCAAAATAAACTTTTCCTTCTGTAAGTTGTCTTGTTGGGTATTTTTGTTACAGCAACTCTGGAGACGAGGCATGTTTGAAGCCAGCCTCAGCAACTTAGCGAGACCTTGACTCAAAATAAGACATAAAAAAAAAAAAAGAAAAAGGCTAAAGATACAGTTCAGTGGTGAAGTGCCCCTGGGATAAATCCCCAGGAAACCCCCACTTAAAATAAACTAAAATAAAAAGCTTTGTTTTTACTCAGACTGTTTGGAATCAAGTTGCAGATATTAAAATGCTCCACCTTTGGAGACTTTGGCTTGCATCTCCACCACCTAAAAATAAAGACCTTCTTTCAGTCATTTTGCTATTTATTGCATCAGTTGAATTATTAATAATTCCCTAGAACCATGAATTTGAATATTAAATCCATGTTCAAATTTTTTCAGTTGTTCTCCAAAAGTTATTTATGGTCGTGGTGTATTTTTTTTTTTTTTTAAGTCAGGATCCAGTCAAGTGTTATGCATTGTAATTGTGTGTATTTTTGAAATTAGCTGGGTATTTTTATGACAAAATGGAGCAGTGGTTCAAAGAAACTTTTCCAGTTACTTGATAAGCTGTAGGATTTTTAGTCACATTCTGAAATACAAGCACTCTGGCTTTGAGATGATTTTAGAAATTGCATTTCTTGCCACTTCTGTGTTTTGACCTTTTTTGGGGGTGGGGAAGGGCTACCAGGGATTGACTCAGAGGCACTCAACCACTGAGCCAAATGCCAGCCCTATTTTGTATTTTATTTAGAGACGGGGTCTCACTGAGTTGCTTAGTACCTTGCTTTTACTGAGACTGGCTTTGAGCTTCCTGCCTCAGCCTCCCAAGCCACTGGGATTACAGGCATGTGCCACTGCACCCGGCTCATGTTTTGACCTTTTATACACACTTTCTGTGCGCAACATCATTTTGGTCATCTTAATGTAGATGGAGGGAATTAGATGAGATTTTTTTTTTCCACCACGAGCATTACTGTGTGCAGAATTGCATATATCCCATCTGCTATTTTAGCTATTTTTTTCTGTCAGTTATAAAATATATCTTTTGAAAATTTATATAGTTGTTGCTTATATTCATAATATTCTTGAGAATTTTAATTGGCATTTTACATTGGAGCTTTTCTTCCTGCATATTAACTTACATTTAAAACTTTGTTGATTCCTGAAGGTATAAGCAGACTTCCTCTGCCCCATCTCTGATTTTGTTCGTTACTATTTAAAACAGCTTTTCTGAGGCTGGGGTTATGGCTCAGCAGTAGGGCACTCGCCTCACAAGTGCAAGGCCCTGGGTTCAATCCTCAGCACCACATAAAAATGAATGAATGAAGGTATTGTGTCCAACTACAACTAAAAATATGAATATTAAAAAAAAAATAAAACAGCTTTTCTTTTTAATTTCTTACTATGTGTTACACATTAAGTGCTCTGAGTTGATTAGGTATTAAATTCATATAATACCAACCTCTGTGAACAATAATCTAACAGATTGACTTTGGAAAAATACTACATAATGTGATAAAAGGCATGGATCAAGAAGGCTCAAACTTAAGGATACAGAACTAGATAGCCTTAAAATTATCCTACATACTATGTTAAAAAAAAATAAGCAACTAATAAAATTTCCAAGAAAATTTTGTTTTTTTACCATCTGAGGGGAAAAAAATCACAAAATACTGTAGATAGGAAGTCATCAGTGGTCTATAATTTACTTAGTTTGGAATCCTCAGTATACTGGCAACAGTGAATTTTAATTTTTTAAAAATTTGTCTTGTAGATAAGTAGCATTCTTAGACTCATCATTTGATTATTTTATTTTTTTGTGGTGTGGGGATGAAACCCAGCACTTGCTGCATACTGGGCATGTGCTCTACTGTGGAGCTACCCGACTCCCACACCCAGCTCTGAGATTCATCTTTAAACATGTCTTTTCCCACTTCACTGTGTGCCTTGCCATTCACTGAGCTTTCACCCAACCACGTACAACATCTGGAGGCCATGAGGTTCCTTCACTACAGCTCTGGTTCTGCTAAAAGAGTGCTATGTTTACTTTGGGGCTGTATGTGCTGAAATTCTCAAAAATGATCTGAATCGATCAGGAAAGAAAGCTGAAATGTTTAAATCATTGGATAATATTTGCAATGAGTAAAGCTAGGATGGGAACAAATCCTATTTTGTGCTGCCCTATTAGTTAGTGAATCATACTTATTACTGGATTGTGAATGAGATGCTGGACATGTTTAGGACTCCAAATTGTGAGAAAGCAACAGGAAATAACGTGGTTATTCAAGTTTTAAGGTTTTGTCCGAGCTCATTGTAAGTATTAAGAACTGCTAGTAAGCTGGGTGTATTAGTCAGCTTTTTGTTGCTGTGACCAAAATAGCCGATAAGAACATCTTAGAGTAGGAAAAGTTTATTTGGGGTTCACAGTTTCAGAGGTTCAGTCCATGGTTAGCCGACTCCATTGGTTGGGGCCTGAGAACATTATGGCACAGGGTGTGGCGAAGGAAAGCTGCTCAGTGCCAGGGACAAGATTACATTGTTCACCCATGCTCCACCTGCCTACAGTTACCACCCCGTGGTCCATTCAAATTATTAACTTGATTCAAGTTAATTAATATATCAATTCAAATTATTAATCCATTAAGTGGATTAATCCACTGGTAATCTTATAGCCCCCATAATCTAATCATTTCAGTTTTGAATATTCCCACATTGCCTAACAAGTGTGCTTGGGGGAGACATCTTTAGATCCAAACCTTAAGAGTGGGCTTCACATTTTTAGATTTAGAGGTAAAGAATATTCCATTTGTGTTCAGGAAAATGGAAAGCCTTTTCATATAACTTATACAATTCTAGGGCAGGATCGGGTGAGGACCTTCTAAGATTTGGTAAGTTTTATAAATGAAAGAAAGAAAAATAGTGTTATATATTACCCCTATTCTTCTGGAGACGGAAGGTCCCTCACTGTAGTCCTGGTGGCCCAGTGACTGGGCTAATCCTCTGAGCAGGGAGTCTGGCAGCAGCAGAAACAGCAGACTAGAGCCATTGGGTGGGGCCTGAGGGCTGGTCACCCAAACCTGGGCCTGTGCTTTGTTTGCTTTAGGTAAATTACTTTCATTGGCTATAGAAACTTAGAATATTTTACTTACCTGGAATAGTTGGAAATTCTATTTCTAAACAATGGGTAGATCCTCACTTTTCCTGATGCAAGGTTTATAAAGAGTCATAGACTTAAATAAGTAGAACATCCTTCAGTGTGTGTCTTGACTCTGTCATCATGGTGAGCCCTTGCTATATTCACAATAATAAAAACCAGGTCTGTGTTTTGGCCTTTCGAAGAGGCGCCCAGTGCTGGTCCTACCCTGGACTGCTGTGTCCATTTGCTTGGTCTTGGTGGGATAGATTGTTCTGAAAGGGTCATGGAGGCCTTGGGTGGACTACGGTTCCGAAAGCTGAGCTGTCTGTTGGAGCTTGGGCCTGACTTCTGCTAGTGCCCGGTGGTAGGGCAGCCAGTCTGCCTGGGTAGGAAGAACAGTGGCTAGGCAGGTTGCTGAGGACCTCTGTAACCCAGCATGATGGGTGCTCCCAGAGGGTGTGAAGCTGCCAGCCCTGGCGCAAGGCTTCAGATATAAGAATTTTTTTTATTTTGGGTATTTTATTGTTTTAATTTTTTAAAAAATATATATTTATAGTTGTTTGCTGGCTTTACTTATTTTTTTTTAAATTGTAATTTCTTGTTGCCTGTGGTCTTCCTGAGCCTCACTTTCTAGAATGCTTGCTTCATCTGGGTGTTCTGCATTCTCACTTGGGTATTACAAGGCTTCAGTCAGACTGTTATTTGCAGATCACTGTTTTCATTTTACTAGTTTTCTGTTCCTGAACTTCATGTTCAGCTTCATGTATTTTAGTTTCTGTCCCTGTCCATTGTTCTGGAGCCCCAGTAGCCCTGCCTCCTTTCCTGGACCTCCCATCTTGCCTTGGCTGTCCTTGCCCCCAGCTTCACTGCCAGCAGTCGATGGCTTTCTGACGACTGGGTCTGCTTTGGAGATATCCCTGTCCACTCTTGGAGAAACTCCTCCTCCGTTTCAGTGGTAAACATGAACCAGAGACTCCTGGAGGTGACTGTCCTTCCCTCCCCTGGGTCCTCCACCACAGGACTCCCCTGCCTGACCCTCTCACTGTGCTTCCTCTTGCAGTTCAGGGAATGCCCTCCAGCTCCTGGCCTGGCCTGGCCTCTGTCTTAAGGCTGTCCTAGCCGTGGCTAGTTCTCAGTCATCTCCTTTAGGAGCATCTTATCCTGAGGGCAGTCTGTCAAGACACAGCAGGAAAACTTTGTTTTAAATGTGCTTTACCAGGGGCGTTGGCTGTGGCTCAGCATTAGCACACTTGCCTTGCATGTGTGAGGCTCTGGGTTTAATTCTCAGCACCACATATAAATAAATAAAATAAAGATCTATAAACAACTAAGGGAAAAAATATTTTTTAAAAAATGTGCTTTAACAGAAGCCTTCTCCAACTTTAAATTTTTTATGTCTTCATTGTGTTTAAGCTGCGTGTCCGTCAGAGCCAGGGTATAGCAGTTGGGTCTGGTTCTGAGTAGTAAGGAGGCTGGGCATTACAGGGTCTCCAGGACCCAGGAACAGAGAGCAGCCAGCCCTCAGCCTTGCCTTTCAGAGTGGGATCATGGCACCTTTGACACCTTTAAATATATCAAATATTCTTCCTGTTTTTCAAAAACCTAACCTGAATATGGAGAAAAAATGGAGGAGGACAAGATGAGGTGGTTCGGCTAACCCTTCTGGTCTTATTAGTTGCTCTTTATAGTTTTTATATTTCTTTGCTATTTTTACTGTCAAATTGAAGTCTGATAGTAGCTCAGGTCCATCTCTTGAGGCTTCTCAGATGGACGCCCTGGGTGCTGTAACCCCTGCTGCCAGCACTGCAGTTGCAGCCTAGTGCCTGCTGTGCCTGACCCTTGTGCAAGGAGCAGTGGCTGGAGGAGCCTGTGGTCTCAGGCACTGTATGGAGGCACCTTTTGTCCCAGAAGAGCTGCTGAGTGTCAGGCACTTGGAGGCATCATTGTGTGATACATAAGGGAGCTTCGTGGGAGATAGGTTGGTGAGCATGTGGCTTCATCTTTCTGAAGTCAATCCTTTTGAAAATTAAGTTGAATATAAATTGTAAATAAATAAAAAAGATGGGCTTCATTTGTTTTGCCTTTTTCGTCATAGCAGGGTATAGTTTGACTTCATGAACCTTCCAGAGAAGGAACCATTGCTGGCTTATGAGTGTTAAGTTAACTTAATGCAGTCCCTTCCCACTAAGTCATCCTGTTGTTCAGTAAGTAAGGAGCTAAGAAAAACTTCCGAAAATCTAAGAACTTCATGAGTTCTAGAGAAAATAATGCTGAAAGACAAATAAATGAAATACTTGTCTCTTTTTTATTTTTCTTTTTACATAACTTGAATGTGGGGAAAAAAGGGAGACAGACAAAATGGGGTGATTCTACTAAACCTTCTGATCTTATTAATTGATCATCACAGTTTTGACATTTTTTTCCATTTTTATTGCTTTTAGAATTTTGTGTTACCTTTTTTTTCTGATTACAAAAAGAATATGAAAAAAAATCAAACAACATAAAAATAGGTGGAAATGAAAGCTACTTACAACCCAACTCCTGAGAGGCAACCACTTCTAAAAGATAGCTGTTTGATCTTCCAGAATTTTTTTAAATATCCTTAAGTTTTAGGTAGACACAGTATCTTTAATTTTACATTTATGTGATGCTGAGGATTTAACCCAGTGCCTCATGCATGCTAGGCGAGCGCTCTACCACTGAGCCACAACCCCAGCCCCGTACTTCTAGAATTTTTTTAAAAAATGTACATTCTCTTGGTAGTTGTCACTATTGTCATGAACATTAACTACGTATTCTTTTTTTTTTTTTTTTTGTACCAGGGATTGAACCCAGGGGCACTTAACCACTAAGCCACATCCCCAACCCTTTTTTGGATTTTATTTAGAGCAAGGTCTTGCTGAGTTGCTAAGTGCTAGCTGAGGCTGGCTTTGAACTCTTGATCCTCTTGCCTCTCTCTCCCGAGTCGCTGGGATTACAAGTGTATGCCACAGGCCTGGATACCTGTGTGTTCTCAATGGTTCATGTAAACCCTTTAGAGTACAAATTGGCTGTGCGGGGCTTTAAGCTCTGAGGTCTTGAGAACCTGCATTTAGTAAGAAATTTATTCTTTGCTCATTTTTTTATTTATATGTGGAATTGTTAAATGGAATAATTTTAAATACAACACTAAACAAGACTGCTTTCCTTATATCTTCCAATTAGAGATTCCTTCTCTGTTCTCTGTTTAAAAATAAAGGTGCAAGGCGTGCAGTTCTGAGGAATTTGCTGGGATATGTTGGGATGCAGGAGTAGCTTTTCTGATTATGTTTTAGAGGTTATGATGGGTCCTCTGTCACAATGCTGGGAAGAGACGGACATCATATTTCTTTTAGAATGCTCCTACAGGAAGGGGGTCAGACTTCTTTGTGGTCCTCTTCTTGCAGTAGATGGCTGGCTAGTACAGGCAGGGCCCCCAGAAGGAGACCTGCTCAGTCTGAGTGGGTCTGAGATGTGGTGGGGGAGTGGAGCACTGGGGTTAGGGAGTGAATGCAGGACCTCATGAACGCTGGGCAAGCGAGTTCAGCTCTTCAGAGGCCCTTGGAAGAGATGGGAGGAATCATTACGCTGGAATGTTCTGGTTTTATTTTGAATAAGCAGCATAACATCAGTCTTAAAAATAACCGTGTAAACATTTTCCAGCTCATTTCCTACCCTTCAAGGCTGAGGCCTCTGCCCTGTACCTCACCTGCCTCTGGCACTTCCTGCTCAGAATACCCACTTGGCTCTGAATGTCATCACAGCACTGCTTCCTTATCCCTGTCCCGCACTTCCCCTTGTCCCAGGTAGGTGACAGGTTCTGCCCTCACATGCCAACCACACGTTGGAGGCTCCAGGGCAGCTCTCACCCTGGAGGAGGTCACTTTTCATGATACCCGACCACATGTTGATCCCAGCAGCTCCGGCCCTGAGTGTGTGTGCCCTCTGGCTTCATGCTTCTGCCCCCCAGCCTTATCCAGGTTGGCTTCCCTTCCTCATCTTTTTGCCATGTCTGGGAGACACTGGCCTCTCTGTCTTTGGCATGAACTCTCTTCATCTGTACTGGGACCCACAGCTGCAGGTTGTTTTTGCCTCAGCTTTCTTTAGTGGAGTCCCTTCTTCTCCTTGCCTGGACACTGGGTGCTCCCATGGCTACTACTAGAGTATTCCTCTCCCTCTTTGTTTTCAGTAAAGCTTTATTGAGATATATTGTTCACATACCATAAAATCCTAGGACTTCAAACAATTTAATGGTTTTTAGAATTCAGAGTTATGCAATCATTATCCATATCTAATTTTAGAATATTTTTGTTTCCCTCAAAAGGAACCATATACTCAATAATGTTCTTTTTCTCCCCACCCAACCCCAAGGCAAACACTAACATACTTCTGACTCTGTGGCTCATCTATTCTGGACATTTCATTATAAATAGAGTCACATAATATGTGGTGTTCATGTCACGTTTCTTTCACTTGGCATAGTGCTTTCAGTTCCTCCTTGTGGCATATCTCGGCACTGCATTCCTTTTTATGACTGAATAACATTCTGTTTTATGGATATGCCACAGTTTATCCATTCATCAGCTGATGGGCATTCGAGTCATTTCTACTATGGGGTGATTCTAAACAATGCTGCTGTGAACATGTGTGCACAAACTTTTGTGTGTTATGTTTTCAGTTCTCTTGGGTGTAGACCTAGAGTTGACTTGCCTGGGTCACGTGGAAATACTGTGTTTAATGTTTTGAAGAACCACCATTCTGTTTTCCACAGCAGCTGCACAGTTTACCTTCCCTCCAGCAATGGGTGAAGGTTCTGCTTTCTCAACATCCGTGCCAACACTTGCTATTGTCTGCTGTTTTATTTTAGCCACCTGCTGAGTTCAGTGAGATTTCTCATTTTGGTTTTGATGTGTATTTCTCTGATGACAGTCATGTTGAGCTATTGTGTTTAGTGGTCACTTCTGTTTGGATAATGCCTATTCAGATTCTTTGCCTACTTTTAAAGAGAGTTATTTGTCTTTTTATTATTGAGTTGTAAGAATTTTTAATACATTCCAGATGCAAGTCTTTTATCAAATATATGATTTGCAAATATTTTCTCTCCTCCCATGGTTTTATTTTCTTGCTGGTGTCCTCTGATAGCTCTCAGACCCGAGCTCTCTCAGCATACACTTACACTGCTTGTGGGTCTATCACTCACTTGTCCTCACTTTGTCATTCCCTGCTCCCCTGGCCCTTTAAACAGTGCTTGAGGGCCCCTGTCCTCTGGATCGAATTGCTCGTGGTCCTCGGGTACTCCACTGTAGCACTGTCCTTAGAGCCAACAGCTGGTTCTTGTCTTCACCTGGAAGGACGCTCTTGGTATCCTAAACCTGAATCTCCTTCCTTTCTCTTCGGCCTCCATTGCTGGCAGAGGTGACACTTGGTGCTGGCTTTCTAGAGCCTCAGTGGCCTCCTGGTGGAGCATCTTAAACCGGCTACACCACGTGGCCTGTCTTACCTGCCTGCCCGGAGTCTCCACCCGCGCGAGTGCCAGTCTGTGCCCTCTGCTCGTAGAGAAGCTCACTCGAGCAGGTGGATGCCACTGTGAAGATGAAAGAAGGGTCCAAGTGGATGAAGAGATGAACTGTGTTCAGGGGTCAGGTGACTCTGGTGTGAAGATGTCCCTTCTTCCCAATCATATCCCAGTAGGAGTTTCTATAGACACTGAAAACATGCTGATTTTAAAATTCATGTGGAATGTCAAAGGACAGGGATAGCAGCACTTTTCAAAAGGAAGAACAAATTTGGATGGCTTAATACTACCAAATTTCACTCTGAGGCTACCATAATAATTCTGGCTGGTCGTATAGATCAGGGTACCAGATTAGAGTCCAGAAGTAGACCCAGGTATAAATGGTCAGTTATTTTCATCAGAAGTTCTAAGGTAACTAAGTGGGGAAAGAATCATTTTTACAACAAATGGATATCTATATGCAAAAATAAAAAGAATGCAGAAATTAACTATAGGAAAATGTAACAAAATCTTTATGACTTTGAGTCACACAAAGATTTCTTAGTTAAAAATGAAAAGCAATGGAGGGGAAGTTAGGGGGCATGGGGTTATTGACAGTGGTGGAATGTGATGATCACTATTATCCAAAGTATAGGAACAAAGACACGAATTGGTGTGAATATACTGTGTATACAACCAGAGATATGAAAAATTGTGCTCCAATTACACAATTTCCTATTACAATTGTGTAATTTCCTATTACACAAAAAATGTGTAATAGGAATTGTAATCATTCTGCTGTCATATATAAATTTAAAAAAAAGTGAAAAGCAAACAACAGAGAAACTATTTGCAGAATAGAATGTCTCTGAAAAAAGTACTTATATCCAAAATATAAGAAGAATGATACAATGAGAAGTCAACTCAATAACAGATGGGCATAAACTTTGAGCAGGCATTTTAGAAAATGTTCAATAATTACAGAAAGAAATACTTCATATAGCTGAGGGAATGCAAATTAAAGCCACCATGAGCTATCACAACTAACAACCAGTGGACTGAGTGAAAGAGACTATTAATGCAGACGTTATGGAGGACCTGAGCAAGTGCAGATTTCTCCGTGCTGTGGAGTGGAGAACTCGAGGAAAGGCCAGTTGGAAAAGGGCTTGGCGGTTGTTTATAAGGTTAGACATACCCTTGCCATATATCCAGCAGTCTCACTCCTCAGTATTTACCCTGAAGAATCGAAAGACCATGTTTACACAGAGACTTGTGTCTGAATGTTCATAGCATCTTTATTCATTATAACCAGATTCTGGAGTTAGCCTGAGCATCTGTGAATGATCTTGAAATATGCATGAATTTCAGGAGCATTATTTTCAATGAAAAGTCAAACCCAAAGGAAATCTATATGACTGCCTTTATATAAAATTCTAGCAAAGACAGAACTACAGTGATAGAAAGCAGAGCAGAGGTTGCCTAGGACTGGAGTTGAAAGGGGTTTAAAAGTTGGCTGGGATTGTGGCTCAGCGGTAGAGCGCCCGCCTCGCTCGTGCAAGACCCTGGGTTCGATCCTCAGCACCACATAAAAATAAATGAATAAAATAAAGGTATTGTGTCCAATTACAACTAAATTTTTAAAAATTAAAATAAACAAATAAATAAAATAAATTTAAAGTTTCCAAAAGCAAAATAAAATACCAAATACCAAGAAAATGTAAAAGAACTTAGGAGGACCTAATTAGTTTCAAGAGAGTTGATATGGAACTATAATCTGATTTAAGCAAAACAAGCACATGTTTTACATTTTGCACACTTATTTTTAATTTTGCTTCTTTCAGTATTTGGATTTCTAACATCAAGTTAATATTTTCTAAATATATTTGTAAAGAAAATGTTCTTTGTTCACCATGAATTAATAGGCCGTAGAGTTCAGCATAGTGTAACTAAATGCATTCATCTTCCCCTATTCCAGTGTCAGTTTTAGACCACAATTTAAAATGTACTTTATAAACATATAAATGAATTTCTAACTCGTTTATGCCCCTGGGGAAAACTGACTTGTAATGTTGTTATCATCCTCCACTTACTTCTTCCCCCCACTCAGTGTACACACACTCTTACGTGGGCAACTAAACAGGTTTTACCACTTCACAGGCTCACAGTTAGTCGCTTTAGTGTCCTGAACATCCAAGGATTTCAAATTTCTACCAGTATAAAGAAAAAAGACTCAGGGGGCTAAACTCCATATATCCTGTCTGAGGAGAAATGCTGAGGAAGAAGATTATTTAATAAGTAAGACTTGATGACTTCCTGAGCCGCAGGTGCTGACATCAGATTACTCATACACCCTCATTTCCAGGGGAGTTCACTGGCTCTTACATTCTTCCCTGGGTGGGGGAACTAACTTATTGTGTTAAGGAACTCGTGTGTATACATGTGTTCATCTGAGTCTTGTGGCCAGCCTGATTCAGAAGTTCTTTTTCCTTAAAAATGCAATGTGGCAAGATCAGCCCTTGGACACCAAAGTGCTCAGGGTTAAGTGTGCATCAGGAGGAAAGCAGTCATCTTCACAGTAGTGAGAAAGTGGGACCATGGGAGGGAAGGGAAGGGCCCTGTGATCCCGGTGCGCCCCAGTCTGCGGAGTAGGGAAAGCCTGGCCACTGGGAAGCACCAGAGAGCAGGAAGGACCAGAGATGGCCAGCGCTGCAGCCTTTTGTTCCGGCCCCAGGTGGTTGTTTGTCCTGCTGCCTTTTGTGCTCCTAGTGCTTGCCCTCCTGTGTCAGGGCCCGGGAGCCAGGGCCAGGGAGCAGGCAGCCGGGCTCGCAGGAGAGGGAGGGAGCCTGGGCTGTGGCAGCCGAACCTTAGAGGCAGCGAGAAGATGTGCAAAATAAATAAATGATATTTGATGCAATGTGGATATAAGAGTGGTCCCTCTTCCCCTGATGAAGGACACTGAATGGTAGACAGGTTCAGTTTCTTGTGAGTGCATAATTATGAGGTGTTCTACATAGAAGAACACTGACATTAACAGTTGTTTAAAGGAAAAAAGAACCAAAATGAAGAAAAATGTTGAATGAGAATCTCTGTTCTTTAAAAAGGGAAAGTGTGACCCAGTGTAAAACTAAAATACCAGTTAATTTGGAAAATGCTCATTTTCTTTGTCTTGTAAAACAGACAAGGTGAGGTGTTAAGGCTATTTAGAATTGAAACATCATCAATACAAAAATGGAACGTGGTACAGTGATTTGGCCTCCTGAAGAAGTAAATGTCTGCCTAAAACAAAATGTCCATCCTGATGTATCCAAATACTGTATCTGGAAACCAACCCCCTCCCAGTCTTTCTGGGGGGCAGCTTCCCTGTAAGCCACGTGAGCAGTGGAAGCAGATTCCTGAGATTGGACCTGTGTGGGGAGGACCCTCATATCTCTGGAGAGGGACCTGCCATCTTGCCCTTGTGCAGAAGTCTTGTATTTCCATCATGTGAAAGTCAAGACCCCTTCAAGTTATTCTTTCTAATGGTAAATTTAGAAAGCTTTTAAGAGTTTTTAATCAACAATATTACAATAAAAAGCATAATGGATTTAAATGGGCTCCTCTGAGTCCTGTGGTATGATAGGCTTGATTTAAAAGCTGGACTATGATATGGTGACATAATTTAAATGAATTCACAGCTGTAGGAAAATGTTTTATTTTAAAAATATAACCAAGAATGAGACTGCAGAATCGCAAGGAGTGAACTGCTTGGAAGCAGTGAATAAGTACATAAATGCTTCTTCAGCAGGCTCTTCTAATACTTTGCCTTCAGGAACCTGACGGGTTGCTTTCTGTGGGTCTCAGCTGTTACAGTGTACTGTGCCCAGCTTCCCTTAACATGGCTCTTGAAAGGCTAAAACAATTAACTGAGTTTAGCAGCTGTAAAGAATCAAAGATCTCAAGGGGTCGTCAGCAAATGACTGCAGAGAGGCTTCCTCAAGTCCCCTTGGGTGTGGTTCCATTGCTAAGTTGCAGTCTTGTGCTCACCACCACCCTGAGGGTCCATCCCTCTCCTCCATCAGTGAGAACACCTGCAGCTTTTTGCAGAGGTGTTCCTGGGCATGTCCAGCTGCTTGTGGATGGGTTTGAAACCTCATGCTGTATGGCCTCAGCACAAGTGCCCTCTCAGGGCCAATCCCATGACTGTGGCCAGCCAGTGTCCACACCACCACCCAGCCCCAGGGCTTTAGAGTCCAAGAAGGTCTTTGTTGTGTTGTTTTTTAAAATCCAAAGTAAAGGTTGTCCAGAGTGGTCAAAGGACAGCTTATCTGGGTGACACAGGGACATCTATTGGATTATCAACCATGACCTATCACAGAGCCAGCAGCAGGTTGCTGGGTAAGGTCTAATGGTGCCAGTATTTATAAGCACTTTCCGAATTGTTCTCATTTGTCAATGATGTGTAAAAATCATAGTACAAAGCTTTAGGTCTGGAAATTTGGAAAGAGATGATGCCAAAAGTGAAATCTCTCACAGAAGAATATTTTTGCACAGAGACGATGATCATTTCCATGCATATGGTGCCTATTTATTATTTAATTTTCTTGCCTGAAAGCAAAGGGTTGGGTTAAATATTTTGGAGGTCTTTTCTAGCCCTAAATTTTTTTCTTTCTGACAAAGCAAATAACAGTGAAATTGCCATGAAGTGCCATGAAAAAAGGCAATTGATCAGAAACATTTTTTGCTCCCCCTGCCCGCCACTACTGGGAATTGGACCCAGGGGCTCTGTACCACTAAGCTGCATCCCCAGGCATTTTAACTTTTTATTTTGAGACAGGGTCTCATAAAGTTGCTCAGGCTGGTCTGGAACTTGCTATCCTCCTTCCCCAGCCTCCCTAGTGGCTGCCATCACAAGCGTGTGCCATCACGCCTGGCAACATTTGTATTTTTAATGAAACAATTTACCTTCTATTCTAACAAACAGAAAGTACATTTGTTTCCAACTTTGGATCTGTTGCAATTTATTTGATTTTTTTTTCCCCAAATGTTAACTTTTTGAGCTAAAAATTTAAAACAAAAGCTGAATAAAGGAAAGGAGGAAATGGAACTAATATTTGTAGCCTGCCACTATATGGCAAACACTTCTGTTACTTGGTTTGAGCGTGGATTTTGTTTTTATGAGCAGACAAGGGCATAGTAACCCTCCTGTGTGGTGACTGCTGATGTTGAGTCACTTGCTATTTGGGAAGATTTTGAATAAACAGGTCTTGATATCCCGCCCCCCCCCATTTATTTTGATGGGTAACCATCATCTACATGGTATGTATACCTATATGCATACCTTTATTTCAGTGTGCTAGAGGATCCTGGCACCAAAATTAATTCCATGGTAAATCCTTTTGAAACTCATTGCACGTTTTGCCGTGGTAAAAACATCACGTAGCATGTACTGGAGGCAGTGTGCTTTTAGCTCTTGGGTACAGTAAAGCCCTGCTGGGTATCCCTATACTAGTGCATTTTTTCTGTCCACTGGCTGCCTTCCTTGAGGAAGGGTGGGGACTGTGGTGTGAACAGGCCCTTAGGCCTCAGAGCCCTCCTCTCATACAGTGTAGATCAGAGGCTTTATCCTGAGCTGGATTTAGAAGCCTAGATTGGGAGCCATCCAGGGGAAAGGTGGGTCTGGCTATAGAACGGTCATGGAGGATGGGATGGAGTGTGGCTGTGCAGTTAGCATGTCATAAAGAGGAGTGTTTGCAGCATGAGCTAAGCTAGTGTCATCTAGCCACTCAGAAAAGTTTAGAGGACACTTTATATGATCTGGCTGGGCCCTATGGCACCTCCCTGTAATCCCAGTGACTTGGGGGGCTAAGATGGGAGGATCGGAACAAGTTTGGGGTCAGCCTCAGCAACTTAGCAAGACCATGAGCAACTTAGTGAGACCCTGCCTCAAAAAATAAAAAGGCCTGGGGATATAGCTCAGTAGCAGAGCACCCCTGGGTTATATATCTATATAGATAGGATCTGTTCACTTCAAGGGTCTTTGAGCAGCAGTGTTGTGGGGGGTGTGGCAAGACTGCACATGGGAATAAAAGCAGCACATTCCGTTGTTTCCTTTTGAAGCAGAATGGTGTCTCACAGAGCTGCCCAGGTGCTTGAGGCATGTAAGTAGGTTTGTACTCCCTCCTGACGGGGGGATGAAGGGGTCCATAGTTTGGACATTTTTATATCTAGTAACTTCTTTTCTTGGTGAGAACTGTCATGTTTTTGTTTTGTGTGTGAAATCATCTAAAATGACCAGCATTTACTGTGTGTTTCAGGGAAAGGGAGTTGTCACTGGCTTGTAAAGTTGAGGGATTTGAGTAGTTAGCTGGTCACATGCACACAGAGAACAAGGCTGAGGCCTGGCCACCAGGGATCCTCCACAGATGTGCCACCCCTCCAGGTGGCATGCTCACTGTGAGCAGAGTGCCCAGTGTCTCCTAGCAGGAGCAGGAGAGGAACATAGGGCGGGGCAGCTCAAGGCTCTCGTTCTGACCCTGCTCTCCCTGTGGTCATGGCAGCCTTCTCACTTGCCTATGGGATTGTTGAAACATCCCTTAGAAGTTGGGGCACGGACAGGCCGACCTAGGACCTAGTGTTTACCACATGTCTGCTGTGAGTATGAGTGTGACAGTAGCTTTTCACATTCTGCAGAGAACTCTTGAGTTTCTAGGAAGGTGTGGTGCTTTGGAGGCCCTTATTATTCCATTTTCCTCCTCTGGATGCTAGTAATCTAAAGGAAGGGAATGTGCTGCCTTAGGAGGTGAGGAGCAGCTACTCAACCATGCAGAAAACATGTTTTAATGAAAGAATCTTTTTTTTTTTTTTAAATGTAGTCTTGTGCCTCTGAAAGTTTGCATGATAATAACTTCAAAGTATTAATATATATGTCTGCCAGAGATTTCTTTCATTTTCTTTGCTTAGTTGAATTTTTCTAATCCTATTTCCCCCCCCCGTCCCTCATGTCAACATAATTATCTCAGCATTAGAGGCTGGAAGTCCAAAATGGGTCTCCCTGGGCTGAAGTCAGAGTATCAGCAGGCTGTGTTCCCTTTGGCAGCTTCAGGGAGAATGTTCCCTTGTCTTTGCCACCTTCAGCTGCTGCCTGCATTCATGGGCCTGTGGCCCCCTCCTCTGTCGTCAAAGCCCAACCCTGTGATTAGGCCTCTCCATGTAGTACTGAACAGTATTCTTATTTTAAGGCCAGGTGACTAGTAATCTTAGTTCTATCTTGCCACCCAGCGCAGCATATTCACAGGCTCTGGAGAGCGGGATGTGGTTGGTGTTTGGAGACTGTCGTTCTGCTGACCCCAGAGCTTTTATCAGATGTCTTTGCCTTTTTAAAAAATCTGTTAACTTTTTCTGATGCCAGCTCTTGGATAATGAGATGTTCCTACACTGTATTTCATGTTCTGTCATTCTTCAATCAGACATGCCCTTCATCAGGCAGTGGTACCATTGTTCCATAGTTCAGAACTAAATTTGGCCTTTTACTGTGGGTCCAGCACTTGGTGATTGCCTTTATTCTTGTAGTTTTGCAGGGAGTCCTAAGTTAGTGCTGCGGATGGCTCCAGGGCCTCTCTCATGAGTTGCTTTGCACTTAGCATCCGGGGGGCACAGTTCCTATCATCAGACTTTGCAAGCTAACTAAAGGTTGTCAGTGCTCTTTTAATCTAACAGAGTTTTAGCAGCTGAGTTGTATTTCATCAACTGAAAGAAAAGTCCAGGTCTTGAGCTTCAGAGCATGGGAGACTTATGGAAGCTGTAGGGCTGAGATGGATGATAGGAGTCCCCAGGGGAACCTAGAAGGCAGCACCATATTGGAATTTCTGGACCCTGCATCCTGATGTGCCCTGCTCTGTGTCCCATGCCCACTGCTGACATGTGCATTTGCTTCTCAGGTCCGGGCCCACCAGCTGGTCTTGCCACCCTGCGATGTAGTGATCAAAGCTGTTGCTGACTATGTCCGCAACATTCAAGACACCTCTGACCTGGATGCCATAGCTAAAGATGTTTTCCAGCATTCACAGGTAAAAAAAGCAAGACTCAGGGTGGGCCTTTGCATGGTGGTGTGGCTGGTTTGGGAAGGGGACTCAGGAGGTGCGAGCTGACTGTGTATGTCTGGCTGGGCCATACACACCATTCTGAAGGAGCCCGTGGCTAAGGGGCCAGGCTCCCACCAGATGGTCTCAGTCAGTTCCAAACTATAAGGGTTTCAAGTAGTTGATGGCTGAATCTGCTGCTCCGAGTTCTCTGTTTTAAAAAGACGTGTATTCCAGAGTGGGCAGAAGATCAACTGAATGAAATTGGTCAGATGGTATTGTGAATTCCCGATTTGTCTGTATCTTTTAGGGGATAGTCAGGGATTTTCTTCTTTGGAAAGTAAGGCATGTGAACAAGTCAGTGTTAGTGGAATAGGTAAGGTTTGGGGGACTTGTCTCTGTCTAGACATATTCCTGATCAGTGTGCTGCAGTCTGTTCCACCAGCTGCAGGTGGCAGGTCGGGTCTCTTGGCAGGACCAGTGGCTGCAGAATTGAAGTCAAAGAAGTAAGTCATAGAGCCAGGGCCCAACTCTGCCACAAGCTCACAGTTCTGCTTTTCTAACTGCATTGCTTTAAAATAATTAATTTTTGATTTGATTTTTTTCAGTAGTAACCTCTTGATTTTTTTTCCCTAAAGGTTTTAATATCATTCTAAATTCTTATCTAACTTGAAAGGCTACAGATTATTATACATGTGCTGAATTATAAAAGTATGTTCATACACATGACTAGTGGCATAACTAAGGTTTTCCTACATCTGTTTCAGTCTAGAACAGATGACAAAGTTATTCGATTTAAGAGAGCAATTGGATATTACTCAGCGACTAGTAAGCCTATGTCATTTCATCCATCACATTACTTAGGTAAGTAAATAAGGCCTCTCTGTATCATATTGACCTTGCAATAATGCAGAGGTTTGCCAACTTCACCAATCAAGTCTTGTTCTTTGGAAGGGTGAATTTCTGCATTTATGCCCATAAGTGTAGCTGAACTTGCTAGTAATCCCCGAGGATATTGAGGAGCAAGAGCAAACTTAACAGACTTCTTAGAGAAAAGCGGAGGCCATTGAATCACAGGCTAGAGATCTTGGTGTCTCTGACTCTTTGGACACAAGAGAGCCTCTTGGTCTGTAAATGACTTCATAAGTACAGTGGATTTGTAGTTATTTTTTTCATTTCTCAAAAAGACCAGAAAGATCAAAAAGATCATATTTGAAATTGGGGACCCAAAATAATTGTAAGCCTGAAGTCTGCTTGCATATGATGTCTCACAAGAAGCTGTTGGGCAATGAGCCATGAGCATGCTCCTCTTTTCTAAATCAAATCTGCCTTATAACGGTCCAGAGTGGTAAAGTTTGTGCAGTAGTGCCCCAAGTCTGTTGGAGTCGTGTCATTTACTTCATGTCAGCTGTTAATAATAGAAGGCATGTTCAAGAGATTGTTGTAGGAATTAGACTTTTTGTTGGTTCCTGAAGTTTAATTCCAAGGTTGAAAATGTCCCTAAGAGCTGCCTCTGACTGTAGGAGCTTTTCTCCACGGACTCCGTTCAGTGCTGCCTGTGTGCTGGACACTGGGGACATAGCTCAGCGACATGAAGGCTTGGGCTGACTGCACAGATGGGGATGAAGAAGGTGTGGGGCCAGAGAGCCAGGGCTGCCTGGCTGTCTTTGGCGACACAGGTAGCAATAGCCTTCTGATGGGATACCTGTTTCATTCTTGTTCCCTGCAGTTCATTATCCTCATAGCAGCCAGAGTAGTGTTTAAAAATGTGAACCAGATCATGTGTACAATCTCCCCTGGCTTCCCACTGCTCTGGGAGTAGCCTCCAGCTCCTTACCCTGCTCACTGAGACCCCGGCGACTTCCCAGCCTTCTTTCTTGCCTTCAATGCACTGAGCTGGCTTTTGCCTGGGGCCTTTTCACTAGCTCTTGGGCCTGGAGGGCTCCCTTCCCTAACCTCCTGTGTTTGGGTCTGCCCAGGCTTGCTGGTTCCTCCTCTAAGGCCGCTAGGCTTCTCCGTTGCTGTACCCTGGTCAGCCACGCTGCTTCACCTCCTCCCAACCTGAGAACTTAGAGACCAGGGCCTGTCTTGTATCCCTGGTAGAGGAAGCCTTGACTGAATGAATAATTAATCCATTAACTGTTTTTAAATCAGCAGAATGAAAATAATATGGTATATTTGAGGATTATCCCTGGAGAAGGGGAGAGAGTATGCTTTTATGTCAGTATCATACCTTACACACAGAAGATGTTTAATAAGTGCTTGTTGGTACATCAGAGAGCATGAATTGAGCTCTAGAACCTGTACCTGAGTATTGGGCCCCACCACTTCCTGGCCTCAGGCTCCCTGTACTATTAGAATGGTGTCATTATCTGACTGTTAAAAAGAGTATATGTGAAGAACTTGTTCAATAGCAGATGCCATTATTGTTATTCTTGTAAACCTAAAAAGGCCCCAAGAGATTGAATATTAAAGTGAAGGAAGCCTGGACACGCTTACGGAGGTAGACTGGCATCCTCAAGTATCTCCATTGATATTCTGCTCCTATTGTGTATTAGTTTGTTCTTTTGCTACTATAACAAAATATCTAAAACTGGGTATCCATAAAGAAAAGAAGTTTATTTAACTCACAGTTCTGGAAATTCAAAGTCCTGTCATTGACATCACTTCAGCTCTTGAGGACCTTATAGCAGGTGGGACCACAAAGGCAGGAGTGTTTGCTGGAGTGAGAGGTCAAATCACAAAGCATGCCGCCAGAGATAGACTAAGGTTCCACTGTCTATACTGGGAGTAGCAACCCTGGTGGCCTGACTAACGACCTCCCACTAAAGTTCTCTCTCTTGAAAGTTCCATCACTTCCCACACCACCAAACTGAGGACCAAATTCCAGCACACGAACCTTTGGGAGTCAAATTACATGCAAACCATAGCATATGGTACAATCTCTGTGGCAATTGTAGATTAAGCAGTTGTTACAGTTTACTTGGGAGTAGAACTCTTATTCAGAAGGGGAAAAATAGGAAAGTAACTATGGAGAAACACAGTATAGTCACTCTGCTTATCTACAGGTTCTGCAAATTCAATCAATTGGGTCAAAAGTATTTGGGGGGAAAAATTACCTGTACTGAATATACACAGAGCTTTTTCTTATTATTATTCCCTAAGTAGCACAGAACAAAAGCTATTTATGTGCATTTACCTTGTATTAGGTTCTGTAAGTCATCTAAAGATGATTTAAAGTATACTGGAGGAAGTGTGTAGGTTATATGCAAATTCTATTCCATTTTATATACGGGACTTGGAAAATGTGTGGTTTGGATATCTTTGGGGAACCAGTCCCCTGGATACAGAGGGACACCTGTACACCTAACATTTAGGATTGATCTGAGTTAATGATAACCAGTTTGAAGATGTTTTTTATAAGTGAGGTGAGTTTTAAAACTTAATTTAAAAATATGTAATATTTAACTGGTGGCACATGCTGTAGTCCCACCGTCTTGGGAGGCCGAGGCAGGAAGTTTGCAAGGGACCAGTCCACGTAACTTAGTGAGACCTTGTCTCAAAATAAAAAGAGTTTGGGGTGATGCTCAGTGGCCAGGAGAACTTCTGGGTTCAATCTCCAATACCACAAATAATGATAAATGTTCTACCAAGTGCTTTCATTTTCTTAATTAATCATTAAATGACTTGGTAAGTTGTTTCATAGATTTGACTCTGAATTCAGTTTCATTTTCTCTTTAACCACACAGTTATTCATGAAGGACAGGGGTGTATTGGTAAAGAATTTGAGATTTAGAGTGGTATTTTCAGGCAGGCTGGTACAGGTGATAGCTCCCTGTATATCCCCTGTATAAAGCCTTTCATTGTGATGCCGGCTGTTGCAGAAATCAGAATTGCATGCCTGTGGGCCAGCCAACAGGTGCAGACACAGCACAACATCGGGGCAGGGAGTGGGGCGGTGTGGAACTCAGGGTGTCTGCTGTGTGGCTGGAGGTGAGGCTACAGAGAAATGAGGTGAGCCTGGGAAGGCAGGTTTATCCCAAGCTGCATAGACACAATCTGAAACCTGCAAACATGGATTTTTAGTTTTTTTCTGATCAGTCTAGAGACACAGCAGCGTGGAGAGAGCACTTGCTGGTTTTAGTTCCTTCCCGGTGTGTCCTCCCAGTGAAAACAACAGGACAAGGAGAAGCGGTCTCTACTTCCCTGGGGAGCTGCTTTCTTGGCATCCCAAGTGAGATGAGAGGGGGGTGTTTTTTATAAGTGACAGGCAGTGGTTAGTGGTTCTTGGTGAGCGTGCCTATAACGGAGCAGATGTCGTCATGCCATTCTGTAGGAAATTACTGTGAATTTTGAACAGCCAATGTGAGGGCATAATTTTCATGTTTGTTGGAACCTGTCTTCATTGATGATTTTAGAAACTACAATGTGTGGACAATTTTTTAAACCTTTTTAACAAAATCATGCTAGCAGTTTAGATATCTGTGGGGCATAAAATGGTGTGCATTGGCTCTAGCCAGAGGCTTATAAACCTGGCTGGAATTTTAGATTCTCCCTCGAACTGCTATATCAGGAATTCAGTTGGGACTCAGGTGTCTGTCTGTAATGTTCAGCTTCTTGTCCCTATAATGAGCATGGAGTCTAGTTAGGAAGAAAAGACGTGTATTTAGCCCACAGTTTGGTAGGTGCAAGGGTGTGGTGCTGCAGAGACTCATTTCTGGGGACGGCCTTCTCAGCTGCATCATGTGATGGCAGATGGCTGTGTGGGAGCGTGTGTGGGAGCAGGTGATCACATCCAGATACAGGAAGCCAGCGAGCTGGGTGGGGCCAGGCCAGGCTTTTATAACCAGCCTCTGGAGATCACCACCAAGAGGGTCATGCGAGAACCACCTGCATCCTTTCCAAGGTCAGTGACCTCAGTGGACCAAAGCTTTCCCTCCAGGCCCCACCTGTTAAAGGTCCACACCACCCTAACACCATCACCCTGGGAACCCAGGCTTCTAATACATCAGGTTTTGCAGGGACATCTAGCATCGAAACCATAGCATTGTATTTAAAGAAACAAATTTCCTTGGCCTGGCTGTCCATCCTGGCATTTGGAAACCACCACTCAGCCTCCGTTTCCTCCTTTTTAACCTGTGGGCCTTTTGCAGTGTTGAAAAGAAAACTCAGGCTGGGTGCGGTGATGCACTCCTGTTGGGGAGGCTGAGGCAAGGGGATCATGAGTTCAAAGCCAGCCTCAGCAAAAGTGAGACCCTGTCTCTAAATAAAATACAAAACAGGACTGGGGATGTGGCTCAATGGTTGAGTGCCCCTGGGTTCAACCCCACCCCCACCCCCACTGATTTCCCAACAGTTACTGAGGGTCTAAGGAAGGACATAGGCATGCACTACGCACCTTGCCCTGCCCCTTGCCCTGCCCCGGCAGTGCTGTCAGGAACAGCCTAGGTACGTGTGGCTTGTTTTGTGTGGTGCTGGGGATAGACTCCCAGGCCTTGTGCAGGCCAGGCAAGTGCTTTACCATTCAGCTACGGCTAGGGGGTATTTTTTAAATTTAATGAATGTATTTTTTTATTATTATTACTATTTATTATTATCATCTACCTGCTATCTATCCTGTCTATCTTGCAGTGCTGGGGATTGAACTCAGAGCCCCATCCGTACTAAGCAAGTATTCCACCACTGAGCTGCCTCTCCTACCCTTTTTTTTTTTTTTTTGAGAATTTTTTTTTTTTTAATATTTATTTTTTATTTCTCGGCGGAAACAACATCTTTGTTTGTATGTGGTGCTGAGGATCGAACCCGGGCCGCACGCATGCCAGGCGAGCGCGCTACCGCTTGAGCCACATCCCCAGCCCCAAATATTTATTTATTTATTTATTTTTAAGTTTTCTGCAGGCACAACATCTTTGTTTGTATGTGGTGCTGAGGATCGAACCCGGGCCGCACGCATGCCAGGAGAGCGCGCTACCGCTTGAGCCACATCCCCAGCCCTCTCCTACCCTTTTTACCTGCCGCCTTTGAATTTGTGATTCTTCTGTAAGTAGCTGGGATTGTAAATGTGCACCACCATCCCTGGCTACAAATATGGGATGAGGGAAGAATGTATTTGTGTCTATACTGCCTTTATGACCTCCAGAAACAATCTACTCTTAGACTTTTAAGAATAAGTACACAGGTTGGGGTTGTAGCTCAGTGGTAGAGAGCGCTTGCCTAGCACGTGTAAAGCGCTGGGTTCTATCCTCAGCACCACATAAAATATAAACAAACAAATAAATAATGAAGTCATGTCCATCTACAACTAAAAAAAATTTAAAAATAACGAAGACGTCAACTTTTTTTTTTTTTTTTTAAAGTACAGGTAGAGCACTCACCTAGCATGTGCAAAGTGCTGGGTTCGATCCTCAGCACCACATGAAAATAAATAAATAAATAAAGGTATTGTATCCAACTACAACGAAGAAAGTATTTAAAAAATAAAAATAAAAAAAGTAGTACAGATGTGACGAGTACTTATTTTTTATGCATTTACTGTCATAAATAGTGTGCTGAGACCTGCGGCTCCAGGGTATGCTTGTGGTTGTCCTGTCAGAGCCTGGTCTGTGGTAGCTCCCAGTAAGTCACTCTGAATGTAAGCACAAATAAGACATATCACAGTTGAGTTCTCAAAAGATTTGTTTTCCTGGTTAAGCCAGAGCCTTCAAAATCACTGATAGAATTTTTAAAGTAACAAATAATAGGTATTAGGGACTCCCAGATTTGTGCATGTAGATTCTGTGCACATAGTTGAGTCCTCATGTACACTTTTAAGACTGCACAGGTGAAGCCCAAGCCCACCGAGGCTAAAGAAATGGCTACTGTACCTTAACTGGTGCTAAGAGCCACAGCCAAGTAATATGATGCATGGCATTTTTGGTTGAAAGGTGATGCCTGCAAGCCATTGAGATGATATGATTATGTTAAGATTTGCATTCATATGGATATTGGACTCCTGGGACTCCTGGAGAGTTCCCATTGGTTGGGGAAATGCGTTAGGAGGGAATTCCGGAGGAGGAACTTCCTGTTGATCCGGGAGAACGCAATCTTACTGGGAGCATACGGGGCATTGGCAGCAGTTTCAAAAAATAAAGTTTGTTCCTGCTTGAGTGGCTCGTGATTTTGTGCCCAGCCAGACTGTGGCAAACTGGCCTTCCTTATGAAGAGTAAATGAACTTCCAGTATCCACTTGCTAGAATGGCTCAAATACAAACACTTGCCAACACCAACCAAATATTGCTGGTACAAATGTAAAATAGTGCAGATGCTTTACAGGACAGTTGGATTTTTTTTTTTTTTTTAAACAATGAAACACACCTACTCTATGGTCCAGTGTGTTAGTCAGCTTGAGTTGCTGTGACCTACAACAGCTTGGAAGAGGAAGAGTTTGTTTTGTCCTTGGTGAGGCAGAAATCATAGCAGAGGAAAGCTGTTAAGCTCAGGGCAGCCGGGAAGCGCCTGGGATGACCACTTCCTCCAACCATGCCCCCACCTGCCTACAGTTACCACCCAGTAGTCCATCAGATGGACTGATCACTGATTAGGTATGGCTCTCATGACCTAAACATTTTATCTCCCACGTTAACACAGGAGCTTTTAGGGGACACCTCATATCCAAACAGTAACATCCAGCAAGCATGTCACTTGAGCATTTATCCAAAGAAGTTGAAAACTTATGTCCACACAAAAACCTGCACTTGGATGTTTATAACAGAACTTTATTTACAACTGCCCAAACTTGGAAGCAACCAAGTTGTGCTTAAGTAGGCAATGGATGAAGAAACTTGTTGATTGGTTTGTTTCATGCCAAGCACTGTTGTGGGTGTTGGCCAGTGTGGTTAACAGATGGTCATCATTATTGCTCTTGTGGACAAGTGTGCAGCTGGTGCAAAGTAATCCTAAGTGAAAACAGGAAAGTCAAGGAAGACCAACCTGATGGAGTCAATATAATTAAATTAGGGGTTAATTCTGATTGATTAATATTGTAAGTGAGGTTTATATATTTGGTAAGAGTTTAGGAAGGTGAAGATATGGAAAAAAGTATATCCCATGCAGAGAAAGTGCACTGGCAAAGAGCCTGGGGTGAGAATACATGGTGTAAGAAAAGGAAGAAGATCGTGCTTGGAGCACAGGAAGCAGGGAAGAATGGTTGGTAATGGGGAGAGCTGCAGTGCAGAGGCCACACACTGCCCTCCATTCTACTTAGGCTGACAAGAGCTCGCTGAAGGAATCCTAATTATGAAGATTTAAATAACCGTGTAATATCACACTGCAGTATATTTGTCAATAGAACTCCACTAATAGCTCGCTCTGATTGTGTTCCCCACCCTTGTACCCTAAACTTTATACTAGTCATTCTTTTTATCTATTTAGCATATCTGTATCCCTGGGTACCGAATAGGTTCACTTGTGTTATTAAATGAAATCATGTAACATGTATTCTCTGACTTACTGTTCTACTTCAGTACTCCTATTACTGTGTTTCTTTTCTTTCAGCATAGTTCTTTTTTTTTTTTTTTAATTCATTGTGTTATTATTTATGCATTTTACTGTGGATAGAGAATTGGTTGTTTCCCGCTGATGGCCATCGGAGACAGTGTCACTGTAAGCTTTCCTGCATGTGACTTGCTGTGCCCATGCACAGCACTCCGGGCAGACTTTCCTTTCCTGTTCATGTCTGCACTGTTGCCCAGCATGAGTGCATTTATTCTCCCAGAAGTGGGGTGCTCTCTAGTTAACTCCACATGTTTATTCATCTGGTGATTGTTGAATTATAGTCCAGGATGGTTGCAGTTTCATTTCCCTGATTATTAATGAGGTTGAGAATCTATAGCTGTGTTTATGGACGTGTAGTGTTACGTTATTGGAAATCGTGATCATCTTGATTGCCTGTGTTTCTGTTGGGTTGTTTTTCTTTTTGTGTTGATTCATAGAAATTCTTAATACAAGTTGGATACCAGTCCTTTGTCACTTTTATAGATTGCAAGTGTAACCTCCCAGGCTGTGGCTTGCATTTTACTTTCTTGATTGACACTAGATTCTTAGTTTTAAAATCAGAACCGTGCATTTTTTTTGTTTGCTCTGTTAATAATCCCTCTCCTAGCCAGCCCTGTGGCACATGCATATAATTCTCAGGAGGGTGAGGCAGGAGGATTGCAAGTTTGAGGAGAGCCTCAGAAACTCATGTCCTAAGCAATTTAGTGAGACCTTGTATCAAAAAAATAAAAAAAAATTTTAAAAAGGGGTGAACTGGGATGTAGCTCAGTGGTAAGGCACCTATAAAACAAAACATTAAGAATTCGTCTCTTGTATTTATAAATAAAGAGTCACCATGCCTGAGGTTTGCTCCAGTCATATGGTAGTGGGGGGAGGAAGCGCAGTCTGGCTGGGCATTCTGAAGGGGTGACAAGTGCCTAGGGCTCATTGTGCATCCCTTCACTCCTGCTTGTGCATTATTGTGCAGAAGAACGAAAAGATAGTGTAAAGGAGGGACGCCTGTCTAGTCCGAGGTCACAAACGTACTTTTTGTTTTTCTTCTAAACATTTTTATTTATGGATTTTTGCCTTAAACCTATCTGCACTGAATTTGGCTTATGGTATGAGCAGGATTCACATGGGTGACCTGCTGCCCCAGCCCCGCTCAGGAGTAGGCTGCCCCATGCTGTCCTCCTCAGAGTCTCTTCACAGGGGTCTGTTTCTGATCCTGTTGAATTTCTGGTTATCCTTATGTCCATGCTATACCATCCTGGCCCTTGTGATAATAGATATCTGATTGGGCAGATCTGCCCACTTAATACTTCTGCAAGACATGGGGACTATAAAGGCATTCCGCCTTTATTTTATTTTATGTATTTTTATTTGATGCTAAGGATCGAACCCAGTGCCTCCCACGTGGTAGGCAAGTGCTCTGCCACTGAGCTGCAACCCCAGTCCCTCGAGACTATTCTTGACTCTTCACTTTTGTATATATTTTGTGATCCTTGGGTAGGTTTTCATGGAGTTGAGCTGACTCCATAGATCAGTTTGGAGAGAATAAATTTTTTTATTGATTTAGCATATTGAATAAAATATTATATTTCTCTTGATTTGAATTGTCTTGAATGTCTTTAGTGAACTTTAATTTTCTTCATAAAGGTCAACCTTTATATATTGTTAGATACATTGCTAAGTATTTTATTTGGGGGTACTATTAGTTTATATCTTAAATTATATTCCAAACTGCTTGTGTATTGAATACAAACTGTTTTTACAGATTAATTTTATATTAAACAGCTTTGCTCAATTCTAAATAATTTTTATAATTGATTTGTAAATTTCTTTGGGTAGTTATGTTGTCTGTAGTTCAGTGTCTTCCTTTTCCTTCCTTCTGAACCAGCTATGACTTAGGACACAATATTTATAGACAGTAGTCATGGGTAATATTCTTATTTAGCTCTTGATCTTAAGGAGAAAGTTAAACATTTTGCTTGTGTAACATTTAGCATTATCTCCCCACATTTTCCAGACTAAGGAAATATCCTTGCTAAAAGTTGTAATCTGGGTACCAGTATGCTCAGGGGTTCATCCTGGTCACTTCAGTTGGCATGGGTTGGGGCAGGGAGTTCTTGCCATAAATGAGGCCAGTCTGGTGAGAGGTAGAGGGAAAGGTGACCTTTCATAGATTACAGGGAGACAGAATGAGCATGCATTGAACTTGAGTGTGGGAACTTAGTGGAAAAGATTGAGGGAGAGAGAGCTCCCAGATTTTTGGCATGCACAGTTCAGGTGATTGGTATCCATTGTGAGACAGGTACTGCTAAAGGAGAAGCCAACTTGGGACAGTTTTGGATGTGAGTTTTAATGTACCTTCTAAGATACGGGTGGAGATGGTAACACATAGTTGAATATGTGTGTCTATGCAGAGGAAGGAGTCCTGGGTGAGGCTTCAGTGGTTCATGGTGCTGGTGGGGCCGTGGCGGTGGTTAGAGGGTGAGGAGCACCTCAGACTGTAGTTTAGGCCAGGTGTAAGAACACGGGGGACCTAGGGAAGGGCGAACTGAAGAGTGGTGCAGCAGAGTGTCCTGAGAACAGCTTCAGGGCAGGGCAGGGTGAGACCACACACTGCTAGTTGTCACAGAATAGCCCCGGTCAGGCCTCACAGGGACACACCACTTCCAGACCTCATGCAGGGGAAAGGGGTTCCAGGAAAAAATATATCTCGTTTTTCTCCTCCTTTACCTCTGAAAGGTGTGGGAGGGGTGGGAAACACTGGGCCTCCTAGTCTGCCTCAGATCATTTTCATAAAGGTTGGGATTTTTAAATGAAGGGGAGACTTGAGCAAGTTTGAATTGCTAAGGTGACAAGGAACACATCTCGAGGAGGCTAGAGACACATGGTGGCTCTGGTATGTATATTCCATGGCAGGGAAGGAGGGGGCACCTGTTCCCTCCTAACACAGCCACCATAGGCCCGTCCAGTGTGCTCTGGAGCCTAGCTCGCACATCAGCATGGCAGATGAAGGGCAGAGTGTGGTGCAACGAGACTGCTCCTCTGGGCAGAAGAGAAAGGCAAGCACAGAGTGCGGCGGTGAAGTCGGGGCTCGTGAGGAGCCCAGGCCGTTCCGGATGCGCGCACACGTGCCAGGGTGCCCTCTGCCCTGGAGGCCTGTGTCGGCCCAGCTGTCAGCACTGCTCCCAGTTTGAGGAGTCTTGCGCTCCTGCTGACTGGAAATAGCCTTCCCTAGTTCAGTTTTTAACATTGTTCCCAGTTTTTTCAGGTGCCACACAGAATGTACCTGCTCACTTACTTAGGATTTGACTTTTCACTTCAGACTTCATGCACTCCTGTGTCAGTGGAGGTCCACAGAGTTGTGCGTGAATTATACAGACTGATAAATGTGCATAGTCAGTGGCAGCTACACAGTTCTTTTAAAATTAACTATTGCAACTTGACCTCCAAGCTGACCATCCTGGCCTTCGCCTTCTCCCTTGGTCTGGCTCATCCTCAGCTCTGGGCACTCACCTTGTCATTGTCTTGGTTTGGGCTTGACCTGCTTGGCTTTCTCAGCCAGGTGTCTCCTTGTAGCCACAGCCAGACTCTCCCTTCTCCTCCGATGTACTACAGGCCCCATCCCTGCCTTTCTGGAAAGTCTTCATCTGGAGCATAATGGGACAGATCACAGGAGAGTCTCCTCCCCATAACTTCGTGCCTTCATTTCTGTTGAATATTGATGTTCAGCAAAAATAGCCATTGAAAGATGTTTAAAATACTAGAAAATGTTTGCTTTTTTTTTTAACCAAACATTAAAAACTAGGGTTGGTGGTAGCCTGTATTGATTTATTAAACTTTCAATAAAATATAAAATATTCTATTGGAGGGTCAGCACTTGTCTTAAGTTGTAGAATTTTTTTTTAATTTACTTTGTTATTGTTTGTTTTGTTTAATGTAACATTAAGTTATTAGAAGAGTCTTTTTTTTTATTTTAATTTTTGTTTTTTGGGTACCAGGGATTGAACTTGGAGGCACTCGACCACTGAGCCACATCCTGAGCCCTATTTTGTATTTTATTAGAGATAGGGTCTCACTGAGTTGCTTAGTACCTCCCTGAATTGCTGAGGCTGGCTTTGAACATCCTCCTGCCTCCGCCTTCTGAGCCCCTGGTGATATAGGCGTGCGCCACCTGGAGTGTGGCTGCCTGCAGATCTAAGTAGAGGTTATAGTTTAACACTGTTCCTTTTTAAAATTATCTTTAACGGAGAGCAAAAGCTGGGCAGCTCTGTGTAGGTGTCATGAGTCATTGGAGGAGGTGGGCCCAGAGCCACACTTAGGTGTTGCAGGGAGCAAACTCAGCTGGCACCTGGAAGTCTGCTGTGGCTGCTGATTTTCTCTTGCATTCCTAAGGAAGTCCGTAGTATTTAACAAGTACTTTTAAAGTTATACAAATACTTTTAATATAGTAATTGAACATTCTTGCTGTGGTGTGTGTGTGTTGTTGTTGTTTTTTCCCTCTCTCTCTCCTGTCTTAGCCTGTCTTTGGTCTGCTTACTTTTCTAACAAACAAAGAATTGTCTCTCTAGCTCGTGTCAGTGATAGGCAGAGAGTGGTGGACCAGCAGTGTTGCCTGCGCTCAGCCCGGTGCCTTTTCTAAGAAAGACGCTCTTGTCCCGGAGAAGGGAGACACTGGTTCTGCTCAGCTGCACGTGGCATGGAGAACAAGAACCAATTTAGAAGAAGGCTGCAGGCTACAGAGGCAGGCCTTGGGAGATGAGGCATTTCTGCAGCTTTCAGGAAGATGTAGACAAATTAGTTCAATTATTATAGGACTATGTGATGTGAGAATAGTGACTCACCCTGTGGAGTCACAAAGGTTTGTTTGAGGTCATTAATTGCAATGTGATTTTAGGAAATATTTTTTCCCTTGGAAATCTTTGGTTTTATGCTATAATATTATTTGTTTATTTTAAGGAAAGTTTGTGCTTTGCAGGATGTTGCAGCATGTAGTGGCCAAAGAAGAATGAAACAAAAATGATCATCCTCACTTTAAAGTTGTTGCTACATATTGATGAGTCTAGCCTTTCATTTCTCTCATGTTAGGTATGGCTCTGCATGGTGGTACAAGCCACCAGTGACCTCAGGAGGCCAAGGTCAGCCTCGGCAACATAGCCAGACCCTAAGTAATTTAGTGAGACCCTGTCTCAAAATAAAAAGAGCTAGGGTTGGGGATATAGGTAGTTAGAGTGCTTGCCTTGCATGCACAAGGCCCTGGGTTCCATCTCCAGCACAATAAAAAATAAATAGATAGATAGATAGACAGACAGACAGGCAGGCAGGCACTGGGTTCAATCCCCAGCACCACAAAAAATAAGCACCACAAAAATAAATGAATAGACAAATAAATAAATAAAAGGGCTGCAGGTGTGACTCAATTGTGGAGCACCTCTGGGTTCTATCCTTAGTACTGCACACAAAAATTATTTGTTAGGTGTGGAAGATCAGCTATAAGAGATTGTATACTAGACCTTTTACAGGGTTGTAAATTACAATATTAGAGCTTGGCTGAATTCTTCAATGTTCTTTGGCCCAAATCTGACTGTGATAATCATAGCACATTTCACCTTATACTCAGAGGTGAAAATTAGTGGACTTGCTGCTTGATTAGGAACTTCTTGTGTGCAGATGATTGTGCACATGATGTGGCTTTGTGTGCATGGGTGTGAGTGTGCTCTATGGGCACACACACGCCAGCCTCACTGTTCCCTGCTATTTGTATTTGAATGCAAAGGTAGAAGCTGTGTCAAGATTCTCTTTGTGAAAGCCAAGATCAAAGGCCTGTGGCATTTCAGAACTTGAGCTTAGAGACAGGAACTCCAGCTAGGTACCAGCTAGGTAAGGTGTGTGAGGCTGGTGGGGCATCAGGGTGGAAGGAAGCGAGCAACAGTCTGCCCTTCTCTCCCGACCTCTGTGGGCTTAGCGCTCAGGAGGCCGCGGGTCCACAGGATCAGGACAGCGTGTCCAGGACAATGTTCACAGTCTCGGTTTCACCATGCTAGTATTAGAAAGCCTCTTAGCTTTGCACTAGAGTTCGATTGCAGAGAGTGAACCGTGCTTGGGGGATTTTCCTGTATTTTTTTTACGTGGCAGTAGGTCATGTGGTGCCGTGGGCCGTGCTCCTCTTGCCCAGTGCTGTTCACATCAGCCCTCCTGTTGCTTAAACATGGAAAATGGAACTCAGGGAGTTTGGTTTTATTCTATTTTTTAAGAAAGCAGAGGGGGTCACGGTCCAGCCATGAGGGCCCAGTTGGGGCCTGCTGTGTCTCTCCACAGGATTTGTTTCTCTGCGTCCCTAGTAGAGTGAGTCTCGGACCCTCCGGCTGGTGGTGGTCCCAGGCTCTGCAGGGCCCGTGACTCACGTTCCTCACGTGCTTACCTGGGTGGTCTTTCGAGGTGCACTGGGGCTGCCTTCTAGGCCTCAGCACAGTCCTGGTGCCACCTTAGGGAGCCTGAGCAGCAACTGGCATGAGGCACCATCCGCTCCCTGGTTTCCCTTTTGCCAGCGGATGTTGCCCTGAACTCCCGCCTCTCCTTGGACCCCATAGGTGGGGATGTTTCAGGCCTGTCTATCGCAGTTTTCTGCTGCTGTGTTTCAGCCATTCTTCCATGTGGTTTTCTATTCCCAGGTAGAATTCTGAAAATACAAGTTAGTATAAGATAAATGAATAGCAAATGCCACTGTGCATCAGAACACGTTTGCAAAATCTGGTTTTCATAGAAAACAAAATCCCCAATTACTGATCCTGGTATGCATGCTAAAATATATAAACTTACATTGGTTTTGCTTAACAATTAAAAATAACCCGAGGGCTGGAGTTGTACCTCAGTGGTAGAGCTCTTGATTGGCATGTGGGTTCAATCCTCAGCACCACATAAAAACAAATAAAAAAAATAAATGTACTGTGTTTATCTACAACTTGAAAAAAAAAAAAAAACCAAAAGTACAGGCAACTAGTACCACACATTTTTTATACTTAGAAACTTACGCTGGGGATATAGCTCAGTTGGTAGAGTGCTTGCCTTGCATGCACAAAGCCCTACATTCAAACCCCAGTGCAAATAAATAAATAAATAAGCCTTTCAGTTTAAAAAAAAAAAAAAAACTTGCTAGTTAGCTGCGAATTGAATTTGTTGTTAAGTGGTTGAGACAAAAAATTTCTCTTGCTCTCCGAGTGTAAGGGGAAGTGCTTGGTCCCTATGCTGCCTGCTGGGTTTCTGGTTCCAGTGAGATTGTGGATCAGGAGCTGCATGTTAAACCTTAGTTTATAAACAATTCTGAGAAGTGGGACCAGTGGTATCAACATCTGAGGCATGTTAGACACATGGGCCGTGGGCTGGCTCCAGGGATGTCCCAGGGAGATGGCATTCTGTTCACAGTTGTTTTATTATTTCTTCCTATATTGATGAAACAGCCAGACCAAATCCGTTTGGAATGCCTGGGATGGTGCCACCTTATGTTCCCCCTCAGATGCTCAACATTCCACAGACTTCTCTGCAAGCAAAGCCCGTGGTAAGGCATTCCCTGAGATGGATGGGGCAGCGGGCCTTGGGCATTTTGTTTTAATGAATACTAAAATGATTTCTTAAATTCTTGGAATGATATATGAGATAGGTGCCAATGTTGGTCAAATTAAAAAATCACCCAGGAGGAGGCAGCCCCGACATGCCTTGGGCCAGGCCAGCCTCATGTGATGACCTATGCCCTGTGCTTTAGGCCCCACAGGTGCCCAGCCCTGGGGGGGCTCCGGGCCAGGGTCCATACCCATACAGCCTCGCTGAGCCGGCCCTCACTCTGGACACAAGCGGGAAGAACCTGACAGAGCAGAACAACTACAGCAACATTCCTCACGAGGGGAAGCACACTCCGCTGTATGAGCGGTCCTCGCCCATCAACCCAGCCCAGAGTGGCAGCCCCAATCACGTGGATTCCGCCTACTTCCCTGGCTCTTCTACATCATCATCATCAGACAACGACGAGGGCAGTGGAGGGGCGACCAAGTGAGTGTGCGTGCTCACAGAGCACTCCCGGTGCCTGTGACCTGGGGGGCTCCCTCTGCCAGCAGCTGCTTGGGTGTTAACTCAGGCGGTCCACTGCAGGTAGGTGCTGCGCCCTGTGCTCCTTGGCTCTGGAGGAGAGAGAAGAGAGGTCTGTGAGGTCTCCACTGTGGCTATCTGCACCAGGCCAGCACCAAGGCCAGAGCTGCAGGAAACCTCTTGGGGAGGGATTTGTGTGACATGTAGAATATGGGGGTTCATGTGCATCAGCCCCACTGTTCCAACAGCCTTAACGTCTGGGACCCTGGCTGTAGGGAGCTCTAAATTCCTCTCCTTCTCCAAACTCAGCAGCTCATAGAACTGTTCTTTAAATAATACTATTTGCCCGAATAAAACCACAGAAAGCTGCCTGGACCCAGGCCGGAGTTCTTCCAGGAGAGGAGTGTTGCAAATACGTAGTTGGTTAAAATCTGATGGAGAAAATCTTAAATGGATACTACCCCTTCCCTTAAACTGTCTTGTGTTTCCAAAAAAGGTAAGGAAAAAAGAAACAGGAAGTGTCTTTTCCATTGAGGCTGTGTTTCTTTTTCCTTAGTTTGAACTCTATCTTGTCGGGCAGATGACCAAGGCTAGTTAATAATATTTCAGTTATAACAGTGCCGGTGGATGTTACCTCTAGCTCTGACCTCTGACAGAATAAATTAGAGAAAGTGTCCAGCCTTGAGCAGGTTCTTGCTGATGTGTCCCCTGAAGCAAGTGATGTTTCCTCTCTGTAATATTCCGTGTGTCCACCTGTAAAATGGAAGCAAATGTCAGCTGACCTTGGTGACGATCAGGGCAGAGTTCTCTGCCACCTGGGACTGCATATCCTGTCTGTAGCAGAGAAATATAAAATTCATAAGTGGGCTATGTATACGCAATCCTGAAACTCCAAAGTGAAGTTAAGGATTATAATTTAGCATTCCAAAATTTAAATTGGCCTTCTAGTAGGATGATAAATTTAATACCTTTTAAACCAGAATTTCTTGGTTGGGGCCCAGAAATCTGCATTTTAAATAAGTACCTCATGGAGTCTCAGGCTCACGTGGAAGTCTGACAGGTGGTCCAAGAAGCCCTTTCCCTCTAGAATTCTGGGTCGTTGTGTGTTTTCAGCGAGATCAAAGTATCTGAACAGACTCTGGAACATTGGCAGAGGTTAAAAACGCAAAAGAAGTGGACTGGGGACGGAGCTCTGTTGTAGAGTGCTTGCCTGGTATGTGTGAGGCTCTGGGTTCATGTCCCCCATGTACCCATCACCCAAAAAAAGGCAAAAGAAGTAAGCTTATACCCAAGAGTTACGTGCTAGTGGAGGAGGTTTAGAAACCAGATTGAGGTGGTTGCTTGGACCAGGGTGGGCATTCAGGAGACCATAGACGTTGAGGCTGTAGGCATTCAGGAGACCACAGGTTGCCCATCTGATTTGTCTTCATGAGGGTGAGAACTGGACTTGGAGCAAGGACAGCTGCCTGGGCACTGTGCTTTTCTGTGTGTTCAGTTCTTAACCTATTCATAAAGGGTCTGGTCAGCTCTTCCTGGACCCTGGGATCTGGTCTCCCTGTGAAGTCTTGAAATTCCCAGTCTTCACCCCAGACACGGCATTTTTTACTGCTTCTTGCAGGCACATCTTATTTCTGCAGCTGGGGTGTGAACTGCTCAGTCTTGTGGTCGGTGTCTTGCCATCCTTGCAGCGTGAGGTGTCAGGCAGAGGAGAAGGCACAGTGCACACACAGTGCCACATCAAAAGGCTGGACTCAAGACGTCTCACTCAGCAGAGATTTAATTTCCTTGAATCTTCTCCATGTTCGCTTTAATATATAGAGATCATGTCAGAAGTGAAGGAAAGCAGGCAGATAGGAAAAGTGCCTGAAGCCTCAGCGTTAGACCCTAGACTGGGGGTGTGCTTTGCTTATGGCTCGTGCTGTGGTTCAAGTTAAGTTTATGTGTGTGGCAGGGGCCAAGAGGAATGAATTTCATGGTTTTCAGTGAAGGTTCTAGTTTGTTGAATGTGTTGTATGTGGTGTGTATTCTATGCAGTTCAAGACTACGTAAGAGAATGGAATTTTGTAGTTAAAAAAAAAAAAAATACTCAAGCCGGTAATGGTAGTATGTACCTATAGTCCCAACTATTCAGGAGGCTGAGGCACAAGGATCACTTGGGCTTAGGAGTTTGGGGCCAGCCTGGGCAATGAGAGCCTGTCTACATTTAAAACAAATAGTTAGGGGTAGTGGCCCATGCCTATAATCCCAGCGGTTCGGGAGTCTGAGACAGGAGGCTCACAAGTCCAAAGCCAGCCTCAGCAACTTATCGAGGCCCTTAACAACTTAGTAAGACCCTGTCTCAAAATAAAAAGGGCTTGGGGATGTAGCTCAGTGTGGTTAAGTGCCCCTGGGTTCAATCTGTAGTACCAAAATAATAATAATTAAAAAAAATAAATAAACCAGGAGTACTAAGTCAGAACTTTAGTTACTTTTGGTTTGAACTCAAATTAGAACCCCAGACCTACTCTGTGCTTTTAGGATGGTCTTAAGGGGGAAAAAAGTTATCCTTTATTAGCCAAGAAATGCTTGAGCACTTGCTGTTTACTGTGAGCAGGGCAGTGGGTGGGAGAGACAGGGCTGTGCTCATGTGGTGTGTTCTGAGGCAGGACAGTGAGCAAATGAAAGTGTGAGGAAGACTTCAAGAGGAGCACTTGTCCAGAGCGCAGGAGAGCAGGGTAGGAGGTTGACACCTGGTCCCCAGGGCTGGGCCTTGTAGAGCTGGAGGCCTTCAATGCCACAGGAAACAGCCTTGAATGTGCTCAAGCAGGGCCTGGGCTGGAGAGGCCTGGTGTTTCTTTGGACATGAGTTTATTCTCAACTCTGTGCTGTTTTCCTTTGAGACAGAAAAGTCTCTGGACAGTTGAGCAGCTGAGCCTCAGAGATCTGATCTTAACCCCTTTGACAGGTGGACTGTGGAAATGCTTATAATCTCTAGACCATGAAATAGCAATGGAGAGCAGCCTTCTAGTTGCCTTACAACTTGTTCCCCCACCCCCAAGACTGCCTGGGGGGCCGAGGGGTGCTCAGTAAATACTTACTGGATAGGTTGAGATGCCTGTGATGGAAAACAAAGGTCAGCTTCTACAATTTAGAAATCCTTCCCATAATACATGTTAGATGATAACACAAGGAAGCGATAGTCAAATGCAGAATGTGGGACAGTTTACAAAAGAAATGGCCTAGTTCTCCCAACAGTAAATCAATGGCATTTTTTTTTTAAGGGTGTTGGTGATGGGTGATGGGGACTGTCACAGAATAAAAGAGGCAACCAAGAAAGAAAAATGCTTCCTACAAATTAAGATAAATGTTTTAAATGGCAAAAGATAGACGCATGCAATTCAGAGGAAATACAGACATCACTAAACACGTAGAAGGATGTTCACCCTCACTAAGAAGATCAAGGAATGAAACTTAAAACATAAAAAGGTATCTTTTTTAAAACCCATAAAATTGTCAAACATTTGTTCTTAAAGATAAACTATGGAGGGTGCCGTGGGTGGAGAGGGTGAGACGTGGCTCTCCCGGCAGATCCTCCTTGCCCCTCAGCCCTTCCCATAGGAGTCTGAGAGCCACGGGCACTGGGCACTAGGCACCGATTGTGGAGATGTGCTCTGTACCTGTAGCAAGGTGGGTGTGGGCTGTGTGCCCAGGGAGCATTACCCAGTGCCCCTGGAATGTCCTGAGAAAGTACAGAGCTGACCCAGCTGACCCTAAGGACAGGCAGCCACACTGCCAGAGGCTATCATGACATGCATCGGGCAGTCCCTGTGCTTCATCCTTTTGTTTCCCTTTATTTTATTTTACTTTTTTTTTTTTTTTTTTTTTTGATGTCTTGTTCAGCATTTCAGGTTCTTGAGTTGGGAGAGTTGTCAAGTGGCTCTGTTCTCGGTTCTGTGGAATGGGAGTCCTGACAGTTTTGTGCAGGACTCTTGGAGCATGGGGCCGTCCTGCCACCCGGCCACCCAGCCACAGCCTCTGCTGCTGGAGGGGTTTTTCCAACAGAGATTAGCGATAGGGGCAAGCCTGTGGGAAGCAGGCCTGGGTCTAGCTGGGTGTGCTGTTTGCCCTAGGAGGAAAAGGTGCCTTGGGCCACGATCAGACCAGCCAGTTACTAGGCCCATGACAGTTGGTTTAGCAGGAGAATAAGAAAGAAATGTGTTTTCTTCTGTTCTTTTTGTCAGAGTAGCATCTGCACACACTTGTTCTATTCTTGGTTAAATTTTTTTAAATTAAGGTGGTGGTCTTCTTTTCCCTTCCCTTTGTGGCCTCTGTCAGTCCTGTTTTGGTTGAATTAAGAATTACATTCAGGTCCTTATGGAGGTGTTTATTTTGTGTTATTTTTTGTAGATTTATTTGGGCTCATGGAATTTGAATCAAAATGAGGTTGCTATATTTTTAATTCTTTTTTTACATCCTTTAAAAAATTACCCTCTCCATACAAAGTTATATAGAATTAAAACATTGGAAAATACAATATTGAGAATCTTCCATCTTCCACCTCTAGAGAGGTGACTCTCAAAGAGTTCAGACATCTTATGTTTCTCTGCATATACTGAAATACAGTTTTTACAAGATTGAGGTCTGGTCTTAGGGATAGCAACTTGCCTTTTCCCCTTTTCTTCCCTCTTTTATGTTCTATACACTTATGTAAGTTTACGTGTGTACTTGTACATATAAATGTAAATATGTGTATTACACTTAATATTGCTTTAGTGTTTTTGCATATTATTGCTGACATTTTTAAGTGGATAGGTAAAAGTCCTACTCAGAAGACATTTCAGCTTTGTGACTTTATTCATTCACATGGGCTGTTTCATTTTCTTGTACACTGATATGTGTGCCTGAAGTGGAGAAGGGCGCCCAGTGTCGCAGAGTGTCTTTTGGCATGTACTGTTGGTTTTGAGTTATACTTGCATGGTCGCATCTCTTGTGTGCACTTTGTACATGCTCACACCCCATTAGCTCATGTGTGTAGCTCCTGGAAGCCCACATCTGGGCTGTGGAGGGTGATTTGGGAAGGCAGGCTGCTCCGCGTAGGAGTTCAGGGCCCTGGGGAGCCTCTGTACCCCAGCAGCTGTCAAGGGCTGGCCTCCTGGTCTGTGATTATCTGGCTTCAGACTCCAGTGCACTCCTGTGTTAGTGGGAGGTCTACAGGGTTGTTCGTGAATTATACAAACTGATGAATGTGCATAATAAGTGGCAGCTATCAATATTATTTTAAAGTTAACCATTACAACAATATAAGATCAAAATATTTGCAGCTGTTATATGTGGAACTGCAGATTGTTCAGAATACCAAGGTCTTATCCTGGAAGGGGCTTCTCAGTGTATCATTGTATCATTTTGCAGATAATAAACAATTTATTTATTTTCAAAAACCCAGATATATTTTTGGTTTTTAATGTAGTATAGATAAAGAATCTCATTTTGTTAGCTCTGACCTGGCATCCCAGGCAGTATGTGCTTGAGGTTGTGTCTTTTTTTTCTTTAAGGGGGTCCGGGTGTTTTTCTTCCACTTTGAGTTTTTTCAGAAACCTTGTGGTTCACAAAGAAAATTATGTTTCCCAGCTTTGGGATATGGGGACATCCACAGGCCAGCAGCTAGGGGAATGGCTTACAATGAGCAGATGTAGGCTTGTCTTTCAAATTGTTGGGCTCTTGTGTTGGACAGATTTCTATCTTGGCTTTTTAACACATAGTGATTTTTCTAGTAATTTCTCATATAAACAGTTCTGAATTTTGGCAAAAATTAGTTTTGATCTGTGCCATTGCAGTGAGAGGGTCTGTGGATGTCCTAGCCACCCACTCCCCTCTGAAGGCATTTTGTATTCATTTGTCACAGCAGCCAGCAATGGCTCATGGTGAGGCACCTCGGGACCCTCCCTCACAGTCTGTTAGGGGCACCCTGTGACCACATATCTCCCTGATACCAGTGAGAAAAGTGTGAGCCATGCTCACTGTTGCCTGGGATGCGCTTTCTGCACTCTCTGGTTCTATGCTCCCAACCCTGTTCCATGGAGAAGACTGAGTGCAGGGACATTGGCATAATTAGGGGCAAGAGGGCATTGTAGGTGTCTGCATGTGCGGACTTCTTGGTCATCAGGATTCTGAAGGATGGCATTTGACCAGACCAGGCCTCGAAGGAGAACCCTGAGTGCCTGTCTGGTGAGGCCAAGTCCTGCCAAGCGCCTTGGGGCCCACACCCTCCTGTCGCACATGGACCTAGAGCCTTCTCTCTTTTGTTCTCAGCCCGGTTGAGTTAGGGAGCAGATAGCCCTGAAAACTCTTATTGAAAGTCAGCCTTATTAGTTTGGCCACGTCTGACTTTACACACACACTCTACTCAGACATTTCTACTGTGGATTGTATCTGTTACCTTTCAAAATTTAATACTTCTTCCACATTGGTATTATTTGCCTTTGCTCTTCCTATTGCTGGAGTCAGGTTTTACTCCATGTTCTGCCCCTTTTCTTCTCTCTGACATCATACTCTGGGATTGGGGGTGGGCAAACCAGCACATTCGCTAAGAAACGTGGGAGGAAGTCTTTCAGGGACTAGCGTAGTTTGCTGCCTTTGGCATGCTTTCATGCAGAAGCAGCCCCAAGTGTCCCTGGAGAAGCAAGGCTGTGTTGCCGCTTTCTGACAACCTGCAAGGCCCGCCCTGCCCTGCTTGGCTCCCCTACCACATGTGGACTTGCCACAGTGCACGTGGTCTTCCTGTTGCTCACCTGCTGGATCTTTTCAGGTGTGTGCAGCTTCCATCCACAGCCAGCTCTCCCAAGGCTACATGTGGCACAGTTTGGAGTAATGGGTCTCATTTGAAACCAGTACCTTTACGTGTGTGTGCGCCTTGATTAGTTCCCTTCTCTCTGAGCCTGAATTTTTATCATCAGGCTTATACAGAGGGATGTAGACTCGGTCTGGGTCCAAGGGAGCCTCCCTCCTCAAATAGCCTAGCACTGCACCGCCTCTCCCCCCAGCCAAACGGAAAGAGGGGAGACATCTGATTTAAGTACAGTTTTAAGATCTTATCAGTTGTGTAAGATGAAATATAAATGTGCATGGAAGAATTCTGAAATCTAATCCATCTGTTCTTCCAAGTATGGCCTTTGTCACTTTCATATAATTGCTGTCTTAAGTTGTTTAGTAATAGAGTTATCCCATTGAAGTATATTGGACTTATTTTAAGATTTGCTGTTGTCAGCTGGGTGTGGTGGCACAGGCCTGTAATCCCAGTGGCTTGGAAGGCTGAGGCAGGAGGATCACGAATTCAAAGCCAGCCTCAGCAACTTAGTGAGGCCTTAAGCAACTCAATGAGACCCTGTCTCTAAACAAAACATAAAAAGGGCTGGAGATGTGGCTCAGTGGTTAAGCACCCCTGGGTTCAATCCCCTATACCAAAAAAAAAAAAGGCTGTTATCAAGAGGCTTTTCAGGGAAAACTTTAGATTTTATAGTATCATTAGAAGGTTCTAGGAGCATCTACATGACATTATTTTCAGTTTGATCAACTATGTAGAACAAACACTAATACTAGCAAGTGTAGGTTCTGTGGGGTTTCTGGTAGCACAGCAGTGGGTCAAGTTCCAGGGTCACTAGAAAAATGTGATTTTGCCACAAAACTGAGGTGGTCAGGTCAGTTTTTTCTCACTGGTTCTCACGATGACATTAGAAAGATTTCAGACACGTCACTCTGAGTAGCAAGCATGAGTTTATTAAAGGGATAGGAAAAGGGAAAAAGGGGACAGATACCCTCAGTGGAGAGGGTGGGTCATCTCAGGAAAAGGACAGTCTCCCCTGCCTTGCCCTCCAGTTTTTGGGGGGGATCCCGGAGAAATTTCCAGACAGTCTTGACTTGAGACTGACAGCAGGTTACGTCCCCACTGCACAGTCCAGCTCTAAGCCACTTTCGCCCATGCCAGCCAGTTCTAATTGGAACCTGTTCTCACAGGTTTTATGGTAGGGGGAATTATCCTTGTCTTGCTGAGTTCTGGGATCTGATCTGGGTAAAGGTCAGATAAGTCCCCCCTTTTGGCATTTTGGGCCTGCATTTCTCTTGCAGATAGCAGCTTGTTTCCTGAGGAATGTTACCTGTTCTGTTGACTTAAGCCAGGCAGTGCTGCAGATAAATTGCTTTTTTAAAAGAAAGCTTGTGGGGGTCAGCTAATTATCCCCTAACCCCGTGTTCCCACTGCTCTGTCTGTCTCCTGTCACTCTCATGACTGGTGCACAGCCTTCCTGCCCTCTGTCTGGGGTTCCTGATCCTGGGGGTGGGGGAGTGCTGGTTGCCTCTGTGGTCAGTGAACCTTCCAGACGCGTCTTCACAGCGGTTAGAGAATCTTGGCTGTTCTTCATGTCGTATGTGCTACCATCGTCATGTACTCTTGGTGTGTGGCATGATGAAGGGACTCGTCTCCCGTGTGTCACCACCGCATGCCTCACAGCACTTATCCAGCTGTTATTTCTCTGACCCCTACCCCCAGCAGCACACTCGCCAGTCGTTGATGGGTCTGCCTCCAGCGCGTTGTCCAGGCCTCTTCACACTCAGCCAGTAGAGCTGCTTCCTCTGGCCTTTTTAGTGGTCGGGACCCTCCTTCTCCCGGGGTGCTTGCCCTGGTTTCCATGCCTCCTGGCCCTCGCTGGGGGTCCTCTTGTTGGATCAGTGGCACCTGAGTTCACAGCAACCTTGCACAGAGCGGTGGTTCCCTGACAACTCTGGGAACCTGGACACAGAGCAGTCTTTTTGTGTCAAGTGTGTGGTGTCCTTGACTAGAAGGGCTTGTCGTGTGACTGGGATTGAGGAGCTGGAATGAGACTCTGGGGTGTCACCTTGTGGGACAGTGTTCTTGGCTTAAGATGGATGGGATAATCTTCTCATCTGTCCTCTTTTTGTACCTTTATTTAAAAATTAGAACTAAAATGAAGTTGATTAGAAGATAGGAGAATTAATGGGTCTTAAAGTCTGTCCATTTGTCACACAGGTCAGTTAGATAAGCCAGGTCTCAGTGTCCCATGCTGGCATGCCCTGTTGTCAGCACTCTTTTCATGAGGTCATTTGAGTGCTTAGGCCTGCCACAGAGGGACCAAGTCCAGGGGCAAAATGCCCAGAGCTGCCCTGGCCATCCCCACCTGGAGTCACCCTGTCTGCTGGGTCTGCAGCATGGAGTGGTTCCCTGCCCATCCTGCTCAAGGCCCCTCAGATACCTGCTACTTATAGGACAAAGCTTTCACTTTGCTGGGCACCATGGTAAACTACCCTACTAGTCTTGTGGTCCACAAGCACAAGTCAGCAGAAAACTAAGAAATGGTGCTTGCTCTTCACACTTGTTCTGGTCTCTTCCATTTTCGTTTTGCAACATGCTGATTCAACCCACTATGTGGTTTTACCAGACTACCTCAGGGTCACAACGTGGTCTAATAGAAGCTGATAGAGACATCTCCACTGGGCCTGCCTCACCCCTCTCCCTACCCTATTTTTTTTTACTACTTTGCCAAATAAAGCTGTTCCTCAAATAAGTTCCCATTAACCTTCTGTTCTCTAAACTCGCCACTTTCATCATCTTCTCCTTCCTCCTCTTCCCGTGCCTTCCTGATGGTCCGCTTGGCAACTTCCCTGGCCCTGGCTGCAGAGTAGACTAGACGCCCTACATGTGTGTCACTACCTTACACCTTTTTATTAGTTTTGCTGGGAACATTGAATCTTTTGCTGCCTGAATGTTGTCACTTACATGATGTGATTCCTGGTCTCCCTGTGACAACAGAAGGCTCCTTGGAGGCGAGGACTGCCTTTATTTCCTCTGCACCCTCCATAGTGCCGAGTATGTCACAGGCCATCTTTGTACTGTCTGGGTCCCTCCTTGAGAATTCCTTTTCCTTATCAATGGTTGCCACTTGCCCCTTTGAAGCAGGAAGAAATATTCCTGTAATAGAATAGAATTCTTTCTAGAGGTAATTTCTGGGGTGGGGTAAAGCATGGGAAGTCTTAGTGTTGTTTTCACAAGTCAGTAGACTTAGTTTGGGCCCTTCTTGTCATCACGAGCTTGTTTGGACGGTGGTTCACGGTAGTCAGTGATGGTGTTCCTTTTACATTCAGCCACATCAGTGGGAACAAGATTGGCTGGGAGAAGACCGGAAGCCACACGGAACCTCAGATGCGGGGAGACCCAGGAGACCAAGCAAAGGTACAAAGTCTGTGCCTTCTTTCTCTAAGTTCTAATTCTGTGTATGTTGTATGAGTGGTCAGTTTAAATAAGAATCCTTTTCGTTTGAGCACATAGGTCACATATGTCTTTCCAGAGGGGAGGAGAAGTAATTGTGGAGAGTTACCTCCAGCCTGTCTATCTCAGCAAGGCGGGGTTACCCAGTGCACCTCTCTTTGCTCTGGGGCATAGTGCCTGAGCCTGCCTGAGTTGCCTGTCTTGGGGGATTTCTGTGAGCACCTGGAATGTGTTCATTACAAATGGAAATAACTGCCAAGTGTGGTGGCACACATCTATAATCCCAGAGACTTGGGAGGCTGAGGCAGAAGGATTACAAGTTCCAGGCCAGCCTCAGCAACTTAGTGGTATCCTAAGCAACTTAATGAGACTCTTGTCTCAAAATTAAAAATAAGAAAAAATAAAAAGGGCTGGAGATGGGGCTGGGGTTACAGTTCAGTGGTAGAGCACTTACCTAGCACGTGTCAGCACCACATAAAATAAACAAACAAATAAATAAAGCTATAGAGGAAAAAGCTAATATAGTAAATTAATCATAAAAAAAAAAAAAAAAAAAAGGCTGGAGATGTGACTCAGTAATCAAGTGCCCTGGGTTCAATCCTTGGTTGTCCCCCTCCCCAAAAGAAAGAAACTAAATTTCACTTCTCCCTTCTTACTTGTTTCTACTTGTTAATAATAATCTCTAGAATTTTTTTTTTTCCAAAGCCACGCCTGCCACCTGTGGGCCCTAGAAGGAGCAGGACTCCTGCTGGAAGAGGGTTGGTTTATATACAGGGTTATCTGAATATCAGAAATTCATTTGAACTCAACTGTTACATAGTCTCAACTGTTGAATGATTGTCCTACAAATAAGTAACAGAATTGCATTGTGGATACCTATTATTTTCAAAGCACCTTCCAAGTTTTCTTCTGAAAGAGGGAGAATGTAGAAAACACTCGTGAATTATCCACTAGTTACTCTTCTTAAGACTTATTTTTGCACTTGTGTATTAAAGAGTAAAATTAAGCACTTAATTACACCCATTTGAAAGACATTTTGTTCCAAAACAGAAAAATTTGTGTCTTTAGGGTGGCACTGAATCAAGCGATAAGCAATTCTCATTTCCAACTTTTATTCTGATCAAGAAAAAGAAGCTTATTGTACAAATAATAATTGCTCTTAGGCAGTTATTCAGAAGATACAGATTATACCAGAGCATCTCCTGCGTCTCGTCGGCACCACCACCTGGCACTAGCCCAGCACTGCATTAATCATCTGGGGTCACAGTGCTTTCCTGTTCTGTGCACACATTCCAGGTTTTGGTGGGTAGTTATTACAAATTGGGTATTTCCCATCTAATAGATTTGAGCCATTGTGTTTGATAGGATTACTTGGATTTGTTTTGGTTTTGCTTTAATTTTTGCCTGCATGTAATTGAGTTTGGGGTTTTGTTTTCTTTCTCTCTCTTTTTTCTTTTTAAGATGGGGGTCTCTCTATGTTGTCCAGGCTTGCCCCAAACTCCTGGGCTCAAGTGGTCCTCCTGCCTTAGCCTCTGGCGTAGCTGGGACCACAGGCATGTGCCACTATACCCAGCAGGATTCTGTTCTTTAAATACCAGCGATGGCAGTAAAGAGCAAGACTTGAGTCAGGGTTGGATATGAATTCAGTTCTGAATTGTTGGTTGCATATTGGTAGGCAGACTGTGTAGCCTCTCTGAGTGTTAGTTTCTTGCTGTGTAGAAATATTAGCAATTTCTTGAGGACAGCAGGAACACAGAGGACTTGGCCAAGTGGTGATGGGGAGTGAGAGCCGAGTGAGGTAGTGAAGCAGTGACAGAGCAGGAGGTCCCAAGAGATGAGCACAGTGGGTGGGGAGCAACAGTGGCTTCCTGAGCCTCGAGCACCATCCCCCCTCCCCCAGTGCAGAGTCACACAGACACAGAGGAGCTGGGAGCACAGGGCTGTCCTCTGAGGACAGCGGGTGTTAGTGGCATTTCTGTGTGTGAGGCAGTCCGAGGAGAGGATCCAGATCAGAGCTGTCTCTGATTGCTCTGTCTTTAGGTTGGCACTAGATCTGGTCTCTCCAGCTAGGACTCTGTACCCTCCATGGATGTCAGGTAGACAAGCATCTGGAACACTTGAGAAAGTGGAAATGTGATGCAAACTTGTTCTTCTCTCTCCTGTCCGTCTCTCTGTAGGCAGAAGGTTCCTCCACTGCCTCTTCAGGAAGCCAGCTAGTGGAAGGCAAAGGGAGCCAGATGGGCACAGTCCAGCCAATCCCCTGCCTCCTGTCGATGCCCACCAGGAACCACATGGACATCACCACACCTCCCCTGCCCCCCGTCGCACCTGAGGTGCTAAGAGTGGCCGAGCACAGGCACAAGAAGGGGCTGATGTACCCCTACATCTTCCACGTCCTGACGAAGGTATTATCCAGGGGCCCTGGAGTGGCTTCCATTCCTTGACAGGTGTTTTGTACTTTTTCATTTTGGAAACCATTTTTCTTTCTTAGTAAAATATTTGTAATCAGAGTTTACGTTCTCCTTTCTAAACATTAAACAAAAGCTAAACGTTTATGCCTGTAAAGACCTTTTGAAAGTCTTACTTTCTTCTTCAACTTAGTTTAAAATATTTTTTCAAATTTCTAATGAAATAATGACACATCACATTGTTTTATTACTGGTAATTATATTGTCCTGATTTCAACTTCAAAATTTCTTCCATATTTGTGCTGTAATGTCAGAATTAATTCTGATGTGAGATATAATGTCTGATTTATTTATTGTTTGTCCTTAGAAAGTAATGTTTCCCCTTTTGAGTAGGTAGTAATAACTTCATGTATTTTGACTTGTTCATCTACTTCACTGAGTGCAGTTTTAATGGTACTAATAGCATTGTGGAATACAGGATCTTGTTACCATATGCACACTTGGAAAACACAGTGACCTTTTTACACAGTGTCATAATTTCACTTTACTGGTATCTTTCCAACTGCATGATTAAATATGTGCATATGGTGTGGCATTGTTTTTTTAATCTGGGTGTTTCCAGTGCATCTGTGTGTATTTAAATCTCTTCAATGATCTGTAGTCTTTATGTTGGCATTTGTAATCATGGACCCACAATTTAACAAGCTACTTAAGTGACCAGTTATCATGCAGAATTGGTTTGTTACTATCATGTATTATTTATGTGCTTTCCTCAATACTTGTGCCACTATATATAATCAGGCTTTTCTGGTTTTTGCAATTCATCTGTGGTTTGTGAAATGGAGTCAGTAAGTATAAAAGACTCCTACTCCACAGTACTCATGAGGTAGACTGTTGATGGACTAGTCCAAACATTGCTTACTTTTATAAATTAAAAAGGACGTGAATATTTAGCTAGTAATATTTACTCGATTCATTTATTTTTTTAGTTGTAATTGCCTCCAAACTCATCTTACTGTTTGTTATTAATATGCATGAATAGTATCACTTTCAGGTTGTGGTTGTAAGGTAAATATTATTTTGGGGTTCAAGGTAAATTATAAAGGGTAAGTGAAAGTTACTTTGTGGGAAAAGGATTTTGCTAAGTTTAAGGGACCAAAGTTTGGGGAAATAACATGTAAAAAGATGGCACAGTTTCCCTGTGGGGCTGTTGGAGATGTAGGGTACCCTGGAGCCATCTGCTGCACCCACCCTATGGGATCTGAGGCCTGTCCCCAACAGTTACTCAGATCCACATGAGGGATGCAGACTCTAGCTAACACTCTTCGGTTCTCACAAATTTCAAGGGGGAAATGTTGACATAATGACTTTGAGAAAAGTAAACCTGTCTTTTCAGATTTTAGAATGTTCAGCTTTTGAAGTATCATAGGGAATAGTTTAGAGTATAGTGCATACTATTTCTTATGAGCTGAATAGCTCTGGCATTAAATTGTATAGGCTAAGACGTGAAGCTTCATGATAAAAAATGAAGCTTCAGAGAATTGTCAAAGCGTCATAATCCTAAGAGATGAGAGTGTTAGAATACACATAGCTACTGGATTTAGAAAAAGAGTTAGAATACACATAGCTACTGGATGAATGAATATGAGAGTAGTGGACAAAAAGGGAATGACCAATTTTGAAATTAAATTTTTATGAAAGAAAATGTTATAAAATTATTAAGGCAATAAATTTAACAGACATTGAAGATATCAAATATATTTTAATGTTATGAATATACATAAATAAAATTTCTCCACAAAATGTTCTGAGATATATTTTGGTGTCATAAAATGCCCCAGACAGGACCACAGAATTTTGGCAACAGTCTGGGTTGCTGAAGGCCACACAGTGGATCCTTTGCCTCTGGGAGGCATGTTCTTGAGTCACGAGATTAACTGGAACTTGAGTGAGGTGGGGTGCTTTGATCCGTTGCCCTAGTAGCTGCTCATGACCTCACTCACAATGAGATGCTCTTTGAGCACCTATCACACTAATGCAGAGACCTATTACGTTTGTAAAATGGAGCATTCTCTTAGGTAGAATATTTTTAATATGTGGTCATTTTTAATGAAAGAGCCTAATTAAAAATATATGACCATTTCATTTTCAGAATATTTAATTCCTTGGATTGCATCAGGTCTTTAAAAATTATAAATTTTATTATACTATGACCATCTTAATCCCTTAAATAAAAAAGTTCCAAGTTCTCAACATTTTCTATTCTATTTGTTGTCTGGTGTGATCTGTCTAGGTTGTTTCAAAGACTTTGGATTTTCTGCGTGTTTTGTTATTAATTTTGGATTAAGTATAAAGTAGTGTAGGGTCTGTTTTTAGGCTTTGAGCATACATTTAGACACAGAATGCCAAATTAACTCTTCTGTACGTCGTGGTGTAGGCCAGTTGTTAAGCCTTTGATTTGGAATAGAATTGCAATGTCATTAATGGAGATAATACAGTATGTTTCTGTGAGTTGATTATAAATTCAACATGAAAAATGTGCAATATTATTCTGCTTTCTTCCATGCAAAGGGTGAAATCAAAATTGCTGTTTCTATTGAAGATGAAGCCAACAAAGACCTGCCTCCGGCTGCCCTGCTCTATAGGCCAGTTCGTCAGTATGTTTACGGAGTCCTGTTTAGTTTGGCAGAAAGCAGAAAGAAAACTGAGAGACTTGCTTTTAGAAAGAACAGACTTCCACCAGAATGTATGTACTGTAACAATCCATTGTTTGTTTTCCTCGGTACCTCGTAATCTCTTGTGCATTTTCTAAAGCCTTAGAAGAATCCTGACTGAGTTGACCCAAGAGTCTGCGTGTACAGGAGGTGGGCCGGGCTGCCCACTGGGCAGTAGGCCAGGGTAGAGCCCTGAGGACAGGAGGAGAAGCCAGACTTTCCTCAGTAATGTTCCAGTAATGGTGCTTATTCAGTAAAATAATAAAACCACAGGTTTACACTTTAAACTGAATGTTGATCTGGAAGCACTCTTGAATGGCCGTCACTCTCTGTAATTACCCGTCTTAGTAACCGGGACACTTGTGTGTCTGCTGTGGTGTTGACAAGGTGCAGATCTGCTCTCCCCAGCAGGCTGGCGTCTGGAGACAGGTCCTGCAGGGCTCTGCATCCATGGCAGAGGTCGTGGGACTTGAGTGGGTCGTCCCAGGATTGCGCTGATTTACCTCAGAGCCCTCGAGAGGCGGTGTGCTTCCAGCCGATAGACTGGGGCTGCTGGAAAGTATTAACTTGAAACTCTGATCAAAGTTGAGGTCAAAAGCATTTTCTTTTATCTTCTAGTGGGTTTATGTTATATTTTTAAGAAAATGGTGCCTTCCTACTCTCAGTAATTTGATCTCCTGATGTAAGCAGTATAAAAACCAGTGTGTGTTTACTAGGAAATAGAAAATATCCCCAAAACATAGAGTCTAAAATAAGAATATTATGAGTTGTAGAAATTGTAAATTACCACATCATTCTTTTTCAAGGAAGAACATTTGGTTACAGAGTTCCTGCTGTGTGGTGGGGAAATACAGGCCTCATTAGAGGTGAAACTCATCATCAGTACTGACTGTGTAGTTCTGAGTTTTAGAACTTAGTTTAAAGTTCAGTAGATTCTTCAATTTTCTGTTTGCAGTTTCTGTGCCAAAATGGTGATCCGTAAGGCTTTAAACCAAGCACCTGTCACTCCTTCCTTGGAGATAGCTGTCCTGAGAGCCACTGCTGAGTTGCTTGTGTGAGCAGAGCTGATAGAAGGTGATGCTGGCCCCACAGGGTCCCTACCTTCCACCTCTGTGTCCTTGATGGATAGGAACACTGAGTGTAAGAAATGGCATCTTCTCAAAGACGTGGCTCTCTTACATGTATACATTCTCATTCTTTCCTCATATCATGTTTCATTTGCTCACCAAAAAATGGCATTTCTCACTTTGTAGCCTGGCTTGGGTTGGTGGCTAATAACGCCCAGCCTTCTATCCTGGGAAAAAGTGCTTTGTGGTAGAAAATATTTGACTTATTTGGTTAAGTGTTCCAAAACTAGACTTACCTTTCCACAGCAGGCTCCTTGAGGAATTTCCAGTGATCCATGGAGGCCAACTTGACTGTCCTCTTTCCCTCTGGCCTCAGAATGTTTGGCTTCGTGTGTGCTGCAGTGCCAGACACTCTCGGAGAGTAGTCTTAACCCCTTGTGCCCTGCTGTGGGTGTGCGACCAGCACGTGTGCACACACAGCTGACCCATGCCTGGGTCTGGAGTGCTAATAGGCAGTGGGGCCAAACCTTCTCAAGGGCTGAAGTGTGCTGAGCACACAGGGAGGGGAGTCGTCAGGCAGAGCCTTGGCCCCAGCGGTGCTTGCCTGCTCCCACCCCTGTTCCATGCAGGCCAACCCCAGCCAGGGTCAGAGGTCGTGAGAATGAGCCATCAGAGGAAGGAAGGACCAGGAGGAGAAGTCTGGGGTGACTCAGGCAGGTATGCAAGACCTCAGGTGGGGGTGCCATAGACCTAGTGGAGGAGGAAAGGGACTTGGGAGAGTGCAGAAGGGTGGAGGTACTCTTATCTCCAAATGCAGGTAAGATAGGCTGGGCTGCCACTGTTTTCAGAGCTGGGTTGGTCTGGTCCCTCCCCCTATCTCTTCTCTACCCTATCCCTCCTTCCTCTCTTCACCTCCTCCTCCTTGGTAAGGATGGGAAGTTAAAGTTTGATCATTATTGTGGTATTTGATCAGTGGGAAGGACACGGGGAGAGAGTAGGTGAATGTGCCAGGGAGAATAGGAGAAAATTACGAAAGTTATGGATAAGGAGTGGATGTTCGTGGAGCTTAGGTGGGAGGGAGGAAGAGGGAGGAGTGCATGCTCTGGGACTGCCATTCTGGGTGAGGGCAGGGAAAATGGGGGGTGAGGCTGTCTCAGGCCTGCTTTGGAGAAGGGAGCCACTTAGCAATGTGCAAAAGGATGAGACCCAGCTGGGTCACACCAGGATCATGGAGGAGTGAGGACTCCACCTGCCAGATTCATCAGACTTTAAAAGTGATTTTTAAAACACATCCATTATTATTGGAGTATCTAGCAGGTTATTAAAACAAAGGGTGGAAGTTGATATAGGGACATGGCTGTGGTTTAATGGAGGTGAAGATCTGAAATTTGGTTCATTAGAAATTAAATTCGCGTGTGAGAGAGTACATAAATGTGGTGAGGTCCTTCTAAGGGTTGGTGCTGAACAAATCATTTTTTGCTTGGGTGATTTAGGGACTCCAGTTTTGACTCTTCATAGAGATGAGGGAGCCACTGGAGGTTTGGTACGAGTGATATTGCTATTTAGCAAGGCGAGTTGCCAGCTATGTACAGACTGAACTGAAAAAGACAGGTCTTTATATGGGAAGGAAAGGGCTCATTCAGGTGGACTTTGCCTAGGCTGAGTTAATTAAAGCCCTTAGAATTTAAGTGTTGGGAGAAATGTATTCATGATGTGCTGTTACAAATAAAAACTTGCTTCTCAGTGGAAATGATGTGTAAACTTGACCCGAGTTTCACTGTGAGAGATCTTAGTACTGTAAAGGCAGCAGCTTAGGAATCTTGATCTTCATGGGGAGCTCCTTCATCCATTACTTACGTTCATGAGGGGCAAACAGCCTGTAAAAGAGATTTTATGGCAGTAGTCCACCCCCACCCATGAGTACCCTAGTTGACCCCAGCTCTCCACAGGGAGATTTTCATCCTGAGAATCTCTTATGAGTGCTGTGTTTGAATGCTGTTTGTGAGTGGCATCTACTAATGCTCACTGCGGTGTGAGCACTAAAATGCCTGCCTCGACCTGCTCATCAGATTGCAGCTGACTGAATACTGGCTGCTCAGACCGTCAGTTTAGGCTTCATCGCTAGAAATATCTATTAATCGATCACACATTTTGCTAGTAGTAGGGAGAGGGCTGCAGCTTCTTGATGCTGTGAGTGAGACAGGAGAAGACTTGATCATGCTCCAGTGAAGCCGGACTTTGGACGGTTTCCCAGGAATTCGTGGTTGACTGGTGGAGTCATGATGGTATTGCCACCTGTTGACATTTACAGTCTAACCTAGGGTCACTCCTGGACTACATGCAGATTATACTACTTCATTGGCTCATAGAAGAAGAGTCATAAGCCACAAAGGGCAGGCTCCTGAGAAGGCTTGTTCTTTCTATGGGCTCCAGAAGGAGCCTTCCGCTTAGACAGCTTTGGTGGCCATTTCTAAGGCAGGTATCTGAGAATTGTGCTGTAGAGATGTATGTTCCAGTTCACGGTCACCATTATGAAAATAATATTTCAAGAGGGCTTTATTATCAGAGAAAACTATTCAAAGGGTATATTAAAGTCGTAAAGGGTTGTTTAAAAGTATTTAACTCTCATTTAATGTAAGGCATGAGTTCATGTAGAAACCTAGTCTTGATTAAGGCAGGTGATCAATGTTCACAGTTTTCATGTGACTTACCTAGCCATCATTTAAGTTGCTGTATGGTGGAAATAGTATGTCAGACCCTTTAAGAATTGTAGCCTTGGAAAGTCTGGAGTATTGTTTTCCACTCCTCTGTGTTCATCCCTAGGTTCTGTCAGGAAATGCATCAAGCCTTTGCCCACTGTGGCAGCACTAACCGACCCAGGGCAGGGACCAGGAGCATCTGTGGTTGGGGAGGCCGGAGCCCAGAGGCCTGTTTCTCTTGCTGCTGGAGACAGGGCAAGGCTCTGAAGCCAGGCTCCTGACTGGAGGCTTCACCCTGTGGAAGTGCTGAGGCTCTGGCAAGTTCCCTAGGGCCACCTGTGGAGCAGGTGAACCCCCTCTTCCTCCTGGCCTTCCTCCTCAGAGCTTTGGCTGCCCCAGTGGCTTTTGTCCTCAGGTGCCCTGGGCCACCCTCAGTCAGTGATTCTTCCCAAGGGCCAGGGGAGGGGCTGCAATGATTTGAGGATGAGCAAGGCCTAAGTTTTAAAAGGATATAGTGCATTGTGGAGCCTCAGTTACAATAAGAGTGAAGAATTCATGGTGTAAAGTTCAGTGATTAACTTTTTTTTTTAATTAACATTCAATTAATAACAAAAATGGCCATTATTTGCTCACTTTGCATTTCCCATAACAACTCTTTGTCAGTATCTCCAAACTAAGTAAGTAAAAGAAACAGGCTTAGGGGCTGGGGATGTGGCTCAAGCGGTAGCGCGCTCGCCTGGCATGCGTGCGGCCCGGGTTCGATCCTCAGCACCACGTACAAACAAAGATGTTGTGTCCGCCGATAACTAAAAAATAAATATTAAAAAAAATATTCTCTCTCTCTCCCTCTCTCCCTCTCTCTTTAAAAAAAAAAAAAAAAGAAACAGGCTTTTAAAATAGGTGGAAGTAAATTATAAACTCATGATAAATTTATGGAACCTAGGGAGCAGTTTTCTAAACTGTACTATTTAAGAAAGGATTTCCCTATATAGCTTGAGTGTTTCCTTTATTTAAAATAAAGGACCAAAAATGTTTCATGTTTCAGAGTTTTTTGGATTTTTGGAATATTTGCATAAACTTTGCTGATTAAGCATCCTTTATCCCAAAACCCTAAATCTGAAATGCTCCAAGATCTGCAACATTTTGAGGTGGGGGGCTGGAGGACTAGGGGATAGATCGAGGTCCTACAGCATCACAGCGTACCTAAACACATGCTCTGCCACTGAGCTACATCCCAAACCCAAAACTTTGTGACTGTATGTTGGAACTCAAAGGTTTTGAATTTCTGAGCATTTTGAATTTCACATTTTTAGATTAGGGACATTAAGTCTATGTTCATTCTCTGTGTGTTTGTGTGGTGCTGGGGATTGAACCCAGGGCCCCGTGTATGCTGGACAGGCATACCCCTGAGCTACGCCCCCAGCCCTGTGTTTATTACACTTTCCTGGCTACCAAAAGGAGTATTGTTGTTTTTTCCCCCTAGTCCCTTTGCTTTAGAAATGTCTTGCTTATGTGACCATTGGGATTAAAAGTCAGTCAGTCTGCCATTGTAGATTATTTCATGAAATAGCATAACTGATCAATATTAGTATGCTGGTTTAGTATTTGCAGTATTGTTCTCACCAACCTTTTAATTGATCCATCCCAAGATATGGTTACTTAAGACTATCACCACCACCAGAGTCTGATGTTACTCTTTTGGATTTGTATTTATTTTGTAAGGCCTTGAACTTTTGAGATTTTTTTTATTTTTAAAATCTGATGCTGGTGATTAAATCCTGAGGTGCTTTACCCCTGATCTATATCCCCAGCTCTTTTTTTTTTTTTTTGGAAACAGGGTCTCACTAAATTGCTGAGACTGCCCTTAAACTTTCAGTCCTCCAATCTCAGCCTCCCAAGTTGCTGGGATTATAGCAGCAGCAGGCCACCGTGCCTGGCTTTATCACATACATGGGGAGAATGAGGATTATGAACGAGTTACCTTCGCATCTGCAATATCAGGTCTACTGCATGCCTCTGCCCTACTAATAAGCTTGATATTTCTGTGGGCAGTGGACTGCCCCAAACTCAGATAGCAAAGTTTTAAGAAGAGCATTCTCAGCCTTTCACCTTTGGGATCCATTGAGCTGTTCACAGGTGTGCAGCTGAGTGGCTAAGAACCACGGGGCTTCCCTGCTGCCCACATGCTGGTGCTGCTTGGGAAGGAAGGAGCAGGAAGCTTTCCTGTTAGAAGGAAAAACCAGCTTCACTGTATCCAGTTTCCTCTTTCTGACCGGAGACAAAGGAGCTCGTAACTGTGGGAGGAGTGCTCAGGATGTGCCTCCTAAGACACAGGTGCATGAGCATAGCAGGCTAGCTGGCCAGGTCATGGAGGTCACTCTTCTCACTCTCTTGTCCCTCCCTGTCAAGGTGGCCTGTGCACAATGCAGGCTGCCCCTTCCTGAGCTCTGAGCAAGTATTGCTTATCGGGTAGTGGTGCCCTGGCACTGAGCTTAGGGACATACCATATAATGTGGCCTTATAGGCAGCCACTACCAGTCTGTAGGAACTGGCTTACAAAGAACCACGTTTCTTATTCCTTGGCTGGGGTTGATTCCAAGTCAGCATTATAACAGATTTCCAAGGTGGCTGGTTGTCATGTCAAGTGCAATGCTAGGAAAAGGTGATTAAGGTCCGATGGGAAATGCTGTGTTTTTTTTTTTGTTTTGTTTTGTTTTTTAAGGACAGCTTAAGTATGACAGTGTTTTATGCCCCCAACTTGCAGTTTAAAGGGGTCCTTTCTATAAAGAAAATGCATTCTGAATTTGGCCTCTAGTCACATAGGAAGTGGATGTCCTAGAGTTGTTCGCTAGTGTGACCGCTAAGTGAGCCTCTCAGGCTGCAGCTGAACCTCAGTGGTTGAGCACGTGCCTTAGCTTGCCTGAGGCCCTGGGTTCCATCCCCAGCACCACCAAAAACAAAAAAAGTTTGTTCCTGAAATAGTTTTCCTATCAGTAGGAAAAGCAAAATAAATATATTTGTTGATGGTGACACACAAGATTTACTCATAGATCTTCAGCTGGATGAGTGGACCTCTGGAATATGTGTCTATTTTTCTGCCCTGCTACTGGCACAGAGTCATTCATACCACCATGCTTTTCCTAAAGCCCGATCTGTGCCCATCCAAGATGTTCCTGTGGTTCGGTTCCTTGGCACCCTTCCAGGCAATTCTGTGTGTCCAGAGGCTTTTGCAAAAACGATGAGAATTCAGCCTCCTTTCTGTTAACTGGCTGCTATGAGCTAGAGCAGAGAGTGGAGACACCTGCCTTCTGGGCAGCCGTGATTCTCTGAGAGCAGTGGGCATTGCCAGCTCACTTATCCCGACTGGTACCCTTTAGCTGCCCAGTTCAGAGACTTGCCACACAGAGCCAAGCCTTTTGCTTTGTTTGGCCCCCAGCACCTTTGACGCTACTATAGTCAACCTGAAAATTGGACAAGCCTTGGAATTCTTCAATCTGTAAACTATTTTTATATTAATTTGTTGTAAATAATATATAAAATGTTGGCTGACCTCACAGTTTTTCCTGCATGGTGAGTGTTGCTAGGTGCTCCTTATGTTTAATCATCAGTCTTATGTTGCATAGCAAGGTTACAGCCCCTTTTCTTAATCCCTGCAACCAGGCTGGGTCGGGGAACCCAAGAAGACCCTCCCTTAGGCTCAGGCACATGCAGGTCACTGCTCACCTGCCTTCCTTGCCCTGGCCCTGCCTGGACACAGAAGCGGCTGGCTGAGTACTTGGTAAATGGTTTGCCAAAGGCTCCACGGCTGAGCTGCTGAGTGGCAGTGTGTTCAAATGGTCTCCAGGTTATTAGACTGTTTAAAAGCAGCTGAGCATCTTGTAAGATAAAGCAACTCCAGAGCAGCTTTGCATTCAGAGCAAGATTTGTGTTAATCGTACCTATTTCATCTGGTACAGACACAAGTTTCTAAATTAGATGTGAGCTGTGTTTGTGAATAGCGGTGCTGGAGCTCAGTGGGAACATAAATGCTTGGTGCTGTGACAGAGAGCATGGCTCCTCCCGGCACCCTCTGTGGCCCGCTGAGTCTAGAGGTATGCATCTGAGGCACAGTGTCAGATGAGGCCAGCTCAGGCCGCTGCCAGCCCTCAGCACCCTGGTAGGAGAGTTGCCAGACCCAGAGCCTGGCAAGTGTTTCTAAGGGCACCAGGCAGGGCAAGTACCTCCCATACCTCCCCAAATGAAGATAACATAATACAATAAAATGATTGCTAAATATGACAAAAGGGGGGCAAACACAGCTGACAGAAGGGAAAGAAACATTGAAGATAAAGATAAATTTAATAAGAATGCCTCTTTTGAGAAAGTCCAAGGGGCTTCTAACATTCTGTTTTTTGTGATTCATTAGAACCCATGCTAGTGTGCATGTTTTGTGGTTGTGTGGAATGGTGTGGCGGGTGTTTGTGGAGGGGGACGGGGTGTATATGGAACGGTGTGTGCGGGTGTGTGCTTGTTGGCATGCCCCAAACGGTGCGTTGGTCACCAGCTCATTCTGAAGCTCCTCGCCTGGCTTGCTCCTCTTGGCCCATACTTCCTTTGAATTGGATGCAGAAGGGAGCCAGGAAGGGGAGTGGGCTCCCAGGATGGCTGCTCATGTGATGATGATGATCCTCTGTGTTCTGACACTGCTGCGGGGGATGCTTCTGGAAGCTGAGCTGTGCTGGAGCTCAGTGGGAACTAGGTGTGGGGGAGGGGCACCTTAGATTGTGCGTCTAAAGACAGGTTCTGCTTGATGGAGATTTTTTTGGTTTTCTGACAGCTAAAAATATTAAATAAAAGCAAATAAGCATATGTTTATGTATGTATTACCTGTGTTTTTTGAGTTGATGGATTTTCAAATATTTTGAGTGTTTTAAATATCCCTTTAACATTTAAACACTAAGATAGCAAAATGTCAATGGAAGGAATTTGTCTAATGACAGCAGTAACACTTTTGTAAAAGGCTAACTTTTCAGCGACTGTCCTGACTTGTACCCCTGTTCATCCCAGTGAGCTTGATGTGTAGGGGCACAGTCTGGAGCCCTTCCCCAAGGCATGTCCATGACATGTTCCTGTGTGTGACACTGTTACTTGGCTTGTTGGGTATTGAAATGTATTTACATTTTCTGTTGCTGATAAACTGTACATCCACGTATCTAACTCCTGACATTTTTTATCACATTTTAAGAGATTGTTGTATTGCCTGATATATTTACACTTGAAGTGGAACTGGAGACCATCCAGTTATTCATGTAACTCTGTCGCGGTTTTGGAACCTTCAGAATCTTTCACCTGCCTTAGGTGTTACTTTATAGAGAAAATGAACCCCGGGGGATTGATGTTATCTGGATAGAAATAATGTGCTGAAGACCAAATTAGAATTCACGATACCATCCTGGTTTCTGCCCCTGCTGCTGGCCTGTGGGCCGTGCCGTGGAGTATGGTGGCTAGCAGTGGGGCCTTGGACTCACGTTGAGCCCCTCACTGGGCACAGGACCACACAGGTCCCTGCTCTGGTTCTGGTGTTTACTGAACTAAAGTGAGCCACTTGTTCCTTCTGAAATGCATACCTACACTTTACCATCAGGTCGTCACCTCAGTGCAGTTGACGAGGAAGTTTAACATGCTGCTGGCACGTGGAGCACCTTCATTGTATCTGCACTCTTACAGTTTTCCCTTAATTTATTTGGAAATGATGTGGGGAAAATGTGCATTGTAAGAATTTGCACTGTGGATAAGAGGTCATTGTTTTGTACTATATGAATTCAGAACTTCTTGCCCTTTGTCCAAATGAAATGTTAGAGATTCTGGCAGTGTCTTGAGTCTTGCTGGATACAGTCATTGTGCTGACATCATCCAGATTCAGAACTTGGAAATTTTTTTCTACTTGTGTCTTCCTGGCCACTCTTTAGAGTCCGCTGTTTATTCAAGAAGGAAGTCCTTGAGTAAAGTGGTTACCAAATGCAAATTATTTTTCAAATCCAATTTGTGAAAGTATTTGTGAAGAAGAGATTAGCTGTCTAAGTTGGGCTTTCCATGTTAACATAACCATATAATCATGTACTTCTGTGAATTTTACCTATTCTGTGAGTATTACTGAAACTTTTAGTAGATTTAAACTGTTGGTACATTCTAACATCCTTGATTTGTTCATTGGGTCTATGGGAAAGTCAAGTCATGATCTGATTGAGAAGAAATTTACATATGACCTCACTACAAATCTGAATGAGCCATTAATCACAGAGTAGAGGGCACAAAGTACTTGAGCATGAGGGCTCTGTGCTTGGTAGTTTGCTAAGGTGAGGACGCCTCAGTTACCTGCAAGGACATATCTCCAGGCTCGTGGGTAGAGCAGGTTGTTTTTGTGCAGGCTGACGGTCGGTAAGTCATGTGCCTCAATGAGCTTTTCTCTCTCTCTCTCTCTTTTTTCTGTAGTCTCACCAGTGATCATAAAGGAATGGGCAGCTTACAAAGGGAAGTCTCCTCAAACCCCGGAACTAGTGGAAGCCCTGGCCTTCCGGGAGTGGACCTGCCCCAATTTGAAGAGGCTCTGGCTGGGCAAGGCCGTAGAGGACAAGAACCGCAGGATGAGGGCCTTCCTGGCCTGCATGAGGTCCGACACCCCAGCCATGCTTAACCCCGCCAACGTGCCCACTCACCTCATGGTGCTCTGCTGCGTCCTACGGTGCGTGCCCAGCCATGGGTGGAGGGGTGGACCCAGGGACTAAGGCTTGGGGAGGGGGGCAGGGTAATCACAGTGTCCAGCCTTCTAGGAAGGATGGAAAGTTCACTCTGTAGGAATTGTGTATTGTCTGTTGAGACTTGTCCTGGTCCTATATTTGTATATGTTCTGGGAATGTAGGCCCACAGAAATGCAACGTATGGTTTAACTTATACTGTAGACTGTGTTTATAAAGTAGGTATATTTGGTAAACACACATGGCCTGTAGATACATAATGATTTTAGACAGTTTGTTCTTTAAATATTGAAGATTTTGAAGTCTGGAAGGGGGATTTATTTGGAATTCTTCTGTTGGGAAAATTTCTCTTCTTCCCCCTTCATTTATTTAATCATTTATCTAACTGGTAGTGGACACAAGTGTACTCTGTAGGTCATAATCACTTTTTTGCCCTGGCTCTGGCCTTGGGAGCCCTGTCGGGTTGGCCCTGAGGCACACATCATCTTTTGGTGTGGGACTTTTCCTTGCTTCCCTGCCCAACAAGATACTTCTGTGGGCCTCATATTTCCCTGTTCCAGCACCAGCTGTCTGCGGTCCTGGAGCAGCATGTGGACCAGGCTGCTGTGCTCCTGGGGCACCTCCACTGGGCCCTTGCAGCACACGGGGATGGGTGAATGGGATATTTTGAAGTTTATCTGAATTGGGGTACATACTGGATGTTTAGTACGTTTTAGTTGGATTTGTTTTATTTTGAAACCATTTAGACATAGAGAAAAGTTGCAAATACAATACAAAAAGCTTTGTTTTAAATTCAGTCCACATCCTTTATTGTAGTTTTCTAGCAAGATTATTCTGTAGGACTACCAAGTAGCCACCAGACTCAAATCCATATGGATCCTTTAGTCCATCTCATCTCAGGCTCATTTCTTAATTGTCCTAACAGTGTCCTCTGTGACAAGGGACCCACTACAGGTCCTGTGTGCTTTCGGGGGTAGTTTCCCACCTGAGGGTGCAAGGTTCCACCTGGGTCACTTGACAGTCCTCCCCAGCAGAGGACTTGGTGGGGCATGTGCAGCTTCTCCCTGCAGAGTTGCTCTCGCCTTCCAGGTGATGCATGTCCCGTGGGGGAGGTGCTCTGGTCTCAGGAAATGTGCCCTCCTTTTTGGCTGTCCATGTGTTTGTTTCCGTATGGACTAGCCTCCCAGGGCCTTCAGGCCATGGTACCAATGTTTATTTTGGCACTTGTCACCATGACACTGGACCTCCATGGTCTCCAACTGTCCCCTTGTTCTCTGAGCATCTCTTTTTCTCTCTGCAGGTGTTCTCCTTCCTCCTACCTCCTTGCATTAGCTCCAGGATCCCCACTTCTTCAAGCTGTCCTGGGTCCCTCCAAGAAGGGGGGTGGGATTGAGAGACCAGACTCTTCAGCCAGTGGCTCCTGATGCCTCGCTCTCCTATTTCTTGCTGAAAACAGTGCGTTCACCTTGGTCCCTCTGACCTGGCACAGTGGTCCCCTCCATTGTGTGTACCTCGTGGCTCTGACAATGAGACTTGGGACTGGCCCTCCTGGCTCCCTGCTTGTTCATGTTCCCTTTGTGGGATGGGCCCCCTTCAGCGGCCATCTTCATGCAGGTCCTGATGGCCCTCTGCGCCCCTCCTACCAGGCTTTAGGAAGGCAGAGATAGAGCTTTCTTTCTATTCTTATTCCTGAAGTTTCTTAAATTTGAAACAAAATTCAAGGCCAATAACTTGTTGAAGGTGAGAATATCAGCTTAGAGCATAGTGTGCCAGTTGGTTAACTTTCTTTGACTAGGTTTTCTTGTTTTGTTTTTTTAAGAGTTTTAAGAGTTTTTTCCTATGCTGGAAAATTCAACTAAAGACATGTTTTTATCATCAGTACTTTACATTAGTGAAAGTTTAAGATGAAGACTTTGGGTGCTCTGAGATCAACCCAGCAAAAGTGAGGTGATATATAGTACCTGATATATAGTACTTACTGTCCACCTGACGCAAGAGTACACTGGACCCCAGAGGGGGGATATAGTATAGTATACAGGTGCCGCTGAACAGCATTGGTCAGGAGTGGAGCTTGATGTCCACGCTTCAGCTGCAAGTCCCAGTGTGTGCTCCTTGGTGTTTGCAGCATAGACTCCGACTGCCCTTGAATCCTGGCTCTTGGCTCCCTCAGCCTCTCATCTGGCTGGTGCCACATGGAGGCTCACTCTGTGCCCACTCTCACCTCTGCACTTCTACCCTACTAGCTGCAGTGTGAACCCTTTCCTTGGCAGGAACTACCTCATGCTCTTCTCGATGCTATTCCCAGGAGGAGACACAGGCAAGACCACGGGATGGACAGGAGAGGCAGGCCTCCAGTAAAAGCTTATTCACAAATACAGGAGCCAGCCTGTGGCTGTAGTTTTTCAACTCCTGTGTAAACTGTTGTTGTAGATTTGACAGGTATTTCTTCGCGATTTGATTCAGCCCGTACACTCTGGTGGAACACCACAGAAGGGTGTGGCATCTTCTCAAGGCTCCAAAAGGCAGTTTTTGTCTTTGCTACTGCTGTTAATCTTGGCTCCTTGGTAAAGTTGCTGGGGTACTCCAATGTTAAATGTTACATTGTGGCAGCAGTTGAGGTGCATAAAGGAAAAGTGTCAGTTCAGTCTCTAGAATTTCAGCAGCAGAGAGAGGAGGGAGTCAGAGCACAAGTTGTCATGGCATGACTGTGAAGGCAGAAGGTTTTTTGGTTTTGTTAATTGTGCCAAGGATCAAACTCATGCCTCATGCATGGTAGGCAAGTGTTCAGTCACTGAGCCATGTTCCAGCCCGGAAGGTCTTGGAGAAACGTGGACAAAATTGATCAGGCCCTCCTCAAAGGTGGAAAGACAGACTTCGGGCACTCCTGGAAGGGCTCGAGTCAACATGAGTTATCAGGGAGGGCAAGCAGAGTGGCCCTCAGGCCAGTGTGTGTGTTTGGACATGCTGCAGATCATACCAGCTGTGCTCCCTCAATGGAGTGCAGGCCATGCTGTCCCCAGGGGTGTGTCAGGGGCACTGCTCTGCTCTTGGAGCTCTGGCTTTCCCCAGCTTCCCTGTTTGAGAAGGGCAGTGAAAGGAGATCAGCCTTAGAAGACTCCAGAACAGTCGAGACGGTCCTTATCCTTCCACGGTAAGAAAGAAAAGACAAGAAGGGTAACTAGCTTTCCCAAGGTCCATTGCTGATAAGCTCTTCACGTAACGTATTTACACTCTGCTTAGTTGCATGGAAAAGAACATCCCGAGAATTTTTCCAGAAATTGCACAGGTAGACTTGGCAGTGTAAAAGGGATCTAAAGACATTCTATAGAGGAGTAGTGTAGGTAGGAGCAGCCTAAATAAGTGAAACAGGAGTGAGTCGCTGTGACTGCTGCCTGTGGGTCTTGATAATTGACCCATGCGTTTATGTCCATGTATTCTCCTAACATCTGCCCCTGAGAAGAGCTGATGGTACCTTTGGTTCAGAGAGCCAAATGGAGGAAAAGGAATTCTGCCCAGTGCAGGTGTATTCCTGCAGCTGTGTTGAGTTCTGAGCGGCTTCCCTGTCAGAAAAACAGGGAAGATCTCCAGAAAACCAGCCTGTTCAAGAGCTGGTTCAGTGCTCTGGGGAAATAGTGCCTGAGGGTCAAAGTTTCAGTTTGGCTTTGGGAGGATTGGTGGCTTCAGGACACTGTGACTGTACCCAGGGCCACTAAAATGGACGCTTTGTACCTGGGAAAAGGTGTACATTTAAGCTGTGTATTTTAACACAGTTTAAACAAAATAAAAACAAACACAAAACAAAAATTAAAAAGTTAAAAGAACATAAACCATGATCCTGATGACAAAGTACATTGTATAATTGAGCATAACCTTCTCCACAGCGTTGTTTTGTTTTTTTTTTCCCCCCCAAACAACTCTGAGGACTGACATACACATGCTCACTACCCCCCCCCCCCCGCCTCCCCCCTCAGTGTGTATGGTGCTGGGGATTCAACCCAGGGCCTTGTGCATGTGAGGCAAGCACTCTACCAACTGAGCTATGTCCCCAGTCCTAGTCATTGTTTTTGTTGGTTAGGGATGGAACACAGGGCCTCATCATGGTAGGAAATGCTTTACCACTGAGCAAACTCTTTCTTGCATCAAGCCCTGATTAAAACTCAACTCAGAAAGACCATTGTATTTAAGGCTTGTGGTGCTCAAATGAAAGGATGTATATTTCCTCATTGCAAATGTTGACAGTTTACTTAAATAAAAGTTTTAGGCCACTCTTTTATTTAAATATGATAGACACATTTACTATTTGTTCATCTTGAACTTGCATTTCCTGGAGCTGGGTGTGATAGTGCACACCTGTAATCCTAGCTACTTGGGAGACTGAAGCAGGAGGCTCAAGACCAGCCTCAGTAACTTAGCAAGGCCCTCAGCAACTTAGTGAGACCCTATCTCAAAAAGGGGTTGGGAAGAGCTGGGAATGTGGCTCAGTGGTCAAGTGCTCCTGGGTTCAATGCCAGTACCAAAAAAAGAAAGAAGGAAGGAAGGGAAAAGAAATTATATTTCCCTACTTTTGCCATATAATTTCATAAGCTCCCTGTGCCTCTGTTTACCCATCTCTAGAATGAGATGGTAATCATTCTTGCTAGGACAGTGGATGAGTTAATATGTGTAAAATATTTAAATAAATAGGAACGTGCTCTTAATGGGTTTATAGGTGTGGAACCTACCTCTCTTTGCTTAGTCTGTATTACCATGGATTAATTATTATAAAAAGGAGTTTAGGTTCAGCACCAACCCTGACTTGGGTTTTTGTAAACTTGGTTTTAAGCCCTGAAAAAATTGACTCAGCAGGTGGGGATGGAAGGAGCCTTGTTAGGCATGTCACTTTTCTCCAGACTCCTTGGAGTTGTTCTCAAGAGATCATATAGCATTCTGTCATCAGAAGTTATTTTTAGTGATCAGCTGGCAACTTGATCAGATCACCTGCAGGTTGGTTGAATGAAGAGAATTGGGATCGTTGGACTTGCAGGTTTGTGACTCAGTTGTATGGTTAGCATTTCATTTTCTCTGGGCATTACCTGGGATTGTGTCCTGTGTAGTGAAACAACATTATTTGTCTCTTGGGCAGTGTTGCTACAGAAACAGGAAGCCCATTGCTCTTGGCAGATCTGTTCTAGCTGATACTGAAGATTTGGGTGTTGGTTTCCCTTCAGCTACCCACACCAGGGTGCTCCTCATTTGAAGGGGGTGGGCTTTGGTGAGCATCCTGTGCATTTCCCCGGCGACCCCCGTGGACCCGCCTGTGCCTTATCCCTTGTTGGGCGGCTGCTGAGAAGCCCTTCTTCACTCACTCATGAGATTAATCTTTCTTATTGTGACCTAGGTTCTGCCTCCAGGGCATCCTGGCCTGAAGTAAAATGAACCAATCATGTGAATTGGTGTCTATAGTGTACTTTCCGCATTTTAAATGTTTCACAAGAGTGAAGTTGTATCAAAAATCACTGGTGGCAGCCGTAGTGGGATATGCCCACACTTGTAATCCCAGGTGCTCTGGGAGCTGAGGCAGGAGGATCAAGAGGCCTAGTCTGGGTGATTCAGCAAGACCCTGTCTCTTAAAAACCTGAGAGGAGCTGGGGAGGTAGCTCAGTGTTTGAGGGCCCCTGAGTTCAATCCCCAGTACTTGGGGTGGGGGTGTCACTGACGAGGTAGTCTTCAGTATATACAATTTAGGTGCCTTTTTTTTTTTTAAGGTGCCATTTTTAATTAAAGTAAACCATTCCAGTCAGCCTGGACGATGACTACATTTTCATTTCTAATTGGCATCATCTTGTGAAAACAGGCTGGATAAAAGCCTTCGGAGCTTTCTCAGTGATCACATCATCCCAAATGTGCTTAGAACCTCTCACTAGGTGTGACCACACAGTCATGCCCGGTGTTTCTGTCTCTCCCCAGGTATATGGTGCAGTGGCCGGGAGCTCGAATCCTACGGCGTCAGGAGCTCGACGCCTTCCTGGCCCAAGCGCTGTCCCCCAAACTCTACGAGCCGGACCAGCTACAGGAGCTCAAGGTAGTGTGCCAGCCTGTCTCGGGAAGTCTTGCTTTGAGTTTTTGGTGTAACCCAGCTAACCTTTACCAGGCAGACTTGCTCTGTGCACTAAACTAATGATACTAATTCGATGTGAATCAAGAGCCTTCAGGGCAAAAGGGACATTCCTACCTAGTTATATAGATTTGCCATCCCCAGTTGGAAATGATCAGTTCCACCTTGAGAGAAAGATTTTCCCTCATTTACCAGTGGGTGTTTATTCTTGTTTTTCACATCAGGAAATAAACTTCTCTTTTTTATTTTAAGAGGGGATTCCAAATCGTGGGAGGGCTTGATCTTAAGGATTTTCTAACATCTAGCCAGGATTCTTTTTCTTATTTCATTCCATTGTTCCTAGTCACAACTTTAGTTTTCTCTAAAAAAATGTTCTTTGCCCTTCTAGTATTGTAAAATCCCTTTTAAAACAGCCACTTGAGGAACCACGAGACACCATCATCCCAATGCCCTTTTTAGTCAGCGTTTAACATCATAATCCTTTTAATTTTGCCTTCTAGCAGTTCCTTTTGTTCTTTGTTTTGACAAGGTTTGTTTTCTCTAAGTTGTCACCCAGTTTTTGAGTGTGCACATCTTTTTCAGTACACTTTTATTAGTTGCTGTGTTCACAATTGTTAATTGCTTTCTAATTTCTATTAAATGTTAGAATGTTCAAGACTTCAAAGTTAGCCAAACTCATAGGTCTGCCTTTTCTTTTTAATGCACAGGGTTTTGTTTTTTCTTTGCCATCTGTTATTTGTTTTTTATTATTTGTTTATTTATTCATTTATTTATTTTTACAAAGTTTGATTTATAATCAGTTAGTTTCCTTTGACAAAATTGCCTTCACTTTTAGATCTTTTTGCTGTTCTTTATGAACGCATCTTGCCCTGCAGAGGAATTTTAGACTTGCTTTATAGAAGTTCAGTATTCAACAGGTGGTGCTCAATAAATGTCTGGTTTTCCCTAAATTACTGTGTTAAATTGCAAAATTTGGTGCAGAGTGGAGCTCACCTGAGGCTTCTGATGACTTTGAAACAAGCTAAGTACAAAGCCAAAACGTAGAATCCCCTCAAATTGTGTTCTTTACTTTGTGGATCAACTTTTCTGTTTGTTAGGCAGAAATTGTTATTGTCTTTAACGCTTTTGTTTCTGGTGTCAGGCAGTGTGGCGGGCCCAGTCAGGTCCTCCCCGGTGCCGTCACCGTGCTCGCTGCAGGCTGTGCTTCAGGGGGTGGAAACACTTTCCTAGAGTGTGGTGCCACCCCCTACCTCTCCTCCTGTTTCTCTTGTATAGATTATTCCTTCAGTACTGACATCCCAGTTCTGAAAGTCACACCGCCAGGGACCAGGTATGCCCACCAAGCTTTATTCACCATCAAGTTACTTTAACCAAGTCCATCTTATTTCCCATATCCTTTTCATTTTCCGATCCACACACAGGATATAACTTTTGAAACCCAGTCACTCAAAGCTTTCATTTTGGTTCTTTTGAGGTCTTAGTGCCTTCATGGTTTGCTCCCGGTTCTTCATCTGAGGCCAGGCATTTCTAGAGCTGTGTGGGACACATTCCATGTGCCGCTGCCTTCTGTCTCACTCATTGCTGCCCGGGGTCTTCTTGTGTGCAGGGCGACAGTCCCGGTTAAGAGCACAGCCTACACTGGAACAGCGTCATTGTCAGGATCGGTGCAGACTCTGGAAGAGCTGTGAGGCAAAAGCGTTTGAGGGGAAGGCAGTCATTTGTTTTGTAAAGATTAAAGCTCCTCTCAGCCATCAGACTGAGAATCAGAACCAGAACAATCCTTATTTCAGTGCTAACCAAAATTCATAGGCAGAGCCAATGGTTCCAAAATTCAGTGGTGGGAGATTAAAATTAAAATTGCCTTTTCATGTAAACATGCAATGACAGTCCTTTCCTGTGAGATGCCATTTCACTGTTTAAGACACAGTCGCCTCTTGACTGTCGCTGCTCCTGTGTCGGGGCCGTGACCAGTTTGTGGATTGCCCAGGCCCCTCTTTCTTTTCCCCTTAGTGTCCACCACATGCTTTGCCATCAGCAGAAGAAAAGAGGAAGAATGGACCCAGTTCTGACAGCTTGGGCTCTTGTTAGCTTTTCTGTGGGGAGGTTCAGTGGGAAAAGACATTGCAACCATTACCTTAAATGAATTTTTTAAGAATTTCATTTCATCCATGCTTTCTCCGTCTGCCATGTTCATGAATAATTGAGAGTTCTGTGTGGTTCCTTGAACACCTGTGACAGTGACTGATGACCCTCATTTTTTTCTTTTTATATTTTTAAGCCCTTCTCCTAGGTTAACAGCATGAGTGTAATTAAGGTAAAATGAGCCCTGAGCCTGGGTTTCTAGGAGGGTGGGTAAAGGACGAGGAGAAGGAACTTTGTCCAGTTGTAATGTCTGTCCAGTTTCTTCTCCCTTGTTCTTGACATCCCTATAATTGCCTTAAATTCTTTTTAACAGTTTCACATGCCAAGTGCAGAATATAAAAGATGGAAAATGAAGAGCTTTAAAGGCAGTATTAGGGGCGTGCAGCATGTCTGTGATACCTGTAAGAATTATTTTGCATATAGGTAAATATGACAAATTACAGTAAGAGTCCGTGCCCTGTAGTTAGAGGACACACAGAGTCACTGTGCTGGATTTGGGTTCTGAGCTAACTAGATAGATCAAGTTTCATGTGTGCATTTCCCATAAAGTCAGAATTTTTTGCTCTGTTTCTCTAGCTGAGGAACTTTGGATAATGCTGAATATTTTATCTCAGTTTATATAAGAGAATAAGTTTCGAATATGAATATTACTGGCAGATATTTCTACAGTTGAGGGTTCAGATTGGGGTTCTGCAGTCTCTGTGACCTTGAAGTCTGTGACTGTCTATTACAGTGGAATACTGTTAGAAGTCCATGTGTCCTATAGGTGTTGAGAGATGGAAATGAGGTAGAACACATAAAAATACACGTTTGAAAAAAAGGGTGGTGTCTGATACATCTTTTTTTTTTAAGTTCCCTACAAGTATCACATTATTATTTGCATAGTAAACATTTAGGGAAAGAAAAATATTATGCAAATGTAAGTTTTAAATAATTTTCAAAGGGCTGACTGCAGTGGCACACACCTGTAATCCTAGTGACTTGGGTGGCTGAGGCAGGAGGATCTTGCCAGTTGGAGGCCAGCCTGGAAAACTTAGCAAGACCCTGTCTCAAAATAAAAAGTAAAAAGTGCTGGGATGTAGCTCAGTGGCAGAACATCACTGGGTTCAAGCCCAGTTCCCCCTGCCCCCACTCCAAAAACATTTTTAATGTAGCTTTTGAGAACTTTTAAATTAATTCTAATTGTTATTCCTGAAATTGAAAATTAAATTATAAACATCATTTTTTAAATTCATGAAAAATAGCTATCAACCAGTGTTGAGGCTGGTTGATACATGCATGTTTATACACAGTACTGCCTCATGCCACCCCTCCATGCTGTGTGCACCTGCTGAGGGTGTTTTAACTCACAGTGCAGATGGCAGTTTACCAGGGTGTTAGCAGGGGTTTGTGACTGGAGGTGGCCAGCCACGATCCATGGCCGAGCATGGCATTCTATGCAGGACGCTTGGACAGAGGCAGACCTCTTCAGAGCTTCGTCAGCCCAGTCACCTCTCACATTCGCCCTTGACCCAGATCCTCTGCTCTCTGATGTGGGCCAAGTGGGGGATGAGGCCCTGGGCCAAAAGTGGTGGGCCCTCCCCTGGCTGGAAGTGTTTTGTGGTCACTGTCCCAAAATGCAAGGGGACAGGGGACCAGTGTCCTGGGGTGGCCCTGTTTACTCATCAGGCTACACCTCTGCTTTAAACCCCTCTCCAGCAGAGCCGCTTCCCTCTTTCTGTCATGACGATTTTTCTTTTGTGCAGCTCAGCGATGGGGTGGCTGGTATCTAAATAAATAAAATAGATTTTCTCCATTTTGTTCCGATTAGACCCTCTCTTTCTCCACAATACACATAAATAATGAATATACGTCTAATTCCATCATCCAGCCCCAGCTGCTTCCCAGTAATGCATGGGGCACGTAGGAGCTGGCATGATGCACAGTTGGGTCAGGAAATGTAGATGAACCACTTTATTGTGAGCAGACTTATTTTGGAAGTTCATTTGCATTGACTTAAAATTTTTAAAAAGGTTGGAAAACAGTGTTAGCTAATAATGGGAAAAGTTGACATAAACAGCACGAAATAGCAGCTAATCATAAATTTCATTAGCATCTGGCACCAGAATGATCTGTTTTTTCTTCTTTCATGCAAAACCATTTTACTGCCACCTTTGGCATTATTTAGACTGATGCCCCATAAAGACTGTGTTCTTGAGAAGCCATCCAGGTAGAAGATAGAAACAAGAGCAGAGTTTAAAAACTGTCCTGGATAATCCACAAACAAGGTCTTTCTGTCAGATGATCAAGAGTTGACTGTATATTCCCATTGAGTCTCTTGCCCAACCTGTCCTGGGAGAGGAAAGGGCTATGGGCAGAGCAGGCATCATCACTCACACAGGACGTACAAGCTGTGCAAATTCTGTAGTGCTCATGGTTCAATACAGGATTTCTCTTGTTTTGTTCTTTCATTTATAAGCTATTCATGTCTCCTGAAACGTTTTGACAATTTCTTTAATAAGTAGCTATCTGAAACATAAACATATAAAAATAAAAACAAAATACAAATTTATTTCTGAATGAAATTATCCCAGGTAATTTACCTGACCTGTGTTCAGATCTGAGGTGTTATTTCGTGAAGGGATCGTGAGAGTCCCAGCTGCTGCGGGGACCGTGCATAGTTGGTCCCCTTGTAACGTCCTGCCTTAAATACAGTACTTATACACCCTAGGTGATGATTTCAGATGCCAAGCTGGAATACTTCAGTATGTTCATAAAACATGTTCTTAAATTTAAATATGCTAAATAATAAGAAGTAATTCTATTTAAATAAGACCAGTGCTAGGTCAAATTAGGACTGCTTAGTGGTACCCTTTTATTGAGGAGTGATCTCTATTAACTTTGGAGAGCAGTGGGACAGTGGGAGAATACTGAAGTGCTCTTATTCCATAGAAATCACTCTTTTCAATTTAAAGATTGAGAACCTAGACCCCCGAGGAATTCAGCTGTCAGCTCTCTTCATGAGTGGAGTAGACATGGCATTGTTTGCCAACGATGCATGTGGACAGCCCATCCCCTGGGAACACTGTTGTCCTTGGATGTATTTCGATGGGAAGCTCTTCCAGTCCAAACTCCTCAAAGCCAGCCGGGAAAAGACCCCACTCATCGACCTCTGTGATGGTCAGGTATGTTGGGCGGGACAGCCTCCCCTGACCTTAGTGAAATACGGTGCACAGGCTAACTATGTCATCTTTTATACCATACTCACCATGAAACCTGTGAGAGGGCCTCGCCCAATATTACTGAATTCCTAGTAGGCCTTTGATCCTCATTACTCCTGGTAGTTAGCTTCCAGAATTCTCCTCAGACCCTGAATTCGCGAGTATGAACCATTTCTCCTCGGAAATTTAGGATTAGGTGCCTGCACATTTGCCTCAGTCAGCTCAGAACCTTGTTCCTAGAGGGTTTCTGCTTACAGACACCTCATTTAATACATACTGTCCATTCGTGGCCTTCGAGCTCATGACAGCAGCACTGTAACTCCAGCTGCAGGAAGCTGCCCTGACACCGGCACGTCTAGTCCCGTGTGTGCTGAGAAACACTGGGCAGGGCCTCGGCACTGGGGTCCATCCTAAACACCAAAACCACCAACCGCAAGGACAGCTTGCAAACAAGAAGTCACTAAACAGGCCACAAAGAGGATGCTCATTTTCAACATGAGCTGAGTCTGGCAGGTCGGTGTTGTCTTGTTTCATCTCATCTGGGCTCATATGCCACCCCATGCTCCACACAGGACTGCGAATGGCCAAGGATTGATTTGGGTGGTTACAGATAAACGTCAGCAAGTAGAGGGGTGTGCAGACAGGACTCCCAGCAGTGAGTCTGCATGTTTTAATCTGTCAGTGCTCGTTCACATCTGGTCACGACTCTTGAGTGGCATTTTCACCTGCCGGCTCCTTGCCTTCCAGGCTGAGCAGGCCGCCAAGGTAGAGAAGATGCGGCAGAGCGTTCTGGAGGGGCTCAACTTCTCCCGGCAGAACCACCCACTCCCCTTCCCGCCACCGCCTGCTCTGCCCTTCTACCCCGCGTCTGTGTACCCTCGGCACTTCGGGCCCGTCCCCCCATCTCAGGGCAGGGGCAGAGGCTTTGCAGGTGAGTCACGGGTTGGCATGCTGTTGGGTGGGAATGGGACATGTGGTCCTCCTAGTGGGATGTAGCCTGCCATGCAAAGCCCGGGTAATTGTCAGTCTTGGGAAGGCCACAGTAGTATTTCTTTGAATCAGCAAAGAGCGAACTAGACCCCAGAGGTGGTGGTAAGAAGGGAGGATGGCAGCCACCAGCGCTGTTATAGAGGGTTGGTCTAAAATCCGTGAATGCAGCTGACAGCGCTGCTCATGTTCTGAAGATGTTTTTTTCCTCCTGTGTGCAGTGTGGGAAAGTAATCCACCTGGGTCCGAGAAAGCCGTCTTCCAACATCCGCCTCCTGGGGCCTAGCGTGATCCCCTGGCTAGCACCCTGTTGGATGACTTGCTGCAGGGAGGGTGGCCTCCAGGTGCAAAGGGTGCAAGGCAATGAGGTGGTGAGGGGGGCCAGGATACCCCTTCCCCCAGCTTAAGGAGATGGGGGTCGCTCTGCCAGGTCTCACACCGAGCGGGGGGCCCCTGACCCCTGTCCCTCATGCTTCTCCCTGTCTCTCTCTACCCTGGTTCCCACAGGAGTCTGTGGCTTTGGCGGCCCCTATGGGGAAACGGTAGCATCAGGCCCTTACCGTGCCTTCCGGGTGGCGGCAGCATCAGGACACTGCGGAGCCTTCTCAGGCAGTGACAGCAGCAGGACTAGCAAGTCCCAGGGCGGTAATTACACTCATCCCTCCCAGAGCTCCCGCCTACCAGCCCTTCCTCTGCTCCATCGTCCGGCACCTTCCCTGACTGTCCTCGTGAGCCACCTGCTCCATCAGAGCTCCCTTTCTCATGGGTCCCTGACCCGACTCCCTGCCCTCAGGTCTCTGGAGTGGCCCTGTGGTGGTCATCTTTCCTTTCAGGGTAAACCACTGAGGGTCCACCTAGAGCCGAGCACTTTTGTGCACCTGGGTGACCTGACCAGCACCCAAGCAACCCTCTCCTGGTCAAGGTGCTCACACTTGTGTAGAAAATGGTTACAGGCATAGAACTCCTGACAAAAAGGCTGTCACAGTTTATTTCATGAAAACATTTTGAAAGAAAGATCTGGTGTCTAGTAGATAAATAAGTTACTTTACTTTAAATTCCTGTTGCTTCTCTTTTCATTTGAGTTAGTCTTTCCAGGGAGAGAAAAGTCTTTTTAACATTTACTATCTTGTGATGCTGCTGTCATTTGAAGCTTGTGACTTCAGCTTTAGACTGCATGTCTAAATATGGCCATCAAGTCACATTGCAGGATTGTTCTGACAAATCTGGGATAACCTTTAGGGTAGGCAAGCCTTTCTCTGGGCGGGGGGCGGGGGGAGGCAATATTTTCCCAACTCAGTGACGTGGCAGGAGGTGTGGTGTGCTAGGAGACAGGAGATATGGCTGTGGGTCCGCTCGCCCCTCTTCTTCCTGTGTTCGTGTCCTAGCCTCCCACAGGCTTTTCTGTCCCATGGCCGTTGCCCTTGCACCTCACGGCCCTGCAGCCTCTGCTGCTGCTGATGCTGCTTTTTTTGTGGTGGTGGTGCTGGGAGTTGAACCCAGGGCCTTGTGCATGCGAGGCAAGCGCTCCACCAACTGAGCTATGCCCCTAGCCCCATCCTCTGCTTCTTGAGGTGCTTCAGCTCCTTGCAGTACCTGACCACTGAAGCTGGCCTGTGGTTGGGGAAAGAGTGAGGGTAGGACAGGTAGCATTCTGGATAGTGTGGGTAATGATGGCCAAGGAACCGGCTTCCTGGCTTTCCTGCCACGGTGTCTGAAAGCCAGACCCTGGGCTGTCCTGCACAGTAGCCACGTCTACCACTGAGCACTCCAGCTGTGACCAGTAAGTGCAGATGTACGCCAGATTTCAAAGAAAAATGGATGTAAAGTAGCCCATTTACTTTTTATCTTGATTACATGTTGGAATAATGTTATTTGGGTGAAATAAGATATAATAGTAAAACTTATTTCATCTCTCTGTACTTTTTCCATGTGGCTACCAGAAAACTTTAAGTTTTATCTTGGATTTCTGTTGGCCTTTGCTTACGCAGCCACTGCAGTGGCCATGGCCTACCAGCCCACCATATGGTGGAAGGTTTGTGATAATCCACCCCCAGCAGAAAACATGAATCTTGGGGCTCTGGTTTGTTTTATCTGAATTTTTTCTATCAGGTAATAGTTTGAGAATTATTTTAGGTCAGAAAAATTTTGAACATTCAAGATACCTATAATTAATAGAAGTTGTAAATACAGTGACTACTTAATATTCTGAACTTTGGGTTTCATTTATTAATAATTTTCTATAATGTTTGGCTAAAGAAGTAAACTTGGAAGTATTTGCCTAAACAGAAAAGCATAAGGGCTGGGGATACAGCTCAGTTGGTACAGTGTTTGCCTTACATGCCCAAGGCCATGCGTTCAATCCCTAGCACGCTGCCCCAACCCCCACCCCCACCCCACCCCCAAAAAGAGAAAAACATGTGAGTTTGCAGAGTCCCTTCTTGAATCTCTTTCTCTGAAGGGCCTGCACCCTTGCCGTTGGAACCAACAGCTTAAAATCACAGTGTGTACATAGTCTACATAATTTAAAAAAGGAGTCTTTGCAAACAAGATAAAATGGCTTCATCCTAAATAGAAACCAGAACTGAAAAGAATTTGCCTGTTTGTTTCTCTTTACCAATTTTAATGCTGTGATTATAAAGATTTTGTCTTCTTGTATATTTTTTTGTGCAGGAGTCCAACCTATACCTTCTCAGGGAGGGAAACTAGAAATTGCTGGCACTGTGGTTGGCCACTGGGCAGGAAGCAGGCGGGGCCGTGGAGGCCGAGGGCCCTTCCCACTACAAGTGGTCTCTGTGGGAGGACCAGCAAGAGGGTAAGCTCTGAACCAGGAAAATGTATTTTGTCTAGTGCAAAACAGTAGCCTCTGAATTGCTTTTTTTAAAATGATGAGCTTAGCAGGAAAGTTTTTGTATCATTATGTACACTTTAACATCATAAGATCCTATTATAGCATTATGTAAATTTTTTGGGGGGGGGTACCAGGGATTGAACTGAACTGGGGAGGGAGGGCAGCACCACTGAGCCATACCCTCAGCCCTTTTTTTTTAAGAGACAGGGTCTCATTGAGTGCCTTGCTTTTTGCTGATGCTGGCTTTGAACTTGTGATCCTCCTGCCTCAAGCTCCCAAGCCACTGGGATTACAGGTGTGCGCTATGACGCTCGGCTCATTTTGTAATTTTTTAACCATTATCAAATAATCACACGTTCAGCTAATCAGTTGCCTTTTTAAAAAATATTTTTATTAATTGTTCATGGATTTTATTTTATTTACTTATTTATATGCGGTGCTGAGAATCGAACCCAGTGCCTCACACATGCTAGATAAGCGCTCTACCAACTGAGCCACAACCCCAGCCCCAATCAGTTGCCTTTTTATGACTATTTTTAAAGTATTTTTAAATCAAAAGCCTTGAATATGATGAAAATAAGATTGATTTCTTAAATAAATTTAAGCATGACCATATTCAATAAACTCCATCCCTTACGGAGCATAAGATCAGACACCTTTACATCCACTTAAAGTTTTTGCACATGTTGTCTGTGATAAATTTAAGTGCATTTCTCTTGTCCTTTTCTATTCGCCTAGGCGTCCAAGAGGAGTTATTTCCACCCCAGTGATACGGACGTTTGGTAGAGGTGGAAGGTACTATGGCCGAGGTTATAAAAGCCAGGGAGCAATTCAGGTAATGCCCTGCAAGGTTTCCTGTCCTTTGCTGTGCGTGTCTCCTTTCTCAGCCAGGTTCTCAGTGCCTGTGTTCAGACCAAGGGGGTGAGTGGGCACTGTGGCCACCAGGCCCTCTGGTACACGGGAGTTTGCCAGACATGCAGGCCCTGGAGGCTGAGCCATTTCCTTCTCATTTGGGAGCCTCTGTCCCTCACTGTGCTCCCTTTGGCGTTCAGCAGCTTCTTGTCTGGTGGGACACAAAATCCCATGCTCCCTGGGATGTCACTGCACCCAGAGGGACCAAACCCAGGACATCTGCTTCTGTTGGTTTCTTTTTTTCTTGGTAGGAAATGGCATTTCAAGACCACAGCCTAGGCACTGACCGCAGGATTGGTCACAGGTCCTGGTGTTCTATTGGTGTTCTGTTTGTTTTAACATAAATACACACACAACATATACTGGCTTTTGTGGGGGCCCACTCCCCTGGTACTGGGGATTGAATCCAGGAGTGCTGATTCACACTGAGCTGAAATACCAAGTCTTTTTTTTTTTTTTTTTTTTTTTGAGACAGGGTCTCATGAAGGTTCAAGCCAGCCTTGAAGCTACCATCCTCTTACGTCTGCTGCCCAAATTCCTGGGATTGAGGCTTGGCCATTGGCCCACTGTGCCCATTGGTTTTTTTTTTTTTTTTTTTTTTTTTTTAAGGATAAGATCCTTGTGAATTCCTGCTGTTGTTTCTTGTCCAAGTCGAGGGCTGTGGACTTTTATTTTACCTCTTCTCTTTTATGTCCTTATGTCCTCTGGACTGAGTCTACGTTTTTAGGTTTCTCCTATGGACAGTCACAGAGACGGAAGGTACATACATGCCTGTACAAACATACCCCATAGATTCATACCTGTAATTCCTCCTCCCACCCCAGAAAATACTTCATGAATTCTTTGTTGAATCTTCCAGTTCTAATTAAGGGCTTAGAAATGTACTTACCCTCTACTACAACCTCTGTTCTTTTTTTTTCTATTCTGAGAATCTTGGTTCTTTAGAAAATAGGGTTAATTAAATTAGAATATGCTATAATGCATCATTGCTTTCTCCCATATTACACACATGGGCTCAGAATACCTGTTCTCACTACCGTGGCCAACATTATTCACTGCAAACAGCTAAAAAAAAATTTTGTAAGCAGGGTGTGGTGTCCAGCCTCCCCCACTATCTACTACATCCCCTCTCACAGTGATAACATTTATTATAATTGTCAAACCCTCCTGACAGGTCATAATTACCCAGAGTCCGTAGTTTACATTAGGGCTTACTCTTAGTGTTGTATTCTCTATAGGCTTGACATGTATCCACCATCATAGTGTCCCAGCTCCCTGGCAGGCTGAGGCAGGAGGATCCCTTGAGCCTAGGTGTTTGAGATTGCCTGGGCAAGAGAGTGAGCCCCTGTCTCAAAAAGAAAGAAAACGTTTAACACTTATTCACACACACACATACACATGCACGCACAGTTTTAAGATAGCTATGCTGTTCTTCTTTTTTTTTTTTTTAATTTCTTAGTTGTGCATGGACAAAGTGTCTTTATTTTGTTTATTTACTTTTATGTGGTGCTGAGGATCGAACTCAGTGCTTCACACATGGGAGGCAAGTGCTTTACCACTGAGCCACACCCCAGCCACCAACTGTGCTGTTCTTATCCACAGTATCTGGAAGCAGCCATCACCTACTATACTTTCCCTTTTTGCTTTATTTTTCTTGATTCTGTAAATACCTTCATATTCCACGTCCTCTCTAGGCCCATGTCTGTACCTCTGTTCTGGTCTTTCAAAGACTTTCCTCAGTGGATCCTGCAGGAAACGTCCACAGGAAGGACTCAGGAAACAGAATTCAACGTGAAACCGTTTTCCTGACCAGGAAACAATTTTTCTTCTCCATGATCTTCACATCATTTCATTTTGTTTGTGTGTATAAAGCTTTACTGTCAAAGACATCTAATGCTTTTCCCTTTGAAGCCACTCATGATGTTGTCCTAAGCACCCAGATTGTTTCTGGTCTTCCTTGAGAGTTAGTACCTCTCTGTCATTCCCTGGCACTGGTTGTCCTAGACCGTACACAGTGTGAGGGGTACTCTTTCCACAGGTAATTTCAGATCTTATTCTGTGTTAAAGAGTTATCTTGAATTAGGAATGCTCAGTTTTCTTTTTTGATGCGTGCACGTACATACACACTAGGAAATGAACCTAGGGCCTGGTGTGGGCTTTGCAAACATCTACCACCGAGCTACACTCCTGCCCAGTTTTGTTCTTTATCTTTCGCTTGACTGCTCCCATTGCTCTCATGCTGGTTCTTCTATACCTGCCTTCAGGATCTTGATTCCTTTGTGTGTGTATGTATGTATATGTGTATATATATGTATGTATGTGTGTGTGTGTGTGTGTGTATATGTATATATATATATATATTTTAAGAGAGAGAGAGAGGATTTTTTAATATTTATTTTTCAATTATTGGTGGACACAACATCTTTGTTTGTATGTGGTGCTGAGGATTGAACCCGGGCCGCACGCGTGCCAGGCGAGCGCGCTACCGCTTGAGCCACATCCCCAGCCCAATTCCTTTGTATCTTTTTCTTCCCTTCTTGATAAAACTCACCTGATTAAAATGCACAGTTCGGTAATTTGGTTCTTTAAGGATAGTTTTGGGAGCAGTTTTTAGGTTCACAGCAAAACTTATGAGGAAGGTACAGGGAGTTCCTGTCTGCCCCTCCCCCAGGCTCCCCACCACCTGCTTCACCCCTATCAGAGCGATGAACGTACAGATGCATCATGATCAACAGAGTTCATCAGGACTAGCTTACCTTAGGGCTCACTCTCAGTGTTACACATTCTACAGGTTTGACACATGTCCTTCCACCATTATGATATCCAAGGGTAGTTTCACTGTCCTGAAATCCTGTGTGCACCTTAGAGTCATCCCTCCCTCTCTCCTTGGAAACCCATGGCAACCACTGATCTTTTTACTCTCCCCATAGTTTTACCTTTTCCAGAATGTTAAAAGTATGGCAGAAAGACTGGGGATGTGCCTCAGTGTTAAGTATCCCTAGCATGTGCAAGGCCCTGGGTTCCTTCCCTGGTACCATCAAAAAAAAAAAAAAAAAAAAAAGGCTTATCATCGTTTCTAGATCTTCTCTTTCCTTGTTTTTGCTATCCTGTTCCATTGCTACTCCACTCCCAGCTCTTCTCCTTCCCTGGAGAGCTGTATCCCTGTGGGTCAGTTCATAGAAGAGGTACCAAGAGGTGGAGGAAGCCGCGCTGCTTGCTTGCTCCGACGGCACATTTAGTGATGGCAGAAGAAGCTGCCTCGTGGTGGCAAAGAAAGAGAAACCAGTTGTAGAGTGCGTGTTTCCACATGTGGGGAAATCAGCTGTTGTTAAGTGTTCCTCTCAGGCTGGGAGTGTAATTCAGTGGTAGAGACTTGGCCTGTCGTGCACAAGATCCTTGGTCCAATCCCCAGCATCATAAAAACAAAACAAATTATTTGTTTCAGAGTTCCAAGGAAATAACAATAACATTGATTTGTGAGAGTAGCATTGACTAGTGTGGGTATTTCTGAACACAAGTGTCAGGACCTAAAGTAAGAAGTGTTGTGGGAGAAAGGGGGGACACCTGTATTTTGACAAGGGTCACTTGACATGCTCCCTCTTCTAGGTAGAGCCAGTGGACTTAGTCTGCACTAGTGTAAAGCCCCCCTGGGTTTGAGGATAGGATGACAGGAAGGTGCTGGAGGGCATCACCCTATCCTGGTGGAGAGGGCATGATTAGGTGTGGGGGCGGTAGGGGGGTGCCCACCCAGTTGTTCATTTTAGAGGGCATGGGCACAGCCTCAATTTCAGAGGAGACTCATGAGGAATATTTGTTACCTTAAAAGATTGGGTGCTAGGCTTAGTGGTGGAGTGCTTGCCTAGTGCATGTGCAGCCCTGGGTTCAGTCCTCAGCACCACATAAATAAATAAAATAAAGGCACTGTGTTCATTTACAACTAAAACTATTTAAACAACAACAACAAAAGGTTGGGTGCTATATAAAGGGTTAGTTAGAGCTCCTGAAGTGGGAATCTCCCTCTTTTTCAGGATATTAACTGCAGAAATGTCAAGGAAAGGGGCCGAGAAGGGACGAACTGATATAGGAGAAGCTGTACCACCTGAAGGCCACTCAGGGCGAAGTCAGAGTCAGGAGTCTCTGTGTGCTCCGAGTCTGTAGTCAGAGTCGCTAGGCCAGAACCCGGCCCGCTGTCCCACCGCTTACCCAGGCTGCCTCACCATTTGTCTTTTCCTTTAAACAGGGCAGACCTCCTTATGCTGCTTCAGCTGAAGAAGTGGCCAAAGAGCTGAAGTCGAAATCCGGGGAATCCAAGTCCTCTGCCATGTCTTCAGACGGGTCCCTGGCTGAAAACGGAGTGATGGCCGAGGAGAAGCCAGTGCCCCAGATGAACGGGAGCGCGGGTGACACCAGGGCCCCCAGCCACTCCGAAAGTGCCTTGAACAATGACTCTAAAACGTGCAATACAAATCCTCATTTAAATGCACTAAGTACAGACAGCGCCTGCCGCAGGGAGGCTGCTCTGGAGGCAGCTGTCTTAAATAAAGAAGAGTAAACTTATTTTTTATAGAGGGTGAAGGATGCTGGAAGGGTAAGGATTTAGGAATATCTGGAGAGAAAGAGAGCCTGCAGTTATGTACATTTTGTCCTTTCCGTAAGAGAAAAATGAGGACTTTGGAAATTCAGATCCCTCTTTGATATCAGAGATTTAAACAACACATTTTTAGTTTTAACCAGTTGTAGTCAAAATGCTACAATAAAACAAAAAAGAGAGAAAGAAAATGAAGAGCATTTGACTCCCGCATTTAAAATGAAGTACACACAAAGTTTAAACTGGTTATGACAAAAGCCTATAGTTGTATTTCTTGAACTATAAAGAAAACAAATTTTGGCAGTCTTTATATATAGCTTAAAATATAATTTTTAGCATTTGGCACCATATGTATGCCATTATATTTGATTTTGCATTACTGTTTCACAATGAAGCTTTGTTTAAGGCTTTGATTTTTATGATTATGAAAGAAATAAGACACAACCACAGTTTTTCTTTCTTACTTAAATTTCATCACCGTTGATGTGGTTCTTTTGTGTTAAAAAAAAAAAAGTGCAACTATCGAAACTAAAAAAATTATAGAGTAATATTGCCGTTCTGCTGATTTTAAATATACAGTACATCATACATACTTTACAAGCAAGTTAAATGGAGATAAAGTTGAAATCATAGAGATGCAAATGACCTTTCAAAATCAACACAATGTGTTCTGAAACTTCGTGACTAATACCATGCATCTGTGATCAATGAACTATGTGGTTTTGAATCGGACGTAGACCATTAGTATACTACTTGAGCTAAACTTCTGCATGGTTCATAATTTTTAAAGTGTGTAGTTAATATTATGCATGTTATTGTCCTTTCTTCCATTCTTACCAGTATGTGCCCATTTGCAAAACAAAAATGCTAATAATCAGTAATAGTCCTATAAAAGATGTTAACTCTGTTTAGTCATTGACTGATCTTGCTCTAACCTTAAAATTTTGTGATTATTGACCTCTGTTGCATTTATTCTAAAATCCCCCAAAAATTATCTAGCCGTTTTCAAATATCAACATTACCCTGGTGTATTCACTGCTGTATGCATTATTGTTCTTTGTTGCTGTTTTATGCCTTCATATTAGCAAAATATGAAATTCTGTGAAGAAAAAAAACCCTTTGATCTTAAAAAAAAAAAAACCACCCCCCCCCCTTCTGTAGCAGGAAACAAATTGCTTGTTCTTGAAAACTTTCCCATCAAGAATTTAGTAGAAGCAGGTATACTTCTATCATTTTGATGTTTTTGTTAATGTTTCCAAACAATGTACTTTGAAATCAGAATCACTTCTTATCGTTTTCATATACTTCTGATGCTCTTCATCACATTAGTGATCAGAAATGAGGTGTAATTCCCCAACCCCTGCCCGCAAGAGCTAAGTAGGATCTTACTGTAAGTTGAAGGGAGTTCTGCCCTAACTCATGGATTGTGAAGAATGAACTGCTGTTGGGTCTGATTGACTGTCGATGGATTGTGGTGTGGCGTATCCGGAGGCTATTGAATGCAACTTACAATGCTTAATAAAAATCTTTATTCTTTTAGTATAAAGTATGGTGTGGCTTTTAAATTCACTTGTAAAAGCATACATTTTACAGAGGTTAATTCAAATTCAGATAGCTTTTGAAGAGTTCCATCAGAAAACCAAAACGTAGAAATATTGTGCCCTTTCAAAGTTGATTCCACAGTTCTAGCTTTAGGGAAATCTGAATATATGGTCAGTGTGAAAATTATGCTGACTGAGCAGCTTTGGGGTTCTGCAGTTGTTTCATGCAACCAGAAAAGACATTGTCTGATAAAGCAGGCTTAGAAATAGGAAACATTTTTAAGTCCCGTGGTGGAAATAAATTTGATCTTGATAAAACTACGTTTTTACAACTCGGGGTTACAATGTGTGGCCTGCTTTTCGTGCCACGTTTTGACCTGCAGCCCGTGGTGCGCGCTCTCTGCGGAAGGGCCGCGCACCTGGCGGGGGCGGGGAGGAGGCCCTTTTCCAGCCCGAGGGGCGGGGGCTCGGGGCGGGGTTTGCGCGGGGCGGGGCGGGGCGTTGTTGGCGTCCTCACTCGCCGCCCTGCAGGCCGGGTGCGCGCGCAGCCCCGGGCGGTGCCCAGTTGCTGGGGCCTTGCGGCCCGCGGCGGCCTGAGGGCTTCCGTGGAGCCTGGTGCCTTCGGTGCCGGAGGCGGCCCCTGATGGTCCGGATTCCCGGGGGACCCTGGGCGAGCGCTTCGGTCCCGAGTCGGCCCTCTCCCAGGGAGGGCTCCGAGTCGACCTGGGACTGACCAGGCCCTCGATGTCGCCGGAACCCGCCCTGGGTGGCCGCACCGACCTAGGGCCCCGTCGTCCCTAAGTCCCTGGGAGGTGTCCAGGGCCTGCTTGTATGCAGACCCAGATGAATTTAATTCTGTGTTGCACAGGACTGGGCTTGAGATTTGGGAGAAGCTGAAGCCTCACTCCGATCCTCTTCCTCACCCTGATTGTCATCTATCATTTTGATCCCACTGGTTTCTCAGTGGCTGAGTTTTGAGTTTCACTCCCTCTCTGTGTGTGCCGGCTGCCTGAGGGTGTCACACCACAAAGCTCCTTCTCAGGGCTTTTGGAACAAGGAACACTCCATCTTACCCCCACTCCCGGGAGGCCTTTGAGGAGCAAGTTTGAAACACTCTGGATCCCAAACGCCTGGTAGGAGGGCAGATTTTTGGAGGGAGACTTTTCAGTTTGATGGGCCTCCAACCACCGAGTGCCAGCAGTGTCGCCCCCACTTCCAGTGACAACCACAAACTCCGCCATTTCTGGGTTCTCTGTAAGCTTAGGTCCATCCTACTGGAGAACAGCAAACTGACCTGAACAGCCCTCTGGCTTGGAGATGGGACAGGATGGGTTTCTGCACAATTCCCAGGAGCAGGAATGCCATCATCTCAAAGATGTGCATCCTTTCCTTGATAACCTTCCCCCTGCAGGTTTTCATGTCACTTGGAGAGTGGCAAGTGCTGTAGACCCTGGAAGTTGACTGCAAGGAGGGTCTCTCTGCCTGTTTCTGAAGTCCTTGAGTTGCAGGTTTGAACAGGAAAGAAAAAGGGAAAGGGTGCTGGAGGCTCCAAGCATTAAGGGGCTGTAACAGGGAGGTTGAGGACACCACGCTGGCGGTTCCTCCCACACCGCTGGAATTGCAGGGAAGACCCAAACAAAGGTCAATGCCAAGTTGGGCTGAGGGACTGCAGCTGCAGGTGAACCTGGCCAGGGCTCAAGACTGATTGTGAGGCTGGTGTTGTCCTGGGTGTATGGCTTCTTGGGGCAGGCAGGTGACACACGCTGCTCCTGGCTTAGTGTTTATTTTCTTCCTTTTAAAAAAAAATAGCTTTTATTGATCCCCACCACACACTTTTTTGTAAAAACCATGCTTATTTTGGCAAGTTTAAAAATACAGGTAAATAAAAAGGAAAAGAAAAGCCACCAGCAACTCTTCCATTACTTTGAAGAGTGGGTTTCCCTTATGGATTTTTTTTTCTTATATACATTTCATACTGCCCATATATGTTTTCTAACATTTTTCTCACCTAGCATCATTGATGATTGCTATACCACAGTGGATTCCCTGTCTTTATCTGGTAGCCCAGCAGGACATTCCACTTATTTGTCATCCAACAAGTTCTTTGAACATGTACATGCTCACATGTGTGTGTGTGTGTGTTTGTGTGTGTTACAAGGCTTTGAACCCAGAGGTGCTCCACCCACTGAGCTGCATCCCCAACTCCTTTTTAGATTTTGAGATGGGTAGTCTCACCAAGTTGCTGAGGCTGGACTTGAACTGTTAATCCTTCTGCCTCAGCCTCCAGAGTTGCTGGGATTACAGGTGTGTGCCACCACGACCAGCCTCAACAAATTCTTAAGAAGCATCTGTGTCAGGTCCTGCCCTGGGCCCCAAGGAGCAGAAGGCATAAGGATCCTGCCTTTGTGGCATTTACATTTGAAGGGGGGGTACCCATCGTGTGTACAATTAAAAATATTTCAGGTGGGTTGGAGATGTAGTTCAGTGGTAGAGCACTTACATAGTATGCATGAGGCCCTAGGTTTGATTCCAAGCATGGCAGAGAGTATTTCATATATTGAATGTTTGTTTTTTTTTTTTTTAAAGAGAGAGAGAACATTTTTTAATATATATATATATATATATATATATATATATATATATATATATATATTTAGTTATCAGCGGACACAACATCTTTATTTGTATATGGTGCTGAGGATCGAACCCAGGCCGCACGCATGCCAGGCGAGCGCGCTACCGCTTGAGCCACATCCCCAGCCTGGCAGAGAGTATTTCAGGCATGAAAATGAGGGAAATGAGCTGGGTGATTGATGAGTGACAGAGCAATGAGAGGGCTCAGGCCAGGAGGAGAGGATGGAGGTCTGACAGTAAGTCATTGATGCGGGGGGGGGGGGGATCCAAGGTCATCCTCAGGCCAGGTTCTGGGGTATCACTGTGAGACAAGATGGGTGTGCTCAGAAGCCTGGGGACTCCAGGTGTCCGTGCCATTATGTGGGTGAATCATGTGACTGTCAATGCCATTACTCCTGGTGAACATCTCTCCAAAAGGAACTGCTCTCACCAATATGGCCCCAAGACACAGCATGGCATTGCCCCTATTTCCCCCCCATTCCACTGGGGCCCAGGAGTCATTTGTCTGTAGAAGCCTACCTGCTAGGAATGGGGAGACTGGCCTTTGCCAATTTGACAGGTAAAGATGGGGTTTCATTTGTGTGACTTTAATTTTTAGTGCTGGTGAACATGTCTTATGTCTAATTTGCTCTGTTTATTTTTCTTTTGACAGGAACTTCAAATGTCCCCTGGTTCTTTTATGATCCCTCGGTCAGGCCAAAGGCAAGCATTTTAAGAAATAATTCACGGTCTATAACTTAATCCATATCACCACTTGCAGAGACAACAGGAGTGCTGGCTCAGCCTTGGGGACTCTCTGCATCCCACCTCCAGCTTAGAGGGAGCCTGTGGCTACCCTACAGGAACAAACACGAGGGGCCAGTCCTTCCCTGATGGAGGGCATCCTTAGGGGGTTCAGGAGGCTCTCTCTTCTATTGATTTAGTCTAGCCTCACTTCTTCCAAGAAGGCACTGATTTGTTATTGTCCCACTCCCATCCCCACACATCATATCTTGGGCGGAAAAATTATTTGCTACTTGACAGAGTGGACCTAGCAGAGACTTTTTGTCAGAAGCCTGCTGCTTGCTGGCCTGCCAACCCTGGCTGCATCCTTCACATTGTGGTGCTGGGAGCTGTTCACTTATTGCTCTGTGCCCTGGGGAACCATGGTGGGGGGTGCTCGGGCCTCCTACCCAGGCCCTGTATGCCCTGCTAGCATGGCTCAGGCTAAGGTGACTCAATGGCCTACAGGTGGGGACAGGAAGAGGTTTTTCAATAAGATGCCTCACTCTGTGCTAGGGGTAGATACATATCCCTCCCAAATTAATTTTTTTTTTTAAGAGAGAGAGAGAGAGAGAATTTTTTACCATTTATTTATTTATTTATTTTTGGTTTTTCGGCGGACACAACATCTTTTTTTGTATGTGGTGCTGAGGATCGAACCCGGGCCGCACGCATGCCAGGCAAGTACGCTACCACTCGAGCCACATCCCCAGCCCCCTCCCAAATTCATATGGTAAAGTTCTGACCCCCAGTCACTCAGAATGTGACCTTACTTGGAAATAGGTTCCTTGCAGATATAATTAGTTGAATTAGGACAAGGTTATGTTGGAGTACGTTGGGCCCTAATCCAGGACAACTGGTGAATTTATAAAAAGGGAAAACATGGACACAGGAGAGGCACACACAGAGAGAATCCTGTGGGAAAACTGGAGTGACTACCATAGGCCAAGCAACTACCAGAAGATGGACAGTGGTTGGAACAGATCCTTCCCTAGCACCTGTGTGAGTGTGGCCCTGTAGACACCTGGAGCTCAGACTTCTAGCCTCTAAAGTTGGAGACACTAAATGTCTGCTGTCTAGGTCTGTGGTCCTTTTTTATGCAGCCCAGGACTCTGGAACACTGAATGTGCCACTGTCCTGGAAAGTGGAGGTGTCTGAGACCATGGTAGGGCCACCGTCCTCCCTGACCCTCAGTAGGGTTGGGACTCAGCCAGTGCATGCACCCATTTTTCCACCCCTCTGGACTCCCAAACTGGAAGTGGCCCAAGCCAACCAGAATGCAAAGGGTTCCACGGACAGTGAGCCCGCCTAGGTAGCAAGAACTGTAGCCAGCCCTGCCTCGCTAGCTAACAAGGGGAGGTAGGGATTCAGGCTGAAGGTCTTAACCAAGTGACCACAGTAGGCCCTACACAAGCACCCCAGACCCATGCATCTGGAAAGAATGACTTAGGGTCTCCCCATGAAGACAGATGTCCTTTGGGCCTTCACCACCAGCTGGTCACTCTGGAGGGTCTGCAGGGGGCGGTGCTGTGCTTACTCCCAAGGGGACGGTGTCCTCCCAGGGCTGTAGAACTTTACCTGAGTGGGGAAAGGACAGTCATGGGAAAACACACAGGAAAAAATGAATCCAAGTCGGGTGCTATGGCACACAGCTGAAATCCCAGCTATTCTGCAGGCTGAGGCAGGAGGCTGGCAAGTTCAAGGCCAGCCCCAGCAATTTAGTGACACCCTGTCTCAAGATAAATAGACGAATAAATAAATAAGGCAGGGGATACAGTGTAGTGGTAGAGCTTTTGCCTAGCATACAGGAGGCCCTGGGCTCAATGCCCTGTGCCGGAGGAAGAAGAAGAAATTCAAGGAAAACCACAACAGCAATGGTAGTAGATTCATTTGTTTTGTTTTTTGATACTGGGATTGAACCCAGGGGGATTTAACCACTGAGCCACATCCCCAGATCTTTTTATTTTTTATTTTGAGATAAGGTTTTGCTAAGTTGCTTTAGGGCTTTGCTAAGTTGCTGAGGCTGGCCTGGAACTTGTGATCCTCCTGCCTCACCTTCCCAGGTCGCTGGGATTACAGGCCTGCGCCCGCTCAGCAGAAGAAGGTTCTATGGAGAAGAAAAGCAGCGGAAGTGAGGAGCATACACCAGTTGGGGGGAAAGAAGGCATCAGGGAAGCCTTCACAAGGAGTGACCTTGGAGGACAGGGTTAATTACCCAAATGGGATGTCAGAATGGCTCTAAAGATTTTACACATGTATACACACACCTTTTAGAACTAATAACTCACACCAGTCGTGGTGGCGCATGCCTGTAATCCCAGCGGCCCTGGAGGCTGAGGAAGGAGGATCACGAGTTCAAAGATTGCCAGTTCAAAGCCAGCTTCGGCAAAATCAAGGTGCTTAGCAACTCAGTGAGTCCCTGTCTCTAAATAAAATACAAAAAGGGTTGGGGATGTGGCTCTATGCCGCTGAGTTCAATCCCTGGTATCAAAAAAAAAAAAAAAAGAAAGAACTAATAACTTATATTCAACAAAGAGCAGGATACAAATCAACATGTGAAAATCAGTCCCCTCCCCATACACTAGCAATGCACAATCTAAAAAGAAGATTAAGAAAATAATTTCATATGGCATTATGTTAACCGATGTGATTCTGCAATCTGTATTTGGGGTAAAAATGGGAGTTCATAACCCACTTGAATCTAATGTATGAAATATGATATGTCAAGAGCTTTGTAATGTTTTGAACAACCAATAAAAAAATAATTTCATTTATAAGCATAAAAAATACTGAGGAATAAACTTAATCAAAGAAGCAAAAGACTTATCCACTGAAAATGATCAAACATTGATGAAAGTAATTAAAGAAGATGCGAATAAATGGATAGACAGCTTGTGTTTATGGTTTAGAAGACTTAATATTGTTTAGAGGTCAGTCTCTTAAAATCACTCTACAGATTCACAGTGATCCCTATCAAAATCCCAGTGATCTGTTTTTCAGAAATACATTTTTTAAAAAAAATATTGTTTTAGTTGTCAATGGACCTTTATTTTATTTACATGTGGTGTTGAGAATTAAACCCAGGGCCTCACACATTCTAGGCAAACACTCTACCACTGAGCCACAAACCAGCCCTCAGAAATATAATTTTTTTTTTTTTAGTTGTAGATGGACACAATATCTTTATTTTATTTTTATGTGGTGCTGAGGATCGAACTCAGGGCCTCACACATGCTAGGCAAGCACTCTACCACTGAGCCACAAACCAGCCCTCGGAAATACATTTTAAGAAAAAAATCCAACCTAAAATTCATATGTAGCCTCAGGAGACCCCCACTAGCCAAAATAATTTTGGAAAAGAAGACAAAGTTGGAGAACTCGCACTTCCTGATTTCAAAGCTTACTACAAAGCTACAGTAATCAAACCATGTGGTACTGGCATAAAAGCACATATACTGGCAAATGAAACATAAGTGAGAGGCCAGAAATAAACCCCCACATGTACCAGAAGTCTCAAAAGGGGATCAAATAATTTTCAACAAGGGGATCAGGACCATTCAGTGAGGAAAGGGCAATCTTTTTAACAAATGGTTGCAGATATCTGTATTCAAAACAATTAATTTGGAGCATTACCTTATGCCATATAAAAAATTAACTCAAAGTGTATCAAAGATCTAAACACAAGAGCCAAAACCAGAAAAATCTTAGAAGAAAATATAAGGTAAAATCTTCCTGATATTGGAGTTGGTGACAATTTCTTGGATATGAAACCAAACATTCAAGTAACAAACAAAAATATAGAAAGTTTGGACTTTATTAAAATTAAAAACTTTTGTGCATAAAAGGACATTATTAACAGAGTAAAAAGCAGCTAACAAAACAGGAGAAAACATTTGCAAATCATATATCTAAGAGATTAATATCCACAATAAATAAAGGATCCCTACAACTTAACACCCAGAAAACAACCCAATTCAAGTATGGGCTAAGGATTTAAATCGATGTTTCTCCAAAGAAGATCTGTAGATGGCCAAAAAGCATAGGAAAAGTTGTCAACATCATTAATCATTATGGAAATGTAAATTTAAACTACAATAAGATACCAACTCAGACCAATTAGGGTGGCTATTACCAAACAAAAACAACTAAGAGAAAACCAAATCTATGAGTGTTGGCATGGATGTGGAGAAATTAGAACTCATGAATTGTTGGTGGGAATGCACTGCAGCCACTGTGGAAAATGGTTTGGTTAGTTCCTCAAAAAAATCACCACATAATCCAGCAATTCCAGTTCTAAAAATATACCCCAAAGAAGTGAATAGACATTGACATATCAATGTTCATTGTAGTGTTATTCACAATAGCAAAGGGTGGAAGCAACCCCAAGTGTCTACCAATAGACAAATGGATGTTTAAAATGTGGTATGTGTGTGTGTATAGTGTACATATGTATACATGTGTATATATATATATATATATATATATATATATATATACATATTTATGCAATGAAAATATACACCTGCACAATGTACACACACAGTACACACATTCACACAAACACACATGTAATGGAATGTTATTGAGTCTTAAGGAGGGAAATTCTGATATGTGCTACAGCATGGATGCAACTTGAGGATATTTTACTAAGTGACAGAAGCCAGTCATGAAAAAACAATACCGTGTGATTCCCCTTGTATGAGGCCCCTAGAGTAGTAAAATTCATAGAGAGAGTGAGAATATAGAATGATGGTTGCCAGGGACAGGGGGAGTGGACAGTAGGGAGTTATTGTAAGAAAGACAAAGTCTGAGGGGAGATGAAAAAGGTTCTGGAGATGGTTGTTGGTGGCTGCCACAGTGTGAATGTGTTTAATACAAAACTGCACATTTAAAATGGTTCATATGGGCCAGGTTGTAGCTCAGTGGTACAGCATGCACCTAACATGCATGGAACCCTGGGTTCAATCCCCATCATTGAAAAAAAAAAAAAGTTAAAACAGTAAATTTTAGCTGGGTGTGATGGCGCGCGCCTGTAATCCCAGTGGCTTGGGAAGCTGAGGCAGGAGGATAGCGAATTCAAAGCCAGCCTCAGCCATGGTGAGGCGCTAAGTCAGTCAGTGTGACCCTGTCTCTAAATAAAATACAAAATAGGGCTGGGGATGTGGCTCAGTGGTCAAGTGTCCCTGAGCTCAATCCCTGGTACCCACCCCCCAGAAAGGTCAATTTTAAATTGTGCATCTTTAACCACAATTTAAAAGAAACCTGCACTAGCACTCAGTCATGCAAAGGGGCAAGAGGGTGCATGCCTGAGAAAAACAGGCACTGGAATGGGTGACGCTTACCTCTGACTTGAAAGGGGAAAAAAATGGGTCTGCCTCAAACAGCTGTGCTGGTGTGCAGCCTGGCGTGTAGGTGGCAACTGTGCTGCCGCTGGAATGCCAGGGTGCAGGGACAGCGTGGGGGCCACACAGCTAGTGAGCCCATGCTCCCTATCCCTGCAACAGGCCGGACGAATGGGGCACTGGGTGGTGACTTTGGGACACGAGTACAGATTCGTGGATGCTGAACTGCCCCTGAGCCCAAGGGCACGGGGAGGGCTTGGTGGGCAGGCATTGGGGTCCAGATAGCACAAGCAGATGGGGCTACCAAGTTTTGGGGCCTTCCCTGGCATGCCAATGGCAGCCAATTGCAGCCCTGTGCCACTGATGGAATCAGAGGCGTTTTCCTCCCCTTACCACAGACATGAACGTTAACCCATTCTTTTGGGGGTCAGGATGCCCCCTGAATTTGGGGGACTACTGATGCCCCCTGCTTGGGGGTCCTCCTCCCACCCCCTTCAGTATGGGAAGCTCACTTTCCTCCCTTTACCCCTTCCCCCAGATCACCTTCTCAGAGGCATCTCTGCGCACCCCTCAACTCCTTCCTTTTCCCCATTTGTTCCCTGCATTTACAAATGTAAAAACACACCCACTGGCTCCCTTCACTCCAGGGAGGATTCTAACAAAGCTGAGACTCTGCTAAGCCTTCAATGTCTACAGTAGGTGCTCAATAAATATCTAAATAGGGGGGTGTTGGGAGAAGGGAGGAAAGGCGCATTTGCAGAAGATGGAGAGAAAGGAGAAAACAGGGAAGGTATCAGAGAAGGCCTGTTTGGTGCTGCAGATGGCAGCCGGCCTGGAAAATTTTTGAGTACCAGGAAAGTGTCAGGTGGACATGCATAGAGCAGGTGTTTTGGTCATGGTCAGCTGCAGAGAGGGGACCATCCTGTGGGCAGGGAGGATGGACAGAGGCAGCATCTCAGTGATCAGTGCCTGAGAAACTTGCAGAGGGAGGGCTTTTCCAGGCACATTCTGGAAGGAGGCAGGCTGAAGCTTGAGTGGCTCAGGGGCCACAGGGTCAGATTGGGGAAGTGTGGGCGCCTTGCTTGCTTACTTCCTCCTACCTCTTACCAGGCAGCTCCTCTTTGGGCTAGGCATTTAATTGCTTTGGGCCTCAGTTTTCACTTCTGTAAAATGGCACCGACACCATGACCCAGGCAGTATGGCTTAGGACTAGTAACCCTGGTGAAGAACCGGAGCGTAGTGTCTAGGAGGCATTTGGTAAGTGTTGATGACTACAATCATCATCTGTGAACAAGAAAATGGAAGAGTTCAAAAGGGAGGACTGCTCACAGTTGCTGTTCCTTGCACACAGGGGCCTCCAGAAGTTTCTAGCTTTGGTGACTAGACAACTCAGGGTTTTGGCCACTGTGCTCTACTACTGCTTTGGCACTGCTGTCACAGGAAAGGAAGTGTGTCCATTAGGTAATTGGGCAGCACCCTCCCCAGCAGGGCTCCCTCTGGGCCTCCTTTCAGACTCCCCTTTTCTGCAGGAATTCACACCAAGGTGCTAATGCTGGACAATGGCTTAATAGTTATTCCTTTACCAGAGCCGAAGTAAGTAAAAAAAAAACCACCCTTGAGGAAGGAAACCAAAGGTGACATTGGAATTGAGGCAGGGAGGGTTATGTTCATCCCGGGCAGCTCAGAGGTTTCGGGTGTGCGTGTGTGGGGGTGCCCCTACCCTTATTCCCAGGTTCTTTTTCCCACCCTTCACTTTCCTCATGCTAGTCCTGGAGCTAAGGCCCTTTCACTGGTTAAGGGGCCACCTGTTTGGGGAGGGTGGTGGACTCTGAGGGCAGACTGTGACTCAGTGGGAGGGAGGACCTTCACGGAGCTCCCTGGGATGCAAAGCCCCTTGGCAGGTGCCGGCTGGGCAATGATGCTGGGCTGTGCCTCCTCCAGGTGCTGTGAGGGAGCGGAGGCCTGAGGACTTGGGATTCACTTGCAGCCATCAGCATTTCCCCATTTTATGTAAATTGTGCCACAGGGGGAAAGGGAAAGAAGACGGTGAGGGAGGCAGGCAGATTTCTTACCCAGCAGGGGTGCCCAAAGGATGCCACAGCTAGGGAGGGGTCAAGGGACTCCGTCCCCCAGAGGACTCCTTTTCTCTCCCCCCCACACCAATGCCCCTGAACACAGCAGGTGAGGCCAGAGATCCAGTTCGGGGCACAGGCTGCAGGGGCGACAGCCACAACCTAGCCCTTGGGCTCTGCCTCCCCATTTCTGCTGCACAGATGCGGTGGCTAGGCTGTCCTCCCAGACCCTACGTCTGGGGGCTCGAACTGAGGTTTCTGGCAGCACAAACGTCAGGTAAGCTGTCTCCTTACAGAGCTGACCCATGCCAGCGCGCTCGCACGTCCCCTGATTTTTGTCCTCCTCGTCCGGGGGGCTGAGCATGAGGGCAGTCCATGGGCTCGAGGGAGGGAGTGGAGCAGCCCCCAGCCAGGGAGGAGGGGAAGGGGAAGCTGTGGCCGAGCCAGAAACTCTCTCGGAACTCGGGAAGGGAGAGAGGCGGCAAGGCCCAAGAAAAGAGAGGAACAGTCCCCTCTCCGCCTCACTCTGGGGTCAGAAAAAAGTTAGGGCGAAGGAGTTGCTTCTTGGCTTTCTGGAGAGGAAGGACATCCTGCGGGCTCTCCTCCTGTACCCAGGGACAGGGAGGGCTCCCCAGCCTGCCTTTCCTCGGCGCCCCGGGTCCACCGTCTCCCTCCAGGGTCCCCCCAGCCCATCTTCTTCCCTCGGAATTTCCCCGGCCCACTTTCTCCCAAGGGGTCCCCGCAGCGCCCCTTCTCCCCCGGGACCCTCCGGCCCACCTTCTCCCCCGGCCCGCCTTCCCGGCGGCGGGAGCGGGGCCCAGGCCGGCGGGCGGAGGCGGCGCCACCCGGGGCGCTGACGTAGAGGCCGCTTGGCGGCCGGGGGTCCCTTCGGTGGGGCCGCGGCTCCCCGCCCGCCGCCCCCGCGCGTCCATTCCCTTTTGTGTCCCGCGCGCGGCCCGGCCCCGCGCACACTCGCGCCCTGCGCCCCGCGGGCCGGCGGGCGGCTCCCGGCGCGGCCCCTCCAGCCAGCGCGCCGGCATTGTGTGGACGCGCCCGGCCGGGAGCGCGCGCGGGGGCTGTCGTGCGCCCCCGTCCCCGTCCCCTCCCGGCCGCGGCGCCGCCTGCGCCCCGCCGCCTCCGCCGCCCCCGCGCGGCCCGGCCCCCGGCCCGGCCCGGCCCGACCCGGGCAGCGCAGCGGCGGGGCGAGCGGCGGCGCGGCGCGGCAACATGGCGACGGTGCCCGTGTACTGCGTCTGCCGGCTCCCCTACGACGTTACCCGCTTCATGATCGAGTGCGACGCCTGCAAGGACTGGTTCCACGGCAGGTGAGCGCGCCGTGGCCCCCGCCTGGCCGGGCCCGGCTCCCGCCCGGCCAAGCCCCGCGCCTCCGGCTGCGCGCCTCAGGCCCGGCTCGGGGACCGGCCGCCGCCGCATTCCGGGCGCCCGGGTCTGGCCGGGCCGGGCCGCGCGCCCTTTTGTGCCCAGGGCGGGGGCGCTGGGCGCTGGGCCCGCGCCGGGCGCCCCCGGCCGCCGCGCACAAAGCGAGGCCCGCGGGCCGGGAGGTGGGCTCGCGGCGCCGGGAAGTTGGGGCTCCGGGCCCGGGCCGGGCCGGCTGACAGCGGGGCCGCGGCGGCCGTGGAGGCCGGGCACCGGAGGGAGGCCCAGGCCCGGCGCCCCCGCCGCCTCCCCCTGCGAAGTTGCAGGAACTTTCCCCGCGCGGGCTCGGGGCGGCCGGGCCGGGAGAGGCAGGCGCGCAGCCGGGCGCGGGTCCCCGGAGAGGAGCGAGTGGCGGGCTCCGGAGCTGGCAGGGCTGGGGCGGCCGAGGGGACTCGGGCGAGGTGGCGGCCAGGGCCCCCACCCTCCGCCGGGGCAAGGGAGCTCCCTCGGACCTTGTCCTGGCGGGCAGGACCCCTCCCCGGTCTCCGCGCAGCTCCTAGTCCCGGCCGGCCTGCGGGCCTGGGCGGGAGTGCGGTGGCAGAACGGTGTCTCTGTGTGTGGGGGGTGGGGGTTGTGGCTTTGCCGCCTCCTCTCTGGCCTTCGCGGTTCCCCATTTCCCTCCTCTCTGTCCCAGGCAGGGACACCCCAGTTTTGACATGACCTTATGCTCTCTAAGGAAAACGGGGAGCCGGGAAGGAGGTGAGCCCAGATACTGAAACTCGCTCTCTTGGCCCTTGCCCATTTCCACGACCTGGCCGTGTGCCTAGTTTTCAAGAGATGAGGTCCCTTCCCACCCAGAAGTAAAAAGAGGAGGAGGAAGAGGTGGCCCTCCTGCCTAAACTGCTCCAACAGGTTCTCTTGAGTCTGACTTTGCCTGTGGGATGTGTTTGGGCCTGGTGGGGGTGGGGGCTGGCCTGGGGCTGGATAGGGCTGTGTGCCCTCTGGGGTTCCAGTCTTCAATGCCCAGGAGCAGGCTGGAGGGAGGGCAGGGGGTATGGCGGTAGGTGGTCCCTGATCCTCTGTCCAGAGAGGAGACCCTCCTGCTTATTCTCAACTGTGATTGGTCAGTGGCTTTTAAAAGTGAGCTGAGGCCTCTGGTCCAGCCTGGCTCCTGAACATGTGGGGAGCTGGGTGGTCAGGATGTGACCTGGCCTGGTTACATTTGTCAGCCCTGGGCCTGCATCCTATCTCCATGCCTGTCATAGGGATATCCCTCAGGAGGGTGTGGGGCTCTTTGGCTCACTGAAATCTTTTGAGCCTCCTGGGTGGCCCTCCTGAGATGCCCCAGGCTATCAGAACAGGGGAGACCAGGTGTGGCTCTGCCCAAACAGGGCCACCACAAACACCCACCAATTGCCATCCATCTCAGAGGGATTTGTGGACACACCACAGTGGCTGAGAGCCTGTAGTACTCAGATCTCAATATGCTGGGAAGCTGGCTCTGAATGTCCCTGAAAGTGGTGGGGTCCCTTCCTTCTCCCCTGTCCCCACCCAGGACCAGCTGGGTACCTGTCAGCTCCCTGTTGCTGTCTATACTCAGTGCCCAGACTGGGGCAGGCAAGAGGGCTTGATCTTTGTCATGTGCCCAGGGCGACCCTCTGGGAAGGCAAGGCTAGTTCTGAGCTGGACTTCCAGGCCAGGGGAAAACCCAGGAGTAAAGGGCAAGCCGGGGAGAGGGACTGGGAGCTGGCCTGAGGGGTTGGTGTTTTTGCTGCTTTGGTCCAGACAGAGGCAGAGGCAGAGGAGATAGACGCTTGAAGGAAGATTTTGGGGGGGACCTTATCTCCTGTTCCTTATCTGAGGTTTGCAATTTGATTCAGTAAAGGCAGTTGATCAGCTGCCACCTATTTGGGGTGGCCCTGAGTTCTGAAAGGGGGTCAGCCATGGGACATATTTTCTCATTCCTCTAATCAAGGGTCCCTTGCCCAAGTGAACCCTGAGCAGGGAAAGCCCCGTTGTGGGTCTGGATCCCTGGTTGGCTTGGGGCTGGAGCTGCGGTGGGGGGAAGGTTGGAGTTGGGCCTGGTGGGCCAGGCAGTGCGCTGTGGCTCCCACAGCCCTGGCAGATCCCTGGGCCTCCCTTGGCATCACTGCTTGTATGTAAAGTGAAGGCGTGGGGCAGCCCTGCGGGCTTCTCAACCTCCAGGTGTTCTTGGACAGCCAGACCTCTTCCTGGCCCTGCAGACCACCTGCCTATTGTTCACTTCACAGTTCACATTTCAACTCACTTTTTAAAAGTTTGCATGTTTTTACACTTTGTGTTCTGCGGGAACTTTAGACTTGCAGAAGGGCTTAAAAAGCGGCAGTTTCCTTACTTGTCCCCTCCGTTCCACTTCCCCTAAAGTTAACATCTCACATGGTAACCACGGCGCCAGTGTCGAAACCAAGGAGAGAGCCGTGGCACACCGCTGTTGACTGAACGGCAGGCTTTATTCAGATCAGCTTAACCAGGTTTCCCTCCTGGATGTCCTTTTCCTGTTCCAGGATCTCACATCACATTTAGTTCCCTGGGTCTCCTTGCTCTGGTGAATACTTCTTTTAAAAGGAAACTTCGTATCATTGCCTGAAATAGAACATTAGTGTAACTAGCCATACACAGTGACTGTAAAAATAAATACAGTAACTGTTGAAGTCAAAAGCCTCTGTTTGTCCTACCTTAGGTCACATTATGTTCCTTCAGTGAACCTTGCTTTGGGGAGAGTTGGAGAGAGGGTCTCCCACCTCACAGTGGCAGCATCTGGGGCTGAGGATTCGACTGGGGGCAGCTTCTTTCTAGGGCCCCATCTTGCTTCTAATTCATGGCTGCAGGGACACCAAGCCCCATAGCACACCTTGAGGGCAGAGAAGGGGGCACAGCCCTGCTGGGCTGGGCATGGGTGCCATCCCCGGGGTACCCTGCATACCCTGGAAGAGGCAGTGTGGGGGTGGGAGCAGATGGGGAAGGAGACCCTCTTTTCAGCCCCTGGGATGTGAGTGTCATACCTGAGTTACCTCTTTCCCAAATCGTTGCAAGATTCTTCCTCCACTCTCACCTTGACCTTGGCTGGTGCTCGTGGCACTGGGTACCTCATCAGCCAGCTGGTCTTTGCTGACCTCCATGCAGTACGGCCTGGGAATTCAGGCTTTTACTAAACAGGGATGGATTTGGGGGCAGGACCTGGTAGGAGGTAGCTGGAGGCCAGTTGCCACCTGACTGTCTTGTGCACTCTGTTTGGTGGGGATGTGGTGCCTTGCCCCGGTGTAGGGAACCTATCCTCTCCTTTCAGAGGTCTTACTTTCCGACAGACTCCTTGGGTCATGGGCTGTTGTCTCTCTTTGTGCCTGTGCCTTCCATCTGGAAGATGAGACCAGACCCCATGCCCTCCACCCCTGCCTCAGCCATATCTCGACGACCTGGCTTCTCACCTGGTTGCTAATTTGATTGGAGCATTTGAATCTCTGGGAAGAATGATTCTGTTAAAGCACCCAACGTCCTTCAACCATAGCTCTCTGCTCCTCTTTCAGCTGCTTGTCCTATTGCATTTGAAGGGTTTTGGGAAACATCGTCTGTTAAATTGGCTTGAAAGAGCTTGAAGGCTGCGCAGGTGACTTTGGTGACAAAAAATTTCATTTATTTTTCAGTAAATATTTGTTGGTGTGAATTCTACGAGGGGCTTGAAGTTGGCCAGGAGAGCTCTGGGGTCAGCCAGACAGGTCTCTCCTCTCTTACAGGGTTTCTTGTAGGGAAATCACACTTGCAGATGGAGTCCCATCTCAGGCTGGTGAGTCTTGTCACAGAGGGGGTGAGTGAGTGCTCTGAGCGTAGAGAATAGGGTTGGGAGAGGAGGAGGCCATCAGGGATACCCGTAGGTGTAGCCGGGAAGTCGGCTTCTCTGAGATTGGAAGCCACACTGGGGGTTCTGAACAAAGAAGGGGCAGGAGTTTTGACAGGGTCCAACCTGGTAGCCAGCAGTTGGGGGCAGTGAGCCAGTCAGAGGCAAGGGCTACCATCCAGGTGGGAGAAGACAGGGCTCCTGTAGGGTGTGGGGAGATGGTCAGATTCTGGAAATGCCTGGAAGTGCATTGCTGGAGGCTCGCCTGGCATGGCCCCTCTGACCCTGTATTCTGTCTTTCGCTCTGGGCTCTGTTTGCCCTCCTTGCTGGGGGCTCTTTCTTTGTGTCCATCTTCCTTAGGAGTGAGATGGACTATGGGATGTCAGTATGTCCCCTCCTTGTGGCAGAGCTGTGTCTGGGTACCTGGGGACGGGGAGCAGGCTTGTGGTTGTGCCCAGTGGGCTGGCTGTGGTGTTGCCAGTGGAGTGTGTGGGAGGGGAGGAGGCCCTGCCGTGGTCAGATGTGAACACTGAACTCTGGGTGACCAGGACCCCAGAAGCTGAATGCTAGGGGAAGGGTCCTCCCCACGGGGGCAGTGTCATGGAGTGTTTAGGAAGAATGATTCATCAGTTTAAGACAAGGACTTCTCCCTGTGTGTTTCTGAACTTCTGGGGGAGGTGGGAAGAACGTTTGGCCGATTTCTAGAGGGGAAAGCAGACCTCCCTGTTTTTGTTCAAAAGAGGTGTCTCGAAGGGAGCAACTTGACATAAGCCTCATCCTAATTGCCAGAATGTTTGATGTGAGCCTCAGAACTGCAGCCCACATTTGTTTGGAGCCATGTGGGCATCAGGTGTGGCCACAAATAGCCTAAGATCTGGGCTGAGATTTGGTATGCTTGGTGTCAACCCTGCCACCTCTGGGTACCTTCTTCTCTGTGGCCATCTCCTCATAGTACCTTGCTACTTGCCAGATTGATTTTTTACCCCCACCTGGTTCAGGGGACTGAGTCCAGGGATTCCGTACCACTGACCTATATCCCCAGCCCTTTTTGTGATTTTATTTTGAGACAGAATCTCACCAAATTGTGGAGGTTGGCCTCAAACTTGTGATCCTCCTGCCTCAGCCTCCTGAGTAGCTGGGATTATAGGTGTGCATCGTGACCTGCTAGTGTTGCCAGGTCCTATTTTAAAAGAATGGCAGGATTTGTTGTTGGGAATAAACGTGGGCCATCATATGATGTTCCCTGATGGAGTTTACTAGAAGAATCTAACTCCTAAAATTCATGGTAAGGGTAAGACAAAGTCCACCAGTTGGTTTGTGGAGTTATGGATGGGGATGGTCATTGCTGTAGGGGCTGACCTCTGGGCAGTGTTCCCTGCCTTAGGGGCAATTGTACATTCATCATCTTATTTTGTTCTCATATTGAATCTGAGTGGTAGACGGGGCAGGTCACACCATGATCCACATTCTCAGCACTAAGCCAGAGGCAGCCGGAGGAGATGTCACATAGCTCAGTGACATGCAGGTTTCCAGACTTCAGGAGGCGTCCTCTGACCTGCAGCAGGCAGATGCACACTCCCTGAGAGCGTGCAGGTAAGGAGGTGGCATCTGGCTTATGCTCCTCTGGCTCAAGGACCTGAACAAATACCAGGTTCTGGTAACTGTTCATGTCCACAGTTGTGACAAAGCACCAAATGGAACTGTCACAGAGGAGAGTTGCAAACTGGGCTAGGTAAGGGACGCGTTCCCTCCAAGCAGCTCCATCCTGGTCTCAGTCTCTGAGGGGCCCTCTCATTGCAGCGCCTCCCTCTCTGTGTCCCTTCTCTGCCTGTTCATTGTCCACCCTAACTTCTGCTACCTGGAGTCCCAGCTCTGTGGCTTGGTGGTGGTAGAGGACTCTCACTGTGCCTCCACCTGGCCACCCAAGTGCTGGGGAAAACAGAATTCTAGCCAGGACGGCTTTCATCTCAGGCCTGGGAATGGAAGGTCTCTGTGCTGTCTGTCCAGGCTAATGGAGAAATCAGTCTTCTTTCTTTCTTTCTTTTTTTAAGTTGAGGTAGAATTTATTTATTTATTTATTTTTTTAAAGAAAGAGTGGGGGGGGGGAGAGAGAGAGAGAGAGAATTTTTTTTTTTTAATATTTATTTTTTAGTTTTCGGCAGACACAACATCTTTGTTTGTATGTGGTGCTGAGGATCGAACCCGGGCCGCACACATGCCAGGCGAGCGCGCTACCGCTTGAGCCACATCCCCAGCCCCTGAGGTAGAATTTAGATAACATAAAATGAACCATTTTAAAGTACATGTTAGTGGCATTCGGTGCATACATATTGTTTTGCAGCCATCATCTCTAGTCCCCAAATATTTTCATGATGCCAAAGTGGATCCCCATCCTGTAAGCTGCCATTCCCTGTTCCCTTCCGTCCCTTCAACCCTGGACGACCACCCGTCTGCTCTCTGGCTCTCTGGGTTTATCTATTCTGGGTACTTTGTTATTTCATATAAATAGACTCATACAATATGCAACCTTTCGAATCTGGCCTCTTTTTACTGAGAGTGATGTTTTTGAGGCTCCTCCTCATCGCAGCCTGGGTCAGTATTCATTGATTTTTAAGGGCTGAACATTATTCCGCTGTATGAGGCCAAAGTTTATCCATTTATCAGCTGATGGACATTTGGATCCTTTCCACCTATGGCCGTTGTAAATAGTGATGTTGTGAACATGTGTGCACAAATGTTCGGTTGAACACCTGTTTTCAGTTCTTTGCTGCATACTAACCACGTGGGCATACGGCTGCTGAGCTACACCCCCAGCCCTATATTTAACTTTTCGAGTAACCAACAAATTATTTTCCATAGGGGCAGTGTTCTTCTCCACATCCTCACCAACACTTGTTATTCTCCTTTTTTTTTTCTATCATAAGTCATCCTGGTGGGTGTGAAGTGGCATTTCATTGCGGTTTTTGCTTGCATTTCCATAATGATTAATGATGTGAAGTATCTTTTTATGTGCTTGTTGGTGATTTTTCTTTGGAGAAATATCTACTCAAGTCCTTTTTTTGGGGGGGGGGGTGCTGAGGTACTGGAGATTGAACCGTGATACATGCTAGCCAACCCCCTTGGCCCATTTTTAAATTGGATTGTTGTTTTTTTATTGCTGAGATTTAACGGTTCTTTATATATGCTACAGACTATAACTTTATCAGCTACACAATCTGCAGGGTTTTTTTTTTCCCCTGAGAACCTGGGCTGTCTTCTCACTTTCTTGAAAATGTCCATTGATATACAAAGTTTTTAACTTTTTTTTTTTAAGAGAGAGAGAGAGAGAGAGAGAGAGAGAGAGAGAGGGAGAGAGAGAATTTTTAATATTTATTTTTCAGTTTTTCGGCAGACACAACATCTTTGTTTGTATGTGGTGTTGAGGATCGAACCCAGGCCGCACGCATGCCAGGCGAGCGCGCTACCACTTGAGCCACATCCCCAGCCCCAAAAGTTTTTAACTTTGATGATGTTCAGTGTATGTACTCTTTCTTTTGTTGCTCAGGCTTTTGGTGTCCTATCTATCTAAGAATCTGTTGCCAAATCCAGGATTATGAGGATTTATACTTGTGATGTCTTCTAACAGTTTTATGGTTTTAGCTTTTATATAAGTTTTTCAGCCATTTTCAGCCTATTTTTATAGTGGTAGGAGGTGGGATCCAGGTCCATTCTTTTGCATGTGGATATCCAGTTGTCCCAGGACCATTTGTTGAAGAATATCCTTTCTCCACTGAATGCTTTTGGTGCCCTTGTTGAAAATTATTTGGCCATATACACAAGGGTTTATTTTTGAACTTGAATTTTGTTCCATTAGTCTGTACGCTATCCTTATGTCCGTACCACACTGTTTTGATCATTGCAGTAGATTTGTGTGTGTGAGTAGGGGGAGTTCTGGGGCAGCTCAGGGCCCCATCCACACTAGGCAAGTTCTGTACCACTGAGCTACACCCCTAGCCCTGTAGTAAGTTGGATATCAGGAAGCATGAGTCCTTCAGCTTTGTTCTTGTCTAAGATTCCTTTGGCTGTTTGTGGCCTCTTGCAATGCCCTGTGTTTTAGGATTGGCTACTGCAGTTCTAAGAAGGCTGTTGGAATTTTTGGTAAGGATCACATTGCATCTGTAGATTGCTTTGGGTGATATTGTCATCTCAACAGCATTAAGTCTTCAGACAACCCATGAACGTGGAAATGTCTCTCCATTTATGTGTGTCTTCTCTAATTTCTTTCAGCAAAATTTTGTACTTTGTTTGGGGGTGGGTACCAGTGATTTAACTCAAGGGCTCTTTATCACTGAGCTACATCAGCACCCCTTTTTATTTTTTAGTTGTAGTTGGACAACAATACCTTCATTTATTTATTTTTATGTGGTGCTGAGGATAGAATCCAGGGCCCTCACTTGCTAGGTGAGCGCTCTACTGCTGAGCCATGACCCGAGCCCCTTTATTTTTTATTTTGAGGCAGAGTCTTGCTAATTTGTTGAGGCTGGCCTTGAACTTGTGATCCTTTTGTCTTGGCCTCCCAAGCCACTGGACATTTTGTACTTTTCAGTGTTCATGTCCTTCACCTCCTAGGTGGTTTTTTTTTTTTTTTTTTTTGGTGTTTGTGGATGCATTGTAAGCAGAAATGGTTAATTTTTTTTTTTTATTCATTGCTAGTACTCCGCACCCCCCCCCCCCCCCCCCCCCCGGGCAGGGACATGCTGGGAATCAAACCCAGAACCTTGTGCATGCTAGACAAGAACTCTACCACTGAGCCATACCCCAGTCTCATTGCTGGTGTTTTTATCCTTATTTGTAATCACTTTTCAACATGTAATAACTGGGTTTCCAGAACCACACTTGTGCAGGGTGTTTATGCACATGCTGTGTGTGTATATTTAAGATGCCATGTGCCTCCTGCATGTCTGTGTGCTGTCTTTTTTTTTTTTTAACTGTGGATTGAACTCGGGAACTTTACCATTGAACTACATCCCTAGCCCCTTTACGTTTTATTTTGAGAAAGGATCTCACTAAGATGCCGATGCTGGTCTTGAACTTGTGATCCTTCTGCCTCAGCCTCTTGAGTTGCTGGGATTATAGGCATGTGCCACCATGCCTGATGCTATCTTCCTTTTTGACCATAAGCATTTGTCAACCCTCTCTGCCAGATGCAGGCATTTCTGCATGCATGTGGGATCCCTTTTGAACTGTGCTTGAGGGTCCTCTTGTACAGTCTCCATCTCCTTCCCCTGACTGCCATCCTCCCTGAGCCCTGCCTTTGTGGTTGGAGATTTGGTGGTGCCAGTCCTTGGCCTCCAGAGCTTGGGGTGAAGACAGTGAGCGATCTTGGAGCGGTGCTGGTGTTCCAGGTGGCAGCACACGGCCTCGTGGATCTCGATGCGGCATTGAGAGCTTGGCGGGTTATTCCCATGCCAACCAGCGCTCAGAGGGCTCAGCTGCCAGAGTCAATACGACAAAGTGGCAGGTCGGATGTGCAGTAGGCTACCCCAGTAGTACTTCTTCATTGGTAAAAGTGTCAGGAAGCTCCAAGACTAGCCAGGGGAGCCCAACAGGCTAGGAAGAGGACACCTGGAGTGTCCTGGGGTCAGGGATACCTGGAGCTAAAGCTGGGTGGGTCAGGAGGGGCAGATTGGCTAGGAGGTGGCAGAGGACCCTAGCCTGGCATGGGTAGGGTATGCTCCTTTGGGTCCAGGGACCCAAGAAACTTGCAGGGAGGCCAGGAGGGAATGCTGAGGCCATGCAAAGCCTTGGGTTGGGGAGGGACCTGCGTCCTCTCCCGCTCCTTGTAATGTCCATCCAAAGACCACAGTAATGGTCAGGGAGGGGAGGTACCTGACTAGGTCCTTGCAGCCAGACCCAAGCAGGCTGTCAGAGGTCACATGGCCTGCAGGCGCTGGAGGGCCAGCAAATGAGAGCAAAGGTCACGAAGGCGTGACAGGGCCAGCAGAAAGAGAGCCTGCTGAGATATAGGCCTCCCTGCCTCATGGGGCCAGGAGGGAGGCCAGAGGGAGCCACCAAGGACAGTGGCTCAGGCCTTTGGAGGAGCCGTGTGCTGAGCAGGCTGTGTCTTAGGAGTCTCTGGCTGTGCGTGGTAAGGCTGACTCCTCCAAAGTGGGAGCACCGCTTTCTGATCCACACAGAATGCTTGGTGGCCAGCAGCAGCCCTGAGACTGTATAAAGCTCCCATTTTTGTGTGTGTGGTCTACTAACCAAACCCAGGGCTTTCCGGATGCCAGGGAAGCACTCTACCACCGAGCTACACCCCAGCCCTCCTCCTTCATCTGGTCCCCGAAGGCTGTGGGCTGGGACAAGGGCAAGGGTCTGATTGGCCTTGGGGAGTGTTATGGGCCCAGGGTTTGGGATGAGGACTGACACACCCAGACCCTGGACAGCCAGACTTGAGCACAGAACTGGACCCCGGCCCGCTACCACTGCTGCTGACCGTTCCAAGTTCCTGGAGGACTGTCATAGACCAGTGGGCTGGACAGAAGATCGGCGTGTGGCTCTGTGACTGACCTCTGTCTGGTGGTTTTGGAGCTGCTGCCTGTAGTCGGGGGTTGTAGAGCCACACACAGGGAGGGGCTTCCTTGCCTGCAGTTTGTACACAACCATCAGGCCCCTCCAATGCCACCCTGGGCCTTGAAGCAGCTCTGCAGTGGGCCCCCGACCTGAGGCTGCTCTGTAGAGACCCGATATGGGGAGGCCCAGCTGCCAGCCAGGTACCCGGCCAATCATGAGGCCCTTACTCCTTCCATTCCAGCTCACACCCGGGCTGGATAGGGACAGGGAGGCTTTGTGCCACTCCTGGCTGTGCCTGGTGACTGCATATCCCACACCAGGCATACCTTGGTCTCAGGGCCCAAGCATCCTGCACAGACTGCACTGGGAGGCAGGAGGTGTGCGGGTGACTGGACGTGGGTCCTCATCTGTCTGTCCATCCAGCTGGCCACATTTGCTGAACTCCCTGGGGGGGGGGGTCTATTAGCCACTGGGATGTGGCATGAGGAAGGCAGCAAGGTCCCTATGTTTATGGGTGGCACACACCAATAGTAGACTCCATTGAGGGACCATGGCTGGGAATGCACATCAGGCGGGCACATCTCTTGTTGCCAGCCACCCAGAAGTCTGTGCTAGGGAATCCCCTGAGGGGATAGCTGGCCCCAAGAGAGGGGACAGGCTGTGGGTGAGCCTGTAAGCCATGGGTGGGAGTTTGCATTTAATTTCCAATGCAAAAAAAGGTAGGACCAGGACAGGGGCCCAACATTCTCTAGTTGGCGTTTTTACAAAGGTCTCTCAGAGGGTTGCCAGGATTGTAGACAAGATGGAGAGGGGCTGGGGCTGGGGCTCAGTGGCAGAGCGCTCGCCTAGCACGTGTGAGATCCTGGGTTCGATCCTCAGCACCGCATAAAAATAAATAAATAAAATAAAGTCATTGTGTCCATCTACAACTAAAAAAAAAAAAAAAAGATGGAGAGAGACCAGAGGCCGGTTAGAAGCTGACAGTGTCAGGGGAGGAGCGGAAGATCCCTGGGGTGAGAGCTCACGGGGCCCTGGGGTGGCCCTGGAGTGACCCTGGGACGGGGAGTGGAGGAGCCCTGGCTGAGAGAACCCCCGGGTCCAGGGCGCAGGAGCTGGGGCTGGGCGAAGGTTGCCTGCCCCATGGAAGGTCTGAGTCTGCTCCTGCTCTGGGCTCCACCAGTGTCCACTCCACTAGAGGACAGAGACTAGCTGCCCTTGCCGTTGCCGTGCTGGGGAGCTAACACAGGCTCCTGGGTGCTAACAGGCGCTTTACCATCCACCCCACCCCCAGTCCCAAGACAGCTGCCCTTGGCCTTGAGGTTTGCACAGTGCAGTCCTTATCTGTGTGGCTGACCCTCTGATCTGCCCCTGTGTGCTCATTGGCCTCTCTGTCCTGTCCCCCTGCGGTGGCCTTGTGCCATCTGAGTTGCTCCTGGGCCCTGGGTGTGGAGCCCGTGGTAGCCATTGGTGCTCATTGTCTCCTTGGTGGTCACCTACATGAGTCACCCGGGTGCCTGAGGCAGTCACGAGTTTGTGAGCCTGGGGGCTGCTCCCCTGCGTCAGGCTGCAGCTGTGGTGGCCTGGAGCTCTGAGGACCCATGTACCTGAGTTCCCATTTCCAGGTGCTGCTACAGATGCTCCCTTCCTGACCAGGGCCCTCTCAGGAGGGCGCCTTGGGCAGCCTGTGTCCTGCACATGTGACTAGGGCAGATCCCTTGCTCTTGTGGGTGTAACACTGGGATTGGGGAGGCTCTGCCTTTGTGTCCAGCATCATGTGATGGGGACCAGGGGGCGGGGGGTGGAGATGGACAGCAGCAGGTGAACTTGGTGCCAGCCTGGGTGCTGCGGGCTCCATTCTAGCCTGAGGGCCATGCGACACGCCCAGACCAGATACAACCTCTTAGAGTTAGGCACAAAGTTAGAGAAGTGATGAGAATAACTTGCTCTGCATGTCACAACAAAGCCAAGCCAAGCCTTGCTGACTTCCCCCGAGTTCTTCCCCCAGGTCCCATAAAGTCCTTCTGAAGTGTCTGTGTGTGGCAAAGCCGGGAGTGACCCTCTGACTGCCTGTGGGTGATGGTGTGAAGGAGGGACAGCTTGAGGTCTGGGGACCTGGGTCTAGGACCGCCCCGCCACGCCTAGATGCCCTTCCTTTCTCTAGTTCCTTCTGCTGAGCGGGCACCCCGTTCACAGAGCCGGGGAGGAACCAGGGGAGGAGAAGGAAGATGGTCAGTAGGCACTTTGAGAAGCTTTCTAGTAATTGAAACTGGCCCCCAAGGGGACACTGTCTAGAGAAATGAGGTGTACGGGAGACCAAGTCTTCTCGGTCTCAGTGCTGTGGACACCCTGGGCTGGAGATTCTTGGTGGCAGGGCTGTCTTGTGTACTGCAGGATGGTTAATCCTGGTCTCCACCCCCCAGATGCCAGAAACAGCCCCCAACATCCCAGCTGTGACAACTAATATCTCTAGATATTGCCAAATGTCCCACGGGAGACACGGTGAGGCCCAGCTGAGGCAAGAAGAGACTCACCTCTGCCGAATATACTGTTTTATCTGATGGAAAATCAAGCTCAGGGGCCGGGGTTGTGGCTCAGTGGCAGAGCGCTTGCCTGCCATGTGTGAGGCCCTGGGTTCAAATCCTCAGCACCACATACAATAAATAAAGCAAAGGTCCATTGACAACTAAAAGAAAAAAAGAAAAAAGAAAAGCTCAGTGGCACCGGGCTTTGCTTACATTTATTCACTTACCTAAGAGATCAGCTGCATTTGGGGCTGGGGTTGTGGCCCAGCGGTGGAGCGCTCTCCGAGTCCGTGTGAGGCCCCGGGTTCGAGCCTCAGCAACACAGAAAAATAAAAAATAAAGGTATTGTGTCCCACTACAACTAAATAAACAAAAATATTAAAAAAAAAACAAAAAAATAAATAAAATTAAGGTATTGTGTCCAACTACCACTAAGAAAAAAAATTTAAAAAAAGAATCGCAGTGCCTCAGCTACCATCCCCTGTCCCCGCCCCCCACCCCTGGAACCGACTCCATTCCCCCTTCAGAGGTCCCTGGTGGTGACAGCCTCCCCTTCACACTATGAGAGGCGAGGGGCGCTGTGAATGTGGCCCTGCAGGTGATGCAGGGTCCCCTCTCCCCTACCCCCTGGGCTGCAGCAAGATGCACTGGGCTCTCAGCTCTTTCCCATCGTGAGCCCCCACCCTGCCCAGCGCAGGTTGTGCCTGTGTTTCAAGAAGCAAGTGGCGGGGTTGGAGGGGACGGCGTTCAGGTGTTTCAGTTGCCCGAGAGGTTGTTCTGATTTCTGTACACGCGGGCAGCCTCCTTCAACCTTTGTCATTAACCTAGAAAAACAGTCTTCTCAGTGGTTTGCAGTTGTTTAACTCTTGAGCTCGCTCACATTTAACTTCCTCTTCCCCGGAGCTGTGCATTCTGTCTGCTGTGGACAGAAGGAACAGGTCCAACCTGCGAAGCCAGAGGGCACAGGAGCCGTCCTCCCCTGGGTTGGGGACGACCCTTCTGCTCTGTTCTCCCTCTGCAGAGCTCCCCCAGGGCTGGGTGGCCGTCTGTCTCCTACCTGAGTGCTGACTGTTCCCCTTCCTGGTTTGAATCCTGCTGTGAGGTCCAAACTCACTGGTTTTCCTCCCTCATACACTTTTCAGCTTAGAATTATTTTACAGAAAAGTTGCAAATCTGGTGCGGAGCATCTCTGCACAGCCCTGGCCCAGTTTCCCGGGATACTCACATCTTGTCGCCACAGTAGGCGACAGTGTCCGTCGCCATCCATGAGGCCGTGGGCTTGCTTGGGGCCACAGCCCTTGCTGCAGGTCCTCCCTGTGCCAAGACCCACCCTGAAGGCCCCTTTGGGTTCTGGGACGACTTCCTGGACTCCCTGTGTTGGCCAGGCAGCACGGGTCAGACCAGAGTATCCCTTTATGGCTGGTGCTCTGTCGAGGGGCTGCCTGTCCCCAGATACTCCAGCACACCTCCAGGTGGCTCTCCAGGTGGCAGACTGCTGTGGCCCTGAGAGGGAGCTGGTGCCAGTTGGCAGATGTGTGTGGTGACCAGATGTGGTGGTCTCATGGCGTGTGCTCTCACGGTCTGCTGGAACGCGGGTCCCTGTGGCTGCCCTCCATGCCAGTGTCTTCCTGTCCTGACCGTGGCCCTGATGACCATGAATGCTCTTTCCTGTTCGTGGTGTCTTCTAGATTTCAAATGCATCATTTTGTTAAATTTCAAACTACTCTTTGGAAAGGAGAGAATCCATTACCTGGGTCTTCCGAATCTCATCTGTTAGGACTCTAGAAGGGTTTGGATTGGACCAGGCCCTCCTTAGGCAGAAGGTTTGCTGGGTTGCTTCCAGGGCTGTCTCCCTCTCTGGGCTTCTTCTGAACAGGGTGTGCGAGCTGAACAGGCCCAGGGAACATTGGGTCTCACCTCCTCCTTCTGCAAATGGGAAATGCGCTACCGTCACGTCTGGGGTGGGCAGGGACCACGCTCCGCCTTCTCTCTGGGCCTTGGTGCCTTTTCTTCTCTGAAGGAAATCACTGTAACAGAACCAGCTGCCATCCCGAGAAGTCCCCAGGCCCTGGCAGCGTCTGGGTGGGCTGCCATCCCACCCGGGGGGGATGGCTGGGCTTAGGGACAAGACCTGGTTCTCGCAGCTGCCTGGGGAGATTCTCCGCCGGTTGTTCAGGGTCTTTCCCAAGCAGAGCTATGCTGCTGTCTGTCCATCCCTTGTGTGTCAGTGCCGGTTCCCTGAGGCGTGGCTGGGTGTCCAGGCTGGTCTGCTGCGTGCTGCCTGTCCTGGGAGGACTCCGAGGCTGCGGGCAGCTGGAGAGCCCCAGCAGGTGTGGCCCACGGTGGCGAGCCAGCTGGTGGGAGCTCTGGGCCTCTCCGTCTGCCTGGTCTCCTTGCTGTAGCTCTAGAGAAGCACAAAGGTGCTGGCCCCACCTGGTGCTGTCCCCTCTCATGGAAGGGCGCCCTTCAGGAGGTACTGGCCTCATCCTGGAGGACCGTGGCTCTGCCCCTGCTCCAGGCCCAGGTCCTGCAGCCAGATCCTCATGGGGTCAGGGGCAGGGTCTATCCGGAGGCCCCAGGAAGAGGGGCCCAAACTGCTTGTCTGCATCCACATTTCTGTTTCCTAGTCTGCCTTGTCCTTTATGACTGCACAACAACAACAGCTACAACGAAAAGGCCCAAGAACGGATGCCTGACTCTTCAGACAGGATGGGCCGTAGTCAGGTGCATAGCCGTGGGGGACCTCTAGGTCCCAGAGTTATCAGGAGGGTCTCCTAATTCTCACCTCATATTCTAATGTTGCCTGGAGAGCAACAGTGCAGAGATACCCCCCCTCTTCCCCTAACCCCACCACAGAACTGAGGACAGGGGTCTCACCTCCCTTGGTCTGGAGTCCCTATCTCTGTTAATAAGACTCTGGACCACATTTGTATACAAATCTGTAGTCAGATTTGTCTTGTCTCTGAGGATTTTATCCAGATCCCAGAGCTTCCTAGAAGAGATATTTGCTCTAAATCTGCATACAACTGGTTTCCTTAGAAACCGCTGGAGTGGATGTTCAGAATACCTGCTAATGATTTTCAAAGAGACCCTGCCCTTTATTGAGAATAGCTGGTAAAGATTCGTAGGATAAGTTTTAAAGTACATATGGAGGCAGTTTGAATCTTCATTTAATATACCAAGAATCCTACATGGTTGAAGGTTAAAGTAAATGACAGTGTATGCATACAACAGGAAATCATGCCGTCATCAATAGTGGTGTTTACAGCAGGTTGACCTGGGGGACTATTTATGATGTAATAAGTGAAACGATAGCGGGCTTTAATCAGTCGAGGTAAAAAATAGACTGAAAGATTAATTTTCAAATATTTTTGAGGTGCTGGGGGTGAAACCGAGGGCCTTAAGCAGGCAGAGCGAGTGCTCTATCCCTGAGCTACATCCTCAGCCTGAAAAACTGAAGTATTTAGAGCTTAAGAGACTGCTTTTTTCCTACCACTTTTACACTTCCCTACACTTTCCAACTGCTTCCCAGGCCCATTATATCACTTTTATAATCAGAAATAAAGCAGGCAAGGAAGTAAGGATGTCAGGGTTTAGAGGTCAGGTCACCTGGCCTCCCTTTACAGATTTTATGGACGACTCTGGGGTTTGAGAAACTCCCTGTCCCAGAGCTGCTCACCCTAGGCCTCTTGATACTGAAGGCTGGGACTGGGGTGTCCCCCCTTTCCTGCACCACGTGCCCCCTCTTCTGCTGTGAGCCCCCCACCCCATTATGCACATGAGCCTGTGGATTCCTTTGGCCCCAGGGGGCTGCAGGTGAAGCCTTTAGTTCAGAAGAGCCTCCCCAGCCAGCCCCTCACCTCCTTTGAACTGTGCTGCGAGGTGTCCTAGTCCCAGAGGGCCAGCAGTGTCCTCCCACAGCCCGGAGCAGCAGGGCCACCCTGTCAGCGGCTGTGCTCTCTCACCCTGGGGGTCCACTCTAAGTGGGGACTCAAGTGCATGGCCAGCTGCAGAGGCCACCGTGGGCCTGCATGACCAAGCCCCTTCTGGCGGGTTCCCCTCCTGTGTGTGGGCAGCTGAGCTCCCGTTACTGCTCCTTTGACGACACGGGGGCAAGTTGGGACCTTGTGCTGCACACGTGGATTTCAGGGTGCACGGGGCGAGCCCAGTGAGGGCCTGGGGGCAGCCCAACAAGCACCAGCCTCACCACACTGGCCGAGGGCACAGACCAGCGTAGATCAGTTCTGCTCTGCAGACATTAAACACGTGGATCCCTCCTGCATGGGGCTTCCCAGTAATGTTTACCGTTCCCCGGGTGCTTACAGACGCGAGGTGACTTGTAACATAGTTGGGGGTTACAGGTACCAAACGATTACAGCTCTTTAGGTGCTCACGTACGCTGAACCATTACAGATGCTCAGGTACTTGTAAATACTAAATGACTACTTACAGGTACTCGAACACCTTCAGATGCTGAATGATTACCTGAACACAGGGGCACTTGCAGATACTGAATTTGTTTTTCAAGTTTTTTTTTAATGCTTCTTTGTAGGCACATGGGTACTCACAGATGTTGGGAAGTTACTTTATAGGTACCAGGGTACCTATAGGTATTAACCCACTGTTGATGTTCAGGTCACGCAGATACTAAACAATTGCTTACAGATATTCGAACACTTACAGTTGCTAGGTGGTCACGTACAGATACTCCCCCTGGAAGTAGAAAGTAAGGTAACGCAAGGCCAAAATACCAGGAGCCACTTTGAATAGGATCTCTCTCCTTTTGGAACAACAGTAATGAATCTCTGAAAATGCAATGTTAGTAATTTAAGACTTGGCGTCACAGAAAACATTTGCTGGTCCCATTCATTGTGTGACCATTTGTGGACACAAAGCTCCGTTCTGAAATGCCTGTGAACACATCTGCCCGGGTGTTGTGCCCGGGTCCATTCCGAGTGTGCCAGACGTACCGTGCACAGCCCGAGAGGTGCTGACTGAGGCTGACGGCGGGTTGACGGTGGCCTCTATAAATATGTGTGTGTGCGCAGCTGGTTTGCTGCTAAATGTGCTCCTATCCAGAGATGCCTTGGTCGCAGTGGCAGTTCCCTGAGGATGCACAGCTGCATTTCCTGAGCTGGTCTCATGAAACCAAAGTCCCCTTTCTCTGCTTCAGCCGAGCAGGCTCACTGACTCACGCGGGTTGGGGTCATGTCAGCTTCGCTCTTGGCTCCCGGCCTGGGGGATGCCGAGTTCAGATCTGGTGACTGGTCTTAGTGTGAATTCTCCTGTCCCCAGCAGCCAATTGCTCGCTTGCGTGAGGCCCTTGGGCTCCACCACACCTGGCCCTTCTGTGTGTGAGAGGCGGCTTCTCCTCCTGTGTGTTGGGTTGGGGGTGTTGGACAGGCCAGGTTGAGCAGGTGATGTCCCAAAAGCTGACTGTAGCCCAGGGTGACAACTTTGCCGAGCCTCAGGGAGAGAGGCCGTCTGGGAGGGGCTCCATGTGCACACTGCACAGGGAGTGGCCATTTTTCCTCTTCTTCTTCTATTTCCCCTCCTCCTCCTCCTCCCCTCCTGCCTCTCTCCCCTCTTTTTTTTTAATATTGATTTTTTAGTGACAGGTGGATTCAATGTCTTTATTTTACTTTATGTGGTGCTGAGGATCGAACCCAGTGCCTCACTCATGCTAGGCGAGCACCTTCCACTGAGCCACAACCCCAGCCCTCTTCCCTCTTTCCCCCCTTGCACTGGGAATGAACCTGGGGCACTCTACCACTAAACTACACCCCAGCCCTTGGTAAATTTTTTTTGAGACAGCATCTTGCTAAGTTGCTAAAACTGGCCTCTTACTTGGGATCCTCCTGCCTCAGCCTCCTAAGTTCCCGGGATTAGAGGTGTGCCCCACAGCGCCTCAGGGACCATTTTTGAAGAAAATATTTATTTTTTTAGTTTTGGGTGGACACATTACCTTTATTTTACATTTATGTGGTGCTGAGGATCGAACCCAGTGCCTCATGCATGCTAGGCAAGCGCTCTTCCACTGAGCCCCAGCCCCCCCAACCCAGGGACCATTCATTTTTGGCAAGTGAAAGTCAGACTTCTCATTTAGTGATGATACTCTGGGCCGGCGGCCATGGCTCCCACCCTCCTGGAGACAGTGGTCAGGAGGGGGCAGGCGGTCTGCAGGGTAGTCAGGGCTGGGCATATGCTTCCAGAATGGCAGTTACAAGAAAATAAAGCCACCAGCCCCAGTGTGCTGAAGTGGGTCAAGCCCATGCTGGCCCTGGCCTCTGGGCACCTTGTCAGAGGGGGCAGGAAGAAGTCCCCAGAAGGGCGGTGGTGAGTGTTGGGAGGGGCTCCCGCTGGCTGGGGAGGCCTTAGCCGGCCCTGCCAAGGAGGGAATGTCCAGAGAGCCCTGAGCTGGGATGGGCTGGAGGCCACTTGGACCCTGGGCTTGGCTCCCCTCCCTGACCTTTGGCACAGGCCCTGGAGTGAGGGCCTTTCCTCTTTTTAGATTTAATTTTAAATCACTGCAAGTCAGTGAGAATCCATCCATTTACCTAGAAAACCTGCAGCCACATTCCGTGCGCCCCTTCCCGTTGGCTGGTCCTGCTCCCTGCACCTCAGGGACTTCCCACGGCCCCATTTTGGCGTGGGCTGGTGAGAGTCGTTCTGCGCTGGGCTGCTTCTCCTGGAGCCTGTTTCTTACGCTCTGCGCAAGTCTCATGGCCCCTCCGTCTAGTGGTGTCCCTGGGGATCCGCTGCAGGGCAGCAGGGCAGCTCCGGGTGGTCCTCTGTGCACCTGCAGGGGCTCCCCCAGGCGAGCTGTGGCCTCTCCGTGTGTGTCCACCATCAAGGGAGGTCAGCTCTCTTGGGCTGGCTCTTTGCGTACGTTCACTGCCAACACCATGTTTATCTTCGAGGGGCAATGAGGACCAGGGACGAGGTGGCATCGGCTGGGCAGGAGGGTGGTGTGCGCGACAGAAGCGTCCCACCACACTCCACACTGCCCACACCCCTGCCCCTAGCAACCTGTTGCTCTGGCACGTTTAACGGGGGGGGGGGGGACCCAGTGAGACGCAGGCAGAAGTTCTAGAGAATTCCAGACGAGCCGTGGCAGGGGTGGGCCGGGGACAGGGTGTGGAGGGCAGAAGCCATGACTTTACAAGTCTGAGGGAAGAGGTCCACAGCCGGTGACCCTCAGTGCTTCAGACTCAGGGTCGCCTGCCGGCTGGGGAGTCGCTAGGCACCTGGGGGACCCCTGTGTTGGACCTCACTAAGCCACAGTGCCACACTGGTCCAGCTCTGGTGACGCTCAGCTTTAACTGGGGTCCTGTATTTTTTTGCCAAGTCTGGTCCCCGAGTGCTGACCAGCTCTTTAGCTTTGCCCGTGATGACATTGACGCCGGGGAAAGGGGACACTTGGAGAGCCCTGAGCCGTTCGCGAAGATTCAGCCCTGGGGACTCCCCTGCCCCAAGCAGGCAGCAGACGCCTGGCCCCGTCAGAGGAGCGCCCTGGGGTGTGTGTGTGTGTGTGGGGGGGGGTCTTTGTGCCTGTAGTACATGTCGGGATGTGGTGTGTATGTCGTGTGCGTGGTGTTGTGCACGGTGTGTGTCTGCTCGTGGTGTACGGTGGGTGTGGTGTGGCGTGTGTGTGGCGTGTGTGTGGCGTGTGTGTGGTGTGGCTGTGCCTGGCGATGGCACAGTGGGCCTCTTGTCACCTTTGTCTCGCTCTCTGAGAATCTGGGGGAGGCAGGTGTCACCTGCAGGCGCTGGAGCTACACATTTCTCTGGAGGGGAGGACGGTGCCTAGAGGGGTGGACGGGAGCCTGGCAGAGCTGCACCCCGTGCTCTCCATCTGGAGTGCACTCACCTGTGAGGACCCGGCTGCCACCTCGTGTACCCACCGTGGTGCTGGTGTGAGCACAGGTGACCCTTTCCTAAGCTGCCCCGCAGGAGGGGCCTGAGAGAGCCCCCACCCCAGGTGTGCTGTGACAGTGACTGGCCGCGGGCGGTGTCTGGGGAACTGAGGCTCCGGCGGTGCCCAGGGCAGGGTGGGGGGAGACCTGTGCTCACGCCGTCCCCCTGCCGAGCTCTCAGTCCTCCCGATGGCCCAGAGGGACTCAGCCCTAGGAGCCATGCCCAGGCCCCAACCCAGCCAGACTGCGGGCTCCCGGACTCCACGCCTCTGACATGGGCGTCTGTCCAGCGCGTTGGGGGACAGTTAATGTGTGACCTGGTATTCCTGGGAATCTGTGAGTGTGAAGAGAGATCCCGGAGTCACCTGATAGACAGGGTGACATTGTGCGGAGTCGCTGCTCCTGTCCTAACTGACAAGCCGGCCACACACTGGTGGGAGGGGTTTCCTGGGGTCAGTTTTACTGGTGCCAATAGCTTTGTCCCGTGGACCCTCACGGGCCTTGGGGGAAAGAGAAGGTGGATGGTCCCTACTTCCCCTGAACGGTCCCATCCCAGTGTTTATGGGACTGTCTTTCCCTCCGCTGGAGCTGTGGTCTGGCTGGACCTCCGGGTTTGGTGGGTGGCTGAGTCCAGGTGGGGCGCTCGCGAGGCCCCCAGTGACCGAGTAGCCCCACCTCAGGAAATAGTCACTGTTGCTTGGGCTCGGGAGCAAACCGTGGACAGCACGGTGGTGCTGTGTTTGCAGGTGGCCGTGGGCCGGTGGAGGCAGCCTGGGTCAGCCTCTCTCGTCTCAGTGTCTGTCCGAGGAAGACGAGGAGTTAGCCAGTGTGGACATAAAAGGCCGAGGACCCGGGTGGCTTTAGAGGTGTTTCCTGTGTGCATGCCAAGCTCTGCCACCGCCGTCAGGGGTGTCTCTGTGACCCGTGAAAGCCTGGGCCTCGCCCCGGCTGCTCGTAGCTTCCGGGCTCCCTCTGCCTGCGACGGCCCCTCCTGTTTCTGCTCCAGCTCGCGGCTGGGCATTTGCACCTTCCCACGGCCTCCTCCCGGCCTCACGCCTGGGTGATGTCTTCAGAGCTCTCTTCCGGCTCACCAGACCCTGGAAGTGTTGGAAGTCAGGAGCAAAAGTGTCCAAGCTGTTGTTTAAAGTGGCCACGAGTTTTGCATCGTAAAGCCCCTTTACATCCGGAGGGCCTTGTTTTCCCAGTTTGACGGTCGTTCCCTTGTGTGTGAGAGTGCGCGCTGCCTGGCCTCCCATCTTGGCCTCCAATGATCTTTTCTCCCAGTCATTTAACACACCATGTTCCACTGTCTGTCAGGTGACGCGTCTGCTGACACTCCTTGGGCCCATCCTGTCTTCGGGGTTCGGCGCTACCCCACGGAGAGTGTGGCCCTGCAGCAAGGCGGGGTGTCTGCGGGGCTCCGCACCGTGGCTGTCTGCGCAGGAAGACTTTTTAAGTCTTTTTAGTTATACATGAAGACTTTTGGTGGTGCTGTGTTTGGGGCTGATTTCTCGCCTGGGCCGACAGGGTGGTGCTGATGGGCGCCCTGCCTCCTGGAAAGTGGGTGTGGCCCATGGCTGCCCAAGGAGCCCCCTGTTTCTGCAGCCAGAGCTCCTGCTTGGACGGAGGCCATCTCTGCCATCTGCAGTGGGACTTTCCCCGAGGGCATGGTGCTCTGACGGGCCTGGCCTCCCACAGGTGTGGGTGTGGGGATCATATTGCTGTTCTTCTGACTCACATCGATCTCAATACCTGAGATTTTGGCTCCGAGACTCCCCTCCCGCCCACCATGGACCCCAGAGCTCCTCTCCGCAGCCCCGTTGCTTCTTTGCCACTGAGCTACATTCCGTCCCCAGCCCTTTTTATTTGTGATTTTGAGATAGGGCCTTGCTAAGTTGCTGAGGCTGGCCTTGAGCCTGTGATCCTCCTGCCTCAGCCTCCCGCGTTGCTGAGATCGCATGGGTGCTCCAGGGCACCCTGCAGGAACCTCCCGTCTTTACTGAGGATTGGCTGGGTATTTCAGGGGGTGTTTGCCATACCCCACCTGTGTCCCCCTGGACTGTGCGGTTTGAGCCCACAGCTGGCAGGAGAGAGCCATTCCTGTAGAGCAGCCTGGCAGACGCCACTTTGGGATCCTCTGCTGCCCGCGCCAAGCTTTATGAGGCAAGGCCTGGCTCTCAGGCTCGTGGCGTTACACCTGGTGCCCACCCAGGTCTGGGTGAGGCCCTGCGCAAACCTGCCCCCAGATGTCGGGGCTCCTGCTCGCTGCTCTTCCCTCGACCTTCCCTCTGGCCCTCGTGGACCTGCTTTTCTGACGAGGCCCCTTGGAGCCTGGGCGTTAGGGGCTGAGCAGTGGCAGGATTGTGAAAAGAGGCATCGACAGTCAGGACACCACAGTGCCATCACCTAGGAGGAGAGGAGCCCCGGAACATTTCCCTGCACCAGACAGGAGGCTTTAGTTCTCAGACTGTCAACAAGGGAGCCTCAGATTTCCCCCAGGGCGGGGCAGGGTTGTGCTTCCTCTCAATCCCAGCCTCCTGCCTTCTCGCCCTGGGGCCCTGGAGTGCTATAAACTGCCAGGAGCATTTAAAAATGTTGGTTGGAATCACTCTTTGGGGCAGGTTCTCAGCAGCTATGTTACCTGGACAGAGGAACAGTCTTGTCTGATGGCTCACTTGTTGTGATGTTGACCCTCGAAGGACCACCTTGAGCCAGGCTGGTGAGGCCCACCTGGGGTGGAATCCTCTAGTTTTCCCCAAGCCTGGGGCTGGGGCTCTGCCTGGGAGTCTTAGAAGACAGCAGGGCAGAGGTGAGAGGCGTGGAGCTAGAGGGCGCTGGACTGCGGACCAGGGGCTGCAGGGGTGGGGGGCTGGGAGACGGGCTGGCTGTGCAGCTCTGCCCTCCCCTGTGGGGGCCCAGGGCTGCTGAGGCAGCTGGGCTGGATGGTCACATGGGTGCAGTGAGTCTCCTGGACCCCGTGGGTGCCCTGTGCACGGCTGTCCTGCGTGTCCACGGCGGAGAAGCACTGTGGGCTCCGAGCTCGGCCTGGTCTTCTTAGCCGCAACTGGAGTACCCTCGGTGCCCTCAAGTGAGGACACAGTCTGTGTCCTTGTGTTGTTTTTTCAGGTGCTCCTGGGTCTTCCAAAGAACTGCTGGTGTTGGACAGGGGGATTAGGGACCAGCCACCAATTGGCCAGCCCTCCCTGTAACCCTCCACCACAGCTGGGGTCTGCCATTACATAGTGCAGATCCCTGTGGGGCTGACAGACACTCCGCTGTCTGCAGAGTCCAGCAGGGACCCCCATGCCTGGGGTCCGCACGTGCTGGATGCAGCCCTCTATCCTGCCAGGCCGTCCCCAGCAGGGACCATAGGTGGCACCTCCAGGTGTACCCCTGCTTGGTCCACTGGGCTCCTTACCTGTGCACTTGCCTGAGGAGGCCTCACCCAGCCCTCGGGACCAGCCCAGCGCAGGGCCTCCTTGGAGAAGCCGTCAGATGGGGCCAGTGTTCTCTCCCCTGTGCCCTCCACATAAGGTTCTGTGGACCCTGGCCCAGCACTCGCCCTCGTGGCCACTGTTGGTCTGAGCACCCAGGGGCTGTTGGCTTTCTCCTGATCACCCACCTGAGGCCAGCTGTGGTCTCAGCAGCATAGGCCCCAGGTCAGAAGTGGCCTGTGTGCCCCTCTGGCCAGCTGAGGGGCATTTCTGCTGAGTCAGACAGCAACCTGGGCTTGACCCTGGAAGCAGATGAGGTGACCCTGGGAGGAGGCACCCAGGGGACCTGAGGTGAAGAGGCCCAGTCTACGTGGGAAGGACAGGTCATCGAGTCGGTAGGGAAGAGACGTGTGGCTCTGGCCTGTGGACAGGTCACACAGGGCAGGGCTGCACCTCTCCACTCTGCTTCTGCATGTCCAGGAGCCCTGGACAGGGGGGTGGGCTCTGGCAGGGGCAGGAGGCTTTGCCGTTTAGTTGAGCGAGTTGAGCATTCCGTGCGTTTGTGTAGGAGTGTAGGCTACCTAGCAGCAGACTCCAGGGTCTCCTGAGCCGATAAATCAGTATCCCTTACCTTCTCATCTTTGTCCCTTTGCTTGCTCACTCTTCGCTATTTTAAGTGATAAATAATGAATAATGAATGAATCATGAGATAGAATGGTTGCATTCTGAGTGTTTACTTAGCGTCACCTTCATGAGATTTTTCCCATCTGGGTAGCTTTGCCCACATCTCCCGGCATTCCCACCGTGACTACTGATGGCGCTGCGTGTTTCTCTGGGGGTTTTCAGTTAGGAATTATGTGCATTGTGATTATTTTTTGACAGACTTAACTGTTAGACCACTTTTAGATTTACAGAAAGATGGAGTGAGAAGAACACACCCCTCTTCCCTTCACTAAGTTTCCCCATGATTTACATTTTGCATTGGGTGGTACATTTGTTGTGATGGTACCTTTGTTATGGTCTTTAGTCTGCATTAAAATCCACTCATTGTGTTAGACCACTTATGGCTTTGAACTCTAATGTCATGGATGCACCATTGCAGGGTCATACAGAATAGATTCTCCTAAAGTCCTCCGTGCTCCACCTGCTCGTCTCTCCCCTCTTCCCCGAATTCCCAGCAACGATAGATCTTTTGATTGTCTCCATAGTTTTGCAGGATGTCACATAGTTGGGATCATCCAGCGCGTAGCCTTTTCAAACTGGCTTCTTTCCTGTAGTGATAGGCGCTCAAGTTTCCTCTGTGTCTTTTCGTGGTTTGATAGCTCATTTCTTTTTAGTGCTGAATAATATTCCCTTGTCTGGATCTGCCACAGTTTATTTATCTGTTCATCTACCAGAGAACATCTTGGTTGCTTCCACACTTTGGCATTTATGAATAAAGCTGCTATAAACACACATGTGCAGGTTTTTGCGGTGACATAAGTTTTCAGTTCCTTTGGGTAAATACCCAGGGGAGCAACTGCTGAATCATACGCTAAGAGCATGTTCAGTTTTGTAAGAAACTGCAAAAAAAGAGGCAGTGCCATTTTGCATTTCTGCCAGCAAGGAAGGAGAGTTCCCGTGGCTCCACAGCTTCATAGCATTTCCTGTTGTCAGTATCCCATCTAATAGATGTGCAGTGGGAGGTCCTTGTTGTTTCAATTTGCATTTCCCTGGTGACATACAACGCTGCCATCTTTTCATATGCTTCTGTAATTGCCATCTGGATATCTTCTTTGGTGAAGTGTCTGTCAAGGTCTGTGGCCCATTTTTAAGTTAGATTGTTTGTTTTCTTATTGTTGAATTTGAAGAGTTCTTTGCAAATCTTGGATGGATACCAGTCCTTTAACAAAAATGTTTTCAAATATTTTCTCCCAGTCTGTGGCTTGTCTCTCTCTCTCTCTCTCTCCCTCTCTCTCTCTCTCTCTCTCTCTCTCTCTCTCTCTCTCCAGTGTCTTTTGCAGAGCAGGAATTTTAAATTTTAATTACGTCCAACTTGTCAATTCTTTCATGAGTCATGCCCATGGTGGCGTTGCATCTAAAAAGTCTTCAGCAAACCCGAGGCTGTCTACGTGTTCTGTGTCACCTTCTAGGAGTTAGTAGTTTCACATTTTATATTTAGGTCTATTATGGAAAGTTAATTTTTGGGAAATTTATAAGTTCTGTGTCTAGATTCTTCTTCTTTTCCACCTCTTCCTCCTCTTTGTCCCTCCTCCACCTCATTCCTTTTCGTAGGAGAAGTCTGGTTGTTTCAGCATCATTTGTTGAAAAGACGATTTTCTCCCTTGTATTGTCTTGGCTCCTCTGTCAAAAATCAGTTAATTATATTTGTGTGGGTCCACTTCTGGGTTCTTCCTGCTCTGTTGACCTCTTTTACTGTTAGTTCATCGACACACACACACACACCCCTTTTTTGATACTGGGAATTGAACCCAGGGATACTTTACTAAGGGATGGGCTAACCCTCCCTAGTCCTTTTTTGTTTTATATTTTGTGACAGGGTCTTGCTACGTTGCTAAGGCTGGCCTCCAACTTCTGATCCTCCTACCTCAGCCTCCCCAGTGACTGGGATTACAGGCATGCGCCACCATGCCCTGTTTTTACCCTACTATTTTGATCATGGCTGTTTTATAGTAAGTTTTAGAGCCAGGTGGTGTTACCCCCTCTGACTTTGTTCCCCTTTAATACTGTGCTGGCTATTCTGGGCCTTTCGCTTGGCCACACATAAACTTTAGAGTCAGTTTGTTAATCTCCACAAAGTAACTGGCAGGCGTTGGTCTCATGTCAATTCTAAAGATCAAGTACTGTACCACTGAACTCAGGACCTTTAAAAAAAGATATTTTGGAGACATGGTCTTGCTAATTGCTCAGGCTGGCCTTGAATTTAAAATCCTCTTGCCTCAACCTTCCAAGTAGTAGCTGGGTCAATGTAAACACTCTTGGCATTTATCCCATTTAATGTCCTCTGAGCTTTATGGCCTTGGAAGTTTCTGTGGACAGATGTTCAAGTTCCTTGTTTCTTCTATGGCCACGTTCCGTTTACTGATGAGCCCCTCAAAGGCATTCTCCATTTCTGTTATAGCATTTTTTATTTCTAGCATTTCCTTTTGGTTCTTTTATATATAACTTTATTTCATTTATTTATTTTTTCAATGTAGTGCTGAGGATCAAACCCAGTGTGTCACATGTGCTAGGCAAGCGCTCTGAGCCACAACCCCAGCCCCCTTTTGGTTCTTTCTTAGAGTTTCCATCTCTTTCTTTACATTGAATCTGATCTTACAGTTTGTCTGCTAATTTCCTTAGCAAATGAATCTTAGTTGTTTTATATTCCTGTTCTAATTCCAACTTCCCAGCCGTGTCTGGGTCTGGTTCTTTACACTTGCTTTGTGTCTTCAGACTCTCGGTTCTTTTGTTTGCTTTTGTTTTTAGTGAGCTTTGTGATTTTCGTTGCAACAATATTAAAAACAAGAAGTCTAACCCCCTGTCCATTGCCATCCAGAGGGAGGTCACCTGTAAGATATCTGTATGTGTTTGCCTCATACTTTTAGTCTTCCCTGTGGATGTTGAGATCATGTGGAATCGCTGTTTCCCATTTGGAGCCCTGTGATTGTGGGGTCTCCGATGCTTTAGTCTCTGTGTTTCTTTGGAGTGGTATCTGAGAAGGCTTCTCCTTGTGCATGGGGCCTCTTCTCACAGTGCTGAGTGGTGCCTGGTTGAAGGTGAAATTGTCATGAGAAGTCTCCACTCTTGACTTTTGTGCCCTTGCCTCACAAACCAGAGGGAGAGACAGGATGAGAAGATTCTTGATCATTTCTTTTTTGTGCTCGAGAGCCTCAAGTTTTGACTTGCCGTTAGCTACTTAACCTGAAGGTTCTGAACAGTTCTGAACCAGTCCTTGCTTTTGACTTGCATTCTATACAGATCGATCTTTTAGGATTAGAAAGTATTTATTTTTTTAAAGTAAGTTTCTATATACTTTTAAATTCAAATAACTCTGATTGAAACCAAATCAATTTATTATGATTAAAAATATTTTTTTAGGGACTGAGGACGTAGCTCATTGGTGGAGTACTTGTCTAATATGTGCAAGGTCCTAAGTGATCCCTAGTCCTGGAGGCAAAAAGCCAAAGAAACAAACAAACAAAAAACACTTTAACATCTTCACGGGGTGGATAGCAATAGATACACACAGGAAAAAAATGCTACAGTTAAAACTTTGCTATGAAGAGTCTGTCCCTCCTTGCTACAGACTGCAGCTACCAGACCTCTCCAGAGATGTATCTTTCCAGAACATTGTGATCACAGAGAAGCATGTTTTTGGATTTCCTTCAGTTCCCCCCCAACACACACAAAAAACTGGCTGTGGTTTTACACTCTTCTGCAACTTATGTTCTTTGCTGAACTGAACCTCCTAGAGATTGTCCAGATTAGCAAGTGTGGAGTTTGTAGTTCTTCATACTCCAGTATATTTACCTGTTTCCCATGGGGGGGGGGGCGCTTATGCTGGTTCTAACTTTGGCTGCTGCAATAGATACCCTGTGCTCAGGTGTGCCACATGTCCACAGGTAGAGTCTCAGAAGAGGACATAGAACAGGTGTCTGTGTTTCAGATGTTGGCTGCTCCCACCTAAGAGCTCACACTAATGCGGGTTCCTGCCAGGAATCAATGAGGATGCTTGTTGGTCTGTAGCATCAGTCTCAGAGTTCGGGTCTGGAATGTATCCCAAAGGCCCAGGTGTTGAAGGCACCATCTTCAGCCTGTGGCACTATTGAGAGGTGGTGGAATCTTTTGGAGATGGGACCTAGTGGGAGGTTTTAGGTCATTGGTGATGTGCCCTGGAATGAAATATTGGGACCCTGGCCCCTCTGCTCCCTCTTTCTTTGCTTTTTGGCTGCCATGGGGGCAAACGGGGCTTCATCTGCTGTGTGCTCCCACCATGATGTACCATGCTGCCACAGGCCCAAAGCAACAGGGCCGAGTAGCCACTGATTCAAAGCTTTGAAACTGAGCCCAAATAAACCTTTCCTTTTTGTAAGTTGATTATCTCAGGTGTTTTGTCATAGTGATGAAAAGCTGCCGACACAAGCAGTACCACCAAGCACCCTCTGAAATTGTTGACCTTTACCAGCCCCATGGTGAGGAATCTCACTGTGGTTCCAGGGGGCATTTCTTCCTACCAGTGATGTTGCACATCTTTTCATATGTTAAATAGCCATTTGTATGTCCTTTTCTGTAAGCTATTTAGGTCACAGCTTCAATCAACAGTCAGATGTCTCAAAAGAAGAACTACAAATGGCCAAAAACTACATGAAAAAAATGTTCAACATTTTTAGCAATCAGGGAAATGAAAAATCAAAGGTACACTGAGATTTCATCTCACCTTAGAATGGCAGCCTTCAAGAGTACAAATAAAGACCATTGCTGGGGAAAAAGGTACTCTCATAGGTTGCTGCTGGTAGGACTGCAAATTAGTACAACCACTCTGGAAAGCACTGTGGACATTCCTCAAAAGACAAGGAATGGAACCACTATATGACCCAGCCATCCCACACCTTGATATATATCCCAAAGAACTAAAATCAACGTACTATAACGACACATGCAAAACAATGCTTATAGCAGCACAATTTACATTAACCAAGTCTTGGAACCAGCCCAGGTGCCCATCTGTAGCCAAATGGATCAAGAAAATGTGGTGTAGATACATAATGGAGTTTTACTGAGCCATAAAGAAGAATGAAATGATGTCATTTGCTGGTAAATGGATGGAACTGGGGAACATCATGCTAAGCAGAAGAAGCCAGACTCAGAAAGTCAAGGGTTGAATGTTTTCTTTCATATATGAAAGCTAGAGAGAAAAAAATACATAAAAAAGGGGATCTTGTGACAATAGAAGGGAGATTCGCTAAGTAGAAGCAGGGGACCAGGGTGAGGGTGGAGGGAAGGCAAAGGGGAAGAACTGGGTAATAAAGTTGACCAGATTATGCCACTTTATATATAATTATAATGCACCAATTAAAAATAAATAGAGGGAAGGAAGACAAGTAGGGGAGAGGAAGGGGATCAGGGAGGGAGGGGGAAGGGAAGACAGTACTAGGGCCTGAAGTGGAGAAAACTGTTATGTGCATTTATGAATGTCAAAAGGAATCCTACTGTCATGTACAACTACAGTGCAGCAAAAAATCACTAGTCAGGCAGATATTCCATTATGCAATTTTCCTACAGAAGAGGTTCTTCTTACTGTTTGCTCCATCCTTAACATGCATCAGCTCTAGGCTGAGGCCTGCCTTAGGTGCATGAAACTCATTTGCGAGCAGTCATTGATGTTGGTCCTTGATATTTTTCAGAGTAATGGGCAGCTGTTCCCTTGTCCTGGATTATCTTGATTTTTGCATCCACAATGTGGTGGAGCTCCGAGGGTCTCAGGAGAGGAGCCCCCCCACCCCCATCACTATGGAGGTGCAAGAAGGTCTAGTTCACCTGCACATACACTCTACAGCCATCCCTGATGTGGCTTCAATTAGAGCAATAGGCCAGTGTGCCCCGCTGATGTCTCTCCCACGTATATTTATTTTAAATAAACCTACAGTGGTGTTTTTGCACTTTTAAATGCCCTAGAGGTCTCACTTTCAACAGGCTGCCCCAGAATGTCGTATTTCAGCTGAGTTACCTAGAGCGACTTGGGCCTTTGTGCCTTGGCCACTCTGGCCTGCCCTTCCTGGTTCCTGTTTGCCTCTGGACTTGGGGATATCTCCTGATGGAACCTGAGCACTTCCCTGCTTCCTCTGGGAGTGCTCAAGCCTGGGGCAGGTTTTTCAGGTTTCTTGGTCATGGAACATTAGCTGTCACAGGGACTTCTGAGATGAGCCCAGCAAAGCCCTCGGCTTTAGAGCTCGGTAACTGGGCCTTGTCACACTAAGTAATGCACCTCTGGAGTTTAGGGGAGGTCTGCTCTGGCCTGATTTCCACCAGTCATGCTTGGGGTTTTCTTTAAGCAAACCATTCTAGAAATGTGGCTAAGAAGGGAATTCCCAGATAAGCCAGCCAAAGCCAGCACCTTGGCACGGGCTGCATGGCTGGGTGCAACGATGCCAGAGGGAAAGCAAGGGTGGCATGTGGGTCGGCACGTGTCTGGGCTAGTCCCAATGGCGCATGAGAAATTCATCGAGGAGGCCTGGTGTGACTTTAGGGACAGGCTCTGACCCAGCAGGACCTGGGGGCAGGGTGGAAGTTGGTGTCCAGATTTCTTAACCCTTCCCAGATGTCTCTGTGACCTGGTGTGGAATGACTTCCAGGACCCATTGCCAAGTGCAAAGCCCCTGAGGCTACCGTGGGTCTAGCAGGACCACCCTGAGCCCCCAAATCAGAGCTTCTTCACATCCTGACAGTAGAGGGATTGGGAGGCTCACCTCAACCAAGAGACCCCAATCCTGTCCCCATCCGGGGCAGCCTGGCCTGTGCCTGCAGTTGGCATATGCAGCACCACGCAGCGCCTGCTCTAGAAATGCACAGCTTGGCACAATCACGTGGAAACACCAGAGAAACCCAGACAGTGGTCTCTGCATCAGACCAGCAGCCCAGGGCCCTCAGGAGGCCAGACTGTGAAGGACAAAAACCTGCCCCAGTTTAAGGAGCTCGGAGACCTGGAGGCTGAGTACTGCATGTGATCTTGGAGCAAATGCACCGATGTCTACACTGACCACTGTGGGGACCCCTGGGAAAATCTGAAGACGTAGATATCTAGAGGAGGGAGCTCATCCCAGGGTGTCACTTTGTCTGATGTTGTATTGTGGTTGGGGTGGACAGTGTCCTTGTGCTTAGGAGGCTACCAGCTGGTCAATTAGGGGGATGGTCCCCTAATCAGTGAAAGACCCAGCACCTCAGGAGACTGAGTGACAAGTTTGAGGCCAGCCTCAGCAACTTAGTGGGGCCCTTTAAAAAAAAAAGAAAAAAAATGACTGGGGTGCAGCTCAGTGGTGAAAGTCCCTCTGGGCTTGATCCCCAATGCAGGAAGAAACAAACCAAAATAAAGCAAAACCAAAATCAGAGAGAAAGCAAATAAAGCTGAATGTTAGCATCTGAGGGAAATGATGAGTATTCCTCATACTAATCTTTCTACATTTCTGTATATTTTAAAGTTTCAAAATAAAAAGTGGAACAAAGAGTCCTCTTGGAGGCCATTGACACAGAGAACTGTCACCCGTCTGTCCGTGGCCACCTCCTCCTCTGCCTCACACTTCACCAGTGCCAGATCAGGGCCCAGGTCCTGCCTGACCCCATGTGGCTTCTACTTGTCCACACCTAAGGGAGAGTCTGGGGGAGTTGGGGTCCATCCCTGCCTGCTGCCAACCTTGTGTGCCGCACCTTCCATACAAGGGGGAACTGTCCTGGGCTGTCAGGAGGACTTGGGGAATGGTACCGGGGTCGGGTGACTTCTTGCCTGGCATCTGACCTGAGAGAATGAGGGGCACTGTCCACCCCACACCCAGGGCCACTCCACGCTGCTCACACTGTCTTGCAGCGGCCTGTCCAGTGGCTGCCAGGCAGGCTTGATACCTCAGTGCTAGAAACACCAGAGAAACCCAGACAGTGGTCTCTGCAGGAGACCACCAGCCCAGGGCCCTCAGGAGGCCAGGCTGTGAAGGACAAGAACCTGTCAGTTTAAGGAGCTTGGAGACCTGGAGGCTGAGTACTGCATGTGATCTGAGCAAATGCACAGATGTCTGCACTGACCACTGTGGGGACCCCTGGGAAAATCTGAAGACCTACCAGGTCCTCTTCTCATGATTTAGTCCTCACAGCCACTTTGGAGTAGGTGGTGCTGTGGCCCCTTTCCAGGTGAAGGAGCCAAGTCACCTGCCCCAGGGCTGCCAGCAGAAGAGGCACAGGGGTCAGATCATGCCCTCCAGTGCCAGGTCGTGTCCACTAAGGAGAGAGGACGTTGGCTCACAGGGCCGTCACCCAGCATGTGTACCCACTGACCTAGAAGAGAAGAGCAGCCTCCCGGGGCGTGTCCCTGGGTGTTGGCGTCTCTCGTGCGTGGACCCGAGTGCTGCTCAACATGCAAAACGTGCTTCGCTTGGTTGTGACACCGTGAGAACTTGAAGATGCACACAGGCTCCCTGGGCCCAGCTTCTTCACTTTCCACAGGGATTTTCTCCCTTCTTCCCTGCCTGTGGCTTCTGTTCCCCCGGCCACCCTGTCCTGCTGAAGAGAAGCACTGCAGAGTTCACGTGAAGTCAGCATGGCCAGGAAGCAGCTGTTGCCCTACCCCTCCATCTTCTCCTAGGAGTGAGAAAGAGGCTGGGCTGGGCTCCATCAACTCAGGGTTCTGGAAGAGTGCACTTGGCACACCTGGTAACAGGGAAGAGATGTTGGCATTCTTCCCACCCAGATTCTGTTTCCCTGTGGAGTTTTGCCCTTTTTTAGCCACTCACTACCAGAAATGAAAGTTATTGTGATGTTCTGTCAGCCCAGCAGGAGAAAATGATGGCGATGAGAGTGATGGGGATGATGGGGATGATGGTGGTGCTTGGTTTGTATGGATACTAGTAGTAGTGATCCTGATGGTGATGGTGGTGATGGTGGTGGTGGTGGTAATGATGGTGGTGGTGGTGGTAATGATGATGGTGGTGGTACTGATGGTGGTGATGATAATGGAGGTGGTGATCCTAATGGTGATGATCCTAATGGTGATGTGTTGGTAATGATGGTGGTGATGGTGATGGTAGTGATGGTGATGGTGGTGATGGTGGTGCTGATGGTGGTGATGATAATGGAGGTGCTGCCGGTGGTGATCCTAATGGTGATGATCCTAATGGTGATGTGATGGTGGTGATGGTGATGGTGCTGATGGTGGTGATGATAATGGACGTGCTGGCGGTGGTGATCCTAATGGTGATGTGATGGTGATGATGGTGGTGATGGTGATGGTGCTAATGGTGGTGATGATAATGGAGGTGCTGACAGTGGTGATCCTAATGGTGATGATCCTAATGGTGATGTGATGGTGATGATGGTGGTGATGGTGATGGTGCTGATGGTGGTGATGATAATGGAGGTGCTGGCGGTGGTGATCCTAATGGTGATGTGATGGTGATGATGGTGGTGATGGTGATGACTATGACAAGTAGTGAACTATCTTTTCAGGCACCTGCTGTGTGCTAGGCACTGTGGTTGGTGTGGTACATACAATCCCTCCTGTAATTCTCTCATCAACTCTATTAAGATCTGATGGTCTATTCTTTGTGGTAAAGAATCTGAGACTCACTGTGGCTCAATACGTCTGGTGGTCACCAAGTTGGTGGTGGCAATCACAGCCCAGGGTTTCTACATGCTCTGGGTGTCACTGGATCTGAGATACCCCAGGTGCTGTGCTAGGGGCCAGACCACTGGACCTCCTGACATCTTGGTAGCCTCTTCATGCCTACTTCTGCCCCATCACCACTGGGATCCTTTTGATACCCAGGGCATCTTGAGCAATAGGAACCTGTCTATACCACAATTCGTCCTGAGACAGGTCCCCAGCCTCACTGCAGGCTGGATGGCTCAGGAGGTGTTCTATGAGGGCACAGAGCACAGGAAAGAGGGAGGAGATGACTAGGAAGATGGCTGTCCTTAAGCAGGGTTTCTTTTGCTAGATATAAAAACCCGGTATTTTTGGTGATTTAGTAAAGTGTAGGGGGTATGCTGTCATGTTTAGTGTGTTGCATTGAAACTTAAACTTCTCAACTCAGACACTCAGAGGACCACAGTTTTATTTATGTATTGACAGTGCTGGGGATCAAAGCCTGGGACTTATGCCTGCTAGGCAAGCTCTCTACCACTGATCCACACCTCCACCCAAGACCTGTTGTCTTAACTACTGTGTCGTTTGAGCACAGTGTGACCTGGTTACCTGACGGTTGCTGGCTGGAGATGTACATTATCCCCAACTTTTGTGATTTTGAAATAAGCACGAGTCTTTGTGTGCATGTCTACTCTTTGCCTAAGGTCTGTAGATGTGGAGTTACTGACCTAAAAGACACAAATCTATTACAACTCTTGCCACATGTGGCTGGAGTTTAGGAGGCTCCTTGCCAATTTACCACCCTGCCTGGGAGGACCAGAGCACCCACCCTGCGCTCCCACTTGGGTCACGAGTTGGTGTTTTTAAAGATGAACTTTGCCAAGGGCCATTCCCGGTGGTGGTCGCTGCCTTAATGCACACCTGCCACCCGGGGAGCTTCTGTGGTCCTGCCAGCGATGCTGCGGAAGGGCCAAAGGTCAGTGAGAGCTCGGCCTCTCCCCCCCCCCCCCCCCCCCCCCCCCGCCTTGGGGATTAAAAGAGGATCTGAGATTCTTCCTATAATTAAAACAAAACAAAACAAAACAAAAAACTGTCAGAGCAAGGTTACAAGAACTGAGGTTAACGGAAGTCAGTGCTTTTAACAGCAGGAGAAAAGGCTCGGCTGCTGTCCAGTTGTGTTGCTCACAAACTAATTCCATTCTGGGCTTTAAAGCATTAAGGAATGCGACATGGTGACGGGTGCCCTGCTGTGGGCCAGGATCGGGACCCAGTCTTCCCTCCCTGGGCTACTGTGCTGGACCCTTGACTCTGCTTGGAGGGAGCCCAAGACAACGTGAAGCCCTCCAGGGGTCTCTGCCCTGTGGTTTACTGCTGACCGTGGCCTTGGCACCTGTCATTGCTCAGTGTTGTACCCTGACACACTTGAAGCTGGGATTCCATGTCACCCTCAAGAAAGCCGCTGCACCATCTGCAGAGCAGGGATTCCTGCAGGACAATGGGACACTCTCTCAAAAATCACTTCCTCTCTGGGGCCCCCCTTGCTTGTCCTATGGAGAGGGTCTTAGAGCCGTGCCGAGTGGCAGAGTCTGGTGTTCACCCAAGGAACTGCGTGAAGGCTTCCTGGGAACTGACAAGCTTCGTGAGCCATCTGAATGGGGGTTTCATGGTCCCTGCAAGTCACCGAATCCAGCCCTCCTGCCTCATCCCCGTTCAGTTTCCCTGATCTTGGCCATTTTCTCTTGGGTCGCCTCCCCCACCCCATCCATCTCTGGATTTGGAAATTCTACCATCTTTCTGGTTACTGAGCTTCTGGCCCTAAATTTGCTTTAGTTTTCTTTGGAGTCCACTCAGTTTGTAGTGCTGGGGTCACAGTTGGCTCAGGTGAGACCGGTCGGCCTCCCTAGTGGTACGATCACACCCGTGCCACTGGAACGCGGCTGCCTCCACCCTGTCCTCTCCACAGGGCCCTCCTCAGGGCCAAGGTGAGTGTGATGGACCGAATCCCACATATGACATGAGTATGGGTACACGTGTGCACCGGCATGCGTACACCCAGAACTGGACACGTGTGCATGCACACACAAGCCAGCACATCTGCCCGCATTCCCAGGCACACACTCATCCCTGGGCACACGCACACACAGACGCAAGGTACGCACAAGGCACTCATGCCCACACCAGGCACTCATGCACGCACATGGCCACACATAGCACGTAGATATACACGGATTCTCACACACGCGTGGCATATCCTCATTTTAAAAGGGATCGGGCCGCTTTTCTCCTCTAACCCGCATCTTTGCACTTACTGTATTGTGGCACTCTCATCAGCATGGAAAAGTGATTTCATTCTTTTTGTTGTAAATTAGTTTAGCAGCACTGTGGCCTGCTTGTCTGCCTGTATGTGTGTCTGTCTGTGTGTACAGTGTGTGTCTGTGTGGGGCGTGTGCCAGTGTGAGTGTGAAGCCACATCATGGATTGGTGCTTGGATGCCTATTCGTGGCCATGTGGGCCTCAGCGTCCTTCTGTGGTGACATTTTGGGAGCTGCCTCTCCTGTCATCACTGTGGTACTTTGCTGGGACCTGCAGAACTGGCTCCCTGTGCCCTGTGCCCACACCCACCCCTCCTCACCCTGTGCCCCATTGGCTTCTCCTTTCTCAGGGCCCCGGTGGACCCTCCCCATCTCGTTGACTGCAGGGCAGGTGTTCTGTTTTCTCCCCACAGCTCTGAGGTCTGAGTCTTTGTTTGGTCCTTGTCCCATGCCCCTCAGCCATCACAGGTGTGGACACCCCTGCGGAGCCATCTCCCAGCCCCTTGGAGCCCCACACCTGAGACCCAGACTCGGGGCCTGGGCAAACCTCATTCCTCCGCTTGTGCCTCTCCCTGGGGACTGAGCTGCTCAGATGCTCCCAGGGCAGGGAAGGAAGTTTTGACTGGTCTGAGCTGGTGCCCGGGAGCAGCATGTGCTGGCATCACCCAAGTATGGGGCTGGTCATTCCTAGTTTTCGAAGGATGGAGTTGTGGATGTGGCAGTGGCTGGGGGGGAGAGTCCCAGCAGGATCAGTTCTTAGGTGGCCCCAGTGGCCTGTGCTCTGGGCTCTCCCCGTAACCAAGCCTGCTCTGTGGCTCTCCTCCAGGCCCGAGAGGGGAGAACCGCTGCGGCTGTCCGGCGGGTTTGCACAGCGGCAGTGTGTTCTCTTGTGGAGCCCGTGTCCTGGGCCCTCCCTGCCTCCGAGGTCTCTGACTCCCCTGGGGTCAGATCCTGCCTCTCCCAGCTCCAGGTCTCTCCCCTCCCCCCAGGTCTGGAGAGGCAGAGGGCTCTCAGCTGAAGGAGGCCATCAGGCCCGGGGCCACCCCTGAGGCTCCGCGTCTCTGCTCTTTCCCAGGGACTACAGCTCATCTGCCTTGGCTTGTCAGAGGGGAGGGCAGCCGAGGCCCGAGGACCCTGTGCTCGGAGCCATGCGCCTCCTGTGAGGTCCTGTTGGGGGCTCATTCTTCACCTGAGCCAGCTTTTCCCCAAGGGGGTGGCATTAAAATTAGCTAAATCTGGCCGTTGAAACGTCAGGCGGCCTACAAGGGGTGTCTTTTGGAGGGCACGGTGGGCGAGGGCCACTAGGAGTGTCCACAGAGCAGTACCGCTGAGTGACATTTCCTGTGACTCAGTGAATGGTGTTAAACTCACACCAGGAGTGCAGGGACTATGGAACCCTAAAGCCACCAGGCCCCCTTCAGAATGCCAGCGTCATTTGCTCCTGGCTTAGGACACTCTTTCCCTCTGTGCCGTGGCTATTGTTCTTCATGATTTCTTAGGGGCACTTGGAAAGCTTTAACTTTGGGATAATAAAATAAAGTGACCAGTGTCGGCACCTAGCCTGCCTGTGAGGATGGTGGTGGCCACAGTGGGACCTGGCTCACAGCAGGTCCCTGGGTTCTTCCGTGGCCCTCTGCTCCTGAGCCTGGTTTAGGTAGCTTGGATTTTACCCCTAGGTGGCTGTGGTCAGGGTTGGAGGCCCGGGCAGTAGGGCCTGGCGTAGTGACTCGAGGTTAGGGCCTGTAGGGAGCCCACCCGGGTTCCCTTAGCAGGTCTGCTCCTTCAGTGTGGCAGGTGACAGGGAGGCCCCTGTGGTCACCCCTGGGCCAGCCCTGCACGTTCTGTGCCCACCTCTGGCCCAGGCCCTGGCTGGCTCAGGTTGAGAGGGCACCAAGGCCCTCAGTTCTGTGAGCTTATTTGGAGCAGAAGCAGAGAGACCAACCTGCGCAAACCACCTCTCTCTCCCTCCCTCTCTCTCTCTCTCTCTCTCTCTCAATTAGAGCTTCATGGTTATACATGGTGGTCAGGTTCATCCAGGCAAACTCAGACCTGCTAACCTCTTTCCCTGGAGCTCAGGGTGGCCATTCTGGCCGAGGACAGGCTGCCCCCGTCACTGTGCCGTCAGTTCATTTCCTGGCTGCGTGGCGTGGGGTGGCAGGCCTGGATGCCCCGTTGTGTGGGTGGACCCTCCTGTGGATCCTTCTGTGGCTGGTGCTCACCCGCAGTGCAGAGCACAGGGGCACTGTGTGGAGGACCCAGAGGTTGTGGCCCGGTGAGCGTCAACCCCCCTGCCCTTTATGCCCTGAGGTGCTTGGAACCTGGTCATGCACTGACTCCCTGGACAGTGCTCCCAGTCGGGGTGCTGGCTGCCACGGGGGTGTGCCCTTGGCCTCGGCTTCCTCGCCTGTGAGCTGGGCTCACGCTGTCTGCTCCCTTGGCATCAGGATGAGGAGCCAGGGATCTGCTGGCAGAGCCAGGACAGGCATGGTGGGTGCTCCCAGGCCCCGTGCTGGTCCTCCGGTGCTTTAGTGGGAGGTGAATTTGAAGAACCTGTTGGTTTCCGTCCTTGAGGATGGGCCTGCAGCCCAAGCTCCACTGTGGCTTTGCGACAGGGTGGATTCCCCACGCGCTTAGATTCGCCTGTGGAAACCCCCTCCACTGCTCCCGGGGCGCAGCTGCTCCTGGGCTGAGGCAGACATGTTGCTTGCTGGGGCATCGCCTGCTCTCTGGGGCGTCTAGGGGCTTTCCACAGACCAAGGTGGTCCCAGCTCTGAAACCAGCAGGATGCAGCCCGTTCCCCTGCCAGGTGACTTGGCTTGTTTCGTCATTATGAATCATGGCAGTCATGACAAAGGTGCTGTTCCGAGCCTGCTCCCTGTCTGGTCCCACAAAAGCCTTTGGGCCTGCTGAGGCCCAGGGTCACTGTGAAGGGGAGGTATGCAGAGTGCCACCGGGTGTCATGCTGCACCTCCACCTCCCGGCTCCACCTGCTGGCGACATTTCTGTCCCCGCCCTCCTGTGTCGATCCCCGAGTCTAGTGGCCTCAGGGCGATCCTGACATTGCGTGGGAAACGTCCTCCGCAGGCTCGTTTTCTGTTTTGAGGATTGGGAGCACTGTGTTAATCCTGGGCGTTCTCTCCGCGTCCTCCCAACTTCTGTTTGTTTACCCAGCCACTTGCCTTCCTGGGAGCAGACGAAGGTCCCTCACTCTGCTCTAGCTGGTTTTGTCTTTTGCTGGATTTTTTAGGCTACCTGGACTGCACTTCGGTTTCGGTCTGAGATAGAGGAACGCTGTATGTCTAAACGTTTCCAAGGTCTCTTTCTGGGCTTTGGGCTCTCTCGCTCAGACTCACGGCCGTGACAGCTCTGGCAGAGCCACCTGCACAGGGACAAGGCCCTGGTGCCTGGGAGGGTTGGTCGGGTACCTTGGGCAGTGGCAGTGACCACTCCATCTATGGAGCACTCACCCCGGGTCAGGCCCATCCGTCCGTTTGCCTCCTGGATCTGCACCTGCAAATGCCCCAAAGGCAAGGGCAATACTGACCCCATGAACCAACAAGAACCACGTTTAACCCCGTGGGCCCAGTTTGTCTGTTCTGATAAGTAGGGCTGATGAAATAATATCCCCATCATTGAAGCACTGCTTCACAATCGCATTTAGGGTTCTTGGCAGTGGTGGGGTTCTGGTAGTGAAGAAGGTGATGATGATGATGGTGGTGGAGATGATGGTGAAGAAGGTGATGATGACGGTGGAGATAGTGATGATGGTGGTGGGGATGATGGTGATGATGATGATGGTGGGGATGAGGATGGTGGGGATGAAGGTGATGGTGATGAGGGAGATCATGCTGGTGGTGATGTCACTCAGGCAGAGTCAGGTCTTTATTTTTTTTCTCTCTTTTTTATTGAGCTAAAATTCATATAACTTAAAATCAACTGTTTTAACGTGAACAAGTCAGCAGCACTTCGTACATTCAGTCCGTGTAACCATTGCCTGTATCTGGTTCCAGAACAGATCCCAAAGGAAGCTCCACAGCCACTACATGGTAGCCTCCCATTCCCTCGACTTGCTCCCGGCCTACGCACCACTCTGTGTCTCTCTAGATGGACCTGTTATGGACATTTCTTATCAGTAGAATCACACGGTGTCAGTGCAGGTGTGTGTGGCATTTTCCACTGACATAGTTTTGACATTCATCCACATTCTCGGACATACTCAAACTTCATTCCTTTTTTAGGGCTCAATGATATTCCACTGTATGTAGGACCACGTATTGTTTATCTGTTCTTTGTCATTGGCTGTTTGGGTTATTTTCACCTTGTCGTTTTTGTGAATACCCTTATTACTTGTATTCAAAGTTTTTTTTTTTTTTTTAAGCCTATATTCAGTTCTCTTGGGTATATACCCATGAGTAGTAATTGCTGGGACACATTGTAATTTTATGTGTATTTTCTGAGGAAACATCAAACTTTTTCCCCAAGGTGCCTGTGCCATTTTATATTCCCTCCATTGAGGAATTGGAAGAGGGTTACAATTATCCCATACCCTTGTAAATACTTACTTTTCTAAAAAAAAATTATAAAAGCGAATTTATAGCCATTCTAGTGGGTACGAAGTGATACGTCATTTAGTTTTGATTTGCACTTTAATAACAATGGTGAACATTTTTTCATGTGCTTGTCAGCCATTTACCAATCTTTGGAAAAGTGTTTAAACCATTTGTCCATTTTTAAATTGGATTATTTGTCTTCATTGTTGAGCTGTAAGCGTTCTTCATATGGACGCCTGCTCCTTAGCTGGTATATGATTGGCAAATATTTCCTTTCATTCTCTCAGTGCTGTTTCTCCTCCTCCAACTCCTTTTTTTTTTTTTTTAGTACTGGGAATTGAACCCAAGGGCACTCTACCATTCAGCTGTGTCCCCAGTCTTTTTGTTTTTTACTTGAGACTGGGTCTTGCTGAGTTGCTAAGGCTATCCCCCAACTTGTGATCCTCCTTCCTCAGCCTCCTGAGTCCCTGAGATGACAGGCGCCAGCCATCCTCACGGTGTTCTTTGATGCACAAAGAACATTTAATTTCCATGAGGCCAGTTTATCTATTTTTTCTCTTGTTGCTCATGGTTTTGGTGTCATATCTAGGAATCCGTTGACAAATACAAAGCCACAAAGATTTTTCTCCATTTTTTTTTCTTCTAAGAGTTTTACAATTTTACATCTTACATTTAGGCTGTTTTTATTTTCAGTTAATTTTTGTATAGGAGCAAGGTAGGCATCCAAGTCCGTTCTTTTGCATGAGGCTGTCTTTTGTTGAAGAGATTATCCTTTCCGCCATCGAATGGTCTGGTAACCCTTGTCAAAAATGACTTTTTTATGTTTAAGTGTTAAGTTTTGAAATTGGGAAGTGTAAGTCCTCTTTATTTTTCTTTTTGGAGGTTGTTTTGGCCCTTTGGGGTTCTTTATTATTCCATACGAATTTAAGGATAAGCTTTTCCATTTCTGAGAACAAAGGTGTTGGGATTTTGTAGGGATGGCATTGGATCTCTCATCACTTTCGATATTATTGCTATCTTGACATTAAGTCTTCTGACCTGTGAACATGGGATGTATTTTCATGTATTTCTGCCTTTTAAAATTTCAGTGTTGCATAGCTTAGGTTAAGTTTATTTCTAAATATTTTATTTATTTATTTTTTTCCAGAAGTAGGGCTTGAACCCAGTGCCTTATGTGTGTTAGGAAAGTGCTCTACCACTGAGCTTCAACCCCAGCCCTTTTTTTTTTTTAATACTTATTTTTTAGTTGTAGTTGGACACAATATCTTTATTTTATTTATTTTTATGTGGTGCTAAGGATCGAATGAACCCAGGGCCTCCCACGTGCTAGGCGAGTGCTCTACTGCTGAGCCACATCCCCAGCTCAACCCCAGCCCTTTCTATTTTATTGTGAGACAGTATCTTGCTAAGTTGCTGAGGCTGGCCTTAAACTTGGGATCCTCCTACCTCCGCTTCCCAAGTGGCTTGGGATTACAGGCATGAACCACTATGCCTGGTTCTAAATATTTTATTCCTTTTATGTGATCATAATTGCTTTCTTGATTTTATTTTTGGATTATTCCTTTCTAGTGTATGGAAATACAGCTAGTTTTTGTGTGTTGATGTTGCATTCCACAACTTCTGAATTTATTAGCTCTAGCATTTTTTTTTTTTGTGTGTGTGTGTGTGTGTGTGGATTCTTTAGGAATTTTTGTAGGATTATGTCATTCAAATAAAGATCATTTTACATCTTCCTTTCCAATTTGGATGCTTTTAATTTCATTTCCTTTCTCTGAATAGGACTTCTAGCACTGTGTTGAATAGAAGTGGCAACAGCAGACATCCTGTCCCCTGCCTGATCTTCTAGGGAACACTTTCAGCCTTTTATCGATGTGTATAATGTCACCCTTGTGTATGATGTTAGCCGTGGGTTTTCACGTATGGCCTTTATCATCTGAAGACGTTCCCTTCTATTTAGAGTTTGTGGAGTTGTTGTTGTTGCTGTTTTTTAATCACGAAGGGTGTTGGATTATGTCAAGTGGCTTTCTCTGTATCAGTCTAGAGCCACAGAAGTGGCGTGTGGTTTTCTTCATTACGTTAATGTGGGGTGTGGTGTGGAAGGAAGGAGACCAGGAGAGGACTGGGAGAGAGGGAGCAGAGGGCGAGGCAGAGGCTGTGCCGCCCCAGAGAAAGGGCCAGGTGAGCCACACTCCCCCGTCAGACCTCTGTCTTCTTGAGTGGGGGAAAGAGAAGCAGAAATCTGCTGTCCCAGCCTCCAGGGAGGGCTCAGGGACACTTGCCTTCCTAGCAGGCAGCGGTGATGCCTCGGGGATTGCAGCATTGGCTCATTTCCCGTGTGGAATGACCCTTGCATTCCTGTGATAATCTCACTTGTTTGTGGTATGTGGTCCCCTTAAGGTGCTGCTGGGTTTTATTTGCTAGTATTTTGCTGAGGATTTTATACCAGTGTTCATAAGGGTTGTTGGTGGGTAGTTTTCTTGTAGCGTTTGCCTGACTTTAGAGTCAGGATGATGCTGAATTTTTATAATGGACTAGGAAATATTCCTTCCACTTCTAACTTTCTGCACAGTTTGAGAGAATTGGTGGTGCTGAATTATTTTTGGCTCAGCCCAGGCTTGGTATTATTCATCTTTAAATATTTGATAGAATCCACTAGTGGTGATTTGGAATTTTGTTTTTAGGAAGGTTTTTCAATGACTGATTCCATCTCTTTATTTCTTATGGATATGTTTAAAGTTTCTATTTTTTAAAAAAATTTCGTAAGTTTGTGTGTTCCTAGGAATCTGTCCATTTCACCTCGGTTGTATAATTTATTGGCCTGTGCTTTTTCATATTATTCTTTCAGAATCCTTTTTGGTTTCCTTAAGGTCAGTAGTAATTTCTGGTTTTAGTAATTTGAGTCTCCTCTTCTTCTTTTTTGGTCGGTCTATCTAAAGACTTGTCAAAGAACCAGCTTTTGGTTTGGTTGATCCTCTTCTAAAGTCGCTGAGTTCATTTTTACATAGGTTACTACATTCCCCTCCCAACACTTAACATTGGAGGGCCCCCCATTCAGGGGAGAAAACAAGTTCAGAGATAGATATGATGTTCCATCATCAAAGAAAGCTCAGGGCTATAAGACGTCAGGAAAAGTATCCAGTGGTTCAGACCCAGAAGAGCACGGGTTCCCCTGGAGGTGAGTCCAGCTGCCCTGAGCTTCTCTCTCCAGGGACCCATGTGCCCTGTGGCTCCAGCAGCCCTCCTGGCATTGCCAAGGTGACTGAGTGGGCTGGGGAATGCAGCCTGTGTCCTTAGCAGGTGTAGGAGAAGAATGACAAGCTCAGAGCCAGGTGTGAGACCAGGCCCAGCATCTGCACTGAAATATGCTGCTTTCCCTGTGGTTGAAGCGTAGGCAGTCTGCAAGGGGAACTGTCACCCTCTCCCACCCTGACGTAGCCTGTCAACTCCCAGTGGTAACTCACCTGTCCCCACATGGTCTTGTCATTCATCACTCTTAATGGTCACTGATGATTCCATTAGGGGGAGGGACACTAGATGGCAAAGTTTGTCTCTAAAGAGAAAATTTAAGCTGTTTCTAATCTTCTTCTAACACAGAATGCTGAACAAGCGTCGCAGTGCATACAGTGCTTTCCTCTCAGGATGTTCCCATGTCCACCTGTTGGGGTGTATGTCCTGCCCAGGGCTTCGCCAGTATGCCCTGCCCACAGGAGCCGTCGTGTCCCTATTTCCCAGTCTCATCACCTTTACGTTTTAGTGTTTTAAAAGATTCCTACTAATTTTGATAGCTATGAATCTCTATCGGCCCCCAAATAAAAAATTAAACAAAAGAAAACATTTAAAAGGTCATTCTAAATGTGACTGAAAATGGTTTAGGAAACTTGGCTATAATTGTTTGGGAGTGCCTGCCCTCCATCAAAACCATCTGCTTGGTGGACATCGGTGGCTTCTGGATAGCTTGTTCCTCTGAACTCCTCCTACACAGAAATTCTGGATGTGCCCCTGGGGAAAAGGTCATTTTTAAAAAATGTCTGGTCAGTTTTCTTTACACTTCTTGGCTCACGAGAAGGAAACGCTGAAGCGTGTTCCCAGCCCATCAACTGCTTTTCCTTGTGGGGGTAGATTTCCCCACGTCCCGCCCTTCATCAGCTCGATTCCCATTTATTGCATGGTACAGATGGCCACTTTTCTGTCACTTTTAACCAAAAAAGTAGAAGCCATCGGAATGGAGCCATGTCTTTCCATCTTGCTGGGTTCGATACTCTAGAAGCTTTTGATGTTTTGGGTCGTAGCCTTTGGTGCTCACTGTCCTCATTCCCTAAGTGGTTTTGGCCTGTGACCAGGCCAGTGTCTGCTCAGCGGGCAGCTCTCTCCTGGGCTGAGTTCTCAGCAGGAACTCAGGGAGGGAGGTTGGAGAGGTCATGATTCCTGTGACCCAGGTGTCATCCTGAGCCCTCTGGGGTTGAGCTGGGCAGGTGGCCGTGGTATGTCCTGCATGGGGTGCTCCTGGCTGTTGCTGGTATGTTCTGTCCTCACGGGCTGCTCCAGGGAAAGACCTGGGGGTGACCTGGCTCTGAGATCCCCCCTCATCTTCTCTGAACCCTGGGGGACAGGGTGGAGGTGGCCTTGTGGAGACAGGCCTGCTGGATGTGAGGCCCAGCCCATCCAGTGGGTCCACATGGTGGTCATGTCCAACACTGTCTGCGTCTGGGCTGCAGATCCACTCTAGGAGGGCAGCCCTGCAGCCCCCCTGCCCTCCAAGGACCCTGTCCCTGTGCAACTCTACTCCATCTGGCCTCAGTCCTCCAGTGGTGAGCTGGGACCCTACCTCAGAGTTGGTGGATGAAAGTCACCTGAGGGGGCTCCAATGAGAAGGTAACGATCTGTTTCCTCCTGTTTCAGCTGTGTTGGGGTGGAAGAGGAGGAGGCGCCAGACATTGACATCTACCACTGCCCAAACTGCGAGAAAACCCACGGGAAGTCTACCCGTAAGTACCCAGAAGGCCGCCTCTTGCCATCTGGAGTGGCCAATACTCGCCTTGGCTGCAGGGAGGGCCGGGGCTCTGCTAGGCCTGAACCTCGGCCCCAAGATGCTAGGGCTGAAATGCCCTGGGTAGCACCAAATGGCAGTGTCACAGCCTCAGGACTCCAAAGCTGGGAACCCCTCAGGCCTCACCTGCCCCTTCTGATTGGCTCCTGCCCTCAAGAGCTATGCAAAAACCCCACTAGATTTAAGGCCCAGGGCTGCATAATTAACTCTGGTAGTGGCCACAATAGCCTGAGTCTGGGGTGCAGACTTGGGAATTCAGGTAAATGGCGATGACGGTGCATCAGGGCCCCTAGCTCAGCCTATCCCTGCTGCACTGTCCATTGCCACAGGTGGGCCCAGGTCGTCCGTATGTGTTTGTGGGTGGGCTCTGCATGCTCCTCCAGCAATAGCACCCCCCTTCCCAGGGAATCTCAGAGGGCCTGTGTCTCTCAGAGCTTGCTGTTTGTGTGTGCTGAGGCCTCCCCTTTCCTCTGGTCCCTCTCAGGTTCAGTGGGTCCTGGGGGGCTCCCAAGGCACAGGCTCAGTCATGCTTGGCAGGTTCACCCAAGTAGGTTTTCAGCTCCAAGGCCAAGCCTGGGTAGCAGGTGGGGGTCAGAGCCATGTTCGGCAGAGACCTCAGGAGAGAAGTGGCCTGGAGACTGGACCGGTGTCACAAGTGTGCAAGTGTGGCCTCCGGGCTCCTGCCTGGGTTTGTACTCACAGAAACTGAGGCTGATCGTAGCCTTGGCTGGCTGGCTGATCACACTCCCATTCCTGGCCCTGGGCTGGCTGGGCTGAGTGGGATGGTACCCTGGGATAGGGCTGGGGCGTCAGTCTCCTTCAAGAGAGTTCCCTCCAGGTCCCTGTTGCAAGCCAGGGGGCCAGACCCTCAGGCTCCGTGGGCAGAGCCCTGTAGACACAGTGGGATTGGAGGGAGGAGGCAGAGGTGGGAGAAGCCCCAGCGCTCTTGTTCTCGGAGTCCAGCCTGATCCAGGGGAGCTTTGGCTGGCCTGGTGCTTGGTGAAGCTGCCTCTGTAGAGTGAGGTCTCCCTACTCTGGGGACCTCACTGCTGTCTCTCGGCCTCTCTAGGGCTTGGCCTGTGTGTTAGTCAGCTTTTTGCTTCTGTCACCAAAATACCTGAGATAAACAACTTAAAGAAGGAAAAGTTGATTTGGGCTCATAGTTTCAGTCCACTGCTCTGGGCCCCAGGTGAGACAGAGCATCATGATGGAAGGAGTGACAGAGGGGCACTGCTCAGCTCTTGGCAGCCAGGAAGCCGAGGTGGGGGAGGGTAAGGGGCCAGGGCCAAGATATACTCCCATGGGCAAACCCAGTGACCAGGTGTCCAACCATGCCCCACCTGCCTGCAGTTTCCACCTGCTCCCAATAATCTATTCAGCCTTCAGTGGACTAACCGTTGAGGTCACAGTCGTCCTTCTGATCCAAGCACCTCCCCAAAATCCCAACTCTGGACATTGCTACATTGGAAACCTAGTCTTCAAGACGTGAGCTTTGGGGCACATTCCAGATCCAAACCGTTAACTGCCTGTGTCCATTGCTCTGAAGGTGGGGGCTGCACTTGTTCCAGATTTTGTCCCTTGCTCCCTAGCACATCCTCAGCCCCGTCAAATGCCACCAAATATGTGGGTGGGTGAAGATGAGAAGTCTGGTGGTGCTTTCTGAGCTTTCTAGGCTAAGGCTGTGCCTGGGGGAAGTTACCTTCCTAGCCCCTCCCCAGCCATTGGCAGCCCTGGGGACAAACGATGACCCTACATTCTGGTGACTGCTTCAAATCAGAATTAGGGGAGGAAGAATTTCTCCTGGGTCCAGATACCTCGCCGAGCACACCTGGAGATCTCAGGGCCTCCTTATCTTTGCAACAGGACCCAGGCAAATGAGGCAGAGCTTCTGGGCGGATCCAGGGCTGCACCATGGGACCTGGGAGGTGGCCAGGGCAGAGCAGGGCTGGCGTAAGGAGGTCCCAAGAAGTGTTTCCTTGGGGTGGAGGATCCACCTTTCCCTCAGGGGCCGCTGGTCAGAGGATTTTGGGGGCAGCACTGCTCTGTGTGGTTTATGCCACAGGTGCACATGAGTGTCACCTGAGAAGAGGTTCTAGACTTAGAGGTCTTGGAAAGCACAGGCTGCAGCTCCTGCTTTGACAGTCAGCACGTGTTCCAGGTGTCTTTGCCTGGGGACTCTTGTGAGTCTGGCTGGGGTGGGGTGGGGGGTGCGTAGCTGAACAGGTTACCCACATTGACGAGCACATGGTGTTGATGTCTTTAGTGCCCCCGGATGTCCTCTGAAACACTCAGTGTGACAACCCACGTGCTGTGGGATGCATGTGTACCCACCCCACCCAGGCCCCACCCCTGTGCTTGGGGAGAGTTTGGGCCAAGGTTTGGCCATCAGCTAAGAGCTCACATGCAAGTTCCCCATCCCATCTCCTATAGCCCAGCCCCTAGGGAGCAATGTGTGTGTGTGTGTGTGTGTGTGTGCACACGTGTGCATGTGTGCATTTGTTTGTGTGTGTGTGTGTGGGGGTGTATTAGTCCATTTGAGCTGCTGTAACAAAATACCAGAGACTGGATGGCTTAAATGACATCAAATTTATTTCCCACCACTCTGGAGACTGGGAAGTTCAAGAAACAGGCTCTGGCAGATCCTGTGTCTGGTGAGGGTCCTGTTCCTGGTGCAGCCTGTGGCCTGTGGAGCCCTCTGGAGGCCCCAGGCCTGCCTCCTGCCTTCCTGCCCTTGCTGTTCTGGCCTGGACTGGGGCTTTCAATGGACATGGCGAGGACAAGAGGGACCCATGCCTGTGGCCAAGCGTCACCTTCTCTTTATGGAGGCCACAGCGGTGGGATTGCAGGGCCCTTCCCCTAGCTGTCCCCTGTCCTGATATGTTCCTTGGACTGATTTTGAACCATGGGCCCCACAGTTTATCTGACCAACATAGGGCAGGTGTAGGCCTCAGGTTCCTAGACTGAATCTTGGCAAGGTGTCCTGTGTGACAAAGGCACAGGAGAAGCAGGAAGCAGCAGCTCTGTGACAAGCACAGTCACTAAATGGTCAGAGTTACTTTCCCTTCTCTGTCACCGTCAGGTTCTGAGGACTGGGGTGAGAGCCTGCTTGTCCAGGCTCCATCCTCCCCTGCTCAGAGCGGTGCAGCGGGCTCCGTGCTGGGCCTGGGGGACACCTGCACCCCATGCCCCAAGCCATCTTCAGGGGTGTTTCGGGGAAGGAGGTGGAGAGAAGAGGGCCACCTGTGGTGGTGGCTATCAGGTGCCAAAGGTCCCAGCAGGGAGGTGTCAGGGTCTTGATATGGAGGGCAGGCGGAAGGCGTCATCCAGCTCTGGGATGGTGGTTCCCGTGGCTAGGGACCTTGCAGGAGGTGACTCTGGTGATCTTGGCAGATTTGGTGCCTGAAGGAAGAGGAGTCCTGGGAGACCCCAGGTTCTGCGTCAGAGTGTTGGACGGTGATGACACTTTAGTTGGTGACACCAGAGGCTGGGGAGGAAGGGTGGGGTCCGAGTTCCTCTGTGTGTGTGTGTGTGTGTGTGTGTGTGTGGTAAGGGTGAGGAGGTGCTGGGTGTGAGGGTTGGGGTTTCAGGAGGTCTGAGTACTCACAGGCTCCCCAGATTCTTCCCACCCTTCGAAGGCCTTGCTGGGTCCCCATGCAGGGCAGCAGGTATGAGGGCCCCGGAGGAGGGGTTGCACTTGATGACATTCCCCACCTCCTGTCCCCCACCTCCTGTCCCCCCCCCCCGCCCCCCTGCAGTGAAGAAGAAGCGGACGTGGCACAAGCACGGCCCGGGGCAGACGCCCGACGTGAAGCCCGTGCAGAATGGCAGCCAGCTCTTCATCAAGGAGTTGCGGAGCCGGACCTTCCCCAGGTGGGGCCAGGAAGGGGTGGGGGGCCCCGCAGAGTCTGGTCCTCACCCTGTGGCCCTGCCCTCTCCCTTCATCTTTCACCCCCTGCAGCCAGTGGCCATGTGCTCTGCCCCCATGGGCTCCCTCTTCCAGGAGAGGGGGAGTGGTCATGCTGTGCTGGAGGTCACAGAGCCCCCACTGCAGCCCCAGGGTGATGGCCAGGGGTCGAGCACAACCCCTGTTCCCCTGGGTGGAGGGCACCCTTCCTGCCAAGTGCCTCACCTTTATGTCGTTCCTGTGGGTTCCTTTCTTTCTCTTTTTGGTGTAGGGATGGAACCCAGGGTGCTTTAGCATGGAGCTACATCCCAGCCCTTCTTGTATTTTCTTTTGAGACAGGGTTTCGCTAAATTGCAGGGGGCCTCAGCCTCCTGAGTCGCTGGGAGAGAGGTGTGCGCCATGGAGCCTGGCTCCCTGGTTTCCTCAGCCCTCCTGGGAGTCCTCTTGCCTCCCACATGGCCAAGAGGCCAGCACCTTGAGGAGGTGGCATGGAATGGCCCCTGGTGAGAAAGGGCATTCACCAGAGGCCCCCCTGAGCTACCCGTGGCTGAGAGCTCCTTTCTGTTTGTCTGACAAGATCTTTTTCCTTCTTCTTTATTTTGGAAGGATGATTTCACTGGAAAAAAGAGTTTTACGTTGTGGATTTTTCTTTTGACACTTTACGTATTTTCGCCAACTTCTTTCTTGCTTCTGGGATTTCTGATGAGAAATAGAATGTCACCTTATCCTTACTCCCCTCTGTGGAAGTGCTTTTCTCTTCAGACTTCTTTCTTTTTTTCTTTTTCCCCCCCTTGTTGAGTGAGGGGTAATTCACAGACCAAAATTCATCCACTTAAAGTGCACAGTTCAGTGGTTTGTGGTGTGTTCACAGACATGTGCACCTTCACCAGTCAGTTTTAGAACATTTTCATCCCCCCAAAAAGAAATCCCACATGTTTATTGTCACCCTTATCTTCTATCCCCCGCCCTCAGCCCTAAGCAACTACTGTCACTTTCTTTTATTCATATATTTGCTTACTATGGACATTTTATATCAATAGAATTGTACAGTATATGACTGGCTGCTTGTGTCCTGTGTCACGCCTTCGAGGTTCACCACGTTGTATCGAGGGTCAGTGCTTTTTTCTTTTTAATGATTGGATAATATTCCACTGGTGCCTAAACCACATTCTGTTTATGCATTCACCGGGGAGGGGCATTTGGGTTGTTTCTGCATGTACAAGTTTTTGTGAGGTCATGTTTTCATTTTTTTAAGAATGGAATTGCTAGGTTGTATGGTAACTCCGTGTTTAATTGTTTGAGAAATTGCTAGACCATTTCCCAAAGCAGCTGTACCATTTTACATTCCTGCAAGCAGTATATGAGGCTTCTCATTTTTCTACATCCTCCTCACTGGGGTCTTGTTATTATTTAACATTTTGATCCTGACTATCCTAGTGGATGTGATCTGGTATGTCATTGTATTTTGATTTGCATGACCAAATGACCAAAGATGTTGAGAATCTTTTTCTGTGATTATGGAACTTTCTAAGAGTTTTGTCCTTGTAGCATTTACAGTTTATTCTTTATTATATCTTAATTAATTTTTTTGTATATGGTGGGAGGCAAAGATCTAACTTTATTTTTTTTTTTTACATGTGGCTATCCATTTGTCCCAGTATCTTTTGTTGAAAAGATTATTCTTTTACTGTTTATTTTTATGTGTTGCTGAGGATCAAACATAGTGCATGCCAGGCGAGCACTCCACCACTGAGCCTATTCTTTTACTACTAAGTGGTCTTGGAGCCTGTATCAAAATCAGTTTGCCATAGATGTACATGTTTATTTCTGGATGCTAATTCAATTTCACTGGTCTATTGTTGTCCTTATGCCAATACCACACAGTCTTTTTTTTTTCTTCTTCTTCTGATTATTTTTTATTGGTACATGCCATTGTGACATATTTCATATACATAAAAACATAATTTGATCAATTTCATTATCCCTCTTCCCCCTTCCCTCCTCCCTTCCTCCACCCCCATATCGATTACTGAAGTCATAGTAAGTTTTAAAATCAAGAGGTGTGAAGCAAAGTCTAACTTTGCTTTTCTTTTTCAAGATTATTTTGGTTCTTCTGGGTCCTTACCTGTTCCTTGCATTTTACTAAGATCAACTTGTCGATTTCTACAAAGAAGTCATCTCGAATTCTGAATGTTTTTGATCTAAAGATTATGATAGAGTTTTTCCATCTTAACCACGTTAAGTCTTCTGGTGCATGAACTTGGGATGTTTTTCCACTTATTTGGATCTTTTAAAATTTCTTTCAACAACGATTTATAATTTTCTGAGTTTTGGACTGCTTTGGTTGAATTTATTTGTGTTTTATTCTTTTTGATGCTCCTGTAAATGGAATCATTCATTTTATTTTCAGATTGTTCAGTGCATAGACATATATTTGGTTTTTGTATATCAGTCTTGTGTCCTGCAACCTACAGACTAGTGTGTTAGCTCTAATTTTTAATGAATCCCTTAGGATTTTCTCTATAAAAGATCATGTGACTTGAAAATAGAGATGGTTTTACTTCTTTCTTTACTTTTCTGTCTGGATGACTGGTATTTCTTTTTCTTGCCTAATTGCTTTGGCTTTAGAACCTCCCTATGATGCTGAGTAGAAGGGGCAGGGCAGCGGTGATCAGGGCTCCACCCAGTGCTGTGAGCATGCCACTTGAGGGGGGAGCTTCAGTTCCACATGTGGCCCCCCTGCAAGAAGGCAGCCTCCACTTCCTGGCAGTACTTACCCAGGGCTTAGCCTCAGCCACAGAGACTGGGACAGTCAGGGTTTCAGAAAGAAGCCCTGGAGTGGGAACAGGCAATGGAGCCTATGTTCTTGGCTGTAGGTGTCTAGAGTGGAGTCTGCATCCTGCTGAGCTGTGGGAGGTGGAGTGAGAGAATGCTCTGTATTGAAGTATCACAGCCTTTCTGAATGATTTTTATAGATTTTCTTCATTCGTGAATGAACCGGCTTTGAAGAATTGCTTTGTAAATAATTTCCCCCAGTTCCACTCTCATGCTAGGAATTTCTCTCGTCTGGATTCTTTCAAAACATTACCTTTGTCTTTGGTTTTCTGCAGTTGGAATGTGATATGCCTTGGCGTAGATGTCTTCTGGGCTCTCTGGATATGGGCTGTCTTGTCTGCAATTTAGTAAAATTTCCAGCCTTTACTCCTTTTTTTATAATTGATTTTATTTTTTTATATACACGACAGTGGAGCCTTTACTCCTTTAAATATTTTTCTGCTTCTTTGTCTCTTTTCCTTCTGATATCCCCATTGTGCATATGCCATGCTTTTGCATAGAGTATACTTTGTAATTTGGGGTTGAAAGCTGGGCGTGATGTGTTGTGTAAGAGGAACTGAGGTGACTGGCTTTCCGTGTGGCGTTAGGTTAATCTGGCTAGGACGGGGCCATGTTAAATTTGCTATAGCTCTAGGTGCCAGAGACTTCACTTCTTCTAGTTTCACTGTTTAATTACCTCCCCCCATTTTCTTCGATTTCCTGATTAAATAGAGTCTATGTCTTGCAGCTGTTATAACCAACTTGTTATCCTAATGTGCTCTTTGTCACTGGATGCAGGTGTGTTTGCTCTTTACTCAAAAGCCAGTAGTTGAGAGGAAAGTTGGAAAAGAGGAAGTCAGGTTTATTCAAGGACCAGGCCTGAGAAGATAGAGGGGGCTATCCCTCTTGGCACTCTGTCTTGGGGACCTCAAGTACTCAGAATGACTTTTATGGAGGAGTGGAAGGATGTGCGCTGGGACAGTGGGCAGAGAGGTCACATGCTGAGCAGGGTCTTCATCAGGTTACATGTCTCCTGGCCGACGCCCCCCTCCCCCACTGAAAAGTTGCAATTGACCTTGACTACCGAGGTCTAGTTACAACCATATTTTCTACAAGTTGAACATACAATTGACTGTGTTAGTGATGCACAGAATTAAAGAATAAGGAGGGCCCTGTTACACATGTAGATCTTATCTGAAAGTCTTATCTGAAAGTCGATAGATGTTCTGGGTTCTGTAAATGTAGTTACAGTTATAGTTCACTGTAACCCTAAAGTTACAGTTGTGTCACTCTGTGTTCACCATAACTGTAAAGTTAGGTGCTGCTCCTCTTTAGAATTTAGAATGCTCAGCACAGGGAAGAGAAGGGACTCTGCGGAGGGACATCTCCCAAAGGAGTGGCCACCGTTGTGGTCTGTCGACTAAGAAATCATGACCAAGGTGTTTTTATTCAGATGCAGAATAGATTTGCAAATCAGAGAATAGAAGAAGTTCCGTTTGATCACGCTGTCATTCCTCCGAGGGAAAGTTGGTCTGGGCTTTTATAACAAGGAGAAGTGGCACATGCAACTTGGGGTTGGAGGAGGTCAGCTGGACCCAGGACCACGCAGCGGGTGGAAACCACCACCTCAGGTGCTCGTGCACCTTGTTGTCCACTGGAATGCCCAGGTCAGGGGCAAAGTCTGGTCACTCTGGTATTTCTCAAACCTTGCAAGCGAGGTGTTGCTAGGTTCTGGGAAATTTTTCTTTCTAGTGGATTCAGTTCCTGACCTCTCTTGTGGCAGGAATCCCGCCCCTATCAGTGCATCTCTAAGGCCAAGAGAGGAGTCTATTCTAAGCCTTTTGGACTTCTATTTTACCAGGTGGTCAGGCTGTGGGGAAGGGAGTGTTCTGGGATTTCATGGTTAATTCTCAGTGCTTTAGTTGGCCTGAGTTTCTGGGCCGTGACCTTTGGAAGCATTTCCCTTACCTGAGACCTGAGACGGCATGGCTGGAGGGGGCTGGACTTGGCTTATTTCCCTTCTTCCTGTCATAGAAAGGTCTGGTAAAGTGATTTCCCCTGGATGGTAGACCTTGGTTATGGAGAACATTCTAGGTGTATTTAAAAATGATTTATTTTCCCTTTCCCCAGCCTGGGTCAAGAGGGATCTTTGTTTTCTGTTTTGTTTTTGTTACCAGGGATTGAACCCATGTGCACTTAACCACTGAACCACATCACCAGCCCCTTTCTAAAATTTTTTATTTAGAGAGGGTCTCACTATGTTTCTTAGGGCCTTGCTAAATTGCTTAGGCTGGCTTTGAATTTGAGATCCTCCACTCTCAGCCTCCCAAGCTGCTGGGATTACAGGCAAGTGCCACTGTGCCCTGCTAAGAGGGATCTTGACCTTGAGTACTTGGTGGTTTCTGAATTGATGAAAGTATGCCCCCCCACCCCCACACCACCACCCTGGGTGGGGACTTTTTAACTCATAAGCTGGTCTATACTCAACTTCCAGCTGTTTGTCCAAAAAGGTTACCATTTAAAATTCCCATCAGCTTCTGCTCCAAGTGAGGCAAGTCTTGCCTGTGATTTTCTTTATTTTCCTGTTTCCTCAGATTTGGTGATGGTTGTTTGTCCTGTAACCCCAGTTCCCTGATGAATCTGAGAAAAGTTGTTGATCATTGGTTTATCTGGCTTTTTTATTGTGAGGATGGGAGTGTCAGCTTTCAAGCTCTTTGTGTGTTGGAGTTGAAACCAGAAGTCAAGTTCCACACTGTTCCAAGCACCTCACGTTAATTGGGTTATTTATCTTTTCATAATTAAGTTGTAGGAGTTCTTTACATATTCCAGCAGGGCGTGGTGGCACACGCCTGTAATCCCAGCAGCTCCAGAGGCTGAGGCAGGATTTCGAATTGAAAGCCAGCCCCAGCAACTTTGGAGCCCCTAAGCAACTCAGCAAGACCCTGTCTCAAAAATAAAAAAGGGATGGGGATATGATTCAGTGGCTGAGCGCCCATGGGTTCAATTCCTGGCCCAAAGGGGGGAAAATCTCTTTACATATTCCAGATACTCATTCCTTTTCAGATTTTCTCCCCCATCCTACAGGTTCTCTTTTTGATTTCTTGATAGTATCCTTTGAAGCACTAAAGTTTTGATTTTGGTGAAGTCCAATTTTTCTATGGTTTGTGCTTTTAGTGCCACTTCTGTGAAAGCATCACCTAATACAAGATCTTGAGCATTTATGCTTTGCTCTTCTACAGTTTTTGTAGTCTCAGCTTTTTACTTAGGTCTTTGACTCATTTTGCTTTAATTTGTATATGTTTTGAGGTGGGGGCTCTGCCATTCTTCAGCAGGTAGATCTCCAGTGTCCCAGCACCTCTCACTGAGAAGGCTGCCCTCTCCCCATTGGTCTGTCTTGGCACTGTGGTGGAAAAGCACTTCACCATGGATGTGAGGGTTGACTTCTGGACTCTCTGTTGTGTTCCATTGCTCTGCATGTCTCTGCTTATGCTTGGGCTGTCTGGTCTTGATTGTCATAAGCTTTGAAGTGAATTTAGAAGTTGCGAGGTGTCCTGCGGGTGCCTTGCATTCCGTTCAGCATTCCACGTTTTGGTAGGAATTGTATGGACTGCAGATCAACATTCCATCATTTGTTTTTTCTTTCTTCTTTTTTTTTTTTAAATTTTCTTTCTCTCTCTCTCTCTCTCTCTCTCTCTCTCTCTCTCTCTCTCTCTCAAGCACTGGGGATTGAACCCAGGGACACTCTACCACTAAACTACATGCCCACCCTTTTATTTTTCTTTTGAGAAAAGTTCACACAAGGTTGCCCAAGCTGGCCTCAAACTTGTGATCCTCCTGCCTCCGCCTCCTAAGAAGCTCCTAATGCCTGGCTCCATTGTTTCTTGAATCCTACTCCTTCCTTCTAGTTTTGATTTCCCTCTTGTTGAATAATAGCCTTTACTACTTCTTTTAGCAAAAGCCTATGAAAAATAGACTCTTTCTGTCTGATAGTGTTTTCATTTCATCCTTATTCTTGAATGATTCTAATACCCTGAAATTGATCTCTAGTTCTAGAGTTAAAGTTATTTTCCTTTTAGTCCTTGAAGATACTATTTTATGATCTTTTGACATCTCTTGTTGCTCATGATGTCTGCTGTCAGTCTCATTGCTGGGGTTTTTGTTTTTTTCCTGGTAAATAATGTGGTATTTCCCCGCTCCTTTGAAAACACTGAAGATAGTCTGGTCTTTGATGTACCGTAGTGGGCGCTGACAACTCTATGTTTGCGGGTTTTTTTTGTTGTTGTTGTTGTTTATCCTGATTGGAACTCTGTACACATTTTTAATCTGAGAAGTCATGTCTGAATTCTGAAAAGTATTCTATTTTCTCTTTCAGTAGCATTTCTCCAACATGACCTTTGTCATTTTTCAAATCTTTCTTCAAATTCACTTTCTTCTGTTCAGCAAATTGCCATTGAATGCATCCATTGGGCTTGGAAAATTTCAGTCATATTTCTATTTTTAGAATTTCTATGAAGTTCCTTTTCAGTGTCCTTTTCTGTTCTTTTTTCACACTCCCTGTTCTTTACCAGATCCTTTCGTTTTCCTACTTGTAATGTGTTGGATGTGTTTTAAAATTTCTTTTTTAGCCGTTCTGTTTCCCTCAGTTCCTGGGATTTCCTCTTGCCTGGTGTCTCTGTGGACTCCCTCCTGGTGTTCACTTGCTTCTGTGGGGCTTGGATCTTCATAGGGGTGGTTTTCCAGGGTCGCTGGCATGTCCCAAGCTGCTACTTGGTTTTGTAAGTGCCGTTTACTGTGACCCCGTGAACTTCATAGCTCCAGATCCCATTTGGGCTTCCTGCTCTGTGGATTAATGTGAATTTGGAATTCTCCCCAGTGATAAAAGAGGTTTAGATTATCAAGGGCAGCTTTCCACCTATGACCCTGTAGAGGAGACATTTCTCTTGGCTTCCAAAGCTTCCTTGAGTGACCTTGGTGTTCCCCAGCCGCCCCACAGCAGTCTCCGTACATTTTCGTCTTTCTCACCTTCCTCTTACTCCTGCTGGTTTATCTTTAGCACTGTTACCATGTGGTCCAGCCAGTGGGCCCTCTTTCATCCTGACCTTAACTGACTTCTGGGCAAAACTGGGCCGGGAGCAGTGGCACACACCTGCAATTCCAGTGACTTGGGAGGCTGAGGCAGGAGGATCACAAGTTCAAAGCCAGCCTCTGCAACTTAGTGAGGCCCCAAACAATTTAGCAAGACCTTGTCTCAAAAAATTAAAAAGGCTGCAGATGTAACTCAGTGGTTAAGCACCCCTGGGATCAATCCCCAGTACCCAGACAAACCAACCAACCAACCAACCCCCCAACACTGGAGGCTGCCGCCCCCTTCTCACTGGAGCCCTGTGCTTTCTTGGGTCTTCCTCCCCCACCTGCTTTCTCTCCTGCTGACTCCCCTCCCTGTGGCATCACCTGCCAGGGGCTCTGTTCCTGGCCCCGCCCTGAGGCTCCACACCTGTCTCCGTCTTCTAGCTGTTCTGAGCTCTTGACCTGTAGCTCCACTGCAGGATCCGACACACACCTCAGACCAAACATGTCCCCAGCTCAGCAAGGTCTGCTCCTTGCTCCCCACTCCGGCCCTTCTCCATGGTCCCTCCTCTCCCACCAGTCCCCTGCCACCCACTTGGCCGCGTCCTCTTCCCTCACCCCTGTGTGATGGAGCAGTGGTCGTTGGCATCTCCTGAGCCCCCTCGTTCCCGCCTGCTCACTATCCAGGCGCCCGCTGAGGTCCTGAGCCTCCTCCTGCTCCTGTCTTGGTTCTGCTGTAGTCCCCTGTCCCCCCAGCAGTGTACAGAACCGCAGGCTGTCACCACCCTGCTGAAACTTGTCCACGCTCTGTGCCTGCAACACGAGCCCTGGCCAGGTGGACGGGCCCTCCAGTCCCCAGCCCCCTGTCTTTCCTCACACCTGCCCTCTCCTCTACGCCCCGAGGCCTTGATGATGCAACTTCTGTCCCCACTCCTTAGGCCCCTTCAGGCCTCTGCCTGATTGCTGCTGTCTCCGATGGAGCCTGTTCTCAGGATCTCCAACAGGGGCTCCTCCAGCACAGCCTGGACCCAGGACAGTGCCCACACACAGGGGTGGGGTGGGGAAGGCATCCACGGTGTGGTGGCCGAGGAACCCACATGCTCTTTGGGCTCCCGCTTCCCCTGGAAGATTGTCAGGGCCTGTCCAGGCTCTGAGACTGTCATTGGACCCCTCTGCCTGTGGATCTCCTCATGCCTCTGGCCGTGTGGTGGCAGCAGTGTCCAGTAGGGGGCAGGCCAGGATTGGATACCCTTGTGAAGGTCACAGTGGCCATCCGGGTGGATGCCTGGTCCTGGCCTTGCCACCTTTTCTGGGCCAGGAGTGTGGGGCAGATGGGGCTGGGCAGTGTAGGAGGTGGAAGAGGCCTGATTTTTACAGCCGCCTCCCTGTGGGGCTTTGTTCAAGGCCCTCCCAGCCATGGAGCCTCTTCTGGGTCCCTTCTGGGGTCACGGACTCTGTCCACCGTTTTGGTGGCTCCTTCCCTTGTCAGTGCTGACCCTGGTGGCCACTATTTTAGCTGGGTTGAGTCCGGCTGCCTGGAGCTGGGCAAGTCCTGTCAAGGTGATGGGGAAACCAGGTCCCAAGGCGGGTGAGGGAGAGGCTGCGAGTGCCTTCTGTGTGGCCCCACTGGGCAGCTCCCAGGCTCTGGTGAGGGGTCCCAGACCAGGGCGAGGAGGTGGTGGTCCCAAAGCATTGTGTTATCACACCTTGTCCCAGGGCTATGGTGGGAGGTGGGAATGGGCTTCAGGCCGGGGCTCACTAGTCCTGCTTGATGGAGCTCTCCCTGGACACTACTCCTGTGTGGCTCATCCTGTTGGGGCCTCCTGGCCCAGGCCACCCAGAGGCCGTGGGAGAACCTGCTCTTGTCCTCACCCTTTGGGCTGGAGCTGGGCAGTCAGAGGGGGACCCCCCAGGCTGTGGGGATAACAGGAAGGGCAGTGGTATGCAGGGATGTGGCAGCCTCAGTGTCCCTTGTCACCATGGGCCCTGATCTCAATGATGGGAGCAGGGTACCTGGTGGTGGGGGTACAAGAGCTGGCACCGTGTCTGCCTGTGACTGCGCTGGTGGCCCCAGAGAGGTGCTTGGCCTCTCCTGCCGGGGCCCTGTCCAGACCTGTCTGGTGCTGGCAGCTGTGACAGGGCCTCTGACCTGCCCTTCCCCTGCAGTGCTGAAGATGTGGTGTCCCGTGTGCCCGGCAGCCAGCTCACCCTGGGTTACATGGAGGAACATGGCTTCACTGAACCCATCCTTGTCCCTAAGAAAGATGGGCTGGGCCTGGCTGTCCCCGCCCCCACGTTCTATGTCAGTGACGTTGAGAACTATGTGGGTAAGTGCTGTCCCCTTCCCATCTCATGGGGGTCTAAAGTTGTGAGGCATTGGGGTCATCCACTGCCTGACCTCCCCAGCACCGTGGACACATCTTGGACAGAGGAGCCTGGCAGGCCCAGTTCCTTCCGCATGACCCTGGCTACAAAATGGGGCTGGTCGGGGGCCCCCTGATTCTCCCAGTCTTGAATCCCACTGTTGCTGGGTATCAGGTGGTGGGAACTTGGGTCCCTCCCTGCCCTGGCTGCCAGCTGGGTCCAGGCCTGCTTTCCCTACGCCATGACCTGCTTCCCCAGTGCCAGGGCCACCTACCTCTCCTGGATGCTGCTAGTTCCTGCTGATGCGGGTGGCAGCTGCCTTGCGTGTCCATATATAGCTGCAGCTTGTGACACTCTGTCAGGGCATGTGCAGGTGGAGGAGGGTGTCTGTGTGGCAGACATGAGGCAGCACACCTGGGGTGACTCTGGCAGGATGGGCTCCTCGGTTGCTGGACTCAGGTGTTCATGGGAGGGGGGTCCTGGGAATGGCTGGTGGGGAAGGAGGAGAAATCCTGGAAACACAGCACCCAGCATGGGAAAGGGTGTGGGTGTGGGCGAGGCCCTGCAGCCCAGCAGTTCCTTCGCTCTGACCTTGACGTCTGTGAAGCCCACGGTCAGGGGTGTTGGGGGCTAAAGTGAGATCATCTGTGAAAGCCACCAGGCACACGGAAGCACCCCCAGGAAGCTGCCACGTTCCATTTTGGCAGTGGACAGGGGCCCCATGTGCACACTGGGGCTTCCCAGGACGGGCCCTCAGATTCACGCAGGGAGAAGAACAGGCCCCGAGGGAGCCGCAGGGGAGTCTCAGAGAGGGGTCAGGGAGGCCTCCTCCCTGGCTGCCGGTTGGCGGTTTTGGGGTCTGTGGAAGAGGCTTATTCTGTGCAGTCCTCCTCAAGAGGGAGGGCAGACAGCGGGCCACTGGGTCACTGTGTACGCAGCCATGCATAGACAGGGACATTGGCAGTTCACAGCCGCCTTGCTCCACCAGGCTGGAGAGTGGCCTCGTCTTGGCCGTCTCTGGGCGTATTTGTCCTACCAGGCACAGGAGGCCAGTCTGCCTGTCAGGGCCGCCTTCCTCTTTCTAACACCAGGCCTGGCTGTCCTGCTAGGCATGGAGCGCAGTGGGAGCGCCAGTATCCAGTGCGCACTGTCCAGCACCAGGCCCTGTCCAGGCTCCTCCCACGTAGGAGCAGCTTTCATCCTGCTGGCAGCCCTGAGAAGTGTGGACCCACAAGGGCCCTGGCCCCTCCATGGGTGTCCCTGCGGGGGCAGGAAGAAGTGGTCCTTAGTGGTATTTATTGCTTCCTACAGTCTTTCTTTTCCCCTTAATTAAAAAAAAAAAATTGTGGAATTTTTTAAAAACACATCCAAAGTGACAGCGAGCCCTGTGCACCTGGCACTGGCCACGAGCCCCCAGATTTCTGTTCATTTTCTGCCAACCCCACTCTCCTCATCACTGGAGGGTTTTAAAGCAAATCTCCACATACATCTTTTTGCCCATAAAAACTTCAGTGCGTGGCTGTAACAGGTTTTTAAAAATGTGTAATCACAATTTCATCCTCACACTCCGTAGTGCTAATGATAATTCCTCAATAGCATTGAAGACCCACGTTAGTTCTCCCCAGTTCCCTCCAAAGAGCCTCCTTCCGTTTGGCTGTTGGCATCCGAATTCAAACAACATCCACACGGTGCCTTGCATTTTTGTGCCCTCGAAGTCTCTTCTCCTCTCTGATGGCTCCTACCCGCTCCCATTGTTTTGGTTTATTGGAGAAAGGGGTTGTGGGTCGGCAGAACTTCTCACATCTGGGAGTTGGTGGTCAGTGTCCCTGTGGCGTGGCTCACTGGGTCTCTCTGTCCCTGGTGCTTCCTGTAAACTCAGGCTCAGGGTCCTGTGGAGATGGAGCTCAGGCTGGGCACATCTCCTTCTGGATGGGTGTGCCGCCATCTGTGAGGACACCTGTAACCTGCCGTACACCTCTGGTGATGCTACCCTGGAGGTCCCCCCAGTGGCCTTCAGCTCGCTTCCAACTATCCACTGTGCCCTGGCAAGGGGCCAGCTTGCTAGTTCCTTCTGTTTTCCTCCCTCTCTTGATCATGGATCTTCCATAAAGAACTTTTCCTCTTCAGTTATCTGGTAATCCTGGAGAAGACATGGCACACACCTACACTTTAGAAATTAGAAAGTCAGGAATCCTGCACTCTGGGAACACTGCTATGGTTTATATCAATGTCCCCCAAAGGCTCATGTATTAAAGACTTGGTCCCCAGCCTGTGGCACTGTTGGGAGATGGTGGAACCTTTAAAAGATAGAAACTCCATCACAACCTCAGAAAAGGCAGGATCAATGTTTTTCCCCTAATTTTTCAATTGATTGATTTTTAGAATAGTGAAGTACCTATATTAGTCAGCTGTCACTAGAACAAAATGCCTGAGCAATAACTTAAAAAGGAAAAAGGTTTATGTTTTAGTCAGCTTTTTGGCAGCTGTGACTAAATGACCTTGCCTGCACAACTGTAGAGGAGGAAGAGTTTATTTGAGGGCCCACACTTTCGGAGGTCTCAATCCATCGACAGCTGGCTCCATTCTTCAGGGCCCCAGGTGAGGCAGGAACAACATGGCGGAAGAGTGTGGCAGAGGGGAGTGGCTTTCATGGTGATCAGAAAGCAGAGAGAGAAACTCCACTGGCAGATGCAAATATATCCCCAAAGCCACCCCCCAATTCCCACCTCCTGCAGCCACCTCCCAATTCCCACCTCCTGCAGCCACCTCCCAATTCCCACCTCCTCCAGCCACCTCCCAATTCCCACCTCCTGCAGCCACCCCCCAATTCCCACCTCCTGCAGCCACCCCCCAATTCCCACCTCCTGCAGCCACCCCAAATTCCCACCTCCTCCAGCCACCCCCCAATTCCCACCTCCTCCAGCCACACCCCATTCCCACCTCCTGCAGCCACCCCCCAATTCCCACCTCCTGCAGCCACCTCCCAATTCCCACCTCCTGCAGCCACCTCCCAATTCCCACCTCCTGCAGCCACCTCCCAATTCCCACCTCCTGCAGCCACCCCCCAATTCCCACCTCCTGCAGCCACCCCCCAATTCCCACCTCCTGCAGCCACCCCAAATTCCCACCTCCTCCAGCCACCCCCCAATTCCCACCTCCTCCAGCCACACCCCATTCCCACCTCCTGCAGCCACCCCCCAATTCCCACCTCCTGCAGCCACCCCAAATTCCCACCTCCTCCAGCCATCCCCCAATTCCCACCTCCTCCAGCCACACCCCATTCCCACCTCCTCCAGCCACACCCCATTCCCACCTCCTCCAGCCACCTCCCAATTCCCACCTCCTCCAGCCACACCCCATTCCCACCTCCTCCAGCCACTCCCCAATTCCCACCTCCCCCAGCCACACCCCACCACTTCAGTTACCACTCAGTTAATTCCTATCAGGTTAAGACTCTTACAACCCAATCGTTTTTCCTCTGAACCTTCTTGTGTGGCCTCTCACGTGAGCTTTTGGGGACACCACATCTAACCCTAACAGTTTATTTTGGTTTGGTCCCATAGCTTTGGACCTCTGATGAGTGTGCCAGGTCACGGTGGGTAGAACAAGCAGGAAAAGAGGAAGAAGGAAGGACCAGAGTCCCATAGTCCTCTTCAAGGGCATGACCTAAGGACCTCTCACAAGGCTCCTTCTTTTAGAGGTTCTGCCATCTCCCAGTGGCACCACAGGCTGAGGACCAAACCTCATGGGCCTTGGGGGACACTTATCCAAACCTTGGCATGGCCCTCCAACTGAAGGGTTTTGACTTCTTAGTCCTTAAAGTCCAGAACTAACGTGCCCCGAGTGGCGTTCAGGGTGTGCTTACACTGAAACGCACTGTCGGTCTGAGATGCAAGTTGACTCGGCATCTGCATGCTCACCAGGGGACCTGGCTGCCCTGCCTGAGGCCCAACGTTCACCACCTCACAGCGTCTCTGGGTCCTGTGACAGGGGGAAGGGAGCGCTGGGCACTTTGAATCCAGGGGAATGGCAGGCAGGAGTGTTCAGCACCCAGAGCCTCAGGGCCAGGCCCACCCACGCCACATGCGAGGCACCGAGGGTGTGTGTCCACCCTGAGTTCAAGGGAGGCCACATCACTTCCTTGGTGTTCTCATGTCCTCCTGCGGCTTCCCAGGGCCAGAGCGGAGCGTGGACGTGACCGACGTCACCAAGCAGAAGGACTGCAAGATGAAGCTGAAGGAGTTCGTGGACTATTACTACAGCACCAACCGCAAGCGGGTCCTCAACGTCACCAACCTCGAGTTCTCTGACACCAGGTGACCGGGCCACCCTGGAAGTGGGGGCTAGAGGGGCCTGCCTTGGGTTCCGACCCCTGCTGCGGGGCAAACGTCACGGGAGTGTGACGTGCTGGCCGCGGCACATGCTGGTTCTTCCTGTTTCTCTTTTCAAGTGTGGATGAGAGAGCAAGCAGAGGAGGCCCCTCCCCGGCCAGGGACCCTTGGTGAGGTGTGGAGTGGTCTCTTCCAGGATGAACACAGTGACACACTCCTGACACGCCAATGTATGACACGCTCACCAACACACTCATGACACACACACAACCACAGGCACGCTCACCACATGTCTACCCGTATGTCACTGAGATGCTGAATCACTGTCACACTCACCCATTGACACACCCACTACGCATCCCTGGCACACTTACACCTTCAAATACATACGCAGACACTTGCATTCACAGGAAGTCCCACTGCTCACCTACCCTGCACCCTGCCTCCCCAGGCCTGGCTCCCCTCGCTGCTTAGATGATGAGGTCCCACGGTTCCAGAGTTCCAGGTAGTGGTTTTGGTTTTGTTGGAGACGCTGGGGCTGGAACCCAGGGCCTCCTTGCTGGGCAGGAGCTGCACACAGTCCTCGGGCCACGCAGTCCCCAGCCCAGAGCCACTGAGCTGGTCACATGCGGCCTCCGTCCTCTCCTTAGGACCCTGCTCGCCTCCAGGACTGTGTACTTGGCCGTGTTCAGAGCCTGCCCTGCCCACCCCCCACCCTCAGTTCCACTGCCCTCCAGCTGGCCCCTTGGGAAAGACCTGGAACACCCGTCACCATGGGCAGGAGTGGCTAGGAGGGATTTTATTCTTGCATCATTCCCACCATGTCTGCTTCCAAAAAGCACCTGAGGTGACCCATGTGCATATAGGACGTGGGGAAAAATCAAAGAAAACCACACCAAGGAAGAATACAGGCCTGGACCCAGGGCCACAGAAGGAAGGGGACTGGACACTGGGTTTGGTTTGAGCCTCCTGACAGCAAAGGCACAAAGGGGTGGCCTTTGGTCACAGAGAGGGCAGCTGCCTGTATGAGACTCTTCCCAAGGCTGCACTCGGAGCGTGTGTTGCGTTGGTCCCTGGGACACACTGAGTCATTTCTCCAGCCTGCTCTTGGGGTCCTTCCCCAGAGACACCTGGTAACAGACAGAACTAGATGGTGCTTTGGCCTGCAGCTTCTTCTTGGGCCTCTCAGGGACGTGTTTTGCCACCTGTGTCCCCAGGCGCAGTCTGAGGCTCTTATCGAGCACTTGTGCACCTGAGTGTTCTCCTGGTGTGGGCCAGGGCTGCGGCAAGACTGGGAGGGCAGCAGTGTGCCATGTCTGGCTGGCCAGTCATCCTCCAGAGGTTGGCCAGGCCACCAAGATGAGGCCCAAGCCCACGGGCATCTGGGGCAGCCCTCAGGGCCTGCGGTGACCAGTGTGCACCACCCCTCCAGATGCCCATGGTGCAGTGGGTTGAGTGCCGTGGGCCAGCTGCCTGTCCTCTAAGCGCATGCCTCACACCACGGCAGCCTCGGGGGCCCACAGGAGCGCTGGGATCCTCTCCAGCTCAGAGGAAGGGCCGACTGGATACCCGAGGGGCCAAGCCAAAGAGAGGACTTCTGGGCTGTGTCAGGACGTGGAGTCAGCAGGCACTTCCAGTGTGCCCTGTGCGAAAGGCCAAGCCAGATCCTAATGAGGAAGACCCAGGTTGCCGAAGCAGGGACCCTTTCCTGCAGGCAGCACCTTTCACTGGGGGCAGGGAACCCTCTTACAGGCCAGGGACCCCCTCCTGAGTGCAGCAGTATGCTCAGGGCACGGACTGGGGACCTGAGAACTCTCATGGGGGGTGGTCATGAGAAGGTTGCTGGAGATTTAAGGGTGAGGGTCTGTGGCTGAAACTGTTGAGGCCAGGGTGGCAGGACCAGGCTTGGGATTGTGGCAGTGTTTTGATTTAGGGTCTTTAAGATAGAGAACTTGCTGGGTGCGATGGTACACACCCGTAATCCCAGAAACTCAGGAGACTGAGGCAGGAGGATCGTGAGTTCAAAGCCAGCCTCCGCGAAAGTGAGACCCTAAGCAACGGGATGTGGCTCAGTGGTAAAATGCCCCTGGGCTCAATCCCTGGTAGGAAAAAAAAAAGAAAAGAAAAAGAAAAAAGAGAACTCCCTTCCACTGATTAGGAGAAACACAGATGAAAATAAAGATTTTATTTCTTCTCGGTCCCGGGGCTATAGCATCTGCTTAGAAGAGTCACACATGGAGGTCAGGGAGCACTGGAGGGGAGAGAGGGGGCAAGAGCCAGTGACCTTAGGGGTCCAGGTCTAATTCCAGCCAGCTTCCTGTGTGGAGTTGGAGTTGGTGGCTTCCAGCAGGCAGGCCTGGGCTCCACAGAGTCACACTGTCACCAAGAGGTGATCGTGGTAGCAGACGTGCATAGTCCAGACCAGTAGAGAGGCCACCAGGGCCAGTCAAGCGTGTTGTATGCCACTCTCCCATGGGGAGGTGGTCACCAGGCAGACATCTAGACCAACCACATTGAGGAAGTGGGAGGAGGCTGGGAATGGAGACTGTGAGGGGTGACTGAGTGCGACTTGTGGTGTGGGAAAGTCCAGCCTTTGTTTAAAGAGGATGTCATCAGAGTGCGCGTGGCTTCACACTGAGGTGGAGATGGGGATGTGGGGGGCTGGGAAGGAACTTCAGATGGAGCAAAGGGGACAGGAGAACCCTGTATAGCCTGAGGCAGTTAAAAAGCTCCAAGACCTGGTTCTCCAGGGTGGCCAAAATGTCACCATCCAGTTGCTGCTGGCCTTGACATTTTGACGCAGTATTATGCAGTTTATGCAAGACATTGACATTCAATGGAATCAAGGCTCTCTTCACCTTCCCCCACACCCCATGGGTATGAGTAAGCGGGATCTGACTGTGCCCTGGTGTGCAGGGAGGGTTGCTGGTGAGAAACCTGGACCCTCAGGCCCTTTTAGGAACATGGATGTGGGCTGACGTGGAGTAGTGGCCGGCTTTCCAGTTCCTCTGGGAAGGGGTTCTCCTCCTGGGGTGGTGGGTTCCCAGGCCTTCTCCTCCCCCTCTTCTGCATGTGGAGAACAGCATTCTTGGCCTGCGTGGCCACAGCCAGTGGGCTCAATTCACCCTCTGCCATCTTCAGTTTGCCTGTCCGTGAAATGGGAGCAATGCCACGTGGCCCATGGGCTGGTGAAACAGTGGGTGACATGCTCCTTGCCTGCCCCAAGCTTAAAAAAAAACAGAAGCACTGGTTCCCATCACCACTGACTCTCTTCTCCTGCCCCCAGAATGTCCAGCTTCGTGGAGCCGCCTGACATTGTGAAGAAACTGTCCTGGGTAGAAAACTATTGGCCTGATGACGCTCTGCTGGCCAAGCCCAAAGTGACCAAGTACTGCCTGATCTGTGTGAAGGACAGCTACACAGACTTCCACATCGACTCTGGGGGAGCCTCTGCCTGGTACCACGTGCTCAAGGTGAGCCCCGCCCCGCCCCACTCAGGGCACGCCTTGCCTGCATGCACCCTGGTCCATGCAGTTCCCCCAGAAGTTACCCCACAAGAGGGACCCTGGACTCTCGGGCCCTGGGACAGGAGGCTGTGGAGATATATCTGGGTAGAGGGGCAGGGGTGCACTGAGACTGGTGACATGTTTGTGTCTCCTCTTCCTATGGGACTGAGGCTCACTGACAGTTGGGTGAGACCACTGGGGGGTCCCATGTGCAGAGAAGGTAGAGGTGTTGGGGAGCCTTCCCGGAAGGGAATTAGCCACAGCCCGGACTCCCATGGCAGCCAGCCCAGCAGGAGCCTCTCACTAGAGGAAGCCAGAAGAAAAGCCAGATGCCAGTGACAGCAGAGTCCCTAAGCTTAGTTTTTCCAGATCACCCGGGGCTTGGGTTGGGGGTGATGGCCTTGAGCCAGTTGCCACAGTGTCCTCTGGCCTATCTTTGACCCAGTACACAAAGTCTCGGGTCTCACTGCTCTGTGCAGAGCCCTGCCTGGTGGCTGTCCTGCGGGTAGGAATGACGCGCCTGTCAGGGTGCTTTCCAAGTCAGGACTCGTCACAGCAGCACCAGGACATCTTTGCTCTCCGGTCCCCCAGTGTCCCCAGCACTGGGTGGACACTGCTTCCCCATGTTCTGTCATCTCCAGCTCCAGGGGGCTCTGTCCCTTTGTCTCCCATTGTACCCAGCACCGGGAGGGCTCTGCAACCCTGTGTTTCAGTGTCCCCAACACCAGGCAGGCTCTGCCCGTCCCACAGCATCCTCAGCCCCGGGTGGGAGCTGCCCCCTGCCCCTGGTATTGTGGGTCTGCCAACGGGCTCTCTTGACAGGGGGAGAAGATCTTCTATCTCATCAGGCCGGCCTCGGCCAACATCTCCCTGTATGAGCGCTGGCGGTCGGCCTCCAACCACAGCGAGATGTTCTTTGCCGACCAGGTGGACAAGTGCTACCGGTGCACCGTCAAGCAGGGCCAGACTCTCTTCATCCCCTCAGGTGAGCACGCTGGCTCCGGGAACACGGAGCTTGGGCTTGCCAGCCCTTCTCCTGGTCGCTGCTCTGTCCCCTGTGCTGTGTCCCAGCCACTGGCTGCCTGTTCCACCCAGTCCTTAGAGAGGAAGAGCAGCAGGCTCTGTGGTAGCCGGGGGCCTGGGTGCCAATCCCGTTTGGTCAACACTGGGACTGCCTCTGGGCTGTGTGGCTCGACTCCCTGTGGCTGAGCCACCAGCCTGGGAGACCTGGCTCAGAAGGTGGCAGAAGCAGCTACGCATCAAAGACACCGAGACCAGTGCTGAGGAAGGAGGGCAGGTAGCTGCCGATTTGGATGTTTGTTAAGGGATGTGTTGACCGAGTGCAGGAGAAAGCAGGTCCCGAGCAGCTGAGTGTCCCCCAGATTCTTCTGTGAGAGTAAATTCCAGACCTTTTAGCTCCATGGTCTCACCCATAAGTAGTCCGCTATCTGAAAGACTTCATTCCCTTTAAGGTAACACAGTTATAATCCTGGTGTCCTGTCTTTAAAAGTGAACAATTAATCACAAGTTCACGGTATCATCAAGTAGCCAGAGTGTTCAGATTTTCTAGCGGTGATATTTCTTTTTCCATTTAAATTCAGGATCCAGATGTCCTCTGAGTTTGACTGGTTTCCAAGCCTCTGAATCTTTGTACTCTCCAGGGCCCCTCTTTCCCTCCCCGTCTTCCTCACAGTCACAGTTATTTTAGGAAGAGCTGCGGATTTCCCGGGGTTTGGCCCTGGCTCCATCCCCAAGGATAACCTGGGGACAGATGCCGGCTCTCAGGGAGAGCAGAAGCCAAGTTCAGGTTTCTCCTGCCCCTGCATATGGAGGCCTGGGACCTAGCTCATGCTCTGTGTGGTGCAAGGCTCAATCCAGCCGCCTGGGCTGGCTCAGTCACGTTCTGTCCCCAGTCCCCTCAGAGGGGGTAAGCAGCCAGGATGGGCTGATAGGACCTGGGCAGGGGAGGCCAGCACCGGTCTGCAGCCTGGACAGGCAGCTGCTGAGTGCACAGAGCAAGGTGGAGCCCCGTCTGTCTCTCGCAGGCTGGATTTACGCCACGCTCACGCCTGTGGACTGCCTGGCCTTCGCGGGACACTTTCTCCACAGCCTGAGTGTGGAGATGCAGATGAGGTAGTGCCAGCAGTGCCATCTGCCCTCGGCGGGGTTCCCCCAGCTGGGTTGGTGTGACGGACATCTTGGCCCGAGCCGGCTGGGCCCAACCTGTGGATGGTTCTGGGCACCACTGTTGGCCTTGCTGGGCTGGCGGGAGGGCACAGGAGCTCCATGGTCTCACAGTCCCTGAGGGGCTGGGGGTGGGCAGGTTAGTGATGGTTTGAGGTCATTAAAAGCTGCTGCCACCTCTCCCGGGCTTTGGCTGAGGTCCCAGGAACTGCAGCCCACTGCATCCTCCTGATGTGGTCGGTCCTCCCAGTGTGTTCCTCTGGGTCATTGTGGCTGTGGCGTGGCTTGGATAGCGTGGCCGTGGCCTGTATTCGCCCTCTAGTGTGGTAACTTGTTATTCCTTGCACCAAATGTTTTTTTGCTGTGGCTTCCAGGGCATATGAGGTGGAAAGGAGGTTGAAATTGGGCAGCCTGACTCAGTTTCCCAACTTTGAAACTGCCTGCTGGTACATGGGGAAGCACCTGCTGGAGGCTTTCAAAGGTACCGGCTGTCCCAGGGCAGGCACTGAGCCGTGCCTCTGGCTGTGGGGTGGACAGACCTGGGATGGGGCTCTCTGTCCGGGTCTGGGTACTGCTTTTGTGTAGCTTGATCACAGCCCCTTGGGAATAAGAAGGCGCTTGGGGCTGCTTGGTGCAGGACCGTGGGGACAACCCATGGCCTATCTCCTGGCACTCCCACAGTCCTTTGCTGGGGCAGGGCTGGGATACTGGATGGAGAGGGCAAGCCAGCTGGCCTGTTTCAGGAGCCTGGTGGGCGAGCCGCGGGTAAGGTAGCAGGAGGCTGTGGAGGGCCGACCCTTCCCCTTGCAGGAAAGGCCACCAGGTGGGTGGGCACCCCAGGTTCCAAGAGGAACCGTTGGCAGTTGGGCAGGTGGCTGTGGGCGGAGGCCTCTGGAAGGCAGGGCCCTGGGCGCCCTCCAGCCTGCTGCTGGGCTGGGTGCCCACCCAAGCTAATGAGCTGTCTCCTCTCCAGGTTCTCACAAGTCTGGGAAACAGCTGCCCCCTCATTTAGTCCAAGGAGCTAAAATTCTCAATGGTGCTTTCAGGTCATGGACAAAGAAGCAGGTAGGTAGCAGGCCACTTGTGTTCTTGGACAGGGGAGTGGGTGACAGGCAGGGGCAACACCCAGGTATGTCCTACTCAGTGGGTGACAGGTGGGTGGCCCAGTCTGGCCCAGGGAGTACTTTTACATCACTCACAGACAGCTGTCTCCTGCCCACTGATGGAACCATCTGGGACTCCTGAGGGGGTAAGACATAGGAAGATTGAGAGTGCCCCCCCATCTGGGGCTATGGTGGGGACAGCACCATGATCCTGGAGGGGACAGGAGGACCTGGGAGCAGCTGGCCCAATGACCAGGCATCTGGATCTGGACAGGGAGTGCTAGGGACACTGTTGGACCCTCCTACTTAGGAGCCACACTACCTGGTGCAGGCACCTAACCAACTTGCAGTGGCCTGGGCTCTGCACCAGCTGTGCCTTCCCCATGACCCCATGGTGCTGGCCCCCTGGAGCAGCGGACACTGTTTCTCAAACAGGGCCCAGAGGACCCCGCTTCCCGTTTGCATTCTCATTGCCTGGGTTGTGGCTACAGAGAAGGGGGCGGGTCCGGCTCAGCCTTGGGCCCCCTTGGAACCTTGTCTCCTCCTGGGGCTGTCATTGTGCAGAGCTACCTGGCCATCTGCAGCCTGAGGGAGGAGGGCTGCCTCCCAGGGCTGGGGTTGCCAGCAAGTCCACAGGGACTTTCACAAGGTGGAGTCCACGCAGGGAGCCCAGTGCAGCTGACTTGCTCATGGGTGAGGCAAGTGGGGAGAGCGCAGCTGGTGTCCTCCCGGGGCCGTCCTGGGGCCACCATCTCTTTTGGGCCTTATGACTGGGGTAGTCCGGGGGCCCCTGCACCTCACTCCAGCCGCCTGGCCAGGCAGAAGGCTCAGGTCCACAGCTGCCCCACCGGCTGCTCACAGGAGCCTCAGGTGGGGTCCTGGCCCTGTGCAGCGCCTCTGGAGTGGGGCGCACAGGCAGGTTCCAGGACCCAGTGCTCCATGGCAGCCTCTCACCCCAGGACAGTTGGGTGGTCCTGGTCCTGTCTGGGTGGGAAGGAAGGGAGTAGATCGGAGGGACGGGGCAGGGGGCGAGGAGCCGCAGACGGCAGAGCTGGCGCTGACCCCGGGTCCCACAGGCCCTGGCGGAGCACGAGGATGAGCTCCCTGAGCACGTCAGGCCCTCCCAGCTCATCAAGGACCTGGCCAGAGAGATCCGGCTCAGTGAGGTGAGGACGTGCCTGGGGCTCTGCGCTGGCCCCTGGGATGAGGGTGGGCTGACCTCTCCTCCGGGTCGGTGAGCCAGCTAGACCGGAGCTGCCCCTCCAGGTGGCTCCCCTGCCTGAGGGTCCACTCCCAGGCCTGGAGCTGGGCTGGGCTCTGGTGGTGGCACCCAGGGAGTGAGAGGTGGATGGGGCCTCGCAGCTCCCACATGGCGGGGCGTCCAGCAGGGGAACCCCCTGCGTCCAGCCTCTTGATGCCCGCCCCTGTGAGCCTGGCAGAGCCTGGCAGAGCCTGGCAGCCTCCCTGCTCAGGGAGGACTGAGGAGCCCGAGTGGGTGAGGATCTGGTGCCGATGGCGATGAAGGATGTGGGGGGGCTGAGTGTCTTGATGGCCCAGGACAGTGGAGCTCATCACAGGGTGGTGTGGGGTGGGCGGCTGTCACGTGTTGGCATGGAGTGTTATGAGCAGATCATAGGGTGGTGTGGGATGGGTGGGCCTCTCTCTGCCTCTCCTGAGTCCTGTGGGGACCCTCCTGGCCATGGTCTAGGGACCTGCGTGACCCTGTCCTTTTTCCCATCCCAGAATGCCTCCAAAACCGTCCGACCAGAAGTGAATGTTGTCGCCTCCTCTGATGAGGTCTGTGACGGGGACAAGGAGAAGGAGGAGCCCCCATCTCCCCTCGAGGCCACCCCACCTCGGTCCCTCTTGGAGAAAGTGTCCAAAAAAAAGACTCCCAAGACTGTGAAGATGCCCAAGCCATCCAAAATCCCCAAGCCCCCGAAGCCCCCCAAGCCCCCGAAGCCCCCCAAAACTCTGAAGCTCAAGGATGGAAGCAAGAAGAAAGGGAAGAAGTGCCGGGAGTCATCCTCGCCCACCATCCCCAACCTGGACCTGCTCGAGGCCCACACCAAGGAGGCGCTGACCAAGATGGAGCCGCCCAAGAAGGGCAAGGTGGGCCTGCTGGGTGCCGGGCCGGCGGGCCGGCTGGGGCCGCGGTGTCCTTGCCCTCCAGGGGCTTGTGCCTGTGCAGGGAGGGGGCAGCCATGAGGTGGTGTCCCAGAGCGTGCCAGGGTCATGCTGTGGCAGTCTTCCTGCTGACACTCGGACTGTGTGTCAGGCCCAGACGGTGCCCCGGCCAGCAGTGGCACAGAGGGAGGTGGCACTGTTGGTGTCGGGCAGGGGCTGCGCTCAGGAGGGCCAAGCAGCACAGGGAGAGGGGTGGTCTTCCGGGAGGGTGGCCCAGCTGGGAATCGAGGAGCTGTTCCTGGGGCTGAGACCGTGAAGCGTCCATGCATAAGCAGCGTGGACAGCACTGGAGCCCGGAGAGGGACAGACCCAGCTGGGGCACCCACTCTGACTCCAGGGTCTTAGGTCTGGGCTTCAGGAACCTGCGCCCTGAGACCAGGCACCACTGAGGGTGAATGACCTCCAGGGGGAGGCTGTCACCGGCTTCTTGGGGGCCCTCCTCCAGGGTCACAGTGGGACACACTGGTAGTTTCTTTCTCAGGATAAGCGTGGATGAACGGATGGATGGAGGGATGGATGGATGGAGGGATGGATGGATGGATGAAGGAGGGTTGAATGGATGATGGAGGGATGAACAGATGAATGATGGACAGATAGGTGGAGGAGAGGCTGGCTGAGCCACATGCGGGCAGCAGGAGGCGGGGCCTTGTGGAGCCAGGAGGCCAGGGCTTGAGGGCCAGGAGGCCAAGGCTTGGGGGCCGGGAGGCCAGGGCTTGGGGGCCAGGCTTCAATGGTATAAACTAAGGGAGCCCTGCTCATCCTCCACGTCTGCCTCTGAGTCATGAATGCCCTGCTTTCTAGGCTCCAAAGAGTGTCCTGAGTGTTCCCAACAAGGACATGGTCCACACACAGAATGACGTGGAGCGGCTAGAGATCCGCGAGCAGACCAAGAGCAAGTCCGAGGCCAAGTGGAAGTACAAGGTGCGGTTGTGTGTGTGTGAGTGAGTGTGAGCTGAGGTCGGTCCATGACTCCCTGCATGCGTGAGGGTGGTGAGGTACCGGACAGGCGGTGCCCTGAGGCACCTCTGCAGGTCTGGAGGGCGCACAACCCCCCCTGAGAGTCACCTGCTGTGGGGCAGCATGGATGCAGAGCCCACGTGCCACGCTGGGTGGGTGGAGTTTCACTGTCTTCGCCATCAGTGCCCTGGTGTGTGTCGCTGCTCCCTGGGAGCCAGGAGGGCCCTGCAGGCTGGGGGCTGAGCAGCCGTCGGAGCCGTGAGTGACTTTCCAGGCCTGTGCCTCTGCCCCCGCCCCGGGGCTCAGCAACGGCCCCGCTCTTGCTTTCAGAACAGCAAACCCGACTCCCTACTGAAGATGGAGGAGGAGCAGAAGCTGGAGAAGTCGCCCCTGGCTGGGAACAAGGACAAGTTTTCCTTTTCTTTCTCCAACAAGAAACTCCTGGGGTATGTGAGGGGGCTCAGGTCGGGGGGTGACCCCACAGGCCGCACCACACACACCGCACATGCCACACAGGGACCGCGTCACGCACGTGCAGATGCTGTGCAGACATCCTGTGCTTCACACACCCTACACAGGCACACGCAGCACACTTCTGCACACTGCAGCACGTCCGTCACACCTGGGGAAACCCAGTGGACACTCCCTGGCCAGCACGTGCACACAGCTCCCCGCACAGACAGACCCCACTCTCTACCAACACGTGTACACTGCATCATAACCCCACCCACACCCACGTACACATACACGCCACACGTGCATTTCACACCACACGCACACACGCACACACACACTCACAGCCTTTGACCGATGCACCCTCAGCTGGGCTCTTCTGCCTCCAAGCTGCTGACCTTATGCACTGCAGCTCTGTGCATAGCGCGCCTTGGTCAGGGCCAGGGCCAGGCCTTGGTCAGGGCCAGGGCCAGGCCTTGGTCAGGGCCAGGCCTCAGGAAAGCTGAGCCTCTGCTTCCAGCAAGCTGGGCCCGTGGGGCAGCTGGGAGGAGGGATCCTGCAGCGGGCAGGGAGGGAGCCCCAGTTGACTGCCTGGCTGTCATGAAGGCACTGAGGTGGTGAGCGGGGGAGCCCAGTGGCCAGTGGGATGGGGCAGTGTGAACCCGGCAGTCTCCTAAGTGCACCTGAAATCGTGACTGTGAGGGGCACCACGGGGAAGGGTTTGCGGGCCCCTAGGTGTGGAGGCCTGTCCTCCGTGGGAGCCAGGAGGGCTTTCCAGAGAAGGCGGAGGGCACCAGCCTCGGAGCTCAGATGGGAGCCAGGGGTGCTGTGGTGTGAATCAGGCTGTAGACTTCCAAGCTCCGGCTGCAGGGTCTGCCTGTCCTGGGCACAGACATGTCCCCGAGGTGTCCCCATTGCCTGCTGAATCAGACAGGTCCTGGTGGGAGTGGTGGCCACTTTTCTGCAGTGGCCACTGAGTGACATGGTTGGATCTCAGGTTCCTCACCCAGGAGATGGGAGGAGGCCCCCTGGGGTGGTGAAGAAACAGGCAGGTGCCAGGGCTGAGCCTGGTGAGAGGCAGCGTCCTTTCCTGGGTGAGCCCACACTTGCTCAGCAGGTGGTAGCTTGCATGGTCTGGTCTTGGTGCCCTGACCCGATGGCCCCGGGCTTGCCCCTTATGTGCACTGCCTGCAGGTCTCGGGAGGCTTTTCAGTGGGATTGGTTCCTTGATTGCACCTAGAGTTTAGAGATGGGATGAGAAAGGTGGGCGTGGCTCTGGCTACGCGTGCCCCTGTGCGCAAGCGCGTGTTGGATGCGCCCCTCTAAGGCCGCAGTCTGGATGCTGCCCTTCTCCGAGAGCACTGGAAGCGGCGGCTGCCCCACGCACTGTCCGCGCACCAGCCTCCCCTTCACTTAGAACTCAGCTGTGCCTGTTTGAAGTTCCAGGCATTTCTGCTTCTCCCTGCTGTCCCCGCCATTGGTCGAGTCCTCAGGCCCCGGGGCCCAGTCTGGAGCTGCGAGGGCTGAGCACGTGGGTGCGTCTTGCCCGGAACAGCCTTCCTGGCCCCAGCAGAGATGAGTCACATATTTCTTAGGCCAGGGAGCGTACACTGTGGCCCTGAAGGTGTCTTTCCAAAACAGCTTGCAGAAAAAGACAGGAGGGTTGGCTAGTTGCCCATCTAGGACCGGATTCAGTGTGTGTCGGGATTGTCTAGCAGGCTGGCAGAGGGCCTGTGTGTGTATTTGGGGGCCCTGTTCTCAGAAGGACTTTCTCTGTACCACATGAGCTGCATATCAGGACCACACGCCAGGCCACAGGGCATTGAGGAGGTGGCCGTGGGCTTGGGGAGTATCTCCTCTCTGTGGACAGGTGACCTCCTACAATGCAGTCTTGTCTTCTGCCACCAACTGCTTCCAAGGGATGCTGGAACCAGGGTTTCAGGGGAGATCCTCATAGCCTGCTGACCTGCGTCCTTCTGCCCCCTAGCTCCAAGGCCCTCAGGCCCCCGACGAGCCCTGGTGTGTTTGGGGCCCTGCAGAACTTCAAGGAGGACAAGGCCAAGCCCGTGCGGGATGAGTATGAGTACGTGTCAGATGACGGGGAGCTTAAGATCGATGAGTTTCCCATCAGGAGGAAGAAGAACGCCCCGAAAAGGGACTTGTCCTGTGAGTGCAGCGTGGGCGTGGGCGGGGGCTCGGGCGGCCCATCCTGGCCGGGCGAGAGGTCAGTACCTGGCCAGCTCCATGCAGGAGGACTCACATCTGCTCTGCTTTCAGTCTTGTTGGACAAGAAGGAGGTTCTTCCCACGCCTGTCATGAAGCCAAAGCTGGAGTCGGCAGTGTACAAGGTGAGCCCCCTTCTGGGGCCAGCTCGGGGGCTCAGTGGGATGGTCCTTGTGTCTCTGCTTGAGGCGACCAGGGGCCTCCGGCCCTTTCCTCTCTTACAGAGAGGCTGTGGGTTGGGCTCAGATGTGGGGTTGGCACAGGAGGCACAAGTGCCTGCCTGAGCCCTTGGCCACCTGAAGAGCCACCCCCCTCGCCCCAGCCAGAGCCACCACTGGGGAGATAGGTGCAATAAGATGCCCCGGCGTGGAAGTGTGCGGGAGGGGTCTGTGGTCAGGAGGGGGTTTGTACTCAGATGACCTCCAAGACCACCATGCAGAGGCCCTCTCTGAGGATCTGGGGTCTCTGCCCCAGGAGCCACTTGCCCGGGGGCTGATCTGGAGCTGAGGCTGCTGCCCAGGGCCTGGAGCTCTGGGGGACTGCAGGTTCTCCCCCATGCCCTGCTCCTCCTGCCGTGGCAGCCTCACACTGGGCTCTCTCATGTGAGACCTTTGCTGTAGAAATGGTGTAGGTGGCCCTGGGGTCCTGGAGACAGCCCGGCACCCTTGCCAGCCCCGCGTGTCTGGCTGGCTCCTCCCTCAGCTCGGGGGCCTTGGGCAGACCCTGGCAATGTTCATTAGAAAGAGAGGGCTCTATAAGAACTTTCTTATGTTTCTCCCTGAAGGGAAAAAGTGATCCCCCCCCCTCCTGCCACGCCCCTGTGCTGACCAGCACCTTTGTCCCCATGTAGCACAGTGACGACTCCTCGGATGAGGGCTCTCTGCACATTGACACGGACACCAAGCCTGGACGCAACGCCAAAGTCAAGAAGGAGAGTGGCTCGGCAGCTGGCATCCTGGACCTGCTGCAGGCTAGTGAGGAGGTCGGGGCGCTCGAGTACAACCCCAACAGGTGGGCCCCGGCCACGTCCTGCAGCATCCGGGCAGCGGTCGCTCGCGGGCGCACGGCCAGACCCTAGGCTCGGGCAGCGAGGCGTGCCACGGGGTAGAGACTCTGGGAACTGGGCTGTACCTAGTCTCAGGACAGCGCAGAGTCCCTCACAGTTGGGGAAACGGAGGCTCAGCGAGCTCAACCCTCTTGCCTGACTACAGCTCCAAGGTAGCAGACAGGCCTAGGGTCACGTCTGCTTGATTCGAGAACCAGAGCTTTGGGGGTTCCTGAAGTATTGTCTGGTACTGGGCTCTGTTGTCCTGGAGTGAGCCCTGGTCCCTTGTCACACTTTGGCCTGAGGAAGGCAGGGCCCTTGCGACCTGTTGGGCGCTCGCTCCATTTCCCAGATCTGCGTTTTAGTCTCTGGTTTCTGGAGGTGACCACTTAGATGAAACTACTGACAGCTCAGCATGGCCCTTGGGGCTGCTCCAGGGCAGGTGGACGCTGAAGGCCCCGCCTGCTCTTAGATGGCGGAGGGGCTCTGGAAAGGCGGATTAAGAGCTTGATTGAGAAGGTTTGGCTAAATCAGTCGGCTGGGTTTTGTTTCATAAGTGGCTGTTTGCGTGCAGTATCACATTCACCCCTCCAGCTGCAGGCCCTGTCTTTCAGCGGGAGTGAAGCATGACTAGAGGGGTCCACAGCACCTTGGGGGACAGATTTCCTGCTTAGCATGAGGTCATTTCTGTTCTGTCCTTACTGCAGAGATGATTGTAGCCAGGAGGTGAAGGCTGGCCGCCTGGCCCTCCCCAGTGGAGGCTGCAGCCCTGCGCGGGGCTCCCCGCAGCCTGGCAGGGGCTGCTTGCCTTCCAGGAGGAGGTACGTGCTGGCTGAGCCTCCGTGACTGACCCTGGGGACACCCTGGAGCCCCCATGGCCTCCATTGAGAGGACTAAAGGCCAGGGGCTGGGGTGAGACTGAGGTCTCCCAGGGTGTGGTCAGATGGAGCTGAGAGCCTTGGCCTGGGTCACCAGGTACCTTGCTGTGGATGCTGTATAGAGGGGACTCTCAAGGGCAGAGTGGGGACAGAGATGGGGAGGTTCTGTGTCTGAGCCCAGGACGGGAGGCCCATCTGCTAAGGAGGCACCCAGAGCTGCCCCAGCCCCTGTGCCTTTAGGGGATGGGCCCTGAAGACACCGCATGTGACCTCCTGCATGTGCATGCACAAGCACACGTGCCCACGGGGGCCTCCAGGGCCAGCTGGCCCCCACAGCCTGCTGCAGGCAGTTCCTCTCCTGCAGTCCCCCATTTGGAGTGTAGGTCAGTTTTTGATGGTCCATTTGCTCTGCTGTAAGTACTAGCTGTTTGGAAAAAAAAAAAAAAACGGCTAAAGAAAACTGGAGGAAAATATGTTAATTTCTGTGGATGGTTTGCTTAGTGTTTATCGCTGTGGAAGAAAGGAGAGGATTCGGGTATGATAATTGGAGGATTAAAGTATTATTTTCCATGCTGACTGGTTAAACTTTGCTCATTGATTCACCAGTGACTGTGGACGGACAGGCTGGGCGTGAGGTCCCCACCCTCTGGGGTCGCCCAGATGGCCTGGGTGGACAGATCACTTCTGCACGGGCTCCAGTGGGGGCCCCTCCCCCTGTGTTGGGGAACCTCATGGTGGGTGTCTCGGCATCCCCCTGTGGCCCAGGTCGGGGACAGGAGAGGGCCTGGTGCAGAGGGTTCAAGAGCAAATAGCTCCTAGTGGTGGCCTGTCCCTGCTCAGAGAGGTCAGTGAGGATGGTACAGTGGTGACAGAGCACGGGCAGCTGCTGGCCTTGGCACCGCAGCCAGGCAGCGTGACAGCGCAGCCCTGGGGGGCAGTGGAGGGGCAGCTCCCGGCGCACCTCCCAGGGAGCTCAGCACCGTCGTCCTTACTTGATGTGTCACGGCCGTGGTGGGGGCCTGTGAGGCAGCTCTCATGGAGGGCTGTGGAGACTGGTGGCTCAGGGAAAGGACCCCCAGAGGGCTGTGGGCCTGGGCCTCCCACACGTCCCTTAAAGGGGGGTCTCCTGCAGGTTTGCCAGGTTTGCCTTTGCGGGTGTGGCCAGATCGCTCCGCCACCCTCTGTCAGACCCCGTTCTTGGGGACTCACTTGCTTCTGAGCAGCGACGTCTCCAGGTCCCTGGGTGCTTCAGCCTGTGTCTGGGCAGCAGGCCCTCCACTGCCCTGGCCCCTCTCCTCTCATGTGGGCTCTGCCTCCTGTGAGGGGCTGGAGGTGCACGAGCCTCTCTCCCCCACGCAGGAGTCCTGTCCTGGGCCTGACACCCCTTCCGCGCCCTGCTCACCCCCCTCTCAGCAGCTTGTCCTGCCTTCACATCTCAGGGGCTGGGGGAAAGGGGAGGCCGGGGCTGGAGTGACGATGCTGTCGCAGAACAAGCCTCCTTAGCAGCGGGCTCGGGAGGGAGGGGGGCAGGGTACTGTGTGCCTCTGGTCGGGGCGGGGCGGACCCCCACTGGTGGCAGGACTACTCTGCAGGCTAGAGTGGGCCATCCCGCCCTGGGTTGGAGGAGTGCAGGGCAGTGGACAGGAGGGCCGCATAGAGCTGCGGGGAAATGCAGGCTCTCCGTCCCGGCCACCTGTGGTGTCTGGAGCCTGAGCCTGACTCACCGTCTCCAGAAGGGGCCGGGCGCTGGCATTTTTAAGCTGCTCAGGCATTTCTGAGGCACACAGGTGGGGGTTCTTGTTGGGGCAGGGCGTGGCCTGGGCAGGGCAAGGCCCCACAAGGACACTGGGGCTGGGCTCCATGGTGCGGATGGTGGGAGGCTCCCCACGAATCCCAGAACTTGGCCTCAAGGGGCCTTGCCGTCCAGCAGCTTCCAGCCCCAGCTCTGCAGAGTGACCATGGTCATCCCGTCCCACCTTTCCCTGAGCCTGGCTTTGGAAGCTGCATCTGGAAGGAGGGACACCAGTGCAGCCAAGAAGGCACAGGCACAGGAATGGGCAGGGGACGAGGAGCTGGCCAGAATGCCAGCTGGCTGCTGTGGGCGGCGAGGCCTGGAGCTAGAGGGCAGCAGAGGACTGGGGAGCAAGGGGCCCCCAGAAAGCCTGGGAGTCTGCGTGGAAGCTACCAGAGACGGGGAGTGTGGGTTGGACAGAGGTGCAGCTGTGCCTCTCCAGGTGGGCACAGGAACAGGAGCATGTCTGATGCAGGTGTGGGTGTGGATGCAGGTGTGGGCATAGGTGTGGATGCAGGTATGGGCAAAGGTGCAGGTGGGGGTGTGGATGCAGGTGTGGGCGTAGGTGCAGGTGGGGGTGTGGATGCAGGTGTGGGCGTAGGTGCAGGTGGGGGTGTGGATGCAGGTGTGGGCATAGGTGCAGATGTGGGGACAGGTGTGGATGCAGGTGTGGGCGTAGGTGCAGATGGGGGGACAGGTGTGGATGCAGGTGTGGGCGTAGGTGCAGATGGGGGGACAGGTATGGATGCAGGTGTGGGCATAGGTGCAGATGTGGGGACAGGTGTGGATGCAGGTGTGGGCGTAGGTACAGATGGGGGGACAGGTGTGGATGCAGGTGTGGATGCAGGTGCACATGCAAGCAGATATGTAGGTGTAGGTGTGGGGAGAGTCTATGCCTGAGAGGGGAGTGCTGTTCTTTCCGGGTACCGTGCTGAGTGGGAGGTGCCAGGAAGGAATGTCCTCAGTGAGGCTGAGGTTGGGGCTCTGTGGTGGGGAGAGCAGCCCAGGGTGCCCTGAGGGGTGCACAGGGCTGGCAGGAGTGCAGGAGGGGGAGGGCTGCTCCTGCTGGCCAGCCTTGAGGTGGCAAAGCCTGGGGCATGATCATGCAGGACCTGGCCCTACCCCGTCCCCCTGTGTGTCTCCCTTCTGTGACCCATTTCTGACCCAAGGCCTCCAGCCCTCCCCAGAGTGGGGCTGGGTGAGCAGAGGGGCTTCCTGACCTCTGTCCACGGGAAGTCATCAGCCACACCACCTCTCCGCCCCATGCCCTCTGCTTGTCACCCAGGCCAGTGACTGTGTGGCCCCTGGGCTGTGGGCTGTTGGAAGTCCAAGCGTCCTGGGCTGCAGGCTGCAGGCTGCAGGCTCGGTCGTGTCCTGGGCTGAGGACCACTGTGTACAGTGAGCTGTGGGCTGATGCTCTGGGCTGTGGACCTGGGGCTGTGGCTGAGTCCCTGTCTCTCTGTGTCCCCAGCCAGCCGCCGGCGTCCCCCAGCACACAGGAAGCCATTCAGGGAATGCTGTCCATGGCCAACCTGCAGGCCTCTGACTCCTGCCTGCAGACCACGTGGGGCGCTGGCCAGGCCAAGGGCAGCTCACTGGCAGCCCATGGTGGCCGGAAAAACGGAGGTGGCAGCAAGAGCTCAGGCAAGCGGCTGCTCAAGAGGTCGGCCAAGAACAGCGTGGACCTGGACGACTACGAGGAGGAGCAGGACCATCTGGACGCCTGCTTCAAGGACTCGGACTACGGTGTGTGGTGCTGCCAGGGATGGGGCCGGTGCCCGTGGTGGGCAGGAACCTCGCATCCGGGGCTGTGCCCACCGGGAGCTCTTCCTGGAGCTGAGCCCTTTTTGATTTTGAGATGTCACTTACACGTCATAAAAGCCACCCTTAAAGGTTGGCAGTTCAGTGGGCTTTGTTGTCCTCAGAGGTGTGTGCGTCCACAGCCACCTTCATCACATCTCCCGGAGAAAACCCTGACTTCTAACAGTCGCCCTTCCCACTTCCCTGCCCTGGGCAGCCCCTGATGTGCTCTGGGGCTCTGTGGCCCACCTGCTCTGGACTCGTCACACACCTGGATCCTGCACGTCACCTTTGTGTCCTGAAGATCCCCCTATTGCCGGGGCCTGTGCCAGGGTTCCTTCCCTCTTTGAGGCTGACTCTTCCTCCAGATGTAGCCCACGTTTGTCTGTCCATCCGGGGACCCTTGTGTGGCTCCTGCACGTGCCTGTGCATGCTCCGCCCTGCCCCCTACCCTCGTTCCTAGGAGGGCGGGCGGGGTCGTAGGTCACTGTGCTCAGCTCTCTAGGACCTGCCCAAGGGCTTCCCATGCAACTCTACCATTTTGTAGTGGCAGGACTTTGAGATCATTGTGTCCACCCTGCCTCTGTGTGAGACCCCAGGTGGCACTGTGGCCACATCGGAGGTGTGGCAGGTAGTTAGAAATGGGCTGTAGCTCTGGCTCCCTGCCGTGACAGAGCCTCCGTCTCCCACCAGACACGTGGTCAGGCTGCATAGCGCTGTCTCCAGCCCCGTCCAGAGGGCCAGAGAGCAAGGAGCCTGTCCGCGTGCCTCGGAGAAGGTTCTGGGTGTGGGGTGCTGGGGCAGGCCCACTGTTCCCAGGGCCGGACATGCCTTGCTTAGTCCAGAACTTTCTCCCAACATGCGTACTACTGGCCAGAGGCTGGGGCCTTGCCAAGCTGGGCCGCCGTGAGTTGGAGAGCTCCCACACACCAGGCTGGCCGAGCCCCACATCTGGTGGACAGATCTGGGCCTGCAGCGGGGCCCGCCCTGTTGACAGGCAGACTGACAGCTCGGCCGACTCCTGTTTTCTGCACTCCTTCGGGGTGTGGAGTGTGGGCTCCTGCTGCTGCCTCCCGAGTCACAGGCCCTGGGGTTCCTCTGCAGGCCTTGGAGGCTGAGGGACCATGACCCACAGTGCAAGGGTCCCCGGCAAGTCACAGTCCAGGAGCCCAGGTACCCAGTCCACCAGTGGCTCTGCTTTGGGTCCCAGGCCACTGTACTGCTATGCACGGCCCCTCCTCTGAGATTCACTGCAGAGCCCACCCAGCTCCTGGCCTTGGATGGTGGACGGTTCACAAGGAAGCTGGAGACCCAGAATTCTGTCCCCAGAGCCGGGTGCCCTGCTGGGGGCCCGTCCCTCCCTGGTCTTCCCACCTCTGCCACAGCTAGCCTCAAGGTGGGGCCTCCCGAGGTCCCGGGCTCTGTGGACAGCTGTGTGGACGGCGGTCCCGAGAGCAGGAGGCCGGGTGGGGCAGACGTGGCTGGTCAGGCGGATGCAGGCGCCTTCTCGTCTGTGCCCACGCGTGGGGTGGTCACTGTGTGGCAGGCCTGGGGCTGGGCTCCGGGGCACCAGTCAGGGAGGTCTATTGCGCCGCAGCCCAGCTGCGTCCAGCTGCTCAGGGGCCCATCCTCCTTTCGCCTCCCTCAGTTTACCCCTCACTGGAGTCTGACGAAGACAACCCTGTCTTCAAGTCCCGGTCGAAGAAGAGGAAAGGCTCGGACGACGCTCCCTACAGCCCCACAGGTAGTGCCGAGGGGGGCCACGCGACACTGACGTGGACGGCTGTGTCCTCGTCTGCCGTCCCTCTGGCCACTGGGAATGTGGGCTTTGCTCTGTGCTAGTCCTGTCCCATGGTTGGGTGGCCTGTCCTGAGGGACTGGTCAGCTGCCTGCAAGAGCATGACTGGGGCTCTGCTTTGGGTCCCAGGCCCCAGGCCAGGTACTGGGAAGCCCCTGGGGTGGGCCCTCTTTCCACGTGAGGGGCCTGCTCATGGAGGGACGCCTGCCGAGGTGGCTGGTGGGCGCAGCCCTGCCCACCTCCCAGGTGGCCCCCGCTGGCCTGCCTGACTCACAGGCTTGGCCCGGGAAACCTGATGTGGTGCCCACTGTGGACAGGCCAGTGCTCTGTCTCCTCCCTGGCAAGGCCCGGTGCTCGGGGTCCTGTGGACTCGGGGATGGGCCGGGGTGAGGGGTGGATGGACTGTGGCTGAAAGCTCAGGGGCCGGCCCTTGTCTTCCACAGCCAGGGTCGGCCCATCGGTGCCAAGACAGGACAGGCCTGTGCGGGAGGGGACGAGAGTGGCCTCTATTGAGACCGGGCTGGCGGCGGCTGCGGCCAAGCTATCCCAGCAGGTGAGGAGGGGCTGGGGGAGAGGAGACTCCCTGAGGCTGGGCCCAACACCCCGACCCCAGATGTCCCCATCCTCCGTCCCCACACACAGACCACCTGGGCTGGGGGGTTTCAGGCTTGGGGACGTTTACTTACAGGGTGGCCCATTCCGTCCGAGCCCAGATCCTGGGGGGAGACGGGGGAGCCAGCGTTGAAGGCCTCGGCCCCTCGCCCTGGGCCCCTCGCCCTGGATGGGTGCCTCTGGCTGAGGCTGGGCTGTTCTGGTGCAGGGGGTGCCCCGGAGGGACCTCCATGGCTCTCACCCTTGGCGCCCCTGGGAGGGGCCCTTCCCCTCCCCTGGGGCCCTGGCCCTTCCGCTCCCCTGGGGTCCTGCCTTTTCCAGCTGTCCACGTGGAGACGGATGGTGGCCTGTCCACTCGGGCTCTGCTCTCCCAGCCCAGACAGGGTCCTGGAGCCCAGGTACCCAGTCCACCAGGCCTGACTCCATCCGGGTACCACCCACAGAAGTCAGTAGGATCAAAGTGAATGTCCCTTCAGAACTGAGGGGCCCGTGGCAGCTCAGAGTGCCCGGCCCCTGTGCCCACCCACCAGGGGAGTGCACACCGTGTGGGGGGCCCGCAGTGGCCGCATGTCCCAGCTGGGCCAGGCTCAGGACCGGAGCCCTTCCTGCTCAGCACGCTGTGGCGAGTGTGGTGGCCCCTCCCCAGGCCCAGCACTGATGTTCGGGGCCCGGCCCCCTGGGTTCTGACGGGACGTGTGTCCGAAGCTGCCCTGCGGGTAACACACCTGCATATTTTGTTCAAAGGAGGAGCAGAAAAGCAGGAAGAAAAAGAGCACTAAAAGGAAACTGACCCCCAGCACCGCCTCTCCCTCCGCCTCTGCCTCGGCCGGCACCACCTCGGCCTCCACCACGCCGGCCTCCACCACCCCAGCCTCCACTACCCCGGCCTCCACTACCCCGGCCTCCACCAGCACGGCCAGCAGCCAGGCCTCTCAGGAGGGCAGCTCACCTGAGCCCCCGCCTGAGTCACACAGCAGTAGCCTGGCTGACCACGAGTACACAGCGGCCGGCGCCTTCGCGGGGGCCCCGGCTGGCCGCGCCTCCCAGCCCATGGCCCCTGGAGTCTTTCTCACACAGAGGCGGCCCTCTGCGTCGTCCCCCAACAACAACACTGCTGCCAAAGGTAGCCCCGTCCTGCCTGCCCCTGCTGGGCCCCGGGGCAGCCCCAGACTTGCAGCCCCTGTCCCTCGATAGAGGACGCTACATGGCCAGGGCAGGTTCTGGCCTCAGGACGGCAGACACTGGGGTCTGAGCTAGTTCCCGTCTGGGCATCTGCATGCCCCCGTGGCAAGGCACACAAAAGTTTGCAGCCAGCCTGCTCAGTATTGATGTGGGGAAGAGCTGGCCTCCGTGGAGACCAGGGGAGAGGGCTGCTCATCAGATGGGGGCCAGGACTGCCTCTGGGCCTGTGGATAAGGCTCAAGTCTGAAGCTCTGGGGTCCGACAGAGCTGGGGTGTGGTCAGCCATTTGCCAAGGGTGGGGCTGGGACTGACCTGGTACGCACCGGGCTGCTTGCAGGGTCACCAGCCCCTCTGTGTGGGCTGGACATCGTGTCAGCCAGGTCCCCTGCCACCCCCTGTGTCTTCATCTCCTGCTCCTGCCGGGCCTCCCTAGCTGCCCCCTGGTCACGGACCCGCTGGCTATGGGGACCTGGGTGTGTATGGTACCAGGCCCAGGGTGACCTCGAGTCCCCGAGCCTGAGTCCACCCACTCACCATGGCCCCTGTGGACGCAGCGGCCTCTGAGCTGGGTGCTGTAACTTGGCTGGACTCGGAGCTCAGAGCTGTGGCCACAGAGGCCCATTTTTGCAGAGAAAGGTGGGGGCTCAGGGGCTGCAAGCTGACCCAGTGTCGGGGGGCCCCGTGCCCCGGCTCGCCGCCCCCTTTGCCATCTCACCCTTGTGTTTTGTGTCCCCTCCCCCACCCTCTTAGGAAAACGTACTAAAAAGGGTATGGCCACCGCCAAGCAGCGGCTCGGAAAGATCCTGAAGATCCATCGGAACGGCAAGTTGCTCCTTTAAAGCTCGGAAGCCAGGATCCTTCTGCTCTGCTCAGGACCCCGGAGCCCCGCCAGAACATCCGCCCCCCGGGAGGGTGGTCGAGCTGCCTCACCCAGGGAGGGCCTCGCTTCCTCCCAGCCACCACACCCCCAAACGAGCGTCTGTCCCTTGAGCAGGCGGAGCGAGCCAAGCATGGCCGTCCCTCGTTTTGAATCCGGACATCCTTTCTCAAGTTGCTTAGAGTGACCAGTTCCTGAAAAGCGGCCCTGCCAGTTTGAGGATCATTCCAATTTCAGGACAGCCTCCAGGCACCCGGAGCATGGGTGTGATTGCGGGGGCCTCCGCAGCTCTGCTGGGAGCACGAGTCCTTCGAGGAAGGTAGAGTGAGCCAATGCTCACCAGCCCCAGAGTCTGAGCTGGCCACAGGCTGGTAGCCTCCAGAGGCTTAAAAAAAGGCAAAGAACACAGAGAGAATGAGGAGGAGCAGACGGGATGTTTACGTGCCCCCTTCGCTTCTCTTCCCGAGCGATTTCTCAGACAAGTCCAGAGAGCGCTCGGCCGGCAAGGAGAGGTCTGCCCCAGCTGGCAGGTGGCAGTCTAGATAGTGGGTGTTGCGCCCGAAATGCCCAGGGGCGTTTCTCTGGGGCGACTAGGACCAGCAGCTGGGTTGGTGTGTGAGCGGGTGGGGGAGCCACCGTGGGATCCCCAGGGGAGGGCGAGGGCCCGGCCACGTCTCCCACGTCTCGGGGCCCCGGGGGGCCCAGGCTAAGCCTGGTGGAGGGGCCCCACCGACTCTGCCGGCTGCACCCGGGAGAAGCACTTCTCGGCCGAGGCCCCTGCCCCGAGACTGGCGGGCTGGAGGGCGGCCAGGTGGCTGGGGGCCGCGGGATGGCACTTCTCTGTTCTCCCGGGCTGGCTGGCGTGGGGTGTCGCGGGCACGGCCGTCCCCGGATGGCTGGCTGCCCCGCGTCGCAGAGGGTCTGGATTTGTTTCTCAGGCAATCCTGTATTTTAATTTTAGATGTATTTCCTGAAGCATATTTTTCATAGAATGTAGCGTGTAAATAGCTTTTTAAACGACTTCTTTTTTACAAGAGCAAAAGTATCTTTAGGAATTTCTTTCTATAGAGTCCTTCATTAACCTTTATACGAGTTTTTTGCCGACTCTGATGGACAGTTGGGTTCCAGTGCTTTCTTTTTTTCTTTTTCTTTTTTTTTTTGATTCTTTTTCCTTCTTTCCTTTTGTTCTCCTCCTCCTCCTTCTTCTTTTTTCTTTTAGGAACTAAGGTATTGCCTGAAAAACAAGTCTGTCTGTGCAGCCTTACACTCTGTCTTCACAGAAGCAAACAGTACACAAAAGATGGACTTCAGACACATTCTGAAGACGACTCCTCAGCTCTCATACCAGCTCTTTGTTTTCCTTCTTGTATGACGAGGGGGTCGGGGGACAGTTATTTTACTAGCACCTTGTGAAGTGTTTTCTGTGTTTTGTGACGCTGTAATTTATTAATGTTTGTAGCTTTTTATATTTGTACATTTCTTATGAGCTTTGTTTATATACCCATTACCTGGATGTCTCGTCCACGGGGAGAAGCAGCTTGGCGGAGGCCTTATCCACCCCCACTGTCCTGTTAGGAGGGACGCCGAGGGACGCCGTCCCCAGGGCCCGAGGCTGGGAGAGGGGAAGTCTCACAGGGCCCCAGGCTTACTCAGAACTGGCGTTTTTAAAGTTTCCTTTCCCTGTCCTTGTTGAACATTTATATAATCTAACCCGGGCATCAAGCTGTGTTCTCTCTCTCTCTCTCTCTCTCTCTCCTCTCTCTTTCCTTCTCTCCTTCTCTCCCTCTCTCTCTCTCTCTCTTTTTAATTTTATTATTATTTTGGCAACATGTACATTTCTAACAAAGTTTATCGTGGCTATTAAAGTGTTTTATTTCCCGATTCATATTACTCTTGTATCGAGTCCATGAGGTCTAAGGCAACTTAGACCAAAGTTTTAAAAAAGTAAAAATATTTCAGGTTTTGTACAGAACCACGTCTGTGTCATTACTGCCTCGTGCGCCCCCCCCCCCCCGTCCTCCAGTGACTGCCCCACCTGAGGCTGTCCGTGGTCCCCGGGGAAGGCCTTGGACGGTTCCACCAAGCCACAGCGCCCCAAGCTCGCTGGCAGGAAAGGACAGGAGAGATCCTAGAGGACCCTGGGGTGGCGGCCTTTGAAATCTGAGGGCTTGGAGGACCTCGCGTGCCACCTGGGTTCTGGGGTGTGTGAGATGGTCAGCACAGGGGCAAGGACCCACCTCAGTAGGCCTCATTCACAAGAAACCAGCGGAAAGGCCCTGTCCGTGACAGGCTTGCTGACAGGACAGGACAGGAGGGTGCCCATCATGCGCACTAGGTGTCCGTCCATGGCACTGGCGGGCAGGGCTGCCGGGGGGTAGGTGATGCTTGGTTTAGGGCGAGTTTCCTGGGTGGGGGCCGATGACCATGCCGAAGACGACGGGTGAGACAGTCCCAAGGGTCCCGGGGACAGCTGAGGAGTAGCCTTGCCCCACTAGCAAGCCCTTGTGCAGGCCCCAGCCACATGGGCACCGGGGGTCTCCGGTGACGGGAGGCACCAACCTCAGATAAGCAGCTGGAGATGCGCGAAATTGGCCAAGGTCGCCCAAGGCCACCAGGTTGTAGGTCACTGAACAAAGATGAGCCCTATTTACTAACACCCTAAGCAAACATACAGCAGATGTCCCCAAGGGAGACCCCAGCAGACAGTCTTGCTGTGGCGGACCCCAACCATACCCAGGAGGTGGCTGGCGGCTGTAACCCACAGCCTGGCGTGAGTCCCTGCTGGAAGCTCCGGGAAGATGACCCATCCTGAGCTGAGCCCCCAGGGGTGTCTTTGGGCCCTCTGGGCTGCAGGGTGGGGCAGGGGCTGGGCTGTCACAAGGTGGTGCCCTGGGCCGTGCTGAGCCGCCAGCACCTGGGATCCTCATGGATGCTAATGGCCTGGCCCCCAATGAGATGGAGGTGGCCTCGCACCCCAGCCAGGGGCTGGCCTGGAGCTCTCTCAGCAGTGCCCATGCTCTTGGGGACAGTGCCCAGCCCTGGGCTGCTCTGTGCGTCTCCTCCAGGTGGGGTTCTGAACGCCCCCAACCTGGGGCCCAGCCCCGTGTTCTTGCAGCTGAGATGCCTGGGTGCTGGCCGACCACCACCCTAAATGCCGTCAGGATTGTCAGAGATCTGGCGATCCTGGGCCTCGGGAGGAGCTTCCAGAGGCCACCCAGCATCTCCCGGGGACCCGGTGCCATCTTGCACTACCCTGGCCTGTTGGGAGGCCTGGGCCATGTGTTGGCCCTCGCTCTGTGCCAGGCGCCCTGTGTGTTCGTGGACCCTGGAGGAGGGTCTCTGAGCCTGTGCCTGCAGCAGGGGACACAGGCCCTCCTGAACCTGATGCTCCTCCCCCAACCTCCGGGTTGGTGACAACAGGCCCCTGACAGTAAGGCTGGGGGTTCAAGGCACAGGTGGACGGATACATGGAACCCCGTAGCCAGGCCCCTCTCTCCACAGGGGAGGATGGGGACCCCCCAGAGGAGACCTTCACTCACTCTCCTCATTTGCTTCCATGAGCCACAATGAGGAGCCCCAGTTCTGCCTCGGGGACTGCCCCCCTGCCCTCAGTGGGCACAGCTCAGGATGGCAACGGCCCCTCAAGGCCAGAGGATCCAAACCCGAGCTGTGTCTTCAAGCAGGGAGTGTTCACAGCACACTGAGCAAGAGAACCGAGACCCCCATCCTCGCAGCCGGCCCGCCTGTCCTCAGGCCTCCCAGCACAGCATACTAGGGAGACGCGGGGAGCCCCTCTGCGGGCAGGATTGTGGTGCTCTGGAAGTGACCCTGATTGTCATCATTTCTCAGGCCCTTCATGGTGGGTGGCCTAGCAGCTGGCTCTGACCATCCTGTTGGGTTGGGGGCCACAGGGTGCACGGCTGGGTCCTCCAGGTCCACTGGGCAGGGAGGGAGGGGTTTCACTAGCACATTTTTGCTGAGGAGTCCACCGAGGCTCAGAGCAGGCGCCAGCTACCCTGAGCAGAGCTGGACCTATGCTGTCCCTGGTCCCTGTCCCATGCAGAGTGCGTGGCCAGGCAGGGTAGGAAGGGACCGCAGGGAAGGCTCCCGAGCAGACCAGGGGGATGTGAAGATGCTCTCCGAGGCAGGTGCCAGGCCCCAGGTTGGTCAGACAGCCCCACAGGAGGAATCGAGGGAGGGTCTGGAGCCCACTTAGAGCAGGCCCATGGGCCCACATGTACAGTGGCCCTGGGGACCCCACGATTTGTGAGAAGATGGAGTGGCAGGTGGGCACTGCAAGGGGCTCCCCTGTCCATTTGCCATATGTCCATCTTCTCCATGCCTCGTGGGGAGCTCAGTGTGTCTGCACCGTCCTGCCTGTCCCAGTGCTCAGGTCTGTGGGCCCTGCTGGACCCAGGGCCTGTCCCTGCTGGACCCAGGGCCTGTCCCTGAACCTGCTGTGGGGAGGGAAGGGTCCAAAGCAGGAGTCAGGGGCAATGCCCAGAATGAACACCAGGGGGCAGGGCAGGGCCGGGAACAGGAGGAGCGGGGCCCTAGGTTACTTAGTGCCTGGGGCTGGGGGCCCCACGGGGCTCAGGGGGCTTGTGGGAGCCAGGGGACTGTAACTCAGGAAACAGAATTACAAGCATGCCGTGAGTGCTGGGAAGCAGACGGCAAAATTCATCTGGGTTTAGTCACCAACTTTTAAGCACCAGTATGGCCTCGCGTGCAGGCCCTCTGAGGGAGGGCCCAGGAGTACCTCTGCTTACTGCCAGGGAAACTGAGGCACGGGGTCTCACAGCTGGTGGAGCAGGATTTAAGTACACATGGATCAGCTTTTGAGAGAGACCCTGCCATAGGTGGTAGCCAGGAGGGCAGACACCCAGATCCGGGGACAAGCGTGGCCCTCTGGGGAAGGCTGCAGGGTGCCCGCCCCGGGTGCTGCACAGTTCTGAGGAGGAGCCTGATTGCAGATGGAGACACTGAGGCAGAGCTCAGCTGGGATTCACAGCAGCTGGGGGCCTCTGCCCTCCTTGTCCCCGAGAAGAGGAGGCTGCCTAGGAGTGAGGGAGGGAGACAGAGCACTCACGGCCCAGGCTTAGGGAAGACACAGTGCTGATTCTCAAATCCCAGCCGTGTGCCCTCCGTCCTGCACAAAGTCTCCTTCCTCCCAATTCCCATGGACCTGAGGGGACAAGCGTTCAGAGTGAAGCCCTGGGCGCCAGCGGTAAAGACTCTTGAGTGTCCTGTTTCTGTGGTCCCAGCGGTCGCATTCCTGAGCCCTACTGGGTCCTGGGAAGGGCACTACAAGCTTTCACATGGCTCTCCGACCACTTACTGTGCTCCCCAAACTCAGATCCACAGAGGAGACAGGGGCTGGGCATGTGTCCGCCTGTCTGGACCGGGAGGACTGTCTCAGGAGGTGGTCTTTGAGCAGAGAGAACCCTGAGACCCTAGAGGGAAGAGTGTTTGGTAGGAGGAACAGCCTGCGCAAAGGCCCTGGGGCAGGAACGAGCTTGCTGAGGAGTAACAGGAGGCAGTGGGAGTGTAGAATGTGGGTTGAGAGCTGGTGGGGTCAGAGTGAGAGGCCTGGTCCTCTGGAGCCCTTGACAGGCCCTCACCTGGCCTGGCTGTGTGGTCTGAGTGGCAGCCTCAACTTCCTCTTGTGAAGAGTAGGATGATGGCCTTGACCTGACAGAGGGATGCTCCAGGCCCAGCTCCTCTGTACCTGCCCCAGAGGCGGGAACCTCTGCCCCTGGGCGGGAGGGAAGGGCGTCCTCATCCTGCCCTCCCTTTGACCTTGCAGCTCTTACGTCCTGATGGCCCAGGGAACTGTCTGCACAGGAGTCCAGGGTGCAGGACGCGGGCCTGCCTCAGGCGGCCAGGCCCCCGGGGAGCTTCTGTGGTGCATGTGTCCCCAGCAGGTGTGAGGAGCAGGTGGAGGCTGCGCCCCAGGTCTCCAGGGTGCGGGCCCCAACCCCGGCAGAGGACCCCTCCTGGCGCTTCCTTATGCATTTACTCATTTCCAGTTTCAGTTTCCTGCTATTTTGGAGTGAATCCTTTTGATGTTTTCACAATTCACAGACTTTCATCCTCAGAGCCAGTGAAGAGGGGAGGCTTGGGGCGGGGGACGCAGGGTGGAGGGGCTGGGCTGCAGGAGGGGAGCCGGGGCGGCTGTCTTTGGCCTGACAAATGGCCTTCAGTAAAGCCCTGGCCTCCCTGGTGATCCGCCCACCGCCCAGTCTGAGTCCAGCCGGTCGCCTCATCCAAACAACCCGGGGATGCCACCTCTGCAGAAAAATGACGCTGTTCCATTAACATCTGACACGGATTTGCAGGCCCCAAACAGACAAGCACGCGTGTAAACACCCGGCCCCAGCTGGGCCCTCGCCCGGCCTCGAAGCAGGATCCTAGTCATTAATTGTCGTCCTCCTGGCCTGCTCAGACCCCGGGCCCCCAGATCCAGCCAGTGCAATTTCAAAATCAAAATCCCTCCCTGCCTCCTGCAAACTGTATTTACCAAACAGCGGATGTGGCGGGGCTGGTAGGAGGAGCACCAGCAGAGCCTGCGCCTGCCTCTGGTGCTGGTGTTGGGGTGCCTTCCAACAGGGTGACCTTGGAACTCAACTTCCTCCCTGTAAAATTGGGGCGGCAACCCTGGCCTCCTGAGCTGGTTGAGAGGGACAGCAAGCGCCTCGTGGGCTGCGGGGATTATACCTGCCAGGTGTGAGCACTGCCGGCCCCCTGCTGTGTCCTTTGGGACAGTTCTCTTGGGCTACCTGAGCGAGGACTCAGGGTTCAGAGCTAGTGTCATCCTGCACACGCCGTGGGAGGCTGTATGACCAGCTCTGATTCTTCAATTCCCCTTATTTCAGTTAATTTAATAAGTGCATAAGGCCACCTTGACCTTGAAGTGTGTGTCTTTTTATGCAGAAGAGGGAGTTTAATAGGACTGTTGTCCAATGGAGCCTGTGTTGGCCAATAATGCCTTTTCCCTCTGTGTCAAAGGGGATCTTATGTAAATAGACGTCCCGAGTCCCCGTAGGTGACGGAATCCGCTGTGGTGAGCTGCAGGCCCAGGAAGGGCATCCCTATTTCCTTCCTGGCTTCCTTCTCTGGCCCCTTTCTTTAGCAGCTTAGGAAATTGCATGCCTTTGCCTCCAGGGGGCACCAGGGGTCACAGCTACTCTGATCCCTCAAGTGGGGGAGGACCTCATGGGGTTTTAACGTGGGGACAGTCACGTTACCCTCGGGCGCCACTAGGATTACAGAGATCGACCGCATTAGCTGGGTGCCAGCTCACAGAAGGGCCCACGCAGTGTTTACTGGGGTCATTATCGTTGCTCCAAAAAGCCGTCGACGTCACCTTTGAATCTCCAGCCAGCCTCACTCGGCTTCCCGGGCTGTGTTGTGATCATGGCCAAGTGTGAGTTTATCCCGCATCCTCATCCAGGTGTTCGTGGCACACAAATCTCACACTAGACTCGGTGTCCCTGCGGGTGGGTGATCACTGGTGTCAAACATCAATGTCTGGGGGGCCCAGGAGCAGCGCGGAGCTGGGGAGCTGGGGGGCCGTGGGTGGCTTCTGGGAGGAGGAGGGGGAGTCGAGGACTTGAGGAAGAGTCAGGTGAGGAATTCTGGGGACTTCTGCCCTTGGGTGCTGACCTGGACTCGCTCTGCCCTGAACTCAGCACCTGCGGAAGTTTTCACGGCTGAGTGAAGGTGTTTGCAATCCCTCAGCTGCTGCTTGTTCTGGACTGAAGTGTGGTGAGTGTGCAAAGCGGCTGTGAAGGCTGTTGATGGGCCTGGGATTGCAGCCACCCTTCCTCCTCAGACAGGAAGGGCGCTGCACACTCTCCCGGGGACCCCGACACCAGCCCAGGCCTGTCTGTCTGCTTCCCTCCCCGGCTGCCCCCAGATGCAGCTTTGAAACATCACCCTGTCTGGCTGCTTTCCTGCTCAACCACCTTCTGTGGCTCCCTATTAACTGCCCTAAGGACCCCGGCATTCTGGGCCCTTCCTTCTCTCCTACCTCAACTTCCACACCCCAGCGGACAGGGCCTCCTCTGGGTGGTCAAGTGGAGCTCCTCGTGACCCCTTTTGCCCCTGTCTCTGTACTTGACTGTTCACGGGCTGGTGTCGGGGCCAGGGAAATGAGCCAGCGGCGGTCCTTCCCTTTCAACCCCTGTTCACGGGGCCCGAGTGACCAGGACCCTGGAAAAGAAGGGAGTGGAGGGAACCTTCAGAGAGGAGCTACCTAAGTAGCTTTTTCAAGAAGTGACCATGGCCTGAGTGGGGAAGGACCTGAGAGGAGGGGGCGTCAAGCAGAGTGATCCATGGGTTCCCCGGCCGAGGGCAGGAGTGGAGATATGGAGGGACAGGGATTGGGTTGGCCAGGATGAGTGCAGGAGCCAGGGACAGGACACGCAGCTGCACAGGGCCCTGGGGCAGGCAGGGGCAGGCTGTGAGAGGCTGGAGTTGCAGGGTGATTAGGACAGAGAGGCCCCGGTGGCCCTTAGGGGGACCGGGGTTGTCACTGTTTTCTCCTGTGAAGCCTGGGTGAGCCATGACCCAGTGGTCAGCGGCTAGGCCTGGCTAGCAGGGAGGCGGTCCAGGCTGTTTTCACCCTGGTGGGCTGGGCCGCCCTGCAGGCAAACCAGACATCCCCAGCCCCAGCCCATTCCAGGCACCTGGCCATTGGCTTCCACCCCACACTGCCCTGAGGGCTGGCTCCCGACCTCCTGGACACTCTGCCTCACCCTGGACTTGGCTGGACTCAGTGAGCTAGAACCTGTCTTGCTGCGTGACTCTGGACGTGGACCTGGAGAGAAGCTCCCTCCTGGGCCTTGGGCCAGTTTGGGGCTCAGGTATAAACCAGGCCCAAGGGAAGCTCTGGGGCCATTGGTTTTTGTCCCTGGTCCCTCCCGCTTGACAGGGAAGTGATCACCAGTGATGTGGGTGCTCCTGGCCCACCTCGAAGCCACTGTGCCTCAGGCTTGTGGGAGAGCCGGGGCTTGTGGGAAACTTTGGCAGCCGGTTAACAGGGGTATTGAGAGTCAAGCAGGTGCGTGTGGGCTGCTGAGGGAGAAGCTCCCCGGGAAGCAGACGTGGGAACTGATGGTATGATTTGAGGGACCAGGAAGAAGGGGAGTGGGCCAAAGCCAGGGTCACGGAAAGGACAAGATTTGAGAGCTGCCTGGTCCTCCTAGGAACCCCAGGAAGCTTAGAGAAAATGCCTAGCTAAGAGAAAAACTGAAGAAAGACCCCCCACTCCCCAGAGTAAGGCCAATCCAATAGCACGGGGGCAATGATGGAGATGTTCCTTCAGTTCAGTTGACAATGAGAAATGTGGCTAATGTGACTGAGTTCTGAATTTTAAATTTTACTTAATTTTAATTACTTCATTTTAAAATTCAAATACCCATCCAAAAATCCAGGGAAACAGAAGATAGAAAAACAATAGAGAAAAATCTGTGAAACTAAAAGGCAATACTTTGAGAAGATCAATAATATTGATAAACCTTTAGCAAGATGGGATACGGAAAATTGGAGAAGATGCGAATTACAAATATCACAAAGAGAAGAGTGTTGGGATCATTACTGTAGCTGCAGCAGGCTTCAAAAGAATAAAAATGATCAAAATCACCCAAATAAGTTTGACAACTGAAGTGTTATGAACAAATTCATTAAAAAAAAACACAAATAACTAAAACTGACACAAGAAGAAGAGAAAATCTGATTAGCCCTCATATGTAAACATTTTTGAGTTCATAATTAGGAGGGCTCCCAGACCCAGATGCCTTCACTGGTGGACTCTAGCAAACATTTTATGATGATTTAATACATAAACTTTTCCAGAAGATAGAGGATTATGCAATACTTATCTCATTTTACAAGGCTAGAATTACCCTTCCATTAAAATTAGATGTGTTACAGAGACAACCACAAGAAAAATTCCTCATGTACACAGACACAGATTCTTCAGAGAATATTAGCAAATAAAATCCAACAACATATAAAAAGGACAACACATGATGTTTTAGTGAAATTGATGTCAGGAAGGCAAAGTTGGCCTAACATTCTCAAATCTATCAATGTAATTTACCACACTAAGAGAATAAAGAAGAGAACCTCTTAACAAAATTGAGCATCTACTCAAGATAAAATTCTCAGGAACTTAGGAATAGAAGGTAATGTGCTCAACCTGATAAAGGGCATCTATGCATACTTTTGGTGAGAAAGTTCTTGAGAGCAGAACTGAGATAAGAATATATAGTCTTGCACTTCTGTTCAATGCTGTATTTAGCCAGTGCACTAAAGCAAGAAAAAATAAAAGGCATATGGATTAGATGACATTCACAGTTGGCATTGCATTCATAGAAATTCCTAGGGAATCTTCAAAAGAGTTATTGGAACTGCTTTGAGCAAAAATCTAGAGCACAATTCAAGTTGTTGTTGTTATTTTATCTCCTAAGGAAGAGATAAGGAGGGAAAAGTGTGAAGACCAGAGGGATTAGCAAATGTCAGTTTATCAAGGGTACAGGATGCAAGATTAGTACCAAAAATTAATTAGATTTCTATAGGATAATAGTGAACAACTTGAAAATAAAATTGTAAAGCAATACTTTTTGCTGTAGCTTAAAAAGCATGAAATACTTGGGGCTGGGGTTGTGGCTCAGTGGTAGAGCGCTTGCCTAGCATGTATGAGGCACTGGGTTTGGTCCCCAGCACCACATAAAAATAAACAAAGAAATAAAGGTATTGTGTCCATCTACAACTAAAAACTATATTTAAAAAAGCATGAAATACTTCAGGATAAATTTAACAAAAAATATTTGCAAGACCTATACACTAAAAACTAACAAAAATGGTGAGAGAAATTAATGAAGACTCAAGTAAATGAAGAGAAGTGTATTAATTTACTGGAAGAGTTGATCTTTTTTTTTTTTTTTTTTTTTTTTTTGTAACGGTGATTGAATAGAGGCACACTTAACCATGGAGCCATATCCCCAGACCTTTTTTTGTATTTTATTTAGAGACAGGGTCTCATTAAGTTGCTTAGTGCCTTGCTAAGTTGCTGAGGATGGCTTTGAACTTGCAATCCTCTTGCCTCAGCCTCCTGAGCTGTTAGGATTACAGGCATGCACCACCATGCCTAGCAGAGTTGATATTTTAAGATGTAAATTTTCCCCAAGCCAATCTCTACATTTATTAAAATTCCATTCTTAGCAATATATTTGGTAGAAATTGACATGGAAATGTAAAGGATCTAGAACATCCAAAATTTTTTTTAAAAAAGAACAAAAGTGAAGAACTACAATGGTTGATTTCAAGATTTGATATGAAGTTATAAAGGCTTGTTAGCTAAGTAAAAAGACAAGTAGATATAGAAAAAATGGACCTGAATGAATTATGTAGAATTAATCCATTATGGTCAATTCATTTTCTCAAAGTTACAAGGCAATTTGATACAGAAAAGGCAAGTCTTTTCAACAAATGATCCTGGAAGAACTAGATATCTATTTGGGGAGGGGGTGGAGTTAACTTTGACCCTTAATTCATTTCATATGCAATAATTAAGGCCAGTGGATCAGAGACCTAAACAAAATGTTAAAACAGTACATTTTCTAGAATAAAACATAGAAGAAAATATTTATGAACTTGTGTAGGCAAAACATAAAAATAACAAAATATAAAATAAAAAAATTGACACATTAAAATTCACACACACAAAAACACCTGTAAGCTTTTAGTAAGAAAATAAAACAAACAAAAAAACAAGTCACACAAAAGTCATAAATCTGTAGACTGAGGAAGCTAAATGAATTCCAAATAGGATAATAACCAAAAGTTCAAAACTAAGAAACACCAGAGTTAAACTTTGGAAAGCTAAAGACAAAGAGAAGATCTTCAGAAGTCAGAGCTAGATAGCACATTACCTATGAAGAAGGATCAATTAAATGACAGCAGATTCCTCATCTGAAACCATGGAGTTCAAAAGGAAGTGGTACAACAATTTTCAAGTGCTGAAAGAAAAGAACTGTCAATCCCCCAATCCTATATTTACTGAAACTATCCTTCACCACTGAAGGAGGAATAAAGACCCTCTCAGATGACTGAACACAGAATTCATTGTCAGCACACCTATCTAACAGCTGCAGGAGACTCTCTGACAGAAAGAAAATGATAGCATAAGAAGACAGGGACCTTCAGAAAAGAAATAAGAACAATAGAATTGATAAAAATAGGAGTAAATGGAATAGGTCAAAATAAAAGTAAACTCTCCATCATGAAAGTTGAATCATGCCACGCAGTCTGGCTGGGCACAAAATAACCAAGCCGCCATGAAGCACTTGTAGGTTCAAACAGGAACCCCTTTATTGCCCTAACTCCACCGGCACTCCACTCACACTCCCCGGGAACTCTCCCACCCTCCACCTGGCTCCTCGAGAACTCAACTGGAACTCCAAGAGAACTCCAAAGTAGTAGGCGCCCGAGGCAGCAGGAGCCGCCCTATTGTCAGATAGCAGGGGTCTATATACAACTGAATACACAGCCGGTTTCAATCCAGCATCATCCAGTCACAGCAATTATACACAGCTTAACTTAATTATCATCATCTTAATGGCGTCACCTCTCAACCACTCCTTCTGGCAAAATGCTAGGCGCCATCCCGACTCAGTTGTGGCTCTCAACAGAATCATTTTTTTTTTGTTTGTTATTGAAACGAAAGTAATGGCACCCTCAGATATGGTGTCCAATGTTATATAGAAGAAATAATCAACAACATTATATTTGAAAGCTAGGACTGGGAAGGAAGTCTAAGTGGAAGTACGGTTTCTCTAAACCACTCATACTAGAAAAACATCCACACCACCAGGCTGGGATAAGTAACAAGTGGGCATGCTAATAACCTAGAGCAACCACAAAGCAAACTATTCAGAGCTACTATAAAAAATAAATACAATTATAATAAATAAGAATAAAACCATCAAAAAATTTTAAGTAACCAAAGCAAGGCAACAAAAACGAAACGAGGAAAAAAAGTACAGTACAAAATAACAAAATGTCAGATTTATGCTCTAACATGTCAATAATTGCTTTAAATGTACATAACATGAATATATCAATTAATAGACAAAGATTGAGAGTCTGGATAAAGTTCTTCCCACTATATGCGATTCTCAAGAATGTATTTCAAACACAATGACAAAGATAGGTTGAAAGTCAAAGGACAAAGAGATATATGCGTGGCAAGCATTAATTAAAAAAGAATAAGTGGCTATGTCAATATAACATAAAGTAGAATTAAGAGTGAAGGGGCTTGGATTGTGGCTCAGCGGTAGAGCGCTCGCCTAGCACGGGTGGGACCCAGGTTCGATCCTCAGCACCACATAAAAATAAAGGCATTGTGTTTTGTCCATCTACACCTAAAAAATAAATAAAATTTTAAAAAATGAATTAAGAGTGAAGAAAATTACTAGGGACAAAAAGGGTCATAAGATAATAACAGAAGCATAAATCCATCAGAAAAACATAGCAACCCTAGGTGTTAGTGTAATGAACATCATAGCTTCCAAGTCCATGAAGCAAAGACTGATCAAGTTGAATGAAGACACAAATCCACAGTTATGAATGGCACTTCAACACCTGACTCTCAGCAACTGAGAGGACATTAGCCACTTCACTGAATAGCAACAGAACACACATTCTTTTCAAGAAGGCATGGGCCATTTAACAAATTTTAGCAAATTTTCTAAAAATTGAAATTATGAAAAGAATGTCCTCTGACCATATTGATGTAACTTAGGAATTAACAATGTAAAGTCAAAAGGAACATCCCTAAACACTTGGAAAGTAAACAACACATTTATATGTAATCCATGGAACAAAAAGTAGGTCTCAAAGAAAGTTAAATAATAAGCAGAACAGTAGAAATTAAAACGTGGCATGTCAAAATATTAGGGCTCAGTGAAAACCACACTCAGAGGGAAATATATAGCATTAAACGTTTGCATTAGAAGTGGGACTAGTTTTTAAGTCAATAATATACCTATGTCATGGACTGAATGCTGTTCTTCCCAGATTCGTATGTTGTAATCCTGAACTCTAATATGATGCATTTGGAGGTGGGTTGGGAGGTGTTTTAGTCAGGTTTTGCATTGTTGTGACAAAAGACCTACAAGAACAATGAGAAGAGGAAAAGTTCATTTTGTTTCGTAGTTTCAGAGGTTCAGTCCCTGATCAGCTGACTTCATAGAATGGACTCGAAGTGAGGCAGAACTTCATGGCAGAAGGGCCTGGAGGAGGAAAGCAGCTCGGGACATGGCAATCAGGAAGCAGAGACAGAACTCTTCTGCTCACCAGGGACAAAATATAAACCCCAAAGGCACGCCCCTAGTGACCTACCTCCTCCAGCCATAACCAAATTACCACCCGGTTAATTCATGGATTAAGTTACAACTCTCACAATCTAATCACGTCACCTCTGAGCAATTCTTGCATTGTTTCATGCATGAGCTTTGGGGGGACACCACATATCCAAATCACAATAGGAGGTGATTGGGTCATAATGGTGGACACTGCATTAATGGAACTAAGTCCTTATGAAAGAGACTGCAGGGAGTCTCACCTCTTTGCATCATGAGAAGATATAATAAGTCAACAGTCTAAGAATCAGGGAATGAACCCTCACTAGACAACAAATCCACCTTGACCTTGGACTTCCAGAACTTTGAGAAATAAATTTCAGTCTATGGTATTTTTTTGTTATAGCAACCCTTTCACATTAAGACAATGTTTATACCTTTAGAAATCAGCAAAAGAAGTGCAAAATATCTCCAAAATAATTTGAAGGAAGGAATCTATGAAATTGAGAAGAGAAAAATCAGATTAGAAAAGTAATGAAAAAAAATCACTAAATCTTCTAACAAAATTAAGAGAGAAGATCCAAAGCACCAATGTCAAGAGTGATTCTATAGCCATTTCAAATTAGTAAGGTTATCCTACAGAACAAATTTGTGTTAACAAATTTGACAACTGAAAATAATGGTCTAATTCCTCAAATACTACAAGTGACTGAAATTCAACCAAGATGAATGAGACAATAGAACAATCCTATAACCACCAAATAAAATGAATTGGTCACTTACATCTCTTAAAAAAAATCTCAGGCCAAAATAACTTCACTGGAAAAATGCACCAAACAATTAATAAAGAATTAGCATCATTGCTACACAATCTCTTTCAGGAAACAGAAGAGAAGGAACATTTTCATACTCATTTCATGGGGACTTGTTACCCTGATTCCAAGGCCAGACAAAATTAGTTCAATGTAGTTCAATGTACAACTATAGGTCAAAATCACTTATGAACTTAGATCCTACATTCCTCAACAAAATGTGAACCAACAAAAAGTTGGTTATTAAACAACAAAAAGTATATACACTGACCAACTGGGATTTATTCTAGGAATGCAAGGCCAAACCAATATTTTAAAGTCAAGCAATACAATCCACTATATCAATAGGTCAGTGAAAAAAAACATATGATTATATCAATCAATAAAGAAAAATATTTTGACAATATTCAAAAAGCATTCATGAAAAATATTCTGCAAACTTGGATTGGAGGGGGAATTCCTTTGATTTGCTAAAGAACGTGGACAAGAAGCCCACAGCTTTTGCTTTCCCTTTGAGTTTGGGAATAAGGAGAAGATGTTTGCATCAGGGTTATTTCTACACAGTACTAGATAGTCTAGCTGTTGTGATGAGACAAAGGGAAAAAGTCACACAGTTTATAAAGGAAAAATGAAAGTGTCCCATTTGCAGATGACATGATTGCATCCAAAGGAATTAGTGGGTTCAGCAAGGTTGAAGGATAGCAGATTAACACACTACTGTTTGATTGGATTTCTACATAACTAAAAATAAACGTTTGAAAATTGAAACTAAAAGAACACTATTACTTACACTCACTCCAAAGAAAATGAAACACTAATATTTAGTGCTAAGTGTAAGAAAACTTGTACAGGATATTGACAATTATAAAACATTGATGAAAGAAATCAAAGAAGACCTGAATAAATGGAGAGCCATACCATGTTCATGAACTAGAAGATCCAATATAGTAAAGATGTCGTTCTCCCCAAATAGATCTATAGGTGTAATGCAATTTCTATCAACATCCCAAGGTTTTTAGTAGGTGTAGAAAAGCACACTATGAAGTGTCCGTGGAAAAGAACATGGCTTCAGTTAGTGTTATGGGCAGAATTGTGTCAAATTCATATGTTGACATCTTAACCCCCAGTGACCTTGGAATGGAAACTTATTAGGAAGTATGGTCTTTACAGAGGTAATCAAGTTAAAAAGAGGTGATTGGGGAGGATCCTCATCCAGTATGACCAATATCCTTATAAAAAGGGGAAAGGTACATAGGCACAGGGAGAATACCTTGTGAACGTGAAGGCTGCCATCTATACACCAGGGAGAGAGGCCTGGAACGGATCCCTCCCTCACAGCCCTCAGAAGGAACCCTGCCCACACCTTGACTTAGAACTTAGTCTGCAGAACTGGGAGACAAAAATCTCGGTCTTTTAAGTCACCGTGATTGAGGTGCTTTGTGATGGTGGTCCTAGAAAACTAATACAATTAGTTAAAACAATTTTGAAAAAGAAGAACATTGTGGGGGGAGTCACTGGACTCCATATGCAAGTTCATTCCACAGCTACTGTGAGGAAAAGACAGGAGGTCCTGCTGGGGGCATGGACACTCAGATGGATAGCACAGAACACAGGACTCATCCAGCCCACTAGTGCCAGGGCACTGGGGTGGGTTGCAGACAGGCCAAAGAGAATGCCCAGAGACGACATGGAAGATGTATGGTTTATGGGCGAGACCAGTGACTGCTCCAAGAAGAGTTCAGAGGTGACAGGCAGACAGCGCCTCCTCTTCCACATGGTGCTTTGTCTGGGGGTGGCTGGCTGGATGAGTGACAAGCAGCCTTTCCCCGGTGCCTTCAATCCCACACTTGTCCCTATTCAGAGAGGGGTTTCATAGTGAGACTACAGAGACAGTGACATCCTCAGCATTTGCTTACTTAATTTGCTTTTCTGACCAGGATCCCAAGGAGCACCTGTCCAGGTGTACATGCAAGAGAGAAGCTTTTCAAAGGTGCCACCAACTTGCCCTGGTTCCCAGTGTGCATAAGAGAGAGCCAGCGTCCTGTAAGGTAGCATCTGGATGCTCCCACCCAGGCTTGCTCTCATCGTGCCCTTAACCATGTTTCTGGGAAGAGAAAGGGGGTGTTCAGGGTATTTTACTGTCTCATTTTGCTTTAGGGATGTTACAATAGAGAACCCAAAAAAGAGACCCACACAAGTATGGCCAACTGGTTTTGGGGGAAAAAAATGCAAAAGCAGTTCAATGGAGGAAGGGTAGGTTATTTCAACAATTGATGTTGTTCCTCTGCAAACCAATGAACTCAATCCAAACCTCACACAAAAATCAACAATTACTTTCAGGAAAAAAGATGCAGATGGAAATCTTCAGGTTTTAGAGTAGTCAAAGAGTTCTTACACTTGGTGTCAAAAGAAGGATCCATAAAATGAAAATTGATCAAAAATAAATACTTTTGCTTCTCTGTGAAAGATGGTATTAAAAGGATGAAAAACAATCTACAGCCTGGGAGACAGTTTGCAAAGAGCTGATGAAGGACAAGTATCGAGAATATATCATGACCTCTTAAAGTCCAGCAGTAAAAACCAGTTCCATTAGAAAACAGGCAAAATTCATGCACGAACTGTGCTTGTGTGTTAGGTGTGTGTGTGGGAAATAGAACCCAGGGCCACCCCAGAAATGTGAGGCAAGGACTCTACCACGGAGCAACACTCCCATCCATGAACAGACGCTTTGCTGAAGATGATAAGCAAATGGCCGATAACCATATGATAGAGTGTCCAGCATCCCTGCCATTGGAGAAATGCAAATAAAGCCCAGACTGTGACTGTAATGGTTAATTTGAATTGTCAACTTCTTGACTGGATTAAGAGATGCCTAAGACTAAGAGGCTTCTGGGTGTGTTAATGAGGGTGTGTCTAGGAATGATTGGCATGTGGGATAGCCACCTGAAGTGGAGACCCTCCCTAAGTGTGGGCAGCACCATCCAATTGGATGGTGGTTTGGATGGAATAAAAGTTGGAAGGACAAGGAAGCAGCCGCAGATGCAAGCTAGATTCTTGATTGGATGTTTGATTGCTGCTGTGATCATCTGAGGATATGGGACTCTTGCTTCTTCATTCTTCCAAAGTGGACTCTGCCATTGATTCTCCAGGGAGTTTCCAGAAGTCTTCTGTCTTGGACTAGGGTAGCACCGCTAATCCCTCTTGTTCTGGGGCTTCAGCCTCTTGGACTGCGGGGCTGCTGGTTCCTCCAGCTCTCCAGCCTGCAGACGGCCACTGTGGACTATCCAGCTTCTGGTCGCATAGGCCAGTCTAATAAATTCCTTTTTTATAATCACGTGTCCTGTTGATTCTGTTCCTCTAGAGAACCCTGATTAATACAGTAACACTACTACACACCTGTCAGAACAGCTAGAATGAGAAATAGCAACCACATTAAATACTGTGAGGATGCAGAGAAACTGGGCCACTCACAGGCAGGAGTGTATAGTGATATTGCTACTCTGGGAAAAATTTTGGCAGTTCCATTTAAACCTAAGAATGGAATCATCAGGAGATCCAGAGATCGAGCTCCTGGGCATTTATCACAGGGAAATGAACATTTATTTGCATGTCAAAATTTGTGTAGGAAGGGCTACAGATAATAGCTCAGTAGTCAAGCACTGGTTTGTCCTGCCTGAGGCCTTGAGTTCAATCTCCAGAACACATCCCCCCAAAATTGTGCAGGAATATTTTATCAACTTTCTTTGTAATAATCATAGTCTGGAAACGATCCAGGTGACCTTCAACAAGTGAATGTCAAAATGCACTGTGGTATACTCTCAGCATGGATGCTACTCAGAGATAAAAAGGAATGAGTATTGACACACCCCAAAATGTGCAGGAACCCAGGGAACTATGCTAATGACAAAAGCCAGTTTCTATAGGACATGTCCTGTGGGATTCCTGTCATATAACATTTATCAAGTTATATAATTACAGAGATGGAGAACAGATTCAAGGTTGCTGGGGGTTAGAGGTGGGGTTAGGAATGGCTAAGAAAAGGAGAGCACGAGGTGGTCTTTGGAGATGGTACAGTTAAGGATTTTGATTCCAGGGGTGGTGATGTTGATCTATCCATGGTAACACTGCATAGAGCTGTGTGTGCATACACACACACACACACACACATGCACAAATGAATACATGTTTAACTGGATACATCGACCAATGCCAATCTTCTCATTTTAATATCTTACCATCATTATGCAACATGAAGGGTGATGTTGGACCTCCTGGACATTTTGTTTTTGCAAATTGCTTTGACTCTATCAGTATTCAAAAAAAAATTTTTTTTTAAAGGCAATCCATATTTGGGAGGAAAACAAAACTAAACAGGATGTATAGACTCAGAATATAAAAGGAACCCTCAGAACTCAACAAGAAGACATACAATAAAATCCAATAAAACATCTGAAAGCCCTTTCAAGAAGACATGGAAATGGCCAGTCTGCACATGCAGAGGTGTTTAGGGTCATTCATCAGGGGAAATGCAAATTGAAGCCCTGATGAGATCCGACTCACTGCGCATTCATTAGCACGCCTGCAGCTCAGTCTGTTAATCAGCAGCAATGGCTGTGCGTGGGGGCATGGTCTGGGCCGTTCTCTTCCAGAACAAAATCCGACATGAAAGCATTCTCCCTTGTGTCTCCTTTGGGCAGAGCCTTGGCCGCCCGCCGTTGGCTGCTGTCCACCCAGAGGCCCTTCCCTGTGCTCTGGTTCTGCCTCGTCCCTTTCTGTGCCAGGCACTTCCCCCTCCAGGAAGTTTTCCTGGATTCCCCAGGCTGAGCAGGGCCTCCCGTGTGTCCTTCGAGTCCCTGGGTGTCACAGTGCTGACCTGGTGTTTCGTGGTTCTAGAAAGCCTGACTTGGCTCTTGCTGGGGTTTCCTCCAGGACAGGGATCTCCATCTCCAGCCCAGAGCCTTGAGGCCCGGCCCACTGGGGTTCCTGCTCTGCTCTGCTCCGTGCGGGAAAGGAAACCTGCATCCAATCTTCCGAGCGAGGGCCATACCTGTGTTTGGAAATCCAAGCCTGACAGGTGGGGTGGGCCCTGCTGTCGGGGGTTCAGGGCTGATTCGTTAAAAGGTTTTATGAAAGCATGCTAAATAGACCGTGCAATTGCGAGAATAAGTTCTTCTCTGGTGGAAATTACTCAGCCATTTGGTTTTTATTTTTGTGAATGCGGCTCAGCCCTTTTGAACACTCACTTGATATGCCTTCATTGCCAAAGCAACAGGAAGATATGCTTTGAATTCCCTGTAAACCCCGTGTAAACACCAGGCTTACGGGTAATTGCAACAGAACACTAGCTCCGCCTGGGGAGCCTCTGCATGGCACCCCCGCCCGGACTACTGCGGCCACAGCTGCCTTGGCCTTGGGAGCCCCCATGGAATATGTACCCAAGCTTCAAGGCCTAAAATGTGCCAGTTGAGCCCCCACCCCAGACAGAGGCCAGGCCTTCTGGAAGGGACTTTCTCTGGTGGAACGGGAACTCGCAGCTTCCTCAGGCCTCTGGTCTTTGGGGTCCTGTCTTTCATGGTGAGTCCCCTGGTCACCCTTCTGCTATGGTCTTCCAAGCCAGGTCCTCAGGTAGCCTCCCTACCCCAGCTTCTGGCTGAGTGGCTTCCACTCTTTTGATCTCTGGCCCACTTCTTCCTGCCCAGCTGGCCCTGGCTGCTCCTTCTGGGCCACATCTGCTGTTCTTGGCTCCTTTGACGTGGGCCCTCTGCTCCCGGGACATCCACCATCTTAAACCCTTCCCGTCCTCTCTCCTGGGGAGAGTTTGTGTGGGAATCGACACGTGCATTCCAACTTGGAACTCAGGCTCCTGCCACAACCCACATCTCCCGCAGGGAGAACTTTTTCTTGCTTTTGGGCTTTCTTGAATCTTCTCCAGGTCCCACCTACACCCAACTGCTCCATCCCCAAGTGCTCAGGGTTGGTCAGGCCCAGAGCATGTGCCTGGGCAGCACTGGCCTGGACAACTGGACGTGGCAATGGATGCTTCAAAGTTCCCAGCACAGGCACTGCTCAAAGAAGTCAGCTGTGGCACCCAGAGGAACCCTGGCCCAGGTTTCCATGTGGCTGAGACCTGGGGAGTGGCAAGGGGACCAGGTGACGCTGCTGGGATGGACACTGATGACCCTAACCATCACACAAAGGACTGGCTGTGACAATGGTCAGGATTGTGGTGCTGCGTGGGGCTGGGGGAGGCCTCTAAATCTACCCCACCTCCCTGTAGCACACAGGCCCATAGAACCTGGGGTTTGGAGGGCTTGAGGGCCCTAGCCCTGGGTTGGCCCAAGCCTAGGTGCTGTCCTTCTGCCCAGGGGTGCCTCCTCTGCCACCCTCTGGCCACAGGCCCTCAACCCTCCCAGTGTCTCCTCCATCCTGGCTGAGCTCTCACTAGGGAGACATCATCCTGTGCACAGAGATGCCAGGGGTCCTCATGAGACACCAGGGGTGGGTCAGGGCTGCCAGGCTGGGGACTGTCGAGCATCTTTGCTACATGTCACATTCCTCTGGGGTCCCAGCAAGCTGCAGGGGAAATGGAGCAGACTGCTTAGAGGAGGGAAGCCTCATCTCAGGGAGGTCTGAGTGGCTGGGGAAGTGGGATGCTGAGCTCTGGTCAGTCACGGAGGCCTGAAACCGGACTCCACCAGAGGCTGACCCTTGGCCATCACTCGACCTCGTTATGCTCCGTCTTCTCATGGGGGCACAGTGCTTGAACCTGCAGGGCTGCAGTGGGGGTGGGCATGGTGACAGGTGTGAGACTCAGCTCCTGCTGGGGATGTGACGCACACCAGTTAGTGCTGGAGTCATTGGTTCTAGGTAGCTCGGTGGTGGCGCTCTGGCGAGCTTGTGCGAGGCCCTGGTCTGACCCTAGCACTGCAGACTCCACAAAATAGCAATGGTAGGTCCCAGAAATACCCCTGAGCTCACAGCCCCTGCCTACCAAAGATCTCGTCCCTTAGATCAGGCTTGGGGAAGGCGTCCTTCTGTCTACCTTGAAAGGCAAGGGAAGGACAGCCGGCCAGGTGCTGGCAGCCCCATCTGAACTATCCCCTAGCTCACCTCTGAACTCTGCCACGGTGGCAGGCTGGCCCTGGTGAGCCCCGGGATCTGTTCCTCATCACACTTCCAGAGAGGCAGTCCAAATGTTTTAGCTGGGAACAGACTTGGAGGATGCAGACAGCTGGGGACTTCTGGAATCTTCCAGAAGCTTCTTGGCTCACATGTCTGGCTGGGGGCTGAGATGACTCTCTGTGGGTTGGGCTTGCCCACAGCATGGTGGCTGCTGGGTAGTGGGACTTTTATAAGGAGGCTTGGGGCTCCACGGGAGCATTTCCAGTGAACCTAGAGAAAGCGAATTTCCTTCTGTTGCCTGGGGAGGAAGACACGGAGCTGCTTCCTCCAAGTCTGGAATGGGCCATCACAAGCCCAGGCAAGGCCCAGGGGATGGACATTAAGCCTGCTTCCACATTCAAATTTCACACCAACAGAAAGAGCAGTAATGACAACGGCCATTCAGGAGCTGGCACAGGGCCAGAGCCCCTCCCCTCCCCCCCATGCCTGTGAGTTGGATGTTGCTACCCCAGACCTCGGGAGGGGCCTATGAGGCAGTGGGCATGGAATGTGCAAAGGCCCTGGGATCCACTGAGGTGGGAGTGTCTGAGAGTCAAAGCAAGGACGTAGGAGGTCAGGGCTAGGTTAGAAGACAGGACACCTGGAGCCGTTCTGTGGGCCCTGGGGGTCTTGAGAGGACATGAGAAGGACTCATGAAGGACTCATGGAAGCCACCTCAAATCTAGTTCTCTCCCCTCCCCTCCCCCCCAGGCCACAAACTGAGGTCTTCCAGGAGGGCCTGGCTCCCACAGGGACCAGGCTGGGCCAGCCAGTGCCAAGGCCAGTCTCATGGCCTCCCCCTCCCTCTGTACCCTCTCCTCCTTGGTCACTGGTCGCTGTCAGGGAGCAGCAGGCGGCAGATCAAACGGCCCCCCCAGGGCCCAGCCTTGCCCATGAGGGAAACATCACGCTGCTCTGGAATGAGGTGATTTCGAGCAGCCGATGCGAGGAAATGGGTATTTATGTAACGGTGGGCATGGTTTTTATTTTCCCTAATTTTCAGATTACTTTCGATTAGGCCTCTTCGGAGTAGAAAAGGCTTGAAGTGAAATCGATCCTGCCTAAATCATTATGGCCTGCCCGGCCTCAGGCCGCCTCTGCACACAATTACCCCAGACCCTGGGGTTAGGGGGCAGGCTGCAGGCAGGCACACTTCCTCGGAGCTCACCGGCCGGAGTGGCCCAGGGCTCTGGACAGGGCCTTTGTGCTGAGTGGCACACAGCGGCCATTGATTCCAAGGCCCTTCTGGCCAGAGGGGTGGGGGGAGGGGGAGAAGGGAATAATTCCCACCAACATCTGGACTCTATCTCTTCTCCCCACCCCCAAGTCAGGACAGGGAGGGGGCGGGGAGAGGGAAAAAAGGGAAAAAATGCCCAGGCCAAATTCAAATGCTTTCATAAATTTTGCACTAGAAATGTTTTGACGTGAATATTTTTGTCAGTCTCTAGCGTTTGCCAAAAGAAACTCAACTCCCCACGACAGCCCAAGTCCATGCTGCAGTAGACTCAGGAGCTGCTGCAAGGCAGGCCTGGGGTGGTGGATGGAGAGAGCTGGGGACACTAGTGACATCCATGCAAGTCACTAGTGTGGCACCCTGCAGCCAGGGGTGCCCCTCCAGGGTGCACAGGGTGAGTCCAGCACCAGATCCAATAGAACACAGGTGGCCCTGGAGCCTGAGGGGTGGGGGGACTGTAGGATGCCTTAGGAGGGAACTCGACACGTGTTAATAGAGGTTTTCTTCCCGGAAGTTGAGAAAATAATCATTTTTTTTCTTGATCATGTTTTTCCACTTTTCTGCAATGAATATAAATTACTAAAAAGTTGATTTAAAAATATTTCTGTTTCTCAGAAGCATAAGTGTATAATTACCATGTGATCTACTAATTCCACTTCTGGGCATATAAGCCAAAGAATTCAAGGCAGAGACTCAAACAGACACTGTAAGTTATTGTTTTTCTGACCAATGGGCAAGGTGGGAAAGAGTGTTGTGTCCCTTTGGGGATGGAACTTTTGACAGCGAGGGGAAAATCCCCACTTTGATGTGAAGGCATTTGAGATGGGGGCCACTCTTCCAGCCAGAGTTGAACTAGGTCAGACCTCCAAACTTCCCTCCTCCAAAACGAATCACACAGGACATAAATTTGGCAAATGATTATGGTGGTCAGAAGTTTCTACAGCCTACCCAGAGCACACAAAAAAGTCTCTGTTGTTTTAAGCCACATAGGGGTTGTTTGTTAATGCAGCAGAACCAAGATGATACTGACTGATATGGACATTGGACATAAGTGTTTCGATCTCTGGATTTTGTAGGAAAAAAGCCCATGTTCCACATGACGATAAGTGTCTGAGCTGAGTAACAGCTTAATTTGGGGGCAAGGTGTCTCCACTTTGCCTCAACCTCCATCTGGCTCATTCACTCACTCAGCTACCACTCCAGCAAAGTTGGCACATTACTGTCCTTGTTTGGCTTCCCCCAGGGCTATGCCACTCCGAGTCATCTCACTCCTGAGAACTCCTATGCCCAAACTCAGTCACCCTGATATATACGGGACTCCTGGTGCCTGAATACTGTTATGTCCTCAGGATGTTTGTGTCCAATGCTTAGGGATGAGCTTGGGGCATCGGAGGTGTGCAAAAACACTTGTGCATGACAAACCCTTACACTGAAGAAAAACACTCCAAGAGTGGAATTCCTAGCCACGGTGGTGGGTGGAGAGGTCTGACTACACTCACAGCCGTGTACTCCACGTCTTTCAGATCAGGAAGATTTTATTCTAAGTATTCAGGAGAAGGTAGCAGGCTTTTGGAGTAAAAGGACAGTGAGACCCAGAGACAGGAGGCGGTCACATAGCTAGGGAAGAGAAGAATGTGACAGGCCCAAAGCAAATGCTCACGGGGGTCTCCTTCATGTGGGTTCCCCGGGGCACCTCAAAGTGCTCCTGCTTCTCTTGCTCCCCTTGAAGGTCATCAGACTTTCTAAGGTTTTCAAAGGATAATCAATCTGACCCCTTTCGAGAAGAGCAATCTCCTCTGTACACTGCCACCGGCTGGCTGCTGGTGTCACACTTTCCATAGGGTGGTCACTTCACCTTGGGTCAGAGTGGGGGCGGGAGGCCCCTTCATTACACTTCCGTCACACATTTTTGGAGGGAAAACACAGACCAAGAGAAGTGACCTCTCTCAGGGTACTCACCTCAAAAGAAGTGCCTGGAGCAGAGTCAGTGACATGGTCTGTGAGAAGAGCTGGACCTTCCTTTTACCAATGAGGAAAACCAGGCTGAGAAGGACGACTGGGTCTAAGGTGAGCTGTGAGCTGGGGCAAAGGTTGGAGCAAACCTTCTGCTTCCAAATCCAGTATTTCTGTGCCTGGAGAAGCTTCTTTGCTGTGCCTGAAAGTCGGTAGGGAATCCTCAGGCAGATCTGGATTCCGCGCTAGACTGTGCCTTGTCTTGTAATCATGAGCAAGTCCAGGTGTCCCAGAACGTGGGTTCTTGGTGATGTGGGGCAAGCGCACCCCTCTCACGGTGCCTGGGAGCTAGTTAATTAAGACTGTGTGAGGCTCATGCAGAGAAGGTTGGTTGTGCTACCCACTCACCACCCAGGTGATTCCTGGAGCTACTCGACTCAGAGTGGGTTTTCCCTGGGTGAAACCCTAGGATTCCCATCCGGAAGCAGAAAGAGGGTTTTCCATGCACTTGAAGAATTAAGATGGTGAGAATTGAAGAAACTTTCCCCTCTGCCTTTTCCTTCTTCGGGAATTAAAATATCCTTCTGTTTACTTTGGAAGTGAATAAATGCCTGGTCTGAGAGCACCATTTGTGTGGAACCTGTGTCCGGAAAGGCAAAAACCCAGTCACCTGGCACTGGTCGGCTGTCAGGCTGGCCTGGCCCGCGCTTCCTCTTCTTCTCTCATTTCTTTCTTTAGTTTGTCCCTCTGTCCCCTGTGTGTGTGTGTGTGTGTGTGTGTGTCCAAATATGCATGACAGAATTTACCATCTTAACCATTTTTAAGTGCATAGGCCAGTGCCATGAAGCACTTCACAATGTTGTGTGTGACCACTGCCACCCTCCATCCCCAGAACTTTTTCACTGTCCCAAACTGAAACTACTCCCCAGTCCCTGGTAACCACCACTCTCCTCTCTGTCTGTGAATTCATCTACTTAAGCTACTTCATATAACTAAAATCCTATAGCATACATATGGAGTGTCCCCCAAAAGCTCGTGTGTGAGACCAGGTAAGGATTTTCAGATGAGACATTTAGGTTGTGAGAGTCGTAACCGAATCAGTGGATTAATCCACTGATATGGATTAACTGGGTGGTGACTGTAGGCAGGTAGTGTGTGACTAGAGGAGGTAGGTCACAGAGGGCCGTGCCTTTGGGATTGGGCCTTTTGTGCCTGGCTTGTTTCACTTAGCTTAATGCCTTCAAAGTTCATCCCTGTGGTAGCAGGTGTCAGAATTTCCTTCCTTTTTATGCTGAATAATATTACATTCTATATCTATACCATGTTTTAGATAGCTTTTTATCACTGTGACCAAAATACTTGAAAAGAATATGTAGAGGAGGAGAAGTTTATTTTCTCTCATAGTTTCAGAGGATCAGTCTGAGGTGGGGCAGAACATCATGGCAGGACGGCATGGTGGAGGAAAGCAGCTCAGAACATGGCAATCAGGATGGAGAGAGAGAGATAGAGAGAGAGAGAGAGAGAGAGAGAGAGAGAGAGAGAGGGAGAGAGAGAGGGAGGGAGGGGGAGGTGTGGAGAGGGGGAGGGGGAGAGGGAGAGGGAGAGGGAGGGGGAGAGGGGGAGAGAGAGGGAGGGAGAGAGAGAGAGAGAGAGAGAGAGAGAATATGAATGAACCTCTACTCTCTACACTCACAAGGGACAAAATATAAACCCCAAAGGCATGTCCTCTGTGACCCACTTCCCCCAGCCATACCCTAGCTGTCTACTTACCACCCAGTTAATCCGTATCAATGGATTGATCCACTGACTAGGTTATGACTCTCATTAACCTAATCACCTCTCCTCTGAAAATTCTTGCCTTGTCTCACACATAAGCCTTTGAAGGACACCTCATATCTAAACCGTAATACCATGTTTAATCGATCCATTTACTTAAGTGTGTGTGGATTCTTGGGTTTGCTTCTACTTCTTGACTCTTAAGAATAATGTTGCTATGAAAGATCTCTTCAAATTTCTGTTTTCAAATCTTTGGGGGATAGGACCAGAAGTGGATTTGCGGGGTCAGATGGTAATTCAGCCTTTAACTTTTTGAGGAACCACCTGCTGTATTCTTTACCAGCTTTCCTGTTTATATTTCTAACAGCAATGCACAGAGTATTCAATTTCTCTCCATCTTGGCCAACACTTGTTATTTCCCATGTTTTAAAATAATATCTGTCCTAATAGATGTGAAGTGGCATCTCATTGTAGTTTTGATTTACATTTCCTTAATGATTAACAGTTGGGGCATCTTTTCTTGTGTTCATTGACCATTTATGTATATTCTTTGGACAAAATATCTATTCAACCCTTTGCTCATTTTTTAATTGACTTGTTTGATTTTGTGTTCTTAAGTGCAAGTAGATTTTTAATGTATTTTGGATGTTAATTCTTTATTAGATATATGATTTACAAATATTTTCTTCCATTATGTGTGTTGTCTTTTCATTCTTTTGATAATGCTGGTTCATACACAAAGTTTTTAAAAGTTTTGTATACTACAAATGTTTCTATTTTTATTTTTGTTGCCTGGGCTTTTGATGTTATAAAAAGCATCATTAAATCCAATGTCATGAAGATTATTCCTTGTTTCCTTTCTAAGAGTTTTACAGTTTTAGCTCTTAAGTTGAGGCCTTTGATTCATTTTGAGTTAATATTTGTATGTAAAATAAGGTCAGTATGGACAGCTAGTGAAATGTCAACTGATTACAAAAAAGATAAGGTCAAACATAGCTATCCTTTTCTCACTATTTGCATGGAGTATTTTTTTCATAGGATCTATTTTGATCTATTTATCTCTTTAGATCTAAAGTGAGACTCCTATAGACAGTATATAGTTGAATCATTTTTATTCATTCTGTCAATCTGCCTTTTTTTTGGAGACAGGTCTCACTATATTGCCTAGGTTGGCTGTGAACTTGTGATCCTTTTGCCTCAGTTGCCGAAGTAACTGGGATTACAGGTGTGTGCCAGTGGGCCCAGTTTCAATCTTCCTTTTGATTAGAGAATTTAATCCACTTATGTCTAAGTAATTACTGATGAGGAAGGACTTGCTCTTGCCATTTTGTTTTCTGTTTTCTGTACAGCTTACAGCTTTGTGTTTCTCATGCCGTCATTCCTACTTTATTTTGTGTTTAGGTAACTTTTTTTCTTTTACAGTGAAATATTTTAATTCCCTGTTTGTTTTTAGTATATTCTATAGATATTTACTTTGCGATTACTCTACATGGGGTTTATCTTTAACATCCTAACATTGTAACAATATAATTCAATTTGATGCGAATTTAATTTCCATAGTATACCACTCTGTGCTTCTATACCGCTTTGTCTACCCTTTTAAGTTATTGATATTTGTACATTGCTATAGTTTGGATAATTGTCCTCAAAGGTTCATATGCTAAAGGCTTGGCTCCCAGCCTGCAATGCTATTGGGAGGTTGTAGAACCTTTAGGAGGAGTCTAGTGGGAAGAAGTTAGGTCACTGGATCTTTTTATTTCAGCCTGAGGACTCCCTTTAGCATTTCTTACACAAGGTCTAGTGATAACAGACTCTCTCTACCTGTTTTTTTTTTAATTGTCTAATTTTGAAGAACCGTTTTTCTGATTATAGAATTCTTGGTTGACAGTGGTTTTTATCCAGCACTTAAATATAAGCATTCCATTGTGTTCTGGTCTCTAAGCTGTATGGTGAGAAGTTGATTTATAATCATATTATGAATTCCTTATAACATTTGACATGTTGTTCTCTCTTCCTGCTTTGAAGATTCTTTGTCTTTGGGTTTTGATGCTTTAATTATAATGAGTCTTGGTGTGGGTTCCTTTGAGTTTTCCTGTTTGGAATCCTTACAATGAAACTGTTGATCTGCTTGATAGTATCTCACATGTTACTCAGGGTCTGTTTATTTTCTTCATTGTTTTTCTTTCTGTTCCTCATATTCAATAATTTCAGTTGCTCTATATTCAAGCTCACTAATTCTTTGTTTTGCATGTTCAAATTTGCCATTGAACCCTCTAGTGGATTTTTCAAATTTTGGTTATTATTTTTATAGGGTTTCTGTTTAGTTCCCTTTTATAATTTCTCTTTATTTATTTTCTTATTTTATTCATCTGTCTGTTCCTGATTTCCTCTAGTCATTTTTTTCCCTGCTTTTCTTTAGCTATTGATGCATATTTAAAACAATTGTTTTAAAGTCTTCACCTAGTAAGTCTAACTTCTGAGCTCAAATTATATTTGGTTTCTATTGGCTTAATTTTTTCCTTTAACTGGGCCATATTTCCTGTTTCTTTGCATATTTTGTGATTTTTTTTGGTTTTTGTTTTGAAAAATGGGCATTTTACTACTATAATGATAATTTTGGAAATAATATTCTCTTTCTTTCCCAGTGTTTCCTGTTTTGTTTTGCTTTTATTGTTGATGGCTATCGAATTTTTGTTTTGATGTTTTTCCAAATAGTTAAGACTATTCCTTGTCATGTGTGATCACTTAAGCCTCTGTTCCTTTAGTTCATATTCAGTTAATATTTTGATAGTGATTTGCTCTATTTTCAGGAATTTCTTTCTCATTTGACACACACACACATCCAAGTTCTAGGACCACCTTTGATCTTTAAATGTAAGAAAATCAAAACTCAGAGAGATTCATAAAACCGGTCCACCAGAGAGTTGGGTCTTGGAACCAGAATTCAACACCCACTGATCCTATATTGTGATTATCTATTGCTGCATAGCAAACAACACCCAAACTTAGAAGCTTAAAATAACAATAATTTAATTTTTCTCATAGAGTCTGTGTATAAGAAATTGGAAAGGGCACAATAGAGACAGCTTATGTTTATTCTACACCAAAGGATTGTGTGTGACCCCAACAGTTGGGAGCTGGAATTGCTAAGCAAGCAGGTCTACTTTAAAGTGGCATTTTGACTCTGTCAGCAGGGCTGGGGTGGCCAAGGGAAAGGCTGGTGGTAACTATTGATTGGAGTGTCTACTGATGCCTCTCAGAATGGACTGGGCTTCCTTACATCATGGTGGCCCCAGACCAGTGGAACTTTTTACATAGAGCCAGAGCTCCAAGTGTGTTTTCCAGTGAGCAGTGTGAAAGCTGCACTATCTTCTGGGACCTTTATAATTTATAGTGTCATTTCTCCTTCTCATTGGTCAAAGTAAGTACAGCCCACCCAGACTCAAAGGGGGCTCTCAGTTGTGCAATATTAGATAGTTTGTGGGCATATTTAAAAAACACATACCTGTTCCTAAAGTCATGTTCTTTGTACTGGTACCAGCTTTCTGATGGACCTACCTGGGTTCCAAAGAGGAAAGTGTGTGGTGACGGTCCCGACTGTGCTTTAAGGACACCAGGAGATTTGGAGCAGTGACAAGGACCACTCTTATTTGGGCAACAGCCTCCTGAAAGACATCACAGAATGGGTGAGGCTGGGCTGGTGGTTGGGAAGCAGTTCCGAGCCAATGATCACCGCAGGGGGAAAAGGAGATGTTCTCCTGATTATTAAGTGTCTACCATGTGCCAAACAGCTATGCCCAGCCTGGAGGAGGGCATCACAGGGTATTGGAAACAGAACAGAATCAGGGTACAGGAGTGCTTATTATTAGAATTATCATCATTATTTCTTCATGAAAGCCCTATAGATCACTTACCCCAGAAGGGTTCCCAAGAGAGAAAATAGTGTTCCCAATGCCCTCTGCATGTCAAGGCCACTGCTCCACATCTCGTGGGCCAGTTGCTTCAATGATTGGATCCAGCTCCTCTCCGGGCCTTGGTTTCCCTGACTGATGCCCCTGTCAATTCCTGCTGCCTTTGGAGCTGGGAGGCTGCTGGGAGTAGAGGTGGCCCTTTCCTTCTCTTCTGGTGAATCTTGGGCACCCACTTTACCTCTCAGGGCCTCAGTTTCCTCATCTGAGCATAGAGGGGCTTTTGGTGATTTCTGTGTCTTTCTACCTGGAAACCAGATGCTGCTGTGTCCCCATAGTGGCCCTGCAGCCTCTGGGAAGAGTGCTGCGTGGTTATTTTGGACCTTCTTTGTCTCTGTGTCTGTCTCTCCTGACAAATCCTCCTGGGGGGAATCTAAGAATGGAATCCAGCCAGGCTGAGCTGCAGCAGGCCCAAAGCCTCGTGCATTCTCAGATGCAAACTGCCTGCCTGCACCCGGTGAGCCAAGTGGGACGGAGGCCAGGACACAGGCTGTGCATGGGGTCCTCACTCCTGCTCCAGCTGCCCTTCCTGACAGAAAATCAGGGTATTCAGGGGAGATGGCTTGGGCTCAAGCCAGGACAGGACCATGAGTGTCTGCACCTGCCATTGCTTTTGGGTCCACGAATCAGGATGGGGACTGTGAAGAAATTTGCTCAGAATGAAGGAAACCGTCCTCTGAGGTGGGGAACCAGGTACAGTCATGAGCTTGCTGTGTGAGCTTCTCATGTTGCTGTTCCTCTCTGTTTTCAGTGGATGGCACCACTCTCCATGATGCCTATCGATGTCCTAGTTCAGGGTCAGAAGAGGGGACCCTGAGTCCCCTCCTCACGATGTCCATCTATCATCTATCTTCAGTCATCTGACTTTGTGTTTATCCTCTATCTGCCTATCTCTCTATATTCCTATCATTTATCATTTATTTATTATCTACCATCTATCTATCTACCTACCTATACTTACCTACCATCTAAATGCGACTGGACCCCAATTCAATATTCTGCTTCAGGATATCTGGGGTAAGGCCTTCCATTTATTTGTTTGTCCCCCAAAGCTCCTGGGTGCCTTGCTGTCTGGGAGAGAAGAGCAATGCCGTCCTTAGTGGGTCCCAGGTGATTTCTACCTCTAGCCAAGCCATGTCTGTTTAAAAAACCAGGACGCAGCCCTCACTCTGGAGAGGCCCTCCTCTCCATGGTGAGTGGTTTGGAGATACCCAGCCACTCCCCTCCTTTCCTGCTGTGGTTGTCTGTGGTCTTGTTTTCTGACTACACATCTAGATCATGGGCCATCATAGTCCTACAAGGGCCTGGGACCCCCGTGTATTTAGATCCTATCCTATCAGGACTCGGAGCAGCCTTGACCTTTTTTCTCCAAGCTTACATCATGGTATGTCTTGACCTCTGCAACAATCGCAAGGCCATTTGTCAATTTTTCCCCTTTAGTTTTTATAAGTCGTTTTAGTTTTATGTTTTAACCTTTAATTTAGTGACTATTAGAGTTAATTTTTGCATACAAAGTGAAGTTCAGATCAAGATTCATTTTTGCCTATGGATGTGTTATTGCTCCAATACTATCAATTGAAAAAAATATCATTCCTCCATCAAATGGCTTTTGCACTTTTGTCAAAGCTACTTGGCCATCCTAGTGCAGATTTCTTTCTGGGTTCTTTGTCCCATGCCTCTAGCAGCGCTGCGATGTCTTCCTCACAGTAGCTGTGGAGTAAGCCTTAATATTGAGTCAGTGATTCCTTCCACTCTATTCCTTTGTTCACAGTGCTTTAGCTTGGCAAGGCCTGTTTTGTTCATATGTAATACTAAGATCAGGTGAGTGTGTAGGTTTAGTTTCCCCTTTAGCCTGGCTGGAGAAGTTTTTTGGTCTTCTAAATATAGAATCGTTTTGTTGGTAAAGAAAGATGATTTTAGCTTTTCTTTTCCTATCTGTATTGCTCTAATTTCTTTCTTTTGCCTAATTGCTCTGGCTAGAGATTCAAGGACCATGCTGAATAGAAGTGGTGAAAATGGGCATCCCTGTCTTGTTCCTGTTTTTAGAGGGAATGCTTTCAGTTTTTCTCCATTGAGAATGATATTGGCCTTGAATTTGTTGTATATAGCATTTACAATGTTGAGGTATGTTCCTTATATCCCGATTTTTAAAACTTTTTAAAATTTTATTTTTTTGTAGTTGAACAACATGGCTTTATTTTATTATTTTAAGTGGTGCTGAGGATCGAACCAGTGCCTCACATGTGCAAGGCAAGTGCTCTGCCCCAGCCCCCCTATATTTTTTTTAGTGTTTTAATCATGAATGGATGCTGTATTTTGTCAGGTGTTTTTTTCTGCATCTATTGAGATAATCATGTGATTCTTGTCTTTAAGTCTATTTATGTGATGAATTATGTTTATTGATTTCTGTGTGTTGAACCAACCTTGCATCCCTGGGATGAACCCCACTTGATCATGGCACGCTATCTTCTTAATGTGTTTTTGTATGCAATTTACCAGCATTTTGCTGATAATTTTGCATCTGTATTCATCAGGAATATTGATCTGAAGTTTTCTTTCCTTGATGTGTCTTTGTCTCATTTTGGTGTCAAGGTGATACTACCTTCATAGAATGTATTTGAATGAGTTCTCTTCTTTTCTGTTTCATGGAATAATTTGAGGAAGATTGGTATTAGTTCTTTAAAGGTCTGGTAGAACTTGGCTGAGAATCCATCTGGTCCTGGGCTTTTCTTTGTTTGTAGGCTTTTAATGATTTCAATTTCATTACTTGAAATTGTTCTGTTTAAAGTTTCTATATCCTCCTTGTTCAAATTCCTGCAGGAATTGTTGATATCCTCAAGATTTTCTAACTTATTGGAGTATAAATTTTCAAAATAGCTTCTGGTTATCCTCTGTATTTCAGAAACTCCACCAGAAAACTTCTAGAACTCATAAATGAATTAAGCCAAGTAGCAGGATACAAAATTAACTCTCATAAATCAATTGTGTTCCTATTCTCCAGTGACAAATCAGCTGATAGATAAATTAGGAAAATGATCTTATTCCCAATAGCTTTAAAAAAATAAAATTCTTGGCAATCAATCTAACAGAAGAGGTTAAGGACCTCTACAATGAAGACTACAGAACACTAAAGAAAGAAATTGAGGTATGGGGATATAGCTCAGTTGGTAGAGTGCTTGCCTTGCATGCACAAGGCCATGGGTTCAATCCCTAGCATCATCATCATCATCATCATTATCATCATCACAATATTGAGGAAGACCTTAGAAAGTGGAAAGATCTCCCATGTTCTTGGATAAGTGGAATTAATATTGTCAAAATAGGCCATACCACTAAAAGTGCTATATAGATTCAATGCAATTCCCATCAAAATTCCAATGACATTCTTCATAGAAATAGAAAAAGCAGTCATGAAATTCGTTTTGGAAAATAAGAGGTCCAGAATAGCTAATGAAATCCTTAGAAAAGCAAAGCAGCAGTTATCACAATACCAGACCTTAATTATACTACACAGCTACAGTAACAAAAACATCATAGTATTGGTACCCAAACAGACAAGAAGACCAGTGGAACAGAATAGAAGACATAGAGACAAATCCACAAAAATACAGGTACCTCATACTTGACAAAGGCTCCAAAAACATACAATGGAGGATATAGCCTCTTAACAAATGGTGCTGGGAAAACTGGAAATCCATATGTAGTAGAAAGAAATTTAACCCCTATCTCTCACCGTGCACAAAATGTAGCTCAAATTAATCAAGGACCTAGGCATTAGATGCCGCAGTCCGGCTGCAGCAAAATAACCGGGGGGTGACGAACAACTTGTGTAGATTGATACAGCAGAAGTGGGAGCCGTTTATTGTAGGACAACAGAGGTATTTATACATTCCACACAGCTTATCTAATTAACATAAAATCGATAGAGCAGTCAACCAATAAGGAATCTCCACACTTAAAGGCTCGCTGGCGTTACTTCACAAACCACTCCCTCTGGCATTTTGCCAGGTGACATCCAGACTTGTTTACAGACTCCAACAATTAGACAGAAACTCTGCACCTACTAGATGTAGGCCTGGCTGATACCTTCTTGGCACCAACTCCAACTACCTCATTGACCTTTTTTTTTTTTAAGTACTAGTAACTGAACCCTGCAGTGCCCTAACACTCATCTACATCTCCAGGTCTTTTTATTTTTTGTTTTTAGACAAGGTCTTGCTAAATTGAAAAGACTGGCATTGAGTTTGTAATTCTCCTTCCTTAGTACCTCCAGTCTCTGGGATTATAGGCATGTGCTACTATGCCTGGCTCCTCATTGACTCAGTGGAGATAGAAGACCACTTCCCTGATGGTTCCCACTTATACCAGGGATGGAGAGGTCAAGGGCAGACTTAAGCGGCTTTGTTGCTATAGGCAGGGTTGCAAACTTACCACTCCAAAGGCCTCAGTGATACTTGGAGCCTTGACTTAGATCACTGTGTTCAGTCTCATTGATCGTGGAGATGATGTAGGCTCAGCATGTCATTGGACCACACCAACACTGTTGGCAGGAGGATAGAGATCACCTGCTTCTTCTGAGCAGGGGATGGAAAATGAGCAGCCCACTTGATACCAAATCCAAACTAGTCTGATAAGAAAATTAGATCAGTATCACTTGCTTCTCCTAGAGGGAGAACCAAAGATCAATCTTCTGTTCAGATCTGCTAATACCACTAAGGTGAGGTGGATACATAATTTCCTTTCATCTTTGATTGGAGTAGGGTAGGTATTGCCAAAAAAGTTTCTCTCTTATAAGGCTGTCCTATTTTGGTATATACATATATCAAATATAACATGTATATTTATACATATACACATAAATATATTATATAATAATATTATTCATGTATATAATATATTATAATGTATATATTTATATGTATAATATCTATTTTATATAATATATTTGTATATATAAATATATGAACATATATTTACATATTAGATATATTTATATATTTTAATATTATATAACATGTATTTTTTAAAATATATTTTATATTATATAATATCTTATATATCTTGAAAACAGTTGAGCCTGTCCCAAGGGGACTCATTTCGTGGGTGGATTTGTCTATGGGAGAATCAGGCACCACAGGGTTAAGTTTTCTGCAGGGGGGCAGGGGCAGCTCCCCTGAGCCAGGTGTAAATGTGGAGCTACAGTTGACATCAGTGGTCTTCCCGATGGTGGTACAGGAGCAAGGCCATTGACACAGCTGCTGAGGAAAGGCCTTGAGCAGTCAGGTCCCTCGGGATCCATGTTCCCATTCCTTCAAGAGGCAGGGATTCCGGCAGAGCTTTTCAAATGTCTGTCCTTTTGTGTTTTCTATCCTTTGCACCAACATCTTTGCACCTTGTCTGCAATACTTACGATCAACTCACCTTTTAAAACAGAGTCAACATGGAATTCACAACATAAAATTAACCATTCAAAAATGAATCAATTCAGTGGCTTTTAGTGAATCTGCAATGTTGTGAAACCTCACCTCTATCTGGTTCCAGAACATTTGCATCGCCCCAGAGGAACTGCACATCCACAAGGCAGATAGTACCTTGGGAATCCCCCTCTACTGTCTCTCCAGATCTATCTATGTTGCACATCTCACATGAATGGAATCAAAAAACATTTAAGACACCTAGAGGTAAATAATGCACGAATAAATGGATGAACAGTTTGGCCTTTGTGTCTGGTTTCTCTTACTTAGCAATGTGTTAAAGAGTCACCCAGGCTGAAAAAAAGTCTCTTTCTCTAGCCAAAAGCATATATATATATATATATATATATATATATATATATATATATATATATATATATATATATATATATATATATATATATATATATATATATGTATACATATATGTGTGTGTATGTGCATATAAAATACATGTGATACAATGTACTATTAGTGACATTTAGTATGTGTGCAACACTGTAAAACCAGCAGTACTATACAATTTAGAACATTTTCACTGACCCTAAAAGAAAACCCTACCCCCCTTAAGCAATTAGTCCCCACCTCTCCTCTTCCTTCCCTGTCAAGCATTCGTCACCCTTAGGTCTTAATGGATGTATCTATTCTGGATGTTTCATACAAATGAAATCATGCAGTAGGTGACTTTTTGTGTCTGGGAATGTTTTTAAGGGACCATCAATGTAGCAGTGCTTCATTCCTACTTGTGGATGAGTGATATTCCCTTGTCTGCATATACCACATTGTGTGTATCCACTTGTCAGTTGATGAATATTTGGGATGTGTCTGGTTCTTGGCTATTGGGAATGATGCTGCTGATAATGCTCATCTACAAGGTTTTGTTTGAACACTCTTCTCAGTTCTTCTCAGGTTGTAGCCAGGATTGAGATTTCTGGGTCACATGGTAATTCTATGTTTAACCTTTTGAAGAAGCAACACATTGTTTTAAATAGCAATTGCACTATTTTCAATTCCGATGGCAACAAGAGTTCCAGTTTCTCCACACCCTTACCAGCACGTATTAATTTCTGTGTTTTCCCTTAATTCTAGCCATACGGAGGCCTGTGACGTGATATCTCACAGTGGTTTCAACTTGCATTTTCCTTATGGCTAGTGGTGTGGATGTTTGTTGGCTGTTAGACTATCTTTCTCAGAGACGTTGCCTATTCAAGTCTTTTACCCATTTTTTTTTTGTATTTTTGCTGTTGAGTTGTAAGACTTCTTTTTTTGTTATGAATATTAGCTCCTAGTCAGATCCAGGATGACTCTTTAACTTTCTTGAAAGTGTCCTTTGGTGCATAAAAGTATTTAATTTTGATAAAGACCAATTTATTCTTGTTGCTTGTGAGAAGAGGCTTTTGCGTGTGCGCCTGTTGGTGTCCCTTTGAGGTTGATCACATGACTATTCTCATTTATACAGACCACTGCTGGGGCTCAGGGGGGCTGATTTGCTTCAGGCCATTTCTTCTATAGGTGGTGGGGCCAGGGGTGGCAGCGGGGTAGCCCCACTGCAGTGCCCATGATCTTTCAAACACATGATATGGAGACTTGACTGCTGGTCTCCAGAGTAACGGGGTGATGGGAGGTAGCCCAGTGTGAGTGAGTGTGTGTGTGTGTGTGTGTGTGTGTAGCTCAAGGACCTCAATTTAAAGAAACAGACCCATGCTATCAGAAAGTCCAGTTAATCTGGAGCCATGCAATAAACTATCTATTATGTACATAAAATTCTAAGTATAGAATTTCATGGCAGTTACCTGCCCACTAGAATTTAAGACACCTAGAGGTAATAATGCACGGATAAATGGATGAACAGTTTGGGAATGATACTTGCCATCCAGATAATTGATCGGGGTCAAATTCCACAGAGGTTTAACTCTGGGAGAAGCAGAATCACCAATGGGCTCATCAAAGATGGCTTCAAAAAAACATGAAAACCTTTACATCTTAATGTCATTTATTTTTATTTTTAAAACAGTAATATCTTTTTAAAAAATATTGATTTAGTTGTAGATGAACACACAGTATCGTTATTTATTTTTATGTGGTGCTGAGGATTGAACCCAGTGCTTCACACGTACAAGGCAAGCACTTTACCACTGAGCTACAGCCTCAGCCCCAGTAATCTCTTTTCTATTATTCAAAATTCGGTAGATAAAAAGGGCGCATGGGATACTCCTCCCCTCTCTGTGCAGTCCTGTCTCTCAATCATGGCTTTTTGCATTTCCTTCCAGAATTTCCAGATAAGCATTTTTTCTCTGTATTATTTAATTTTAAAATATTTACTTTGGGGGCATACAAATGTGCTTTGATTTCTTTGTTTTTCTCTCACTATTTACCTTGAAGACCAGTCCTCAAGACTATGCCATGAATCTCCTTATTCTTTCTCAGGACTTGCCCTTATCCTCTATTCTCCTTGCCTTTCTGTTAGGTCTTTGGAAGCCAGGGCAGAGGGCAGTGGCCCCAGCAGCTCTATCACACCTGAGTCCTGTGTCTAAACTCTCCCCAGCTCGAAGAACATGGTTCTCTTGCCAACTGGGTCTTTGGAACCTCTGGGAAAGCTAAGATTCTGAGGGTTCTCTTGTGCCTTCCAGGATGGAGCTGGATAGAGCAGAGGGAGAGGACGGAGAGAGACTGAGGTGGGGGTTCTAACCAGACCTGGAGGAGGAAAGACACCTTCCTTCCTTCCCATGACAAGCCCCACTGTGGGCTGAGTTCAGAGTGCCTAGCCATGATCTCTTGCCACCTTCCATAGGCCTGGTTGGGTAAAATGCTCCCAAATCTTGCAGGTGAGGAGATAGGTGGTCAGGCCCTCAAGCTGACCATCAACTGTGAGGGGCTTCAACTCCTGCCCCCTGTAAGAATCACTGAATGTGCTCCTCCATTTTTGTTCTTCCTTGGAGAACACACAGCCAGTTCCCCTGCCAAGCCCAAACTTTGGGGCCAGATAGACCTTACCCAAGTCCTGGCTCTACTCTGAGCAGCCATGCACCCCTGAAAACCCCCTTTGGCTGCAATGTCTGCCTCTGGTAGACCCCAGGTGGAAGAAGGGTTCTGGACACATTCTGCAGGTCAGGGATTTGAAGGCACCCAGCTGTGTGAAGAGGAGGCCTGGCTACGGATGTGCACTGCTCTGGCTCTCTCCACTCTGGAAGGTATTCCTGCTCCTTTATAAAGGGCACAGAGTTCCCTGACTTGGCCTTTCTCAGAATACTGGCTGCCCTTCTGCATCCATCTGATCATTTGGCACAGGTGCATGATCTCAGGTGCCTTCAGGTGGGTCTACCTCCTCCACTCCTGCCCGGCTCTGTGAGTGCAGAGCTGGGCATCATCAGACATGGTCACCTGCCAGGTCCTGAGGCTTGCTGGAAGCTGGACCTGCGGGAAGGCACAGAACAGATTCAGAGTCCTCTGAGGATGCCTCTCGTACTCACGTTTCATCCTCAAGAGGAAGGGAGGTGGGGCAAAATGATAGGATTGCCTGCCCACCCCCCAGCACCCTGATTGGTGAGGAGGAAGTGGCAGCCACAGAGGTTTCTGCTGTCTACTTCCATCTTGCCATCTCCTGCCGTTCTTTAGAGATCGAATCGCTCACTCTCCTGATCTAAATGGTTTGGGTGGAGCCAACCCTGGGACCTAGCACCAGTTGTGGCATGACCTGGCTGCCATGATGAACTCAGGTGTGGACATAATGTTGGATCAGAGCTTGGCAAAGTGGATAAAAACACACCACGCAACTGTATTCTGCTTACGAGCCCCTTCCTTCAACTTCAATGGCATAAGGAGGTTGAAAGTAAAAGATTGGAAAAGATAATACCATCAACATTAATTTCTTAAAAGCAGGAATTTCTATATAAATATCAGATAAAGAAGACTTTAGAGCAAAGATAAATATTGGAGACAAAGAGAAATGATAGATAATGAGAAAAAGATCAATTCAACAGCTAGGCACAGTGGCACATACCTGTAATTTCAGTGACTTAGGAGGCTGAGACAGGAGGATGGCAAGTTTGAGGCCAGCCTTAGCATCTTAGTGAGACCCTCAGCAACTTAGCAAGACAAAATAAAAAGGAATAGGGCTGTAGCTCAGCGGTAAGGTGCCCTTGGGTTCAATTCCCAGTACCAAAAATCAAAAACACAATTCCCAGGAAAACTTAATAGTCTCAACTAGACAGCAGAGTCTCAAAAAACTTGAAGAAAAATTGGTACAGCTTCAAAGATAAATATTAAACTGTATTAGTAAGGTTTCTCTAGAGGAACAGAACCAACAGGATTATATAGTTTATGTGATTATATGCTTTATGTGATTATAAACAAGGGATTTATTAGATTGGCTTACAGGATCGGAAGCCAGAGAGCCCCACAATGGCTGTCTGCAGGCTGAGAACTGGAGGAACCAGTAGCTGCTCAATCCAACAAGTGGGAACCTCAGAGGAGGGACCCACGATGCAGTCCCAGTCTAGACGGGAGGCCTGGAAACTCCCTGCTGGATAGAGTCAGCTCTGCCAGGGTGAAGGAGCTGGAGTCCCATGTCCTCAGGCCACGGCAGCAGCAATTCAAGAATAGAGCTGCGTCTGTGTTGGCTTCCTGCCTCTTCCACCCTCTCCCGGTCTTTCGGACAGTGCTGCCCAGGGTCAGGACAGGTATCTCTGCCTCCCCCTCAGTTTGCTGTCTTACACGCCAAACTTCTCGGGAAACAGCCCCATCTACACACACTGAAGTCTTTTAATCTCAGGTGTCTCTTCATCCAGACAAGATGACAATGCAGACTATCCATCACATTGCATCTTAATCTGCAATTAAAGAGATGTCAACACCCCTAACTCAGCAACAGGTGGAAATACCAAATAGCAAATCAGCAGCATGTAGAGAAACCAGACCCAACCAACCAGCAGAATCCAGTCGACATTTATAGAGGAGTCCCACCAAGAAGCAGAACACACAGGTTTTTCAAGGGCCCTTAGGGCAGTCACTAAAAAGAGACATACCTTGAGCTTAAAACTACTTTTAACAAATTTCTAAAAATCGAATTCATACTGAGTGGGTTCTCTAGCCAAAATGACATAAAACTAGAAGTCAATACATTCTTGTGCCATGTAATGACACGTCAATCACAGACTGTATATACCCAAGTGGTCTTAAGAGATGATAATGGAGCTGGAAGTCTCCTATTGCCTAGTGATAATGCAGCTGTCATAACACGTTAGGGCAACGTACTACTCACATGTTGGTGGTTATATTTGAATAAACACACTTACTGTTCTATCAGTTGTATAAAACTGTAACACACAGAATTATGTTCAGTGCCTAATACTTGATAACGATCAACGATTATGTTACTGGGATGAATTTACTGGACTACACTCTACTGTTTGTCATTATTTTTGAGGGCATCATTCTGTTTATAAAAAAGCTAACTGTAAAACAAGTGTGCCATGTTATCCTGCCAGTAGCTTCATACATCTCATGTTTATTGTCACTTGATTGTATCAAGAGGCCACACTGGATGATTGACCCGTATCACCTGGTTTTGGCAAGAACTCTGTGATGTTCTCACAAAAGAACAAAAGGTGAATGAAATTCACTTAATGGTGAATTTCACAGAATGCATCCCTGTTGTTAAATGATGTGTAATTGTAAGAAAAAGACAACAGGAAAACTTTAGACTGTTAGAAATTAAATAACACACTTTTAAATAATTTATGGGTCAAAGAGGAAGTTTCAAAGGAAAAAATAAAAATATGTGTGATTCAAATGTGCTGAAGGGAAGTTTATAGTACTAAGTGCTTACATTAGAAAGGAAAAAAGGTCTCAAGTCAATAAAACATGTTTCAACATCAAGGAGATAGTAAGAGGAGGATTTTTAAAAGAATTTTTTAAAGATGTTGATGGATCTTTATTTTACTCATTTATTTATAAGTGATGCTGAGAATTGAACCCAGTGCCTCACACATTTCAGGCAAACACTCCACCACTGAGCCACACCCCAGCCCCCTAAAAGGAGAATTTAATAAAATTGAAAATGTAAACAATAGAGAAAAATTAACAAGACAAAAATCTAATTCTATGAAAAAAATCAATTGAACTAATAAACCTATAGGGAGGTTGACAAAATGAAAGAGATAAGACAATCACCAATGTTAATGAATTAGGGGACATCTCGAGAGACCCTTCTTCAGTCCTTCAGAGGCTGATAAAGGAATGCTGGGAACAATTTTATGCTCATAGGTCCAACGATTTAGTTTCTTGAACACCACAAACCATGAAAACTCAATCAAGGATAAATAAATAACATCAAAAGTCTAATAATCACTAATGAGTTGAACCTGCAATTAAAAATCTCCTGAACTAGAAATGTCCCAGCCCGAATGGTTTCACTAGAAAATTCTTCCAAATATTTAAAGAAGAATGATCACGAATTCTATAAATTCCCTCTACTCTCTTGCAGAAAATAGAAGAAGAGGAAACATTTTCCACCTCACTGAAGGAGGCCTTCCACAAGCCAATGGCTAACCACACTGGCACCAGCAGCATACCAGGGCATCCTTCTCAGCCGTGAAAGGAAATGAACTCTCAATCCATCCAACAACATGGATGAATCTCTGGGGAATCATGCTGAGCGAAAGGAAAGTCAACGCAAAGGTTACGGACTGTGTGATTGCATTTATATGTTTTTATTAAAATGGCAAAACTGTAGAAATGGGAAACAGATTAGTAATTGCCAGGGCTAAAGGGCAGGTGGGGATGGGAGGTGAACATAGAGGACAGTGGGAGGGAGCTTTGGGAAGGACAGTTCTGGGTCTTGATGGTGTTGGAAGATTCATGAACCTACACGTGTGTGTTGGTACCACACACACACAACACCACACAACACACACACACACACACACAAATGAGTGGAAATTAAACTAATGAAATCTGAATAAGATTGATTACTCTGAGAGTGTCTAGGTAGCCAAACACTAGGTAGTATTTGCTACCTTAGCACATTTTAGTCAATTGAAGAATGACGTTATGTGGTCTCTCCTTAATGTGCTGGAGAAGGTAAAGGAAAGAAAATAATATCAGGCTTCAAATTTCCAACTCAAATTCTGCATTAATGACCTTCTATCTTCTATATCTATCCTGAAATCCGTATCTCCTATAGACATAGGACTGGGGTTCCTGAAAATCAAACCCAGAATTTCATTCTGTGAGTGGCTAAATTACAATGCAAATTGAATTCCTAACTTTTAAGTGAGGGCATCGATTAGGAAGGAATCCTGAAAATTGGAATGGGGACATATGGAAAGATCTTGATGAAACTGGGAACATCAAACCTCTAAAGTGTGCTGAGTTTTCTTTGCCGATAGAAATAGCCCTTTTACCTGCCTAAAAAGGTTAGCCTTCCTTTGCCTACAGAACCTGTAGCTCCCTCCCACTAACCCCAGGGAGCTGTTCTGCAAGACGCTAATTTTCCTCAGCTTTGCTTATAAACTGTAACTGTATTCAAATCACAGCAGGCCCCAAAAGGTAAGGTACAAAGTATGATCTCCAAGGATCTACTAAAAAATAATAAGAAGAAGTAAATAAAATAAAGTTTAAAACCAACCAACCCACAAGTGAACAAAAAAAGCCATGATTTTTTCTACCTATAAATCTGTGAAAAATATGTGGGAATGAATGGAGATTAAGGGTGTGAAATAACGGTGGAAGGAACATAGGTTGGATCAGAAGGAATTTATTGAGATGAGTCCACTAAGCAGATATTCTGGATTTAATATTTCAGACTGAAGGGATAAAAAGAGCTCCAACAGAATGTCAGCCGGACAATGACTGGTCAGCTGAAACAGAATTAAAACACTACACAAAAGAAGGGTCAGATGCCAGAACTCCTTTGAGAAAATAACCAAAGACTTAGGCAGATTGCAATGTTAGAGTGGATCTTTCATTTAAGACCCTATGAGGGTTCAGAGGACACGTCTTTCACCATGATTATGAGGAAGAAATTTATGAAGAGAGGCCTAGCATCCTTGAAGAGTTCTGTGATTGTTCTCTGTCAGTCAGAAGTCACAGTGGGAACTGCTGAAACGCCATGAGGATGATTAGATCCCAGAAACCAAGAGGCTGAAGCTTATTCACTGAAGGCAAGTGGACATGGTTACTTCAATGGACAGTGGAGTCAAAGAAGCAATCATAGTAGTCTGGCTTGAAATGCCATAGGTATGGCTAATTGACCGTGGTGTTTTTAGGAATGTGTTTTATGGTGTCTGTGGAGGTGAGACTCACATAGGATGAGGAAATTTACCAAATTCTCACTTGATCTGTACAAGTAAAAAGTTCTAGGTCAGGTGAACAGATTTACAACTGGAATCATCACAGAAGCACAACTTCTCAATTAATTCCCAGACTGGAGCCAGTTTACAGACCCAGAACTCCTTAAAGGAAGGGGAGACCTTGTTCCTTTGAGGAAGAATCCTGTACGCTGCCAAAAATCTATATCATTAGTATAGTCATAAGCTTTCTCAATCACCATAGTGTGCAGCGGGTAAAATGCATTTAATGCCATTGGGTGGATTGGGGAAAGGAAATAAATCAGATTTTAGGGAGATTCTTGGACACTGACTCTGAACTGATGGTGATTCCAGGAGACTCAACACATCACTTTGGGACTGGGGATGTAGCTCAGTGGTAGAGTGCTTACCAAGTAAGCATGAGGTCCTGGGTTTGATCCCCAGCACTATAAAACAACAACTCCCTAATCACTTTGGTCCATCAGAGAAGGGTCTCATGGAAGTCAGGTGATCAATAGTTTTAGCCCACTGTCTTACATAGGGTCCAGTGAGTTTCCACATCCATCCTGTTATTCATTCTCCAGTTCCAGGATACATAATTAGAATAGACATACTCAGCCATTGGTAGAATCCCCATACCTGTTCCCTGCTTCCTTAAGTGAGAGATATTATGGCAAAAAAACAAACAAAGAAACAAACAAAAACTGAGCAGAAGCCATTAGAATTGCCTCTATCTTCAAAGTAGCAAACCAAAAGCAATTCTTTGATAGATTGCCCAGATACAGTGCCACCATCAAGGACTGATGATTCCTAACACATCCCCGTTGGTCTCCTATTTGGTCTGTGCAGGAGGTAGAAGGGTCCTGGAGAAGGACTGTGTATTATCAGAAGCTTAGCCAAGTGGTGACTCCAACTGCAGCTGCCATTCCAGATGTGGTTTGATTGTTAGAGCAAATGAATCCTTCCCTGGTATGGGCATGTGGCTGTCGGTGTGCAAAACACCTCTTCCAACATTCCTGTCCATTAGGACCACAAGAAGAAGCTTGCTTTTGGCCGGGAAGGCCAGCAATACACCTTCATGGTCCCCCCCATCCAGCCTGGTGTCATAATTTGGTTCACAGGATTTTTTAAAAAATATTTTTTAGTTGTCAATGGTCCTTTATTTTATTTATTTATATGCGGTGCTGAGATTTGAACCCAGTGCCTCACACATGCCAGGCAAGTGCACTGAGCCCCAGCCCCCGCCGCTCACAGGATCTTGATAGCCTCTCCTACCACAGCACGTCATACTGGTCTAGCACATGATGTCATCGTGTTAACTGCACCCACTGGGTGTGAAGCAGCATTACTCTAAACGTCTTGGTAAGATGTTAATACACCAGAGGGTAGAAAATAAGTGTGACAAAATTCCAGGGGCATCTACCCCAGTCCACTTTCTAGAGGTCAGTGTTCTTTCTCGTAGCCCATTTTATGAGTGACCTAAAAAGCTACTAACTTTTTTTTTTTTTTTTTTTTTTGGAATTGGGGATTAAACCCAGGAGCACTTTACCACTGAGCTAAATCCATAGTTCCCTTACTTTTTTTTTTTTTAATTTTGAGACAGGCGTCACTAAGTTGCTGAGGTTGGCCTTGAACTTGCAATCCTTCTGCCTCAGCCTCCTGAGTTGCTGGGATTATAGGCGTAGACCATGATGCCTGGCCAACTGCTAGATTCTGGTTGTGTCTCTGCAGTAGGTCTGGGCTGCTATGCAAGCTGCTGTCCCTTGGGCCATATTGTCCATCAGATCCACTTGTGCTTCAAGTGTGACTAGCAGATAGAGATACTGTTTGCAGCCTTTGTCAGGCCCCCTCAGGTGAATCCCAGTGCATGTCATTACGATTTCAGAGCAAGGACCTAATGCCATCTGCAGATAACTATTCTCTTTTTGGGGGACCGCTTTGGCCTGCTCCTGGGTCTTAGTATAAACTGAATGATTGATTGACCATGGGCCACCAAGTCACCATGCCATTTGAGATGCCCACCACGAACCAGTCCTTGTCTGTCCCTCCAAGCCCTAAAGCTGGGTGTGCACAGCAGTGCCCCATATGGCACCAACCACAGTCCCCAAAACCTTAATTCTGAATAGTGAAGTCCTGAAAAATCAAAATCCCTAATGTCTAACCCCCCCATCACAATTCCAAAAGATTAAACCCCCAAAGGTTGAAACTGAAAGCCAAAATCCAAACAACTGCAACTCCCAAGGAAGAAGAAAAGGTTATGTAAGAGGGTAGAGAACTAAATTCTGGGGAAAGAGATTGGCCACATGATTCAGCAATGATGAAAACGTCAGCTTAAAAATGCACATTTGTCTGCACTAGCTTTCCCTCCAGCTGATGGAATTCCAGGGGCGTTTAATGAGTTAAAGATGCGTTTGTCTGAAGAGGCCAGTGAAGTTGCTGAATGTTACGTTCCTGGTAGGACAAGAAGACGTTTATGCAATGGTTTTGCTGTTTGATCACCAGAATTGCTCCTGGGGTCTGCATATGAGGGCACGCATTTCCACATACCCGAGCAACACAGAAGCGGGGCACAGAAGGTGGGAAGATTTAATAGGCAAGTCTCCTGTCGGTGTTTGTCACATCATGGAATGAACTCGAAACAAGGAGCATCAGGGAGAAAATGAATATGAGTGTATTCTCCGAGGTGAGCCATGCCCTAAAAGAAAAAGAAGCAACTAGTCATCATGATGCAAGATTTTAAAATACAGTTCATGAGCATGAATGTTGGCCAGCTCCTCTATGAGCTCCCTCCTTTCAATTGTCTGTAATCTACCCTGGTAACACACTTTTTTTGCACGTTGATTTTTCTTGTTTTCCCCTCTTTTTGGTCCCCCCACACACTATTTTAAATTGCTAGTATTATTTTTTACAATTTTCTTGGGGATTATGGCATTCAGGATTGTGCCTTTCAGGACTATGAACAGCACTGGGATTTGCCTACCTTGTGTAGACTGCCTCCACCAAGACTACCATTTGTGTACACGCCAGTCCTTACCCACAGTCACGGTGCTCCACACAGCATTGCATCTGACCAGGGAATGCCCTGCAGAGCCCAGAACGTACAGCAGCGAGCCCTGCCCATGGGCTTCACTGATCTTACCATGTTCCCCAATACCCTGAAGCAGCTGACTCACAAAATGGTGGAATGGCCTTTTTGTGTGTGTGTGGTGCTGAGAATTAGAACCCAGGGCCTTGTGCATGCAAAGGCAAGCACCTTACCCACTGAGCTATAGCCCCAGCCCTGGCATGGCACCAGTTGGGAGGCAGTACCTTGTAGGGCTGGGGCAAGGTTCTCCAGAATGCCATCTGTGCTCTCAATCAGAGCTTTTGACCTTGTGTGGGTAGAATGGCCAGGGTACACTCTTCTGTGTCAGGTTACTTTATGCTCAACACGGTGTCACTTAGATTCTCCCATGTTATTGCCCAGGCCGAGACTTGGCTCTTTCTCTTGTGATGGGTGTCCCATTCCATCTGATGAGTTGGCTGCCTCGCAGGGAATGCTCCTGTGTTTGGGTGATAGTGAGGGAAGACGTTGCCGTGTTCTTGCTCTGAGGGTGTCTGGTGGTGGCCTCCCCAAGTGTCTGTCAGGCACACCTCAGGAGTGAGACTGCTGTGTTCAGCCTTCCTATTCTCTCTTTGGAGGTCCTGGCAGGGCAAAGGGGCAGTGGGTTCTGATCCTAGAGGGTTGACCCCAGGCCAAGAAAAGAGAACTGGGGGTAGAGGGGTAGATGCCAGGTTAACCTAGGGAAGGCCCCGGGAGATGTTTCCCAGGCAGTGAGGAGCTGGCTTTGTGGTCAGGAGGGGACACTGAGCAGCTGAGGCCACTGAGCCAAACGGCACCCCTTGAGAAAGGTTCTTCCCAATATCTGTAAAGCAGAGCCACTTCCTGTTCCAGGGCGCATGCTACAGACGCTCGCCTGAGTCCCCTTGCCTTCCACATCAGTGATTGCTGGAAACTTCCATGCCAGACCCTGATTTCTCAGCTGAGGGGTCCCTCTGGCTCTAGAGTCTCTTTTGCCACTTGCACAGGGTGTCAGAGCGCTAAGGATCACCCCCCCACACACACACACACACATTTACGCACACTCCAGCAATACTGAATCAACATCTCTTGGGACTGGGAAGCTAAACTCCCAACATCCTCACTGCAGGGAAAGGGACACTGAAGAGCTGGTGGACCCAGCTGCAGGGCCAGGAAGGACCACCATATGGAGGTGTGCTGCCACCCTTCTCTGCTGAGTGCCTCCTGGGGCCACCTGCCTTGCTGCTCTCTGAATAGGTGTCCTTGTTCCAGGATCTGCTTCTGGAAGATGAGGCTGGGACCTAGAGAAGACATGTATTTTGGATGACTTTTGACCAAAGACAGGCATTAAACAGACTATCGCTCACTCTTCCCCTCACACACTATCCCAGCTTCCAAGGCTGGCAGGAACTGGTATTCGTCAGCTTTCCATCCCTGTGACAAAGTACCTGAGATAAACCACTTAAAATGAGGAAAGGTTTATTCCGGCTCACAGTTTCAGAGGTTTCAGTCCACAGTTGCTTGGGTCTGTGATGGTGCAGTACATCACGGCAGGAACATGTGGGCAGGTGACTTCCTACCTCATGGCAGGAAGCAAAGAGAGAGACGGAAAAGGCCAGAGTCCCAATATACCTTTCAAGGGTACACCTGAAATGAACTAACTTCCTTCCATTAGGCTCCACCTTGTAAAGGTGCCACCACCTTGTAAAGGTGCCACCACCTCGCAACCGTGGTACAGGCTGCCAACCCAACCTCTGGTACATGGGCCTTTGGCAATATTAAGGTATGAACCACCACGCACGAAGCTCCTGCACTATTCCATAGCACAAACCACTGTACATGTCTTCCTTCTATGGAGCTGGACTGTGGTCTTCATGTACAAATTGCTGAACAGAAATCTGATACAAGCTCTTGTGCACAGAGTCTGCACGGACTGCAGTCATAGAAGGATCTGCTGAATCACACTGTAGCTTCCCTCTGTGTGGGCTCACTCTCAGTCACAGGTAGTCAACAGCAGTCAGAAAATACAAAGTAGAAAGTTCCAGAAATAAGTTTTAAATTACATAAAATCTTGAAGTGTCCCATTCTCTCCCACCCAGGATGTGGATCATCCCTTTGTTCAGCCTGTCCTTGCTTATACTCTACCCAGCCATTAGTCACTTAATAGCCATCTCAGTTATCAGATCAACGGTCTTGGTACTGCAGGGCTTGTATGTAGGGTTCAGTAAAGATTTCAGGCACTCATTGGGGATCCTGGGATGTGTCCTCCATGAAAAAGGGAGACTACATAATATACAATAGTATAATGCAGAGGATATATGATAGAGTAATACAGAATATCATTATAAGGAATATAATTATTATTATGTGAGAATATATTACACATTGTGAAAGTTGTCAGAATAAAAATGGAGGGCTGGGGATGTAGCTCAGTTTTTGTCTTTAAAACCTTCTCTTGGTAGAATGCTTGCCTTGAATGCACAAGGCCATGGGTTCAATCCCCCAGCACCTCAAAAAAAATCAATCAAAATGGAATCTTTATGTCAACCCTAATGAAAAAAATGTAGATAGAGCCAGGAGGTTATGCAAGAAGGGTTCTTACATGTGATCACCTTATAATAACTTTCACAAAAGACTCTTCCAGAACCACAAGCTTGGACAGAGGCCAGCACAACCTCATACAACATGTGCTTTTATAAGAAAAATCTGCCAACAATGATCTGTTCAACCTCAGACGGATGCCACCTTGTTATTAATCATTGGTTAATTAACCAAAGCTTATTGTTTCAAAGCATCTGTGTGATCCTCATCTTTGTCTTTAAAACCTTCTCTTTGCCTCAGTCTCTGCAAATTTCCATTGCAATACTCTGATATTCTCCCCAAAATCAGTATTTACAGTATTATAATAATGTACTAAACAGTATTAGATTGACAGTATTATAATAATGTAATAAACAAGTATAAATATAAATATATTCGTTCATCTGTAAAATGGGCTCCCAGTCACCTAGCCATCTTAGAGGCCACACTTTCACTGAAGCCTCACGGCTTCTCAGGAACCCAGGACTCCTCCTGAGGAAGAGCTGTTGGGGAGGAAGCAAGCTCTGTGGTCCTCATTATGACAACGCTGGCCTCACCCCTGGCTCCTGCCCCCTTCTTCTGGCCATGGTGCCCATTTTCTTCTGGGGTTCACCTTTTCCCACAGAGGTAGAAATGTTCACCCAAACTGGGGCCCTCATCCATGGCATGACCGTGAGGGATTGGCTCTGAGAAGGTGACCTCAGCTGTCCAATCAGAGTGATCCAGGGGAATAGGGGATCTCAGCTGTCCAATCAGAGTGAGCCAGGGGAGTAGGGGATCTCAGCTGTCCAATCAGAGTGAGCCAGGGGAGTAGGGGATCTCAGCTGTCCAATCAGAGTGAGCCAGGGGAGTAGGGGATCTCAGCTGTCCAATCAGAGTGAGCCAGGGGATGTGGGTGGGTGCAGAGAGCTTCTCTCTGCCTTTCTGCCCAGGTGCCCTCACCAGGCACATCCCCACTACCCTGGGCAAAGGTTAGTCAGGTTTCTATCACCTGTGCTACACACTCACCATGGGAACGTGGGTGAAGTGGTAAGTGACATCTCTTACCCTCCTCTTCCTCATCTGTAAATTGTGCAGCCATCTTGGGGTGTATTGGTGAGAGCTACATGAGATAACTGATACTAGGGTCCTGAACACTGGACTCTCACACAGTGGGTGCTCAAATAAGTGTGAGCTCCTTGTCCCCAGACACACAAAAGGACACTGAGTCCCAGAGGGAGGCAGCAGAGACAGCTGGTGTGTGTGTGTGTGTGTGTGTGTGTGTGTGTGAGTCCCAAGGAAAGCTCCCAGCCGAGGTGGTTGAATGAGAGGTGTCAGAGCCCCAAATCCAGGGCTTCCTTTTCAGTGGCCCCTCCAAGTGTTCAGAGAGCAGAACCTAGACTATAGGAAAACACAGTCTCTTTTGCAAATTGGTGTTATGTTTGGCTGTAATGAACAGAAAAGTAAAAATTACAGTAGCTTAAGATAAATCCCACTTTATTTCTCTCTCATAAAAAATGCAGTGACCCCAGCACTTTATCTTTCTGCTCAGCCTTCTTCAACCCCTATCTTCAATCTGCTGGTTAAATATGGCTGCTTGAGTGCCAGCCATCAGATCTGCCATTCCAGCAAGCTAGCAGTAATATAAAGGGCAAAGAAGCATTCAACCTCCTACTTTATGTCACTAGTCCTATGTGACATTGGTGTTATGATCTCATTGGACAGCACTCACAGGTGTAATCATGTCTAGCCACATGGGAGACTGAGAAATGTAGATATATCTAGGGGCATGATTCTCTGTGTGTAAGGGGAGGAGGGAGCTTGGTCTTGGGGACACACCTGGTGCTACTCCTCCAGCTCAGGTAGGCTCCGTGTGTGTGTGTGTGTGTGTGTGTGTGTGTCCATTTTCATTTCTGAGCCATCGCTGAATTCATTCTCACTGTTTTGGTCTTTTCTCCACTGTGCTCAGGAGAGCCAAAGAACATGTCCTTGACCCAGATGGGCCACTCAGTGTAACTGTATCTGCTAGTGGCTGATAGCAGGGGTACATAGCAGAATATTCTCAGGGTACAAGGCTCATGGCCGTATCCTGCGGAATGTGAGCTGGTCCCATTTGAGCTGGTCCCTGTCCATAGTCACCCTTTCCTCAAGGCCCACACTCACTTCTGAGGCCTCACCCACCACTGACAGCTTTTGTGATCCAGGAGTCTGTGTTCCTGCAGCAGGGAGATCCCAGGACTCCCACCAGCCAGACTCAGGTTGGAGCCCCAACTGTGACACCCACCTGCTGGGGGCCGGGAGGGGAGGAGTTTCCACCAGCTCAGTCTTAGTCTGTAAAGTGGAAGAAGGATCCTCGACAGTGCAGGGGTATAGGCAGCAGATGGACAGCACATTCACCTGGCCACTCAGGTACTTAGGAAGAACCTAAGTACATCAGACATTTGCTGGTCACCAAGGATAAGAGCAAGGAGGTGGCAAATGAACCAGATAGAACCTACCCTTTCCTGTGGGCCTTCCAGTCCAGTAGGGTGGAAAGACGGTGAAAACGACTCCAAGTGAAAGTACATTATGGAGCTGTGGTCCCTGGGATCTGAAGAACAAAGGGAGAAGCTTAGGCATGTGGTTGGCTGCCTCATAACCAACCAACCCCTTAATATTCTCCTACATGGCTCAGGGTTGTATGTGACCAAATGTCTGAGTCTCCTAGGGCTGTCAGAACTAAATACTGCAAACTGGATGGCTTAAAGTGACAGGAGTTTATTTGCTCGCAGTTCTGGGGTCCTGGACCCTGGAATCAAGAAGTCAGCCAAGTTGGTTCCTTCTGGAGGCTCTGAGAGAAAGCCCTTTCCAGGCCTATCTCCCAGCTTCTGGTGTGGTCAGCCATCCTTGAAGTGTTTGTCAGCTTTCATCACTATGACAAAAGGCCTGAGATAAACAATTTAAAAGAAGAAAGGTTTATTTTGGCTCATGGTTTCAGTCTATGGTCATTTGACCTTGCTTCTTTTCACCTGTGGCAACACAGATCATGGTGGGAGCACATGGTAGAGGAGGCCTATTCTCTTCATGCCAGTCAGCAGGCAAAGAGAGAGAGATGGGAAGAAGCTAGAGTCAGAATATCCTCTTCAAGGACACACCTCCAAAGACCTAACTTCCTTCCAATAGGCCCCCCCTCTTAAAGGATCCACTACCACCCAACAGTGCCCCCTGGGGCCAACTCTTAAACACATGGTTCTTCATGGCATGGTTTAGGCCCAGACTGTAGCACTTGGCTTATAGATACACCACTCCAACCTCTGCCCCATCTTCAGATATATGAAGATGTGGCTTTCTTGTAAGGATGCCAGAAATTAGATTTAAGGCCCAACCTAGCCTATCCTAAGCTCATTTTAACTATATCTGCAAAGACTTTATTTTCAAATCAGTTCCCATTCTGAGCTTCTGGGTACACCTAACATTTGAGGGACATTATTTAACCCAACATACAACAGAATATGATGAAGGTGATGACATATCACTTCCAAAATTAGGTCATGAAAGACCACGCCTTCGCTGCCCACACCTTCTCTCCCACTCTACGTTCTTGGATCACTTGCTCTGGGGTAGGTGAGTTGCCATGTTGGAGACCCCTCAGGCAGCCTGTGGATTGGTCCCTAGGGTGAGGAGCCACAGCCTCCAGCCAACAACCTCCAGCCAACAGCCACAGAGCAAACTCAGAGCAGATCCTCCAGTCATGGCCAAATCTTCGGAGAGATGAGACCAGCTGATAGCTTGACCACAGCCTTAGGATGGACCCTGAGCCAGAACCATGTAGGTAAGCTGCCTCTGCCTTCCTGATTCACAGAAGTTTTGTGATAATAGGTGTTGTTCTCAGTTGCTAAGCTTTGGGTAACTTGTTACGCAGCTGTAGCTAACCACGACAGATGAGGGGAGGAACAGGGGTTGCTTCAGGCATAAGGAAGATCTGAGCAGAGACCTTGCATGGGATGGGGTCTGAGAGAGGCAGGTGGGAACAGTCTGGAGATGAGGTGGCAGGGTTGGTCATGTCCCTGGAGACCACGTGGCCAGGACTGAGTCTCTAAACAAAGCTAATGGCTCAGGTTTCTGGAGTGAGCTGCAGATGGCGCCTCTCCTCTAGTCTCCTACTCACTGCAGGCAAATGACCGCCCTGCCCCAGTGTGGGACCTGTTGCCCTTCTCGCTGCCTTTTGTTTAGGTCATGTTTTGTTTTTCTGGGTGCCTCATTTACAGTCACCAGATGTTAACATCTTTCAGTCGCGCTAGCTGGCGTTCATACAGTTCTGGAGGAGAAATGTGGCCTGGCGTTGCTGAGAGTTATAAATGAGTCCATTAACGGAGGTGGATTTGCTAAAAGGTTGCCTTCTTCCCACCTGGTCCAGCACATCGCTCGCATGATCGATGATTCCGCGGCCTTCAGACACGTTTTGAACCTCGGCACATTCTTAATGCCTCGAAAGTTTCCAATTAAAGGCAAATGGCTCTTGGCAAAGTCCAAGGCATTTTTTTTTTCCTAACTAAAATAAATACCTGGGCAGGCTCCAGAGTTTATGACTTATTCGCGCGACTGAGGATAAGCAGTTAGGAGCCGGGTGAGGGACGTGTTAGGAGCAGAAGGCTTGCTGAACCATGGAAGTCACCCAGAAAATGGTGCTGGACTGGGGCTCCCGGGCACCAGGGCTGAGTGTTGTGGCTCTTGCATGAGTTTGAATCTTGGGCAGGGGGTGATGGGAATGGAGGGGCTGGACTGAGGTCCGGAGGCTGCAATCACTCTCCTGTTCTCCACTCCAGCCCTGTGGCGTGTGCTTCCTGAGCTGTTCCTAGGACAGTCTTGCAGATTTGCCTGGGCAGTGGGGTCTCTAAAAGGACCATGGGAAGGGAGCACAGAGAATCCAGGCAGTCAGGGGCAATTGTGACCATCATTCCCTCTGCAGGGGTCCCTTCATGTGATGGCCCCCTGCTCTTGGAAGGTGCTAGCCAGGTGCCTTCTCTCCTTTGCTTTCCCAGCATTCCTCTTGTTCAGAGCGTGCTGCTCCATCGGAGGGTCTGACTACGGAAGCAGGTTGGAGTCCTGGAGGGGGAGCACTTCCTGGGAGCATGGCATCTCATTCTGGGAACAGGGGTGACCCTGGCCTAGCTGGACTTAGTTCCGACCCCTGGAAGGTTGAGCCAGACCCCTGGGCCAAGAGGGAGTGGTCCCCTCCCCGTCTCTCTTGCAGCCCAAGGAGCTGGGCCCTGTCTCCTTCCCTGGGGATCTATCCTTCCTTGCTCATGGACATTAGGCAGAGCCCTCTTCAATGGATCATGGCCCCTCCCCAGGAAGCTTAGATGGGTTAATAGGGCCAGGCCTGGGGCACCCAGGTAGCACCTCCAGGGAGCCAGGATGAAGGGAGGGCGGCTGTGCCCAGGCCTGGCCCTTCTCTTACTGCCATTTCCAGAGCCAGCAAGTGGGAGAGGCCAGCTCCTGTGCCACTGGCATCCAGGGACCAGGCTTGACTTGTGTGGTTTGAGCGGAGAGTGGAAAGAGCCCCCCTCCCTAAACACATGTGATGCTTCTTTTGTGCCTCATCCTCCTAGGAGCAAAGCATCAGAGAGTCCAGAGCTGATAGGTGCAGGTTGGCACATGGGGAGCACTCAGTTTCGAGCTGGGGGTCACAGATTAGAAAGCATCTGAGACAGAGCTGGAAAGGATAGCTGCATCTGGATGGGAGGGTCCTGGGGGCAGCAGACAGCCCGACGCCTCCTTTCACAGCATCCCACAGCCTTGGGGACGCTGGGTCTGACTTGGCAGGCTGAGTTTGGGCTGCCACCCCTCTGCATTGCACAAGTCCCCAGGCTGTGCTGCAGGGACCTAGCATTGGAGGCCTAGCAGGTCCTTCCAACTGTCCAGCTGTCCATCACTGCCCCATCTGAACACATTGCTGACAGGAGGGAGGGTATGGGGACCCCCTCTGCAGATGGCAGCACTGATGTACTGAGGGGACCTGTGGCCAAGGTAGCGGCCTCGGGAGGAACAGAGCTGGGGACTGAGAGGCCGCTCCTCTGTGCTGAGTGCACGCTCTGGTAGCTGAGAGGCTTGGGTGAACTCCAGTGGCTGAGGTGGGTAGTGGTGTGCATGACCCAGGCCAGCTGGCCCTGGGAGAGAGCACAGAACTACTAGGTTAACCCCAGTGTGCAGTGGCAGCTCTAGGCCCCTGGGGACACTGTGGGGAGCCACTGGCCACCTCCTCCTTCCCTTACTGTGGGTCATCTTACCCCACAGTCTGCAGCAGGGACAGGGCTCCTGTTGGGTCCAGAGTGCTCTGCGGGTTTGGTTGGCAGCTTTCCAGACCCACTGACTGCTCCGAGGCTCCTGTCCTCTCCTGCTCCTTCCTTTACCTCTCGCAGGTGTGGTCTGAGGTTGGTGACCTGCCCTCCCCCAGGCCTTGCATGCCCCTGCTCCCAAGGGCACAGCCACCCGGTGAACACTGACTCCAGGTCCTCGTGCCCAGGTCCCTGCTAACTCCTGCACATCTTCAAAGCACCTGCAGGTGGATTTCTTCTCTTACTGCCATTTCCAGAGCCAGCATAGTGAGCCCTGGGAGGGGCCAGGTCCCGGTGGGGATCACTGACCCCTTCTAGCAACCAGGACGTGTTTCTCAGTTGCCCAGCTGAGCCATGGTGGCTGTAAGGTCAAGGCCCTGGTGGAGCTCAGCCTGTCCCTCGGAAGCATGGGATCACCCACCTACGACACAGATGGGTGTCCAGGGCACATGGCCAGATGGTGACAGTAGCAGCTCCTTGGTACCAAGCAAGGACCAAAGAGGATCTGATTCACTGGGTCATCAGCATGGCTCTGTGCCAGCCACTGTGCTGAGCTGGGGAAACTCGAGAGCTGTAGGACACTGCCTCTTCCATGGGACAAGGACGCAGAGCCCCATCTTGTCCTCCATCCTGGCATCCCAAAGCCACATTGCCCACCCTGCTCTGCACGCAGCATCCTGGGGTAGAGAGACCTTCAACCTCCAGATTTGTCACCCAGGTTCCAATCCTGTTTCCCCAGGATCCAATGTCATCTCCTGAGACCCTGCTTCCTTCTGCAAATGGGGTGGCCGGCTGGGCAGAGCTCAGGGACAACAGGGAAGCTGGCACTCAGGCAGGGTCCTCTGGGGCCCAGGCTGTAGGCGGTGGCTGCACCAGCCTAGGAGCTGCAGGAGTCACAAAGAAGAAAGGTTGTGACTGTATATAAAAATTGTGGCCATGGATTTTAGAGAAGGAACAAAGGTTAAAAAAAAATGTGCCTTGTTTCCTCTCCTTCTTGGATCATGAGGTGGAGTTTGCTCCCCACACCCTCCTGGTATGATGCGCGGCCTTTGCCAGAGGCCTGAAGTCACTCAGTCTTAGGCTGCAACCTGCAAAAGCAGAAGCCCAAATAAGCCTTTTCTCTTTATAAGTGAATTGCCTCAGATATTTCATTACAGTGACAGAAAGCTGACTGACACAGTGGGCACGTGAGGTGGCCTAGGAAATTGGAAGTCAGTCTGGCATCAGTTGGCAGAGCTACCCCATTCCCACTCCTTGGCAAGTCCCTACACCCACAGGCACCAGGAGACAGGCAAAGAACGTTCCTAGGAACTTTGCTCATAACAGCAAGGGAGTGAGGGCCCTTGGCAGTAGAGTGGACAAACTGTGAACTCCTGCAACAAAACCATCAACAGCAACAGCACAAACACTGAGGAAAATTAATTACAGGTATGTACTTAACCGTGCAGGGATCTCACGACCACGCACGCTCACAAAGGGATCTATAGCCTGTGGTTCCAACTCTATAAAGTCTGGAAATAAGCAACATGCACCCTCCATCACTGAGGGAGGCACACAGGTGTGTGGTGAGACGAGCTCTGAATGCACAAGGGACCCGTTAGCAGGGTGTGGGTGCAGCCACCGCCCTGTGGGAGGGGCCGCTGTGGGAGTTCCTATTTCTTGAGCGTAGGGGTAGCTTGAAGGTGCTCATTTCCTGGCATTCTTCATACCCTACACATGTGCTGTAGGTAATCACTCCTGTGAATCCAGTGTTATTAAGAAGGAGTCCATGGCTCCTCTTTTTTTCCTGTTCACACCACCCACCTGGGATCCCCTCCTGAGACACAGCCCCCTGCCCTTGGCCCTGGGTCTCTCTTTTCTTCTGTCACCCCACCCCCACCCCACCCTGCCAGCAAGAGTTGATGGTGTCGCTCTTCCTTGTGATCCACCTGAATCCTGCCCACCCCGGCCTGGGGAAGACCCGTGATCCCAGTTCTGCTCTCAGAAGCAACAGGGGTTGTGGTAAGATACTCAGATGCAGTGGTCCCATCAGTTCATCCTGGATGTCCCACTCCCTGTGCCCCTCCCCGTAAACCAGGAAAATGCTCTCCAAGGTTGACAGTTAATAGTGGGGACAGCCTGACCCAGACCTTGGCTCCTTCATCTGGAGCCCTCAGCTTGGTCTTGAGAGGGACCCCAGCCTGTCTGGTAGGGACACAGTGCCTGGGGCTGGGAATGCCATAAATCTGGGGGAATCCTGTGATTCCCCAGAAACACAGAGGTTCCATACTCCAGATGGTGGGCACCTTCACCTCCACTCACCATCTACAAATGGTCACTTTCTTATCATGGCGTATTATGGGTTGGATTGTGCCCTTCCAAAAAGTTCTACTGAAATCCTGATCCCCAGGACCTCAGGATGTACCTTGTCTGGAAATAGGGTCATTTTTGAGGTGATTAGTTAAGATGAGACCATATTGGAGCAGGGCCTCAACCAACTGAACTGATGTCCTTATAGAAGAGGAGGTGACATGGAAACACACAAAGCGGGGAAGGTCCCTGTGACTGCACGGGCAGAGAGTGACACTCTGCAGCCACGAGCTAAGGAACACCAAGGGTTTCCAGCCACCACCAGAAGCAGGACGAGGCTGGCAGCCTCCAGAACTGTGAGAATGCGTTTCTATTTTTTTAAGTCACCAAGTTTTTGGTCCTTTGTTCCAGTTGCCCCAGGAAACTAACGTAGTGAGTCTCCCTTCATGGAATTAAATGAAAACGGCCCCAATTCTGTCACGCAGAGGAAGCGGCCGCTCCTGATTGGCAGTGCCTGTGTGCGTGGCCCTTGCCCTGAGGTGGGCTACGCGGGCTGCGTGGAGACCTCCCTCCTTTCCCACTCGTGGACGCACTGTGGACATTTCCACCTGGGCTCATAGGGTGGTTTGAGTGGGTGTGCGGCTTTCCACTGTGGATACAACATGGTCACAGAGCCACACGTGGTGGATGGGGAGGCTGTTTCTTCCCTCCCTCCCTCCCTCTTCCTTCCTGGTTCGCGCTCATTCTCCACGCCCCTCTGGCTCTCGCTCTCCAACCTCCCTGACTCTTTAAAGAAATGAGAAAACACAGACCTTTCTGATCACAAATGTTTTTAAATGCCTGCGTATTAATGACTGGTGAGTATGTGCGTTGGCAAGCCGAGGGTGATCCTTCTTGTCTTAAATGAGAAAAAGTCAGAGGAAAAATGGGCTTTGTGTTGTCAAACATTAGCCTGAGCAGACACCCTCTGAGCGCCCGGCTCGGGGGGCTTCCTGAAACCAACTGCATTTTTCCTGAAGGAGTGTGTTTAACGTCAGCACCCTGAGGAGCTTGGCCGAGAAGAGCCCCGAAGGCCAAATATTTACACAACCAACCCTAGAGCCCCATGGAAATGACCTCATGAACATTGTTTTTGATTCATAAGACATGGTGATGAATAGGAGCCGTGGCCTTCCTAACACTCATTTATGGACAGTGGGGGCTGGGGGTTGGGCTCCTGAGCAGGGAGCCATTGGGGATGAGAGGTGGGAAAAGGCTTTGGTGTCTGGCAGGATGAGGTTTTAGTCCTGGCTCCAGTTTCCTTGCCTTGTGACCTTATGTAAGTCACTTCAGCGTCTGAGCCTGTGTCTTCTATGAAATGCAGAAGAAAATGCCAATTCTCAGGTGTAGGGTAAAGACGGCCTGTAATAATGGGAAGTGTGGGTCTCTCTCTGCCAGGGGGTCTTCCATTTGGCCATATGGGACATAGATGATATGTGTTCCCTTTACCTGCTACGGAGGTCCTGGCAGACAGCTACCCTGCCCCACCAAAGGTTAAATCAGGGAGTGCAGAAGCTTCCAGACAAACAGCAAACCATTTGGAGGTATTATTCGTATTCTCTTTCACTCTAAAATCTGGCCATAGCTGGGCATGGTGGCACATGCCTGTCATGCTAGTGACTCAGGAGGCTGAGGCAGGAGGATTTCAAGTTCAAAGCCAGCCTCAGCCACTTTCTGAGGCCCTAAGCAATTTAGCAAGCCCTGTCTCAAAAAAAATTAATAATAAAATAAATAAATAAATAAATAAATAAAAAGGGCTGGGGGTGTGGTTTAGTGGTTGAACACCCCTGGGTTCGATCTCCAGTACAAAAAAATTTATAAAATTTGGCCACCTCTGGATAGTGAGTGCCGTCCTGTTCCTGCCCATGTCCTCGGGGCCTCACCAACCTACATCCAACGCCAGTACTCGCATCTCTACTTGAGGCTTCCTGGCCTGCAGAGCTGGTTCTGCCTGTGGGAGGCAAACCAGAGCATCTGAGAGTGCATGGCCCTGAGGACCACCCTCAGGCAATGAATGGTGAGAACTAAGGGGGAATCCTGCAGCCCCCTTGTCCCTTGGGTTGGATTTTTCTGAGGGGCATGTTCTGCCCTGGTTCCCAGAGTTCTTTCGTGGGTTGAGCTCCCTTTGCCTCCTGCGGTCACTTTCTTGACAACGCACTTTCCCTTTCTTTGCCTCTCTTTCTGACTCTCGTGCCTACTCTCCTTTTGGTGCTTCCTGGAATTACCCCTCAAATAAACCACATTCACTGAACCCTTGTGTAGAGGCTCCAGGAGGAGCACAGAGCCTCTGCACCAGCCACGTCCCCAGCTCTTTTTTATTTTTTATTTTGAGACAGGATCTCGCTAAGTTGCTTAGGGCCTCAATAAGTTGCTGAGGCTGGCTTTGAAGTTGAGATCCTTCTGCCTCAGAAGGATCCTTCTCCCAAGCCACTGGGATGGCAGGTGTGTGCCACTGATCCAGCTCTAGCAAAAGTGCTTTAAAAAATGAAGATGGAGACCACACCAATCATAAACAAGCATGCGGAGCAACAAAAAGTCTCAGACATAGCTGGTGGGAATGCAAAATAGTTTAGTCACTTTGGAAAAAACAAGGTAGTTTCTTAGAAAGTTAAACATACTCCTACAATATGATCCTGTAGTCACTTCCCTAAGTATTTACCTAAATGAGTTGAAAACTTTAATCTACACAAAATTTTGCACACAAATGTTTGTAGCAGCTTTATTCATAACTGCCCCAAACTGGAAGAAATCAAGATATCCTTTAGTAGGTGAATGGGTAAACAAACGATGATGCACCCATGAAATGGAATTTTGTTTGACACTCTAAGGGAATAAAGCACCATAGCACAAAATACAAGGAGCAAACTTATATGCATGAAGCTGTGTGAAAGAAGCCAATCTGGAAAGGAAACACACTGCATGATTCCAATTACATAGCATTCTAGAAAAGGTGAAACTATAGAAACAGTAAAAAGATCAGTAGTAATCTGGGAAAGAGGAGCCGGAAATCACTAGGTGGAGAACAGGGGGCGTTTAGGACAGTGAAGCTATTCCACATGCCGCCATGATGGTGAATACACGTCGTTATACATGGGTCAAGAAGCTTAAGGTAATTTAATGAATAATAATGTGTCAATATTGACTCATCAAATATATGTATCACATAGTAAGTTGCTAATAATGGGGAACCAGCATTTGAAAGATGAAGTGGGTATTGGGAAACTCTGCTTTCTGTTCTGTTCTTCTGTAAACCTAAAAGTTCTCTAAAAAACATCATCTATCAACTTAAAAGAATGAATGCAAAGATTTCCCAACAAGAAGCTTGAAAGTCATGACTTCTGACATCACACACACAAAAGGGAACTATCAACAATTCTTCATAACTATGTCAGAAAATTGAATTCAGAGGGCAGATTCCTGCCCTGAAACCCAGAGAGTCAGGAAGATGCCTAGTATTGGCTCACTGTGAACTGCAGCCACTGTTGAAGTCAGACACTGTAGGAACACCTGGGGTAATTAACTGAATAATTTTAGAGACTTAGAATAGAGTAGCTTTGCAGATAAAAGCTCATGGGGTCCAGAGTTAAGGGGTTCATACTTGCATGAGTTTTGCTTCCAAGAACTACACCGAGTTCTTAGGGTGAAGATCAAAGGAAAACACCTTTGTTCTTCTAACAGAGAAAGAGGAAAAATAACCATCTTGAAATAAAATCTAGAGTATTTGGTTCTTCTAAACAAAGTCTATTTTCAAAGGAAATTACAGGTCAACAGTCCTGAGGAAATAAATGCAAAAATCTTTAATAAAATATTAGCAATCCATGTTCAAAAACATATTAAGAAGATTGGACACCATAATTAAGTTCTTTCACTTCAGGGATACAAGGTTGGTTCAACATGCACACATCAATAAACATAATCCATCACATAAACAGAATTAAGGACAAAAATCACATTATTATCTCAATAGATAAAGAAAAAGCCTTCAATGAAATTCAGTACCCATTCATGTTAAAAACACTGCAGAAACTAGGGATAGAAGGATCTTGCCTCAACATCATAAAGGATATATATGAAAAACCCAAACCAAAATCAGACTGAATGAACCGAAAGCATTTCATCTAAAATCCACATTCAAAAACATTTAAAAGATTGTGCATCGTGAATAAGTTCTTTTGTTTCATCTAAAATCAAGATAAGGATATCTACCATGACCTCTCCTATTCAATATAGTACTTGAAATGTTAGCCAAAGCAATTAGACAAGAGAAAGAGTTAAAGGGATACAAATAGGAAAAGAAGTCGAATTATCTCTATTTGCAAATGAAGGTATCTAGAGGTGATAAATAAATTCATCAAAATATCAGGATACAAAATCAACATACAAAAGAAGAAAAATGGAATTAAATACATAAATATAAAAAAATATCAAAGGGAAATCCCACCAAATTGAAATTTTGTACCCATGAAACTATTTAAAAGTGACAGTAGACTTAATTTAATTATAAACATATATTGCAAACCATAGGTCAACCACTTAAAAAGCTTCTAAAGATGTATAATCAATATACTAATAACAGAGAAAATGGAATTATGGAATACTTAATTAAAATTACTGAAGATAGAAAAAGTGGAAGACAAAACACAAAAACAGAAAAATGGCAATGAAAAGAAAATGTTATAAACATAGGAGATATTAATCCAACTGCATAAATCATCACTTTAAATGTGAATCATCTACATATGTCAATCAAAAGACAAAGCCTGCCAGAAAGGGTAAAAAAGCAAGACCTAACTATATGTGTTTATAGGAAACCCACTTGGAATATAAAGACACAGATATATTAAAAGTGAAGGAAGGAAAAGACATACTGATCTGGCATGAATTAAATAAAGCTGAAGTAGCCATATTAATTTGACAAAGCAGGTTTTAGAGCAAAGAAACCATCAGGAATAAAGAGGGATGTTACATAATGATGAAGGTGTCAATTCTCCAAGAAGAAATAAGGACCCTTAATGTGTTTGCATCTTTAAAAAGAGCATAAAAATATGTGAGGCATGGCTGGGGATATAGCTCAGTTGGTAGAGTGCTTGCCTCACATGCACAAGCCTCTGGATTCAAATCCCCAGCAACACACACACAAAAAATGTGTGAGGCAAAAACTGATAGGCCTGATGATGGAAATGTCCTGTATCTTCATCGTATCCACATCAATACTGTGGTTGTGATATTGTACCGTTGTATCATTGCAAGAAGCTATCATTGGAAGAAACTGTGCAAAGGGTATTTGGGATCTATTTATTGTTTCTCATAACTGCATGTGGAATTCATCTATTCTAAAATCACTGCACTGTCCAGCAATTGGCAAAGCTGCGAGTTTAAATGAGATTTTATTTTTAATATTTATTTTTCTGTTTTTGGTGGACACAACATCTTTTTTTTTTAATGTAGTGCTGAGGATCAAACCCAGCGCCCTACACATGCCAGGCAAGCAAGTTACCACTTGAGCCACATCCCCAGCCCTAAATGAGATTTTAATAATGTTATATGATGTAATCTCTGTGATTACTCTGAAAAGGAATAATAAATGAAGATGTTGTATAACTAAAAAAATAATAGAGTGGAAAAATGGGACAGACTCCAGAATAAAGCAGGAAACCAGAGAATAAAAGAACATGTAACATAAGTGGCAAATTAAAAAAAAATGGAAAATGGTGGGGTTAACCCCAATTATATCATCAGTAAATATACTGAATGTAAATGGACTACATATCCTAATTTAAAAACAAAGATTTCCAGGCTGCAACAAAAAAGAAAAACTCAATGATATGCTGCTTGCAAAAAAAAAAAACATGCCTTCAATGTAAAATTCAAAAATGAAAGGAAATTAAAAATATATTCTGCAAACTATCGAAAAAAAAATCCAAAATGAGCTCTCCCCACAATTCATTGTTAAGTAAAAGTATAATTAGAAACGTAAGGGGATATTTCCCAATAATATAAGTCCATTTAATTATTTAAAATTTGACTCCATCTTATGTTAGAACCTTAAAATATAGAAAGTCAAGATGGAAAAATCTAAAATAAAAATAGAAAACCCACAATCATCATAAAATATTTTGACACATCTTTCTTGCCAACTGATGGAAGAGATATGAACACATCTGAAAGGATATAAAAGATTGAATAATATGAGTAAAATAGTAGTAGTTGCAAAATCAATGAGTCCTGGTCTACATTTTGGCAAATCATTTGGTCAACTTTCATGATAACCCCGTGACAATGTGAATAAATGTAAGTATCATGTGTATAAATGTGGAGAGCGGTGACAGAGAATGGGAGAGTAGTGACTGAAATTGGGGGTCTCTGATGAACTCATGGCTGTGGCAAGCCTGGTGCCTGGGAATGTTCCTGTGCACAGGTGAAGGATTGCCTAGCTGCTGTAGCAATGCCCTTCATGAGAAAGCTCTGCATAAGAGTCTCGACAGCCTCGACCTTGATCTCAGGCACACAGCTCCTGGGAATAGAGGAACTCTCCTGCTAGACAACCACAATGTTTCACCAGCTCCGCTGCTCCTGAACCTACCCACATAACAGTAACTTTAAACAGTGGACTTTCTTGAGAGCTGCACAAAGCTCCTAACATTGCTCAGTGGTAGAGCACTTGCCTTGCAAGTGTGGGCACTGAGTTCAATCCTAGCCCCACCTAAAAACAAACAAAGGCATTGAATCAATCTACAACTAAAAAATTTTTTTTTAAATAAAAAAAGCTCCTAACATTTCACATTGCAACTGTCGACTGTAACTGCAGAATAAGCTGCATAATGTTGCTAACTTTGTAACTTTCCTGAAATACAAAGAATAATGCTCGCATAGTCTTTAACCTGATGATGAGACATATATAAATAAAGAAATTCTGGCATAATTCTTTAGACCTGCTTCTCCATCAGAGAGCAGCGCTCCACCTGACCCCAGCTATATCTTCACAATCTGGGTTCGTCTTTATTTTTCTTATCCTCTTTGACCCTCATGGGAACCTGTTTGATTGGCCGCACTGGTTGTGGCATATAAAGTTAGGAAGATTTCAGTGAATGAAAAAACTCAAGGTGTTGGTGTAAACTCTTTAGCACCAAAAGTCTACAGGGTTCAATTGCTATTTCATTTAGATCATATATAACTAACGCCAGTGATGACAGAATCAGATTCAACATTTTCTTAGTGGTAGAAACATGGGTTGAACACTTTGAAATTGAATCTGTGACATGAAAATTTAATTGGTATAAAGGAAAAGTCCTTTGTGTTATGTGTGCAAATAGTTTAATCTTTAAAAATGAGCGATAACTCCTACATGCAACAGGGTGGAATTGAATTTTTACTTTTTCATACATCTGTGTAACCAGGTTATAAAATACCCAGAAAGCTCCCTCATGCCACTTCCAAACCAACACCATTCCCTGGATAGATAACCAAAATTCTGCCTTCTATTATCATGGATAATCATTGCCTGTTCTTAAATGTTATATAAGTGGACTCATGCTTACGTATATGTCAACATATATATTCACATACATGTATAAACATATGTTCATTTCTTTATTTGATATCTATCCTCTATCATCTATGTATGTATGCATGATCTATCTAAAGGAAACTATGTCACACTAATAAAATATAAACAGGCAGAAAGTATATACAGACACAAACTATAACTTTCACAAAAATTAGCTCAAAATGGATCATGGACATAAATGTAAAATACAAACCTTTAGGACTCCTTGAAGATAACATAAGAGCAACCTAGAATGACCCTGGACATAACAGGTTTTTAACATACAAAACCAAAACAATGAAGAGAATGGATAAATTGGACTGCACTATAATTTTTAAAACTTCCTCTGTGAAAGACATGATCAAGAGAATAAGAAGACAAGACACAGACTGGAAGAAATATTTGCAAAGGACATATCTGATAAAGGACTGTTTTTCAAAAACCTCTTAAAACTCACCAATTAAAAAAAAAAACGTTTGGAAAATGGTCCAAAGACCTTAAAAGACACATCACCAAAGATATGTAGACAAAAATAAGCACATGAAAATATAACACACTTCGAATGGCATCAGAGAAATGCAAATTAAAACAGTAATGAGTCATCACTACTCATCTATCAGAATGGCTGGAGTTCAGAGCCCAGACAACACCCACAGCAGAGAAACGGTTCTGTGGGACACTGTAACGGTGGATGCACATCACTGAACTGGTGAGGATGCAAAGCCACAGGAACTGTCATCCACTGAGGGGAAGGCCAAGTGGTCCAGCCACTTTGAAAGGCAGTATCATCCTCTGGGACTAGGTGTACTCTTGCTCTACAGCCGGCAATTATTCTTCTTGGCGTTCACTCAGAGGAGTTGAAAACATGCCCACACAAAACTTGCACACAAAAATTTGCATAAAATTTATTCATAAATTGCCAAAAGTTAGAAGCTACTAAGCTGCCCATCAATAGGTGAGAGGGTGAACAAATTGCAGTACAGAATAATGTGCCACGGTGGGATATTTCTTAGTGCTAAAACAAAATGAGCCTAGGAAGCCATAAAAAAGGGAGAAAAATGCACTAAGTGAACAAAGGCAATTGAAAAGTCTGCAAGCTGCATTCTGAAATCTGAAATGCTCCAAAATTCTAAACCCTTTGACATGATGTCACAAGTAGAAAATCCACACCTGACTTAAAGTGACTAGTTGCATTCAAAACACAGGCACGCTAGAAATAATGTAGAACATTACCTTCAGCTTATGTGTAGAAGGTCTGTACGAAACAAGTGAATTTTGTGTTTAGACTTAGGTCTCATCTCCAAGATATCTAATTATGTATACACAAATATCCTAAATTCTGAAATACTGGAAATCTGAAGCATTTTTGTTCCCAAGCATTTTAGATGAGAGAAACTCAGCCTGTAGGTGACATTCTAGCAAAGGCAAAAAACAAACAAACAAAAAAAGTAAGTAAAAAAGATCAGAGGTTGTTAGGGATTAGTTTAGTGGGGAGGAAGGGATGAACAGGCAGAGCTTGGGATTTTCAGGGCAGTGATATCATTCTGTATGATACTGTAATTGTGGGTACATATCATTATACATTTGTTGACAAAAAAGAATGTACATGAACCTTAATGTAAACTGTTGTCTTTGGTTTAAAATAATTTATCAATATTGATTTATCATTTGTAAAACGTGGGTCCCACCAATGCAGGGTACTAACAATAGGGGAAACTGTTTGGAGGAGAAGGGGGCATGGCACTCTACTGTGTGCAAGATTTTCCTGTAAAATCTAAACAATCTAGAAAAAGCAAAATAAATAGTGTTTTTTCAGAAGGCCAATTCCAGACAACCAGGGATGCTTGGATCATAGGTTAGGTTTGCTTTCTAAATGTTAATGGAGCTGCAGGCAACAGATTGAGGAGATGAGAACTCTGCTGATTTTCTGAAATTTAATAAAGCATACGACTGGTTGTTTTCATAGAAATCTTTCCATTTGTGTTCAGATGTACAGATATAGGAAAAGAAAGAAAGAAAGTTAAAGATGGAATGAATAAAGGTAAAATAAAATCTTTTACTTTTCTTACTCTTTGTTAACCCAATATACATCACCTGCTAAAGCATCATTATTTTTGTTAAAGTATTATTAGTATTTCAATAATAACATACTGGGTGATAACAGGTTGTAGATAAGTGGAATAATAGCAGCAGTGTCACAAGAGACATATGCTGTTACAAGGAACCTGCAGTAAATCTGAGCACTGTTCATAGTGGTAGAAGATTAGTATTATTTGAAGGTAGGCTTAATTAGAAATACACACACACACACACACACACACATTTCTGGTACCAGGGATTCAACTCAAAGGGTCTCTGCCACTGAGCCACATCCCCAGCCCTTTTTTTTTCTTTTTTTGTATTTAGAGACAGGGGCTCACTGAGTTGCTTATGGCTATTTGCTGAGGCTGGCTTTGAACTTGTGATCCTCCTGCCTCAACCTCCTGAGCCCGAGCCTGGGATTACAGGTGTGTGCCACCACACCTGGCTACAAATATATATTGTAAACTCTGGGGCAACCACTAAATTCATTTAAAGTATAACAGGTGCACTGAAAAAGGAGAAAGTGGAATCAGAAAACACTCAATTAGAACCAGAGGAAGTTGAAAAGAGGCCTCTGGTAATGAATTAAAAACAGTTACAACCATGGTTGATATTGTTTAAGTCAGACTTTTCACCACTGTGATTAAAAGACCCACTCAGAACAACTGTAGAAGAGAAAAAGTTGATGTGAAGGCTTAGGGTTTCAGAGATCTCAGCCCACAGACAGCAGGCTCCATTCCTCAGGGCTCAAAGGGAGGCTGAACATCATGGCACAAGAGTGTGGCAGAAGGAAGCAGCTCACATGATGCTCAGAAAGGGGTGGGAGAGAGAGTGATCTCCATTTGCCAGATACAAATACATACCCCCAAACCACGCCCCCAGTGCACCACCTCTTCCAGCCACACCCACCTGCCTTCAGTTACTACTCAATTAATCCCATCAGGTGATTGATTCACTGATTAGGTTAAGGCTCTCCTAACCCAATCATTTCTCCTCCAGACCTTCTTATATTGTCTCACACATGAGCTTTTGGGGGACACCTCACATCCAAACTATAATAGATATTAATCCATACACATCAATAATCACTTTAAATGCTAGTGGTCTAAGAACACCAATCAAAATCAGTGACTGTCAGAGTGGGTAAAAAGACAAGACCCAACTGTATGTAATCTGCAAGTGACCTGCCTTAATCATACTGATGCTGATCAATTAAAAGTAAAGTGATGAAGAAAGATATACCATGCTAACAACAATCAAAAGAAATGTGGAGTGAGTACATTAATTTAAGACAGAGAAAAGTTCAGAGCAAGGGAAACATTGAGAGGTGAAGAGGGTTAATACATAATGAGTCTCCAAGAAGATTTAACAGTCCTAAACAGGTAGGTGCGTAACAATAGATAATCAAAATGCATGAGTAAAATAATGATAGAACAGCAGGAGATGTAGATAAATCCATTACCGAAGTTGGACACCCCTCTGTCAGTCATGGACAGATCACACTGGCAAAAATAATGAGTTCACTCAAATAGAACTATCAATCAACTGGATATAATTGATATTTTAGACTAGTTCTTTCAATCATAGCATACTATTCTAAATCTCATATGTAATACTTATCAAATTAAACCACATTTGGGGTCACAAAATATGTCTTACAAATTAAAAGAACAGAAATCACACAAAGTTTGTTCTCAGACTGACTTCAACAGAATTAAACTATAGGTCAGTAACACAGAGATAGCTAGAAAATTCCTGATGTTTGGAATATCTTTCTAAATAATATCTTTATTTATCTTTCTAAATAATACATGAGTTGAAAAAGAAGTCTAGAGAAAATTTCAAAGTATTTTGAACTCATAAAAATATATGCAATACCGAAAAAAGAGTGCTTAGAAGGAAATTTATAATATTAACTTCGTATTTACAAAAGAAGGAGGATTAAAAAAACCGATAACCTGCTGGGCATGGTGATGCACGCCTGTAATCCCAGCAGCTCAGGAGGCTGAGGCAGGAGGATTGGAAGTTCAAGGCCAGCCTCAGTAACTTAGGGTGCTCTAAGGAACTTAGTGAGACCCTGTCTCTAAGTTTACAAATAAATAAATAATAAAAAGGTGTTGGGGGATGTGGCTCAGTGTTAAATTGCCCCTGGGTTGAATCCTCAGTACCCCTCCCCCAAATCAATAACCTGTACTTTCACTTCAGGATAATAGAGAAAGAAAAGCAATTTAAGTCTGAAGCAAGCACAGAAAAGTAATAATGCAAGTCAGAGCAGAAATAAATAAAATTGAATGCAGGAAAAGTTAGGAATAAAACCTATAAAACAAAAGCTTGTTCTGTGAAAATATCAATAAAATTGACAAACTTCTAACCAAGCTAACCAAGAAAACATGAAAGAAGACATAAATTGCCAATATCATAAGATGACTCAAAAAAAATAATAAGATGACTCATCTTGTGGACACTAAAAGGATAATAAAAACAATGAGAACAATTCTATGTCCACACATTTAATAACCTGGATGAGATGGACCAGTTCCTTGAAAGGCAATGAACTACCAAAACTCACACAAGGAGAAATAGGCAATCTGAACATTCCCCTATCTATTAACAAACTTGAATGATTAATTGTAACTTTCAAAACAAAAAGTAGCTGGTGCAGATGAGTTATCTGGTGAATTCCACTAAATAATTAAGAAATGATACTAATTTCATACAACTTTTCCCCAAGAAGAGGAAGAGGAGGAAGAGGAGAAAGAACAATTCCTAATTCATTCTATGAGGTCAGCGTTTGCTCAAATACTAAAATTAGATCAATACATGAAATAAAAAACCACAGACCAGTATCTTTCATGAATACAGAGGCAGAAATTCTCAACAACACATTAGCAAATCAAATCCAATAATGCACACCTGCAATCCCGGTAACTCGGAGGCGGAGGCAGGAGGATCACAAGTTCAAATCCAGCCTTAGCAACTCAGCAAGGCCCTAAGTAACTCAGCAAGATCCTGTCTCAAAGTAAAAAGGGCTGGGGAGGTGGCTCCGTGGTTAAGTGCCCCTGAGTTCAATCCCCAATAGCACCTCCCCCCAAAAAAAGACCAAGGGGCACAACTCTAGTTCAACATCAAAGAAAGAAACCAATGAGTCCACTACATCAACTAAAAAAGAAAATCATATGATCATAGCAATTGGAGTAGAAAAAGTATTTAGCAGCCAATTGGGAATAGAGAGGAAGTTCCTCCACGTGATAAATAATACATGCAAAATACCCACAGCCAACATCACACTCAATGGGGAAAAGCCAGATGCTTTCTCCTTAAGATTAGGACTCATGTTACTTTATTTCAGGACCGACTATAAGATTTCGGTAATCAAAATGTCATGTGTGATGATTAAAATTATGAGTCAACTTGACCAGGCCGTGGAGCAACCACATGTTTGTTCACACATTATTCTGAGTGTTTCTGTGAGGATGTTTAGATGAGTTTAGCATTTAAATCATTAGACTGAGTACTGCAGATCACCCTCCCAAATGTGGTGGGCCCTGCCCAATCAATTGCAGGTCTGAATGGAACAAAAGGTTGACCCTTTCCCAAATAAGAGAAAATGCTTCCTGCCTGACTGTCTAAATGGGTCATCAGGGTTTTTTGCCCTCTGCTTTTGGATTTAAAGTGAAATAAAGGCTCTTTCTGGGTCTCAAGCCTGTCAGTCTTTGGTTAAAAGCTACAAACTCAATTCTTTTGGTTCTCAGGCCTTTAGACTCAAACTGAAACTAAACCACAGGCTCTAGGTCTTCAGTTTGCCCATTCCCCCTGCAGATCTTGGGGAATTCCTGCTTTCAAAATTGCACAGGTCAATTCCTTATAAGAAAGCTCCCCCAATATGTATGTATGTCTTCTATCTATCTATCTTTCTATCTATCATTTATTATCTATCTAACATCTGTCAGGAGAGAGAGAGAACATTTAATAAAAAGGATCCAGAACTTGTACACTTCAAAACTTTGCAGCCTACCCACATTGCTAAACCTGAAAAGCTTTTGGAAGAGAACATTAAAGGTGTAGGTGAACAAACATTCCTTGAGATCACCCGTGGAGTGAAACACCCCAGCAGCAACCAGGAATCGAGAAGGGATTATACCAGGAGAGACGCTGCCAGGTCACACCAGAGGGAGTGAACACATGATGAATAAAGGAAGGCTTTAGGAATTCCAGGATTGTACCAGATGGGATTATGGAGCTACTGGTCATGAACATGATATTTCCTATAAAATAAAGGAGGAATGATCCCAAACGTGACTTAGAGAACATCAGGGTCACCACTCCCACCACGAGCCCAGGAATGGAGCCTGTTCCTTCTTGGTTTCAAGGATGGGGAAATGGGCTTTCTTCAATGTCAACAGGACAGGCCACCCTGCTCAAGGCCTCAGAGGGTGGACTACCAAAGATCCCCAGGAAGCAGAGTTCCCACCCAGAGACAAGGGAGTGGGAACAAGCCTGTATACGTAGGGGTGATGTTGCTGCCTCAATGAGCCCAGAAAGCCAAGTATCTAGCAGAGAGGACTTCTCTTGATCCTTTTTTAAGACCTAATGGAATTTGCCTTGCTAGGTTTTGGACTTGGTGGGACCCAGGACCTCTTCCATATTTTCTATTTCTCTATTTTGCAATGGAATTTTCTACCCTCTGTGTGCCCTGCCATTGGAGCTGGGAAGCACATGACCCGTCTGGTTTCAGAGATCCACACCCACAGAGGAGTTTTGTCCCAGAATGAAGCTTCAAGTCTCACCCATGCCTCCTTTAGGTGATTTTTAGATGGGACTTTGGGCTTGAAATTGAAGCTGCAATGGGTTGAAATCTGGAGGCCATTGGCATGAGGTGAAAGTATTTTGCATACGAGGAGGACGTGAATATTCAGGGGACAAAAGGCACAAGCTTGTGGACTGAATTGTGTAGCCCCCCCCAACTTCAATTTATGTCAAAGCCTGGGTCCCCAGTGTGACTATGTTTGGAGATAGCATTCTGAGGAGGGTAACTAGGGTTAACTGAGGTCATACATACAAGTGGGGGCCTAATCTGATAAGGCTCATGCCCTTTATTTTATTTTACTAATTTATTTATTAGTGCATGGCAGTTATATACAATAGTGGGGTTTATTTTGATGTATTTATAAATGCATTTTACAGTTTTCTTCATTCCAACTCCCAGTACTTCTTCTTCCCCTCCCCTTCTCTTTCATCGTAATACCTTCCTCTGGTGGTTTGAATTGATACCTGATATAAAATTGAATGAATTGTGGCACATTCCACATTCATAACATAATTTGGTCAACTTCATTCCCAAATTCTTCCCCTCTCCCTCCCCTCCTCCCTCACCATTTGTCCTCTGCTTCTACTCCACTGATCTCCCTTCTATTTTCATGAGATCCCTTTTTAAATTCCTTTTCCCCTCTGGCATCCACATATGAGAGAAGGCATTCAACCCTTGACTTTCTGAGTCTGGCTTATTTCACTTAGCACAATATTCTCTATTTTTATCTATTTACCACAAATGCCATAATTCATTCTTCTTTATTTCTGAGCAGAGGTCCATTGTGTATATACCACATTTTCTTTATCTATTCATCCATTGACAAGCATCTGAACTGGTTCCATAACTTGGCTATTGTGAATCATGCTGCCATAAACATTGGTATGCGCCCATCCTTGTAGAATGCTGATTTTAATTCTTTTGGATAAATACCAAGGAGTGGGATTACCGAGTCATATGGTGGTTCCAATCCTAGTCTTTTAAGGACTCTCCATATTGCTTTCCAAAGTTGTTGTATTAATTTGCAGTCACACCAACAATGTGTAAGTATACCTTTTCCCCCATATCCTTGCCAGAAATTATTGTTATTTGTATTCTTGATGATTGCTGTTCTAACGGGCGAGATGAAATCTCTGTGTAGTTTTGATTTCCATTTTCCTGATTGCTACAGATGTTGAACATTCTTTCATATATTTGTTGGCCATTTATTTGTGTTTCTTCTTTTGAGAAATTTCTTTTTAGATCTTTTGCCTATTTATTGAGGTGTGTGTATGGGTGGTTTGTTGTTTGTTTGTTTTTTGGTATTTTTTGAGTTCCAATGTATTCTTGTCACTAATCCCCTGTCAGAAGTGTACCTGGCAAAGATTTTTGTCCATTCTGTAGGCTCTCTCTTCATGTTCTTTTTTTTTTTTTTTTTTTGACTTGCAGAAGCTTTTTAAATTTAATATTATCCCATTTACTGAACTCTAGGAGTCTTTTCAGGGACGCTGGTGCCTGGGCCATGTGTTGGAGTGTTTTGCCCATGTCTTCTTCTGGCACTGTCACTGTTTCTGCTCTAATTCCCAGGTAGGGCTGGTGTTCTTTTAAGAAGAGGTAGACGGTCCAGAGAGCTCTTTCTCTGTGCATGCACAGAGACTTATGTGGTCCCAGCAAAAGGTGGCCATTGACAAGCCGGGAAAGAGAGTCTTCCCAGAAACCAACCCTGAAGGCAACTTGATCTTAGACCACAGGTCTCTAGAATGTGGGAGGATATGTTTCTGTTGTTTAAGTCACTCAGTCCGTGATATTTTGTTATGGCAGCCCAAGCAGATTAATACATAACAACACTGGGGAAAAAATAAATGCATGGATCAATGCTACAGAATACACTGCCCAGAAATAGACCCACCAAAATACAGTCCAGTGATTATTGAGAATAAGCAACGGTAGTTCAATGGAGAAAGGATGGCTTTTTCAACATACATTGCTGGAACAGTTGTCATTATATAAAGAAAAAAAAAAGAACCTGGACACCACTATACTGTACACAAAATTTGACTCCAAATAGACTATAAGTGTAATGTGCAAACCCACAAAACTTGTTGGAGAAAATCCATAAAACCTTGGGTTTTGTGATGAGTTTAAATAGAACACCCATAGCATGTTTCATGAAAAAGAAAATGATAAGTTGGGTTTTATTAAACTTTAAAACTACTGTAGAAAATCCTATTGACATGGAGAAAGCATAGACCAGGAGAAAATATATGTAAAACGTGTATCTGATGAAAGGCTTGTATAGACAACATACAAAAAAAAAAAAAAAGATCTCTTAAAACTCAACAATAACAAATTCCTCAGTTTAAATGTGGGGAAGAGATCCAAGCAGAGACCTCATCAAAGAAGATATACAGATAGCAAGTAAACCTATGGAAAGATGCTCAACACACATAATCAGGAAAATGCAAATTAAAACTCCAATGAGCTATCACCTCAGGCCTGTTGGAATGAATAAACAAAAAACCTGATGGTCCAGCCACTGGTGAGAATGTGGGTCAACAGGAATCTCCTTCATTATTGGAGAAAACACAAAACGGTACATCCACTTTGGAAACAATTTGGCAGCTTCTTGTGAAACTAAATATACTTTTACTATGTAATCCAGCAATCCCTCCCTGGTTTTACCTAAATAAGATAGAAACTTCATCTGCACAAAAACCTGCCTGTGTCTGCTTGTAACAGCTTTATTTGTAATAACCCCAAACTGCAAGCAAATGGCACATCCACAGAGGAATATTGTTCATAAAAGAAAAGAAGAAATGAGCTATGGGGCCATAAAAAGCCATGAGTGAATCCTTAATACATGTTGCTAAGTGAGAGGCCAGTCTGAAGAAGCATAAACTGTATGATTGCAATTATATCAAACTCTGGAAAAGGCAAAACAATATAGAGATCGTAAACAGATCCGCGGTTTCAAGTTGATTGGGGGTGTGAGGGCTGATTAGGTGAAGCATAGGGAATATTTTAGGGCATTTAATCTATTTTGTATCAGCTGAATACAGGACATGAAGCAATTGCCCAAACTCCCAGAACTTGACAGCTACAAGCGTAAATCAAATGCATGCAAATAAGGAAAAATCTTGTAATAGATTGGGGGTTCCTTGGATGGAGGGTAAAATGTGACAAAAGGAGCTAAATGTGTTAAAAAATATAGAAAGCAACCTTATGAAGACAGTGTTGGCATAAATAAGTAACTTTGGAAATTATCAGAAATCAAGATTAAATGCAAAAGGAACTGAATCTAAGTACAGGTATCTCATTGATACCATATGGGCACGGGTTAAACAACACCTTTTGGAATTGGACAATTAAATAAAAGGATTGGCCAACCCTGGGTGCCAGGTTTCTTACTGTTGGAGGGGGAGGTTATGGGTGAGTGAGGGGAGGAAGCTAAAATGATCCATATGCAAATGACCTAAAGTTGAGGACATTAGTATGAATACATTTAACTTAATACAGAGATACATGTGTATAAATACAGACATTTATAGATTTGCAAAAACACAGGTTAGCCTTCACACACATAATTGCCTTACTCTGTCACCTTAGAGAACCTAGAAGAAATGACACCCTAGAATAATTTCAGATCGTGTTCTAAATCCATTCTCTAATGAAAAGAACCAGGCATCCTTGGAGATATGGTTGATTCTAGGACTGGGGCAGGAAAATACACAAGTCTCTCCTGGAGTATTACGTAGTATCAGAAAGTAAGGAAGTGCTTTTTAAACATCTATGATGAGGGGCTGGAGTTGTGGATCAGCGGTAGAGTGCTTACCTAGCACATGCAAGGTTCTGGGTTTGATCCTCAGCACCACATAAAAATAAATAAATAAAATAAAGGTATCGTGTCCAACTACAAGCAAAAAAATATTTTTAAAAAAATCTATGATAAGCTGGGTGCGATGGCGCACGCCTGTAATCCCAGTAGCTTGGGAGACTGAGACAGGAATATTGGAGTTCAAAGCCAGCCTCAGCAACAGCAAGGCACTAAGCAACTCAGTGAGACCCTGTCTCTAAGTAAAATAGAAAATAGGGCTGGGGATGTAGCTCAGTGGTCAAGTGCCCCTGAGTTCAATCCTCCGAAGCCCTCTACCAAAAAAATCTATGGTAGAGTTTTGGATACCCCTTAATCTATGTTCCTGGTAAACCCATTCTACATTGAAAATATCATTAAGTCTGAAACATTTAACACACCTAACCTACCAAACACCATGGCTTGGCACACAGTACACTATGGAGTATCAGTTGCTTATCCTGTGACACCATGACTGGTTTGGGAGCTGTGGCTCACCACCACTGCCCAGCATTTTGAGAGTACTGTCACACATACTGCTTCCCCAGAAAAAGATCAAACTTCAAAGTATAGTTTCTACTGAATTCAAATGGATTTTGCACCATTTTGTAAAGTAGAGAATCTTTAAGTCACATCACAAGTCAGGGACCATCTTTATCTCACAGGGTATGTCACTCAGAGACAGCTGAAAGAGCTCCCAAAGGCCACAGTTGGAACACTTTTGGCAAGAAATCGAATAACAGAATTGAATTATAACCCAAAGTATAAAAATAAATGTCCAAAAGACCATGCTGATGTAAAATAAATGGTTGAATAATTTAAAATGGAAGGATTAGACAAGTCTATAGTGCAGAAGAATTGAAAATAATTTGTGTGGGTACTTTGACTTCAGGGTGGTAAAACATACCACACCCATTGGTTGTGCATGTAACTTTCCTCCAGAGCATGCAATACAGAAGGGGAGGGGGAAAGAGCAATGTTTCATTGGGGAAAGCTGGCCAACTCTATCTTGAGCAAGTGACCAAGGTTATCATCCACAGGATAACTCATTCAGAGAATGTGCACTCGACATATGTGATAAGAATGGTATTTTTTTGGTATCCTCCCCAAAATACACTACCCCAGTGTACTTATGAGAAAAATCATCAGCTAAATCCCATTTGAGGATATTTTATAAAACACAGGGCCAGTCAAAAACGATTAAGGTCATCGAAAACAAGACTGTCACAACTAAGGGGATCTTAAGGAGACATGACAACCAAATTTAACAGGGCGTCCTGCATGGGATTCTGGAATTAAAAAGAATAGGAGGAAATGAGGAATATGAATGAATTGTGGACTTTAGCTAATAATAATGTATCAGTGTTGATACTCGTTAATTATGATGAATGTGACATCAATGCAAAATGTTAGTAATAGGGAAAATTGAGTGTGAGATATATGAGAATACTCATCTTTACCATAATTCTGCAAACCTAAAACTGTTCTAAAATAAAAAGGTACTTTAAGAAGAAATGGGGAAAGTGCTGTCAACACTCCAGTGGAGAAGCTGAAGTCAACATCAAATCTGAAATATTTAAAGTGGATATAAAACTATTTCCACAATACAATTAAATAGATTGTTGTGGGAAACGATGATGTTGGTAAGAGCAAGCCACCTGATATCCTACAGAACAAACGCATTTCCATTTGAATATGTACCAGTTGTTTTTGATAACTAGGCAATCACAGATATAAATGGCCGAGAGTCAGGTACTCTTGGACATTTTGGCACTGCGAGACATGAGGATTTGAAAGGCCAAAGAAAAGTGGGTGTCTGAGATAACTCACTTCTGTCCAGAGACTCCTTTTTTATCTTGTTGGAACCCAAATTGATCTCAGAGATGACTTCTCTATTATTAAGAGACTTGCCAAGAACAAGCAGAAGCCTATCACTCCAGAGATTGCTGGAAGGCTGGCCAGTGACCTAACGGCTGTCAAGTATGTAGAATGCTCTGCACTTCCACCAAAAGGCCTAAAGGATGCAACACTGGCTGCCCCAGAGCCTCCAGAGCGGAGGAAGAGCTGCAGGTGTGTGCGGCTAGGACCACCTCTCCATCGCTCTTTCTGCACAGCTGGTATTTCTATCATACAAAAAGCAATGTTTAAGTCAAATTAAAGATTAAAAATTGTTTTTGCAAGAAGGACAAAAAGTTAATTAGATATATTTGTAAGGATCTATCTGTGGGTTTTCTATTTCATTGATCTTTGTCTATCCTTCACCAGCAACACACTGTCTCCATTCCTACCACCACAGTATGCCTCAACACTGGGAGGAATGATTCTTCTCATTTAATTAGTTTTTTTTTTTTTCAAAATTGTTTTGACTAGTATTAGGCTTATGCTTTTCCATATAAAAATTAGAATAATCTTGTCTAAGTCTACAAAATCCCTGAGCTTTTGATAGTAATTGTATTAAAACTATATATGGATTTGTAGAAAATTGACATATTTAATATACCAAATCTTTCAGTGAACGCTGTGTATATCTCCACTAATTGAGGTATTATTTCTTTCATCATTAATTTGGAATTTGCATTATAGTTCCTGCACATTTTTTGTTATAATTATACTTTGTCATTTACTATCTATGAAGCATTTGTAAATGCTAAAAATGCTAATATATTTTGATTTTTAATGGTTTACTAACAGTAGTCAGAAATGCAATTGATTTTTGCATTGAAATCTCATACCCAATGACATTATTGAATTCATTTATTATTTCTAGAAGTTTTTTAAAATATAGATTCCTTTAAATATCCTATGTAGATATTATGTCATCTGCAAATAGAGACAGTTTTATTGCTTCTTTTCCAATATTCGTATCTTTTATTTATTTATTTATTTATTTTTTAGAAGGAGAATTTTTTAATATTTATTTTTTAGTATTTGGTGGACACAACATCTTTGTTTGTATGTGGTGCTGAGGATCGAACCCAGGCCGCATGCATGCCAGGCGAGTGCGCTACCGCTTGAGCCATATCCCCAGCCCCTATTTATTTTTTCTTGCTTTATTGCAGTGGCAAAAAATGATAGCAAAATTTAAAATGACAGTATTGAGAATGGATATCCTTTCCTTGTTCTAAATTGTAGAGGAAAACAATAAGGCTTTCACAATCAATATGATTTTAACTATAGAGTATTTTTAATAAACAATTATATATTAGCAAGTAGTTCATAAATCAGTTATGTACATTAGTGAAGCCTCATCTCTTTGTTCTTTTAGCTGCATAAGCCATCATCTTACACAGAAGTTACATTGAAGGTAGATGTGACTTGATACCAGAGGTAGTATCTATTACCTTTGTGGTTAGCATCAAGGAAAAAAATAATCTTCCTCAACATTTCTTAGATTCAAGTTTAAATTGGGGTTCAAGCCTCAAATATCATTTGAAAATATGCAGCCTGTATACCTTGCTAGATTTTGTTTATTATAGTAAAGTATAATATTGTAGTCTTCACTTATGTTAAAGCCATTGAAAATATTGCACAATCAATAATCAACATCATCACTGTCTATTCCAAAAATATTTTCCCCATCTCCAGGATATATTCTGTCCCCATTAAACAATATCTTCTTTTCACCAAAACCTTTATTCTACTTTGTGTTTGTGAATTTGCCAATTATAGTTACTTTATAGAAGTTGAATCATATAATATTTGTTCTTTTATGTCTGGAATATTTCATTTGCATAATGTCCTCAAAGCTACCCATTGTATGTAGCATGTATCAAAGTTTCATTCCTTTTTAATGGCTGAATATTCATACACATTTTGTTAATCTCTCATTTGCTGATGGACAATTGGGTTGTTTTGACCTTTGGTGAGTATGAATGATGCTGCCATGGACAGTGGCATAAATATCTGTTCAATTCCTCATTCTTTTGGATACGTACCTAGGAGTGGAATTTCCCAGTCGCATGGTGTACACAGTGGTGGTTTTTGTGTTCATCTTGTACCCTTAAACTTTTCTGAACTCATCTGTTAGATCTAATAGCTGTCTTTTTGATTCTTTGAGATTTTATACATATAGGATTATGTCATCTGTGAACAGAGAGAGTTTTTAAATTTCTTTCTTTTCTTCTTTGGATGCTTTTTATTTCTTTTCTTTGTCTAATAGATCTGGCTAAAGCTGTTAATACAGTGTTGAATAGGAGCAGTGAAAACTGGCATCCTTGTTTCTGATCTTAGAGGGAAAGCTTCCGTCTTTCACCTTTGAGTATGATGTCATCAATGGGTTTTTAATAAATATTCTTTATCATGCTGAGCAAATTTTCTCCATTCCTAGTTTGTTTTCTGTTTTCATCACAAAAGTGTATTGAATTTTGCCACATTCCTTTTCTTCATCAACCAAGATGATCATGCGATTTCCTTTCTTCATTCTGTTGTTGGCTGTGTTATTGATTTGTTTTCTTATGTAAAGAGCCTTATAATCCTGGGATAAATCTCATTTCATCATGGTGATTAATACTTTTAATGCATTGTTGGATTCAATTTACTAACACTTAGCTAAACTTTTCAGCATCTATATTCATAAGTGATATCTGTCTTTAATTTTCTTGTGAAATCTTTACCTGGCTGTTATTGGGGTAATATGAGCCTCACAAAATGATTTAGAAGTTTGTTGTGCCTGATGGATTTGTAGGTTCATATCCTTCATCAAATTTGGGAAATTTTCAGTCATTTTTTTCAGATATTTTTCTGCCCTTTTCCCTTTCTCTTCTCTTTTCGGACTCACATGATGTAAATTTTGGTCTGGTTTTGTTTCCTCAGGGCTTTGTTTACTTTTCTTCAACCTTTCTTTCTTTGTTTTTCTCTAATTTCAACTGTTCTATCTTCTTTCTTTTTCTTGCTCAAATCTGTTGTTAAACTCCTCTAGCAAACTTTTAGTACCAGTATTTCTCTTTGGTTCTCCTCTTTACTGGAATTTTCATTTGTTCATACATCATTTCCCTGGTAGCTCTTTGAGAAGCTTTAAGGGAGTTTTTAAACAGTCTTTGTTTAGTGGGTGCGCTATCTGGACTTTATCAATTTCTCAGTGGTAGTTATTGTTAATTAATTTTGCTCTTTTGAATAGATCACTTTCCTATTTATTTGTATCTTTTATGGTATTTTTGTTGAAAACTAGACATTTAAGTCTTACAATGTAGTAACTCTGAAAATAAGATCCTCCCCCTTCTGCAGGATTTTCTGGTTTTTAAAAAAAATCATTGTAGAGCATCTCCGTGATAGGGATCAGCCTGGAATGAAAGCTTTAGGTCTTTTCAGGTCTTAGCCTGAATTTCTCCCTAGGTATGAGAATATAATTTGTTTTTTTAATATTTGTTTTTTTAAATATTTTTAAATATAGTTTTAGTTGTTAATAGAACTTCATTTTATTTATTTATATATGGTTCTGAGAATCAAACCCAGTACCTCACACATCCTAGGCAAGTGTTCTTCCACTGAGCTACAAACCAAGCCCTGCATTTGCTTTTTAATATATTAATCCTTAGATATCTGGTTCCCAAAATGGTAAAGGGGGTAACAAAAAGAAAAAAAGAAGTACTACTTCTTTAAATCTTGGATGCTACTTCAGCCAGGGAGGTGGGAACCATGGCCGACAGATTCTATGCCTGTACTTCAGTAACCAAAGGCTCCAACCAGACATTACAGTGCAAACTTCAATATTTGAAGAATGAGGTCTGCACTTTTCACCTTGTCTCCAGCAAGTTGCACTAGGAAGGAAGGAATGGCTGCTAGCCATGGGGCTGGTGGGTGGAGAGGTAAGTAGCTGTAAGCACATTAAAGACTTGAATTTTCTGAAATTAGCCAAGTCTTCCCCTTCACATGGATTCCAGAGTTACTCCTCACAGCTTCTCCCGGTACACTTAGGTGGAGAGACAGATCCTACTCTGCCATTGTTCCCAGCATCATACTTAGCTGTTGGGATCTTTTATATTTATTTATAGATGCTTTTAATGAGGTTAATGAAGTTCCACTCTATTCCCGTTGTACCAAGAGTCTGATTATAAATAGGCAATGCATTTTATCAAACACTTTTTTCCACAGTCATTGAAATAATATGAGTTTTTCTTCCTTAACTTGTTGGTGTCATGGATTCCTCTGATACTCTAGTATTGGATCAAGTTACACCACCTTCAATATAGCCCACATGGTTCTGTCTTTTATGCCTTGCTGAATTCAGTTTTGATAATATTTTATTGAGTATGTTTGGGTCTCAATTAATAAAAGATAACGGTATACTTTTTTGTGTGTGATTTTTGACTGACTTGGCATCAATACTGGTTTTATATAATAAATTGGGAAGAGTTCCCTTCTTTTGTTTTCTGGGCCAAATTATATAGAATGGCGTTAGTTCATTGGCTCCTTGATAAAATTCTCAGGTTCAACTATAGAAGCCTAGATATTTCCTTTGAGGGATTTTTTTTTATAAATTCAATATTTTTCATACCTACAAGACTATTTCATTCAGTTATTTAATTTTGGCTGTGTTATACTTTATAGTTTCAAGGAATTAGTCTGTTCCTTCTAAGTTGCATGTGTGTAACATTGTTGTAGTTTTCCCTGTTCTTGTGATATCTGGAGAATCTGTTCTCATGGTTTCCATTTTGTTCTTGATATTGGTGATTTCATCGTGTCTCTTGTTAAGGTTTAGATATTAGGTGCCCCCCAAAAGCTCCTGTGTGAGACAATGCAAGAAAACATAGAGATGAAATGATTGGGTTGTGAGAGCCTTAACCCAATCAGTGTAGTAATCCCCTGATATGGATTAACCTATGGTAACGGCAGGTGAGTAGGAGGTGGCTGAAAGAAGTGGGTCACTGGGTTATGTATTTTGTATCTGGTGAGTGGAGTCTCTCTCTGCTTCCTGATCATCACATGAGCCACTTCCCTTTGCCACGCTCTTCCTCCATGAGATACAGCCTCACTGGAGCCCCGAGGAACGGAGCCGCCTATCTATGGACAGAACCCTCTGAAACTGTGAGCCTTCAAATAAACTTTTCCTTCTCTATAATTGTTCTCGTCAGGCCTTTTGGTAACAGCAGTGAAAAAACTGACCAAAACATCTCTTATTATCAATTTTGTCTTTTGAGTGCTTTATTTTGTTTGTTTCTAAAAAAGAACTGTTGGTCCTCTGTTTTCAATTCTATTTATTTCTGTTTGTAACTATTTATTTCTGTTTGTATCTCTATTACTTCATTCTCTTTGCTTTGAGTTTTCTTTGCTAATTTCTTGATTATTGATTTGAAGTTCTTATTGATTATTGATTTGAAGTTCGAATGCATTTTAGTGCAATACATATCCCTTTTGGCCTTGCCTTAGTTGAATTTCACATACTTTGAAATTTTGTATTTTTGTTTTCATTCAGATTTGAGTATTTAAATTTTGAAATTTCCTCTTCATCCAAGTTATTAAAAAAAAAACAAGTAAAAGTGGTTGAATTAGTATTAGATAAATTAGACTGGAGAGCTAAAGAATTACTAGTGCCAAAGAGAGACATCATGATAAATTCGACCAGTTCACCAAGATGACATGGAAATCCTAAATATTCATGCACTAAATAACAGCTTCAAAACCCAAGAAGCAGAAATTGAGGGAACGAAACAGAGAAACGGGCAAATCCACAAGTATAGTCGAGTATACATATCACATCATAGAATGATTAGAAAATAAATCAGCAGGGATATAATCAACATCAACAAGCAATTAGATCTAATTGATATTCATAAAACACTCCATCCAACAAAAACATAATATACATTTTCATGTGTTCATGAAATTTCACCAAGATAGACAATATCCTGGGTCATTAAGCAAGACTTTAACAAATTTAGAAAAAGTTGAAGTCATTCAGAATGTGTTCTCAAATCCTAGAGGAATTGAACTAGAAACCATCATAGGAAAACAATAAGAACACCTTCAAGTGTTTGGAACTCTCATTAACAACATGCGTCTCGTGTTGGGGTAGTACACTGCTGCAGCTGATGAGCTGATGTTCGTGCATTCATATTGACTAGAGTCAGTAGTTTACATCGGGTTCACTCTCTGGGTTGCAAAGTTTTGTGGGTTTCCATTACAGTGACTACACAGCCCCATGCAGAATATCAGACAGAATACTATAGTGTCCATAATTCACTGCCCCCAAATCCTCTGTGTGCCACCTATTCATCCCTCCCTCTCTCCTCTGAAACCTCTGGTAACCACTGATCTTTTTAACTGTCTTCGTAGCTTCTCCTTTTCAGGAATATGAGATGGTTGGAATCATACAGTAGACTGGCTTCTTCCACTTAGCGATATGCATTTCAAGTTCCTCCGTGTCTTTTTGTGGATGGAGTGTTCATTTCTTTTTATCACTAAATCAAATTCCATGGCTTGAATTTATCACCATTTATCTATCCATTTGCCTATTGAGGAACACCCTGGTGACTTCAAACGCTTGGAAATTATCAATAAAGCTGATATAAACATTTCTGTGCCAGCTTTTGTGTGGATCTGTTTTATCGGATAAACATTTAGAAGTGTAGTTGCCGGTTTATATGGTAAGGTTTGGTATGCTCCTATAGGAAACTGGCAGGCTGTTTTCTGCAGTGGTCATATCATTTTACGTTCTCACTGGCAATGAATGAGAGTTCGTGGAGGTTCGCATCCTTGCCGGCATGTAGATGGACAGTTTTCTGGATCTTGGCTATTCTTATCCCTGTGTTGATGGGACAGTAGGATCATGCCATTTATCCCCTGCTCCTTGCAGTGACAGTGGAATCACTAAGTTCTTTGGCACATTGGAGTGATTACAGTTATCATGTGTGCTTGAGGGCGGCATCTTTGGGGTCATGATCTGTATCTTGGGGTCACAGAAAAATCACTTGGTTTCCCATCTGTACATGGGGACAGTAACAGGATCACTTGTGTCTCATCTATACATTGAAGCGATAGAAGTGACACAGAACAGGACTGTATGGTAAGTCCTTTGTCTTGTGAATTCAAAAGATGAGATCTACAGACAAGCAGAGGGCAAAGATTTATTTAAAGTGGAGAAAGACTCCCTCAGCCCAGGAGGGGTTCCCAAGGGAGGGTACTGCTGGCTATTCTTTGCCTGGGTGCTTGACAGGGACTATGTTAATGAGAGATGCTAGCATGGGACAATCCAGCTCTCTAACCTCTGAGCATAATAAGCCAATCAGAAGTGCATAATTTCAATCCCTGAGTTACATAATTAAGAGGACAGGTCCAACCTTGTGGTTTGACACATCTGTTCAAATAAGGATGGGGGTAGAGGTAGCTAGGGAAGAGCCCTGTGGCTGAAGCCGTCAGGAGCAGAACACCCTGGTGACTGGCTAAGAAGGGCCATGGTGGTTGAAGCCGTCGGGGGGCAGCAAGTAGCTGGATGTTCTGCAGACCCAATTCTCTTTCCGGGATGGCATGGTGGTCTCCTCCTCTGCTGGCCTTCTCTGAGGCCCTCATCCTGTCTGCCTGTGGGAGATCTACCCTCCTGCCTCGTTCCCTCAGAAGGATCACTAATTTCTTACCTGTACATTGAGTTGATAGTGGTATAACTCAGATGATTGTCATATCATGGGACCACCATCTACACAAGGAGGTGGCTGCAGGATCACTGATCTCCATTTATTTGATAGTATTGCTGGATACTGCACCTATATTTTAGGATGAGAATCTCTCTCTGCTCATCGTCCGTGCGTGGGGGTTATGCTAGATCTCATGCTTCGAGTACTGTGACATTCTGTTGCTCAAATTACATAAACATCTTGAAGCAATTTTATGAACAGGAGCGACATTTCCCACAGAAAGACAATGGCCTCTGTTTAAAACTCTATGATGTCAGTCCTGGTGGCCCAGACTCCCAGCTCAAGTTCATTTACATGATGCAATAAGTTCATCTTGTCCCAGAGTGCTCCTGTCAAAAACTGGTCAAAGATCTGTGCTTCAGTCGATCAAGCCATGTGTCGGAGGTCTGTGCAGTGTCCCAGGTGGGTGGCGAACCCTGGTTCTGGGAGGGGAGATCATTGCAGAAGCTCTATGCCAGCTCCCAAGCCCACGGGGAGGGTGCTGCAGGTTCTGGGACTGAAGGCGTTGGTCTGAGCCCTGCCTGTGCACTTGGGCATGTTCCCTACTTCTGTGAGCCCCGTTTTGGAGCTGCTCTGGGGATCCAGAGGACAAATGTGATTTTATTCTGGGTGGGCCTATCTGGGGACCCTACCCTCCAGCTTCAAGATTACCTTCTGGGGAAACCCTTCCTGCCTGCCCCTGCCTGGCGGGCTGGAGCCTGAGATCCTTGCATGTCCCGATGCCTGGGTCTGTCTCTTTGTAGATCTAAAGCCTCCTGGACCGGGTTGGGGGTTCATAAGGGTCATGCTTCAACCAGGGCCCAGACTGGTTTCCCTCATAGAGGAGGCTGAACTTGCTAGGACCTGTGACTGCCTTCCGTGGAGCCCGGGTAGCCAAGCTATGATGGCGGCTGTGTGGGACCCCGAGGTCATCAACTGCCTCTTCCAGCTGACACCTCTTTTGCTCCAGGGAGATGTACTAGACAGACTTTGACCTGTCCCCTTCTGGCCATGTGACACCCTCTGGCCTCAGTCATTTCTCCTGGCAAAAATGGGCTTATAATGACATGAGAGAATGAACCACAGTGTTTAGCACACACCTGGGCTTGATCCCCATCCCCTGTCATCCTGGTTGTCACCAAGCCCCTGCCAGGACTGGCCTGTGCAGGGGTGGGAGGTGCCCAGCCTCCCCTGTCCCAGGCCTGCAGTTAATGAGGAGCTGACAAACCGTCTCACCTTTCACCCTGCCCTTCTCAAGCTCTTGAAGTGGCAAGTGTTTACATGCTCAGAACAAGTGTCCGGGGCCTGTGCTTTGTCAGGGCACCTGGGAGCGACTGGTGGGGGAAGCACAGGGAGTGAGCCAGCTCTGGGGCAGGGTGGGGTCCCTGCTCTCTGGAGACAATGTCCCGGGTGTCAAGGTGTCAGGCTGCAGGCGACCCCCTGAGGAGGCAGTGGAATCTAATCTGGGGGGAGGGACACAGTGGGATATGGGGGTGAGACAGTCGCCGGCTCCATGGTTAGCCCTGACACCATGGTCCTTGATTCCGCACGTGTCCATCTTGTGAGCTTTACCCCAGATGAGGGGAGGCCTGTCACATGGGGGTTCCCCATTTTCCCCCATTTTACAGACAGCAGTGCACCAGGCCGTGATTCTGGGTCCTGCCGCCGTGGGGGTCCTTGATACAGGTTAGTTCATTCAGTCAGCACAAAGCCCACGAGGAGAAAGCACATGGTATCCCCATTTCAGATGAGGGTGCGGCCCAGTCTGGGTCCCCACAGCTGTCCCCTGAGCCCCGGGAGACACTGTCTTCCATCACTCCGCAGCAGACCTGGGGGTCCAAGACAGCAAGACTCACGGAGGTCGCCTCCTCCTGCGGCCAGGGAGGGCAGGCGGGAGCCGCTGGGCCAGGATGAACCATTGCATGGACTCCAAAGAAGGACCCTCCCTGGGCACAGACGGCCCTGACAGCTGCAGGTCCCAGGATCCCCCACGGCACAACAGATTTGTCCCAGGGACAGCCCCACCACCGTGCGGGGTTGCCACTCCTTAAACCCCACGGGTCTCTGTCCATCAGTTCTCAAAGATTGCGTGACCTTCAGGAAAGATGTCCTCTTGCCCTGTGATGGGATCTTCTCAGGGTCCAGGTGACCCTGCTTGGAGGGGAAAGTCCAGGATCTTGATGCCTCAGTGACACGGGTGTGTCACTGAGCAGGGGCCGAGGTTGGGAAAGCAGGACAGTGCTGGCCTCCCTGGACTGCCTCTCTGTGTCAGTCCTGGGCGCTCACCCTGGGGGACAGCAAGTCCCAGACCAAGGTCACCCTGACTGCCCCCATCCCCTTGCATCTCCGTGCCTTGGTTTCTCATCTGTCAACGGAGACAACGCCACTCATGTAAAGCCACTATCATGACCCCAGGTGCTCCATGAACACAAGGTCCTGTTAGCTAAGGTGGGACTGATTTCAGAGAGGGCCGGTATGGGCACAAAGTCACACAGCCTGTGAACACGGACCAGGAGCCCCCCTCACTCTGTGTCCAAAGTGCTTTAAAATAGTAGGTTTTTTAATCCTTGCTGTGGACTTGCTTGTGTCTCCCCCAAATTCCTGCACTAAAGCCCTGACCCTGATGTGATCGTATTTGGAGGAGAGGTCTTTGGAGGGTGACTTGGTCTACAAGAGTAAGGGTGGGGCCCAGGATGGAATTAGTGCCCTTATTAGAAGAAAAGGCACCAATGCTCCCTGTCACCACCTTGTGGGGACGCCAGCAGGAAGGCTGCCATCTACAAGCCAGGGAGGGAGCCCCCACCACCAGGAACGGCATCTGCTGGGATTTTGACCTTGGACTTCCAGTCTCAGAACCATAAGAAATGGATGTCTGTTGTTTAAGCCACCCAGTGTGTGGCACTGTGTTATGGTGGCTTCCAGCTGACTGACACAGTCCTGATAACAGTCTCCCAGGTCAGCACTGTCATCCTGCTCACTTTACGGGTGAAAAATAGAGAGAAGCAGCCATTTGTCCCTGCACAGAGCTTGTGAGGGCACACGCCTGTCCCCTGTGGCCCTTCAGGTTTCTGTGTGGCCCACGATGGGAGAACAGAGCTGCAGACCCCAGGGCGGAACCTCAGCGGAGAGTGGGTTGGAAACAGAAACAGACAATAGTGTTTGTCCAATAAACCAACAGGAAACACTGAATAATGAAGTGTCAGTCATGCGCATTTATCAAAGGGATGGGCATTAGCTCTGGAGGAAGGGGTGGGGCAGGAGTTGACCACACGTGGCCCCAGTCAATGGTGAGTGGCATGAGTGTCCCGGCCTCCACAGGCTCCTCATACCCTCTCTGGCCTGGAGACTCAGACACCCCAAAGGGCCCCGGATTGCCCATGTAAGAACCCCAGGTGCCTGGGCTGTGGGTGTGAGGAGGCCTGTGCCCCTTCTATCTGGGGGCCCCGGTTCTGGGAGGAAATGGTCTGCTGGGCCACCCGGGAGGACTTTCCAGAGCTGAATGTGGCCTTGGTCCCATCCCCCAGGGTCTAGGTTCCAGGGATGCCTGACCCAATGCAGCCCCCAGCCCCCCTTCTCCTCTGCGACCCCCCACCTGCTCCTCTGCGACCCTCCTGACCGGCATTTGGCCATGTCCACCCCGGCCTGTTGCCACTACCTCCATCCTGATTTCCTCACCAGGCCACCAAGCTCCTGGCCTGCTGCCTGAGGTACACAGTCCTAGCAAGGCCACCAGCGTCTTCCCTGTGGCCCTGCCCTCTCTGAGCCTACAGGCCCCGTCTATAGAGCAGCCTGCAACACAACAGCCTCTCATTCATGTGGCTCTGGGAAGGGAGGAGGTGCTGGGTGGCCCTAGACTAGTTGGTTAGCTTCTCTGTGCCTCAGTCTCCTCCTCTGTAAAACGAGAGTGATAGAAATAGCTATCTCCAAGGGTGGCTCTGGGGATTCTGTGAACTACTGTATAAACTGTACCCAGGCTGGCCGCACAGCAAGTGCTACATAAATCCTTGCTATTGTTAAAGCCACTGTTATCCAACTGCTGTGTGGGGCTGTGGTTAGCTCTGAGGAGGGACTCACCTGCATTCCTGCCTGCATTTCTCACCCAGCGGGGGATCCAGGTGCCCAGGGCTGCCTGCCCACATCAGCAGAAGGACCACTTTGGCTGCTCTCGCTGCTAACGGATGAATCTTCCCCTCAGACCAGCTCTTCCTGGGTGGCAAGTCTGCAGTTTCCCAGCCTAGACGCCATGCCTGCTCGCGGCAGAGGCTTGATCCAGCCGTCTAGAGCATTCCCAGGTGGCAGTGGCCCTCCTGCTCCTGACAGTGACCGCAGGACACCTCGCTGCCCAGGAACTGCCTCTTCCCAGGGCAGCGTGACATCCTGATGTCACACCAAGCCTTCGGGACAGTCACCAGTAGATGGGCTGGTGGCCTTTGGAGCTCTCCCCTGCTGGGCCTCCTCCCTCCACGTGCCCCTCCCCTCCCCCACTCTGTCCCTTCCGCCCCGTGGCGGTTTGTGTTTAAGTGAGTAATTTGGCCCCCGTTTAAGGAGAGGAAGCAATAATAGCAGCTGTAATTGTCCAAATTACTGCTGCGCCTCGGAGTTTGACATCTGCCTAATGACGGCAGATGGAAACCTGACCTGTGGCCAGGCGGGGAGGGCGGTGTCGGCTGCTGGGAGCGTCCCCAAAGCAGGCCGAGCCCTGCTGGCCAGCACAGGACTGTGTCCAGGGGATCCCCTGTCTCAGGCACTCAGAAACCAGGGCGCAGAGAGGCAGCCACAAGGGTGGCCGGACTCAGAGGGACTCCAGGTGAGGCTTACCTGCTGTGCAGGTGTCTAGGTGAGAGATGCCCGCTGTCCCCCATCTAGGTGAGACGCCTACTCTACCCCACTTAGGTGACATGCCCACTGTACCCCATCTAGGTGAGATGCCCCCTGTACCCCATCTAGGTGACAGATACCCGCTGTACCTCACCTAGGTGACAGATGCCTGCTGTACCCCACCTAGGTGACTTGCCCACTGTACCTCTCTTAGGTGAGAGATGCCCACTTACCCCACCTAGATGAGATGCCCCCTGTACCCCACCTAGGTGAGAGATGCCCGCTGTACCCCACCTAGGTGAGAGGTACCTGCCGCACCTGGTATCAGGGGAGTGGCGAAGGGCTGTCCTGTCTTTGGTGTTACTTGGCTGAGCCCCCCGTAAGGCAGGGATGCCCCCCATGTGCTGACCTTCCCTTGAAGGCTGTGAGGCCCACAGGCCAGGAGCCCAGGTCATGGGATTTCGTGGACCTATAACTTCTAAAAGTCAGGGAGACAAAGCCCAGGGCGCCCACCCCGCAGCCCTAACACCAACCCGCTGCCACTTGTTGTCACCAAAGAGCAGATGGTCTTAGCATCGAGGACTTCGCAAGAAAGGGTTTCAGGTCCTGCTGCTGGTAAGCTCACCTCCCCCTGCTTACGGACAGAGGGAACAGATGCTCCTTGGGCCCGAGAAGCCAGAGGGGCCTGTTGCAGGTATAGCAGGTTCCAGCAGCAGCCCTGGGAGGGTCTTACTCCTCTCAGCAACAGCCAGGCTCAGGCAGGAGGAGTGTCCTTGGGGACATGGAAGGGAGAAGGCCACAGAGCTACTGGACTGGAGAGTCCTCCAGTTCTTTTTAATTTTTCTTTTTAGTTGTAGATGGACACAATACTTTGATTTTGTTTATTTAGGTTTTTTTATGTGTTGCTGGGGATCGAACCCAGGGCCTCCCACGTGCAAGGCAAGAGCTCTACCACTGAGCCCCAGCCCCAGCCCCGAGCCCCCCAGTTCTGCAGTTACCTCCTGAGAGCACCGTTGTCCCACTTCCTTGGAGATGCCTGGGCTGAAGCCCAGGCTCCTCGGGAGGAGGTGGACGTCCTAAGCCTGATTCTCGCTCAGTGGGAGGCGCTGGCATCAAGCTTGAGTTGGTACCAAAAAGCAGAACACGCTGCTTCTTCCGTTCCTGGGCGGCTCATCACCAAGACCTCTCCACCCACTCTTCTGGACAACTCTGGGCTCCTGTGGACCCTCGCCTGGCACCAGGTGAGTGGGCAGGGCGGGCGAGCCAGGGCTAAAGATCAAGTGCTGGACGCTGGACGGCCTCCAACTCCCTCTTCCAGGAGGGCTGCTTGGCTTGCTTAGTTAGGCATCTGGTGTCCTGGTGGGGGTCAGGGTGGGCTGGCGTGGGGTTTGCAAAGAATCCCAGACTCAGAGCAGCATGCCCAGGGGCAGGAGCCCACCCTCACCCCTTCGCCATCCTGAGCAGACCTGTCCATGCCTCGGGCCTCATCTATGGCCATGTGGAGTCCCCAGCCTCCCTGGGGGCTTTGGGCTCTCCCTGTAGGAGCCAGGCCTCCAGCTCCCTGTGGACAGGACACCCTGTGGGCAAGGGGAGAGCCGCCCACAGCGGGAGACTCAGGGCAGGCCTGGGAGAGAGGGAGAGGGATGAAAGAGAGGACAGTGACATGTTAGTGGCCAAGTGCAAGTCCTGGGGAAGGGGCCTCAGGAGGAGGGCAAGGCCTCTGAGCCTGAAGTTGTGCATCTGGGTGTTCCTCCCACCTCAGCTCAGGAAGGGACACCCCAGAGGCTGGGACCAACCAGGGCACCCAGTGGGCATGCTGGGCCTGCCGTCACTTGCCAAGTGCCTCCCGGGGACGTGGCTCAGAACACCCTGCAAGGCACCAAGGTGTCAGCTGTTGCCTCCAGAATTTCTTCACAGGAGGCGCAAGGGGCTGGCTGGGGGTGGGAAGGGACCCTCTGGGGGTGCGTCCCTCTCGGGCAGGAAACCTGGCCCCGGGCAGCTGCCTCCTCAGACCTCGCTAGAGCCTCGTCCTTCCTTCCGGCCACGAGGCAGCTGGGGCCCGGGAAGAGCATTAAGATGTCCGGGTGACACTCGTTCACCTTTATTATACACAGAGGCCCCTCATCCCCGCCTGGAGAGAGCCTCTGCCCGCCGCGGCCCTGGCCGTTTATCTGCGGAGGGAGGGACATCTGCGGCCACCCTCCATCCATCACCGATGTCATCTGAGCCCGCGGGTGGGCCGGGTGCACGTGGGGAGGCGCGGCTTGCAGGGCCGGGACAGCTACCCAGGCTGTGCCCACCCAGGCTGCAGGTCACACAGCCTGACACCAGGGCCCTGCCCCGGTCCTGTCCCCTGGGAGTGAGGGGTTGGGAGCCAGCCACCATGGGCAGGGCCACAGCAAATAAGGCAGTGGAGGTGGGGACTGTGCCCACTCCTCCCGGCTGAGACCAGAGCCCCCCGCCCCCCGTACCCTTCCTTCTCCAGGAAGGCAGAGCCGTGGGAGGTGGGCACAGTCACACCTGCCCCTGCAGAGCTGCCTGCCTGGGCCCAGGTGGCTGAGTGGCCCAGAGCTGTGGGGCTCACGGGGATGCGGGTTGGTCACAGGCTGTTCCCGCCTGCAGCCGAGGTGTGGCAGGAACACAGCTGCAACCTGACTTCTTCCTTCCCACGCGGCCCTGAGCACCCCTGATGCTCCATCCTGCGTCCCCACCTCCCAGGTTCTAGACCAGGTGCAGATTTCCTTTTGTGCCTCTTTCAGTGGCAATTGTGACACTTTATGGTAATGGACATCCTGGAGGGGAACTGGGTGCTGGTGCTGGCTGGACAGATGGGCGTCCTAGGGGTCCACGGCCTCCCCTTCCTTCCTCCCCCTACCCCACTCACCAGTTGGCAGCCTCCGGGGAGAGCCAGCCCCCACCCCCTGCTCCTCCATCTGGAAAGGGTGGAAGTGGCCTGGGCACTATCTGTTGACCCGGGGCAGGCTGAGCATGAGCTCATTCCTGGACAGTAACCGGGGTCACCTGCTCTGTGTCCAGTCCTGACCTCACACACGTGAGCAAACCAAGCCCGAGCTCCTGGCTCTCAGAGCTGATGTTCTGATGAGGAAGATCGAGAGGAGCGTCTACACAGAAACAAAATCATTTGAGAGAAAGAGACAGAGACACAGAGAAGGACTATGAAGAAGATCACACTCTCATGTGAGTTGACTGAAGTGATGACGTGGGTCACAGATGTGTGACACACACCAGAGCTGGGTCTCACCAGCACAGGGTGGGGTGCAGCTCTCCTTCCTTTTAGGGTTCTGAACCAACAATGTCTCTGCAGTGCTTCTAGCCTTTTCCCTCATGAGTGCAAAGTAGCTGCCATAGCTCCAGACATCATATGCACACAGAATCACAACCAAAGGCAGGGATGTGGAGTGTGTGATCTGGAGCTAGAGATAGCACCGGGAACATCCTCTCTCATTACCTCAGGGAGGACAAATCTCTCCCAAATATCTCCTTCCCAGGAGTTTTATCTACATTTCATTGACCAGAACCTCTCAGAACCTGCAATGCACAACTTGGACCTCCAAGCCCTTAGCCAATGTCCCTGATGCTTGGCTGCCACAGCCTCTCGGGATTGTGTGCTGAGGACCACATCCTTGGGGAGACGCACTGAGGGCAGCAGGGAGCCCCCGCTGGCTCCTCTGAGGGCACAGCCCAGGTTTGACAAAAGCTCCCTCAGGCGTGATGGGCAGGCTGGCCAGAGGCTGGAGACGGACCAGGGAGGGCCAGGAGGACGCCCAGGCCCTGCGGGGGCAGACCCCAGGAAAGGCGGGCAGGCGAATCCTCCAGTTGTTTTTGACACATGGAATTGTGGCTGGGGAACAATCCCCGATCCCACGGACTGGAATTAATTAAGCTTCATCTCATTCCCACGGCTCCTATGCAGGGCTGGCAAATCACGGGGAAACCACCTGAAGCCATGTTTCCTATAGGATGGAAGGGGATCAAGCCGTTAGCCAGCAGCTTCCCCGGGGCAGGAATCAAACCTTTCTATTTCCTCTTCTCCTCCTTTCCTCCCTCCCCAACTGGGCAACGGCTGCCTTTGTTTTCTCACCATTCCTTGAAGCTCCTAGGCTTCTTGCCTCAGGGCCTTTGCACCTGCTGTTCCCTGGAGCACTCTTCCCAGTGGTCCATCCAAGTCGCTGCTTCCCTCAGGTCTCTGTCACAGTCCCTTTCTGAAGACCCAGCCTCATCCCAACATTCCACCCAGGGTCTCAACCTCATCCCGACATTCCACCCAGGGTCTCCAGCAGCATGGACCCCCTCTCTGACCCTCTGAGGGACCGTTCCCGCTTGCACTCACAGCATGGAGGTGCGGGGGCTTCCAGGGGTAGATGTTCAAGAATTCATTCATTCTTTATCCATTCATTCAAGAAACACTGATTAGCGCTGACCGGGGAGGGGGAGGTCACTAGAATCCCTAAGAACCGCTCCGTCTGGTGCGGAAGACAGCCGTGTAAACAGACCATCAGGAAGCGGGGTGGGAGGGGGGCTGCTGAGCCACCCTGAGGGCAGGGCGCAGAGAAACTGCCACCAGGAAGCCCAACTGGCTAAAGTGCACCAGCAGCACCAGCGTGGTGCAGAGTCTGGGCAGGGCCTCTGCAGGTGCCAGGAGAGGTGTGGGGAGGCTCTGGGCCTCCATCCCCAGCGCTGGCCCAGCAGAGCTCTTGGTCTAAGGCTGCATTTTGACCTCTGTCCCTGTGTGCGCCACCTCCCCCAACCCTGGGGAGACCCCTGGCCTTGCTGGCTGCACTGAGGACCAATGTGGGGAGAGCACAGGCAGGTCCTGGCATGTGCCCGGACGGAGGCCCCGGGCTCAGGTGCACAGGGTGCAGGCCCCGCCCTCCGTGCCCCCTGCTCACTGCCTAAGCCCTCTGTTTATCAGCCCAGCAGCCAACAATACAAATCACCTGCCTCCGCTAATGGACCCGAGGCTGGCCCTCTGACAGCTGCTAGAGGCTTTCAGGAAAGGCTTTTGACTCCCAGTGACATTAGGGTGCCATCTGCTTCACCACCCCCACCGGACAAAGGAGAGGGGGAGAATTCAGCAGGAAGAGCCCCACCTGGCACCCAGCACCCGGGGACTCTCCCTTCTCCCAGGGACTTTCTCGGGGAGGGGAGAAGAGTGGGGATCCAGGCTGTCACACCCACAAAAGACGGGCTTCCAGTGCACTCTGCGATCCTGAGGAGACCCTGGGGCACAGGCACAGGCCCTCACCCTGTCCCTGTGGGTCCCAGCCTGGCGGGTCCCCTCCCTTCTCCGGATTTCCCTGACATCAGCACTTCCCAAGGGGAAGCCTCATGCCTATCGGCTCAGGGCACCCAGGTAGGGACGTCCAACAGCGTGTGGCTGGGGCTGGGGTGGCTCCCCTCCCCAGCCCTCCGGACATCTCCAGGAGCCATCAGCCATCTATCTCCCAGGCTCCGAGCTGTTGGGGGAACCCAGTGTGGCGAGAAGTGCGTGTCACCATGGGGTTTTTGTGGCTTCCTTTTTCTGTTGGGCTCAGTGCACAGCAAGTCCTACTGGGCCTTACGGTGGTGGCTTACGGTGGTGGCAGAAAATCTCCTTTGAAGCAAACTCATTTGAGAAAAAGGGAACAAATCTGTGAGCAAGGACGTGATTGGAGGAGGTGGCAGGAAACTTTCATGCCCTTTTTTCTAAACACATAAAGACCTGTCTGTTGTCCCTCTTCCTGAGAGCTGAGGCTCACAATTCTCCTGGCCCCTGCTGGCCTGCACTCACAGATAGCCATTAAGGGGCCGAATGTCCCTCCCGGGGGGTCCTCCGTGGTGGGCACTTGGCATTCTGCTGAGAAGATTTCCTGCTCAGCAATTTCAAAATCTCCGCAAGTCAGTGGACAGTCTCTGCCACCCCAGAGACTCTCTGCCTTGTCTGGGGGCCAGTGTTGACCTGGCTGCGCCCCTGGACTTGAGCTTCCTCTGATTTCTGAGGGGCTTGTCTGATACAAACCTGTGACAGGTTCAGAAAGGGTCACGAAGCCACAGCCCATTCCCGGTGGACCACGTACCCACCAGATGCTTCTGGACCGGGGTCACTGCCTCCCACACCCCTTCACGGTTCCTGTGTGTGACAGCAGGAGGGTCCGCTGACCCTCCACCCTAAGATACCACCTGTTGATATAAAGCCAGTACAGGCACCAGCATGCACACAGCTTTGTGCTTTTTAAGTAATTTCTGTAGCGAAGATACTCACAAGATGGGGATTACTTTGCCAAAGGATATGAGCACTTGAGGGGCTGGTTCCAAGGTTTTTAATGTCTCAATTGCAAATGGTTAAGCCTGCTAAACCCACTTATCATCTGAGGTTCGGATGGAGAATTTTTCCCCTTTATTTGTTAACCACAAGTGGGCTGGTCTCTGTTTAAAAAAAAATCCAAGTAGTCATTAATTATTCCCCAAGATTGCAGGGTTTTACAGGAGTTTTGGAGATAAACGCTGCAGGAATCCCTGCTCCCCCACCAAATCTAGCAGCCCTCACGGCCTGATGGCAACTTGGGGCCAGAACAAAGAAAGCAAAGACTCTCAAAAACGGCTTTGAGACCTGCCCCGCGCCAGCTCGGAGAGCTGCTCATATGTATACGAACGTAAGAGTTTTGCTGAGAGAGAATTCCCATAACATAAAACCCACCCTTTAAGTGTGCGACCATCACCACTAGCCCAAGAGCGTTTTCATGACTCTAAAAGGAAGCCCTGAGCCGACTCACAGTCACAGAGAATTCACGCACTCTCCAGCTGTGACAGAGCTGGGCCTTCTGAGAAACGGAGGCAGCACAAAGGCCCCCCTTCAAACCCAGATTCCTGCAATCAGGTCAGAAAGATTTCAGACATGTCACTCAGAGTACCAGGCACGAGTCTCTTGCAGGGATAGGAAAAGGGAAAGGGGACACTCTCAAGGGACAGTAGGTCCTCTCACGGAAAATGTCAGCATGCCTCTCCTGCACTCCAGTTTTCTTGGAGATCCCAGAGAACTTTCCAGAGTCCTATCTTGACTTTTGACTGACAGCAGGGTGACATTAGTCTTTCAAGTCCTTACTGACAGGACAACCCTAGGTCACCTTGGCCCATGCTGACCAGTTCTAATTGGATTCTTAACCATATATTCTTACAGATTTTTATGGTTCGGAGGAATTATTCTCATCTCCCAGAGTTTCAGGATCTGGTCACAAAATCTCCTGGGTTCCTCCCGTGGACACTAACTTGGGCCTGCTTTTCTCCTCCAGATAACAGGTAGTTTGCTGGGGAATGTGACGTATCCTGTCCACTTAGGCCAGGCAGGGCTGCAGGTAAGCGGCTTCTTGGAAAAGAAAGCACGTGGGGTCAGCACGGTGGGCCCACTTTATAGAATCATCCTCTCAACCCCATGTTCCCGCCATCCTCCTCTGTCTGTCCCCTAACATAGCAAAGCCCCTGGCGCTATTTCTGACCCCATGGATGTGCGCATTTGGGATGCTTTGTGTAAGTTCATCATAACACGTTTGTCTTGTGCATCTGGCTGCTTTCATTTAGCCTGTAGCACGATAGGGTGCTTTGTGCCTTTTTATGGCTGAATAATGCTCCGTGGTTTGCATTTTTTCTGTATCAGTTCATCTCTTGGTGGACACAGGTTGTTTTCCCCTCTTGGCTCTGTGGTGCTGCTGTGAATAATCCCGTACAGGGTTTTGTGTGGGTGTCTTCAGTCTCTTGAGTGCTTGGCTGGGCCATGGGGTAATTCTGTAGTTAAATTTTTTTTTTTTTTTTTGGTACCTGGGATTGAACCCAGGGGTGCTTACCCACTGAGCCACATCCATAGCCCCTTTTATATTTTATTTCGAGACAGCGTCTCGATGAGTTGCTCAGGGCCTTGCTAAGTTGCTGAGGCTGGCTTTGAACTCACGATCCTCCTGCCTCAGCCTCCCGTGCTGCTGGGATGACAGCCTACACCCCTGTGCCCAGCTTGTGGTTAACATTTTGAGAAACCACCAAACCGTTTTCCACAGAGGCTGCTCCATTTCACATTCCCACCAGCAATGTCCTCGCCAACACTTGTTATTTTCGGTCCCTTTGATTTTAGCCCCTTGAGGGGGTACGAGTGGTGTTTCTCTGAGGATCTGCCCTGTGTTTCCCTGAGAGCAGATGCTGTGCCTTCTTTTCCAGTGCTGGTTGGCATTCGCATTGCTTCTTTGGAGAGATGTCTGTTTGGATCCCTTGCCCAATTTGAAACTGGGTTGTTTGTCGTTATTGGCAAAAATTCTCTCCCTCTTGGTGGGTTGTGTCTTTACATCTTGATGGTGTCCTTTGAAGTCCAAAAGTTTTTCATTTTGATGAAGCACAATTTATCTCTTTTTCTTTCCTTGCTGTGCTTTTTTGGTGACATGTCTAAGAATCTGTCGTCAAATCCAAGGCCACAGAGATTTACTCCAATGATTTCTTCTAAAAAGCCTTGTAGTTTCTCTCCTGCACTTCTGTCTTTGATCCGTTTTGAGTTCATTTTTGCGTAGAGTGGGTTTGTGTATGTTCTTTGGAACAACTGCTGTTTGGAGCTGACTACCTTGAAATGGTGCTTTATGAGAACCAGTTGCGATGTCTGGTTTATGTTGTCTTTATTACTAACAATGCTCCTTGGCTTGGGAAGTTGTCTCACCAAAAGGAACCCGTGTTGTACCCATTATCTGGTGCCCTCCTCCCGGGGCCCTGCCTGTGAGTGGGAAAACCGAGACTTGTGAGCAGGTCAGGGGGACACAGTGAGTTGGATTAGGCTCTTTCCTTAGGTTCCTTCCCGCCCTGTTGCAGCCAGCTGCCCAGGTCTGCCGCGAAGTCCCCAGAAACCCCCATCGACCGACGGCTTTGGGTGGTTTGAAGGCAGGATTTTTCACACTCTGCTTCTCGGATCAATGGCTTCATCTGTGGAAAGGAAGGAGGGAGGGAGGGACGGTCAATTCCTCAAAGAGGTCGGAGCTGAGCTCCTCTCTGGCCCCCTCGAGTAGGACACACTAATAACAGAACAGGATGAAGCCAAACCGTGGCTTGTCCCTAATGAGCTTGAATCCCAGGTGACAAGCCCTCCGTTTCCAAAGCAGCCACAGAGCCCCAGGGGCCTTGCAGGAAGCAGCCCCCGTCCAAGCCCGCCTTCCGCTGGCTGGTGACCTCCGTGGTTCTGGCGGCCACGTGCCCTCTCATGGGGGCTCAGGTGCCTCATCTGTCAGCCCCCGATGGCTGGGACAGGCCCCTCTGTCCGGCCGGGCTGAGACCCTAAGTGCTGATGGAATTAAGACGGCTGCACAATCTCGGGCCTGTCAGGAAGCCCTGGTAGCAGGTGAGTGATGTCCCCGGGGGATTGACCAGCTGTTTGGGTGTCCCATAAACACAGCCTTCAAGTGGCCCGCGATGCCCATCCATCTTGCCCCGGGGCCGCGCCCCAGCGGCTCTCAGAGTGGCCCCCCTTGACACTGGTGTTGGCTCCTTCCGGTGGCGCCCGGGCTGAGCTGGACCACTGACAGGCCTGGGGATGGATGATCTCCACCACGGGGATGCCACAGCTCAGGACAGCTGGAGGGGGACACGGGGCTGCAGGGGAAAGCTCTGGCTGGATACAGAAGGGTCTGGCTGAGAAGCCGGGCCCTGCCAAGGCCACAGGGAGCCAGCTCAGTAGCAGCCTGGAGTTTCCTGTTCTACTGAGAGTCTTCCCTGTGGCTGAAACCACAACCCTGTTGGGTCTGTCTCCTGGCCACAGGCAGGACATGAGCCCCAACTGGGCACAGGCCTCCACTGGGGGATAATAGAGAGTGGTGGGGACTGTGGCCAGGCAGGTCCCCCAGGAGCCCATATCCAGGATGGCAGTGGTTTTGGATTCCTCAGGGACCCCCGGTACAAACAGGCCCACCCTTGACAGCTTCTGGTCTGACCACAGCTCCTTGCTGTGGGTGGCTGCGCCCAGGGGCGAAGGCTGCAGAGAGGACATTTAATCCACCTGAGCTCACCGAGGCCACAGTGGAAGGACCTCCAATGCTGGCCACACACTACACAGCCTCTTTGACAGGGCTGGGCCCGGCTGCCCCGAGGTCTGGTGACCCACCCAAGGTGACCCAGAGAGCAGGACTCGAAGGCTATGAGACAATGTCCCTCAGTCAGGGGACAGTTTGAGCCGTTGTCTGCCCGCTCATTCTGCAGCATGCCTCAGGGTTCCCTGGGGGAGGGCTCCTGCTGGGGACCCCCTCCCCAAGGCCTGGATTTGGCCCCAGACAAAGGTGGGATCCACACACCCACAGGCACCTGGCGTTGAAGAGGGTCCTACCTGAGTTGGGTGTGGGCAGGGGACTTGTGGAGGCAGCTGAGGACATTCCGCGCCCTCCTCTTGCATGCTGGACACGACGGAGAGCTCACCCCTGTCAGGCGGTTCTCCCTGGCCTTGCTTTCTGGTCTCTGCCTTGCCCTACCCTCCTGAGGTCCCAGCTCTGGTCTTGAGGCCCTGGGGCTCCGTCGCCTCCCCCAGAGCCAGGACCAGCCTTTAGAGACCTGGGGTCAGCAGGTGGGTCTCCCGCTCAGTGCTGAGGCTCTTCTTGGGGTCCGACAGCTCAGCCCTCAGGATTGAAGGCTGCAGCAAAGCTCCTCACTGAGCTCATTCTGCTCCCCTTGGGGTCAGAAACCCTTGCTTGTCTAGAACATTCCGGCCTCCATCGAGCCTTCTCAGCTGAGCATGGGGGGGGCAGCCAAGAAACCGAGCGCTCCTCTGCCGTCTTCACAGCTGCTCCTGGATGCCCAGGCTGCTTCTCCCACAGATCTGACCCTTCCCGTGGAGCTGAGGTGTGGCCACGTGGCTCGCCTAACAGATGAACCGTGAGCAGCAGGCGTGTGTGGCTCCAGCCTGGCGGCCCTGTCTTCTTGCCCCAGCACCCGCTGAGGTCCCTGGGTGACTGACAAGCCACCCTCCCCTGCGGGCACACAGTGTGATCAACAGCAATGTACCTTGGCCTGTTCTGGCCTGAGGCACAGGGCTTTTTGGTCATTGAAGCAGAACCCAGCCCACTCTCACTGATGGACCCGGAAACCTTCCTCAGGGCAAGGCCAAGCCTGTCTTCAAAACAGAATGTGCTCCCCACCCCCTGGGGCTGTTGGCACCAGAAACGGGAGGGGGGGGTGCAAAACATGTTTGTTGAATGACTGAAGGAAGGAATAGATTTTTTTTTTTCAGGCAATGGCATCTCTGGACTATTTTATCTGTTGCACTAAGCTCCAGGTCCCCCACCAGGACTTGCCTGGTCCCTTGCCAACATCCTCCGCCTCACTGCCTCCCCAAGCCCCCTCCACGGAATCACGGATTTCGTCAGCTTTCCATTACTATAACAGATGCCTGAGGTAGCCGGCTTAAAGGAAGAAAGACTAAAAACATCAGCTCAGTTTTGAAGGTTTCGATCCATGGTCACTTGGCCCTGTTGTTTGGGGCCTGTGGTGGCAGAGCAGAGCATGGTGGGAAGGTGCGGCAGAGGAGGGCTGTTCATGGCAGCTGGGAAGCCAAGAGACAGAGGAAGTGGCAGGGGTTTCCATGTCCCCTTGAAAGCCACCTCCCGACCACCTCACTTCCTCCCACTAGGCCCCACCCCCCAAAGGTTCCGTCACCTCCCAATAGTGCCACAGGCTGATGACCAAGCCTCAACACACAGGCCTTTGAGGACATTTGTACAAAACCTAGCAGCAACCCTGTCCTGAGCACACCCGGCCTGTCTCTCTGACCCCGGGCCTTTGCACGTGTTTTTCTGTTCTCTGGGGCACTCAATTACTTAGTTATTTTTTCTCATGCTTCAGGCCCCTTACCTGACCACTCCATCCCTGACCGCTCTCACCTCAAGCCACCTCCTACTCACATCACAGTTTATTTTTATTTTTTGGTGTTTTTTTATATTTTATCTGGAAATAATTTTAAATTTATAGAAGAATTGTAGAGATGAGAATAGGGGTCAAAGATCATCTGCATCCTCCTCTTTTTATTTTTATTATTCACTTTATTATTTGCTCTGGTTCATGCACACAGTCTCACGCACGCACACACACAATTCGAGGGTAACCTGCGGCCATCATGGCGCTTTACCCCTGAATACCTCAGTGCAGTGCATATTTCCCAAGAATGAAACCAACTTCAGAGAATTCAACAGGAAGGCAACACTTCGGCCTGCCAGCCCTGTGTCAGTCTTGTCCACTGACCTACTAGTGTCCCGGAGAGCGTGTCCTCTCCTTGCAGGGTCAGGTACTGGATCCGGTTCTTAGGTCTCTCCAGTCCTTGGTCTAAAGTGCTCTCCACAGTCTGCCTCTGCCTGTGATTGCCTTGATATTTTTGAAAACTGCAGTCTTTGGGCAGCACGTTCCTCATGGGTCTGTCTGGGATTCCTCCTGTTTGGCTGGCATCTTCCCAGCAGGGCCGAAGGGCAAGGGACGGGCACTGCCCACCGTGCCCACCTGCACTCCACGGTGGCAGCTGATTTTGTCCTTCTGCTGAGAAGCGCCTGCCTTCTCTGCTGGGTAACTTCTTTTTCCTCCTTGCATTTAATCTGCTGACGGTGAGAGACTCCCCACAGGGCTGCAAACAGCAGCACAGGGTGGCTGCATGCTTCCCAGACCTCGCACCACATGCCACCCTGTCCTCTAGCATGTCACCCTGTTGTGATCTTCATAGGACCCACTGGAATGATCTGACTGACCGACCCGTCCGTCCTCCATCTCCCATCCATCCCTCAGCTCCCTGGGGGCAGGGGTGGCCTTTCTTGTCCTTTGCTCTGTGCCCCGAGGGAAGGGGATCTCTAAGGTCTCTTTAGGAGTCAGCGTGCCTCTTTAGGTCCCATGAAGCTGTGCCTGAGGTCATCAGGTTTGGAGCGAAGGGCCACAGGACAAGCCAGCTCTGGGACTACTCAGGCCCTGACTTGCAGTCGGCTAGCTGTCAGGGAGCGGCTGTGGCGGTAACAGAGCCCCACTTTGCAGATTAGGACACTGAGTCTCAAGAGGCTCTGAGGTGGAGGAGAGAGCTTCTCAGAGGTTTGACCTGAGGCTTCCTGATCAGCCGCAGGAGCTGAGCTCTGCTCTTCCAGAGAGAAACACTGGAGCTTTCCCACTCCGCAGCCAGACCCAGGAACAATGTTTCTCGAATGCTCTTGTCTGAGACCCTTCCACCTGATTTGTCTTTCCCAAATTCCAAGGGTCTGAAACCCCGGGGCCGCCCTCCCTGACCCATCTCCTGCCTGGACTGAAGCAGGAAGAGGGGGACTCACCACCCTCCCCGCCTCAGTTTCCTCATCTGCAGCGGGGCTCGGGCTCCTCCCCCTAGCAGAGCCGTCGGGGAGGGGCTCCACCTCCCCAGGCCTTGGGAATGCTGCCCCACACTTCACCGGCTGTGTGACCAGCAGACATGAGAAAGGGGAGGCCAGCTCATTTTTCAAACAAAACGGTATCAGATGTGTGATTTGGTTTAAAAAAATATATTTCTGGCAATGGCGTGAGTTGGGCTCAAGAGAGAGCCGGGGTGGGGGAGGGGCGCGGGGGGGAGGCGGTTCCAGTGGCTTAAAACACCCCAGATAAGTGTGCAGCGATTAAGCGCCACCATTAGCTCTAATGGGCAATAATTGGTGATGAGAAATAATTTTCTAGGGCACAACTGCCCCTGGTGCCCCCACGCCCCGGCCCCAGTGGGGGGACAGCCAAGGGGCTGATTAACTCCTGGGCTGGAGGAAATGTCGGAGGCACAAAAAGTTTCCAGATTCGAGGGTAATTGGAAGAAGTTATTTCACTTTCCACATCAGGCTGATGAGGGGCCACCCACCTGCTGCGAGGGAGGGGCTGCGCCGGCTTCCTGCCCAGGAGTCGCGGGGGCCACTGCACGGGGCTGGGCAGGGAGGGACAGCAGAGCCTGGAAGGTGGGGGCAATTTCCACCTGTGCCCCTGCCAGCCGTGCGACCTGAGCAAGCCACCTCCAGGGTCTTTGTCTCTGTCCTGACTTGCACGGGTTCTGGTCCTTCTTGCCTTTAGGTGCGTGAACAGACAACCCTTTGTGGGACTTAGATGCCCCTGTTGGCTGGGGTATGGCCACCCTCTGGAGCCCTGAGTATGCCTGGCAGAAGCTGTCTGGACTCCTTGGAGCCCCTGTGGTGCAGTGCACAACCTGCCCAACAGTCCACAACAGCCTGGCTGTGCTCACGTCCCCACTGCCTCTTTTCTGCCCCCTCGGCCTATCCTGGAAGGGGCTCCTGGCTGCTTCACATGGGCGAAGCTAAAGGCCCCTTTCCATCCGGACTCTCCACCTGCTCCTTCCTTCTCCAAGACCTGCCTTCCTCTCTACCCTGACCTCACTCCCCTTCTGCAATCCAGAGCATAAATCCCTCTTCCCACCTCTGTCCTTCTGACCCCCCTATCACCGACCACAGCTCGACCACACACTGAAAAGCCCCTTGCCTCCAGGATGTCCCTTACACCCTGACCATCCCCTTCCGAGGTCTGTTCCTCTTCCTGGGTCCATGGGTGGACAGCACTGCTGTCCCCCCTACCTGGGCAGTCTGTGATATGACTGTGACTGCTGATGCTCACATCTCCCAGCCCCCAAACTGGGAGCCCTCAGGAGCTGGCTTCTGTGCACGCCACCCCGTAACTGTGGGTCAGTATGCAGCTTGTGCACAGGAACTGACACTTCAAGATGTGTGTACCCAATTCTTCCCTCTCTATCCCCCTCCCTCCTTCTCCACACCCTCCCCCTCTCCAGAGGGACTGATCCTGCCTTGGTGAAGCTGGTGTTCCAACAGGGACCGACAAAAGAACCAAGCAAACAATGAACTGACTGATCTCAGAGAAAGGCCCTGGGAATATGGGAAACCTGCCCAGGGTGGGGAGCCGGGGAGGGCGTTGGTCAGAGAAGGCCTAGCTGAATGAACAAATAAAGGAATGAGTGGAAGGAAGAGAGCTGAGATCCTGTGGGGGCCCTCAGGGAGGAGAGTCCTTGGAATTGGGACCCCTTCCCTTCCTCCAGCACAGGGCCTAGTGCTCTACCAGGGCAGGGACTGAGCCCCCCCATCAGAGGAGGATGAAATCTGAAATCTGGGCCTGGCTGGCTGTAGCCCCAGCCTACAGCAGAGGGTACCCCGCCCTGCTAGAGCCCAGGTGGGGTGATTCAATGGCCCCTGTTAGAGCCCAAATGGCAGCCGGCTCAGGATGAACTGAGGCCCCAGGACCAGGACCAACACCCCACAGCAGCAGCCTCTGCTGTCCCTGTGTGCCATCTGCAGGCCAGGGCCTCAGCTCCCAAGTTGCAGGTGTGGACAGCCCCGGATGCCTCCATTGCTGACCAGCTGTGCGGCTGCAGACAGGCTGCTCTACCTCTGTGGGTCACACTGTCCTCTGAAAAATGAGAATCACGGTGTCACCAACTTCATAGGACAGGCATGAGAACGTGCAGGACTGGCTACAGAGGCATATTTACAGCTCTGTCTGGTGTCCAGCAAGAGCAGTTAGGATCCCTGCACAGGTCGGAGAGAATTCGGGGCTGCGGGGCCCCAGGCCTGCTCTGGGTTGTCGTTCACAGTGCCCCAAGGGTGGCAGAGTCAGCAGCCTGTGTGACACTGTGTGCCGGTTCTAAGCACCGTGGGATGTCTGTTTATTCTGCTTTTCAGCACCGCGGTGAGGCTGGGCTCGGGTGAGCCCACTCCATCCCGACTCCGAGGCAGGGCTGCAGAGGCGACCGGCAGGTCACACAGGCAGGAGGGTGGTGCCCCTCAGAGGAAGCCTCTGGCTTCAGTCTGTGCCCCTAGCTTTTCAGCTTTACGACCCCAATAGCAGTTATCATCAGCACCGTCACCACTGCCACCATCCTCCTCGTGACTGAGAACACAACACACGGCGCACAGGCTGTGCCGAGGCCACCGTTCCTCTCGGTTCCCCTTAGCCACCCTCTTCACGGGGCAGCAAACCGAGCACCAGGCGCGTCGCCGCCAGGCGGCGCTGCGGGGCGCGGTGGGGGGCGCAGGTGAGCCCCGCAGACCTGCACGCGCACCTGCGGGGGGATGGGTGCTGCGCGGCGGCTGGGAGTGGCCCCTCCCGGGGGCGGGCGGGGGCTTTCAGCAGCTCGTCCGGGAACATTTGCATGTAATTTGGGAGCGGGTCACATGTGGGAGTCATCAGGCGGAGGAAAGGCTCAATCAGGGCCTAATCACTGTCTGTTTGGAGGGGTCTGGGCCCAAGTGAAAAATGAAAACGGGCCTATTTTGCTTGAGTGACAGCCATCAGCGGCCACCTTTGACCTCCCCACTCGGGGTCTGCCCGAGCTTAAAAACCAATCATCAGGGAAGGGGCGGGAGGGGGACCCCTCCCCTCCCCCACCCCCTTTCCTCCCTGGACCCGGGTTTATAGATTCATTCGTTCATCACGTGCCGCATTCATTCTTTCAACAATTCAACCTGCAACAGATGCGCGGGGTGTGCCGACCTGTCACTGGCGAGCCAGGTGATCCTAGGCAGGTGACAGTCAGTGTTCCCATCTGTGGATTGGGTGCGGGAAGCTGACACAGAACAGCTGGGGTTGGTAAGTGTGGCGCTGAGCGCAGGAAGCCGCCCCGAGGGCGTGGCCGCAGCACCCAGAGGCAGGGGTCTCGCAGGGCAGGGCGCGGGGGGTCAGTGGGGCCTCCCCCGGGGTTTGTGAGAGGGGCTGTGGTGCAGGCATCGGGGTGACGGTGGCGCTCTGGCTCTGCGTTCTGCACCAAGGCGTCCCCTTCCTGCCGACGTCCTGCAGGCGGGGCGGAGCGTGGACCCCAACAGGAGAAGAGGGGCCTCTGCCAGGCGGCAGGAAAGGAGGGCGCGTGGGAGGGCACTCTGGGTGACAGAGGACAGGTGGGCCAGGGCCCCTACTGGCAGTGACAGCGCAGCGCGGCACGAGGGACTTGTCCCCCATCGGCCTTCTCTCCAGGGGTCTCCAGGTCCGCAAAGTCCCTACAGGCCTGCCACCGCGGGCCCTTGAGGGTGACCAGCAAGAGGACTTGCTGGGGTCCCCCCGGGCGCAGCGCATCCGCCCATGGCTCGGATGGGTCCAAGCTCAGGGAGCCGCTGGGGCCCCGCCCGGCGGGCTGCGCTCCCTCCCCGGGGCCCGAGGGTGTCCTGGGAGCGGGAACTCGGGGCCACCGCGGTGGTCGCGGGCGGCGCTCTCGGGCCTGAGGAATGGCCGGGCGGGCGGGGCCGGTGCATTAGCGCCCGCTGGGCTGCGGCCGGTGTTTATCGCGATGTGGAACCGGCCTCCAGGAAACCGTCTGGCAGGCCGGGCTTCGGCAAATGGATTGCCAATTAATCAGCATCTATTTATGAGAACGTTTAAACCATTATTAATGTAGTGTAAATACGGAACCGCTGGCGGCCGCGGCGGGCGGGCGGGCGGGGGGCCATCTGCGAGGCTGCCATCGCATTCCAGGGGCCGCTCCCACCCTCCTGGGGAGGGGTCCCGCCCGCGCCCCGCCACCCCCCACCGAGCCGCTGCTCCAGGTGCCGCTGCCTCCCGCCCGTGCCCTGCGGAGTTCGGGGGCCCCTGGACACCCTTCCCACTTCCCAGGTCTCAACACGTTCTCACCTCAGAGGCAGAAGGGGACACGCGGGAGTCCCACTCACGCTGCGGAATCTTGATCTGCCAGGGGCTGGGTGCGTTTTTACCCTCGGAGAGAGGGAGCAGGTGAACCCTGTCCCCTCTCCCCCTCCTTCTCTGCGCTCTGGTCTCGTGGTCTGCAGGCCCCTGAGTCCTGGCTCCTGACTGGGCTCAACGCTGGGGCAGCAGAGGTGGCCACTTTCACAGTCCCTGCTTAATCCACCTCCACCTTATTCCCCCTCCTCTGCTTCTCCCCACAGACACTGACCGAGCCCCATTGGCCCCTCTGTCCTCTGGGCCTCCGGCATATGTTGGGCAAAGCCAAGTGTCCGCTCTCAGAGCCAGCGCAGTACCCCAGGGCATGCGGCTGTCTGGAGGCACTGCAGGGCTTTGGGGCTGATTGCCCCAGCCTATGATCCTGGGTTCTCAGTGTCACCTCTGATGGCTTTTCCCCCTCTTCCTGGTTCCCCCATTTTACAGATGCAGGATTGAGGACAGAGACACACCCTAAGAATTTTGCAAACGCTCTCCAAAGTTTGCTGATCTCTTGGCTTGGTGAGCTGGGCTCACCTGTGCCTGCCTCCTCAATGCCGAGCACAAGGTGGCTGCACACCCGAGACGTGGGCATCAAATAAGAGCCGTGGATTCGAGAGGTCCATCTGCACAAAAGAAAAAAGATTAACTGAACTTTTAAGATGGCGGCACCATGCAGAAGAGATAGCCTTGCCTCCTCCTACCTGCCCGCTCTCTAGGGAGAAGTGGAGGGGTCTAAAGCCTCCTACCCAAACCACAGCCCTGCACCATGGCCAGTAAGACTGTTGGTTTATATTTGCTTCTTTCTTCACTCAATTCTGTGCCCCTTGCTGGTGGGGGCAGCATTTTCACCATCTTCACATCCTAGTGCCACCAGGAGATAGGATCCGATGTTTGTTGAGTGACTGATGGACCATTTGGGAAATTTCTCTTAGTGCCACTTTCCCAGGCTTCCCTGGTTCTCTTCCTAGCCCTATCCTTGCTGCTCCCTCCACCAGCATCCTAGCCCAAGGTCTGGAGGGGACCAAGGAGCCATATGCAGTCCCAAATCCTGTGAGATGCACACCTCATCTATCCTGTCCTGCCAATGACCCACCCATGGTCACCCAGCACCCCAGGAAGCCAAGATTTCTGGTGACCCCTCAGAGCTGGGCTGCTCCAGATGCTAGGCTGGGGCCTGCACAATGGCACACAGGGAGGGGAGAGAACAAAGACGTGGCATGTGCCCCTATTTCCCAGCCTGCTCCCCACCCCCCATTAGCCCAGTGAGGCTTGTTTATATTACAGCAGGAATTATTCCAGCCCTAATCAGAGGCCCTGCGAGGTTTCGGCATTCGAGGTATTTCTTTACCCAAGGACACTCTCCAATCCTATAATTTCCATTTCCCCAGACGCCCCTGATTGAAAGCAAACATTTTTATATTTGGAAAGGAAAAGGGCCGTGTGCTATTCATAGCCCAGCCGGCTGTCCAGAGCGAGGCCCTAGGGGGCCACAGACCCAGGCAAGCCTAGGAGACAGACCTGGGAAGGCACGGGAGGCCCAGGGATGGGGAGACCCCAGCTGGGGGGGAGTCCAGAGGACAGAGGAGGAGCCTCTTGTCCCTCGATGACTGCAAGGCCAGGGTGCCTGGCACTACCGAGCTTCCCAGGATGAGGGGACAGCTGTGCAGGAAGGGCACAGCCACCAGCCTGGGACAAGGCAGGTGGAGGTGAACCTGAGCCCCTTCCTCAGCCTTAATCCTTCACCTTTTCTAGATGAGGACGCTGAGGTCCCCTTCAGGGACAGGACAGGATGTGATACTAATGGTGGCTTGGGTGTGCACCACATTGGAGCACAGAGCCCAGCATGTGCTGGAAAGGACTTTGAGAAGCCCCCCCCACACCGTCCAGGGGATCCTGGTCCCCATCCTGGGCCTTCTGTTGTCCCAGGACTAGCTCTCACCTCTCCTCCCAGTTCACCCACCCAGCACACCACAACTCCTGGGCCCAAGCCCTGGCCCGCCTTTGCCCTCTGCCTGAGTCTCCATGACCTCCGACATAGCGACATAGCGTCTCTCAGCCCCACCACCCCAGGGCAGGCAAGGACCATGTGTCTCACTGGGAGCGTCAGGAGTCCCCTTCCTTGGAGCCGTGTGTCTGGCCCCTTCTGTGTGCCAGGAGCACTGCTAAGCCTTGTGGAAGGACACCTTTGGGAGTCCTTTAAGCAGGTGTCATTGTCATTTTATGGATGAAGAGAGCAAGGCTTGAGGAGCTTAAGGAAAAACCATGGTGGTCCCCCTGTGTCCCTCCAATCACAGAGCCTCAGGGTTCATGTTATAAGGCCAAGAGGGTAAACTGAGGCAGGGTGGTGTTCTGGCTTAGATAATGAGGCACTCTAGTCAGCTGTTTCACTGCTGGGACTGAAAGATCCGACCAGAACCATTTTAAAAGAGGAAAAGTTATTTGAGGGCTCACAGTTTCAGAGGTGTTGGTCCACAGAGGCCAGCTCCATTCCTAGGGGCTCAAGGTGAGGCAGAACCTCATGGCAGAAGAGTGTGGGAGGGAAGCAGCTCACCTGATGATCAGGAAGCAGAGACTCCATTGGCCAGATCCAAATATACACCCCAGAGCCACGCCCCCAAAACCCACCCCCTCCAGCCACACCCACCACTCCAGTTACCATCAGGGGATTAATTCACAGACTGGGTCAAGACTCTCACAACCCCATCATTTCTCCTCTGAACCTTCTTGCATTGTCTCACAGGTGAGCTTTTGGGGGACACCTCACATCTAAACCATAACATGAGGTATCCCCGAAAAGCTCACCTGCCAGACAATGCAAGAAATTTTCAGAGGTGACATGATTGGGTTCTCAGAGCCTTAAATTAATGGGTGGATCCATTCACTGGTATGGATTAACTGAGTGATAACTAAGGGAGGAGGATGTGGCTGGAGGAGGTAGCTCACTGTCACTGGGGATGTGACTTAGGGATTTATAGTTTGTCCCTGGCAAGCAGAGCTCGTTCTGTGTCTCTGCTTCCTTTTGCCATGTCCTGAGCTGCTCCCCCCCCCTCCATATCCTTCGCCATGACGTCCTGCTCACCTCCTGCCCAGACCTATAGAGTGGGCCCCATGGACTGAACCTCCAGAGCCAAATAAACTTTTCCTCCTCTACAGTTGTTTTGGCCAGATTGTCACAGGGACAGAAAAGCTGGCTACAGCCGAGGGTTTGGAGTCACAGGGTGGCTGGCACATGCTGAGGAGGCCCAGCCTCTGTTCTTATCTGAATGAACAAATATGGAGGAATAAAGTCATATTGTTGGAAGGTGATTAAAGAGACTGTATCAGGATTTGATTTTTTTCCTTCAAAAAATAGAATTTTATTTTTATCAGTCATGAATGCACAGTTTTGTTTGTTTTATTGAAGTGTCATTGACATATGATCGAATGAAAATAAGTCAAGTGTGAAAGTTGATAAATCAGTTAAATCAGCTTTATTGAGATATAATTCACAGTTTTCCCATTTACAGTATATGGTTTAAATACTTTTCATATATTACATCATTATTTTCAACTGTGGAAATAGAACAGAAATTTACCCATTTTAAACCAGGCACACGCCTGTCATCCCAGTGGCTCTGGAGGCTGAGGCAGGAATGGTCAGTTCCAAGCCCCGTCTCAGCAAAAGCCAGGCTCTAAGCAATTCAGTGAGACCCTAAATAAAATACAAGATATGACTGGGGATGTGGCTCAGTGGCCAAGTGCCCCTGAGTTCAATCCCCAGGACCAAAAATAAAAGTAAAAATTTCCCACTCTAACTATCATAATGTATAATTCAGTAACAGTAAGTGTGTTCAATTTGTTGTGCAGTCATCACCCCAAACAGAAACCAGACCCACTGAACTCCCCCTTCTGCCCCCAGGCAAACTCTAGTCTACATCTGACTTCCTATTTTTTCCTATTCCAGACATTTCATGTAAGTGAGAGCCCTCAGTAGCTGTCCTTTTGTATCTGACTTATTTCACTTGGCTTAGTATGTTCAAGGTTCACTGATGTAATAGCATGTATCAGAATCTCACAGCTTTTTATAACCAAATGACATTTCATTGTACGAATACACCACGTTTTGTTTATCCATTCCTCCATTGATGGATACTTGCCTTGTTCCCACCATTTTGTGAATGATGCTACAAAAACCACAAACAAATATCTGTTCTAGTCCCTGTTTTCAGTTCTTTTAAATATATATCCAGGAGCAGAATTGCTGGGTCACTTGGTAACTCGTTTAGCTCTTTGAGAAACTACCAAGCTGTTTTCTGTAGTGGCTGTAACATTTTTACATTCCCACCAGAAATGTCTGGAATATCTTCTTTTGAGAAATGTCTGCTCAAGGCATTTACCATTATTTGGATTGTCTTTTTTGTTGTTGTTAAGGTGTGGTGGCTCTTTATATATTCTGGATATTAAACCCTCCTCATATATATGACTTGCAAATATTTTCTGCCTTTGTCTTGTCATAGCTAGAACTATAGACATATAGATACAGAAACCCTCTCCAAAATCAACATACTGAACACATTTATCACCCCTCAAAGTTTGTCATAGATAGCCTTTTTAAAAACTCAGTATAATTCCGTGGAAATTTATTCATGTGGTAGCAGGTATTAATATTTCATTCCTTCCTATAGCTGGTAGGAGTCTATGTTGTCAATAGTCCAGAGTTGTTTAGCCATTCACTCACTGAAGGACTCCTGGGTTGGTTACTATTTTTGGTCACTAAATAAAGCTGTTCTGGATGTTCATATGCAGCCTTTGTTTATCCTGGTTATATACCAAAGAGTGGAAGAGCTGGGTTATGTGGAAACTGCGTGTTGACATCTTGAGGAATGACCAAACAGTTTTCCAATACAGTCACACAATTTCACATTCCTACCAGCTGTGCACAAGGGTTACAATTTACCCCCATCCCTGCCAACACTTGCTATTACATTTTTTTTGTATTATAGCTATTTTAATGAATAGTTTCCATTGGCATTTCCCTTATGGCTGATGATGATTGCATCTTTTTTTATATTCTTCATGGCCATTTGTTTATCTTCCTTGGGAAAATGTCGACTTCGATCGTTCCTTTGCTCATCTTTAAATTGAATTGTTTGTCTTTTTATTATTGAGTAGTAGTAATCCTTTATATATTCTGTATGCAAGTCCCTTACTGCCGCAGTCCGGCTGCAGCAAAATAACCGGGGGGTGACGAACAACTTGTGTAGATTGATACAGCAGGAATGGGAGCCGTTTATTGTAGGACAGCAGAGGTATTTATACATTCCACACAGCTTATCTTAATTAGCATAAACTAGATACAGCAGTCAACCAATAGGAATCTCCACACTTAATGGCTCACTGGCGTTACTTCACAAACCACTCCCTCTGGCAAAATGCCAGGCGCCATCCAGACTTGTTTACAGACTCTAACACCTTATAAGATGTATGATTTGCGAACATCTTATTCCACTTTGTGCTTCTTCCTTTACTTTCTTGATGATGTCTTTGAAGCACAAAATGTCTCAGTCTTGATGAGGTCCAGTCTATCTGCCTTTTTCTCTCGTTGCTGTGGTTTTGAGGTCATGTCTAAGAAACTATTTTCTATTCCAAGGTTGTGATGATTTACACCTGTTTTTTTCTTCTAACATTTGTATACTTTTAACTCTTTGACTTAGGTCAAAGAACTACCCTTGTGAGGTCATAGTTCTGTTGTGGTGTGAGGTAGGGCCCAACTCCATCCTTCTGCACATGAATACCCTGTTGTCCCAGCACCACAAGCTTAAAAAGCTTATTCCTTCTCCATGGAATCATGTTGCCACTCTTACCATGACTTGATTGGCAATAAATCTGGATTTTTTCCCTTAATTCTATTCCATTGAACTGTATGATTTTCCTATTCCAGTACAACACTATCTTGATCATTATAGCTGTGTAGTAAGTTTTGAATTAGAGAGGGGGGAGCCCTCCAAGATTTTTGTGACTAGTCCAAATTTTGTGACTATTCCTTAAATTTCTATATGGATTTTTAGGATCAGTTTGTTGATACCTGAAAAGAATTCAGCTGAGCTTTTGAGAAGAATCATGTTGAATCTGTGGATCACTTCAGGAAGTGTTGCCCTTGTAACGATATTTAGCCTTCAGTTCATGAACATGGGATGTCTTCTCATTTATTTAGGCTTCTTTTATTTTTTCAACAATATTTTATAATGGGAGTTCATAATCCGCTTGAATCAAATGAATGAAATGTGATATGTCAAGAGCTTTGTAATGTTTTGAACAACTAATAATAAAAAATTTTTTTAAAAAAACAATATTTTATAGTTTGCAGAGTAAAAGTTTTGCACTCTTTTGTTAAACTTATTCCTAAGTATTTTATTTTTACCTCATTGCTAATAGAATTGTTTAGAAGTATACTTTATTTGTATATATTAATCTTTATTTCTACAACCTTACTAAACTCATTTATTAGTTCTAATAGATTCTTAGTGAATTACTTAGGTGTTTATGTACACAAGGTCATGGCATGTGCAATTGCAGATAGTTTTACTTATTAGTTTCCAGTCTAACTTACTTTTATACCTTTTCCTTGTCAAACTTCCCTGGATAGAACTTCTAGTACAATTGAAGGCAGTGGTGAGAACAGATACCCTGGTCCTTTTCCTGATCTTAAGGGGAAAGCATTCCAATTTTTACCATTGTGTATGAAGCTAACTGTGGGTTTTTTAATATATTATTTTCATTACATTGAGGTTTTCTTCTATTTCTGGGTTGTTGAGTGTTATAATAATGAAAGTGTATTAGATTTTGTTAAATGTCTTTTTTTCTTTTCATTGATTGAAATTAAAGTGTGTCCCCCACCCCCTTCAGTCTGTTCACATGGTGCATTCCATTAACTGAATTTCAAAAAGTAAAGAAACCTTCTATTTCTGAAATTAATCCCACTTGATTATGGTGTATAAATTTTTTTATGTGCTGGTGGAGTCTATTTGACAGTATTTTATTGAGTAATTTTGGGTCTGTATTCATATAAAAATATAAATATGGAAATATGAATGGTGCATTTTGTGATGTATTTGTCTGATTTTGAGATAAGGGCAATTCTGGCCCCATAGAGTGAGTTGAAAAGAATTCCATCCTCCTCCCACCCAAGAGTTTGTGATGAATTCATGTTAATTCTTTAAATGTTTGGTAAAATTCATTAGTGAACCCATTTGGTCTTGGGCTCTTCTTTACAGAAGTTTTTGATTACTAACTCAAACTCTACTTGTATAGGTCTATTCCAATTTTTAATTTTTTCTTCTTGAATCAATTCCTGTTGTTCTTTCTAGAAGCTTGTCCTTTTCATCTAAGTTATACAGTTTGTGATAAATAGTTGTTTATCGTATTCCCTTACGATTATTTTTATTTCTGCTGGGTTGATAATTATGTCCCCTCTTTCACTTCTGGTTTTAGTGATTTGAGTCATCTCTTTTTTCTTACTCAGTGTAGGTGAAATCTTTAATGTAAAAGGGATTGTGCACCAGGACCAAGTATTTAGTTGTTATTTGTCATTTTGTTGATTTTTTTTTTGAAACAATACTTGGTTTAGTTGGTTTTCTCTATTCTGTTTTATTAATTTTTACTAAAATTCCTATTATTTTGTTTCTGCTGCTCACTTTGCATTCTGTTGTCACTACTTATTCCAAATTCTTAAGATGGAAGAGTGTTGACCTGAGATCTTTATTCTTTCATGTAATTTACACCCATCAATTTACTACTACTTAAGTTGTATTCCAGAAATTTTCACATTTTTATCTTCAGTTTTATTTATCTCAAGGTACATTCTAATGTCCATTGTGATTTTTCTTTAATCCCAATTTCTTTATTTAGTAGTGTGTTAATTTTCACATATTTCTGAATTTTCCAAATTTCTTTGTTATTAGTTTCCAACTCCATTGTGATTGGAGGTCATCATTTGTACAATTTCAATTTTTAAAAATTAGTTGGTGTTCATTTTGTGATCCATCACATGGTCTGTTCTGCAGAATGTTCCATGTATACATGAAAATAGTGCATATTCTGTTCTAGTTGGATACAGCACTCTATAGATATTAGTTAGGTCTAATTTGTGTATATTATTGTTCAAGTCTTTTATTTCCTTGTCAATATTTTGCCTTGTTGTTTTACTCACTATTTAAGGTAGGTTATTGAAATCTCCTACTACTATTGTTAAATTACCTATATCTACCCTCAATTTTGTCAGCTTTTGCTTGTGTATTGCAGAGCTCTGTTGTTAGGTGCATATGTGTTTATAATTGTTATTACTTCCTGATAGATTGACATTTTCATTATCTTTATCTTTATCTCTAGGAAAAAATAAAGCTATTTGCATGATAATAATATAGACATTCCTGCTTTCTTTCTTTTACTTTCAACCTATTTATGACCTTAAATCTAATGTAGCTCTCCTATAGCCAGCATATAATTGGAATATTTTTATCCAGTATGAAAATTCTGCTTTTTCATTGTATTGCTTAATCTATTCAGTTAAATGTTACTATTGGTATAGTTGGACTGATATCTGACATTTCACATTTGTTCACTGTATTTTTCCTTCATTTCATTCCTCTACTCCTGCTATACTTTTTTCTTTCATGTGAAGTGAATTTATCCTAGTGTAACATTTTAATTCCTATAATGATCTGTTGTCTCTTACTTACTTTCTCTTACTTATTAATTTATCAGAGTCTTCTTAAGATTTCTACTTATTTAATGCCATTGAAACATAGAATAGCCTGCCTAGAAAGCTCTATTTCCTCTTTCTCTCCTTGAACTGGTATTGTTACACACATCATATCCATGCATTTTAAAAGCCTCAAAATACATTGTTGTAATTATTACATTATACATGAAACTGAAGAAAGCATGGAGAGCATGTGTATATTAGTTGAGTTTGTTTTATTTACCTCCTAATTTACAATTTCTGGGTCTCTGCATTGTTGCCTATGGGTTTGGATTACCATGGGGTGTCATTTCCTTACTCCAGCATACCTCACTCCAACTACCCACCTTCTTTGTGCCATTTTTGTAAAATATATTACATTTATAGCCTCAAATAATATCTATATTTAATGAAACATTGTCTTATCTTCTTAACTTTCTTTTTTAAAGTATTTTTAGTTTATGATGGACTTTTGTTTTATTATTTTTTTAATGTGGTGCTGAGGATCGAACCCAGTGCCTCACATGTGCCAGGAAAGTGCTCTACCACCGTGCTACAGCCTGAGACCTTCCTTAACTTTCTTAACATATGTATATATTGTTTCACATAATTTCTTTTTAAGTCAATTAAGAGAAAAAAGAAAGTATGCATTTATTCTGGTTTTTAATAACATAAAAAGAATTAGATAATTACTTTTAATGGTGTGTTTTTACTGTGAATTTGAATTTGTGTCTGGGTTTAGTTGCTCTCAGCCTGAGGGACTTCCTTTAATATTTCTTATAAGGTGGGTCAGACAGAAACTAATTCTCTTAGGTTTTGTTTATCTGGGAATGTTTTAATTTCATCCTCATTTTTGAAAGATTTATTTTCTGGATAGAAGAGTCTCAGTTAACAGTATTTTTCTTTGAGCACTTGAAATGGACCATACTATTGCCTTCTGGTATCTATTGCTTTTAATAAGAAGTCAGCTGTTAATCTCATTAGGGTTCCCTTGTATTTAAAGAGCCATTTTCTCTGGTTGCTGTCAAGATTTTCTCCTTGTCTTTGGCTTTCAACATTTTCACCATGATGTGTTTGGGTGTGGATCTCTTTGTATTTATTCTAACTAGACTTTGTTGAGATTCACAGATGTAAAAATTAATGTTTTTCACCAATTGGAAGTTTTCAGTCACTATTTCTTCAAGTTATTATTTTTGTTCCTTTCTCCTCTCCTTCTGGTATTTCTATTACATGTATGCTTATGTGCTGAAAAGTGTTCATTTTTTTTCCACTCTATTTTCTCTCTGTTATTCAGATTGCATGATCTCTATTGATTTATCTTTCAGGTCACTATTTTTTTTTGACAGTTCAAATATACTGCTTGAGTTCCTTTAGTAAATTTTTCATTTTATTTGTTATACTTTTAAAGTATAGAATTTTCACTTGGTTCTTTTTTTTAATCATTTCTGTCTCTATTGATATTATGCATCTGATGAAACATTGTCCTTTAGTTCTTTTAATGTTTTTATAACACATACTTTAAAGACTTTGTTAAGTATGACATCTGGAGTTTCTTATAGGAAACTCTCTGTGGCTTTGTTCCTGTACCTGGGTTACATGTGCCTGTTTCTTTGCATGTTTTATAATTTGTTTGTTGAAAACTGAACATTTTAGATGATATTTTGTGCAACTTTGAATACTAATGGCCTTCCCCCTCCATGAGACGTAATTTTGTTGTTTGCTTGTTTGTTTTATGGCTTGCTAGACTACTTTAGTGAAAGCTCATTTCCCTCATGGAATAAAGATTTTGGTGTCACTCCTCAAAAGGGATACCCTTTGGCATGCACACAGTCACCCTGGGATGACAGGGATTTCAGGAGGGCTCTCTTTGTCCCCTTTCCTTATTTCTCTGTTAAGGGTGGTCTTACTCTCCATCATTTAGGCTCCACTAATCACCAACTGGTTGCTTTGTTGTTTTCAACATTACCCTGGAACATAAATTTCTGAGCAGTTTTATCCAATTAAATTTGTTTAGGGATAGATTTTGAGGCCAGTCTTTGGGGTTTGTTCAATACCCAGGAGGACACTTCTTAGCTGTCTGTTTCCCTGGCTCTTTCTGGTGAACTAGATAGTCTATGGTTTAGCTTATTTCTCTTACCTTAAAAGGGGATGCTGTTTCTGAAAGCACTTTTAAGTTTAAACTTCTCAATGCTCTTTCAAATCATGTCAGTTTCTTTGTGAAAGGCTTTGGAGCCCTCTTTTCTGGACAAAGTCTATGCACCCTGAATGGGCCTGTAGCCACTAATCTTCATGTCTTGCCTTTTGTTCATGTGGAAACAAGGCCATAATATGGGACCAAGGTCTGGAGACTCAATGGTGCAGTGCCAACATCTGCTTAGTTCCTGTGAAGGCCCCATGGCCGTTGGCTTTATAATAGTGGAAGTGCAAGAGAGGGAGAGGTCACATGGCAAGACAGGATGTGAGAGAGATTCAGGGGGATGCCAGGCTCGCTTACAACAACCGCAAGAGCAGGAAACCACTACAAGAAAATCACTACTCCCACTTAAGACCTAATCACTTCCCAGTAGCCTCACCTCTAAAAGTAGGGAGGAAGGATGGAAGGGGCCATGGCTAGAATCTACAAACTCTCTTCTTTCTGAGTCTTAGCATGTTTTCTAGAATAAATGTCTCTTCATTTGCTGTAGGCCCTTAGACAGTTTCCAGAGATTTAAGTTATGATTGTCATTGTTTTGAAAGCTGTTGCCAAGTTTGCTTTCTTCATCGGGTTTGGTTTCATGCGTGCTGATGCTCTTCTATAACTTTTAAATAAACTATCGAATTATTTTCCAAAGTGTTTGTTTCATGTCATATTCCCACCAATCTGGTCTTTCCACACTTGTAACAACATTTTGTGTAGTTTTGTATAGTCATTTTTACTTTAGCTTTCCTAATAAGTATGCAGTACTCTCTCACTGTGGTTTTTTATTTGCATTTCCTGATGACTTAGTGGTGTTGGACATCTCTTCATCCGCCTGTTTGTCATCTATGTATATATTAATTGCTGAATTGCTTGTTCAAAGTTTTTGCCCATTTTTAAATTAGATTTTTTTCTTCTTATTGAATTTCAAGAGATGCTTTGCAAACTTTTTCTCCCTGTCTATGGTTTGTCTTTCCATTCTGTTAATAATGTTTATTGCAAAGCAGAGAATGAAGTTAAAATTATTTATTTGTTGTTTTGTGGATGGTGCTTTTGGTGTTGTAGCTAGTACTTTGCTTAGCCCAAAGTAACAAGGTGTTCTCTTGTGTTTTCTTCCAGAAGTTTTATAGTTTGAGTTTTATATCTCAGTATATGGTCCATTGGAGTTCACTGAGCCATATCCCCAGCCATATTTTTTATATTTTATTTAGAGACAGGGTTTCACTGAGTTGCTTAGTGCCTCGCTTTTTTCTGAGGCTGGCTTGGAGCTTGCGAACCTCCTGTCTCAGCCTCCCAAGCCACTGGGATAACAAGTATGCACCACCGCGCCTGGCAGCTCATCTAACACACTTTATTTCTACATCTGTTTATGTTAAACCTTGTTTCATTTTGTTCCTGATTGTGGGTACCCTTTTCCCTGTTTCTTTGAATGTCTAGTCATTTTTATTACATTTTAGACATTGTTAATGCCATGCTATTGAGAAGCTAAATGTTGTTTTTCTCTAAAGAGTGTCACCTGGTTTTCTGACAGGCTGTTAGTTTACTAACAGAAGAGGTTGATCTTGTTGAGGCTAAAATTCTATTTGCTCTTTTTAATTATACATAACATTAGATTCATTTTGACAAAACTATAAAAGCATGAAATTTGTTCCAAGTCAGTCTCCAGTACTTCCCCTTTCTCTCCCCTCCTCCCTCCCTCTACTCCCTTCCTTGTACTCTACAGATCTTTCTGCTATTTATTTATAGTTTTTTAAGATTAGTGTCTTGTGGATGTACATGATGGTGAGATTCACTGTGGTATATTAATATATGTACCTAGGAAAATTAGGTCAGGTTGAGTTTAGCTTTTTAAAGCTGGATCTGGAGTAGCTCCTTACACTGGCTGGTGAGAACTCCAACGTCTCTGAGAACTAGACCACCTCTAGAATCACTCTTCAGCTCTCAATCATCCTATAGTAGTTGTCTACTAAGCCTTGCAGAACTTCAGCCTGAGTGTTCTGCAGAAAACTGTTTCCCTTGAAGAAAGCTGGTGCCTCTCTGCACTACTTCCTCCTTCCTGGTGCCTTGCCTTGCAGACTACCTGTCTCAAAAGTCCTGAACTAGCCTGTTACCTCTGCACGTGGAGCTCTGCCGGTTTTCCTCCTTGTGCCACAGTTTGGAAAATGCTTTCAAGCACAGAACCAGAATGAAGATGGAGTTTGCCTGGGTGTTTCTGATTTCTCAGAATCACAGCTCTGGGGCTGGGGTTGTGGCTCAATGGTAGAGTGCTCTCCTAGCATGCATGAGGCACTGGGTTTGATCCTCAGCACCACATAAATATAAAATTAAGATGTTGTGGCCACCCAAAACTAAAAAATAAATTAAAAACAAAAAGAATCACAGTTCTGATTTCACTGGATGCTCAGTGCTTGAAAAGAGTGGCTTCATATGTGTTTTGTCTAGTTTTATGGTTGTTTGTTGGATAGGATAAATCTGACACTCGGTACCCAATCATGTCCACACCTAGATGCTTAAACATTCAAGTTCCCTCTTTATTGTTCAACATTTGTATATATTACTTATATTATTTCTTTAAATGCTAGTGTAAATAAAATCACAAAGCAGAGCAGTGCTTGGTTCACCTTGTCTGCTTGCCTGTGCACAGCCACTCTGTGGACTGCCCACCCCTCTTCTCAGTAGGGGTTTGTGGTTTGGAATGAGCTAACCCTTGATTTGCATGCTGGTTCAGCCACTTACTAGGTCTGTGACCTTGGGCAAGCTATTTAATCTCTCTCATCTCCAGTTTCTCATGGGCAAAATAAGGAGGATAATCCCTCCCTCATAAGGATATCTTTGAGGATAAGTTGAAGTTGGTCATCTCAAGTGCCTACTGCAGTCCATGTATGGTGCAGATACCTAACAAATGTTTCCTTCCTGTCGTTTTTCCTACTTGGTGTTGGAGCAATGGAACTTTTGTTCAAAGCCTGGAACTTTCCTTCCTTCCACTGCAATACCCATTTTGGAGAATTCATTAGTGGGTTGTCCAAGCAGCCAGAGGCCAATGGAGCCAAGTCTTGCAGATGGCATCCAGAAAGCTGTTAGGAGTGACAATGATTGGGGTGTGAGTCTCAGATCTCAATGCCACCCCAACTCTTTTGCTACCTTTGGCATCTGGATGCTTCCAAAATTCAGTTTTCTTATCACAGAATGGGAAAGGTGTGTTCTTTGATAAAATAAGAAGTTGTTCATGGAGATGCTTGGAAAGGATAACCTTATGTTATAATTGTCTCTTCAAGTCTCCAAGTCTGCACATGTATTAATGCTACGGGTCACTTCCTGCCTTCTCGGCCTTGTTCAATAAGTTTCCTCATACTGAAACACTTGTTTCCACTGTTCATCTTCAGAACCCCACTCCGATATACCCTGCTCCATCCTGTCTTCCATGATAGGCTGGGCAACATGGGTTGCTCTTCTTTGCCATTCCTGGCCCTTCCTTTTGATGACCACTAGAGCAATCCTGCTGAAAGGAACTGTCAACTTTCTTTGTCCTATAATCCCATAAGAAGAAGACCTGGTGTTTCATCCATTTTCAGATGTCCATCTGGGAACGGTGGGCTGGTAAGGTAGGAGAGCCCATCATTACATGATGGAGACAGGGTAGATAGGTGGGTGGATGGGTGTGTGGTCAGGCAAGTGGATGGATGACAAGTGGATGGACATAATGAATGTCTCCCTTATTTGCTGTGTGTCTCCTCTGGAGTCTTAGCTCTTTGAAGACAGGTCTGCACCTACTGTGCTTGCATTTGTGTATGTAGAACTCTTGCCAAAGAATTAGTCGATTCTACTTACACATCTAAATATCTAGAAGTTCTTTGAGGACCCAGGTCTCGTCCATCAGGTTTTTCTTTGTATCCCCCTTGACACACACACACACACACACACACACACACACACACACATCCAGGGTCTCATACAGACCCTGTGATGACTCTGGAATAAAATCCCAACCCCTCACTGCTCCACAATCCCAGTGGCCTTACCACGTCCATCAGCCCCTTCATACCCAGGCCCCTGACCTGACCATCTGTTTTAGCTACCTTTTCATCACTATGAACCAAAGTACCCCAAAAGAGCAAGTTAGAGGAGGAAAAGTTGATTGGGGGCTCACGATATTAGAGGTAGTCCGTGGCGGGCTGAGTCCATTGCTTGGGGCCCAGGGTGAGGCAGAAATGGGGGAAGGGCCCAGTGGAGGAAAGCTGCTAAGCTCATGGAGAGGTCAGGAAGCAGAGAGAGAAGAAGGGAAATGGGCCCCAGAAAAGATGCACCCCCCCAGGGCATGTCTCGGTGACCCACGTCCTCCAGCCACACCCCACTGTCTACAGTGACCACCCAGTTCATTCACAGTAGGACAGGCTGATTAGGGTAGAGCTCTCACAATCCAATATTTCACCTACAAACATTCCTGCATTGATATAGGAGTTTTGTGGGGATACCTCATATCCAAACGGTAATACCACCCCTTGGGTATGCTGCACATACACCCATTTGCTCATTAATTCACTAATTTTTTATTAAGTACCTACTACATACCAAGCACCTAAAAGTTAAGCAGTAAATACATCAGACAAGTTCCTGCCTTCAGAGCTTGCTATATGTGGGGTGAACCAACAAGCAGATGAGCTCATAGGAATAAACTAGGATATCAGGTTGGGGCCAGGGGCCACCAAGAGGAAGAGCCTGTCATGCAATCATTGGGTTCAGGGTGTCCTGGGCAGAGGAGACAGCAAGTTCCAAGGCCCTGAGCAGAGACAAGGAGCCAACAGGTGGCTGGGTTTGGGAAAGAGAAGGCTAGGCAAGAAGAAGACGGAAGAGGCCCACAGTCCCTGTGGCTTGATGCGCCTGCTTTTCAAAAACATGAGATAGGTGCCACACTCAAAAGACTGGGGCAGTTCACATCGAGAGCCCGATTCCTGGCTTCTCCCAAAAACTGGCCTTGTGGGCACCACTGATCAGGTCTCCCTGCCACTGAAGCCAGAGGTGAGACCACGCACCTGCGCCCCTGCTGGACCATGCATGGGTCATCTCTCCTCTGCACCTCACTGACACCCACACGCAGCCCCCATGGGAGGAGGCCCCTGGGTCCCTCAGCACCCTGTCCCCCAGGTCTGGGCTCCAGGCCACACCCTAGCAGGGCCTCTGCTTCCGACTTCTCCCGGTCCTCAGCCAGGCCCTCAACTGGGGGTTCAGAACTCATGCGCCATTCACTCCTGGAGGGACCCGGGCTCAGCCTGGGCAGAGAGGGTGAGAGAGGCCCCGACAGGACAGGACTGCACCCAGATGGCTCCCCACCCCATGCCCGGGAAGCCAGACTCCTGGACCCCTCAGCCACCCCACCACAGCCCCAGCACTGTCTCCATCACACCCCACACCACACTGTCATTGTCAGTGCTTCAGTGTCCTCAGGGGAGGGGCTGAGGCCACGAGAGGGGCAGTCCTGCTGGGTCTCCTGTCATAGCCACTGAATGGAGGCCCAGACCCACCTCGCCCTGCCCTCCTCCTCAAGGACCCAGGGGTCCCAGCCCCTCCTGCACAGGCCCCAGCCCCCTAGGGCTGCCATCCCCCACCTCAGGGACTCTGCCACATCACGCCATGCCAAAGCGATGGCCCTGAACCACAGCCCCTCATTCCCAGCGGCCGGGGCCATTCCTGAGCAAGCCATTAAAACCAAGCAGGACTTTATAAACTCGGGCTTAATGTTAAGTACATAAGAAAATCTCTGTAATTTCCCGCTGGGCAATGGGGATGTTGTCTGGTTCCTACAGGCCATAATTTTTGGGGGAGAGAAACGGCTTCCCCCCACAAATGATGGGAAGTCTGTCGTTACGGTTACGGCTGGCTGTTGACGTTGGGAAGCCGTGTCCGATGCCCAGAATCCCACCTACCTCAGCTAAATGGTATCTTTATGAAATTAGCAGGCCACGGCTGCACCGGGAGGAGGCAAGAAAAAAAAAATGAACTTTCAAATTTTAAGTATAATTGGAAAACTGACCTTTGGAAAATATTTTCCCACCCAAGCCCCAAGCCGAGGAAGAATAAGTGCTTTATGTCGAGGTGAGCAGAGACCGTGAGGAATTAGCTGGCTTCGCTCTGGAGGTAGAAGCCAGCTGTGATTGGCTGTCGGTCCCCCGGGGTGTCCTCCGGTTACAGGGAGGGCTGAGGATGCTGAGGCCGACCCTGGGCTAGGGTCATCGAGGAGCAGTGTGGACACCCTGGGACCCCCTCCTGCCCATTAGCTGGTGTAGTCCAGCCTGCACTCCTTGGTGGACACGCTAAGGGCTTTTGGAGGCTGGGCCTGGCCTCACACAGTGCAGAGGGAGGGCAGGGTGGGGGAAACAGGGATTACACCTCAGGCCAGCCTGTGGTGTCAGAGTGCCCAGAGAGCAGGCCCCAGGGGCAAAACAAATTTGGGTCAAGACCATCATGAAAGGTGGGGTGACATGGTACAGCCAGACAATCGAGCAGAAGTGTCATGTGCCAAGGGCCCGAGGCCGGAAGCGGTCCTCTGGGACAGGGGCAGCGTGACCAGAGCCTGAGCACAAAAGTTGCTGGAGAAATGAGCAGGAGGCTCCTCTGATGGCAGACAGGGAAGGCGTGGGGGCAGGTAGGCAGCAGTGGGGTGGAGTGGGAGCAGCGGCGCTGTGTGCAGGGGAGGCACCAGGGCAACACCCTGGGAGGGGGATGAGGCAGGACAAGGAAGGGGACAGGCTCCTGAACCCTGGGTGGCTCTGTGGAAAGTGCCCAGGGGGGCAGAAAGCTGGCACTGGCCTCTTCGTGCTGCCATTCATAGTTCAGAAAATTCCCAGAAGAAGAAGTTGGGGGTGAGCCCACTGGGAATGGGTCTCGCGTCCTGAGTTTGAAGTGCCTTTGGGACCTGCAGGCGGAGAGGCCCAGAAGGTGTCTGTTGGGCTCTGGGACATGCAGGATGTGCCAGGTCTGCACTTGGTGCAGAGCAGGAGCCGGGCTCAGGGTACCACAAGGCCAGTTCCACTCAGCAGTTCCACAGACGTCTATCCAAGCTTCACGTGCTCCTCTGAGCCTCAGTTTCTTCTTCTATAAAATGGGATAATGGCGGGGAAGGAAGAAATAACAGGCAGTCAACCCGGGGGTCTCTGATGCCCCTTTGTTATCAGGCCTAAGGCCTCTGCCCGCTGATGGTGGCTGAGACTGATCACTCTGGCACACTGTTGGACCTGCCCACACGACTCTCAGGGCAGGGATTTTCCATATGATGGAGGCGGAGGGTGGGTCTCCAGCACCTGAGGTCACATAGACTGGAACAGTGACCTCTTGGTGCCAGGTCCTTCGACCTGAGTAGCCGATCCCCTGCTCCATTCCTGGCTGTGACTTGGGCCTCTCGGGCCACCTGAGAGCCATGTGGCCTGTTTCTCTGGGCACCAACTGCGGCCCAGGCTCTGCAATTAGCCCACAGCTGTGTAAAGAATGAGGAGCCGGGTGGGGGGACTGTCCCCGGGGGTGGAGGGCCGGCAGCCAGGCTTCTCTTCACGTCCATGCTGGATGTAGACCCTGGTCTCTGCGGCTGTTATCAAATCCTGCAGGGTCAGTGGCACCCGTCTGAGTGGACTTTCCCTCCAGAATGCATGTGCTGGTAGTGTTGGACCCTTCGTACGTTCCGTGTATCTGCGGTGATCCCCACGCCCCTGCCCACAACCTACGGCATCCTTTCCACCACCCTGAGAGGGAGGGATATAGTGAACTCTGTTTTCTGATAAAGAATGCTCTATGCCAACAGCGTAGGGGACCGCAGAGTAGGCCCCAGCTGCACGGGTCTATGCCTTTAAGGTGAGTCCCACCCTAGGCTCCCCTGGAGGGACTGGTGTGTCCGATGCCTACAGGGACCTCAGCCTCCTGTGAGGGGGAGATGGCCATCCTGCAAGCAGCCGCACCTTCCTGGCTTCGAAGCGTTGGTTTACAGAACTCTTGGGGCGGGAGGTGGGAGCAGGTGGCAGGCCCCGAGGCCCCGAGCAGAGTGTTTGGCCTCTTTCCTCTCCCTCTCGGGGTCTCCCCTTCAGATTGCCAAGCCTGGCCAAGCTGATGTTGCAGCTGGGACTGGCCACACAGCCTGGGTACCATGGTAGCCCAGTGCCACCTGCGTGCCAGGAACTGTCATTGGCCTTGGGTGCCCTCCTTGTTTGTAGTCCCCCCAGGAGGTAAGTACTGTCACACTTGCTGGGGAGCCAGAGGCCGGCTGTGTGGGTCAGATGCTGACCCTTCAGGCCTGGGAAGCCCTGAGAAGCGGGCTCCTTGGAAAACGGTGTTTCCTAATTGCCCTTCACTAATTACTGCTCAGGCAGTTTCCATAATTGACTCAAGACAAGACTTGATCAGCCAAACCCTGAGCAGACAGCTTTCGGGAGCAAAGCCGCAGGCCTGGGCGCAGGGACCGAAGATCAAGGGAAACAAACCACACGGCTTCTGGGGCCCAGGAACCCCTGGGTCCAGCCCCCACCCCCACCCCACAGCAAGGGAAACCGAGGCCAGGCCGGGCCAGGCGACAAGGCCCTGCTCACCCAGCGATCCCACGTGCAGAGCAGAAGTGTGCGTGGGGTGCCCACGTGGGGCACCAGGGGGCTCGCTCTGGACAAGCCTCCAAAGACAACCCAGGGCTCCTTGAAGCTAATTGCTTTAGTTCGAGGTAATATTCGTCACAGAAACACCAGCAGTAACCTTTGGTCTCGGCAAATTCTCCCCTCAATCACAGAACGTAAACAGCGATAAACGAGGGCTTTTTACGGCTTTCTTCATAATGCGTTGCACATGCATTTGTTACCGAATCTGCCTGCCTTCCAAGCCCTGAAACCTGAGCTCGGTGGGGAGGTGAGGGGTGGGCCGCCTGCGCTGGGGTCAGGGTCCCCGGAGACACCCAGGCCCGCCCGCCCCTCCCCCACGTCTCTCGTCTCCCCCTTTCTCTCTCTGCACCCTTTGTCTTTCCGCCCCTCGCCTCTCCGCATGCTTTCTTCTTTCTCTCTTTCACCCTCTGCACGTCTGTCTGTCTTTCACCCTCTGCACGTCTGTCTTTCAGTTTGTTACCTTGGCCTTGGTTTCTGTGGGTCTCAGCTCTTCTCCTGGTGTCTGTGCCTGTCTCCGTCTCTCTCTGTGTCTTTCTGTTTGTCTTTGTCACTATGGCCGTGTCTCTGTCTGTCTCTATCTCTCTGTCTCTCACTGTCTCTCTGTCTCTGTCTTTCTCTGTCTCTTCATCCCTCTCTCTGTGTCTGTCAGTCTCTGTGTCTCTCTCTATCTCTGTTTCCCCACCTGGGCCTCTCTGTCTTTCTCGGTCTCTGTCACACTGTCTCCATGTCTCTGTATCGTTCTGTCTCTTGGTCCCTCTCTGTCTCTCTCTATATCTGTGTCTGTCTCCTCTGTCTCTCTCTGTCTCCATATCTCTGTCTCTTGGTCTCTCTCTTTTCTGACTCTCTCTCTCTCTCTGTCCCTCATCCCCCCGTTCCCTTCCTTCATACAGGCCCAGCAAAGGTCTGTCAGCTCCTGTCACAGCCCTGGGGTGTCCTGGGGGCCTGGACACAGCCCCTCCCAGCCTGGGGGGCTGGGCAGTGGGGAGTGAAGACAGTGTATGGGTCGAGGAGGAGCAGGGTCGTGGGAGAAGTCAGGCTGAGTGCCTGGCTGCGGTGTCAGTCACTGGACCAACAGGAATGGCCACAGGGGACATGCGCCAGGAACCAGGCAGAGGGTCCCTGTGAGCACAGGAGCGGTGGCTAGGAGGATGGGGAGTTGTGATGTGGGGGTGAGAATGGCCCCCACGGCCTGGTGAGGTGCGGGCTGCGAGGCCTGGCTCAGACCTTTGGGTTTAGGGAGACGGAGAGATGGGGATGGCCGGAGAGAGGTGGCTAGGTCAGGGGTGGGGTTGGGCATCGCTGTGGACCTGGAACCCAGTGCCAGCCTGGCTCGGCCTCCATGAGCCCCACACAAGTGCTTCCGGCTCCAGGCCCCGCTACCCCTGCCCTGAAAGGCAGGGCTCCTGCGGGTGGACCTTCTGAAGGTTGGTGGGGACAGGGCTTTCCCGGCTCCAGAAGCCCCAGCAGGGCCAGTGCTCGGGGCTGAGCACAGCCATCTCCTCCCTGCACCTCCCATCAGAGCGACTATGGGGTGGGTGCTGTGGCCACTGGAGGAGGGACAGCCAGGCAGAGGGAGAGCGCTGCTGAGGGATAGCAGGGCCTTGTTGCCTCTCAGACCCTGGTGGGCCTTCCTCCCCCTGAGAGGACCTCTGTAGGGGCTGCGAATGTCAGGGAGTGGGGCGGGAAGCACCCGCTAAGGCTAAGGAAGGGAATGAAGGGAATGGAGCTGGCCTATGCTGAGGTTCACTGCCTTCCCCAGAAATGACCTGGTCCAGCTAGTGATGTCAGGCCCCCACTGCGGGTTCAGACAGCCTTGGGGTCAAATGCACTCCCTTCCACACTTGCTATCCCCCTGACCTCAACCTGGCCAGCTTTCTGTCCATCTGCCTGTCCATCTGTCCATCAAGGCCTCAGCCCACCCTGAATGGTAGAAAGTGCCTCCTCTTCAGACCCCCTCACCTGCACAGCCTCTCCAGCCGCCGAGGCCACAGGCTGAGCCCAGCACCAGCTCTGAGCCCTGCGATGAGCTGCAGCTGGTGCTGCCCCAGGTCTGCTAAAGGGTCACCTTCACTGGGGCCTCTTGCACCCCAGTGCCCTGCTTTATTTTCCCACAACACTGGCCTTCTCAGTCATTCCCCTGCCCTCGAGGCTCCCAAGGCCAAGTCTCACCTGCCCTGGGGACATTGTGGGGGAAAACCTCATTGTCCCCAGGTCATTCCCTCATTCCTCAGACCCTTGACCAGGCCTGGGACACAGAGGAGCTGGGGGCAGGGTGTGAGCACGGGGGCAGGTGAGAGGCTGCAGGGGAGTTGGGTGCTGGGGAGGGCCAGTCGCTCCTGGGGGCAGGGGAGTTGGGTGCTGGGGGAGGTTCTGTGTGGTGTGTGGAGAGATGGAGCAGGCTGGCTGGGGGTTGGGGACAGGCCAAGGCCACAGACCCCTGATTCTGAGGAGCAGGAGCCTGGGCAATGTGGGCAGGGGGAGCAGGTCCCTACTATGTGCCCCTCCAGTTCTGGTGCCCCAGGCCCTAGGGGAAGACGCTCCCCACGGGCTGAGTTCTGGAGGGCACAGAGCAGGCCCTCACGGAGACCTCTCTGGACCTCTGAGCACACCTGTGAACAGCAGCCTCACTGAGCCCCTGTGGCCAGCCAGGCGGCTCCAGGAAGAGGGCTGCTCAAATATCCAGAAAACGAAAATTAAGGCAATTTAACGTAAAAGGTAAAAGGCCGTTTTCCTTCAGCCCTCACTTCAGTGAGCGGGAGGCAGCGCGGAAAGTGGTTTCCTGGGGGTCCCAACCCAGAACCGGCCCCTCCCTTGGAGCATCAGCCAACCCTGGGAGCCGCCTGGCCATACCTTCCCGGATTCCCTGAGGCCCCCAGCCCAGCGAGGACAGGCCTGCTGCAGCACCCCTCCCTCCCTCAGGCCACAGCCAGCAGCATCTCCCACCTGACCTTTGACCTCCTACCTTTCACCCTTTTATCCTGCATCCTCCCCTGCACCTCCTGGGTGTCTGAGGCACCTTTCCCAACCCCTCAAGCCAGCCTGGGACTGCAGCTCACAGCTGCAACAAATCCCCCCATGGTCAGCACCTCTTGCTTGGGTCTGCCCTGAGAAGTCTCTGTCCCCAGACCCTGACCCCTGCAGTGGGGAGGGGAGCTTAAAGATTCCCCCTCAGCAGTTTGTGGGTGGAGTGTCTGAAGAATCCACCACTTTCTCCCTAAATGAAGCCACGGGGCTGAGAGCAGCAGGTGAGCAACGGCTCTCACCAAACCACCCTGGCACCAACCTCTGTGGCCGTGGGACCCCTTGCCTTTAACCCCACGGGGGCTTAGAGCTCTCACCTGTCAGATGACAGTGATTCCTCCCAGGCCTGTCAGGAGGGCTCCACCTGGGTGAGGGGGAGGGGAAATGAGGGAAGTGATCGTGTGGAGTGTGCCCACGTGGGTCTGTGCCGTGCCTGCCTGGACTGCTTGTGTGTGTGCGTGCAGTGTGTGTCTTACCACGTGCAGAGGCATGAGCATAGAGTTTGTGCAAATGTATATGTGCATCTGTGTGTGAATGTGTATATTCTGTATGTATCTAGGTTGTGCTTATATGAATGCGTGCATGTAAATTTGTATGTATGTGAGTGTGTACATATGTGTTCACTTATGTGTACATTGTTTCTTCTGTTTGTGTATGTGTGTGAATGGGTATGTGTATGCTTATGTGTGTATGTCTATCTGTCCATGCATGAATGTATTGTGTATTATGTTCACATGTAGGTGCAAATGCATATGAATGTGTATACATGTGTGTTTTGGGTGGTGTGGTGTGTATGTGTGTATGTGTTTATATGTGTGCATGCCTGTGGGTGTTGTATGTGCACATATATGATTGTATACCTGCATGGATGTGTGTTTATGTGTATTGGGCATGTGTGTATAATGCATGGTTATGTGTGTGCGTGTGTGAATCCTGAGCTTTATCACACCACTCTTATGAATTTTCATTTCCTGACCCAAATAAGCTTTCAAACTGTCCCGGAGGCTTGGCTGCCCATTGCCCCAAACCTGACCACTCTGAGTTCTCTGCCCAGGTTTTCATTTTGCCTTGGCCAGGACAGCAAGGGTCTCCTTATTATCCTTGAGAGTTCTCATTTCACACAAGGAGGCCAAGAGGAGGTTGTGAGGGTGGCCCTGTTGGAACCAGAGGAAGCGGATGGTGACATTCACAAGACACACTGCTTGGAGAGGCAGGTGACAGGAAGAGGCAAGGATGAATTTTACAAACACAGGACTGAACTGGGCACAGTGGTGAACGCCCATAACCCCAGCTACTCAGGAGGCTGAGGCAGGAGGATCACAAACTTGAGACCAAACTCAGCAACTTAGTAAGACCCTGTCTCCAAGTAAAATTAGAAAGAAAAAAGGAAGGAAGGAAGAGAGAGAGGGAGACACGCTGGGGATTTAGCTAAGTGGTGAGGCCCTGGGTTCAATCCCCAGTACCACAAACAAGCAAAAGCAAAGGGCTAAGAAGAAAAAACAAACAAAAATCCAAATTAAAAACTCACAGGCACAAAACATGTGCTCAGGAAATGAATTCCAGACAAAAGGAAACCCCGAACATATCAGGATGGGGCCTCGAGGGTGGGGTCTTGGAAAAACCAAGGAATGAGTCCAAAGTAGACCCCGGAGGGGGACCAGCCAGCCAGTGGGGATGAGTCCTGCCCACTGAGGGAGCAGGCTGATGCACCAGATGAAGACAACACAGCGTCACACACAAAAGGCACCAAACCTACGAAATGCTGTCAAAGGGGGGCGTGAGGGTGTCACAATGACAACTTTTTTCTGGGGCTTCTAACAGTCTCCATGGAGCCACTCGGGGGGATCGCCACCCATCTCTGCAGCAGGGATGCACGTTCCCTCAGGAACCCAGGGCTCTGGGAGGTCACCTGTGAGCAGTGCTGTGGAACCAATGAAGGGCTTGTAGTCAGGGACCATGGGATGGATGGATGGGAAAGAGCTCCCAAGCCCTGTCCGTACCCCAGGCGCCCTGTGCACCCCTGCATGGTGGGCAGGGACCTCCGGAGAGCCCAGGCGGGGAAAGGCCATTTTCTGCCCAGTGAGCTCCGATTCCAGCCCTGACCCAGGAGGCACCTGTCTGGTATCTACCAAGCCTGGGCATATTGCTGGGAGCTCTGCCCAAGTCCGTACCCCTCCATCCCACTGCCCACGATCGCAGAACCCCAGACAGGGTGGCAACTGGGCCTCAGACACCACAGCCCTCCCACCAGCTTGCTCCCTGCCCACAAAGTCCATCTTAGAAGGAAGGCACAGCCCATGCAGCAGGGCCAGGGTCTTGTGGCCTTTTTTGCTCCTGGGAGAGGTTATGTGACTGACTAGTTAACCCTAGTTAACTAGGGTTAACTCTAGGGGAAGGGAAGAGCAGGACAGAAACCTATACCTGCCATGCACACACACATGTACCACATACCACCAAGTTACACTCTAATGCACACTCACATACCACACACACCAACACGTATTACATCCACACACATACACGTCAACATTCCATAGGCATCACACAAACACTCACATGCATGCACACATATGTACCAACACCACACTCACATAGCAACACATACCAAAACATGTATACAAAACTCACCACACACACACACACACACACACACACACACACACACCCTATACACACCACACCATCTTCCAAGGTACTGGACTCCTATGATGTCCCAGGCTGACGAGGTGGCCCCAGCCCTCACAGCAGCTCTGGGTTCCATGGCTGGAAGCTGAGGCTAGAGGCTGGGACCCCTGCCACTCATTTGGCCACCTTAACTGAGCCCACATGCCTCTGACCCTCTGCTCTGCCAGCTTTGGAAGCCAGCTTGGTGTGGACACTGAGACTAGAGAGCAGAGGTGACATGGCTGCAGGTGGCAGGGGTGGGATGTCACCCCCAGCCATGCTCACAGTAGCTTCCAGCGCTCCTGGCCACTGGTGCAAGAGGAGGCCACGCCTGCCTCTTCAGGTGATTCCTCCCCTTAGGCGTCTGCAAGCCTCCCTCAGGCCCTGTCCCTCGATTCCCTGGGATGACGTGGTGCTCCTGGAATCCACAGAGTCCCCCCTTCCAGCTTGGGCAGATGCAACTGGTCCTCTCTGCATCCTGCCTCGTTCTCTTGGATGAGACCCTGTCCAATGTGTCACATCTGGGCCCAGCACCCCTGAGTATCAGGAGCTGATGGGAAAATGTGGACTTGTCCTAATGGCCTTCGTTTCTTGGTCAAATACACACAAAGGCCTTGCATGTTCTGGAAGGCGGCAAAGCTGCTGAGTCCCACCAGCCCTGGCTTCCTGTGCCATCTGTCCCCTCACTCAGTATGAGCTTCACTCCCCCCACCAGCCCTGGGGTCTCCTCGGCAGGGTGGAGCCGTGGCCTGCACGTATGAAAGACAGGAAATGCCCAGGAATTCCTACCATAGGCCTCATCCGTCTTTGGTCAGTGACCATCAGCCAGGGGCCATGGCAATCCTTGTCTCACATGAGGACATCTTCAGAGGACTACACCTGTCGCCAGCACACCTTGCAGGAGGTGACATGGATGCTGTCTGCCTACGTACCTCCTGTGGTTCCTCTACCTTCCTGCCCTTTCCTCAGCTCAGGCTCTGTTTCCGGGATTTGTGGCTGAAATTTGTCCTAGCAAATGTGCTAGGGGCGAGGCTCTGGAGTTGGGGTCCTTGCTGGGGCTAAGGGACTCCAGTGTCAGCCTTAGGTGGGATGGCAGAAACTGCTGTCTACTGTGGAATTGCCACTGCTGTGACTTCCTTCATGAATCATTGTGCCCAGGGCCTGACCTGCAGCTTGAATCAGACACCACATCTGCCTGTAGTATCAGTCTTCTCATCCTCCAGAGCTGTAAAAAAAAAAAGTTTGTTTTTAAGCCCCCCTTTCTATATTACTTTGCCACAGCTGTCAAGATGACTAAGGAATCCCCAGGTACTGCTTCAACAACTCATGAGGTGGGATCAGGTATTCAAAGAAGTTGGTGTGGCAGCATGGGTCTTTATTAAGTCCCAAGAACCCTCCAGCTGACCGTCCTCCTCAGGAAGAATGTAGAGGATGATTCCTAAGGCCCAAGGCCATGAAGATAGAGAATGGCCAGCGTCTATGTATAAACTGATGCAAAGGGTCCCTGCTACGACACTGGGCTCCCTAGTGCCAACCAAGATCAGAGCAATGTTTAATATACCACTGTACTCCTAGGGGCAAGCGATATGGGAAGCCAATTAGAGTAGGATTAGATGTAATATATATTTAAATATACATATTCAAAAAAGATTAGAATGGATGAGCAGAGTGATGTCAAAAAAAGGGTAGAGATAGCAGCTTCTTTCCTTTCCTTTTCTTTGAAGACCCTGGCATGCAAGGAACTCTGTCAAAATATCAAAACATTAGCAGAACAAAGGGTTTGGTGGCTACACATAGAAAAGAATACCGTCATTGCAGAAATGCTTTCGGAAAATTCCTTTAAAAATGTACAACAGCTTTCAACCGTAAGCAAGTGCTGGGGAGGAGGGAGAATCTGATTTTATAGTTCTCACGTTGTAATATTCCAACGTCTAGTTTTCAACAAAAAATATCGCAAGGCATACAGAAACACATGCACATGTGCACACACACACACACACACACACAGTGTGGAAGTGGCCTATTCAAAGGGAAGAATAAATTCACAAATGCTATGTCTAAGGAAACTCAGACTTTTGACTTGCTAGACAAAAACTAAAACAACTGTCTTGACTATTCTCAAAGAGCTAAAGAAAAACATGGCCAAATAACTAAGGGAAATCAGAAAAAAAATAATTTATGAATAAGATGAAGATATCAATAAAGACATAGAAATTATGGAAAGAAATCAAATAAAAATTTATAAAGTTAAAATGTAGAACCACATGAAAAAAAATCACTGGAAAGTTTCAACAGCAGATTTGAGAAGACAAAAAGAAAGAATTCAGCAAACTTGAATATGACAATTTAAATTATTGAGTCTAACACAGTGAAAAAATAATAAAGTGAAAATAGCCTAATGGACCTACAATATACCTGCAAGTGCACCAATATGTGTATAATGGGGGTCTAAGAATGGGAAGAGATGGGGGCAGAATGATTATTCAAAGAAATAATAGCTAAAAATTTCATGAATTTGATGAAATTCATGAATATACAAGTCCAAGAAGCTCATCAAATTCCAAGTAGTACAAAATTTTTTAAAAAAATCATACAGAGGGCCTGCGGCAGAAGAGGAGCAGCGGCCTGCTGAGGGGCAGAGCCGCCCCCTCCCCCTGCGCCGGCAAGGTAGACAGAACTGTGACCACCCACAGAGCAGGCCCAGCGGCCTGCTGAGGGGCAGAGCCGCCCCCCACCCCCCGCGCCTGCCAGGTAGGCGGAACTGTGACCACCGACAGAAAAGTCCCAGTGGCCCGCGGAGGGGCAGAGCTTCCAATCACTCCTACAAGGTAGGCGGGCCTGCGACCCACCAGCAGAAGAGGAGCAGTGGCCTGCTGAGAGACAGAGCCGCCCCCTCCCCCCGCGCCTGCAAGGTAGACGGAACTGTGACCACCATCAGAACAGGCCAGACCTGCAACTGACAGACAGAACAGGCCCAGTGGCCTGAGGAAGGGTAGAGCCCCCCCCCCCGCGCCTGCAAGGTAGGCGGACCTGCGACCCACTGGCAGAACAGCCCCAGAGGCCTGCAGAGGGGCAATGCCGCTGCCTGTGCCTGCAAAGTAGGCAGAACTGCGACCACCGACAGAACAAGCCTAGCGGCCCACAGAGGGACAGAGCCGCCGCCCACGCCTGCAATGTAGGCGGACCTGCTACCGACCGGCAGAGCAGGCCCAGCAGCCTGCCGGCGTGGTAGGCACATTGCCCCAATTGGAGGAGGGGCAGAGCCGCCGCCCACGCCTGCGAGGGAGACTTTGCAACTATACAAGACCAATATAAATATATAGGGGGAAAATTCAATAGCACAACAGTTTCACCAAGTAGAAAGGAACGCGAACAGTATGAAGAGACAAGGAAAGAAAGGACCACAAGCAATGCAGGTCAACTCAACGTTAGAAGAGGTAATAGCTGCAGCAGATGGAATGTCAGATAAAGAATTCAGGATATACATGCTTCAGATGATCTGGAGTCTCAAGGAAGACATCAGACAGCAAAATCAGACAATGAAAGATCACTTCAACAATGAATTACATAAACAAATCCAAGAAGCAAAAGACCAACTATACAGGGAGATAGAGGTTATAAAAAACAAACAAACAGAAATTCTAGAAATGCAGGAAGCAATAAACCAACTTAAAAACTCAACTGAGAATACTACCAGCAGAGTTGAACACTTAGAAGATAGAACATCAGACAATGAAGATAAAGTATTTCAACTTGAAAAGAACATAGACAGCTCAGCAAGACTGTTAAGAAACCATGAGCAGAACATCCAAGAAATATGGGATAACATCAAGAGACCAAATTTAAGAGTCATTGGGATACAGGAAGGTATAGAGGTCCAAACCAAAGGAATGAGCAATCTATTCAATGAAATAATACGAGAAAACTTCCCAGACTTGAAGAATGAGACAGAATCCCAAATCCTAGAAGCCTACAGGACGCCAAATGTGCAAAATCATAAGAGACCCACACCTAGACACATTATAATGAAGATGCCCAACATACAGAATAAGGAGAGAATTTTAAAAGCTACAAGAGAAAGGAAGCAGATTACATTTAGGGGTAAACCAATCAGGATAACAGCTGATCTTTCAACACAGACTCTGAAAGCTAGAAGATCCTGGAATAACATATTTCAAACACTGAAAGAAAATGGGTTCCAACCAAGAATTGTGTTTCCAGCGAAATTAAGCTTCAGGATGGAAGATGAAATTAAAACCTTCCACGATAAACAAAAGTTAAAAGAATTTGCAGCTAGAAAACCATCTCTTCAAAACATCCTTGGCAAAACATTACAGGAAGAGGAAATGGAAAATAACAATGAAAACCAACAGTGGGAGGTAGGACAGTAAAGGGGGGAAAATAATCAAAGAGGAAAACAAACCATGTTTAGTAACAGAAATAAACAAATATGGCTGGAAGAACAACCCATATCTCAATAATAACCCTAAATGTTAATGGCTTAAACTCACCAATCAAGAGACACAGGCTAGTAGAATGGATCACAAAACAAGACCCAACAATATGCTGCCTACAGGAGACGCATTTGATAGGAAAAGACATACATAGGCTGAAGGTGAAAGGTTGGGAAAAATCATATCACTCATATGGACTTCGGAAACAAGCAGGAGTGTCCATACTCATATCAAATAAAATAGATTTCAAGCCAAAGTTAATCAAAAGGGATAAAGAGGGACACTACATACTGCTTAAGGGAACCATACACCAACAAGACATAACAATCATAAATATATATGCCCCAAACAATGGTGCAGCTATGTTCATCAAACAAACTCTTCTCAAGTTCAAGAGTCTAATAGACCACCATACAATAATCATGGGAGACTTCAACACACCTCTCTCGCCACTGGACAGATCTTCCAAACAAAAGTTGAATAAGGAAACTATAGAACTCAATAACACAATTAATAACCTAGACTTAATTGACATATATAGAATATACCACCCAACATCAAGCAGTTACACTTTTTTCTCAGCAGCACATGGATCCTTCTCAAAAATAGATCATATATTATGTCACAGGGAAACTCTTAGACAATATAAAGGAGTAGAGATAATACCATGCATCCTATCTGATCATAATGGAATGGAACTGAAAATCAACGATAAAAGAAGGAAGGAAAAAGAATACATCACTTGGAGAATGAACAATAGGTTACTGAATGATCAATGGGTTATAGAAGACATCAAGGAGGAAATTAAAAAATTCTTAGAGATTAATGAAAACACAGACACAACATATCGGAATCTATGGGACACATTGAAAGCAGTTCTAAGAGGAAAATTCATTGCTTGGAGTTCATTCCTTAAAAAAAGAAAAAACCAACAAATAAATGATCTCATACTTCATCTCAAAATCCTAGAAAAAGAAGAGCAAAACAACAGCAAAAGAAGTAGAAGGCAAGAAATAATTAAAATCAGAGCTGAAATTAATGAAATCAAAACAAAAGAAACAATTGAAAAAATTGACAAAACTAAAAGTTGGTTCTTTGAAAAAATAAACAAAATCGACAGACCCTTAGCCATGCTAGCGAAGAGAAGAAGAGAGAGAACTCAAATTACTAGCATACGGGATGAAAAAGGCAATATCACAACAGACACTTCAGATATACAGAAGATAATCAAAAATTATTTTGAATCCTTATACTCCAATAAATTAGAAGATAGTGAAGGCATCGATAAATTTCTTAAGTCATATGATCTGCCCAGATTGAGTCAGGAGGATATAGACAACCTAAACAGACCAATATCAATTGAGGAAATAGAAGAAACCATCAAAAGATTACCAACTAAGAAAAGCCCAGGACCGGATGGGTATACAGCAGAGTTTTACAAAACCTTTAAAGAGGAACTAATACCAATACTTTTCAAGCTACTTCAGGAAATAGAAAAAGAGGGAGAACTTCCAAATTCATTCTACGAGGCCAACATCACCCTGATACCTAAACCAGACAAAGACACTTCAAAGAAAGAAAACTACAGACCAATATCTCTAATGAACCTAGATGCAAAAATCCTCAATAAAATTCTGGCGAATCGGATACAAAAACATATCAAAAAAATTGTGCACCATGATCAAGTAGGATTCATCCCTGGGATGCAAGGCTGGTTCAATATACGGAAATCAATAAATGTTATTCACCACATCAATAGACTTAAAAATAAGAACCATATGATCATCTCGATAGATGCGGAAAAAGCATTCGACAAAGTACAGCATCTCTTTATGTTCAAAACTCTAGAAAAACTAGGGATAACAGGAACATACCTCAATATTGTAAAAGCAATCTATGCTAAGCCTCAGGCTAGCATCATTCTGAATGGAGAAAAATTGAAGGCATTCCCTCTAAAATCTGGAACAAGACAGGGAAGCCCTCTCTCACCACTTCTGTTCAACATAGTTCTTGAAACACTGGCCAGAGCAATTAGACAGACGAAAGAAATTAAAGGCATCAAAATAGGAAAAGAAGAACTTAAATTATCACTATTTGCAGATGACATGATTCTATACCTAGCAGACCCAAAAGGGTCTACAAATAAATTATTAGAGCTAATAAATGAATTCAGCAAAGTGGCAGGATATAAAATCAACACGCATAAATCAAAGGCATTCCTGTACATCAGCGACAAATCCTCTGAAATGGAAATGAGGACAACCACTCCATTCACAATATCTTCAAAAAAAATAAAATACTTGGGAATCAACCTAACAAAAGAGGTGAAAGACTTATACAATGAAAACTACAGAACCCTAAAGAGAGAAATAGAAGAAGATCTTAGAAGATGGAAAAATATACCCTGTTCATGGATAGGCAGAACTAACATCATCAAAATGGCGATATTACCAAAAGTTCTCTATAGGTTTAATGCAATGCCAATCAAAATCCCAACGGCATTTCTTGTAGAAATAGAGAAAGCAATCATGAAATTCATATGGAAAAATAAACGACCCAGAATAGCAAAAACAATGCTAAGCAGGAAGTGTGAATCAGGCGGTATAGCGATACCAGACTTCAAACTATACTACAGAGCAATAGTAACAAAAACAGCATGGTACTGGTACCAAAACAGGCGGGTGGACCAATGGTACAGAATAGAGGACACAGAAAACAATCCACAAAACTACAACTACCTTATATTTGATAAAGGGGCTAAAAGCATGCAATGGAGGAAGGATAGCATCTTCAACAAATGGTGCTGGGAAAACTGGAAATCCATATGCAACAAAATGAAACTGAATCCCTTTCTCTCGCCATGCACAAAAGTTAATTCAAAATGGATCAAGGAGCTTGATATCAAATCAGAGACACGCCGTCTGATAGAAGAAAAAGTTGGCTACGATCTACATACTGTGGGGTCGGGCTCCAAATTCCTCAATAGGACACCCATAGCACAAAAGTTAATAACTAGAATCAACAAATGGGACTTACTCAAACTAAAAAGTTTTTTCTCAGCAAAAGAAACAATAAGAGAGGTAAATAGAGAGCCTACATCCTGGGAACAAATCTTTACTCCTCACACTTCAGATAGAGCCCTAATATCCAGAGTATACAAAGAACTCAAAAAATTAGACAATAAGAGAACAAACAACCCAATCAACAAATGGGCCAAGGACCTGAACAGACACTTCTCAGAGGAGGACATACAATCAATCAACAAGTACATGAAAAAATGCTCACCATCTCTAGCAGTCAGAGAAATGCAAATCAAAACCACCCTAAGATACCATCTCACTCCAGTTAGATTGGCAGCCATTAGGAAGTCAAACAACAACAAGTGCTGGCGAGGATGTGGGGAAAAGGGTACACTTGTACATTGCTGGTGGGACTGCAAATTGGTGCAGCCAATTTGGAAAGCAGTATGGAGATTTCTTGGAAAGCTGGGAATGGAGCCACCATTTGACCCAGCTATTCCCCTTCTCGGTCTATTCCCTAAAGACCTAAAAAGAGCATGCTACAGGGACACTGCTACATCGATGTTCATAGCAGCACAATTCACAATAGCAAGACTGTGGAACCAACCTAGATGCCCTTCAATAGATGAATGGATAAAAAAAATGTGGCATTTATACACAATGGAGTATTACTCTGCATTAAAAAATGACAAAATCATAGAATTTACAGGGAAATGGATGGCATTAGAGCAGATTATGCTAAGTGAAGCTAGCCAATCCCTAAAAAACAAATGCCAAATGTCTTCTTTGATATAAGGAGAGTAACTAAGAACAGAGTAGGGTCGAAGAGCATGAGAAGAAGATTAACATTAAACAGGGATGAGAGGTGGGAGGGAAAGGGAGAGAGAAGGGAAATTGCATGGAAATGGAAGGAGACCCTCAGAGTTATACAAAAGTACATATAAGAGGAAGTGAGGGGAAAGGGAAAAATAATACAAGGGGGACAAATGAATGTCAGTAGAGGGGGCAGAGAGAGAAGAGGCGAGGGGAGGGGAGGGGAGGGGGGATAGTAGAGGATAGGAAAGGCAGCAGAACACAACAGACACTAGTATGGCAATTTGTAAATCAATGGATGTGTAACTGATGTGATTCTGCAATCTGTATATGGGGTAAAAATGGGAGCTCATAACCCACTTGAATCAAAGTGTGAAATATGATATATCAAGAATTATGTAATGTTTTGAACAGCCAACAATAAAAAATTTTAAAAAAAAATCATACAGAGGGTTGGGGTTGTGGCTCAGTGGTAGAGTACTCGCCTAGCACGTGTGACACCTTGGGTTTGATCCTCAGCACCACATAAATATAAATAAATAAAGGTATAATGTCCAATTACAACTAAAAAGATAAATATAAAAAAAATCATACAGAGACACATTACTAAGGGAAACTTAAAAGCAGCAAGAGAAGTGATTCATCACATATAAGTGATCTCTGATAAGATTAGTAGCCAATTTCTCCTCAGTACACTCATTCACCAGGAAGCAGTAGGCTAACATATTTAAAATGCTGAAAATATAAAACTGTCAGCCAATAATTACATATCCAGCAATACTATCCCTTGAAAACAAGAGAAAGGTTGAAATATTCTCAGATAAATAAAAGCTGAGATAATGAAATTACCTCTAGTCCTGCAACTTCCCAATCAAAAAGCGAAGTTGGCTAACTAGATTAAAACAAAGCAAAATAAATTTTAAAACCCAACTATATGCTACCTAAAAGGGATTCACTTTAGACCCAAGGTCTCAAATAAGTTAAAAGTGGAAGAAAAGAGAAATAGATTCCATGCAGATAGTAACCAAAAGAAAGTGATAGTGGTTATACTAATACCAGACAAAGTATATTTCAAGTAAAAGAACTGTGAAGAGAAGCAGAATTTATATGTTAATAAATGGGTCAAATCATCAAGATGATGTTACATGTAGAAATATATGCAAACAACACAACAGAGCCCATAAATAAATAAGGAAAATATGTCAGATTTGAAGGAAGAAATAGAAAGTTCTTCATTAATAGTTGGATTCTTCAACACCCCATGTTTAATAATGCATAGAACTTATGAACAGAAGATTGATACAGAAATAGAGCACTCAAGTACTATAAGCCAGAAAGTCCCAACAAATACATATAAACTACTCTAACAACAGTAGAATACATATTTTTCTTAGGTGTACATGGAACATTCTCCAGGATAGACCATTTGTTAGGATATAAAACAAGTCTCAGTAGATTTTAAAAGATAAATATACAAAGAATCTCCTCTGACCACAATGAAATGAAGCTTAAAAATTAATAGCAAAAGGAAAACTGAAAAATTTATAAATATGTGAAAATTAGATTGTGGAGAGTGGATGAGCCCCTGGACATCAGCTGATCCTGGGTGTCCGCAAAAGTCAAGCCTGGGAAACTCTTCTTACCAAAAGGCAAGAATGTTAAAAGCTTTGACTCTCAGTGCTGATGCTAAGGGTTATCAGATGTTCCGGTACCATGGGCTTCCTGGGTGCAACAGGATAGCTGCAAAAATGTTTCTGGTTTTGTAACCTTTTAGTGCAGCTGTGGCTCAGTGGTAGAGCACTTGCTTTGCAGGTGTGAGGTCCTGGGTTTGATCCTCAGCACCACTTAAAAATAAGTAACAAATAGATGGAGATATTGTGTCCATCTACAACTACAAAAAAATTGTTTTAAGAAAGAAGCCTCTTGAAAACTCACAAGCCTTGAACAATTTACAATCCCCTATAGTTCAACCTCCTTATTATGAGACTCTGTGTACTGAACTTGCTGAGCTAGTTCTGGTCACTGTTCCTCCATCAGAGGGCAGAGTCCCACCTGGCCCCAGTCTCCTCTACTCTAGATCCTTTGTTGATGGGTTGTGGGTTGTAGAAGTCGGCACAGTGAGAGGATCGGGTACAGGGGAACACAAACAAAAGCATCTGACAAGGAGATGCTCCCAGGACAGTCAAGTATTTTTCAAGATCCTGACATTAGAAGAGCTCACTGTCAAAATTTTGAGGCGACGAGCAGTCACAGGTAAGGAGTACATATTAGTAGCAGGATATCAGTTACTGGGTGTAAAGCACGGGAAGTTCAAGTTCTCACAAGAGGAATCTTTATGTACTAATGCTTAGAGTAATGCTTAAAACTTGAGGGTGTTCCATCAAAAGTCATCAACTTGCTGGATTTTTAAATTCTGTCAATGAGACTTGCCCTGGGTCTCCAAAGGAAACCGCACTTTAGGACTCTGGTGAGGTTTTTGCCTCTCAAGCTGAGAACAGCAGCTTTCCTTACTTCTTACTTTCCTTACTTGCTGCCAGTTCTTTCTCTCTCCTAGGCTTGCATTTAAAACTTAAATTGCAGAGGCTTACAGAGCTTACAGAACTTGCAAGGCTTACAAGACTTGCAGAGATCCAAAACAGGTTCAAGACCAGAAGGAAAGAAAAAAAAAAGTGTAAGATCAAGCTGCTGTGGGACCTCAACGGCTGGCCATCTTATCTGCTCTGGTACTTGCCACCCTGCTTTCTTAACAAGTTTCTCCCTAAACACTTACAGCACAGACAGAATAGATTTTGTTAACTTTGCTAGTCAATCATGTGCAGATCTAACCAGTGATTATACCACTAACTCATGTATTGGTTTGTGGGCATGGGTCCAGTCTCCTTATGTATTATTAAAAGGAAATACTAATATCACAATAATGGACAGTGACCAATATTTTGTAAGGGGAATAATTATGATCTCAGTGATTGTCTGACTAGACATAACAAAGATCAAGACATCTTGGTTTTTACACCAGCCTTCCTTTTTATGCTTCCCACTAACATTACAGGCGACTGATATAGTTCATTGTCTTAGACAGAGGGGAACAAGGGACAGGGAGGGAAAATGGAATAGGAAAGAGAGTGGAATAGATCAGATATAATTTCCTATGTTCATTTATAAATACATGACAAGTGTAATTCTATATCATGTACAACTACAGGAATGGAAAGTTATACTACATGTATGTGTAATATGTCAAAATATATTCTACTGTCATGTATAACGAAAAAGAAAAAAATAGAGAAAGTTCTGATTTTTAAAGTTCTACATGCTCTTTTAGTAGAGTATTTACAATGGTGTCATTTTTGAAATTTCTGTTTTTTAAAATTCTGTATTTCTGAGCTCATGGTTTTATGATGAATTCACATTTGATCCTTTGTGCCTAAATTAATATATTTTTCTAATCACTCTTATTTTATCTACTATAGGGGGGTTTGCACTCTATCTTTGTTCAGAGGTCAATTTTTCAAGGGTTAGCTCTCAAATACATTTGAATATCTCCTTTTGCAAAATCCTAAAAGGGACATAGATGTGGTGACGATGGGAATAAATTTGATAGCCATAAGGACAAGTGGTCACCTGAACCTTTGATTTTAGTGTCCACCATAGCTGTAGGATCTTACACCTAGCATTTCCAACTATGCAGGCCTTCCCTATATTTATGTCATAATGCAAAAGTCTGATAGACTCTATTTTGATTTCTAACAGGTTAAATCTTATAAAGGTTTTAATAAACATCTGTAGCATTGTCTCTCGGCTGTGGAGATCTACCTATATAATGCTACAAGATCTTTGATTTCTGTCTGTTTTATGTATGTTTACACACCTGTGTATTGTATTATTATGTCTACATATGTGTTTGTGTCTGTATATCATGTACATGGTATCAAAATTGGCACATTGATAAATGAGCACCATAAACCAAAATTTAAATAAAAATGGATCAAAATATCTTTCACTTTCATGGCTTAAAAAAATAGAAGTCTTTAAAATTACTAACTCATAAGTTTTTCTAAGTGGTTAGACAATAAAGTGTTAGTTTCTATAAAATGTCTAAAATGTAGTATCCATTGCTTCTAGGATTTTTCTTCAACAGGGAAGGGATGGCTTATACTGTTAACTATACTCCTCTGATATCCTGTTTTTTACAGTTAAAAATGAGTAAATTAGATATAACATAAATGGGATTAATCTTCACAAATGTTTTTGTTCAAGGAGACATGATTAATTTACAGAGTTAAAGTGCTAAACATAAACTACTAAATATAAAATCAAGTTCTCTTCTTAAATTCCATAAGGTAACATATTTAAACATTACATGTGTTTTTATAAACTGATAAATCAAAAAAGTTTAAGATTGCTTTGTTTCTGTGTCTTCACTAAAAAAAAGCTTAGTAAGAGTTAAAATTCAACCAAGTTTAATTCTACATACAAAGAGTACAAAAGTTTTTAGTTGGGTTTCATTTAAATTACTATAAAAACAAAGTACTTCATCTTATTAAGTGCAGTAATTTGTCTAAATTCAAAAATAAATAGGGGACAACAACTAAAAAGAGACATAAAAGAGTTTGAGGTATAAAAATATATTTTAATATGAAAAGTAAAACAAGAAAGAACTGTTTTTCAATGTAAAAGTATTTTGTGTGATAAAGTAAAAGGATATAAAATGTGTAAGTAAGTTACAGAAAGTTTGGGTAAATCTCAAAAAATTTTTGTGTGACTAAATTGGTTGTATACATTTAACACAATCAATTAAAGTATTTAAGGCTTTTCCCTAAGGTCAAATTATTAATATACCAATATAAAATAAAGTTAATCCTCTATGTGTTAAAGTAACAAGGATTTAATAAAACACTAATCTGCTCTTATCAATCAAGTTTTATGTGTGTGAAGTTTTATTATTAGGGAAACTGGTCTTAAAGAAATTAGGGTTTGTTCAACTAGCTAAACAACAATTGTTATTCTGGAGTATTATACTACATTCCAGACTCTGAATTTTTCTTCAAAAGTTAAACTTTGTTAGTATAAAAACTTTAGTGTAATTACTACATGTTTGAGTCAGCTTTTTTGCTGCTGTGACTAAAGGATCTGACCAGAACAACTATAGAGGAAGAAAAGTTTATTTGAGGGCTCACAGTTTCAGATGTCATAGTTCATAGAAGGGTGGCTCCATTTCTCAATGCTTGAGATGAAGTGGAACATCACGGTGGAGTGTGTGGCAGAGGGAAGCAGCTACCATCACGGTAATCAAGAAGCAGAGAGAGAGAGAGACTCCACTCTCCAGATACAAATATATACTCCATAGCCATGTTCCCAATTAATGACTTCCTCTAGTCACACCTCACCTGCCTCTATTTACCACTCAGTTAATCCCATCAGGGATTAATTCACTAATTGTGTTAAGACTCTCACAATCCAATCATTTCTCCTTTGAACCTTCTTGCATTGTCTCACATGTGTTGTTTTGGATGACACCTCATATCCAAGCCATAATACTAGATATATTCCTATCTACCAAATATATAAGTCTTTAAAACATATGGTTTAGAAGAACACTTTACCAAGCTGGTGTCAAACTAAAGTTTGAAGTAAAGGTATGAAATTATAAAAATTATGTTTCTTAGTTCATGGCTACTATATGAACTAAATATGTTTTTACTCTTGTTAATTTCATTTTATATTTTTTCTTATAAACTTTATAACTATTGTCTGTTACTGCCTTACAGAAGTACAACTTCTAATATAATAATCTGAGTTAATTTGAGATAATAGGTCATCATGTATAGGACAAACAAGATGTAAGGCTAACTTCCAGTACTAATACTGATCCCAATTAAATGGTAGGAGTAAATAACTGTAAAGTTATAGGCATTGAATTTAAAATCCAAGAATTCTTAATTTAAGATTGGTGAAACTGGTGTGCTGGATGTTTAAAACCAAAACTTAAGAGACTAAAGATAAAAGGACCAAGAAAAAACAGCAAATATTTGGCTCTTGCCCTCTGAGTCAGTTTAAACCAGGAAATGAGGGGACTTCTCTGAGGGCTTTAAAGCTCTGGGCCATACATGACCTCCTGATCAGGGGGATCAATGAGACCCTGGAGAACAAAAAGTCAACCAGTACTACTACAAAGAGGAGGGTTGTTAGTGAGGTTGTTATTCCTGATGCCTCCTAGAAAAGCCATGTGACCAACAAGACCCTGACCTACCCTGGAAAATGACACTGGAGGAGCTAAGAGACTGCTCACAGGTTCCCAAGAACAACCTCCTAAGGAAACTCAACCGACTCTTAACAATAGATAAGAACAAGGTCAATCTGACCTGCTTGGTCTTAAATACCAAGCAAAACTAGTTACAACCAAAGTACAGCCATACCTGGACATTTAAAAGGAAAGATAATAGTTCTTTTAATGTAATTTAATATGAACACTTGTGTCAGCCCCACCAAGATTAAATAAAGCTGGAGGCTATAAAAAATGATTCTTACATAGGAGTGCCTAGTAACTATCAAAAAATACTATCAAGCTGGGCACAGTGGTGCACATCTGCAATCCCAGTGTTTAGGAGGCTGAGGCAGGAGCATAGCAAATTCAAAGCCAGCCTCAGCAACTGCAAGGTCCTAAGCAACTCAGTGAGACCCTGTCTCTAAATAAAATACAAAATAGGGCTGGGGATGTGGCTCAGTGGTTGAGTGCCCCTGAGTTCACTCCCGACTACTCCCAAAAAAATATTATCAGAGTCAAAGGCTTATTTTAGTCAATTTAAGGCTTACAAATCTTCCTCAACTCTTATATAGGCAGACTTAATCTGTGTTTACTAGTATGATTATCTAGCCCTAAGTAACAGAAATAAAGGGATCTTTACTAAACACAGAGGTTATACCAATAAAAAGGTATTTACAAAAATCAGATGACATTAGACATCTTAATTAAATTTTATGGGGGCATCAAAGACATTATAAAAACTAAGCATTGTGTTTATAGTTCTGATAACTCTGATAATGTAACTAATATCCTTAAAGATTCATATTCCCATACAGAGGCCATATCATCACTGGCTTTGTTATGACAACAACTTCTTAGCTCTTCCACCTCCTGGTGAGAGATTATTGGTTTCTATCATCATCATTGGTATTCATCGACAATGTTCCAGATGCTGTGACATTTATTTTGTATTAATCTCATTCCAGTACCCATGTCTTCTTGTTTATCTCTTTTAGAAGCACTTGTCTCTCAGACAACTCTACAACCTGTCCTCTCTAAACCAGAATTTTGCCATGTATCCCTCAACTGACCCAAAACTGTTCCTAAAAACAAACAAACAAACAAACCAAACTTCTTGCTCCACATCACCCACTCTTGGCCTGAAGCAGCCAGAGTGGTCATTATCCATTTCCCCTTACAGCAGTAAGGTTCTCTTACTCAGAAAGGAAAATGAGACCAGGGCAAAGGATAGGTACCTGGTTATTTTTAAAAAAGGAAAGAAGGAAATGGCTAGCTAGCGCTCCCCATCACCAATCACCAATGCTTTGGCACAAAATACTTCAAGAGTCCTCTGAGATCAAGAAGCCATTGATGATAAACTTGAAGCTAAGTTAAATGCTTTAGATGCTACTGTAATGAATTTAGGTGATCAGATACAGAGTTTAAGGTCAGACAATAATTAGAGTGCCATGTTGCTTATCAATTTATTTGTGTAACAACTGTTCCATACAGTAGCTTCCAAAAGGATTGGAAAAGATAAAGATGCATCTGTTAGGAACTTGGAATTATAACGATGTTAGTTTATATCTCTTACAACTGCACTACTACATCCAAGTGATACAAAAAAGTAAGATTCCTATGTTATCTCCTACCAATTTTGCAAAAAAGCTGTTGTATGACTGGAATACTTTCAATCATGCTAAAACATACAGCAAGGTATCTAATAAGGCTTGTTCCCTTACTTTTAATTTTTTTTTTTTTTTTTTTTTGCAGGCAGCTGCAAGCTCCTCTGATCCTAGTTCCAACACCTCTAAGTAGATATGCATCAATTGCAGTTAAAAAATAAAAAAGGGAGAGATGTCCACAACGGACAAGCCCCTGGTCATCAGCTGATCCTGCTGTGTCAGCAAAGCCAAGCCTGGGACACACTCCTTGCCAAAAAAAGGCAGGGATGCTAACAGCCTTGATGCTTGGCTCTGCTGCTAACAGTTAGACATTCCAGTACATCAGGCTTTTTGAGTGTAGCAGGATAATTGCAAAAATGTTTCTAGCTCTGTAACTTTTTAGTGCACAAAGAAAACCCTTGATAACTCACAAACCTTGAACAATGTACAATGCCCCTATAGTTCAACCTCCTGATTATGAGACCCTATATAGTAAACTTACTGAGCTAGTTCTGGTCACTGTTACTCCATCAGAGGGCAGAGTCCCACCTGGCCCCAGCTTTGCTTAATAATGTCTGTGTTTTCTCCACCTGCAGTCACCCCTTTGTTGATCCTTTGTTGATGCTGCACAGGTCGCAGCATTAGATAACTGTTATGGTTTGAATATAAGATGTCCCCCAAAATCTCATGTTAGGGCTGTGGCTGTGGATCAGTGGTAGAGCACTTGCCTACAACGTGTGAGGCACTGGGTTCAATCCTCAGCACCACATAAAAATAAACAAATACAATAAAGGCATTCTGTCCATATACAACTACAATTTTTTTTTTTAAATCTCATGGTAGACAATGCAGGAATGTTCAGAAGTGAAATGGTTAGAGAACTGTGACCGAATCTGTGGATTAATCTACTTGATGGACTAATAATTTGAATGGATTACTGGATGGTAACTGTAGGTGAGTGGGGCATGGGAGACAGCAGGTCACTGGGGGCAGGCTCTTGGGGATAATATTTTATCTCTGGCTCCACCTGCTTCCTGGCTGCTGAGCTGAACAGCTTCCCTTTGCCACGGCCTTCCACCATGACATTCTGCCTCACCTCTGACCCAGAGCAATGCTGTCAGCCAACCGTGGACTGAGACCTCTGAAACAGTGAGCCCCAAATCAACTTTGCTTCCTGTCAGTTGTTTTTGTCAGGAACTTTTCACAACAATGAAAAGCTGTCTACAAACACCCCAGCACATTCTTAAATTGATAAAGGGTCAAGAAAAGATAATGAGAAATTAGGAAAGACCTAAAAAGTCTAATGAAAAAGAAAACACAACACACCAGTGATATGGGATGCTGTGAAGTAAGATGGCAATTTATAGCTGTAAATACTTACATTAAAAAATAAAGACTTGGGGACTGGGGTTGTGGCTCAGGGGTAGAGCACTCACCTAGCACATGCAAGGCCCCTGGGTTCGGTCCTCAGCACCACATAAAAAATAAATAAATAAAATAAAGGTATCAACAACTACAACTGAAAAATAAATATTTGAAAAAAATAAGGATTTCAAATCAATAACATAACTTTACATCATAAGAAACTAGGAACAGAGCACAACCCAAATCCAAAGCTAGAAGAAAGAAAGAAAGAAAGATTGAATCAGAGATAAATTAAACAAAGAATTGTGAAGCAACAGGGAAAAAAACCTGATAAAACCAAAAGTTGGTTTTCTATGGACTGAATTGTGTGTCCCCCAAACTCACATGTTGAAGTTCTAATCATCAATACAACGATATTTGAACAAAAGGCCTTTAGGGATGTAATTAAGTTTAAATAAGGTCACAAGGGTGGGTCCCTTATCCAATAGGACTTTTGTCCTTATAAGAAGAAGAAACAGCAAATTTCCACTCCCTCACCACAGTATAAAGTAGAAAGACCTGAAGACCCACAGCAAAAAGACAGCTGTCTACAAGACAGGAACAGGACCTTGCCAGAAACTGAATTTGTAGGTACCTTACGCATGGACTTCTAGTCTTCAGAGATGAGACACATTAATAAGAGAAAATTAATGTCTATTGTTAAAACCACCCAAGTCGTGGTTATTTTTCTGTAGCAGCCTGAGAAGACCAATTCATTGGTTCTTTAAGAAGCTCAACAAAATTGACAAAACTTTAGGTAGACAGACAAATAAAAAGAGGAAATCAATTCATGTAACAAGGATAAACAAGGAAAGTGGGAACATTACTATTGATCTTCTGGAAATTTTAAACAAAGATTACATGAGAATACTAGGAACACTTTTGCACCAACAATAATGGACAGATACCTAGAAACACCCAAATTACCAAAATTGATTCAGGAAGAAATAGAAAATCTGAACAGACTTTTAACTAATTACATTGAATCAGTAATCAAAAACCTTCCAAAGAATAAAAATTCAAAACTGGATGACTTCACTAGTGAATTCTAATAAACATTTAAAGTTTTAACACCAGTTCTTCCCAAACTCTTCCAAAAAGAGAAAGAGGAGGGAAGAATCCCAAATTCCTTTAATAAGGCATTATCCTGACACTAATGCCAGGTAAAGTCATCCCAAGAAAAGAAAATGACAAGCTTTATAATTATAAAAATCCTCAATAATATAATAGCAAACTGAGTCTAACAACATATTTGGAAGATCATACACACTGAACAGATGGGATTTATTCCAAGAAAACAAGTGAGACCAACCTAAAACAACGAATCAATGAAATACATGTCATATTAGAACGAAGGTTAGATAGGAGGAATAAGTTCAGTAAATCTATTTACATCATAGTGACTAGAGTCCATAAAAATGTAGTGTGTACTCAAAAATTGCTAACAGTGAAGATTTTAAGTGTTCTCATCACACACACATGAAAAAAGTATGTAAGGTAATTTAAATGTTAAATATTTGGGGCTAGCCATTCCAATAATGTATGTGTGTATATGTATTGTATATAATATATACATAATGTACACATTATATTTACACATGCATACAACTACATAACATAAATATATATAATTTTACTTGTAAATATAAATAATTTAATAAATAAAAATTTAGGAAAAATACACTTAAGTGACACAGAAAGGGTATTTGGCAAAATCCAATACTCTTTCATGATAAAAAAAGAAAACTAGAAATAGAAAGGAACTTCCTAAGCCTGATAGAGGGAACTTATTTAAAAAAAAAAAAAAGACAACCCACAACTAACCACGTATTCAATAGTGAAAGGCAGACTGTGTTCGGCTTGGATGTCTGCTTTTGTAACTGCCATTCAACCAGTAATTCTAGACAGAGAAATCAGAGAAGAAAAAGAAATAAAGATCATTCAAAATGCATAAAGAAATGAAACTATCTCTATTCTTGTGGTCTTAAGTATAGAAAACTCTTAAGAATCCAGAAGAAAACTATACGAACTAACAAAAATTCAGCAAAGTTGCAAGGTACGAGATCAACATACAAAAATCAGCTGTTCCTATACATAGAAATTAACAATTCAAAAGGCAAGGCAGGTGATTGGATCTGGAATGTGTTGAAAACTAGGCCACAAGATTCAGAGGCAGGAATTGAAGGCAATGTTTAGATCATAAGGACTCTGACCTCATCAGCTGATTAATCCCTGAGATGCATTAACAGTTTGAAGGCACTACTGGGTGGTAACTGTAGGCAAGTGGGCATGGCTGGATGAAGCAGGTCCCTGGGGCATGGCCTTGGGCACTCTCTCCCTGGCCCCTTCCTGTCTCCCCTGCTCTCTGGTTCCTAACTGCCAGGGACTGAGCAGGCTTCCTCTGCCATGAGGTTTCTGCCCTGGATCCAGCTGACCTCGCACTGAGCCTAAAGTAACTTTTCCCTCCTCTAACACCTGTCCCTGTCAGGTATTTGGATCCCAGTGATAAAAATCTGACCGATACAGCAGGGAAGGGTTGAGAAAGCCTATTTGAAGAGATGTCATATGAGCAAAAGAACTGAGGGAAGTGAGGGTGTCTGGGGGACAGGCAGAGAAATAGTCAGCATGTGGCTCTGGAGGCAGAGGATCTTGGCGTCTACAGGAGCACAGGGAGCACAGCGGCCATGTGGAGATGAGATCAGAAAGTGGGCAGGGGCCAGAGCATGCAGGACCTCCTCAGGGAGGCAGAATAGGGGAGGGTTTTGCAGAGAGAAAGGGGGTGATCTGACTCGGGTTGCTGTGGAGAGGAGTCCCGGGAAACCGGGTCAGAGGAGGGATTTTGCATCAAGGCCACTTCAACTGTGAGAGACAAGACCAGCTGGTGGCAGAATGAAGTTTCTTGAGATTTGGCCCCTACCACTTCTAGGCCCTCCCATGAGACCCCTGATGCCAACTCCAGGGCACTTGGGAGCTGTGGGTTGGAGATAGGAGATCCAGATGATTGAGTAAAGAAATGCCCCCACCCCACACACTTTCCCCTTGACCACGGGTCAGCACCATCCATTTTATGAGTGAGAAAGCAGATTCTACTGTGACTCCCTGAGATCCAGGCTTTCTGTGTTTCATAGTGTCTTCCTGAATTGAGAGGCTCATCCTGTTTCCATGTCCACTTTCCGGATGAGGAAATGGAGGCTCCAAGAGGTGAAGCAACTTGTCCAAAGACGCATGTCCAGGAACCACAGCCGTGATCAGAACACTACACAGGACCATGGTCACTTGGCTTAGGAGGGACTGCCGCTCTGAGGAGATGGATTTTCCCAGCTGATTTTAGAGAACTGGGATTTGTTTTAATCAGGCATGGTAAGACACCCTGACATGAAAATGACTGTCACAGAGGTCCTCAAGATTCCTAGAAAAAGAGGCAGGGCATGCTGAGCCTGTGGGAAGAACCAGGGTCGACCAGAAGGCACAGGGAGGCGAGAGTGTGGGCAGAACTTGTATTGCGGTTCCCACATGAAGGACTGGGTGAGGCAGAATAGCCATGTTTAGCTCAAACAATTTCAGTAGGTTCTGGAGTATAGGGGCTCCCCCTAGTTGTCACCTGGCACTGGGGTGATTGGGGCAGTTAATGGTCCAGAGAGCCCCATAGAGAAGACGGTGGGTCATGGTCTCTGGGTTATCTGGTTTGCATTTGGAAGGAACACTCCCAGGAGTGGTGAGTCTTATTGTCTCTAGGAACTGGCTAGCTCTTAGGGCAACTTCCTTCTAGAGTCAGCAAGTCAAGATGTCAAAGCATCAGAATATGGAAAACACATAACTAACACACCAGGGCACGTCCTCACTGCCAAGTGAACTAACTCAGTTGCACCCTCGGCAGGGACTTGTTCTTTTCCTATCTTCCTGACCTGGCTCTGCGCCTTGGTGGAATAGAGCGGGGGTGGGGCCTCCTGAGTCCCACAGACCTGTCTGTGAGTCACTGTGGTTCACATAGGACAGACAGGAAGGGTCCTTATCACTATAATGAAATACCTGAGAAAATTAACTTATAAAGGTGAAAGGTTCAATTTCCCTGAGTCCAGTCCAAGATAAGCAAGTCCATTGCTTTGCACCTCGTGGCAGGAGCACATGGCAGAGCCAAGCCACTCACCTCATGAGCCAGAAAGCAGGAGAGAAAGAGGAAAAGACCAAGGCTCCACAGTCCCCTTTGAGGACACTCCCCCAATGATCTAAAGACCTCCCCCTAGGTCCCACCTCTTAAATATTCCACAACCTCCCAATAGCACCACTGTGGGAACCAAGACTTTACACCTGGGCTTTGGAGGACACTTATTCAACCATAGCAGGCCTTGAATGCCAAGTTGCATAGTCTAAACTGTAAGCTAGAGATGATAAAGAGGGAGCCCTGAAGCTTACCGAGTTGAGTGGCTCATCTGGACCTCGGGATTAGGAAGCTGGCCCAGCTTCCTGAAGGAGAGGAAGTGGAAGGTCTATCATGAGCTACTGCTGCATGACACACCACCCAAAACTCAGAGGACATTGTCCATTCATCACTGCTTCCAAGGCAAGGGCCAGCTGGGAAGTTTGTCTGGTCTCGGCTGGGTTGGCTCGGGCATCAGAGGCAGGAGCTGCCCGTCTGGGCCACCTTGGCTGGTCTTCCCACAGTTTCGGTGGCTGGAGGCAAGATGGCCTTAGCTGGTCTGACACTCCTCTGTTCCATGTGACTCCCATGCTTCATCGGGCTAGTCCAGGTTCATTGGCACCTTGTGACAGGATCCCAGAGAGAAGATGGAGGTGTGCCAGTCCTGAGAAGCCAGGCTTGGAACCAACACACAGGAACCAAGGCCAGAGGCCAGTCCAGATTCAGGAGTGGGGCATCGTCACATTGCAAAGGAAGTAAGTACAAAGATGTCCTTATGGACTGAATGTGTCCCCCTCAAAATTCACGTGCTGTCCAGCCCCAGGGTGAGGGTTGTAGGAGGTGGAGCCTTTGCAGGGTGATTAGGTCATGAGGGTGGAGCTCTCGTGAATGGAATTAGAGCTCTTGCAAGAGACACCAAAAGCTGCGTTCCCCCTGTTCGTGGAAAGTAGGCAATGAACCAGGGAGAGCCCTCCCCAGACATCAGATCTGCCAGCACCTTGATCTTAAACTTTCAGCCTCCAGAACATTGAGAAATAAATGTCTGATGTTTAAGCTACCCAGTGAATGCTAATGAGTCAGAGCAGCCTGAGTCTAGACAGGGGTCTGAGCTGGGACTACTTTTTTGCATTCAGTCTAGCACAGGGGTTGGCAGGTCTGGCCTGCCTCCTGTTTTTGTAAATAAAATTTTACTGGGACACAGCCACTACAGAGTAGAGGGGCCAGGCTTATCTCAGTGGTAAAGCACTTATCCAGCATGTGTACAGCCCTGGGTCCCAGCCCAGCCCAGCCAAATATAAAAAAGCAGAGTTGAGTAGTTGTAATAAAATCCATGTGACCCTCAAAGCCTAAATATGTGATCTCTAGCCCTTTACAGAAAATGTTTGTCTGCCTCCAAACTACCACAAGAGGAGAATCCGAAGGCACGGGACTACTCTGGCAGGCAGCTAGAGCAACCAAGGAGGCCCTCCACGCAGACTCAGAAGGGCCCCAGGGCGCTGAGACAGGCCTAGAGCTTGGTTAAGAAGCAGAATCATTTCCAACCTGCACGCCCCTCCTTTCCTGGCTGTATGGTTCTGGGTGGGCCACCTCCCCACTTAGCCTCAGCATTACACATGTAAAATGGCCAGACTCAGAGCCCCCAGGGAGTCTTCAAGGATTCAGAAAGAATATCTGTAGGACACCCTGCCCAGAGCCAGGCAGCTGAGGGCTCTGGGAAGAAAGTCTGGCTTCCCAGGAGCCCCATCAGGGGTCTCAAGAAAGCCCTGAGCTGGCGGATGGGGTCCCCTCCCACCTTCCTCCTGTTCTTCTGGGAGGACGAATTCCTGCAGGCTTGCATCTGCGGACAGATCTGCTTCCCTATCTGTGTTCTGCTAATACAGAGAAAACACACTTGGTGAGGTTAGACAAACAGCGGGGCAATGATTGACACAGCCCAGCCCGTGGCAAGTGCTCACACCAGCTCACCCAGCTCCTGAGAAAATACTGCATGTGTCTATGCTCTCCCGGCTGCAGAGGGCTGTTTGCTTTCCATTAGCCTCACATTGTGCCCTTTAGTCACACCATGGCCACATCCTTCAGGGCTAGGTGGGAGGAACCTGCTCTCAGGCTGCTGGCTGGTGTTCCCCCCGTTGCTGCTGCAGGGCATCCCAGGATGGTCTCAAAGTGCCCTCAGCACACCCTGCTCAGCCCACCTGTCCAGGGCTGCAGAGAGGGCTCTGCTCAGAGAGCCCATGTTTGGCGCTCTGAGCCCATTGCTTCCTGTTGCAAGGTCCTCATGCTTGGTCCACCCCAACAGTGGAATGTTGGGCTAGGCAGGGGTTTGAACAAAGTCCCAGGGACATCTCCTGTGCTGCTGGCTGAGAAGGCTGGGCCTGGCCCCAGATATATAGCTGGGGCCTGGAGCCAGTGAAATGGCGGCGGGGGGGCGGCGGGGGGGGGGCAAAGGATTGGGGGCAGATGGTCCACAGCACCCACTTGGTTTCTAAATTGGATCTGCCAGGTTACGGGTCATTCTCAAGGGGGCAGGTACCCCTCCCCCCACCTCCAGGTGGGCGGACAGTGCCCCTGAGACCATGGGGAAGACTCAGCAGGACATCATACAGAGACAGGCAAGGAGCCTCACCCACTTCTTGCCTCTCCAGGGACTTCCCTTGCTCTCTCCATCTGCTCCCACCTTGAGAGGCCACCTCTTTGATGTCAGAATGACCGTGGCCTTTCACAGCATGCTGCCCCTATCAGGAGACTGTGGTCAGGGCTATTGATGGGCATTTACTGGACATTTTTGCAGGTAATGATTTGCAAAGAAGGGGCAGGGTCTGATGATGGTGAAAGAATGCTAAGAAAGTGGGAAGATGTCCTAGTACCTACAGTCCTGCCTCTGAGGGGGCAGCAGTCCCAGGTTGGTCTGGGTCACCCGTGCAGGGTGCAGAGACCTCTGTTGAACACATCCAAGTGTAGATGGAGAACTGAGGCTCAGCCTGGGGAAGCCAGCTGTCCTAAGCCCCTTGAGCTGGACCAGGATTCCCACCCAGGCTGATCTGAGCCCAGCCTCTCCTGCCCTTTCCCCTACACCAGCAAAATAATTTTCAGCTCCATAATCCGCAATTTGGGAATCTGATGGTTTTGTACCTTTCCTGGGTTCTCTGTCCTTCTCTTCAGTCTTGAGCCATTTCTTGGCATTGAGATAGCACAGAGAACTCACCCACTGGGTATGCTGGAGATGCACAGCTCACTCAGGCCTCAGTTCCCCATCTGTCCATGGGCATCTGAACACCACCATGGTGGGGCCCTGAGAAGGAGCCAGTGGCTGCCAATGCGGCAGTGTCCAAGCCCTGCCCATCTGACCTGCGAGGCTCCCAGCCCTAAGGCTCTGTGCTGCCTGCCTTCCCCACGGGGCTCCCTTCTCCTCCCTCCACACAAGGGGAAATTACCCATTAATGAGGGAGAATTACAAACGCAGTGTCTGGCCCTCCGCCCAAGGTTCTTGGGCAAGAAGGGAGGGAGCCGTCGTGCTGGATGGGGAATTGGAAACAAATGCAGGAGGTGTTGTTTTTGGTGGACTCTTAGCCCTCCCCACCCCTCTCCCCACCACTGTCCCAAATTTGGACTTTTACGGAAACGGATTTCATGCCTGGGCTTCCCATGAACTCTCTTAATTCAATTGTGGGGCCATTATCGGCACCGGGTGTAATGGGCTGCTTCCGCAGCCTCAGGGAGGCCAAGGGGTGGGTGCATCGTTCCTCTGCAGGTGGGGCTGGACAGGAGTGGGGGGAGCTGGAGGGGACTGGGCTGATGGTCCCTGCCCTGGCTGGGCCAGGCCTGGGAAAGCCAGGAGTCCAGAGTGGCTGAGGCTCAATTCCCACCCGGCACAGGAAGTGAGGCAATCAGGTAAGTCTGGGCCTGGGGGTCCACATCCAGAGAGGACATTCTGGGGAATTTGGAGGCTGTGTCAGCACCATGGGTGGGGAGAAGCCACCAGCAGAGAAGCCAGAGATGCCTCTTCCTGGAAGCTCCTTGCCCATGCTCTTTGCTCCCCTGAATGATCTCCCTCCAGCCCTTTACAGGGCCCCTCCTGCTCGTACTCTGCACTATCTCCTCCCTCACCTCCTCCAGGAAGCCTTCCTGGTACCCACCCAGAAGCCTCTACTTCCACCCTCATGGCAACTGTGACTGTGAGCGCCCCGTTCCCCGCAGTCTGGGGGCTCTAGGAGGACAAAAGCAGCACAGACCCTGGCACAAGACAGGATGCTGGAGGTGGCTGGGCAGGAGGAAGGAGCTTGGTGGAGGGCTCTCCCTCCCTCCCGGTGCTTCCTCCTAGTGAAGGGGCTAAAGCTAACCATGGGAGTCCGCCAGTCCCTTGCCCCTCCTGATTCCAGGCCTATCACAGGGTGCTCACAGCACCCATCTCCAAAGACCAGCACCCTCTGGGTGAGAGCAGGTGTGTGCATCGTGATGGACTTTCTTCTGCAGAACAGAGCACAGGGGAGTGGGGAGTGGCAAGAGGGACATGGGCCCTGGTCCCAAGTGCTTGAAGAGCTGCAGAGGACCTGCAAGCCACCTCTTCTCCCCTTGGTGGCCTTCCCCGCTCTAGGGGACACTTGCCTTTAGGCCTCCAGCCAGGAGCCTGGTGAATCCACCAGCTGGTGGGCAACCACCCTCAGAAATAACACATTGGGAGGGGGGGGCTTTGCTTTCCCTTGTGTTCTAAACTGGATTCGGAGCTGAGGCCCCAGATGATGGGTACGACACCCAGGTCCCCGAGGTGAGCTGCGCAGGGATGCACATGATGCCCAGCCCTGCTACCCACAAGGCAGGTGCAGAGGGGAGGGGCTGTGCCCCAGGTTCTCAGGCCTCTGGGCGTCTCTGGTTTTCTATGCAACGTGGCTTGGACGCAGCAAACCCTCACACCTCTCAGCCTCCTTGGCAACAGGCAGTGCCCCAGATTAGTTTGGCCAGTTACCTATAGACAGAAACAATGGCGTCACACCAGGTTTGGGCAAATGAGAGCCAGGCTGCACCTTTGGGCTATTTTCTCCCTTTTGCTGGTGCCCAAGAGGCCACAGAGTGCCACTGAGGATGTGAAGCTGCTGTCAGCCCAGGAGGCCCATGGGGATCAGAACACCCCTTGAGCAGTGTGTGAGAAATAAGCATTCATGATATCAAGGTTGAAGATGAAGTTGCTTCTGCAGCAGAACCCACAGCGTGGTGCCAGCATCTGGGTAGTAAGGAACGCAGGCATGGTGTGGTGGCCATCCAGCAGTTGGGATGAACTCTTATCAGAGGCTGGAAGGACAATTAGAGTGGCATCCAGAACTTACCTAGGCACTATGTGGCTTCAGGAGAAGAGGGGGCATGCAGACATCAATGGTGTATACGACAGTCCAAGGGTTCAGAGAAGAACTGGGCAGAGGGCGAGCAGAACAGAAAAGGAAGCATCCGGAAATCCTGCCTGGAAGAGTTAGCAGTATAAGGAACTGCTTCTTAGTCCCATAACACAGAAGGGAGCTAGAAGCACAAATGCAAAATCTTTGAGTAGAAACAAAATCTTCCATCAAATTGCCTCCGGCAATGAATAAAGAAATAAAGGTGGATCTGATTCAGAGTGTCTTTGTCCCACAGAAGGCTGATAGTCTCAAGATGGCCCTCAGTACTGAGAGAGAGGGAAACAACAGAGAGAGTATGTGTGTATTCGTCTCCTGGAGCTGCTAAAACAAAGGACCACATCTGCCATATTGGACCAGGGCCCACCCAATGACCTCATTTAAATTTAGTCGCATCTTTAAAGACCATGGCTTCAAATGAAGTCACATTCTGAGGTACTGGAGGTTAGGGTTTCAACCTGAGGATCTGGGGGTGCATAGTTCAGCCCATCATGGTGAAAGAGCCACAGAGAGAAAAATGGGGAGAGAGGGGAGGGAGAAGTCTGGGTAGACAGCTGAGACAAAAGGCAGAGATCTGAAAATCATGCCTCAAAGGCCGGGTGGTCGTGGCTGCCTGCTCAGGGCATGACTTCCCACACGGTCAGGACCTGAGACGAGCCCCGCGCTCCTGCCCTTCTGCGGGCTGGCCATGGCTGGTAGTGCTACAGCACACAGGGGAAGCAGAGCCCCAAACCCACAGTGTGGCCAACAGGAGGGCACTCATCTGGTGGAAGGAGTCAGGGACCAGAGAAAAAGTGGACAAGGAACCTCTACCAGAACACAGAAACAGGGTCACTGGAGGCTCGTCCCCCACCCAGAGCTGGCCCTGACAGCGTGGGACACAGAGGTGGCTGCCGGCTCTCAGTGGGAATTCACTCAGCCACATGCCTGTCTGGGGAAGCGCGAGGGGCTCCCTGTTTAGGTTTCTAGTGCTGACAGCCACCACAGACCCTCTTTGTATGAAAAGGAACCGGCAACCTCCCAACCTGAAATTGTAACGAGCTACAAATTTCCTACAAACCCGCGCTTCCAAGTGTCTATTGTTCTAATATCCTGCGAGCAAAGAGCTCGTGCTTGGAGGCCCTGCTTTTCTAGAAATCGGAGCTGTTCTGTGTTTGTCCATAGCTGGTACAGCAATGACAGGGGCCAGGCAGAGCCTGGCCAGGGAGGAGGCCCATGGCACCAGGTCGGCCACGGCCCAGGCATCCCCAGGGGCACGGACATTCTTGGGACCAGCCTCCTTTAGGAAGAGTTTGGGGCGGGTCCAACCCAGCTCCCGAGGGAAGGCAGCCAAGGCGGGCAGAACTGCAAATGCTTTGGGGTTATTTTATTTTATTTTACATAAGTGGAAGCAACAATTGGTTTCTCGTGCGGTCTGCAGCTTTGCAAGCAGTGCCATCACTTCCAGCTCCCTCTTCTCGAGGGAGGGCCGAGAGGCAGGCAGGGGCCACGGGGGGCTCCAGCTCCCCTTTCTCACACAGCAGTCTCCCTTCGCCCACAGGAACAGTCACCCTGCATGCCAAGCCCTCCAGACCACTGACTGGCTGTGTGATCTGGGCAGGTTTCCCAACCTCTCCAATCCTCGTTCTCCTGAATACACAATGGTCTAGTGGTTCCTTCCGTGGGGGTTTGTATACATGGGCCCGTCTGGTAGCTGTGGGCATCTCCACCGCCCAAGGGGTCTGTTAGGGTTGGATCTGGCCTCCCATGCTCCGAGGTGAGGTTTTGGGGATTCGATCAGGAGGGCCCTGGCCTCTCCAGAGGGTTAATCCACTGATGACTGAATGGACTCCCAGGAGGTGGGACCTAAGTAGGTCACGGGGGAGGCATTCCCTGGGGGGCTTCTCCCCAGCCCCTTCCTCTCCCTTTGCTTCCCAGCTGCCAGGAGCCCAGCAGATTTTCTTCAGCAGGTCTTTTGGCCACAAGGTCCTGCCTCACCTTGGGCCCAGAGCAAGGGAGCTGGCCGAGGATGGACTGAGACTTGTAAATTCATGAGCCAAAATAAACTTTCCTCCTCTAAGTTGTTCTTGTTAGGCCACAGCAACAACAAACGGATTAACTCAGAGCTATGCATCTCACCAGAGAGATCCCTAGCTGGGGCTGCTGGCTCTATTTCCCCTGGACCTTAAGCAGGTCACCTTGGGCAGGGGACACACTGGCCCAGGCAGGGGACCTGGGGTGTACTCTGTGGCTGAGTCTCCTTCCACAGGCCCTCAGGCCTGGCCTCCTCTTTCCACCAGCCCCATCACTCTGCTTCAGAGGACCACAGATACTCATCCCCAGAGGCCTGGAGAGGAGGCTGTTGGGGTGAGCACCCTCTTTCTTCTGGCTGGCTGGTCAGTTTTGCATTACTGTGACCTGACAAGAACGACCAGGAGGAGGAAGTGTTATTTTGGGCTCCTGGTTTTGGAGGTTCTGGGCCTGAGGTGAGGCAGAACATCCTGGTGGAAGTGTCCAGGGGAGTAAAGCTGCTCAGCTCATGGGAGCCAGTGGGCAGAGACAGAGAGGCCAGGCCTGCAGTGACCTACTTCCTCCAGCCACATCCTACCTGCCCGAAGCTATCACCGAGTATAAAAGTTCTTTCAAATTATTAATCCATCAACTGGATTAATCCCCTGATGAGGTCAGAGCTCTCATAAGCCAGTCATTTCACCTCTGAGCATTGCTACATTTTCTTATGAGGGGACACCTTATATTCAAACCATAATACTCAGAGAGGTTTCCAAGCCCCAGGTATAACCACAGCCCTGCCCTGTGAAGGGATTCACAGCTCCCTGGTACACTCAAGACAAAGCCACCCAGAGCTCCAGAAGTCCTGCCCTGGCTCATGCTTGCAGCCCCTTCCCCGGCCCATTGCCCTGACTCTCAACATGCCTCCAAGTCCCTTTCCTGGGCTCCCTTCCCTGCCTACCTCAACCCTGGGGATCCCAGCCAAACCTCCTGACCTGCAACCTGCAACCGTAACTCCCAACCCTCATAGTTGCCAATGCTGCATTTCCCAGACTGTGGTTGTCAGCAACTGTATCAGTTACCTCCTGCCATGTAACAAGTAACCCCACCTAGTGGCTGAAATCCACAAGTCTTTACTTTGATTCATGACTCTACTTATTCGTTGGGTCTCCGCTGACCTTGTTGGACACCTGCAGGATCGATGGTCAGCTAGCCAGGTGGCCTGGAACTGGCCTTTGGATTCATTTTCTATTGCGAGATAGGCATCTCAAAGAACCCTGTCTCTCAGCTGATAGCTCTGAAGCTTAGAAGCCAGCAGTCCTGGCTGGCTTGTCTGCTCAGGGTTTCCCAAAGTTGAACTAAGGTGCCAACCAGACTAAGTCCTCTTCTGGGGGTTCTGGGGGGAAATCCACATCAAACTCATCCTTGTGATGGCAGAATTCAGATCCTTGATTAGATCTGATTGTCGGGTTGAGGCCACACTTTCTCCTAGCCTTCAGCTCCTGTGCCCAGGCCACTCCCTTGCTGAATGACCTGTCTGACTTCAAATCCAGCAATAGGTATCTTCCTCATGCTGAACCCCTCTCCTACTTTCGGTTTCTGACTCCTGGAGATCGGACCTAGATTGAAGGAGACTGTTCTAATAAGGTCAGCCCCATCCGGGTAACTTCCAAACTAATTAAGGTCACCTGATTTTACATGGGTACAATTCTTTCATAGCAGCAACTAGATGCATATTTGTAAGTGTAGGAGGTGTGTGTCCACCAGGAGGTAGGAATCAGGAGATGGCAGATGCCTACCTGCCTCATTCCATGCTAGTGTCAACTCTGGCCATCAGCTGGGATAAATGTCCCATCATCTTTCTTTACTCACCAGTGACTTGTGATAGATGCAGTTCCAAGAGAAAAACCAATTAGCAATCAAGCTCAAGGGCCGGGAACTAGACTCTACTTCTAAACATGGAGGAGTTTCCAGGTCATCCAGCAGAGGCAGGAGGCTCCGGGAGTCTGGCCTGTCTGTGACTGCATCGCCTACCTCAGTCCCCTGAGTCGCAGTGGCCTGTCTGTGTGTCTTCACCCCCCACCAGAAGATGCTAATTGGGCACCTTCTTGGCAGCCAGTTCAGTGGATTCCTGTGACCCTGGGAGCCATGTCCCACAACAGCCATCCCTGACCAGGAGAGTACTGGGGTCACAGTCTCCTCCTGGAAGTCCAGTGGGAGACAGGCCTGTGGGGTAGCAGGAAGTGAAAGACTCAGCCCCAGGCCTACTTCAGTGTCCCTCTGCTGCCTGGCTGATGGAGAGGGTGGGATGAGCAGGGGGAGGGAAGAGGCTGGATGGGCAAAGTCAGTGGGCCCCTGGGTTCTTAGCGGTCACACCTGAGTCCATTACATCTCTCCCCGTTTTACGACTCAGCCCAACTTGGGATCAGGCCAGACAGGTCATTGGCTCCCTGGAGATCCAAGAGACGTGGATGTAAGATAGGGGGCACTCAGTCTCCAAGTTTGAGGGGGTGGAGAGACATTCCTCAGCAATCAAAGATCCTGAGGCCAAGGCTGAATGTCTTTAGGAGGCTGGCCACCGAGGATGGGGGGGAAGCAGGGAGGAGGAGGGTGCGGAGGAACAGCAGAGAACGAGGAGACCTGGGGCAGGGGCTAGCAGGGAACTGACCTGTCAGGGTCCCCCAGACTCCGGCTCTTCATGGCACAAACTCCAGCCACCTACTACATCCCAGAAAGGAAGGAACAATTGTGCCCCCAGGCAGAGGAGGACACTGAGGACTTCGAGGGACAGGCAGAACACCCTTGTGTTGGGGAGGACCAACCACACCACCTACATGCAAAGGCTCATCTCAGAGGGACCATCCTGCTGCAGCCCACTGGGCCTCTAGGCCCTTGAGGTTGGAGGAGCGTCTCTCCCCATTGCAGGCTGGACTTCAACTGCTCAGGGACTCCCTGTGTTTCATCTGGACTGCAGGGACCACATTCAGGGCACTGGTTAGAATAGCCCAAAGCCCCACCCAGACAGGGCCCCAGCTCACCCCACATGATACTAGCCACTCAGCCCCCAGGGCCAAGGGCAGGGTGATGAAGGGAGCTTCACTCCTCTGGGTAGTCTCTGGGGTTGGATTCCTGCCTCACCAGCTTCTTGCAGGATGACTGAGTGCTCAGGGGCCGGGGACGTTCCTGGGACAAAGCCAGATGACGGGGCGGCCTGTGATGACAGACGCCCAGACATCACTGCATCTCAGGCCCGGCCCTTCCCACTCATGCTCAGGGCACCTCAGCAAGGATCCACCAGAGGCAGAGGTACTGGCAGGTCTGGCATTCAGGCCTAATCCCTGCCCATTGTCTGCCTGCCACCCGGGGATTTAGGAAGGCCACCTGCCCTGCTGAAGTGTTGTCAATGGGAAAGAATCTGGTAGGCGGGGCAGGAGAGCTGTCCTGGACAGGACCTGCCCCACCAAGGCAGGCAGAGGGCTCAGGAGACAATGCCTAGCCACCTCAGGTCCCTCCCCCCCAGCACAGGGGCAGAGGCTCCTTGAGGTCAAATATTGGAAAGTCTCAGAGAGTTCTAGAGCCCTGTGTCTGGCTCATGGTAGAAGTGGTTACAGGTCTGGTCCCATTCAGGTGCCCGAAGCAAACAGCAGGGGTGTCTGTGCTTAGCATTCCACGGATGTCCCCAAATGAGCTGCAGAGCCTGGGAGTCTGAGGAGTGACCCTGGCCATGAGGGATTCCCAGGGCTCCATTGCTGAGACCAGGCAGAGAGGGGACCACCATCCTGAGGCTCAGAGCAAGAGCCAGGTGCCTCCTCAGGCTGCCTCAGGCCTCTCTGAGCCTCAGTTTCCCCATCTCTGAAACAGCTGTGACTGTCTCCACTGCCCTCCAACCTGCTGTGGGATAAGATGTCCTGACCCACAGAAAGTCTCAGGCTTCCTCCTAAATCTCTGCTGATCATTCTCAGTGATGAGAATGAGAGTGAGACAGCCATTCGGGCTGCACCGTGGGGCCCTGCATCCTGGGAACTCCCCGGGGATGACCCGGGTCCCTCTGTAGCAGAGGTGTCAATGTCCTCCTACTTTGATACTGGCCATCCCCCATGAATTTGGGTCAGAACTGGTGGGTGTGCAGGGTGGATGGGACTCAGGGTGCCATCACCCCAAAATATGCCCCCAACTGATGCTCTGCAAGCCTCCCCAGTTTCAGCCGCAGGACGAGCCCCACTGCCCACCGCAGGCCCAAGTCTATCTCTTCCCATCACTTTTGTATCCACATCTTCACCAATTCAAAGTGGAAGGAAGGCTGGAGAAATTGGTGTCACCAGCCCAACCCGTGTGGGTCCTCCTCAGCCTCTGGCCTCCATGTGGAATGTGGGACATTTGGCTCCTCTCATCCTACCCCTGACTCTTGGGACACCAGAGGAAACTAAACAAACAAACAAACAAACAAAAAGACCCATTTTGATGCCCCACAGTGAGCCCAGAGCCTGCACATGGCAAGTGCTGGATGCTGAGGACAATGGGGATGGCCCATCTCAGACCACCCCTGGAAGGCAGGAGCTGAGAGCCCTCGAGTCCGGCACAGGGAAGGCCTCCTTTGCCCTGGAGCTTGGAGCCAGCCTGGGTCTGTCCTCGCCCTGGACTCTGTCCCTGGGCGAGTCCCTGCTCACCTCCTTTCTGCAGGCCTCAGTTTCCTGACCTAATGTCAAAAACATACTCAGAGCCAGGTGCCGTGGCGCATGCCCATAATCCCTGCGATGCCAGAGGTTGAGATAGGAGGATCACAAGTTCAAATCCAGCCTCAGTGAGGCCCTATGCAACTTAGAGAGACCCTGCCTCTAAATAAAATATCAAAAAGTTGGGGGAAGCTGGGGGATATGGCTCAGTGCTTAAGCACCCCTGGGTTCAATCTCCAGTACAAAAAGAAAAAGAAAAACTCAGAAAGAGCTTGGAAAGTGGAAGCATCAGTGCTTAACTTAGGTCCTGAGGTTTGCCATCAGCACTGGGAGGGGCCCCCTTTTCTGTGACCCCTACTTCCCTACCCAGCATGCACCTGTGGCCAAAGCAGGGGTTCTTTCCTCTGCAGGCCTCTGGGAAAGGCAGACTCAGAGGGAAACAGAGACACCATCAATAACCTGGGGATGGCCCTGAGGACCACTTTCTGCTGTGGGGCTGGCACGAGAATGGGTCTTTGCAGTCTGAGTGGCCTGCAGCTCCTGCAGGAGCCCTGAACTGTCAGTGTGGTGCCTGATGAAGGTCTGGGGAAGAGAGATGATGCTTATTGGGCACCTTCTGTGTTCCAGATGCTTTGGAACAGCGTGTTTCACTCTCGTACTGACAAGCCCTGGAAGAGTGTGTTATCTCTATTCCCATTTTACAGATGAGGAAGCTGAAGCCAGAGAGGTGACCACATAGCAAGAGACAGGGTGTGGATGAGAATCTGTGCTTGTCGGGTCTGCTCTCTCTGGTATCCCCTGTCCTAATGGAGGCGAGAGAGAACCCGTCCCACTCTGCCCCCCCTCAATTCCCCTGCCCTGACCCACTGACTGCTCCCCCTTAGCCTCTGCACTTGAGTCCCCTTGCCTCTCACTCCTAAGTAGTATGGTTGACAGTCCCTGGGATGCCCACCTGTGTCCCTTCCTTTGAGTTCAACAGGACCAATGACAGGACACCTCTCTTGGCAAAGCACCATTTCCTCTGTTTGCTGAGGAAAGTGTGGCCTCAGGTATGTGACCAAGATTTGTCCCAGAATATCAGCTGCTGATCGAATGTGAGCCTTCCTGTATCTCACCAAGGGGAAATTGCAACCCAAAGAGGGGAAGTGCTTACCCAGGGCCTGCCGAACAATTGTCCCTAGGAAAACATGCAGGAGGGCTCCAAAAGAATGTTAATTGCAGTCTTGTTTTTGTAGCAAAGCCCTGGACCCACCTCGATGTGTCTCCTCAATAGCGGGTGACTGAATAGTGGAGGAAGTGTGCTCAGCCATGAGGAGGAGGGAGGGGGTCTGCGTGTTTGGGCAGGTAGGGCCTGTGAGACCCAGTGTGGTGTGAAAACAGCCACCAGCTCAGCAAGGCCCCGAAGAGGGTCCCGGTGAAGGCTTTGACAGCCCAGCAAATCCTGTGTGAAATGAACAATCCCAAGAAGACAGGCTTAAAACAACTGGGGACATTCGGATGTCTGTCAGGCATTAGATGATCTTAAGGAAGGATTGCTAATTTTGATAAGCGTGCTAAATGGAAATAGTGATGTCTGGGATTTGCTTTAAGTACTCCAATGGGGGAGAAGGACAGAGAGAAGCCAAGATCTGCCACAAGTGGATGACCGAGGGTGGTGGCTGAGCAGATGGCATGCTACCCTTGCCTGTAGAATAAGTAGGGCTTGCGTTGATGATTCTCAGGTGCTTTTAGCCCTTCCAGCAGACATGGGGCTCTTGGGTTGGTCAGAATCTAGACCTATTCTGGAAACAGCATCCAGTTTTCTTTCCAAAATTCTCAATCAGGTCGGGCTTCTGCTCCAGACAGGGCCTGCCCTTCCCTGACAAGAGGTGGGCATGCAGCCCAAGGCTCTATCCTCCCCTGATACTTGGCCTCTTACAGAGTTGAGGTCTGAGCCAGCTAATGCTGTCTCCAGCTGAGGGGACTAGGAGCAGACCTGGTGGTCATGACCAGGGTCCAAGGTCAGGCTGCCTAAGTCCCTGTGCATCAGTCACCAGCTGTGTAGCCTCCAGCCAGGTGCTCACCTCTCTGCCTCAGTTTCCATGTCTGTCCATTGGGCTGACCATGGAACCACCAGCCCGGCTGTTGGGGAGGGTGCAGTGAGCAGATACGCACCTGTGCGTGGCCTGTGCCCAGCACCCAGGAGGTGCTCAGTGAACCCTACTTGATGCTGTAATACTTATTGACATCATCACCATCAACTCTGCCTTTGAGGACTCCTGAGCTGACCCAGTCACTGTCCTTTCAAACCAAACCTCAGCCTCCCCTCCACTATTGAGCTCTCCCTTTGCCCCAATAAATTTATAATCGATTCCATTCTTGCTGTTGCTGGCAACCACACCTCTCTGGCTGTTGTCACTTACAGCACTGCACAGAGATGCCCAATAGGAACCAAACAGGAGGCCCAGCAGGGGCTGGTGCAGTCAGGGTGGCCTTGGTCCACAACAGCACTCTTCTGCTCTAGCAGGTGGTGGCAGGACTCCTGCAGTGTGTGCACCGCTCCTCCTCTGCCCAGACCAAGGCCAGAGCATCTCATGCTTCCAGGAAGTCTTGCCAAGGGAATGAGACTGGGCAGAGGGTTGGAAAAATCCCCCATGCCCCAACAGCACCTGCTATGGTGCAGTCCAGGGTTGGCTGGGTGCTTTCCCTGCCTTGTGACTAAAAGGGCACCAAAAGTCAACAACAAGAGCAGATGTGGCAGCTAGAACTTTGTGTGCATGTGCCACTTTGGCTTGGTCTACACCTTGCAGCAGGGGCCCAAAGCATACCCATTTCAAGGATGAGCAAAGAGAGCATGGTGGTGGAGCCAGCATTGGATGCAAAAGCCATCTGGAGTCTAGGCTCTAATGAGGAAGGTCGAGTCCCAGGAAAGAAGCTGGCCTCGGCTGCTCGGCTGGGACAAACCAAGCCAGAGAGGGAGCTGGTAACTGGTAGCTGCTGAGTTGGTCCAGTCATAGTCCGCCTCTGGCCACTCTGGATGGTGACCAGTGTCCAATGCTCCCTGCTGTAATTGGAAGGGTCGGGGAGTCCTCAGTGAAGTCCCGGGCCATGTTCGCCGCCTGCCGGAGGCCCTCGGTGGCAACAGGATCTGCAGTCACGCAAATGATTAATGTCAGCTCTGCGGAGGGCTGGGGTCCACAGGAAATTGGAGTGGATGAATTTAAGAGAGAAACTCCTTGTTTAAACAGAACTACTTTAGAAAATAAATACTGCCGAGCTTGATGGTAAATACAGATATCTGTGAGGAATGGCGGTGGAAATATGAATTTAATAAAGCTGGCGGCACGTGGCCCTGCTCTGGGGCCATCAAATGAGGGTCCCAGAGGTTCAGACATCCTTACTGGTGGCTGGTGCCAGTTCTACCACTAACTTGTTTTGTGACTTTGGCAGGTTGTGTCCCTTCCTGAGCCTCAGAGGAGTCAGCAGACTCTCCTAGAGGTGACCATGGAGTTGGTGGCCCACCCTCGCCATCCACAGGCCTTCAGCCATCGCATGGCCTCCAACTTGCAACCCCAGTCAGATGGTTTCAGGGTCTGAGACCTGGCTCCTGCTGTATCTCCTGCCAAAATTCAGCCCCTGAGACTCAGCATGCCCCCTCCTTCAGGAAGTCCTCCCCACCTTGGTGCCTCCCAAGTGCCAGGGACCACACGCCCCAGCTGTCCTTGGCTGCAGACTCGGCATCTCTACCTGTCCTGGCTCTGCAGGCCTCAGACGAGTCCTGTCACCCGTCACTGAGGATGAGACGGGGACTCCAGAAGGTAGAAGCTTCTCAGAGCCACAAAGAAAGCAAGTGGCAGAATGGGAACAGCCCAGGGCTTGGGGCTATGGCCATCTCAGTAGGACTAGGCCTAGGGGTGCCCGCTGCTGAGCTTGCCAGAGGTGGCTGGGGAAGCCCCAGAGCAGAGGCAACGTGGAATGGCACATTGAGTGGGGACAGCCAGCTCCACGCTGGTCTGTGTTCCCCTGGGTGCTTCTCATGTGGCTCAGAGTGTGACAAAGCGAGTAGTGCCAGCACCTCTAGCTTGTCCCAAACACCCCGCTACCAGGGAATCGAGGGTCGGCCCAGCTGGCAACACCTCTTAGTTTTCCAAGTGGGAACCTATTCACAGTGCTCAGGATAGCTGAGACCACCCCCCAAAGACAGGGTCCTGGGGAACCCCCTCACATGCACATGCACACCCATGTGCATACACACACATGCCAACAGAGACCCCCGAAGAGGAGGTCACACTGTCGGCCATAGCCACCCTCCTGGAAAGTCCCCACCTCACAGAAAATACCAGAAGCCCCTGGCAGATATTCCAGCCATTTCCAGTCTGGTCAGCTGGAGAGCCCAGAGAGGGCTGCTGGGAAGGGAGAGCAGCCGCAGGACTGGAAGTCGGGGCCACATGGGCCAATAACAAGAGGCCCTGGGCAAGACCCTTTCCTCCCTGGGGTGAAGGGATCATGGTACCAGAGGGCTGGCAGGACAGTGGCAGGACAGCACCCGTCAGGGCTCGCTCTGCCCCCAGGTGTGCTGCACACTTGCTCCCCCTCAGAGGCTCTCAGGCAGGTGCCAGCACCACCCCCGACTCTCCAGTCTGGGAAACCAAGGCACAGAGAGGGAAGGAAACAGCCCAAGGCCTCACAGCATGTGGCAAGTAGGCTGCAGCCCAAGATGACTGGGATCTGAAGGGATGGGCTGCAGGAGGCCAGGCTGCTGCGTACCTTACCACACCTACCTCCCAGGGCTGGACACACAGAGGGCTCTGATGCTGGAGACTGGCCCAAGAAAGTGGGGGCACAGCACTCCCTTCTCAGATGAGAAGGCTGAAAAAGCATCTGGTCAGGACACCACCCTGCCTGGTGCAGAGTCTCAGAGTCCCCTGAGCACAGGGCAGATGCCTAGAGAGCTCCCCTCACCCCAGGGGGCACATGTCCTGCTGAGGACAGATCAGCCCCTCGTGGTCATAGGGAAGCACTGTCAGCATCGGCAAAGGCACCTGGCTCTGGGCAGCCACCCCATGCTGGCAGACAGGTCTCCAGAGCTGGGCTGCTGCTGTGTCAACACGTGCCGGACTGCGGGGTGCTTTACACGGGTCTCCTAATCCCCCGCTGGGCATCCTGACTCATATGGCCTGGCACCCCTGCCCGCCCGCAGGTGGACGGGCACTCACCGCGACGGCTGGGCCGCTGTTATTTTTTCATAAGCCTGCCTTGAAATGTGTCAAACCACATATTGTTCCAGCACACGCCCGTCAGAAGAGCCTGCCGCCAGATGGGCTGGCACCCCCCACACTTGCTCTGGGCAGCGAAGTTATACATAGACTTCAGCTTTATGTCAAACCTTTAAAAGGAGGAAATTAAAAAAAGAAGACGGGACAGAAACTTTTTAAAAAGAAATGAATTGGAGTCTGAATAGGCAGGTCTATGGCCGTGCACAAATCCCAGCCTGCCAGGGCCCAGGTTTCATAGGAAAACTCAGGCCAGTGGTAAATAAAACTTCCCGCCTGTCAAACCGTTCATTAGCGAGGTGCACATAATTTATGTACTTAAGAGCTGCCTTCAGCCAAGCTATCACACAGCAAGCATGCTTCATAGGTGTTAGTGTTTATACGGACAGTAAATAAATGTCAAACACACACAAAATCCACTCTCCAGCCGGCGCTGACGTGGACCATCCATCATCCCCAGCTGGAGACTCTGGCCTGGCTGCCAAGGCCCGTGGCCCGCATGGCCTGGCAGCTGAGCTGGTGGAGTGGGAAAGACTTCGTGCAAGAAGGGAGAGGCCATGAGGGGCTTCCACCTGTCCAAAGTAGGCAGGAACCCCAAGCAGGGATGGGGCTCTTCCATCATGAAGTCCTGCCTGCCTCCCAGCCCCTGTTGGAATCTGCTGAGTTCGTCCACATGAGACCTGGCTGGGTGGGCTCCCAGGGCTCCTCTGGCCCCAGGGTTTGGAAGGACCTCAGGAGTCCCAGCCCAGCCAAGCCTGCAGAGTCTGGAGCCACCTCAGAGGCCAGCACGAGCCCCAAGAGCTAATAATAGCAACACGGTGTGCTGGGCCCAAGCCCGGGCGGGTGTTTCCATCCATTAGCTCACTGGCTCCTCACCCTGCCTACCTGGTAGGTCCTGTTTTTAAGGTTTCAAGCTCTTTTTAATAGACTTTCAAAAACTGGTTTTGCAATTCTTTTATAGGCTATTCTTTTCTTGTAGAAGCAGCAGGACCAGGGGACAGATCTCCTCCACGCTGTCCCCAGCCCACAGGCAGGTTTTCTGGAGTTCCAGGGGGACATTATGGGAGAGTGTGCCATCAGAGCATTCTCTCCTGCTCTGGTGACTTCCCCACATATCCCCTCCCTGCCTTTCCCCCTGGGAGCCACATCTGGGCTAGCCCTCTAGAGACATAGAAGCTGCCCTGGCTTCCTGGGAGGATACAGTGGGCATTTCACCAGGCTGGTACCCTCTCCCCCCTGGGAAACAACAATCAGCCAGGGCTCTGGCATCCACGCCAGGGGAGCTGGTATAGGTTGACTTGTGTCCCCCACCCCCAGCCAAATCCATTTGTTGTAGTACCTCTGGAAACCTCAGGATGTGACCTTATTTGGAAATAGGGTCAATGAAGAGGTAATTAGTTAAGATGATGTCATAGCAGAGGAGGGTGAGCCCTAATCCAATATGAGTGTGTCCTTATAAAATGGAGAAATTTGAATACAGACCCAGACACGCAGAGATGGGTGGTGCTCCTGCAAGCAACGAATGCCACAGATCATCGCAAGCCACCAGAAGCTGGGAGGCAGGCCTCCGCACATCCTTCCCTCGGAGCCTGGGCAGGAACCAGCCCTGGGGACACCTGGAATTTGGACTGAGCCTGCGGACAGTGAGAAAGTGAATGTCTGCAGTTTCAGTCCGCCAGGCTGAGGTGCTCTGTTATGGCAGGTTACGGGGAGCTTTGAGGGTCTGGACCATCCCCACCACCACACACACACACCCCAGGGAGGTGGTTAAGGGGGGAAATGTGGGGTCGGCACAGGCCTGAGGGTGAATGTGGTATGAGCTCAGCTGAGTCACAACACTTCCTTGGCTGTGGTCTATTTATTCACACAAGGGTATGATGACAGTCTCTCCCGGGCTGCTTCAACGACGATGGACATTGCCACGATCCATATTCAGGGAGGCAGTCCTGTGATGGCACACGCGCAGCCTCAGCAGAATGCAATAAATGCTACTATTCAGAGACAGCTCAAGTGTGGGGCCAGAGTGAATTCCATCAGTTGAAAAGACTTACTGTTGTGTGGCCTTTAGGGGGCGCCATGGTGAACCCACCTTGGGGTGCCATGTCACACAGTCAGCAGAGCAGGTAAGAATGACCCCGATGTCATAGTCAACCTCTTTATTCTGTAGGTGAGAAAGCCGAGCCAGAGAGGGCCACCAGACCCGCTAAGCGGGGACTAGGGCTCCTGCCCCAGCAGCCCTGCCATGGCCCATGTTGCTCTTCCCTGTCCACCCCCAACACCCCCCATAAGTCTCATAATGCTGGGGTTTCCAAACAGTGCCAAGCTCTCGAGCTCCTGTGGCCACATGTACCACCTGAGAAGCCTGTCACTTGCCACCGTATTGGTTCACTGTGGCCTCAAAGACACTGAATAACCTCAACGGACACCCTGAGCATACACTTAGCAATACTACAAAAGCAGGAATTTGGCTCAAATACCCATCACTCAGCTGAGGTTTGGCTGAGGCTGGGCTGATGGAGGCTGGATTCAGTGGGACAGCAGAGCTGTCTCATCTCCTGGCCTGTTTGCTCCCTGGTGATGCCATAGTATAAGAAGCAGCAGTGATACAAATGCACACTGCTAGGATCTGGGCCCAGGCTGGCCACTGGTGCCTTGGCTGCATCCCACTGGCCCCAAAAAAGTGTCTTTAGTCCTGCAGACATCCTTCTGTAGCTAGGGCTCTCTGGACATTGCAAAGTACAATTGGTAAGAACAAGGTCTACTGCAAAATCAGTGTCAAATGCATAATATCCCTGGGCACAAAGGCCAAGCCAAACTTGAAGGAGGTGCCCACCGGACTGGACCTAATCAGGTCTGCCTCCTATTCAGGGAACATTTGTATTGGAATAGAGATCTCCAAAGAAAAACAAAAAGTCAGGGGATATGATGTTTCAGGCCCTTATCAGGCGGAATGAAGGAGACTCCTCAGGTCACTGCAAACAAAAGCGGCTTTGGAGAGCCCATTGTCAGGATTAGGGGACTCCAGCTGCAAGCAACAGTGAGGTTCACATCAATGTTGCAGCAAGAGCACCCATGAAAATGATCTATGGGTCTTAGTTGGCCACAAGCAAAAGTAAAGACTTCACAGATAAAAATAGACATATTCTCAGGCCACACAAAAAGAATGAGGCTTATCTCAGCAGGGGAGGGGAGGTGTCACCTACATCCTAGGTAGAAAGAACACGCTCCACCTCCATTTGAAGAGTGTTCTTCATTTCCAGCTCCACATGTTGCAGAGGACATTGACATTGTGTGGCACCTACAGGGTTCAATAAACACGTGCCACTCCTGTGCCAGGGAGGGAGGAATTCAGAGATGGGACTGGAACTCTGAGGAAACAAGTCACCCCAAGACTGGGGGGCACACTGGTGTTACCCACCTGCAGTCAAGGTGCCACAGGGGCTCTCTGGTCTGGGGTCCCGATCTGCATCCCTTCAGCATGAGGTTCCAAGGACGGGCCTGCACCACCACCTGAACCAGGCACATGGAGCATCCGTGTTACAGCAAGAAACGGAGGTGAGAGGGTGTGGGAGCCACAGACCGTGCATGCAGCCCGGGCATGCCTGAGTGACAAGTGACAGAAACCAAATGCAAACAGGGAATAAAGAAAGGTATGAGCTGTTCAGTTAAGACCAGAGGCAGTGAGGACCAGAGGCAGCAGCAAGCCCTCCCAAGGCTTGGTGTGTGGAGCACACAGCCCAGGACCCGGCCGGGCTCCAGAGAGTGCACACACAAGCCGGTCTCCTTCCTGGAAAGACTGGAGGAGGTGGTCCCCCTACTCCCAGGACACTGCAGGAGGGCCTAGCTCTGCTGGGCCCCTTCTGCCTCAAGTCCCGGCCCACGGACGAAGTCTGCACAAGGGAGTGAATGAAGGAATGCATGAAAGAAGGAATGTTCTCTAAACCCAGGACACAGGACAGGCCTGGGTCCCTGCGCTCCGCCTCTTATAAACCTTGGCTCCCAGAGCTTGTCCCCCCCGAAGGTCCCACCCACCACTGCCCCACCCTCAGCCATACACACCAGGCCACACCCATTCCAGGCCAGGCCCCACCTCAGGCCACGCCCACCCCAGTTCCGTCCCCACCCGGTGGCCTCACTGCACACAGTAACCTCCAAGCCCGGCTTGCTCACCTCTGTTGCTCGCACCCCTCCATCCTCCACACTTGCCTTTGGCACCTCCTTCTCGAGGTCCCACCATTGCTCCCAAAGTCCTGGATTCCCAGCAGCGTGACTTTGGATGAGGCGGGCCTCAGTATCCCTGCAGAATGGGGTGACAGCATGTGCCTGGGAATTTGCTTTTCGGGTCTCCTTGCAGAGCACCAGGCACTGGGATGGGACCACATCCAGGGACACAGGGGTATGACAAGGAGACCATTCCCCGCCACAGCCCACAACACAATCCCTGGGCTAGGACTTTAGTTTGCAGGACATTTTCAATGACTGCTCGGGGTCCCCTGGCCAAGGTTCTAGTGTTTTTTCTCTCTTTTGGGACTAGCTCCCCATTTTCCCTCAAGCACCTGCTCCCTTCCGCATCTGTCCAGCTCTGGCAGGGCTGACCCCATCCTGATAGGATGACCCACGTGATAGATAGACCCACGTGACTGAGTCTAGCCAATCAGAGTTCAGGTCAAGCCTCCCTGGGATCCATGGGGACGGGCGCTCCTCTTTCCTCCGACAGACTTGAGGCTTCCTGGGGCCCACACCCGCTCCGGCTCTGCAAGGGGAGAGACTGCCTGAGAACGAGGCAGCAGAGAGGGGTGCGCCAGAAAGCCTGTGACCCCCACATGCAAACATTACCAGATGCTGAGCTCAGGGCACACGACACCCACTGCTGTCCCCCCCACGCATGGCTTCCTAGCTCCCCAGGCACCAAAGGACACGACTTGCAAGTGCAAGAGTGTGCGTGAGTGTGCATGCACGTGGAGCATATGTGGGTGTGCATGAACCAGTATGCGTACATGTGAGCAGACAAGTACGTGTGTGTGTGCTTGTGTGTGTGCTGTAAGTGCCCCAAGTCCCAGCAAAGGGCAGGCAGAAGCTCACCCAAGGAGAGGGTTCCAGTAGGGAGGTCGCTTCTGGCCCCAGTATGGCCCCCTTCTCTGAATGTTTTGAGAGCCAGAGATGCAGTACTAGGCTGGGCCACAAACTCCCAGGAGGCTCTAGTCCCTGGACCATGCATCCTGGGTCCTGCTGGGCCCCATGGGTGGTCAAGGCTGGCTTCCCAGCTCCAAGGAGAGGGCAAGGGAAGGAGGCGCCATGGTCCATCTGCCCCGGCCTGTCAGGAAAACCAGTACTTTAACCGAGCATGGAAATCAAGCCTTCAGCTAGCAGCTTCCAGAGGCCAGGAAGCCTAGCTCTAGGTCTGTAGCAGGGAGACGTCTACAGACACAAACCAATGCAGTAGTCTCCTTGGTCACACTCCCCCATGACAGGTAACACCAAGACTTCCTGCCGCCACCACACCCCCCTTCCAGAAGCCTCTGTGGGCTCCCTCCCTCCTTCACACACAGCCTCTGCTCCAGCCCCACCACTGACACTGCCAAAGCCCGGGTCAGATCTGCCATCTCCAGTGGACATCTCCCTTTTTCCTTTTGCTGAGAACTCCTTCAGGAAAGGAATGTGGGGGCCTCCTCCATAGCAGGTTTACGTATCTGAGAATGCACCTGCTCGTGACACCTGGGAGGAACAGCGTGCACACTGTGGATGTGTGCCCTGTCTGAAGTATGACCAGAGCATGATCACTGACACAGACGCACGACTTCATGGACTCTGGTCTCACAAGAGCCCTGAGACCACAGAGAGCTACCTCAGTGTCCTCACCTGTAAAGAGGAAGGCCCAAGTCAAGCCCACCTCCCAGGACTAATCACATGGACACAAGAGGGGGGCTGGATCACCCCAGGAATGTGTGTGCTTGCTGGGGCTTGTGAAGGTGATGCTATCTCAATGGACCTTGATCCTGACCTTGGGGGAACCTGACTTTAAGGATCACCCTGTCTTATAGCACCCATAGTTCTGTTGACACGTTTGTCACTCACAAACCGCACCATGGCACTCTGTTGGGGCACTCCTAAATCATCAAGTTCATACACAAAGGCACCCCATTATTCCTTAAGATATGGAACTTGGCTCCTCCCCAAACCTCAGGACCTGCTTGAAGGGGAGCCAACCACAGTCATACTGACTTTCGGTCTCGTATCTTTAGGTGTTAAGTGCTTTGTGTCAGGCCTCCCCACCTGGCCCTGGGCTGCGCACACCCACAGTGAAGGACCTCTGGCTCTCCCGGGCCTGGGCCTGGCTTCTCACCTCTCTCCTGTGCCCCGCTCTTCTCCCATCCCCAGTCCCCAGTCCCCTTCTGAAGTCTCTGCCCAGTCAAGGCTGGCTCACCCCTCCCAGCCTAACTGGGTGGCCAGGAGTGGTCTCTTCGGCCCACCTCTCCTGCACTTGGCCAATTTCATCCTGGCCTTCAAAATCACCCAAGTTGGAGCCACCTGCCCCTCTGCCCCTACCACCCTCTGCTGGGTCCATGTCCCTCCCAGCCCGTCTCTTATTTCAAACCAGCAGTTTGCAAACAGGGGTCCTCTTAAAGACATCTGGAGACCCCGGTGGATGACTTGGAATGGCCTGGGAAGCTGCTCCAAACTTTCAGCACACAGGACAGCCCACCCCAGAAAATGACCCTGAGCCCAGATTCAATAGCTGGAGGCTCAGACTGGGCACCCGAGGTGCTGGGTGTTGCTGAACAGGCAGCAGGCAGACCTCGGGCTCTGCAGCCCCCCCCCCCGTTACTCTGCTCTCCCCCTAATCCTGTTGCCAGAAGACAGCCAAGGAAAACACGCACACATCCCCACTGGCCACAGCGCGCAGTCTTGAAGAATTAGGTTTCTCTGTAATTAGGCCCATCCGGTGCATGTGCAGGGGGGCTGGGCCACGCTGCCCCCAGGACACAACTGGATGGGGTGAGGGGGACAGACACCTTAGGTAATGAGGGTGACAAGGGGAAGGGGAACTGAGAAGGAAGGGACAGTGTCTCAGGGTGACAAGGGGACTGAGCTCTGCAAGGGCCAGAGCAGACCTGTGATGTCATGATGAATGACCAGTGACCTTGACCTGGCCCCCAGGTTTCAAGGAGGATGGCTCAGAAGAGCGGAGGTCCAAGGCCCAGGGGAGCCAACCTGGCTCCTGCCTCCTTCCACCTCCCCTCCCCTTATTTCCTTCTCCAGAGACCCCCTTACCAACCTGCCCCTCATTCCTTGACTTCCTCCCCCCATTTCTTCTCCTTCTCCTCTTCCTCCTCCGTCTTCTGCCTCCGCCTCCCACTTCCTGTCCCTCTGCAGTATTTCCTGTCCTCCTGCCTGTGCATCTTGCTGCCTTGCTCTCTCTCTCTCCTCTCATCCCTTTCCCCAATCCTGCACCCATTTCTTCCCCACCCACTCACTCCTCTCCCAGCCTCTCATCCCCCCTCCCCCGATGGAGCCCGAGGTCTTGGTGGCCCATGGCTCCTCCTTCTGGCCAGCATCTGTGGAGTCGTGGGCCACACTCGGGCAACTCTAGATCCGGGTCCTGGCTGGGTCTGGTTTGGGCCTCTCTGTTTTGTTTTAAATATGAGGTGTCCCCGAAGCTCATGTGTGAGTCAATGCAAACAGGTTCAGAGGAGAAACAATGAGATGACAAGAAATGAGAACTGTAACCAGACCAGTGGATTAATCCCCTGATGAATATGGATGAACTAGGTGGTAACTGTAGGCAGGTGGAGGTGGCTGGAGAGCTAGGTCCCTGGGGGCGTGTCTTTGGGGTATATATTTTGTCCCCTGGTGAGCCTGGATTAGGTCCTCTCTGCCTCCTGATTACCAGGTCTCGAGCTGCTTCCCTCCTCTACCCCTTTCTGCTAGGACGTTCTGCTTCACCTCAGGCCCAGAGCAAAAAGGTCAGATATCTATGGACGGAGACCTCTGAAACTGGGAGCCTTAAGTAAAGTGTTCCTTCAACAGCCTCCCACAGGGCTTTCCTGAGCACCTACTATGCATCCGGCACTGTACTAGGCTCAGGATACTTCCATAGTCAGGGTAGAAGGCTGGCTGCTTACATGGATGCCATTTCCTGTGTGAAGGAACAGCCACTGAGCTGCCAAGGTCATGAGGAGTGGGTTCATGACAATGATGACGGGCACGTGCTGCACTAGAATTGTTCTTGTCCAGTCTTTTGGTCACAGCAACAAAAAGCTGAGTAAAACAAGGCCTTTGGGGTGCACACTGACTCCTGTGTAATGGGGAGCAATGTGTCTCTGGGCTCCATTTCCCCCTCTGCCAACAGGATTAGCAAGAGCAGCCTCAGAGGGCCATGTGCACCATAGCAAGTGACCGGTGGTGACAGAGAGGCCTGGTGGTGCTCCACCTGCACCCCAGAGCTCCAGAAGAGTCTGGTGAACTGGAGCTAAGGACACAGAACAAAGGTTTGTGTTCAGACTTCGCTTGTCTGAGTGGGGCTGTGGCTTGGTGCATGGTCCCCCGGGCTCTCTCTCCTGGCACTGCACACAGAACCAGACCTGCTTCACTCCTCCATAACAATCTGAAAGGCTCCTTTGCCAAATCAAATCCTGGAAGGATATTGCCTTGATTTTGGTGTCATTCACAGGTAACAACTACAGATCTGTCGCTAACTTGAGCCTGTATTAACAGTTTCTCCATCACATTCTTACATTCAGACCAGGCTCCGAGCACTAAGGCATAGTGACCAGATGCAGCCTATGGCCTGTTTTGACACAGCCTGTGAGCTAAGCATGGTTTAACCCTTTAATTTGTAAAGGGCTAGAGAAGAGGAGGAAGGAAGCCGGACAGAGGGGCAGGGAAGGGACAAGTGCAAAGGTCACCACATAAGGCCTGCAGAGTCTAGCAAAGGACCTTCACAGAAAAGCTTGCTGACCTTCCATTAGAGGATCTATAAAATAATACAGTGAGGGTTGACTTGGGGCTTTCACGGCCCCCAACAGCACCCACAGCCAACCGCAAATCACTAACCCGTGGTTTAGTGACCATGCCCTGGGAGAAGAGGCCCAGGGGCAGCCCTGGCTGGAAGATCACTTGCTGAACAGCCCCAGGAGCATGCGTAACAGCAGCACAGTACCTATTTGCTTCTAATACTTAATACGCTATATTTAATGACTTGTCTAAATAATTTGCTTTCCTTAATGGGTGTTAGCACTTGGCTCCCACTTCCTTGCTGTGCAGCAGATGACTGGGGACCGTCTCCTGGCTGGTGTCTTGCTTCGTAAAGATGTGCAGGTTGGATTTATATTTGTATAGATATGGTGATGCTCCACCTGGAGCCCAAGTTCAAATCCTGGGCGGTCACTGTGAGCAGCTGTTTGTGGACACCTGCTACTGCCTCCCCTGGATACGCAGCAGCTGATTTTCCCTGGGAAGCCCTCACTCTGGGTCTAAGCAGGCCTTGTGATCATTGAGCACCAATCAGATTCTGTCCCAGGCCTTTCTTGAGCTTTTGGAGAAAGAAGTTCCTTCCCTTAAAGGGACCAATGGGCCCAGAGGGCAGCCTGCCGTGGTGACATCTTGCCCTGAGCAGACTGGGGCCGGCACAGAGGAGGGGGTAATGCCAGCTAGGGGCTAGCCCTGGGGACCAGCTCCAGCATGGTGACCCAGCTGGGTGATCCCTTTCCTGGATCTGCCTGAGCTCCAGTTCCAGGAGCCAAGGAGTTCTTGCCTAAGGTTAAACCAGTCGGGTTGGTTTCTGTCACCGGAACCAATAGTCTGGCTAATGTGGCAGGTCTCTTCATCTCAGCGTTCCCATGCATGCAGCAGAGGCTATCCCAGTGTCCCCAAGACTGGCTGTCGCGCCGTGTCAGGGCTCCAGTGCCAGAGTAGCCTCATTGAAGTCCAAGATCAGAGCTGTGGCTGGGGAACCAGGCCGCTCAGTGAACACCTCAGCAGAGGCCGAGGGAGGCCAGACAAGACCAGGATGCAGAGGTGCTAGGATAAAGCAAGAAGGGGGCAAGACACACCTGGATTGGGCCATGCCACGTGCCGCCCATGTCCTGGAGAAGGGCCAGAGAAACACGGAGCAGAGGGAGGAACTGAGCGAGGAGCTAGGACAGGCCTCACTGCGAGGTGGTAGCTAAGCTGGTGGCCAGGATGTGCCCTGGGTCCTTCAGCTGACTCCCAGGCAGGGCCCATCCTGTGCCTGCCACACACCCCAGAGCCCTCTGTGGCTCTCAGAGTCATGGCAAGCCCTGGGTCTGCGGGCCCTTCCTGGTGGCTTCTCTCTACCCCTGCAGCCCTGCCCTGGACACACCAGGCCTCTGTGTCCTCAGTGACTTTCTGCTTCACCCTCAAGGCCCGGATCCAGTGTGGCCTCCCCCAGGAAGACTCCCTGGACAGGCCCACTGAACTCAGGCTCCTCCCCAGACCTGACCACAGCACTTGTCATGACTGTCCCACAGGTCCTCACCCAGCTAGGTCACCGTCTGTACCTTGCTGGGGCTGGTCCCCAGGACTGCCCCCGAGGATAGAGGGAGGCACAAACCCACCCAAAATGCAGGCTATGCTCCCTCTGATCATCACCTGAGCACGGCAGCCAGCTCCCTGAGCAAGGCCAACTCGTTTCTTTCATTAAAAAAAAACGACAGAAGAAAGAATGAACAAACACCGGAAAATCAGAATTTGGGGAGGTAGGCCGCGAGCTGGCCCCGGCTGCACAGGCGGCTCTTCCCTCGCCTCTGATTTTCCCGGCCCTCTCCATCTTGGTCAGATATTCAATACTTCCTTTTGGAGAACACATACATTTGTTTGACTTGCAATATTGAATTTGGAGGCCGTTCAGCAATTTCAGATTTCAGGAGTGGGGCAGTGGGGAGACACCGTAAATTAAAAAATTCTTTCCTCTTCAGTTTCTACCCAACATTGTATATTTTTTGATGGCAAAATTAGGGATTAACTATAAACATCTGTTTGTTCGATACCGACATGGTTGTGAGAACAATTACCAAAGCCAGTGACGGGCTGGGGGAGGGTTGAGATGCCTCAAGTCCACAGGAGAAAGCTCTGGGTCTCCTACGAGATCGGAGGTTCTGGAAGGTTGGCAAGAGGGAAGCAGGGTTCAAGGGACAAGATGCAGGAGGGTGAGACCCAGAAGGAAGCACCCGGGAGAGCTCCCTCCCCTGCATGCACAGGCACAGACCCCAGGCCGTCACCCACCCTTCTCCCCACCCTGGCACCGAGGGATCCTCTCCCACCCTCCTGGTCCTGCTCAGTCCCCATCCTTCCTTCGTTCCTTCAACAGCCTCCCACAGGGCTTTTCTGAGCACCTACTATGCATCCGGCACTGTGCTAGGCTCAGGATACTTCCATAGACAGGGAAGAAGCCTGGCCGCTCACGTGGCTGCCACTTCCTGTGTGAAGGAACAGCCACTGAGCTGCCAAGGTCATGAGGAGTGGGTTCATGACAATGATGGGGGGGAGGTGCTACACTGGAAATGGACAGGGAGAGCCGTGTCCATGAATGACAAGAGCTGGAAGGACCTGGGCCCAGGAAAAGCTCTGGAGAGAATGATCTTCAGGTAGAGCTTGAAGGATAAAAGGAATTAGCTAAGCAGGTAAATGGGGAGGGAGTTCCAGGCAGAAGGAGAGGCCTATGCAAAGGCCCTGGGATAGGAGAATATGGAGGTTTGGTGAGTGCAGAGTCTATAGATGTGACGAAGGTGATTGAGACTTAAAACACCAGGAGGCCTCAGAAGGTGTCTAAGCCCTGTTACGGAACAAGACCAGACCTGTGCTCCAGGGAGATTCCACCAGTGATCATCGACAGGGAGGCAAAAGCAGAGCCCTGGGAGGAGACTCACTCAGAGGGGTGAGCTCCTCCGAGTGAAGGCAGAGGCGACCTGCAACGATCCAGCGAGGCTTGGGGGTAGCGGTGCCATTTGCTGCATCAGGGAGCAAAAGGAAGGACCTGAGAGAAGAAGACGGCCAGCCCAGCTCCAGACACAGTGAGTGTGACGTGGTCACCCAGGGGCCTCCAGGAAGCAGCTGTGTCTCGGTGTCCGAAACCAGGGGCCCGCCTGGGCAGGAGTCCATGCCGGGAGTAGCAGCAAAGGGCAGTTTGCAGTAGGAGGAGCAGGGGCTCAGGGCAGACCCAGGGAGCCTTGGAGTAAATGGTCAGGAAACAGAGGTCAGGGCGCTGAGCAAGTGGGGTCGTGGGTCAGGTCCTATCTCAGGAGGAGGCAACTGCGGTTCATCTAAGGGAGGCACCGGGTGCTCACGTTGATTTACTCCTGGTAATGACCCTGGGAAATTGTCTTACTGGCCTCCTCTTACAGGGAGGAAAGCGGAGGCAGGTAAAGGTGAAAGGACCCTACCCCAGGCTTTGAGAAGCAGCCGCAGCAGGGTGGTTCAGGAATGGTTCTGGCAGGAGCAGGATAGGAACCAGGTGGGCTGGGGTGTGCGGCTCCTATCTGTGGCTGGGAAACCAATCATGCCAAGACTTAGCAGCTTAAAGCAGCAATTGATCTTAGGCGTGGCTGGCCTCCTGGGTGGCTGCAGGACCAACATGGCCCCGTGCACGAGGCTGGTAGTTAGTCGGAGCCATTAGCTAAAGCTCCCTGGCCTGTCCTTTCCACAGGCTGCCTGGGCTCAGTTGCAACATGGTAGTTGGGTGTCAAGACCCAGCACGCCTAGGGGACAAGTTCCTATTAAGCCTCAGCTTGTGTCATGCTTGCCAATTTCCCATGGCCAAGCCCAGCGTCAGTGTGGGAGGCTCATTGGGGACCACCAAGGTCAGAATACTGGAGAGTCAAGACTGGGCAGGTGTGGGAGGGGCTCAAGGTAGAGGCAGGGAGTGCTTTACTAGCTCATGGTTTAGAGCTGAGCAGAGTCAGTAGAGAGGGAAGAGTCTGAAGGTGGTGGAAACAGTGATGTTTAAAACACACAGAACTTTATTGAGCACTTACTACGTGCCAAGCACCCTTCGAAGAGCTTTGAATGCCCATTTTGTAAGTGAAGCTCAGTGTTCTGGAACTAAGTTCCCAGACCAAGAAGTCTCCTGTTGGCCTAGCCTCAGAGTCATTGTCCCTAACAACTGTGCTTCACTGCTCCCCAACGGTAGGTGTGACAGGCTGAGTGCTCCCTGCATTCACATGTTGGAGTCCTAACCCCCAGTACCTCAGAATGTGCCCTTATTTGGAAAAAAGGTTGTTGCACATGTAATTGGTTAAGATGACGCCTTGCTGGGCCCTAATCTGATATGCCTGATGTCCTTATTAAAAGGGGAAATTTGGACACAGAGATGTGCATTTCAGAATCCCACATGAAGAGGAAGGCAGAGGACCAGGGGTGGAGCTCAGTGGTCAAGTGCTCACCTCGCATGTGTGAGGCCCTGGGTTCCATCCCCACCAACACAAAATAAATAAATTAATCAATTAAGTAATTAATCAACAAATGCAAGATGAAGGCAAAGAGAAGGCGAGGCTTCTACAAGCCCAGGAACACCAAAGCTTGCCAGCAAACCCCCTGAAGCTTGGGTAGAGGAGGGGACAGATTCTCCTTCACAGCCTCAAAAGAAATCAGCCCTGTCCACACCTTCATCTCAGACTCCTGGCCTCCAGAATTCTGAAACAATGAACATCTGTAGTTTAGGCCACTAGTCTGTGGGCTTCTGTTACAGAAGCTCCCGGAAGCTAAAGAGCAAGATGAGGCCCAGAGCTCAAGGTAGAGATGTCTCCAGGAAGGAAGAGGTGACATTTTGCTCCCTAAGCAGAAGCAAGACTGGTTCCCTTCGTAGGCACAGGTGCGGATGATAAGCTTGAGGTCCCAACTTAAGTAGAAAGCCAGGGTTTTCCCCCAGGGAGCTGAGGGAAGGGTGGGCTGGGCCCCTGAATGGTGGTGTGTCATAGCTGTTGTGTGTAAGAAGCCACCCCCAAACTCAGCAGCTTAAAACCACAACCCTTTCCCACCACCTGGAAGTCTGCGGATGAGCAGGCCCATTCCTGTGGTTGGCGGGTGGCTTGGCCGGAGGCTGACTGGCCCTGCCTGCCTCTGTTCCACACAGCCTCTAGGCCTCCAGGACACTAGACCAGGCTGTCCTCAGAGGCAGAGACGGAAGAATCAGGATGGCCAGGACTTGACTCCGAGTTCTAGCATAACTTTAGTTCCAGCACACTTCCCGGCTGAGTCAAATAGGGATTCAGAGAGGGGTGCGAAGTGGGAATATTTTCACAGTAGGTCTATCGCAGATGATGAAGCCTGAATGCTTGAAATCACCACTGGAGAGAATAGGAAAAAGGACTGGCCAGGCCCCCCAGAAGAATTTCCATACAGTGTCCACCCCTCAGCTGAGGCGGGAAACCCTCTGTGTATCCTGGATTCAGCCTGGACACTTGTGACTTTGAGTCAGCTTGGAGTCTGGCTTCAGGAAGAGGTGGGTGCAGGAGGTGCTGGTCTGTCCATTGCTGACTTGTCCTGTGTTTGGGACAAGGGCACACAGGCAGAAATGCCACAGGAGACCCTAGCCTGCTGTGAGCCCCTGTTTCACACACTGCCTGGCCAGTTACTCTCCTTCCCAACCTCTGTGAAATGGAGAAAAGAAAGACAGTTCCTGGTTCTTGAATCCAGAGAACACTGAAAATGCCATTGTTTTTGAAGTTTGTGGGAAACCAGTTTGGTGGCCTTCCCTGGCCTTTTATAAGATCATCCATCCCCCCTCTTGGAATTCTCACCCTGTTGCCAAAAGCTGGGAAGCTTTATTGCTTTGAGAAACACAGGGGACTTCTGTCCCAAAGACAGTGTGATTCTGCCCATCATCAGGAACAGGGGGGTTTCTTAAGAGGTGATTCAGAGAAAATGAGATTAGACAGGAGAGATAAGGAAGGAGAAGATCAGGGGAAAGAAGATCAAGGAGGGGAAGGTCAGGGAGAAGAAGGTTGGGAAAAAGAAAAAAACATGTAAGTTTCAAAGTCACAAGGGATAGAGTCGAGGCATCAAGTGAAGCCCTGTTACAACCTTCACGCTCCATTCCATGGATATGTGGTTGGGTCACACAAAACGCTCTGGACAACTTGAAGCCCAAACCAGTCAGTACCAAAGTTCTGTGCAAGATAGCAGGGCTCTGAACTGTCTTTTCAGTTGCTTGCTGGCCTTTAAAGCACCAGAGTGGTCCCTGGTGTGTGGTGGAGCTTGCCACTGTTATCGTGGGAGGGACTGGTGGAGTGAAGAATCTGACTAGTTACACCACACCCTGATGTGTTTCTTGGTTCTTCAAGAGGCCTATGTTTGTCAAATGAATGAATGGATGAATGAATGAATAGGTATCCTAGCTCCGCACACTCTCCAAGTTCATGTTCACCTCTACGCTGGTGATGCCCTCCACAGAAGCTGGTATTAATGGATTTGCAATGGACAGGGAATTGTTTTTGCCCTTCAATATGAGCACCCCAAGGCCAAATCAAATCTTGAGAATTCTGTGACCCATATGCCAGGCGCAGGAGGCACGGGGTGTGTCTACTACTGAATTAACCAATGTGCCATTGGCCCTCAGGCCTCAGGTTTATTTTTGTTTGTTTCCAAAAGCACTGAGAGAATTTTAAAAGTTCTTAATCTTGATACTGTATAAACAGAAAAAAAAAAAAAAAAAAACCACCTGGGAGACTGAATCAGTCAGCTCGGCCACCATAAGGAAGTGTCACAGGCTGGTCAGCTCTAACATTTATCCCTCACATCTCTGGAGGGATCAAGATCAGGGTATTCACAGGGTTGGTCTCCCCTGAGGCCTCTCTTCTTGGCTTGTGGCTGACCATCTTCTTCCTATGTCTGCACAGGGTTGTCCTTCTCTGCCTGTGTCCTTATCTCCTCTTTTTATAAGGACTCCGGTCATGTAGAATTAGGGCCCGTCCATATGGCCTCATTTTACTTTGAGGATCTCTGAAAGACAGTGTCTCCAAATAAGGTCACATTCTGAGGTTCTGGGGTTGGGACTTTGAATTAGGAATTTGGGGTTGTGAGACACAATTCAGTCTTTAACAAGGCTCTGTTCTATGGTCTAACAATAGCAACGTCTGCTGGGTTAAAAGTAAAAGATCACAGACACTCACATTCTCCCCAGAACAGAAAGTTCTTTAAAACTATAAGGTCCTTGCTTAGCATCTGGATGGCCATTTTAAGTGACAGCTGCCATTTTAAGGAAGAAGTTTCACTTTCCCACCCAAGGGACTTTCTGAGAAAGGCTCACCACTCCCGCATACCAACCCAACCCCTAACCACCTGTGTTAGGACCTGCCTGGCTCTGATTCCTGAGCCTGCCCAATAAAAATCCTGGAACCCAAGCCCGGTTTGCCTCTCTCTCCGCTATAGAGAGATGGCCTTTATTTGTCAGCTCTGATAAATATCTCTGCCTGGTCTCCATCTTTCATTTCTCGCTTACCCATGTCTGGTTCCTTGCTTTCCCTTCAGAAACTAGGAGGATAGGTTGGTGCAGGGGACCAAGGATCAGGTGCTCATCTGCCCCCTGGTTGTCCCTTCCCCAACCTGGGTGTCCAGTTCCCAGTTGTAAAATGCAGCCCAGGACCAGCTGAGCACTGGGGTCCTGCCTGACTTCCGGCCTGACAGAGGCAGAAGCCAGCACTGATCAGCCAAGATCAGCCACGGGAGCCCTTCTTTATGCTCAGTCCAAATGGGAGAGTGGGGCCTTGCTCTGCGGTTGGACTCAGCCCCACATGAACTCACCAACTGAGCAGTAAAGGTCTTTCATCAGCATCTCTCAGGTCAGGGGGACCTGATGTCCCCAAACAGCATCAAGAAGGGGCTCAGACTCAGAGCAAACCTGGCCCTGCATTCCAGGGGAGCTACCTGCAGTCCTTGTCTGGACCCCAGGTGCAGGGACAGAGAGTATGAGTGAGAAGATGAGAGAGAAAGAGGAAGGAGTGGGGGAGAGGACAGAACCAGGACCCAGAGACCTGGCAGCAAATGCCACCAGGGGAAGGTCCTTCTAACACCCTCTACTTTACCACTGTGTCTGGGCTCCAGGAGGAGGGTCTCAGGATCTCAAATGTGCCCACACCCTGCTTGCCCCTCCAGCCTCATTCTGGCTCCCGAGGGAGCTTCTGAAGCAGACTTTCCAGAAGGCACCTCCAGGAAAGGTCCGGAATGTGTCTGCCCAGGCCTGCACCTCTGCCAAGCCCTCATAGGAAGCAGCTCCCCTGAACATCAGGCTCCTGGGAAGCCAGCCCCCAGCCCCCTGCCTGGTGGTATTTCCTGCAGATTTGACAGTAAGGGGCTACCCAGCAGGGCTGGCCCTGCCCAAGCCAGAGAGGGTGGCTGAGAAGATGATCAAAGGACTGCGGCAGTGTCCCATCAGCCCACAGCCACAGTTCTCACCTGAATCCACCTGCCAAAGCACCCTCTTCCCGTCTAAGAGCAGCCTGCTTGTGTTGAGGGGTTAAGGACCATTCTGCTGTCACCACTGGGAGACCAGGGTGGGCACATCCTGGCAGGTGTCAGGAGCAATGGCTGGATGGTTCCCAGCAACCACAGTGGGCACACCACAGTGCAGAGTGGGAAAAGCAAGATGCAGAATGTGGCACGTGCCCACCCCACCCAATAAATCTCTAAATAAAATGCAAAATAGGGCTGGGGATGTGGCTCAATAGCCAAGTGCCCCTGAATTCAATCCCCCAGTACCAAAAATAAATAAATAAACCTACACAGGGATGTAAAGTTTGTAGCAACTTTATTTATAATTGCCAAGATTTGGAATCGGAAGCAATCAAGATGCCTGTCAACAGGTGAAGGGTGAATAAAATGTGGTACATCCCCGCCACACAGCACTCAGAAGTGGAAAAGGAATGAGCTACGAAGCCATGAGGAGACAAGAAATGGCTTTTGTATGTTAGTAAGTGAAAAGGCCAGGCTGAAAAGGTGCGGTGCTGTCTGATTCCAACTATATGATGTTCCAGAGAAGGAGAAAGTGAGACGGTGGGAAGATGAGTGGTCAGTCGCCTGGGGGTCGAGGAAGGGGAGTGAATCAGGGGAGCACAGGGGGCTTTAGGGCAGTGATGCTGTTCTCTGTGACACCCCAGCCATGGAGATGTGTCACACACCTGTCCATACCTCCAGAGTGTCCAACCCCCAGGGTGAACCCTAATGTCCCTTCTGGACCCTGAGTGGTACTGATGTGCCCATGTAGGTTCTCCGATTGTAACAAATGTCCTGCTCTGGGATGGGTGTGATCATGGGGGGAGGTTGGGCATGTCAGAAAGTAGAGGGCTAACTGGAGGCTGTTTACTTTCTGCTCAATTTTGCTATGAAACTAAAACTGGTCTAAAAATAAAGTATTTTTTTAATATTTGTTTTTTAGTTTTAGGTGGACACAATATCTTTAATTTTTATTTTTATGTGGTGCTGAGGCTCGAACCTAGTGTCTCATGCATGCTAAGCAAGCACTCTACTACTGAGCCACAGCCCAGCCCCAAAATAAAGTATTTTTTGAAAGATGTTGGAAAATTTAAAAACATGAAAAGAAAACATTATGAATATTTTTTTAATAAATTAGAAGATCCTTCAACAATTTTTTTTTAAGGTGAAGGGGTTTAAAGAGAAACAGGTAGTACCTACAGGCGGGGAAGGCATGAGGCAGGACTGGCTGACCAGTGTGGGAGCATGGGACGTGGGGACCGGAAAGCCCTAGTGTGAAAGTCCTCACTCTGCATCCCTTCCTAATGGGAGAACACAGTTCCAAGACACAGTAGTCAGCTTCTTCCAGAACTTTGAGAGCATACATTCAGCACCTACTGCATGCTGGGCCTACAGTGGTCAGTCCCCAGTACCCAGACTCAACCTCCCAGGTCTCCCAGATGGCTGGGGAAACAGATACTCACACAACAGTGACTCAAACACAGAGGAGGCCTCAGAAGAGCAGGGAGGAGGGGTAGGAGGCAGCTTCTAAACCAGATCTTGGAATGGAAGCAGGAGTTCACAGAGCACGGGGCAGGCCAGTATTCTAGCAAGGATGTGGCTGGCCAGGTGGGGTGGGGAAGCCCCGGGGCATAACCACATCCCGCACAGGGTCAGCTTCTAAGACAGACACCTGGAGCCAAAGCCTCATACTGCCAGTCCGGTTCGGTCTGCTTTGATTCCAGTTTGGAAATAGACTCTTCAGTTGAGCACCAGCTGAATGAGCCCCAGGTGAGTGTTTCTCAGGATGAGAACAGAATTGCAAAAAACAGAATTGCACGTTCACCTTCAGCTCCAGACAGATGTGCAGGGAGAGAGGGTGGGGTCACAATGGCGATGCTTGCAGTGACATGGATTTATGCAGGAAAAAAAAATTAAAATAACAGGGAGCCCAATAGGACAGTAAGCAAAAGTCTTGAATAGCCATTTCACAAAAGGGAATATCCACATGGCAATAAACTCATGAAAAGGTGCTAACGCACATTAACATCTCAGCCAGCTAGCATGATGCACCTATAAAATAGATAATGTTAAAAGGATGGACCACCACGTAGTGTCGAGGAGGATGTGAAACAACTAGAATTTGCATGAAAGGAGTTTCAATCAGTGTGGTGGCTTTGGAGAACTGTTTGGAAGTTTCCAGAAAAGCTGAACCTATGTGTATTCATTCTGTGACCTAGCAATTCCAGTCCAGGTACCTGCTGAAATGTGTCCAAGAGATCCACCAAGAGATGCAACAGCAAATCAACATATCACCCACTCATGGCCTTCATGGTACGCTCTCTGTGTGCCCGGCACTGTCCTGGGAACTGAGGACACAAAGGGCATGAAAAAGGCAAAGGTGCTTGGAAACTTCCTTGTGGAGGAAGAGAGACATAGACAAGATAAAGCACGAACACTGTGTAGCGTGTTCCATGGAGATGAAAGCTAAGGAGCACACTAGGCAGGGAGAGGGAAGGAATGGGTTAGAGGCTGTAGCATGAGCATCTAAAAAGATGGTGTCTGAGTGGCTGTGAGAAACTGGAGGGAGTTGGTTGTCACAGGTCTGTAGGAGGAAAGTCCAGGCAGAGGGAATCGCATCTGCAAAGGCCCTGGAGCAGGTGCTGAAGGTTCAGCCAGAAGGCCAGCCTGGCTCAGGGACTGCATCAGAAGGGGAGGTGACACAACTAGAGAGAAGACAGGGGTCTCATGGAATGTAGGGGGGAGTCAGGGTCCACGGTATGTCCACCTCCTTGCAGACAAAAACTGATGGAAGCAGGTTTAGCTCCCATCCCCCTGTGGGTTCCCCCCTACACACACCTGATGCTGCAGATTTTAAAAAACGTACACCAAATCAGCCCCACCAGGACAGGACCTGGGCTGCCTGGGGTCCCACTGCGTCTACCCATGTCTAGACTTGGACCCAGTAGTATTTCCTTCTGACTACTTCCTTCTCTGGGTCCTTGGAAATGACTGTCACCTGGACGAGCCCCCAAGTCCCCCCAGCTGGCATATCATGCTCCTGTGTGCGGGAAGCCCAGGTCCTGGGGTCTGCTGTGCCCTAGAAGGGAGTTATGCTGGGGCCCCTGGCAGGAGCACTGTGTGATCCCGTGGCCTGAGCTGCCCTCCACGCTGCCAACCACTCTGTGACCCCATAAGTCCTCTGGCCTTGGAGACCTTCCTGGTCATATTATGAGCAGCCTAAACAAAACACCTTTAATAAAAAGAAACACACGGCCCCATTTACACAGAGTGTAAAATAGATTAAAATAATATTAAATGCATGAGTCACTCACAGGGACTGTGTTTAGGGAAAAAAAATCACAAATAGCACTTTGTGGTGTAGACAGCCATGAACTTGTCCTGCCGGGGACCCCGGCAGAGCTGGGCTCGACCATGTGTGGGACATCTATGTGCACCCCTGCAGACCTGCCTTTCTGGAAGGGGGACAGTGTGTCTGGATTTCCACCCAGGGAGAAGGTGGCAGAGCAGGTACCAGCCCCATGGTGCTCTCCACTCTGCCCACCAGCATGGCACCACAGGAGGAGGTGGTGACCCTGTGCAGCGGGGCAGGCAGCAATGACACTTTAGACCTCACCTGCTCATCCTGGTCTTCAGTCTCTTCATTTACAAAATGACTCTACCCCTGGAGGCGCCTAGGAAATGCATGCCTCCTGTGAGGGGCAGGTCACCTGATGGGCGTCCCTGGCAGGCTGTACCTGCACCAGTTGCCCAAAGGAGCAGCCGCACGGGCTGTTTCCCAGAGCCCCCTGCAAACAAAGCCCCTGGCCTATCCCAGCTCCTCTCCTGACCCAGGATGCTCTCTTGTGCAGCCCCCACAGCCCTCCCTGCCTGAATGCTCTCCTTTCTCCTGGGTTGAATAATCTGCTCCTCTCCTATGTGAGTCCCCAACCCTGTTCCCATTCCTTATCACAGACACCAAGTCTTGTGCTTGGAGCACTGCTCACTGAGGAACAGCAGCCTCCGAGCACCATCTTGCTCTGATGTGCCAGGTACACCGTGGGCCTTCTGCTCCCTGTGGCCCTTCCTGCCTACCCACAGCACAGGCCCATGATGACACACCCTCTTCCTCAAGGGACCAGCAAGCCTGAGCTCTCTCTCCATGATGCACACTGAATTTGGTGCTCTACTCACCTCTGCACACCCAGGTCCCAGCCCCACCACGTCCCTCCTGTACTGTGGCCTTCCTCCCCCACAGCCTGCTGTGTGGCCCTCAGCCCACCCCCCAGACAAAGCAAAAGGGACCCTTCAGACCTCCATCAGACCCTCTCGCAAAGAGAAGCAGGGGTTTGACTGTGCCTTGTGGCCTCTTGCCACTCAACCCTCCTGTCCCTTCCCTCTCCCCTCTTTCTTTGTACAGTGTCACCTTAGTGGTGCATGTGTAATTTTGTACCCCATCCTCCTTCCTTATTTTATTTTTGCTAAATCCCTTTACATTTTGTGACATATTACATACTTTTTTTGAGGTACCAGGGATTGAATTCAGGGGCTCTCAACCACTGAGCTACATCCCCACCCCTATTTTGTATTTTATTTAGAGACAGGGTCTCACTGAGTTGCTTAGCATCTTGCTTTTGCTGAGGCTGGCTCAGGCTTGAGCTGCTGAGATTATAGGCGAGCTCACCCAGCCAACATATTACATGCTTTACTCATTTATCTTGCTCACTGTCTGCCTCTGAAGCTGAATATGGCTCCCAAGGGTGGGGGTCTTGCCTGTCCTGCTCAGGGCTGTGTCCAGAACCTAAACAGCACCCATACCTATAGGTACTCAGCAGTGTTCACTGAAGGTATTAGTAAGTGAAGAATGCAGTAATCGAGGCTGAATGAATGAAGCAGTAGATGAATGAATGAACATTCTCTGTAGAGTCAGGAGAACCCCAGAACTGTGTGCAATGTAGGCACAATACAGTTTTTTTTAAGTTATGGCAAAATATGCATCATATAAAACCCATCATCCTACCATTTTTAAGTAGGCTAGTCAGTTGCTTTAAACATTTGCACATTGTCTTTTGTGGGGGGGTTCTTTGTTTGTTTGATTTTGGTATCAAGGATTGAACCCAGGGGCACTTAACCACTGAACCACATTCCCCATCCCTTTTTTATATTATATTCTGAGACAGGGTCTTCCTGAGTTGCTTAGGGCCTCACCAAGTTGCTAAGGCTGGCTTTGAACTTGCAATCCTCCTGCCTCAGCCTCCCCAGTCACTGGGACTACAGGCGTACACCATGGCACCCAGCTACATGCACGCTGTTTTGCGGCTATAACCACCACCCATCTTCTGAATTCATCATCTTCAAAATTCAAACTGCCCCCTCTAAACACTAAGTCCCCATCCCCCTTGCCCAGCCCCTGAAAGAAGCAGATTCACTATACAATGCTTGGCACTTGTCTGAGTCCCATAAGAGAAAACTGTTCCCCCCCACCACCCCAACACACACACACACACATATACAAGCTGCATGAAACCAGTTTGGTATTTACAGGTCACAGTAAGGACAAGAGAAGCCCAGGATTCACCGTGAGCGTTTCTCGGGGCTCAGGAGATCTGCCTTGGTCCCAAGGGGTCGTGTCTTCATTTGCCCCACTACACTAAGCCAAGGGACTCCAGAAAGCCATCCACCATGGGTTCTATACTCTGGGGCAAAGTGATATTCTGGGGTAAAGTGTTTCCTATGTGTTGTTCCAGCCAGTCCCGGACATCTCAGGGCTTACATTCCCAGCACACTAAACAGTTATTCTTGAGAACTACAAACAAGAAAAGGGGGAGAACTGAGTTGGTCCAAGTCCACCCCAGCTCTGACAACCACCATCCTACTTTCTATCTTTTTTTATTTTGACTACTCCAGGAACCTCAAGTGAGTAGAATCTTATAGTATTCGTCTTTCTGTGACCAGCTTATTTTACTGAGCACAATGTTCTCCAGGTCCATCCCTGTTTTAGCATGTTATAATTTCCTTATTTTAAGACTGAATCATATTCCATTATACACAACACAGTTTATTTACCCATTTATCTGTCAATGGACACTCAAGTTGCTTCCACCTTTTGACCATTGTGAATAGTGTGGCTATGAATATGGGTGTCCAGAGAAGGCATCATTAAGTTCTGATTGCAAGGTGGAAGGAGGGAATTGAAGGCATGAAAGAATGAATGAATGATGATTTGGAGGGCCGTCTAGGCTTGTGATTCTCGCACAGGCCCCATGGCACTGGTTCCAGCCTGCTCCTCCTCCTCTTCCTCCCCTTCCTCCTCCTCCTCCTCCATTTCCTCCTCCTCCTCCTCCCCTTCCTCCTCCTCTTCCCCTTCCTCCTCCTCCCCCTCCTCCCCCTCCTCCCCCTCCCTCCTCCTCCTCCTCTTCCTCCTCCAGGCTGCCACATCTCTCATCAGCAGGAGCACGGCAGCTCCACATGGACTGGGCCTCCCAGGATCCCGCCAGGCTGCTGGGCACAGACCCACCACAAAGAAACATGCTGTCCTTCTTCAAAAGAGCTCCTACTAGTTTATTTTCATACAACATCCAAGGTCTCCCTGAGCAAGAATGTGGGCCGGCATCCAGGCGTCTCTGAACAGCCCCTGTTGGCATCACGCAGACCAGGCAGCAGGCAGCATGCTGTCCTCCTCGCTTTTCTCTTTCTCTGTCCTCTCTCTTCCTGATCTGACCCCACACCTGCACCCACCAGGGCAGCCACTGCTGGGTGGAAGCAAAATTAGCAGCTGCTTGAAGGGAAAAGTGCAGCCATGGAAGGTTCCAGAAAATCTGAGCTGAGCAGTGTACTCAGAAAGCATCTACGCATTGCATGGTCTGAAACCTCTTTGTGTGGCTATTCTGTTGTTCAAATAAGATCTCACCCAGGAGCAGAGCCCAGCTGCTAGGGACAGTTTTCCCTATCAGCTTCCCGCACTGCTTACTCCCCATTCCCACCTCCCCACACAAGGCCCAGAGGCAGCAGCACCAGAGCAATGCCAGGAGCTGACAAATGATGTGGTGTCCTGTGAGTCCCCACTGGGGCAGCCGGAGCTTGTCCCTTCAGGGGAACTCTGGGAGCCAGTGTAGATGGTACGACCTGGGGGTGAGGTTGGGACCACTTGCTGGGGTGAGGGAGTGTGAATTCCTTGAAATTCCCAGGGAGCTTCAAGGGCATTCTCTGATGCTGATGGTAGCAGAGGCCCTCAGAAAGAAAAGCCAGTGCATACAGGTGAAAGAGCTGGCCATCATCCATCCATCCACCCACCCACCCATCTACCCACTGCAGGGCCTGAGGAGTTGATGGGGAGCCATTAAAGTATAAGCAGAGTAAAAACATGACCTGACATAGAAGACCCTGAACAGCCACTGGGAGTGGAGCCCTGCAGGCCACACCCAGGCTGCCCAGGGCCTGCCAATCACCTGCATCTGCTCAGTGTACCACCAGCAGACCCCGGAGCAGGGGATGTTGCACTGCAGACTTCTGTGAGAGCAAAGTCCAGACTACTGTCATATGAGATCCTCACAAATACACTGTAACCAGACTAGGAATCCTAGTATGTAGGTGGCTTGGCATTCATTCAGTGGTCCACAGATAATTGTGTATTTTCTTAGTTCTGGTGCCGTTTAGGAACTGGGGTACAAGATAGGCAGGTTCTCTGCCCTTCCAAAGCAGACACCAGTGAGACAGACATAGAGGAGTCCACAAACTGATCAGCTCCTAGAGCTCTGCACAGATGTAAATTCCATGACAACAGTGCAAGGAAACCATGGGAGAGCGTTCCCTGGGAAAGGTGCTGCTGGCCCCTTGGGGACCCCAGCACAGGCCAGTCTCAAAACCCCAGGATCCTACTTGCTGACTCTCCATCTATCAGCCCACCAGGAAGAGAAGCAGCAACGGTCAGCCCTGTCCCCTGATCCAGAATAGGAGTGAGGCCTGCAGTTCATGGGATGCTTTGCCCTAGTAGTTCCTATCAGCACCAGGGACACTCACAAAAATCCTTTATGAGGAATAAATCTCAATTACTATATGTCCATTCACTTCAATTCAGCCATGAGATGTTTTTATTTCAAAGAAGAGGAAACTGAAACAGAGAGGAGAGGCAATGTGACCAGAGTCCTATGGCTAAAATATAATGAAGTCAAGAACTGAACCGAAGGCAGCCCTCTTCAGGGGGCTGGGTGGCTCTGTTGCTCAGTGGCTGGCATTCACGATTTTTACTGATTGGTCTCAAAGGAGATGTACACTGGGGTTGGGCTGTAGCTCAATGGAAGAATACTTGCCTAAGACCCTGGGTTCACCCTTTGTTCACCCTTTGTCCCATATTTTGGGACAAAGCTCAGCCAGATACACGGTCACTAGGTATCTGCTTGGGGATTTGGGTACAGGGCTAATCAGGAAATTACTTTGGCCTGGATTGACATGCTAGCTCTGGCTTCCATTCACTACCTGAACCCCTTTTCTTGAGTTTCAGTTTCCTCATCTGAAAAATGGACTTGGTGGGCTCCACCTAAAAGGGCTTAAGGTAAAAATGGTGGTAATGAAAAGGTGCCTTCACCCACTGGAGCACACAGCTGGTCCCTGATACAAACCGGCTCTTCTCCCTGCCTCTGCTCAGGGAGGGGGCTGGGTTCCAGACAAGCTTCAAAGCAGAGAGGTCCCACACCATGCCTTCACATGGCTTCCTGGAAGATACATGGCCCCAGGAGCAGCCCAAACCTCTCCAGACCTTCCTCCTGTCCATGCCCAGCCACCAGCCACCATTCAGACAGGGAAAGGAACTCTACAGAGATCCCTTGGGAAGGGGACAGAGCCACCTAGCTAGGGGTCCTCCTGGCTCTGGAAAGTTCTGAGCATTCCCAGTGGGAAGAGCCAGGCTGTGACCACAGAGTGTGTCCCTTGTGTATAAGAGAATGCTGGCTCAGCACCTCGGGCTGCAGGGGGCACTAAAAAACACCAAGCAGGGATCCCTAGCAGATACCTAGAGCACCTGAGGGAGGGAAGTCCTAGAGAGCCAGCACCCTCAGGGGTTCCAAGAGCTGCCTCAGGGGACCACGTCTAGAGGAGGAGGAAGAAACTCGGGGGAAGCGCTGAGGAAGGAGGGAGCTGATCATGCAAACGCAGCAAGACGGTTTTCCTTTGGTTTCCATTTCTCCGCTGCCTATCAAGCAGGGAACTCCCACATTTCTGTGCCCAGGGTCACTCCTGGTCTGCCCGGCGGCTTGACTGGGTTCTCTTCCATTTTATCACCACCTTCTGTAACCCTTCCATGTCTGCAGCCTTTCTCCGCCTTCCTCTCCCTTTCTACGCCTTTCTCGCTCCAATCGTCTCTCCTGTGGCTCCAGCTCCCTTTTCTGGTTTTACCTCTATTCTGCCCCATTTCGCACCCTCGCTTCCCCGTCCCTGCCGCCCTTTCTCTCTTCCTCTCTTGGACACTCTCTGCCCTCGACTGTCCATTTGTACCTCCTTCTCCTCTCCACCTCTCCCGCCCCGCCCACCCGGTGTTTCCCCGGCCTCTCTCTCGGGTTCAGGGTCCCCGTCTCTCCGCTCGCCCTCCCTCCACCAACCAGGCGGGTCCCCTTCCCCGGGGCGTGCTCCCGCCTCCACCTGCCCCTTCCTGTGCTCAGCGCCCGCTGCGCGAGCCCAGTTAATGCGTTTCGCATGGCGCGTCAGTCAAACGCCCTTCTAATGTCCTTAAAGCACGCAGAAAATTGCATCCTTATGAAAAAGAAAGGGGGTGGGGGGAGAGCAAATTGCCTGGCGGAGGCGGAGCCGCCGCGGGGCTGCAGCGGCCAGGCGCGCGCGCGGGGACAGTGTTGAATTTGAGAGGCACAACAGGCTGGAGGCGTCTGCCCCAGACTCTCCCTCCCTGGAAGCTGGGCTGGAGCCAGGACAACGCCGCCTCCTTGCGGCCACCTTCCGGGCAACTCCTGAGTCCACCTCTTCTGCTACAACCCTTGCCCACCCGGTGTTCCTCTTCCTTACCTTTAGGACAAGCTCATAACTGCCTCAGGACCTTTGCGCTTGCTGTGCCTGTTCTCCGATGCCAGCATAGTCATTTCCTTCTTGTCACTCAGGTCTCATCTCAATGTCAGCTCCACAGACGACCTCCCCTGACCACCCTAAGTCAAGTCCAACCCCACTCATTGTCTATCGCCTGCCTCATTTTTCCACATGACATCTGTCACTCCATGAAATCACCAAATCGTCATTTGTAACTTCTTCTGCATCTCTCCACCCTGCTCCCCACCTCCTGCCCCCAGGGTAAGCTCCACCTGGGTCACAGGTTGTAAGCACCATACCTTGAACTCCTGGCACATAGCAGGTGCTTAGGAAATACTTCATTTAAAAAAAAAATGGTAAGATGTATCATGGGTGAGAGGAGGCTTTGGTCCCTAAGGTATCTGAGGCATCCCACAGTGGTCCAGGAGGCTTCTGGGCAAGGAGTAGTGGAGACTCACGCAGATAAAATCAGACTCCAATTCTGCTGCTGGATCTGGTATCGCTGTGTAAGTTACCTAACATCTCTCAGTCTTTTCATCATTGGAAAAATGAGAGTAGGAGCATCTATTCACTGGGTCGTCACTGGATCAAGGAGATGCTTCAGGTTAACACTGGCAAGCAATGTCCCCAGTTCTGGAAACTGCCTGCTACCCTTCAGTAAATGCTTGCAAGATGAATGAAGGGTCTACAATATAAGAATTTAATAAATATTAGGGGCCCCAAGCTGCCATTTATATTAGACACAATTATTTCCTGAAGCACTAAGAAAAAAAATTTAAATGTTGCTAATGAAGCCACGACCCATTCCTTTTATATGACCTGGGACTGTTTTTTATTTACCCAAAGATCTCTTTTAGACTTATTAGGACTTACATTTTTAATCACAGATCATTACTAAGTTTACATTTTTAAAAAGTGGGGCAACTGGGAATGTAAGTCAATGATAGAGCACTTGCCTAGCATGCATGCACAAAGCCCTGGGTTCAATCCCCAGCTCTGAAAAATATATAAGTATATATTTTAAAAAAGAAAGAAAGAAAAGAAAACTATTAGGGAAATCCATAAGTTGAGGTGTTCCTTGAATATTTTCAAGGTCAGAGCCACCTCTCTGAATTGATATCCTCCTTCCACCCACACCCTTTTACCACCTCCCCCACTACCTGGTTTCTGCCTCACAGGTGAGCAGATCATTGTTCCTTCTAAGCAGTCCCCCACCCCTACCCCATGAGTTCTCACACCTCTTGGAGGACGTGCGCTCTCTGCTGCTTCTCCTTTGGCTTCCTGGCTTTGCCCACCCAGGGTTTGTGTCCGGGAGGCTAGGGGTCATCAGGGTCCATCCCCAGAATGGCCTCCTTGGCAGTACAGGGGGCGTGGAGTAGCATGGAGCCCACAGTGTCTGATACCCTCATCCCCCACTGTCATAGGAACCCAGAGTTGAGAAATGGGCCATGCTATCTTAAAAGTGAGAAGTAGGAAAATTAAACTTTTGGAGTCATACAACTGAGCCACCTCCAGAAGGCAGGGGCAGGGGTCCGGAAGGGAAGGTTCTATCCTTAAGAGATCTCTGTCGGACCTTATAGCAAATAGGGCTGGGAGTGAGGATCCGCCAGGGTCCTGGGCAGGGGTCTCTCAGCATGCAGCCTCAGGTTTACTGGCCCTGTGATTTTGTCACCGTTTTGCCTCACCCACTGTCTGGGAATGAGGAGTCCGAGCTCCCTTTCCTGATAAGTGGGGCTGGGGCTTGTTGGAGAACTTTCCTGCAGCTCTGAGTTCCCCTCCTGCAGAGGCAGAGCTGGGGACGGGGCAGAAGCTGATTTTCTTGGGAACTAGGGACCTGGACAAGACTTGGGGTGGAGGTTCCTAGCAGGGGCTATCTCTCGACTTCATTCTCCTGCGGTGTTGCTTCTGGGGTAGGGACTCCCTGGTTTGTGGAAACGAAATCAGGCCGCAGGGCAAAGGTAAAGGGAGAAAGTGCCTGGTTTCTGCTGGCATCCCGGAGGTTGGGGACGGTGGCAAGACAATGGAACTGAGAGGTCAGCATTTTGGCCACTCCCAGCTGGCCTCAGTTTCCCGTGAACCCAGTAAGAGAGCGCCCTCCGGCTCCGGGAGACCTAAAACTCGGACTCAACCACCGGGTAACTTCGCCCGGGGCGCGTCCCCCACCCGCTTTTCTCCCACCTTATAAAGTTCCCACCAATGACCCTCCAGGGAATCCAAAACTAGGAAAGGGAGAACAGAGCCCTAGAGGAGGGATCGGGTACCCGTGACGGCCCTGGCGGCGCTGGGGCCTTGCCTGGAGCTTGCAGCGGACCCGCTGTAGACCAGGTCCGCAGGAACAGGCCGTCGCTGGGCCGAGCTGAGTGCCACCTACAGCTCCAGGACCCTGGCTTCTCTTCCCTTCTACGGACCAGGAAAGAGACTTGCTTTGGGGCCAGGGACACCGAAAGTCGGGATGTGATCCAACACCCGCAACCCGGATCCTTCAGCCAGTTTTTCCCCAAAGTCTCCCTTACTGTCCAAACCACCTCGAATCCAGCACACCGAGGGCACACTTCGCGGCGTTGGGGAGCGCGGCCCGCAGCCAGGCTAATCCCAACCCTCCCACCGCCCCCGGTCCTTCCTTTCGGGAGGGTCCCGTAGGGGGCACGTGCTACCTCTTTGCCCTCGGGGCCCGGCTACGCAGGACGCCAGATCCCGCCCTTCCCCCAATCGCCGGCCGGGGGTGGGGGGAGTGGCGGACTCCGGGAAGCGCAGCAGCGACTTTGACCGCGGGTGCTGCCTCCGCGTTTTGTTTCCCAGGACCTTGGGGCGGAGTACAGACTTGTGTGTCAAGAGTCCAGAAGGAACCGGAGGGAAGGGACCTTCTTTCCCCAAGCCGCTGTGCGCAGGAAGGGGGTCTCAGCACTTGGTGGCCGAGCCGGGTGGCCCGCAGGCCGGTCCCTGGGAGCTAGGAAAGCCGGGATGCGGTCCTTTACCCCGAGTCTGGGCTTTGCGTCTGCTTCGCGCCTACGCTTCTCCCGGGAGTGACTTGAAGCTTCGATCGGGTCTCAGGAATTCGCCCAGCCAGGAAAGCCCCCAGCCGTCCAGATAGGACAGGCATTCAGCCCACTCTGGTTTCGGTCTCCGATCCATAGAATCAAGGAGCATAGGGACGCAGTCTGACGAAAACTCCCTCTTCCTACTCCCCCCTGCCCTAGAATCCGGACCCCCTTTTTTGAGGCCCAGCTTCCCCAGTGACCGGCTGGTGACCTCAGGATCGGAGTTCTGGAGTCAGGCTCCCCATCTGTGCCTGGAAGGAGCTGTGCGCATTGAAGTGTTGGGGTCTTAGTGCTCTGTAGCCAGATTCCCCTTTTCCACCTCCTAGAGCTCGGGTGGGAGGAGGACTGATTGCTTGATCCAGGCCAGTGAGGGCTGCCCTGGGAAAAGCCTTAGATGCAGAGTGCAACTAATTTGTGTAACGTTGTATTCCTCAAATTTAGTAAAACTGGGAGAATCCTCAAGGAACTGTGATCAGTGGGGTCAGACACCCCCCCCTTGCCCATCTTAAATCTTCTCTGGATTCCACCCTCTTCCTTCCACAATTCTGCAGAGTTGACAAAAACATAGCTGGAGTCTCAGTTCCCCTGGCCTCCTGGTGACAGAACTCCACATTCACTTTGCTCTCCTTTGAACTATAAAGGATTAAACTGGTCCTGAAAATCACCTGGTTGCCAGAGTCTGGTACGAGAAAGTTATTAAGCACTGATTGCTAGGTTGAACTGACCTGGATGTAACCTCAAGGGCCGGAAGGAATTAGGGGGCACAGTCACACATTGCTGATTCCTTCTTTCCAGGAAGCCAGGGTCCCACAGTCTTCCTTGGACCCCTGGGGAGGGGGAGTAGAGGCCTGGGCAAGTTGTCCAGGAGCTGTTTGCAAGGCTGACTTAAGAGCCCCGAGCCTGCAAGAGATCATTTCCCAGAGTTTTGGCAGAACTGGACACAGAATCCCCTACAGCCCTCAGAAAGCATGGGCTCTCTTCTTTCTCAATCCTTTACAGCTCCAAGTTGGAGATTCTGGGAAAGAGAAGTCCAAGGACAGGTTCTAAGAAGGGATGGACTAGCAGATAAATGAAAAGGAAGCCATCATCGATGTAGGTCTGGGACATACCTGACCATTGCCACATTCTGAAACACAAAGCCTACAGCTCAATGAGTGTGAATATCCTGGACTCTTCCTCATATTTGGGCTTTGAAACCTGGTCCTACTGGGAAAGGCATGGCCAAGTTGTGTCACCTTCCTGAGCTTTAACCACTAAAGTGGCCATCTTCCATTCCCACCCACTTATAATCACCTTAGGAGGCACAGGACAGAAACCCACATGTAAGCTTTGAGAACAGCCTAAATGGGTGAGACCTTTCCCCTGAGGAGGGGTGCCAGCGGGCACACGCTGCCAAGCTGTGCTCCTTAAAGCGTCTATCTGCCCCAACTGTGGGCTCGGGCAAATAGTAGTCTTCTCTCGCTATCCATCAGGTGCCCTCACTGCACGGAGCCAAGTCTCCGCGGCCCAGACGCCACCCTGCTGCGTGTACAGCGGAAAATGTGCAAACAGGTATTGCCCTGCTGAAAGAACTCAAGTGCTGTCTGCAGCTGAAGGCTCTGGGGAACCTGGGCTTCTGGTTCGCTTCAAAAGGGGCTGATCAGGACCTTTTCAAGGACCACACAGTCGGTGGTCTTTCAAATCCCTGGAGACCGAACCAAAAACCTACGCAGCCCTGAACCTTGGGCATGAACCCATGGGGGACTGCTATTGGCGATGGGCCCCCAGGCTGGGAAGGAAGGAAAATGGAGTTCAACTGAGCCTTGGCGCCCAGAGTGAAAAGGATTGGTAGAATCCTGCAGCAGCCGAGCAGCCTTCCCTTCCTATCCTGTGTCTCAGGGAGCAGGGCACCCCTCACTTCCACTGAGCCAGAGAAAAGGATGTTCTAGAAGCGACTGCGAGTGCCTTTCTTATCTTGCCTAGACCTTCAGCCCCCGTGAATCGAGAAGGCCCCGCAACACACCCCACTGTGTCATAAAATATTTTATTGGAAAAAAAAAAAAAAGTCACCGTCTTCGCAAGATGGGGGGGTAGGAGCCCCAGCGACGTCGGGGACCCGGCCTCAGGCCGAGCCGCTGAGTTATCCTGGCGCTGTCTCGGGCTCCGATGTCCTGCGCCCGGCCGCTGGGTCCCCGACGCGCGGAAGCGAGTGTGTGCCTGGCGGCGTCCAGGACCAGAGACGGGGTGGGGGTGTGGGCAAGGAGCGGGGCGTGAATGCACGTGGAGCGCACGGCGCCGCGGAGCTCCAAGGAAGACGAGTTGCTTCCGCGGCGATGGACGTCCCAAGTAAGGACCAGGAGCGCGCCGGGGCCTGGGTTTGGCTTCAGGGTCTCTGTCCTTCCTTGTTTGACCCCTGGTTGTCCGCATTCAAAGTAATAATAAAATGCTTAGAAAGCAAACGGTGGGGACGAGAAGGGACGGTCCGCAGGTTTCCGCGGACTCAGGTGGCCACTGCTTCTCTGGCTCCCTGGCTCCGCACTCTGCCGAGCTCAATCCTCGCGGCTCCTGTCGCTGGGCTCGCCTGGCACCTCCGCCGGCTTCTCCGCCTCCTTGGCGCGCTCCTGCTCTGAGAGTTGCTCGCTTGTGGGGATGGAGTTCTTCTTTGGCCGCCCCTTGGGCTTGGTAGGGGACTCCAGGCCGCCGCCCTGCAGTACCTACACGAAGGATGACCAGTACCTCGATGGGCGGGGAGGTGGACTGGGGACCCTTGTGCCCAGCACCCAGGGGTGACGGAAGGACCCAACCGGGTCATCAAGGACCGCTCCCCGCCCCTGGGAAACGGCAGCCATTTGAGAGCCGTTGGGAAGAGGCGTCCCCTAAGACTGCAGAGGGGTTCAAGGCCGCCAGCGGACCTGAGGGCTCCGCGGGACACCAAGGATTTTTGGCCCCCATAGGGCACCCAAAGAGGCAGAGGGTCCTCATATGCACCAGGTACGGAGGGAATTGGAAGGGTTGGGAAGAGGTCCTCGCGGAGCAGGGAGGAACAGTTCTTGCAGGGCACAGGGGCATGGCCCGGGAAACCGAGGGCCTACAGAGCTACCAGGCACACTCACTATTTTCTTCCACTTCATCCTCCGATTCTGATACCACGTCTTCACCTGCAACTGGCTCAGGCCCAAGGACTCGGCGAGATCTATTCTGGAAAGAGCAGGGCGCACCTTCAGCAGGGCAGATGGCCACCCTCCCACCGCCTACTGGCCCCAGCCTGGCCCAACACTACCTGTCGGGCGTGGAGAGGTACTTCTGCTTCTCGAAGCGTTTCTCCAGGCCCATCAGCTGCAGCTCGGTGAACACAGTGCGGCTCCGGCGCCCCTTCTTGGCTTTCGTGCTCGGCTCACCAGGGCCTGCGGCCTCCAGCTTCCCGCGGAGCTGCAGCTCCAGTGGCAGGTGCGGCGCACCCGCGGCGCCAGGCAACCCAGGCCCGGCGGCCAGCAGCGCTGAGCCCAACCCGGAACAGCCGAGCGGCGCCAGCGGGAACTTGAACACCGCCGCCTGCTCTGCCTTCAGCACTGCTGCAGGGAGAGAAGAGTGAGGAGCCCAGTGAGCTCCAGCTGCGCTTCTCTGCCTCGGGCATCGGCCGCACCAAGGGCCACGGGAGCTTCGGCACAGAGATTTGAACACGCAAAACCTCCACGCCTGGCTGCCTGGAGCAAGCATGCGAGCCACGCGCAAAGATTTGAACTAAGCGCAGAAGACAAGCCTCCTCAATGTTCTGTTCTCCAGAGTCTGGAAGAAAGGACCTCCCCAACCCGGTGCTCTGCTCTGGCATTCCCCATGCCCCAGCCGCCTCTGGATTGCAGCGTTCTCCAGAAACAAGTTCACAGGTCTGAGACGCATGCAGTGTCTCTTTCGTAAAAAAGGAAATTAAGAAGAGACCGGTGCGAATTAAGAAGGTGGGCGTCTTCCCGGACCAAATCCGGCTTGCTGCGTTCGGAAAAAGAACCTAAAGGACTGTGCACGGTCACTCTCCTGTGCTCAACACAGCAGCCACACCGCGGGCTGTGGCCGTGCTGTCCTCTGGGATGGTGTCGGGCGCTTCCTAGAAATTCCAAAGCACCCCGTGAACACGAAATTTGTGTTCTTGTTTTTCTGTTCAGGCTCTTCCCGGTGAAGATGCTTGCATGTTCTCTAATCCTAAAATGTTTTTTTTTCTTTTTGCCCGCTTCAAACGAACTACTAACAATACAACAGATAGAAGTGAAAGGCAGCCAAGACGCTGCGTCCCAAATTAACTTAGAACAAGCAAACTGGCTCTGCCGCCACGGGCGGGACAAGCTCAACCAAGAAGGGACGACAGGAGTGCAGAAAAGGCGGTTGGTGGGGCTGGGGTCCCTGCCAAGTTTAGTAGGCCTCCCTTCCCTTCAGGCTTCTCTGAGTCCCGTCCTAGTCCCTTGGAAGTACGAAGGGGACCCAACAAGGTGCAAGTAGAGGTAAGGAGGAGGAGAGGGGAGAAGGGAAAAGGACTCTTTAGGGGAAAAGTGGGAGAGGCAGACCTACACAACCGAGAGGATGAGGGAGGCCAAACGCTGAGCAGAGCGTAGATGAGAAAGGTTAAGAAGGGAATGGAGGTGGTGGAGAGGGCACTGCAGGCCAGGACAGGCACCCACCAAGAAAGAGATAGGGTGGGCAAAAACGGTTTGAGCAAGTGGTTCAAGTTCTGCCAAGACCCAGCCGACCTGGAAGTGGAAGGTCCAGCCCGGCAGCGGCTCACAGGCAGGCCTCTTGCTCACAGCAAGGCCCTACGGCAGCAGAGGCCTCATTGTCCCCAGCTGCAGCACTGGACTCCAGATACCCTGGGCCGACTTGGGCCAGTGTCTGTACCCAGCATTGGAAGCCGCGGGCCTCTTCTAGAGGTCCCAGCTACCCGGGTTTGGGTAGTCACAGGCTCCTCGTCGTCAGTTCTCCACGGCGAAGCCGAGAAACCCACGGTCTGAGGTCATTTTGACCCTCACTAATCCGCAGACCGGTCGTTCGCCCGAGATGGGAGTGCGGGTTCCGTTCCCGGGGCCCAGCCCCCTATCCTGTGCTGAAGGATGAAGAGCGGCCATGCAGCCAAAAGCTAATGCCCTCCCTGGCCTGTCCTTCGGGCACGAGGCCTGTTTCTACGGAGCCTGTTGCCCGCACTCTCCGCTTCCAGGCTGGAGCGCGCCTAGAAATCTGTCCCGGGGCCTGCGCGCTCAAAGCAATGTCCAGGGACGGTTCTGGGGCCCAGGTAAGAAGGGTAGGTTCTGGGCGCCGCCACGGCGTGGCTCTTACTCTCCCGCTAAGACCGGCCCACAGCCCCAAGGCCCCAAGGCCGCCGCACGTACCCAGGTGGCTGTGGAAGGGCCGCGCCGCCAGCAGCGCCTGCACGCCGAACTTGAGCAGCTCGCCCGCGGCGGCGGCGGCGGCTGCAGGCGCGGCGCCCTTGGGCCCGGGCGGTTCGGTGAGGATTTCCTCGATCATGAAGCTTCGGTAGCGGTGTGGCCGGTGATCTGCACAGCCCTCGGGCGGGCCGAAGCGCACGGCGCCCGGCTCCCCGGGCCGCTGCATCGCTGCGCCCGCGGATGCGCCCGCGGCTGGGCAGCGGCGGCGGCTGGGCTCGGGCGCGGGGCCCGCGCGGGGCTCTAGGCCGGCCCGCAGCTCCCGGCCGCGCGCGGGCGCCGGCTCATGCCCCCTCCCCCGCCGGCGGGCCGGGCGGAGGCGCAGGGCGCGGGCGGGGCGCTCGGGGCTCGGCCAGTCGGACCCGGCACTGCGCCCCCGCCCCGCGCTGCCGCGCCTCTAGCCCGGCCAGCCCCGCGTCACCGCCCCGCCCCGCCCGCGCCGCCCCGCCCCGCCCTGCTCCGCTGCGCTCCAGGCTGCGGCCCCCCACCCGCTAAGCGGAGCCGGAGGGAGGAACCCAGAAGGGGGGGAGGAGGGAAGGGAGGAGAGGCCGGCGTGAGAGGGGCCGGCCGACCGAGACCGAAAGAGAACCAGCGGAGCGCACGCCCAGGAAGGAGCAACGTAGAACTCGGGAAAGGAGACCCTCCCCTAGAGATGAGACACCGTGGGATCGAGAGACAGAGAGGTGAGAAAAGGTCCAGGCGGTGACAGTGGGGACCAGGAAAGATAAGAGAGTGACGGTGCCTGGGATGCCGTGGAGACGTGTGCAGAGAGACTGACGGGAGAGCGAGAGTCCGCGGCCCGGACGTGCCAGAGGGCACAGAGGCAGGCCGGACAGAGGGAGGGAACAGTAAAGAGAAGAGACAGGTAGGAAGGCCCGCGGCCTAGGCAGGGGTTAGGGAGGAGAATGGGCAAAGGCCCCCCGCATCTCAACGGGAAAAGAGTGACGGTGTGCCTCCCGCCAGGGTGCAGGGCCGAAGGCCGCGTAGGGGTGCTGCAGTGGGCAGGGTGCAACTCAAAGAGTGGCAGTCGCACCTGTGCACCACCACCAGGGCCCACCTCCGCCTCAGTTTACCATGATCAGCCTCCTTTCCCTCCGACTTGCCCTGAGAGGAAAACGTTCTGCAGGCGGATTTGATTGAAATGCAAACCCAAGTGATACGTGGACACATTCTCCTTGGCAACACGGGGACGCTGTGGGCTGGGTTATGTCCTCCTAGTTAGAGGATTGATGGAGAGGAAGAGAAAGGATGCAACTTCCCCATTTCCCACCTTTGGAGCATCAAAGGAACCAGGTGGAGCTGAGGGCAGGGATCAGGGGGTGCTCTGAGAGTCTGCCTCCCCATCTCTGAGTCTCAAAGGCTCCTGCAGGACTGAGGAAATCGGCAGCACCTCTTTTAGATCAGTCTTGTAAAGAGAGTATATAATCCCAAACCTGAGGTGAACAATCCCAAAGTAAACTCTCTACCGAGTTTGGAGTTTCGGTCCTTTGACTCTGACACTGCTGGGTAAACCACTGCCTGTTTCTGGGCTCCAGCTTTCTGTCCCTTCCAGAAGAGATATACTTGACACCAAGGAGTTTGTGAGGACTGAGGGAGGGGGTCCTTACCCAAGACCCACAGGATCTCCTTGTTAGGAAGGCGGGGTGTACCTAGGAGGCAAGAGGAGGAGCTGTTGTCCTCCCCTTCCCACTCGGCAGACTGGGTCCTACCTCCAGCCCCAACCACCACAATCAGTCAGCACCTGGCTCCCAGCTGGTGTCTTAAAGCACTCCTACTTCCCAAGTGAGCTCTACACGGAGCCTAAGTCCTCACCTCTGGGAAATGGGCAGCACGCCCTGCCCCCTCCCTAAGCTGATGCAGTTTCGGCAGTTCAGTGGATTGACCAGCGGCGATCTTGAGGCTCGCCCTAGATGGCCCTAGCCGGCGGCAGCTGGCCCAGACTCTGGGGAGACTAGGAGATGACCAAGACCCCTTGTTCATAGGGACTGGGGTAAAAGACAAAGTCTTACCAGAGGCTCTGAGCCACTGCTCCCCAGTTGTTGGGTGACTTCCTGAATCCTAGGGTCATCAGTTGTTTCCGACTCCCCAGGGTAAGTGGTTCAATGAGGAAAAATGGTTCTTTGGAAGGGGTGAGGTGAGACCTACTAAGAGTAACAGTGGCCCCCACCAAGGAGGCCTCTGAGTGATCAAGCGGCAGGGGCTGTGTTACGGCTTCTCTTGGCCCAGCACCCACCCCACCTCCTCCTGGGCAAGCAGAGGAAAGCCAATTTCTCCTGGGGTCCTCAGAAGCCCGGAGGGGCTCTCCCCAGTGAGTAGGCACAAAGAACCCTTCCCTAGATGGGGAGTCCAACCACCTCATTTTTCCGATGGGCAACTGAGGCCAACAAGAGAAAGGGACCTACCCAGGCACCCCAGTGTGTAGGACTGTCTTTCCATGGCCCTCTGTCTCAGGGTCCGTCCCCTGGCCTCTACCCTCCCCAGTGTTCTTTGCCTCCTCCTCTTCCTCTCTGCTTTCACGCCTTCCAAGGAGCTTAGACCAGGGTATTCTCTAGAGATTTAGGCCCAGACAGCCCCCACCCACCCCTCACCTCGTATTTGGATTCTGAGAGAAGTCACCCAGATTTGAAACGTCTGTGCGCAGCCCAGTTGCAGCCCTGAGGGTCTCACTTGCTCAGGACTGGGGTCCTACATCTGAGTATTCATATTGTTGATCACATGTCACCGAATCTGTTTTACCACCTGTCAGCTTCTCAGGGTAACTCTTTGGTCAGGTTGTTGTTGGTGCGGGTTGAGTGATTTTCAGCGTGGAGGTCTCAACTCTAGATTTCAGGGACTCAGTGGACTATGATGCAGCCTCCTCCCCATTCCGCAGGTGTGCCCCCCAGCTGCTTGGACTCTGGCCAGCGCTCTTTCCTCATCCCAGGCCTAGGCCTTCGGTGAAGGCGGTGAAGGCGCCTCTGGGAATGAGGCCCTAAGGGTTGTGGGTTTGCCCGCAGGGAAGGGCTGAGAGCCACGACACTCCCTCCCCTCCAGTGCGCAAAGACACTGCCGCCGCGGACCTGCCCCTAGTTCACCCCCCGGGGGACAGCCACGTCCTCGGAACTGAAGGCAAATCCTCAGATAAACAAACCCCTTTTAGGCGAAAAACTCAAAACGAATGACTGCGAGGCCTCCGCTGCTCAGGAAGGGGCTCACAGTGAAGGGGACTTCATTCTCCAGCCCAGGCTGCCCGAAGAAGGGGAGTCGCCACCCAGAGGCGCAGCCGCGGTGCCCGACGCCGGGGACCCGCCGGGGCCTCCAGCCGCCGCTGCGAAAATCCCGGAAACCGTCCACTTGCGGTGCTCGCAGTGGAAAAGATGACCTCAGCGCCCGGGGCCAGCCACCCTCCCTCGTAGCCTGGCAGCTAGGGGCTCTGGGCACAGGGGGCCCTCTGCGCCTTGAGGAAAGATGGGGGTTCCAGAGCACAGAACCGTTCCCTCCCCGGTGCTCTGTCCCGGTGACTCCACATTTTCAACTGGCACCGGAGGGGCGAGGCGGAGAAGGGGTCTCCTCACCCTATTAACCGAAACTCTTAAGCACTGGTGTGCAGATTCCAGGCCCCCTTCCCTCCTCCTGCACCCTCCTCCTGCCCCAGCGCCTCCCAGATGGCATTCTGGACCGGCTCCGGAGCCAAGGGGTCACAGAATAAAGACAGAGAGGCTGAGTACCCAAGGGGGCATCCCTGGGACAGGTCAGCGTCCAGCGTCTGGGGGCTTCTGGGTGGACTCTTCTCCTGCCCTCCCAGGACTGCCGGCCTATTTCTTTGCATTTCCTTCCCACCTGCCCTGGGTTTGTTATCTTACTTGGCCAAACGAAGTTGGGACCAGAGATGTAGGGAAGTTTTCTTTAAAATGGTCACCTCGCCTCTTGGTATAATCCTCCAAATAGCCAACACGCCACCTGTCCAACAACTTCCTCCCAGTTGACCAAGAGGACCTCGATCTTTGAGCGGCCCGCCATAGAGCCCCGCGCGCCAAGGGCACGTTCCTTTTTCCAGGGACGCATCGCTAGCGCCCTTGAATGGCGCGGGCTCTTCCCCGTTTTCTTTCTTGAAGCCTGAGGTTCTGACTGCTCCTAACCAGGGGCAAGCTGGCGGGGATGGCAGTGGTGGTGGCATTTGACGTGGGTCGAGGGCCTGTCTGGGTGGGGGCCGGGGGCTGCGGTCCGCGCCCTGCCCTTGTCTGGAGCCGGGACTGGAGACTTCTGTTCTGCCTTCAAACAGGATTATAAAATTGCTCCGTCCCCAAGCTCGCAAGTCGCTGTCTCCCGGAGACCGCCAAACGTTTTCCTTTGGAGAAACCATTCTCTGTGACCCCTTTTAAATGAAAATTTCGACGTCAAGCGTGGACTTTCGTTTTGAGTCATTTCAAATGTTTGGGAACCCGAGGTCAAATCGTATTTGGGGCGACAGCGCCTTTGGGTCCGTCCCTCTTTCCGTCTGTAGTTATCCCTCTCGGAGCACTCTATGAATTTGATCCTTTGGAATTGGTTATTTTTTGTTGTTTTATAAGGTTGTTTTGTGGTTTAATGTGTGATTCCCTTTGGAAGTGTGAGTTTTAAAAGATACATAGGTACATAACGACTGCCTTCCGAGACTGAGAAAACTCCAGGACCCGGTTCTTGGTGGCCAGGGTCCTGGGGCAGTCCTTGGTCAGTTCTTTCTCCATTTTACACCCACCCCTGGCCAGCCTGGGCGAGTCCCGCAGCGACCTCGGATCAGAGTCGGGTCTTGCGAACCCGCGGCGCTCGAGGCCACTTCCAGGACCAGGAAGTGGTGGCCGCTGGGGGCCGGGGCTCGCTGGGGCCGGGTGATGTGGGCCGGAGCTGCTGGGTGATGAAGATCTGGAGGACCTCCACCCGCTGTGGGCCTGTGAGAACTGAACCTCGGAGATCTGTTCTGGCGCCTTGAGTGCTGTGCGGGGAAGGAGAGGTTTGACCGGTCGGGGCGCAGGTTGGGGAGCTCAGTGCGGGTGTTGGAGCCGCCCTGACCTGGGGGGGTGGCGGGGAGAGAGAAAGCCACGTGATGACCGCCTGCAGAGACCCTACTGGCCCCTTCGGGCAGGTGCTTGCCGCCTACTTGCCGTTTAGCTCGCACCCAGGACCTTGCCGGAGCTCTTGAGGCTGCGGGTGACCCTGTTCTGAGGCCGCACTTCGCCAGGAGCACACGCACACGACAGGCCGGCCGGCGGGAAGGGAGCAAGCTGCAGCGAGGCGGCCAGCTCTCGCCAGCAGAGGACACCCGCTTGGGAACGTCTCGCGCTGTTCTTCACTTTCCCTTTGCTTGCTTTCTTGTCTTTCTTCATCCATTTCCCGGCTTCTTTATTACAAGTTCTCCCCATCCTCCCCTGCTTCTCGCTCTCGCTCTTATTCTCTCCGCCCCTCTTTTTCTTCCTGTTTTCTTTTCATCAGGACAACCAAACCACAGTTCTGTCCTCCTAATAACGAGAGACGGGATCTTCACACTGCTAGATACCAGCCACTGTGGGTTTAGTCGCTTCCATTATAGGCAGAGCCCTTGGAGGGTTCCACAGCCCTGTGGCCAGGGTCTTGGAGCCTGGGCACCCTGGGGAGCCAGCCCTCTGTGGGACAAGGAGTCCAGGTCCTGCCCCATCAGTAGGGGGAGCTGGAACACAGTGCCTCCTACAGGATGTCCTTGCCCACCATCCAGCAGGTTGGTGGATGGACACTTGCATCTGTCCTCCCTGACACAGACAGTGCTGTGACCATAAGTCTTTTCCTGCTCTGAAAATTTGAGTGAGGGGCAGGAGGAGGCCTGCCCCTGACTCCTCCAGCAGCACCTCCCATTGGGTGCCTTGCAGCCCTTGGGAGGGGACAGAACGCTGGGCACAATGCTTATGTTGTAGGTAAGGATTCTGGGGCCTACAGGGAACACAGAAAGGCCACAACACCCTGATCCTCAGATGCCAGCCCAGGACCAGCCTCATGCCAGGGCTCTAGGCCAGTCCTTCTGCTTTCTGCTAGAGATGATCAAGGGGAAAGAGACAGGAGCTGCCGCCATCTCCACAGGCCCTGATTTCCTGGGCCCTATCTCCCCACATTACACCTGCCCTGTCCCTGCCCTTGATCAAGAGCATTCCTTGTCCAAACTTCAGGCTCCCCAAATAAAAGGACAGGAGGGGTTTTTAGATGAAACCTTCGCCTAGCCAGTTTTAACAGCCTTAATCAAAACGCTTGTTCTGTAAAGAGCTAGATAAATAAATATTTTATGCTCTGCAGCCCAGAAAGCTTTGTTGCAGGGACTCAGTGTTGCCATTGTAGTGTGAAAGTAGCTGCAGATAATACATAAACCAATGAGTATGGCTTTGTTCCAAACAAACTTTGTTTATGGACACTGAAATTTGAATTTGATTTCATTTTTACATGTCATGAAATATTCTTTTCTTGATTTCTTTCAGCCACTTGAAAATGTAAAATCCATTCTGTTTACTGGCTTTATAAAACCAGGCAGAGGGTCACGATTTGCCAGTTCCTGGTTTAGAATCAATTCCGCTGATTGCACAAATATGTGCACTTGCATTTGAGAAGTGTTACCTTGTTTTTAAAATTCTTTTTCTTTTAGTTTTAGTTTCTTTTTTTTTCCCATGGAAGCACCCATTTGTTTAATAGCATGTGAGTCTTAGAAATATAGAATCGCCTGGTTCATTGCCTACTCCTGTTTCTGAATTCTCAACAATTAAAAGTTTTCTTTCTATGAATACTGTCCGCAGACACTGGACTGAATGAGGCAAAATCATCCTCTCACTTAATCCTCACAATGGTCCTTGGAGCAGAGATTGTTTACTTTGCCTTCTGGTTCCTTACACACTGCTGATTACAGGGTGCTCACTACCTTCGGTGGCAGTACTAAGGGACTACTGAGAGTCCCCTGATCTGGACCAGCAGCCCCCAGCAAGGGGGAAGGCCACGGCTGGTGAGACGACTCCCTCTTGGGCCATGTCCTTTCCCGTCTCCTCTCCTCTCATTCCGTTGACATCCCCTCCAGTGGCTGAGATGTAAGACAGACAGAAGGCTATGTCCCTGACTTTCTGGGAGTTTCCCAAGCCCTGAGCCTTTGCAGCTGCCAAGTGACAAATTTGCAAGAAACAAGCAAAGGGAAAGAATATGACATAAAAATAGCTGTTATAAATGTGTAGTTGGCTAAAAGCATTTCCAGGAAATCTTGCTCTGGGGGAGGCCAATGCCACATCTCCCATGACCCATGGTTCTTGTGCCCTCTGCTGGTCACATTCTGTCTACCAGGATCACCAGGAATCCTCCTGAAACAGAAAACCAGACAGCATGACCTGCTACATGTGGAATCTAAAGAGTGGAAATCCTGGAAGCAGACTGGAATGGTGGCTACTGGAGCCCGGGGTGGAGAAAATGTCAGTCAAAGGGCACAAACTTTTAGTTATAATATGAACAGAAGTTCTGAGGATTTATGTACAGCATATAGATGCTAGTTGATAACGTGTGTTGTATACTCATAATAATGTATTGTGACGTGCTGAGGGTAGATCTTGAGTTCTCACCATACTTAATGGTAACTACGAGAGGTGAAGATATGTTCATTAGTTCAACCAGTCATTAGTTCTATCCATCATGGTGATCATTTCACGATGTATGTGAATACCAGAATATCACATTGTAGTCCTTGAATGTATACAATTTCTATTTGTTAATTATACCTCAATAAAGTTGAAAGAAATGTTTTTAAATGATGAAAAGAAATGCACATTTTCTTTTCCTCTCTACATAAGTAGACCCCTTGTTGGATGCTGTAGCTACAAAGAAAACAGCATTTTATCTGCTTTCGGGGAATTCGGTTTAACTCTACTAAGACAGATGAGCTCAGACAGATAGCAAGGATGAAGCACATAGAAGGCGGTGGACACAGCAAGGCAGGTGGACAGCGTCCCATGGCAGGTGGCACACCACAGGCCCTGAACCCAAGGAAATTTCAGAAGCACACAAGGTGAAGTTTTCTTTGCAGGTTATTTTTGTATCTCAACCAAAAGACTGGCCACGAAGTTGGCTTATAAACATTCCAATACTAGGAGTCAACCCCATCTGGCCTTCAGGAATATGAGAGGCCTCAGCTCCATGACCCCAGGTTCTTCCCTGTTTTCTGAGTCTACTTCTGGCAAGGGGCATTTCTCAGAACAACTATGGATTCCATTGTGCATGCCCTGGCCACCATCTAAGAGCTCGTCCTCCATGTGAGGCCTTGTGTACCCCATCCTCCAACATGATCTCATTCAATCTTACATCTTCCATTCTGGGAAGGTGACAATTTTTTACCCTTCATTTACAAGCAAGGAAACTGAAGCAAAGGGGTGACCTCATTTGCCCAAGTTACCGACGTGGGATTTGAACCAGCATCTTCTCCATGGCACCACAGTGGCCTTTTTTAGGGCTCTCCACCTTCTAACTTGGCCCCCACTTCCCCTCCAGCTCTGATTATTGCTGAGGTTCAGACTTGTCACTCCAGGTGCATCTGGACCCATTATCTCACCCTGTGCTGAGTGGAGAAGATGGGCTGAAACAGCCGTCCCCTGCAGACTGACCACTGGTCAGGGAGGGCCACAGAGGCAGCACACACAGCGGGGAGGGCATCTCCAGTCAGAGAACAGGGTGCTGGGAGCTCAAGTCTGGTCTAGGATACCCAGGATACTGGACCCTCCATGGGCAAGCCCCTGTGCTAGCCCCAAGCCCCTGTGCTAGTCCCACTCTAGGACAGAAGAACTGTCATATATAAACCACATAACTTCTATGAGTGCAATTCCTGATTGTGCAGGTGCACAACACACATGGCTGTGCCCAGCAGTCCTGCCAATTGTTTCCTCCTGTTCTCACAGAACCAGATATGATTCAAAAAACTGCTATTGCTTTAAGATGTTGTCATTCTTATCTTTCCCAGAGAATAAGTGACATGTTGAAACAAGGGAGGAAAACAGCATATTGGAACATTTCCTGATAAAAAAAAATCCACTTTAGAAATTAGTAATTTACTGTCTGGCCATTAATGTTTCTATTACAGATCAAAGTTAAATTCATCCTTCAGTTTTGAATAAGGGAAACTCTAAGATCTGCTGAACTCTAAGATCGCCCCCTGGTGTCCACGCCACGCACAATCCATCTCTTTGAATTCTAGGATCCTATCAGTGTGTTTGGATAGGACTGTCTGGTTTGTTACTTTATAACTGAGGTCCCTAACTGGTTGACTTTGAGTTGATCACAAGGGAGATTATCCTTGACCTAACCTAAGTGGACAAGCCCTTTTAGAGGGCCTGGGATCCTCCCTGAGGTTGGAGACGATCTGTTGGCCTTGCAGAATAGAAGCTGGTCCTCAGAAGGGCTTCATGGACAGGTGCTGAAGAGCAAGGACAGAGATTCTACACACAGTCCAAATCATCCTTCCTTAGCTGAGCTCTAGGTGAGACCTCAGCCCCACGGCACTTGCTTGCAGCCTGTGAGCCTAAGCAGAGGACCATGTAAGCCATGCCCAGACTTCTGACCCACAGAAGCCGTGAGAGAAGAAAGCCACTAAATTTGCAGAGATTTGTTATGCTGCAGTAGCAAACTAATTACGTAAAGAAGTTGCATGTGAGCAGAACCTGGTGTCTGCCCGAGGGGATAGAACTCAAGAGGCCAGGACACCCCTGATTGTGTTTTCGCTCTTTATCATTACACAGAGGTAAACTTTGGAGTCCCCCATGTGAATGAACGCTCCTATCAGGGGACCAGGATGGCTCTCTGTTCCTGCAATACCTCCTGATGCCTGAGGAAGGAACCTGGCTGCAGCATAGACAGGACCTCTGTGGCAGGGAATGAGGGACCACATTTTGGTCAGCCCGTGTCTTAATGTCTTGCATCTGCTGTCTTGATGTGTCTAAGAGTGAATCAGAGGATGACCCCACCCAAAGAAGGAAGACCATCCCTACCCCTGGAGCAGGTCTTGAGTTGGACTAGCCCAGTGTCTGCAGTAGGTGAGATGGGTCATGTGGGTCAAAGCCACCATGCACCTCCTCTTCTCCCTAATTTTGGGGGAAGAAAGAGAACAGGGAGAATGAGAGCAGTGGTCAGGACACCACTTCAGAGCAATGGTGACCAGGACCTGGCTGGCAGAACGTTCGTCTCCCAGGCCATGTCAGGTGTGCAGGGGGACCTGGACCCTGGTGCCAGGAACCTTCCCAGAGCCAATGTGGGTCCAGCAGGTGAGGCTGGGATGCCCTGCTAAAGCCTGCTGAGGGGAGGAAGGGTGGCTTCCTGTGCACAGCACCCAACCCCTGAGAATGGGGCTGGGTAGCCCCGGGGCTGTGGCAGGGACATGGCCACAGAGCACACTGAAGACCAGGAGCAGAGCAGCCCTGCCTCGGCCGACTTCCATGTCTCCCCTGTCCTGCACCCCAGAGCCCAGAAGAGGTGACTGGGAGTCGAGAAAGAGGAGCCAGCATGCCTCTGTCTGCTTCCCCTGCTGGCCAGCTCTGCTTAGGCCCATGAACACCTGGCCACAGCAGGGAAATCACTTCCTCTCCAGCTCTTGGCTCATCTTTCTGACTCAAATCCCAAGTCTCATTCTGGTGCCAGTGTGGCCTCGCTGCGTCCACAGACCAGCTGTGCTGTCTCCTGGCACAGGCTAGAGCTTGTCCAGGGGACATCTTCAGACAGGACGGATTGATGAGCCTCTGCAGAAGCGTAGGGCTCCCTCTGAGGTTCGCAGACTCTGTGGCAGATTCCCTGTCCCAGCTCAGGGGGAGGACACCAAGGCCTTGTGCGTGGCACCACAAAAGCCTTCTGGGGCACTCTGTTCACTTGCTTCATTTGTTTTCACTCCACTGACTGAGGACAGCCTCTGCCAGGGCAGCTCATCTCTGTGCTGGTCAGGGTGCTCTGAAGGGATGCTGATGGTCAGCAGTGTCTAAGAGGGCCCAGAATGCGTGGGAGGCGGCCAGGGGTGCGTGGGAGGACGGTGGCAGTGCCAAGGCATCTGCCATCTGCCTCACCACCAGTGCAGGGTTTCCACACCCCTCTGCCACTTCACTCACCAGATGACTCTCCAGCAGGCACCAGGCGCCTGGTCTGGGGACTGTGGATCTGTATCCTGCAGATGCTCTGGGACGTAAGCACCAGTAGTATCCTCATTTCTCCAAGAAAAGGACTTAGGCATACAGAAGGAACCTGCCCTGGGTCACCAGGAACCTTCCCCAAGTCACCAGCACCACCAGAAAAGATCAAATCCCGCATCGTTAGCCTGATTCAATCCATTCCATGGTTTCTGGTGAGGGCTCATCTCTTCCACACCACTAGAAAGTCAAAAATTCATTACGTTGGGAACATTCTGTATTTGTGCCTCTGGGCTATATTGGGAGCCTGGTGAGTCCTCTCTGGGCCTTGGAGATGATGGCATCACCCCTTTCCAGCACCAGGAGGAAGTTCTAAGGGCCAGGCACTAGAAGCCGGAGCAAGCTTGGGGGCTGGACGGGGCTCTGTGCAGGACACACACACCAGGGACATCCTTCCTGAAGGTCTTTATGGCTGGTTCCTATAAAACCACTGTCTTGGGAAAATCACAGGGTGGTGAGGACTTGGGTCCTGTCTCCTCATGGTCCTGTCCCAGCTCACTCTCCCGCACAGCCTGCTCATGCCCACCCCACACACTTGGGCATTCCCGTGCATCTCCCCCCCTCCTCCAGCCCCTCTTCTGACAGGGTGAATCTGTTCACTTCTGCTGGCTAACAGATGAGCAGCTGCTGGTAGGACTGTGCTCCAGGCTTCTGTGAACACCTTCCTCCCAGGTGAGCATGAAGATGTAACACACCCAGGTGTTCTCAAGACAGAACCTGGCCCATGTCAGGTGCTCAATAACCTGGAGCTTCTGTCCCCAACACAAGGAGACTCAAGAGTCAGGTCATGGTCACTGCAGCTTCCTGAACTCTGCACTGGAAGGGATTCTGTAAAGTCCCTTTTCTGAAAAACACCCTCCACCCAGGGCCCTCACCCTCCCTGGAACTGTACTCTGTCTCTATCCTCGATGACCATCCAGCATCTGCCATGGTTTTCAGAACTTTCTCATCTCTCATCATCCAAACTCCCTTGTCCTCTGCCTTGGTCTAAATCCCACTCTGTAGCCTCATCACTGGATGAAAACACTTCCCACTACTTCCTCACTTAATAATGGGGAAACTGAGGCCAGAGAGTGGAGGGACTCAGCCACACAATTGCCAGCAGAATTGGGACAATGTGTTGGTCAAGACAGGATACTGCGGTGAAACCACCAACACCCCAGGCTTGAAGGGCTGAGCACCCTTCACACTCCTGTGACTTATCCATTATGTGGGTGGGGAGCCAGGCTCAGCCTCTCCTCCCAAAGCACCCACCTGCTCAGTGACTTGTTCATGGATTCATGTGGTATTTAGTGCAGCTTACTGTCAGTTAGACCTTACAACTTAGCTACAGTCTGAGACTCTCTCTAGCTGGTTCTTCTAGTAGAATAGGACTCCCTAGGGAAAGGAGGCCTCTATTGTTATATTTTTCAAAAAATCTTTGTCACTAGACCTTTCAATTCCTTAAGAATAAGATCCACCAATCCTCACCTGTACCCTAGTACTGAGAAATTTCTGGGGGAGATAAGGAAAAGTTCTGATATTTAGAAATGCTATCTATAAAAGAAAATTCTAGCATGGGGCCTGCTTAGTTTTCTGCTGTAAGAACATGCGGAGTGACTCAGAACAACAGCTTTCATTGACTCATAATTCTAGAGACTAAAAGTCTAAGATCAATGTGTTAGTCACTTTTTGTTGCTGTGACAAAATACCTGAGATAATCAACTTATGAGGAAGAAAGGCTTAATTTGGCTCACAGTTTCAGAGGTTTCGGTCCACGGTCTCTTGGCCCTGTCTCCTTGGGCCTGTGGTGACACAGTACATCATGGCAGGAATAAATGGTAGAGGAGGCCTGATCACTTCACTGTGGCTAGGAAGCAAAGAGAAAGGCAGGAGCCAGGGTCCCAATATCAGGGGCCAGATGACCTAACTTCTTCCTACTAGGCCCCACCTCTTACCACTTTCCAAAGACTCCACAGGCTGGGGACCAAGCCATTAATTAGCACATGGACTTTCAGGGGACACTCCAGATTCAAACTAGAGCAATTACAGTGTAGCAGGGCAGTGCTCTCTCTGAAGGCTCAGGGGAGATCCTTCCGGGTCTCTTCCAGCGTCTGGAGGTATCCAGCAGTCAGTTCTCAGCACTGCCCAGCTTGGGGCCTCACCCCGTCTCTGCATCCATCACCCCGTAACCCTTCCTTCATCTGGGTCTCCAAATGCCCCTTCCCTCATATCTAGTTGCTATGTGAGGGTCCATCATAATGGAGCCTGACCTGGTTCCATATAAGGTCACATTCAGGTTCCTGGGGGGCTCAGATTTCAACATATCTTTTTGGAGAACATAATTCACCCCACAACACTTCCCCCATGGCATTTTTGGACAAATTCGACAAAGGCACCCCCTCCTGTAGGTGGGCACAACTGCAGCCCAGGCTGGGCTTGAATCCCAACTTCCTGAACCAGGAGCCCCTTAGAAGTGGATAAGCCACACAACCGTGGACACCAGCTGTGTTCTGGAACTTATCCGTTTATAAGCTTAACAGCCATTCCTCAAAGAAAAAAAAAAAAAAAAACCCAGGCTGGAATTTCAACAAAAACCTGGGCCAGCAGGTGTTGCAAAGTCCAGTAAAGGGCCTCCCAGTAATGCCCCAAGGGTGGGGCCAAGGCAGGACGCCACTAGGGGAATGTTATCTGCAGAGAATTTTAAAATCATAACAAATCTAACTTAAGGTTGGACTACTCTTTAGTACCATCCTATATCCACATCATTCATGAAAGACTTCCCTGTCCTCAGATCTTTTGTTGGTTTAAGCTCTAAACAATTGCTGCAGCTATCACTGAATTTCATAACATGTAGTCCTTCCTCTGTATCCATGGCTCTGAATCGGCAGGTTCAATCAACCAAGGATACCAAGGGATGACTGCATGTGAGCTTCAAATTAGTGCACACTCATTACTTACCTTTACATCAATTCCGTGTTCCACATTTTGAAGTTACTTAGAGACCTTGAGGTAACCAGCAGTTGCTGTGTGAGACATGTCAGACGTGTTCATCATAAGACCACCTTTGTGAGGTTTCAGAATTGACATAGTTTGGATCTGAAATGTCTCCCAAAGGCTCATGTGTTAAAGACTTGCTCTCCAGCTTGCCACTGTTGGGAGGTGGTGGGAACTAGAGGAGGTGGGACCTAGGGAAGAATTTAGGTTATTGAGGGCATTCTCCAAGGGAATTATGGGATGCTGGTCTCTTGCCCTTTCTTTGCTTCCTGGTCACAGTGGGCTCGACCACCATGATGTGCTGCCTTACCTCAGGCCTGAAAGAAAGGAGGCCCACTGAACATGGATTGAAGCTTCCAAAACTGTGAGGCGAAGAAACTCCCCTTTTCAAGTTTTTGTTGTTGTTGTTGTTACAATAACGGAAAGCTAACACATTTAATCCTCATATTGATATGCTGATGGCATTTTGAGGTGGAAGTTTCGGAAGGTGATTGGGTCATGTGGGCTCTATGCTTGTGGATGCACTAATTCATTCATGGATTAATAAGTTATGGAGGAAGAGGCTTTACCACAAAAACAAGCTTTCTATGACTCATGCTTGTTCTGTCCTGCTGCTACATAATACCCTCTGCCATGTTATGATGGAGCACAAAGGACCTCACCAGAGGCCAGCACTATGCTCTTGGACTTCCTGGCCTCCAGAACTGTAAGTCAAACAAACTTCTATTCTTTATAAATTATGCTGTCTTGGGTATTTTTTATAGCAACACAAAATGGATTAAGCCCCTCGGAGATGTTGAGAAACTGGCATGGATATGATAAGTGATGGGGCCCAGGTTCAGGTTCACTAGCTGTTGAGGCCAGGCTGTAAGGAGTTTCCTGCTCCATGCCAAGGACTTGGAACTGTATCTGTGGCATGGTGATGAAGAGCCATTACTGCTCAGATGCATAGGTGTGAATGGTACACAGTGATAAAGGGAATTCTAGTAGTAGTGGAGCCAGCCTGGCCATGGGGTGGGAAAGGTGGAAGGCCCAGTGGGAGGCTGCAGGAGTTGTTCACACTGGAGCTGATACAGAGCATCTAAGGAAAGATGGTGGGGTGGAAAGACGTCTGTCACCAAATGGATGGGAAGGAGTGGCCTCAGACACCAAGGAGGGGTCCAGGGCGCATTCTGATGGCTTTTAGAGGGAGCATGGAAGAGACAGGTTTGCTTTAAGAGTGTTTTCAGAGTGTACCTGTTCTTGGTTTTATTTATTTATTTAGACTAGAGAAATAAAAGGTAAGAGTCAAGTCCCTTAATGCCTCTTCAATTCCAGTTCAACTCTCCCAGGCACCTTCCCACTTGATACAATTTCATTTGTATTCTTTCAGAAATTTTCTCTGAAAAATAGGATACAAGGAGAAGAATCCTTGAATCCACTGACACTGAGGCATCCTCAGACACTGGAGGGCAAGGACACACCCTGGAGGCCACTGGGAGAAGGGTCTGAGCTGAATGTTTCTGGTCAGAAAAAAACAACTTCTGAGGCCTGGCTATGCCAGTAAATGCCACTGTGATTATTCTCTGAGATATTAATACGAACTTTTTTCCTACATGTGATAGCTTAAGTGATAGTGCTCTTTTCTTTAAATTTGTTTTTAGTTGTTGATGGACCTTTATCTTATTCATTTATTTATATACAGTGCCAAGAATCGAACCCAGTGCCCCACACATGCAAGGCAAGTGCTCCACCACTGAGCCACAATCCCAGCTCAATTGTGCTCTTTTCTATACAGTGTCTATACATGTTTTGGTGGGATATTTCTCTGCCTGAAATCTTAGCTATTTAAGGAGAGGTCTGTTCCTTGTTTAAGATATGGGAGTCCATGCTGACTCCGATTCTCAGGGTAGGGAGGTTTTTAGTTGCACAAGTTTCAGCATGGGACATTACGTCTGCCCTCTTGGGTGCAAAGGTGTTACTTAAAAAAGGAATCAAGACCGAGTTTCACTTCCTGCAATGGTGGACTAACTTGGTACCAACTAACCCTTACACCAAGAACAACCAGACAAGCTGAATAAAATGTGTCTTTTCAACCATGTTGCAGAGAGACAAGGAGTCCAGAGGGGCAGCCTGATACCTGGTATATTTTCTTCTGAAGACATTTTCTAGTAATAAGGGCTGCTGCTGCTGCTGCTGCAGAGGCCAAGAGGCTGAGCAAGACTACAAGTGGTTATGTGGGCCTGGGGGACAATGATTCTCACACAAATTTGGCCAAGGAAAAGAGGCCGCCCTTTTAAACACCCCAGGCTCTCGGGTAAATAGGTGGCAGTTCAACTCTCAAAAGGATCAAAGCCAGTTTGGTTTTTGTTTTTTTTTTTAAGAATTTTTTTGTTGTTGATGATGATGGTCCTTTTAAAATTTATTTATATGTGACACTGAGAATCAAACCCAGTGCCTCACACATGTTAGCAAGTGCTCTACCAACTGAGCCACAACCCCAGCCCTCAAAGCCAATTTTAAATCAATTCAAGCTTTGATTTGATTACAATTATATGTCCCTCACTAACTGCGTTCCAGAAACAAAAGCAAATCCTCTCTGTATGAAATAGAATTCAAAATCTCATATTATTTTCAAGGTTTTTTTCAACCACAAAAGCTGGCACTTGATTAAAAATAGGAAGGCATACAAAAAGACATGAACTGACCAGAAGAGGTAGAAGAAAACTATGTACACACAGAATGCCCTGATATTGGGGTTACCAGGTAGGGATTTCAAAATAATTAAGTTTCATATTTCTCATCTTCAATACATCAAATGAGAAAATGGTTAACTCTTAGAGAACTGAAAACTTTTGAAAGTAATCAAATAGAAATTCTAGAATTGAAAACTATAGTAACTGAAATTAAGAGCTCAATTGATGACTCCACTTCTGTCCATGAAGGAGTAAATACTATAGAATTTACTCCCTCAGACTGTAAAAAAATAAATAAAGGAAGGAAGGAAAGAAGGCAGACAGGCTGTCTGGCTAGGCAAAATATCTGAGGCAAAAATGTTCAGACACCGAAAAACAGCACAGTAATGAGAAGCTGAAAGGAAAGGAAGGAAGGAAATACCTTGAACAACTGCCTGGAGTCAATTTCCAAGGTGCAGTGCAGGGTGGCACACAGAAATTCAAACAGGACCTGTGACTGACTCACTGAGTGGAGAAGTTAGAAATTAGAGTCTGGAGATGTCAAGAAAGTTGGAAATTTTAAAACAATGTATAGAAGATGGTGTTGCAGAGAGACGGAGTTCTAGAAAAATTGCAGAGGATTCCATTGACTCTGTCAGAGGATCCACTTATTTGTGCATATTTGGGAGGAAACTCTGCAAGACAAAGGGATGGAATCCCAGAAAACCGTAAGTAGAGCTAATTCTTGGAGCTGGGAGAGGTTGAGAAAATATTTTGTTCTCCTACAAGTCCAACTTGAGAGACTTCATAATGCATGGATGGGTAGCACGTTCATAAGGGCTGTGCTTAGTAGTAGAGCTAAATAATCCCCAGAAAAAAAGTTCTCTGGAATCACTTTAGTAAAATTAAAGTTTTGACATTTAAAAACCAAGTGTCAACTGAATCAAATTGATGCACAAGAAATTTAACTGAAGCCAGAACAATGCAATACCCCTTAAAATACTCTATCAATGTCTAGAACTGAACATTGTGGAACTTCAATTATGCAGCATCCAATCACAAATTAGTAGATATATAGGGAAGCAAGAAAATATGACCTGTAACCGGGCCAAAAATATCATTCAATAAAAACAGACTGAGAAATGATAGAGATAATAAAATTAACAGAAAAGGATTTTAAAACAACCATTAAAAATCATATGTTAAAGCCTAAAAAGTAAAAATATACACACAAGGTGAGAAATGGAAGCTATTAAAAAGACTCAAATGGAACTTGTAGAGATAAAGAATGATGGGGAAATGAAACACACTGGACAGGTTAGAAGCAGATTAGACACTGCAGAAGAAGAGATCAGTTCATCTGTAGCCATAGCAATAGAAACTATCCAAACTAAATTATACGAGGAAAAAAAAAAGCTTAGAAAAAACAGAACCTCAGCAAGCCATGGGCCTTGTCTAACACACTTGTAATTGGAATCCCAGGTGATGGAAGGATGAATATTGAAAGAAATGCTGCCTGAAATTTTCTAAATTTGAAGAGATATGAAACCCAAATTCTCACAAAGAGAATGATTTCACAAGAAAATAAAAATGATGCCACATGGAAATTGTTTACATAAAAGATATGAAGAGTACCTAAAATGGCAAATATGTGGATAAAATGAAACATATTTTCCAATTTCATGATCTTTTTAAAAGATAATCGTTTAAAGCAAAAAAAGAAAAAAACAAGTACAATGCATTATGGAGTTTAAAACACATGTAAAATTGAAATATATTAGATCAACAGTATAAAGATTATGGGGGGAGAAAATGGCAAGTATACTATTATAATATTCATACACCACATATAGAATATTTAAGTGTAGATTATGATCAGCGTAAATCCTAGAGCAACTAAAAAGGAAAAAAAAAGGAGAGATTTAGCTAATAAGCTAAACACGGAGACAGAACAAAATCATAGAAAGTACTCTGTGGGAAGCCATCCGTTAATTACCTGAGGGTCTTCTCTCAGTACGGTAGACAGGGAGATTTAGGTTTGGCCTTGGGCACTCTCCATGGCTCTCCCCTAGCAATAGATAGCCCAATGCGAGTGACTTTTATCTCTGCTCCACTAGGAGGATCCCTCGTAGTAGCTCTGGAGATGGGTGTAACCCATTGAGAACTGGACAGCCCACCTCTACCCTTTTTTTGGTGAAGAACATTCTATGGAAGGTCTTTGACATTTCCCAATATAAATAAAGCAGGTGCAGGCTCCATTTTGCCAGAGAATAGAAGCTCGATCCATATGATTGACTTTCCCATCTCGCTCCTGCTTTCTGAAATGATTTTCTCTGTCTCATGTTTTGTTTTGTTTTGTTTGTAGTTCTATTTTTCCTAGCTTTTATTTCTCAGCCAGCCCATTCCACCAAGGGGAACTCCATTTCCACCACCTGCACAGGAGGACATGGGCGAGAGTACTCACCTAACAGAAGGCATGCAAAGAGGAAAAAAAAGGAAAAAGAACATATTTTAAAGATAAATACAGCAGACCCAAATCCAACCATATAGAGAGTCACATATAATGAAAATGGTTAAAACATTTATACTAAAAAAGAGATAGATGGATTAAAAAACAAGCCCCAATTATGTGTTTTCTACTAGAAACTCATTTTAATATCAAAACATAAATAGGATAATCTTTAAAAATGGAAGAGATATGACATGCAAATGCTGATCAAAAAATTTGGAATAACTATAGCAATATTAGACAAAGTAGACTTCAGAACAAGGAATATTAACAAAGATAATGAAGGACAATATATAAAGATAACTATATTGATTCTTTAAATAGATTTAATTTTTTTGAACCATGGATTGAACCCAGGGGTACTTAGCCAGTGAACCACATCCATAGCCCTCTTATTTCTTATTTTGAGACAGGGTCTCACTAAGCTTCTTAGGGCCTTGCTAAATTGCTGTGGCTGGCTTTGAACTTGTGATCCTCCTGCCTCAGCCTCCCAAGCCACTGGGATTACAACCAGTGCCACCATGCCCAGCAAGGTTTAGTATTAAATCAGTGTGCATCTAATAATAGGTCTTCAAATTACATGAAATAATGCCGATAGAGTAAAAGGAAGAAGTAGACTCTCCCTTATAGTTGGAGATTTAAACATGTGTCTCTCAGAGCAATTGGTAGAACAAATTAGCCTCTAAACATTTTTTAATCTTCTACTTAAAGTTTTCTGCAACCCATCGTTCGTTCAGTAGCATATTATTTAGTCTCCAGGTGTTGGAGTGGATTTTATTTCCTATTTTATCATTGATTTCTAATTTCATTCCATTATAATCTGATAGCATGCAGGGTAGTATTTCAACTTTTTTTTATATTTGCTAAGAGTTGCTTTGAGGCATAGTATATGGTCTATTTTAGAGAAGGATCCATGTGCTGCTGAGAAGAAAGTATAATCTCTTGTTGAAGGTTGGAATATTCTATATATGTCAGTTAAGTCTAGGTTACTGATTGTATTATTGAGTTCTATAGTTTCTTTGTTCAGCTTTTGTTTGGGATATCTATCTAGTGATGAAAGAGGTATGTTAAAGTCACCCAATATTGTGCTGTGGTCTATTTGACTCTTGAACTTGAGAAGAGTTTGTTTGATGAACGTAGACACTCCATTGTTTGGGGCATATATATTTACAGTTGTTAAGTCTTGGGTGTGTGGTTTCCTTGATCAGTATGTAGTGTCCTTCTTTATCCTTTTTAATTGATTTTAGCTTGAAGTCTACTTTATTTGATATGAGGATGGAAACCCCTGCTTGCTTCCACAGTTCACGTGAGTGATATGATTTTCCCCAACCCTTCACCTTCAGTCTGTGGATGTCTTTTCCTATGAGATGAGTCTCTTGGCAGCATATTGTTCACAGCTACATTTTCTTTGCTGTGAAGTTAGTCTGTTGATCAGACACAGTGCTGTTAGGGACCTCGTGATAGGAGATAAAATACTCTGTGAGTATATGGATGGTGGTGCTGCTAAGGAAAGCAAGTCTATAACCAGACTATGTGTCTATTCCAATGAGGACAAGTCTCTGCCCCACTACATAGAAAAGTTCTGATGTAATCTATCTGCCATCATTCATCTTATGGGGGACTCAATATTGATTTTGTTTTTCTTTGTAGGAAGATTAGGTACCCAGCAGTAGCATCAGTCAGGTCAGCCTTGGTAAGGGGAAGTCCAAGTTTTCATGATATTCAATCCATTTAGATTTGTATTTCTGGAAAAATTCACTCATATTCCCCCCCCCCCAATAATAATATTTACTTCTCAAAGTTCTACCTATTGGTACAATTTTTCTTTATGGCTATTCTTCATGGTCACCCTTGAATGGGGTCACAGTGTCATAATTATTCATTCCTGGGTGGTAAACCAGACTCAAATTCTTCTTAGTTCCATGGTTATAGGGACATTGTGAGAGACAAAGAGCATGTCTCAGGAGAGAGAGAGGACAATGCACTGTGCTAGAAGTCAGTGTCGAAGAAGCTGAGTCATCTGTTCATGCCACTTACTTGACCTTCCAGAACTGTTTTTTGTTTGTTTGCAGTCCTGGGAACGAACTCATGCATGTTGGGCAAGCACTCTACTACTGAGCTATATTCCAGTCCTTTTTATTTATTTTTTTTAATTCTGAAACAGGGTCTCCCGGAGTTGTCCAGGCTGGCTTTGAACTTGTGATTCTCCTGTCTCAACCTCCAAAGTAGCAGGATCACAGGTGCCCACCCCTCTGCCCAGTGGATAGATTGCTGATGGGTATGCTATCTTATGATTTGGCAGGTTAGACAACACCAACTTCATGATAGGGTGCTGAGGTCACATGCTCACCTTACATTCCATGGCTAGGTGTTCAGTCTCTTGGAGGCCCAACATCAAGCCAGAAGCTGTTTCTCAAAGAGAATAATTATCCACAGAAGAGAGCATGAATTTACTCCCCAAATCTTGGGGGTCTGCACGGTGTTCTGCTGCTTGCCAGAGACCCCACCAGGCGATTCTGTTAAGCGCTGACATTGTGATTATCACTGGCTCTGCGGGATCACAGGACCAAGTAGTGGCAGGTGTGAATTCTTTGTAGTCTTCGTTCTTCCACAAGCTTTCACATTGACAACTTGATCAGAATGCTAATAACTCTTTTCAGGGAAGAATTCTTTTCCTTGTTTTCTGATCTGAGTATACACTTCTCCCCCAGACCCCAGACCCAGAGTTAGAACAACAGGAAAAGCTTCTGCTTCACTGCCCTTATCCCAACCTCTTTTTATCTGCCTATTTCAAAGTGTCCTTCCCACAGTAATTGGATAATGAATTAATGAACAAAGTTGCTGGTTAATTGGCTTTCATTTCTGGAAGCACTTCTAGAAATGTCAGGAGAAATGACATTTTTCACAGTTTAAAAATGCATCCCCCAACCCGAAATGCTGGGCTACAGAGGTGGTTTCCTGCTAGGCCAAATCAGCGTGAACAGGCTGTTATGTGTGTATGGGAAGGGGACAGGGAGATTTCTGTTTTTGTGTCATGGTTTGACGTGTGGTGCACCCTCTGCTCTATGATTCTGTTTCAGGAGGTAGAGGGGAAAGAGCACTGTGCTAGAAGTCAGAAGACTCAGGTTATCATCTCTATCACCTAGCTGCCTGACCTTGGATGTCAAATCCTATACAGTCGATATAAATCTATCTGATCTGGTCTTTTGGAAATTGTTATATTATTATGTATATAAAAGCACTTTGTAAATTGCAAAGTTTAATTACATAAAAGTTTATATGTAAAGTTTAGATGTAATATATAACCTGGTGATCCAGGATGGGTACCTAGCTCAAGCTGGGGATACAGAGGATGGGGGAAGCCTTCCTGAAAAAACTAATAACAAAGTTGAATGAAGAAGAATGATGCAAGGAAAGGAGGGGGGACATTCTGGGCCAAGATAGCAACATGACAAAGGTGAGAGAGGACCTGTCCAATTTGACAAAGTGGCCAAAGTATACACAGTTAGGTTTGAGAGAAATGGGGGTGGGAGGAGGGACCATGGGCAAGATCGTGAAGCACTTTGAACACCACCCTAAGGAGTTGGGACTTTGAATGAGGTGGAAACAATAAAAGCCTTTGGAGAGAGAATGGCATGATCAGATTTGCATTTAGAAAGCTTTCTTACACAGCAGTATGGGAGATGGACCGGAAACAGTTTAGCCTAGGCAGAGACCACCCAGGCAGGTGCAGTAACCCTGACAGGATCTAAGATAGTGAACGGAGAAGAGCATATGAATCCAAATGGTTCTGGGGAGGTGTAATCTACAAAAGAGGTGAGGTAAAGGTAAGGATTGCAGATGACTCCCCAGTCTCTGATTTGGACTAATGGACCAAGAGTGGTGGTTACATTAACTCCAACTAGAAGCAGCAATATGCAGGAGAAGAGTGAGTTGAATTTTAGAATGTCGAAACATTCTAAACTCAATATTTTGAGGTATACAGTTTAAGATCAAGAGCAGGAGAGAGAGAGGGGGCCCTTCCTTTCTTTCCTTGAGTTTTAGTTTTTTCATCTGTAAAATAAGAAGGTTAAACTAGATTGAAATCAGATTTCAGAGCTGGAATTCCCAGGGGCCTTCAATGACACAAACAGGGGTCAGTAAGCTTAATGAAGCCAAACTTTCACCCATGAAAAGGCTAGAAAAGGAGTAAATATTTCCTAAGTACCCACTTCCCAGGCTTGTTTTCCTCATAGTTACTTAATGAGGCAGGTGTTAGACCTATTTTACCATTTTCATTTTCAGATGAGGGTATAGTCCAACAGAGAGGAAAGATGACTTTACCAAGGCAGAACTGGGGTTTTACAAAGGTAAATAAGACACAATATTGAATTTCTTTGCTTTTATGTGGAGTTATGTCAGCTTTATAAAATAACCAAGAAAAAAATAAATTTTTGCTTGATTTATACCTTTCAAAACATGGGTCCATGAGGCATTGAAGATAATAAGTAGTATTCAATAAAGTTGGGAATCAATGAAACAGTTATTTTCTAAAGCAATGACTTTCCAGGTCAAAAAGAACTATGATTCTAAGAAAACCTGTTGGCACCATGTACTGACAGTTATCTGCCACAAGATGGCACAATTCTTAGTAAAGAACTGAGGTCTGTCCAAGTCTGAAATCTCACTTGGATTTCCGATTAAAATATCCCTATTCTTTTATAAATTTAGTCCTGGTTTTTCAATTTAATAAGAACTAGTTTACATGAATGTGGTTATTCCTTCAGCCTGCAATCTCTCCCACCCTTTATTCTTTCCATCCTCTTAATAACTCACATTCACCTTTAGTTATCACCTAAAATATTTCTTTCGAGAATCGACGAAGTCTGTCTGGTTCTATACTCTGTATAATGGTGGGAAATTAGCAATACTTATAAACTACTTAATAATTCTTTAGCATCACACTATTAACCACAATTATTAATGTAATATAACCTCCATCTCATGGAGTTGACCCATCTATAGTAATTTTAACCAAGTCTCCAGTGACTGATGAGAATAGTTCAGATCTAGCGTGGAGAGAAATTTCCTCCTGGCAGCCTTTGGAGAAAAGCTGAATGGCATATGCAGAAACCCTGAGCACAACCCATCAAGAAAGTTTTAGTATAATCTCTGCTCCTTTTTTATTTAGATGCTAATTTAAATTTATCTCAAATTAAGTTTAATTCAATACTGAGCACTACTGTGCCTACGAGACAGTGCTGAGTGCTTCAGGTGATATGAGATGTAGACAGAAGTTCTCCTGTCCTTGAAGTATTTGCTATCCAGTAATTCTTGTTTTGACACTGTGATTTTATTATTCACAATAAATTTATATTTTGAACATTTAATCCCCAGGAAAGTCTAATTGGACCTTGCATTGGGTGACAGGTGGGAGCAAGGCAGAGCTGAGAAGTGATTGAGAATAATAATATATTATTATTTGGCCCTTCTAACTCCAGAAAGTGAAGTTCAACAATACTATCCTTCAGAGGGAATACATGCAACATTCAAGGATGAGTAGATACCAATTATATGGATTAAAATTAGGTGGTATCTGACTCCAGTGCTCAACATATTGAGTGTCCTGTTTACCGATCTCTCTCTAGCTTCACCACTCAAAATGCTCCAGTAATAATCTATTCACAAACAGTTCCCCTTTACTGAATACCATCCCAGTCTTTAGAAATCAGCAAGTGCCATCTGCAGTCAGTCTTATGTCCTGGGTCTTCCCAGTGCTGTTGCCTGTTGGGGCTGCTGCAGTGCCAATGGCCTGGCAGACCACATGGCTTCAATGTCCAGCCCAGCCCAAGCGTTGTGTCCCCCAGTGCCAGCCCCTCCTCTCCTCTGGGCTTGGAAAAATACAGATCATTGATCACTCTGCAGTCACTGCATGTGTACACAGAGAGGGCAGGCACTGACTGGGCTTTGTTCCTACAGTACTTCTGAACCCTGGGCCCCAGTGTCTTCCCCAGATGAGCTGGGGGCTTTGGAAGAAGCCAGGAGTCAGAAATTCATATTTCAATATATCCATAGCAGAAGCCCTAAAATAACTGATTACTTTTCGTGAGGAACTGTCCTATAAGATCTCAGGAAGCCGTAGTTGATGTCATTGGATTGAATACTATTTCATTTGCATGGTCTTTTCTCAATATTAAAGTGCTTTCAAATGAATTGTTTTCCTTCAATACTTAGAAAACACTGCCCACTGCCCCCAAACTGGGCATTGAACCCAGGGATGTTCTTCCACTGAGATACACCCCCAGCCCTTTTAATTTATTTTAATTTTATGAGACAGGGTCTTGCTAAGTTGCTGAATCTGACTTGAACTCGAAATCCTCCTGCCTTTGCCTCCTGAGTCTCTGATGTTACAGGCAAGGGACACAAAGCCCAGGCCCAAACACTTTTTTTTTAAGAATCTTAGAATCATCTGAGCTAGAAAGGACAATAAAGATCATTTCTGACCTTCTTTCAAATAAAAATTATGACCAGAAAAGGTGAAGTATTTGTCTCAAGTCCTAAGATTTAACAAAATAAAAGCAAGGTGTATTAGTTTTCTACTGCTGCATAACAAATTTTCATAAATTTAAAGACTTAACAGAACGCCCACAATTCTGTGGTTTCCATGTCTAGCACAGAGTGGCTCGGCTCAGATCCTCACAAGCCTGGATGGAGGTGTCAGGCAGGCTGAGTACTCATCTGGAGGTGCTGGGGAAGGGCTCACTCCCAAGCTCATTCTAACAGAATTCAGTTCCTTCTAGTTGTAGAAGGAAGGTCTTGTTTCCCTGCTGGCCACCAGTCAGGGATTCCTCAGCTCCTGATGGCCCTCTGATTTCAAGGCAAAAATCAGAACATCAAATCTTTCTTGTTCTTCAAATCTCTGTTTTGCTGCTGCCACTGACCAGAGAACTCTTTTTAAGGTCCCGTGTGATGAGGTCTGGCTTACTCCTGTAAGCACTCTTTCTTAATGACTGTGCCTCGTACAGTGAATTCCATCAAATTCAGAGTCCCAAGGATTCTATGGGATGTGTACAAGGAGGTGGTAGAGAGGGGAATTTGGAAGACACAGAATCCTGCCTACCACATAAGGACTTGGGCATCATAGAGGAATGGATTTGATATCAGCTTTACCTCTCACCATCTCTACAATCATTACATTTCATAGAGCCACTGTTTCTTCATCTGTGAGATGAAAAGAATAATACCCTGCAGGGTTTTTGTAAGGGTTAATGAGAAGATGGTTATGAAAGTACTTTTAAGGTATAAGGCACTATCTGGCAGGGTCAAAGTGAAGTAATATGTACAAGTGTATGGTACTGCTAGTCTAAAAGATCCTTAAAGTTGGAAGCTATGTCTCTTTGGATGTAACAAAATCAGAGGCTGTCTCTTCCTGCAGTGTGAGACTTAACTTTCTTTTAGTCACAATAATGGAAGCTTGGGTGCCAGGAAACAGAGGGCAGATAAAGGGTTTGGGCCATTGAATTTTTATTCAAGGTAATGCTAAGCCACTCTATAGGTGGCTTAGCTCTCAGCTGCAGGTGCAATTTCTTCAAGTGATGGAACTGTCCGGCACCCCCAAGCTGGCATGGCTCACCTTGTCAATTTAGGAATCTAACTCAGAAAGACTATTCCACAGATCAGAGCAAGCACTGCAGAGATGACCAGGCCAGTGTTTCAGCAACGAACACAACCTGTCTATTCCTGCCACTTCTGAACATTCCTTAGGGCAGAAACGGTGAGTGATAATACCTAATCATAACTCTCTTAGTTGAGAATACTGAAGGAAGATTCTCTATTGTCTGAAGAACCACTGAGAGCAAAGCCAGCACAAGCATCTGTAGGAGCCCATTTTTCTCCTTCCATAGTGTGGCTTATTTTCTGAGAAAGGAGTACACAGGCCTTGATGTAACTTGCTTAAGGATAATGATTACATTATATTAACCCTGTTCCCCCCTTAAGCAAAATAAATCATTAGGTGATAGTCTCCCTCAACCCTTTCTTGCTAAATACTTTGAGCACAAAGCCTGGCATGTAGCAGATCTACTTCAGAAAGCATTTGCTAAATGGATGAAAAATAAAGAGCTGGAACCCAGTTTTCTCTCTCTTGCCATCAATCACTGTGCTCTAATCAGTTTTCAACTATACTGGCCTCCTGCCTGCCTCCTGAACAGATTTAATAGGCAGGTATTAAGGTCTTAGCTTAACTTAAATGTGCCAGCTCCAGCGGCCCCTAGGAATTTCAAGCCAGCCTGTCCAGTCGAAACTGTCTCTAGAAATAGCCATGCAGCTGAGGAAATGAGCAGTGCCCGGACCATCTGCTGCCGTTCTGCTCTGGGGATCTGAGCTAAAGGAATTCAAGGAGGTTAATGAGCTCTCTCTTGCACAATCTGGGGGCCTGGGTCCTGTCTATTTTAGAAGATAAACAGCCAACTGAAATGCAGTATGTGACATGCCTATGCAATGACCAGGGTTCTCTCACCAGAGTGATCTGGTGATTTAAAGAGGCTGTAGCAGAACACTGGAAAGTGACTTAGACTTTGTAATCATTTCAAATCTTGATTTCTCCACGTATTAATGGATACTTTTGGTTCTTTTTTACCTCTATGAGCCCTGTTTCTTCACATATAAAACAGAAATGATAGAAATACTTACTTCTTGTACAGCTACCATAAAGATTAAAGGAACTAAGGGTGCAAAGTATTTACTACAGAATAGGCATCCAACAAAAGGGCTACTGTGTTTACCAGCATGTAACTCTCTCATGAATATCTATACATTTATTTCTCCAAACTACCCATACTATTAAAACCTATGGTGGTAAAACGATTCCAAAAAGATTCACTAAGTGCCATGTATATGTGTATAAATATATATATCAGTCATTGTGCACTGGTGATAGAAATTGAAACAAAACAGAGGATGGATCAGGAGAAAGGGGGAGGAAATTGACATTTATTGAGAACCACAAAGAGCCAGGCACCACAGCATGCACTGGGAATCCCAGGCAAATAAGTCATAGCATTTAAAATTGACAATTTCTTTATTTTACTTTATTTTTAATTTATTTTTTAGTTTTCAGCGGACACAACATCTTTGTTTGTATGTGGTGCTGAGGATAGAACCCGGGCCGCACACATGCCAGGCGAGTGCCGCTTGAGCCACATCCCCAGCCTCAGACAATTTCTTTACTTTACATACTCATTCTTTAAAGGACATCAAGCTCACCAGATACTGTGGTGCATGCCTGCAATTCCAACAACCTGGGGGACTGAGGCAGGAGGATCACAAGTTCAAAGCCAACCTCAACAAATTAGGGAGGCTCTCAGGAATTTAGTGAGACCCCATCTCTAAAAAGTACTGGGGAGCGGGCACAGTGGCGCACGCTGTAATCCCAGCAGTTTAGGAGGCTGAGGCAGGAGGATTGCGAGTTCAAAGCCAACCTCAGCAATGTCGAGGTGCTGAGCAACTCAGTAAGACCCTGTCTCTAAAAAAAATGCAAAATAGGGCTGGGGATGTGGCTCAGTGGTCAAGTGTCCCTGAGTTCAATCCCCAGTACCAAAAAAAAAGACTCGGGAGATAGCTTAGTGGTACAGTGCCTCTGGGTTCAATTTCCAGTACAAAAAAACAAAAACAAGAAATTCAGCTCATGAAAGCTCCTGTGGCCTCCTAATTACCAGACTCTCCTTTGAATTTCACTAGAGCAATAGAGTGTGCCTCTGAGACTCTACACTTAGCCCGTCCTGGCCTATCTCCGCTTTCTACTCCTCCCTAACTATCTTCAGTGGCCTTTTAGCAATGATGAATAACTCCACTTTCTCAATAGAAGCTTTGGTGCCCTTGGTCTTCATGTTATTAATTTTGAAAGTAATTGTGCTGTGGCAAGATCACTGCCTTCTTGAAGGCTTTTGCGCTTTGGACCTTGTCCATGTCCTCCTGGCAATAATGCTAGCTTGTTCCCTTTAGCCAATTCTGGTATTAAGACCTTTCGTGTAGCACAGTGACATGCTTCCACAAAACTTCAGGGAAAAGTGAACATTATTGGGGGAAAAAAAAGTACTCAAGAGAACAGCATTCCACAGTTCTCAATTTCCGACAAGTCTACAGCAATGAGATACTCATTCTAGAGTTATCCATTTAGAATAATGTGATTAAAAAAAATAAATGGCCCATAAACCAATAATTCTTATAACACAATAATTAAAGAACAATTAAAATGTAAATGTCAGATAAAAAAACATGCCAGGCGTGGTGGTGCATACCTATAATCCCAGTGATTTGAGAGGTGGAAGCAGGAGGATTGCAAGTCTGAGGCCAACCTCAGCAACTTAACCAGACCCTCAGCAACTCAGTAAGATCCTGTCTCAAAAAAATTAAAAATGATGGGATGTGGCTTCATGGTTAAGTGCCCCTGGGTTTAATCCCTGGTACAAAAAAAAAAAAAAGTAAAATTTTATACTTAGGTGAGAAAGGGATTTCTAAACATGACATCAAAGGCAAAAAACATTAAGAAAATGATCAGTACAAGTTACTTCAGGAAAATATTTAAAACTTTTGTATAATCAAAAATCCTCCATAAATTATCCAAAGAAAGAAAATAACAAAAATATTAACATGTAAACTAGCAAAAATATTTGTAATCCACAAAGTGCACTTAACACACCAAATGCTTTTACAACTACAAAACCATTAAAAGTAAATAAAATTCAGAAAACACAATGTCCAGTAAACATGAAAACATTTCCCTATATAAATCAAAGAAATACTGATTAAAACAATGAAATATAATTTTTCACCTATTAGGTTGGCAACTATTAAATGTATGGACAATGCCAATGCTAGCAAGTCACGTGTATAAGCCAGGACTATCATACATTCTTAGAAGTATAAATGGGCTTATTTTGTGATATTTGGGAGAAAAAACATTCAAAAAGTACATAGCATTTGACCCAGCAATTGCACTTCTGGGTGTTATCTTAAGGACTATCATAGAGAAGTCACAAAGGGATAAGCATGAGGATATTCATTGTTCAATAGTTTAGGATAAAGAAAAATTTGAAACAATCTAACACTTATAGAAAATACTTAATTGTTACAGTGGAATATTATGATGCCATTAAAAATATTGCTTCTCTGTCCTCTGTTGTCTTTGAAGAAGCAAGCTGTCATGTTGTGAGGTCTACAGAGAAGGCCACAAGAACTGAGGGTGGCCTCTAGGAGCTGACAGAAGGAAATGACATCACTGTTTCAAGATGGATTTTGCCAATAAACTGAGAGGACCTGGGTATGGATCTTTCCTCAGTTAAGCCTCTGGTAAGACTACAACCAATGCCTGAATTGCAGCCTTGTGACAGACCTTAAGAAAACTGTGGGACATGTGTGGTGTTTTAACCCTTTAAGTTTCTGAAATTTGCTATGCAAACATGTCTAAGATATGTTAAGTAAAAATTAGATTATGAAACAGTATGCATGATATGGGTCTATGGGTCTTGCTTTAAAATACTGTTTGGAGTCATAATTAGACAGAAGGAAGTACTGTTGTGCTACTTACTGTGCAGAAGGGTGATTATAGTTAACAATAATGTATTATACATTTCAAAAAGGTAGAAGAAGTTTCTACCAAAAAAGAAATAATAAATGTTTGAGGAGATAGATAGGTACTCTGATTTAAACATTATACAACACATCACTTTATCCCCATCACGTTACCCTACTAAAATGTACAATTTTTAAATACATATTAATACTTTTTAATTTTTTTAAAAAAGTCTAACTATGAAATGTAACAACGTAAAAATAAATTCCAGATGGACTAAAAAATCTTAAAGTTAAAAAACACGACAGAGGCTTTAGAAAACACTTTGGGGAAATGTTCATATAACTCCAGTGGAGAGGAATGCCTACAGAAAATAGGAAAGCCTGAAGAAAAGTTGACAGTCCGTTCACACAATATAAAAATGCACAGGGAACATCACACCCCACTTCTTATTGGAAAGAAATGAAAAGACGTGATTTTACATTGGAGAAATCTAAAACACTACTTCTGCAAAGTGATCAAGGTTAATATCATTAGTGTTTAGTCATGTTAAGTTGCTGTGATGCCAAGAGGACCTCTTGGCTGTGAGAGTTTCTCAGACTTCCTGTTTTTGATGACCCTGATAGTTTTGAAAGAGTATTGATCAATAATTCCAAATTCTGTTGGAATTTGTCTTATTTAACCACCAAGATGAAGCACCATTCTCCCTCAGCAGCCAACTTTTTGTATTACCTAGTCTCTCTGCTTGGACCACTATTCCCCTCATGTGGCTTGATCCTCTCAAGTTTGATTTTCAAGACTGGGCTGTCATCATCTCTTTAGAAGGTCTTCTCTGACAAGTCCCTCTCTTCCTCCGGGTCGAATGCCTTTTTTATGTTACTGCACCACCCATATACAATTATCATGATGTATTCAAATTATCTGTATACCTTTATGTCTCCTCATAGGCCATGGGCAGGGCAACGTCTAGTTCATCTCACTAAGTGTTGATGCTTAAGGTATTTTTTAATTTTTTAAAGTAAAAAAAAAAGTCTAACCATAAAATGAATAACAATGTAAAAATAAATTCCAGATGGACTAAAAACATTTCCCCAAAGTGTTTTCTAACACCTTTGTCATGTTAAAAAAACATGACAAAGGTGTTAGAAAACACTTTGGGGAAATGTATACAAGTATACAATAGGCACTGCTTATGAAATACATAAAACCAGTCCCATTAGTTATTAGAAATCCCAAGTATGGGCTATGCTATCCTTTGGATAGTGATGAGAAATACCAAGTCAACTTCTCTTACTCTATTGTTTTCTAAAAACGTGTTTTACCAACATTACCACGTTGGTGTTTCGATTTGATAATCTGTTTGCATTGGTGTATTACATGGAACCTGCTTCCTGAGCTACAAAGCAGTGTCTTACTGTTTGTTGATTCTTGTGAGTTTTAGGCAGACTGGCCTTTGTTGACTTAGAACACAGAATTATATCCCTTAGGTCCCTGTAATGCTGGGCAGCAACTCATATCAGACCATTTGGTAGATCTAACAGCCTGTCTGCGTTCTTCAGTTTGTCACCATTTATTTCTTGCATTGTCATCTGTATCCTGGGGCTAGTAATGATATAGGAAAATTTATGAAAAGTGTCGAGCACAGGGTCTGCCAGGTGCTTCCTAAGATGTTCTAGGAGAAGGATTTATTTCTAATAAGCTGTGTAAGATAAAAGGACCACTTGAGAAGTTAGAAAACAGAACGTACAGAAGCTGACAGCCGTCTATACAAGTTCATTGGAAACCTCGGGAAGCCGCTGCAGGGAAGCAATATGCTTAGCTAAGACTTATATTTCACAGCTGATGAGCCCACGTTGGTAAGTTCCAGTCTGTAAGCTAAGGTATAATTTGTTGGGTAGGACTTCGAGAAAGGCCTTTTCTAAAATAATGACATGACGGCTGGAATTCCAACTTCCATTTTGACCTATGAGGCAAATTTGACCCATGAAGCCAAGCTGCGAGGCTGACAGAGCAGGAAAAGTTTGGGACCCTGGGATAACTACCTAACTCTCAGGAGGAGAGGAAAAGCCTTGAGTTTAGGATCCTGGAACCGGGGTTTCAAGGAGGAGAACTCAGCCAGCCCCTGTTCACGTCTGCTCCTAGCAGATTTCTCAAGGCCGCTGGAGCCAGCCGGAGGTAGGCTGCTGGAAGAGTGGCGGAGAGGACCAGGGGCGGGAAGGCGACCTCGGGAAGCCGCTGCAGGGAGTGCGATGAGACGCCTAGTGCCGTCAGCGCGGCCCCCGAGCTCTCCTGGTTCCTCCTCCTCGCCCACACGGCCTGGTCCGGCCTGGTCCGGGGAGAGCTGGGAGCCGGCGCCCAAGTCGGCTTTGCAGCCGGGCTCCCCCACGTTCACCGGACAGTCCTCACGCCGCACCCGCGCGATGCCCCGCCGCCCGCGCCGGTTCGAAAGCGCCGGGAGCCGCCTGCCGCGTCACGGGCTGCCTCGGCTCGCCATTGGCCGGCGCGTGTCACGTGCGGAAGGCAGCTTTTACCATTGGCTGGAGGACGGGCGCGCAGAGGGCGGTGTCAGGGCCACGGCCTCAGCCAGAGCGCGCGGCCGCGGTGTTGGCCCGTGCGCGCGCCAAGGAGGTCGTTGCCCGCGCGCTGGGCTGGACCCCTCTGCCCACCCTGCGAGGCGGGGAGCTCGGTCCCCGGGCGGCCGGCGAGGTCCGGTGCCCGCAGACCCTCGGAGGCAGCGCCTCGGGCCGGCCCCGCCTGTCCGCCGGCGCCCCCGGGCCCTGAACGACGTGCCAGACCGACCCGCGGGTTCAGAGGGCTCCGGATCCCGACTGCGAAGCGTCCCCCAAAAGGTTCGAACCGGTCGCCGATTAGCCGCACGCCCCGCCCCGCCCCGCCCCGCCCTCGGGATTCATTTCTTTCAAAGTCTGGTTCTTAGGCGAGGCGCTTTGGAGGCACAGCCGGAGTGAGCCTGGGGCCAAGGTCTGGGCTGAGGGTCGCCCTGCAGGGCCCCGCCGCGGCCAGGCGGGGCGCGGTGCTGGGAGAACCCCGCTCCGGGTGGGGAGCGCCCCTCGGTGCTGCTCGGAGTGATCCCCTCTTGTGATTCCCTTGACAAGTTGACTGTCTGGCTTTTTATGTCCAGTCTCTTGATTTGTAAGTGTCGGCAGCGAATTGAGAACAAAACACTGGGGGAACCTAACATAGGACAAGCTGGTTCCCAAATGCCGGTTTAGATCGAATTCTAATGCTAAATTAGTCAAAATTTAAAAGTGATCAACTCACTTTTCTCTCGGATATGCATTCTCTACATGGGTGACAATTGCTCATGTTCTTGGGGCGCTGGAAAGGTCTTAGCTATTAACAGTGACTTGTGGCTTTCCAAAGGGTCACAGAATATAAACGGATATGCAGTGTATCTGTGGCATGGAGATTTTACGGGGGTCGCAGGTATAGAAGGAAAATGTCCCAAGAGTTTTCTGGGAGCAGAGGGGAAAAGGAAGAAAAGTCGAGATGTAGTGCATTAAGGAAACCATTAAGCAGATAGTCCTGTGATAGAGGTATAGGTTAAAGAATTAACACACTCTGGACTCAGACTTTGAAAGCTGGAGAACCTGAGAGGTCCGACATCCTACTATAAGTTTCATGCCAGGTACTCTTAAGCACGTGCATACATATACACACATGCACACCTATACCCATAATTTTGTTGGATCTTCACAACAAAATGTCAGTACGCTTTCTTTTTTTCTTTTCCTTTTTGAAGTACCATCTTCACAACAAAATGTCAGTATGCTTTCTTTTTTTCTTTTCCTTTTTGAAGTACCAAAGATTGAAACCAGGAGTATACTACCTTTGAGCTACATTTCCAGCCTGCTTTCTTTCTTTCTTTCCCTACCCCCCCCCCCCCACACTTTTTAAATAACTTTGAAACAGGGTCTCACCAGTTTGCCCAGGCTTTGAACTTGCCATCCTCCTGCCTCAGCCTTCTGAGTAGCTGGGATTACAGGAATGGACCTCATGTGCAACTTTCATTCTACTTTCTATAGAGAAAATTGAAGATGACACGGTTGGGATGACTTACCACAATCAGAACTGAAAGAACTGGGATTTAAACACATGTATGTATGATTCCCAAATCACTCATCATGTCTCCTAATCTCCATTTGAACCCAAATCTTCATACCCAAGAATTTCACCTTATGACCATTTAAAAGTGTAAATTACCAGACCCCCCTCCAAAAATCTGAATTAAATATCTGGGACCCATCTGAGAGCTGCATTTTCACAACCTCCCTGTGTGATTCCCAATTGGTGATTCTGGGACCAGTTGGGTTTGTTTTATCCGAGAGACTCAAATTTCAATGTCCAAGCAGTGGTTCCATCTCTTCCTTCAGACAGAGTAACCACACAAACTTTGGAAGATAAATCTTTTGTTGGGGAAAGCCAAGGTTTATGAGAATACCACCTTACACTCTTGAGCAGCTCTCATTTTGAGAGTCCTGACAATTTTGCTTGGCAGTTTTTATAATATGGTCTTCCTTCAGCGCTGTTGAATCTCCTAAAAAAACAGGCTCAATGCATTTATTTATGTATGTATACATATATACAGAGGATTGAACTCAGAGACACCTTACCACTGAGTGATATTTCCAGCCCTCTTTTATTTTGAGACAGGATCTCTCTAAATTGCTTAGGACCTTGCTAAGTTACCAAGGTTGGCCTGGAACTTGGCGATTCTCCTGCCTCAAACTCTTGAGTCGCTGGGATTACAGGTGTGGGACACTGTGCCCAGTAAGGCATTTATTTTAAAGTTAACATTAAACAAACTTTTAAACACCATGAAAAAAGTTTAAAAACCACAATTCACCTATAGTACCAATAATCTAACAGATTGGGGACTGAACCCAGGAGTGCTTAGCCACTGAGCCACATCCCCAGTCCTTTTTTATTTTTTATTTTGTGACTGGGTCTCACTGAGTTGCTTAGAGCCTCATTAGGTAGCTGAGGATGACTTTGAACTTGTTATCCTCCTCCCTCAGCCTTTGGAGCTGCTGGGATTATAGGTTTATGCCACCCTGCCTAGCTAAACTCTTATTAATTAATTAAGGATGTCCCTACTGTTAGGCACATAGATTGTTCATGTTCACCAAATTTAGAAAATTCTTCTGAGAGAAGGGACTTAAACTTCAGAATTAGAATTGGAATTCTGAAAATTATCTTGAGGCTAAACCTTAAATCACAATTCTCTTAAAAGCTCATTTCATCATTTTTCCAAACAAAAAACGACCTCAATTTGAAGATGTCCTTTAGTTCTAAAACAATAGTATAGGGGGGGTTGTGAAAACGAGTACATTGAAATGTTTCTTAAAAGTCATCTTTTCTAGTGAATTTATCTGTCATTTCCAATATTGCTTTAATCCTGACTAAAATATGCATTTAGTTCATTTAATTTACTTATAAAGTCCCTTTTCTAAAATCGAAATAAATAGAATAATCAAAATATTAGTTTTCAAGTAATAACTGGATCATTTAATACAAATTGTGTTGTTACTAGAAATATATATATTTTGTTTTTCTCTTTCCTGTGAAGGCAACGTGAGATAGAAAAAATAAAGTTTATTTTGATTAAAGGAAGAATTGGTACTCTAATTCCATTTCCTAGTTTTGACACTGAGTGAGTGAATTTCTCTCACAGATTCTCACTGTTCCAGTCTTTAAAATGGAGGGAGTGCCGCCAGGGTCATGAGAGTTATATAATACAGCAGGAGTTTGAATGCTAAGCACAGCTGTTTTCCTATTAATATTATGTTTCACTCTCTTTAGAGCAGATTTGTGAGTTCCAATCCTTCTGTAATATTTAAGATCATTAAAAAATTTTTTTGTAGTTGTAAATGGACAGAATGCCTTTATTTTATTTGTTTATTTTTATGTGGTGCTGAGGATCAAACCCAGTGCCCCATGCACGCTAGGTAAGCACTCTGCCACTGAGCTATAGTCCCAGCCTTGAGATCATTTTGATTTCCAAAAAAAAGATGCATTTTTTGGAGGATTTAATATATGTTTCAAAATTCCATATTTAATTTGTTTTTGCTAAGAAAACTAAGGGCACAGTGACTATCTAGCTTTCTTCTTGTTTTTTTTTAATAGTATTGGGAATTGACCAGGGTCTAGCATGTGCTAGACAGTTTTGCTGTTAATTAACATTGTTAATTTAGCAAATATTTATAAATACTTATTACATGCTAGGCACTATGTAGGTATAGGTGATGTAACAATGAAGAAGATAGACAAGGTGTTTGATCATATAGGAAGAAGACCAGAAGTAAATAAAACAATGCAATTATAAATTGTGATAAATGCTTAGATGGTATAACTATAAATAATATCAACAAAGTTAACATGATTAAGAAATGTTTACCTCAACTGAGTTTAAATTTGGGACAAAATATTAGTTAGGAAATTTTCTTAAATTCTTAAATCTCAGTGAAGATTGTGAAAATAAATTGTGTGTCAGTAAATGGGAGATTGGAGGAAAATAACTGGGAACACAGTTAAAGATTTCCCAGGCCTTTCATGTTTTACGTTTGTTCCAGGAGACATAATTTATAATTCTTCCATAAAAATGTCGATTTTTTGATAATTCTTATTTTCCTTAAATACCATTTTCTTTAATAGCCACTGGCGTGGGTACCTTGTTTATTAGAAAGTTGTAGCCGAAAAGAACCTTTTATGTTGGTTTCCCAGAGTTTTTTTGTATTTTATTTAACTATACTCACCACACTGTGCAATAGGCATCAAAAAATCACAACAGGGGTTTGATTTTGTGCCTTTTGACTATTGTCTCCCCATCTCCTCTCTCTGCCTACCTGGCCTCTATTCTACTCCCTGCTTCTATGAACTTGAGTGTTTTAGGTTCCACATGTGAGAACCTGTGGTATTTATCTTTATGTGTTTGGCATATTTCATTAGCATAATGTTATCCACTTTCAGTCATGTTGTCACAAATGGCAGAATTTCCTTTTTAAGGTTGAATATTATCCTGTTGTACATATGTACCACAATTTCTTGATGGTCACTCAGGATGATTCCATATCTTGACTCTTGTGAATGATGTGCTACCACCAACATGGGATCACAAAGCCCTTTGGCAAACTTGATTTCCAGTCTTATGGGTAAATATCCAGAAGTGAGATTGCTGAAACATATAAAAGTTCTTTTTTCAGTTTTTTTGAGGAACCTCCAAGTTTTTTTTTTTTTTTCCATAATGGCTCTACTAATTTACATACCTACTAACAGTATATAAGAGTTTCCTTTTATCCACATCATTGCCAACACTCATCTTTGGCCTTTCTGATAACAGCTATTCTAACAGTTATAAGGTGAGATCTCTTTGGGTTTTGATTTCCATTTCCCTCATGATCAGTGATGTTGAACATCTTTTTATGAACCTGTTGGCCATTCGTATGTCTTATTGGGAAAAATGTATATTCAGGTCCTTTGCCCATTTTATAATTGTATTATTTGAGTTCTGTTTGTTTTTTGCTACTGAGTTGTATAAATTCCTGATATTTTGAATATTAACCCCTTAACAAATACATGGTTTATAAATATTTTCTCCCATTCTATAGGTCACCTTTTCATTTTGTTGACTGTTTCTTTTTCTGTGCAGAAGCTTTTAATATAATCCTACTTGTTTATTTTTGCCTGTTAGTTTTGTTGCCTGTTCTTTTGGTGCCATATCCAAAAATTCATTGCCAAGACCATTGTTAAGCTTTCTTCCTGTCTTCTAGGAATCTTGCAGTTTCAGCTCTTACATTAAGTCTTTAATCTATTTTGAGTTAATTTTTCTAAATGGTGTAAGATAGAGGCCCAGTTTCCACTTTTTTCCCTCTGTGGGTGTCAAGTTTTCCCAACACCTTAATTGAAGACACTATTGTTTCCCCAAGGCATATATTCTTGGTGCCCTTGCCAAATGTTGTTGACCATAAATGTGTGGATTTGTTTAGATTAGTTTTCTGTTACAGTTTAAAACCTAACATTTGACCTCATAGGTGTAAACCTTGTGATTTTTTTTTTAAGAGAAAGAATTTTTTTTTAATATTTATTTTTTAGTTTTCAGTGGACACAACATCTTTATTTTACTTTTATGTGGTGCTGAGGATAGAACCCAGGGCCCCACGCATGCCAGGCGAGCGCACTACCACTTGAGCCACATCCCCAGCCCAAACCTTGTGATTTTAATCAATAACTTTGAGTGGCAGCTTCCATCACAAGGCCATCACCTAGCCTGATTCTGGTTGTTACAAACGAATACTTCCTGAATTTGATCTTTCTGTGTGGAGGTGAATAAATTTCAGTCTCTGGATCCCACTGCCCTGCCTGGATGCCATAATGTTTACATAGCACAGGAACCTGGCCACTGTAGGTGGAGACTGGTTAGAAGGCCCACAATAATTACTTAAGGGAAACAAAGTCATTTTTGTTAAATCTCTTAAGAGTCATTTCTATTGATACAGCAACACCATTTTTTTTCCTACAGATAACTATTTTGTATAGTAACTTGTGACATTCTGTTCTTCAAAGGGCAAGTTCCCTTGCCCTATGTATGAACTCAGGCAATTTTCTTTCATCAAAAATAAAGTTTTGTTTTGTTTTTTTTTTGTGGGGGTTGGGAGATTGAACTCCTAGGGGCACTTTACCACTTAGCTACATCCCCAGCCCTTTTTATTTATATTTTGAGACAGGGTCTCACTAAGGTGCTTAGGGCCTACTAAGTTGTTGAGGCTGCCTTGAACTTGCAGTCCTCCTGTCTCAGCCTCCTGACCCTCTGGGATTACAGGTGTGCCACCGTGCCCAGCTCATCAAAAAATTCTAAGCACTTACTATGTGCCAGGCATTGTAATGTTTAAATAGATCTGCCACAAAATTCAGTGGCCAATTTCTATATGTTGAAAAAAGGCCTTGTGATCTTAGCTGCGTGGACATATTTTCTCATTTAGATTTACACCTTTGTAAAATTAGCCTTATAGTCTTATAAAGACTATTTAACTCTTAAGAGGAAAAGTTTCTAGAGAATCTATATTTCCTACATCCCTTGAGTCTTCTGTTGTAGGGATTAAATTACCTGTTTAATTCATGTTCTGATTGGGTTTTTATTTTAGTGTTCCCAATACTGTTTCCCATTAGACATTTGCAGTTTAATATAATCTTTAAGAAAATAATGTTTCTTTCAAAGATATTAAGGATCTAATTTAGAAAATATCAAAATCAGAAAAGAAAATTAAAGCCATCTATACTCTATCCTGATAAATATTTTGGTATATATTCTTCCAGTCTTTTGTCTGTATTTTATGTATATAAATGAGATCATACTTTACATTCTATTTTGTAACTTATATTTTCTTATCTAATAATATATAGTAAGTATGTTTTTTTGTAACTTATATTTTCTTATCTAATAATACATAGTAAGTAAGTATTCTTTTTTAAAAGAAAGGTTTTATTGTTAGAATTGGGACCAGGGAATCTCGTTAATAAATTACTGTACTGGATAAATGCAGAAATCCAAACTGCTGACCCAGGAACGAAATCCACTTCTCTGCCCTTTTCCTTCTTTAATTTCTGCCCCATTCCCAACTCTACCCCCATCCTCAACACAGGAGGGTTCTATGGGGGAGTCTCTGAAGGAAGATTTATCTAATCAGATCATAATTGCACCATAATTCTTTTTTCATGCTTCCCAGTCACCCCATCAGAGTGTTTATTTATACTTTATTGCTGCTAGAGGCAAAACATCAAAAGTGAAGTTAAGAGGATTTGAGTAATAGGGGAAAATAATATCGTATGCTAGAATTCTTCAGAATTGTAGGAAAGTGAGAGACACCTGAATAAATATGTTAGAGTTGAGAAATATTCAAATTTTTAAATTTTACTTCCAAAGAAAATGGCCCTTTAAAATTCCATTTTGCCTCTTGAATATAACCTCAGACTTTCTGGCAATTTTGTTTTCGTCTACTACTAATGTAAAAATATATTTGATTATTAAATTATTCTTGTTTTGAAATACTCAATATTTTGGTCTTCATTCTAAATTACTTAATAATCTATGAGAAATTATTTACACACTACTCAGGCCACAAATTCAGTTTATACCAAATACTGAAAAAAATGGTAGGAATATATTTTAAACATAGCATTAAAATAAATTCCTTTAAGTGTATATAATCATAAACAGTGCAATTAGTCATTTAAAAATTGCATTTTTATTTCTATAAAAGTAAACCACTAATTATAAAAATTTAGTAAATACCATTAAACCAGGGCTGGGATTGTGGCTCAGCGGTAGAGCGATCACCTAGCACGGGCAGGACCCGGGTTCAATCCTCAGCACCATATAAAAATAAAGGTATTGTGTTGTGTCCATCTACACCTAAAAATATATATATATATATATAAATACCAATAAACCAAAAAGAAAATTCCACTTGCAATCACAGCACTGTTAATATCTTATTAGTTTACGACCTAATTAACCTTATCTTTCCTAATCTATGGTGGATTCTATTCAGAGTGATTATTTCAAATTACTGCTCTCCTGTGAATGTTGTTTAATTCCTTTTAAAAACAAAACTTCAACAAATTTAATTTAAAGATCAAATTGGTTTTATTAGAGATTTATGAATCTTGACAGCATCACATCTAAAAGATTTAGAAAGGTGCTCCTAAGAGCTGAGAAGCAATGGGCTTTTATAGGTAGAGACAGCTAAGGGAAACAGAAATAAGGAACAAAAAGTGGATTGGTCTTTACAAAGTTACTTTCCTTATAAGGTTAAAATGGGATTTTCCTTATCATGCCAACGCAAGTAAACTGAGCCCCTTTTGACAGGGTACTATGATTCTTCTAATATTTGGAAAACTGACTCCTTTGAAAGTTCAGTTTGATGACCTGTCATTTAGTGCAGGTAACTCCAATGACTTAATAATTTTTATCTAGCACCTGTATTTGAACTGTATTTGAACCTGTATTTCCACCTCTGCACGTGCATCTCTCTCTCTCTCTCTCTCTCTCTCTCTCTCTCTCTCTCTCTCCCCCCTCTCTCTCTGTGCTGGGATCAATTCCAGGGTCTCACACATGCTAGGCAAGTGTTCTACTGAGCCATGATCGAAGCCCTTAAGTGTCTATTTCTATTTCTAACCTATTCCTTGAATGAACAGTTTTATTCCTAATTTAAGGTCAGCATCGATTATCTGTCCTCTGTTTAAACCACAGCAGGTTTTTAATTCCAGATTGACTTCCCATGGCTATCTGTAGACATTTGGGCCATCCTATATCTTTAGAGAAAAATACGGTCAAACTAATGTTTTATATGAGTATTAATAAAATAACAAGAAAATTATATAATGGAAAATGTAGAAATATATAGGGAAATAAAAAGTTAGCCATACTCCCATTTATTAGCATTTTGGCCAATCTTTTTCAAGTCCTTTTTCTGTGCATACTTCTTATTACTACAATATACACAGTTTTGTATTTGGCTTTCTTTAAGTTGTGGGTTTATCAATTAATTTTTAATATTTTAATGTTAATTAAACTTCATTCATTGAACTTTAATGTTAATTAAACTTTTTAATATTTTAATGTTAATTAAACTTCAGATGGGAGGAGTTGGTAAAGATATGTGCTAACATTGCCAAAATAATGTACTGCAGCAAATGTTAGCACATATCTTTACCAACTCCTCCCATCTGAAGTTTCCTCAATACCGGCCTTTCTGATGACATCTCATGTTTCTGGTCTCTCTCTCTCTCTCTCTCTCTCTCTCTCTCTCTTCTGTTATGTTTTGCTGGTACTGGGATTGAATCCAGGGGTGATCTACTACTGAACTACACCCTCAGCCCTTTCTTTATTTTGATATAGGGTCTCCCTAAGTTGCTGAAGCTGGCCTAGGACCTGTGATCTTACTGCTTAAGCATCCTGAGTTACTGAGATTACAGGAATGTGCCACTGTGCCTTGCTTTGTTCTGGTACTTTCTGTCAGTGGCCTGCCTGAACAAGTTTTCTTCACCGTATCCTATTGAACACCACATTTGGCTGCTTTCTCTTCCTTTCCACCTCACATCTGAGTGAGTACTTTCAGCCCCCATACCAACTCATCCCCACATCTTCTTCCAGTCTTATGTTCCTGTTTTTCAAAGGTCCTAGCATGCCTCCACTTAGCCTGCCTTATTTTGTCAGGAAAAGCTGTACAGAATCAGCTGACTTTAGTTTAGTGTTTTCTTTCATTTCGGCAAAAGCTTTTTGAAAACAGATGATAAGCAAGGACCACAGGGGAGGTTTTTTCTCTCTGTGATTAGTTGTGTGTGTTCCCTGGTACACATGGGAAAAGTATTCTCATTTAGATCATTTTCTTCTTTCTCATCTGATGCAAATGATTAGGTGGTTCAAAACAGAAAACAGAGTTCTACTAATTATTTGTGGATTTCTAAAGGGTGAATGACCTTAATGATTTAAATTATTATAAGCAGATGGTAAAATAATTATACTTTTAGTCTATGTGTTCCAAATTTGGTTTTCTAAGAGATTATTACTTGGATCAGTTATAGACCTTCCTTGTTTAGACAAATAATCTTAACCCCTTCAATTAGTGAAGTCAGATAAAATTGAACTATTTTTCTTTGTTAATATATTTTAAACTTTAAAATTTTTATACTTTTACAAAATTAACTTCTCAAATATAGAATGGAAGCAATATTCTTTCATTACATAAATTAGTGAAATATATTAGTTTCAACAGAATGGATCTTGTATTGGGCATTTGGGGAGGATTCCCCCACCTTCCCCTGCAGTGCTGGGAATTGAACCTGGGGCTGGTTCAATCTACTGGGCAATTGCTCTACCACTGAGCTACATCTCCAACCCAGAAATCTCTTTTCCCCAGCCCTATTTTGTATTTTATTTAGAGGCATGGTCTCTCTGAGTTGCTTAGTGCCTCGCTTTTGCTGAGGCTGTGTTTGAACTCCCAACCCTCCTGCCTCAGCCTCCCAAGCTGCTGGGATTATAGGTGTGTGTCAGTTCTTGGTACCCAGCAGGTGCTCAAATATTTATTAGATCGAATTGGACTATTATTCATGTGAGCCTCTCACTTGGTCTCCTGTTAAACATGTTCCAGTTTGTGTCCATATTGAGCTCTATTTCTGGTATATTCTGCCCTCCTACTTGGGAAAAATATAAACAGATAACCTGATTTTGTTATTGAGCATGTCATGTGTTGTGTTTTTTTTGTTTGTTTTGCTTTGTTTTTTTTTTTTTTTTGCTGGCCAGTTATAAATGAATACTTCCTTATTTATTTAGTTACTCAAATTGTCCTGCTTTTCCCCCTCATCTGTAACTTCCCATTCCATATTAGATACCTGGCTCCTTCCATTCACCATATTTTCACTAATTTTTTTTTTCCATTTTACATGTACAGCAGTATCAGAATGTTAATTTGCACCTCCATAAGATGCATTACCAACTACAGGTTATATTCATTTCCAAAGTGACTTACCCCTTTCTCCTCATCCTCTCAATGAAGTCATGTTCAATGTTTGTAATAGGATCCAGTTATTTTGTCACATTCTGCATTTCATGCTGGGATCCACCTCCTCCTAGTTGGGTTTTTAAAACTTGCATTTTAAAGAATGACATTAAGATTCATTCTCTGGGGCTGGAGATATAGCTCAGTTGGTAGAGTGCTTGCCTCATGTGCACAGGTCCTAGGTTCAATCCCCGGTCCCCCCCCCGCCCCAAAGGATTCATTCTCTGTGCTACAAAATTTCTGTGAGTTTTGACAAATAGATAATATCCTGTGTCCATCATGACACTAATAGACAAAATAGTTTCATGGCCCTGAAAAATAGTCTGTTCTTTAATTTTCTGTTCTTTTCAATACCCTTGCAAAACAAAACAATCCATTTCTGCCTCTGTGGTTTGTTTTTTCCCAAAGTCAAAGAAATGGAATCAATAGTGCATAAACTTCTCAAGCTGCGATTTCTCACTTAGCATGATGCACTTACGATTTATCCATGTTGTGCAGCTTAACGGCTCTTACCTTTTGACCATAGAATACTATTCCTAGTATGAATGTAACATCTCAATTACTTCCAATTTGGGGCAATTATAAATAGCACTGCTTTACAAACTCCTCAGGTTGAGTGGACATAGTTTTCAAATCAGTTGGGCAGATACCTAGGAACATATTTTAGGGATTTATGGTAAAACTATGTTTAACTGTTTTTAGAAAACTACCAAACTGTCTTCTAAAATGCTGTATACCATTTTGCGTTCATTCCACCAGCAGTAATGAAGAATTCTGATAGTTTCTTTAGAATGTTTTGCATAGGCAGTTGTGTTGTTTACAAATAAAGATGGTTTATTTCCTCCTTCCTGATCTGTATGACTTCTCTTCTTTTTCTTGTCTTAGCACTTAGCTAGGAAACTTCAGTGTGAAGTTGAATAGAGTATAAATCATGAGAGAGGACATGCTGGCCTTGTTCTTCATCTTAGGGGGAAACAATATTATTTTATAACAATATAACAATATTGTTATATATAATAATATAACAATATTGAGTCTCTGAATATTAAATATGATGTCGGCTATGATTTTTTTTTAATTGGTTGTTCAAAACATTACAAAGCTCATGACATATCATCTTCCATACATTTGATTCAAGTGGGTTATGAACTCCCATTTTTTACCCCAAATACAAGTTGCAGAATCACATCGGTTACACATCCACATCGGCTATGATTTTTAAAAGTAGTTTTTATTAGACAAGGGAGTTCTTTATCTTCTGATATTAGACTAATGCTGGCCTTAGGAATGAGTTGGAAAATGATTCCTACTCTTTTATTTTCTGAAAGAAATTGTAGAATTGGGATTATTTCTTCCTTGATTTTTTGAAGAGATCATTGGTGAAACCATATGAGTCTGGTGTTTTCCAGACTCTCTCTCTCTCTCTCTCTCTCTCTCTAGAGAGAGAGAGAGAGAGAGAGAGAGAAAGAGACAGACACTCCTCTTTTATTCCTGATTTTGGTAATTGGTGTCTTTTCTGTTTTTTGTTTTTTTAATTAGTGGTTTATAATTTCCTTCCTTTAGATTTAAGTTGGTTTTAATTTGGTTTTCTTTTTCTGGTTTCCTAAGGTGGCAGCTTAGGTTTTTGGTTTTAGTTCTTTTCTAAAGTATGCTTTTAGTTCTGTAAAAGTCTTTTTAAGTCATACTGAATCTGTAGCTCATATATTTTGATGATAGATTTTTTTAAAAAATTATTTTTAATTCTATAATATGCTTAACTAAAAATTTACTATCTTAACTATTTTATATGAACAGTTTAGTGGTGTTAAGTATATTCATGTTTGTGTTAGTCAGCCTTTTCTTACTGTAATAAATTCCTGAGATAAATTAATTTAAAAGGAAAGAAGGTTTATTTTGGCTCATGGTTTCAGAGCTTGCAGTCCAAGATCAATGGACTATTTTGTTGGACCTTTGGCATGCCAGTACATCATGTGGCAGAGAAAACCCTTCACCTCATGGCAGCCAGGAAGCAAAGAGTGGCAAGAAGAAACCAGCATTCCACTTTAGGGAGACATTCCTGACCCAAACCATAACAGCATTGCCGTGGAGTCACTTTTGTTTAGTTCAGATTATTTGAAAATTTCTCAGGACTTTTTAACCCACATGTTACTTAGAAGTATGTTGTTTAATTTCTAATTTAATTTCTAGTATTTGTACTAGACCCACTATCTTAAATAGATTTCTAATTTAATCTTTTATTAATTTCTAATTTAGTTCTAGTATGCTCTAAAAACATACTTTGTCTGATTTCTTTTGCATTGGTTAAGGTGTATTTTATGTCCCAGAATGGGATCTATCTTGATGAATGTTCCATGTATACTTCTGTCATTGAGATGAGTTTTCTATAAATATCAACTAGATCAAATTGATAGGGCTGGTCAAGTCATTTATATTCTCTCTGATTTTTTTGCCTGCTTTAGGTATTAATTTCTGAGAGAAGGGTGTTGATGCCTTCAATTATAGTGGATTTATCTATTTCTTTTGATTTTTTCCTTCTGTTTATAAAGTTTGTATTTTTAGCTCTTACTCTGGTCATGTGATTCAATTTTGAGTTAACTTTTGTATGTGATATTAGATTCTTTGAGGCTGATGTTTTTGCGTATGGGAAGTTGTTCTATCTCTTTGTTGAAAAAACTTTCTACCTCATTGCCTTTGCATCTTTGTCAAAAATTAGTAGTTCCAACAGATGTGGTTGTATTTCTGGACATTGTTTTTTTGTTTGTTTTGTCCTGTTGTTCCATTTCTCTGTCTTTAAGCTACTACCTCACTGTCTTGAAATTACTGTAGATTGAAATTAGGTAGTGTTAGTTTGACAATGTTTTCAAAGTTGTTTTTGCTATTGGAGGTCCTTTGCATTTCTGTATGTTTTAGAATTGCTTGTCAGTTTCTATTTATTTTTATTTATTTATTTATTTATTTTTAATTTTTTATTTGTTTTAATTAGTTACACATGACAGTACAGTGATCTTGACATATCATACATTTGAATAAAGAATTTGATGTTTTGTTTTTTAAATATTTTTTTTAGTTGTAGATGGACCTTTATTTTATTAATTTATTTTTATGTGGTGCTGAGGATTGAACCCAGGCAAATGCTCTACCACTGAGCTACAGCCGCAGCCCCAGTTTCTATTTTAAAAAAAGATTTATGGGATTTTGATTGGATTGTGATGGATCTATAGATCACAATGGGGAAAATTGGTATATTAATATCCAATCTTCTGAACTATGGACTGTTAGAGTCTGTAAACAAGTCAAAAATAACACCTGGCATTTTGCCAGGGGAATGTTAGAGTTCGTAAACAAGTCTGAATGGTGCCTGGCAAAATGCCAGAGGGAGTGGTTTGAGAAGTAACAAAAGCGAGCTATTAAGTGTGGAGATTCCTTATTGGTTGACTGATGTATCTAGTTTATGCTAATAAGATAAGCTGTGTGGAATGTATAAATACTGCTCCTGTCCTGCAATAAACGGCTCCTACTCCTGCTGTATCAATCTACACAAGTTGTTCGTCACCCCCCGGTTATTTTGCTGCAGCCAGACAGACTGTGGCAATGGACAGATAGAGCTTGCCATTTATTTAGGGCCTTTTTAATCTTGTTACATGTGGTGTTGATTGTGTGTATAGCTGATCTTTATCAGGTTGGGTAAATTCCTTTATGATGCTGGTTTATTGAATGTTGTCTTTTTTTTTTTTCTTGAAAAGATGTTGTATTTTTGTGAAATTTTTTTCTATTGAGATGAACATGTAGTTTTTGTCTTTTATTCTGTTGATGTGCAATATTATATTAATAGATTTCCAAATGTTAAACCAACCTTGTATTCCTGTGATTAATCCCAGTTGGTCATTTTTTAAATATTGTTGGATTCAGTTTACTGATTTTTTAAAGGACTTTATTATATACTCATAAGAAATATTGGTCTGTGGTTTTCCTTCATTTTGGTATCAATGTAGTATTGTTTATAGAATGAATTCTGTCATGCTTGCTTTTTTTCTATTTTTTGAAAGATTTTTGAGAAGGATTAGTGTTAATTCTTAAAATGATTGGTAAAACTCACCAAAGAAGCTATCCATCCCTGAATTTCCATATTAAGGAGTAATTTAATATCTATACTTGTTATGGAACTAAAGATTTTCTGTTTCTTATGGAGGCATTGTTGGCAGTTTGTGTCTTTCTGGAAATTTATTTCACCTTTTTACCTATTTGTTGGCATACTTTTCTCCATAGTATTCTTCTATAATCCTTTTTCATTATAATACAGTTGGTTATGGTGTCCCCTATTTTTTTCTTGATTTAGTAATTTGAGTTTTCTCTTTTCCTTGGTCAATGTAGCAAAAGTTTGTCAGTTGTCTTGCTCTTTTCAGATAAACAACTTGATTTAATTGATTTTTCTTTATTGTTTTTTTCATTTATTGTCACCCTGATGTTTTTTCACTTCTTACCTTGTATTTGTTTTATACTCGTTTGCTCTTCTTTTTCCAAGTTACTTAAGTAGGAAAATTAGGTTATTGATTTGAGAGCTTTCTTATTTTCTAATATGAATTTTCAGCTATAAATTTTCTTTTGAGCCCTGTTGTAGTTGTATTGCATAAGCTTTCATATTTTGTGTTTGTTTTCAGTCATCTCAGTATTTCATATTCAGTATTTCATATTTCCACTGTTTTTTTTGTTCTCTGACCTCTACCCACTGATTATTTAAGCATATGTTATGTAACTTTTATGTATTTGTTTCTCACATTTTCTTGTTATTGATTTCTAATTTGACCTCTACCCACTGATTATTTAAGCATATGTTATGTAACTTTTATGTATTTGTTTCTCACATTTTCTTGTTATTGATTTCTAATTTGACCTCTACCCACTGATTATTTAAGCATATGTTATGTAACTTTTATGTATTTGTTTCTCACATTTTCTTGTTATTGATTTCTAATTTAATGTCACAGTACTCAGAGAACATACTTTGTATGATTTCATTCTTTTTTAATTTGTTGAGGCTTATTTTATGACCTAGCATATGGTCTGTTTTAGAGACTGTTCCATGTATACTGACTATAAATTTTGCTGTTGTTGGGTCTGGAGTATTCTGTATATATCTTAGAACTAGGTATTCTATGGTGTTGTTCAAGTCTTCTGTTTTCTTATTGAGCCTATGTTTCATTTTTCCATTCATTATTGAAATCTCCAACTCTTGTTGAATTGTCTATTTCTTCCTTCCATTTATCAGTTTTTACTTCATGTATTTTGAGGCTCTCTCTGTAGATTCATATGTTTATAATCATTTTAACTTCCTGGTGATTGACCCTCTTATTATGAAATGTTCTTCTTTTGTTTGTAATTACAGCTTTTGTCATAGAGTGTGTTATATGATGTTAGTATAGCCACATTAGCTCTATTTTGGTTATTGCTTGGAGACTATCAATTTCCATCCTTTTACTTTCAACTCACTAGTGTCTTTGAATCTAAAGTGTGTCTCTTACAGACAGTGTATAGTTGGGTCATTAAAAATCCATTCTGCTGGTCCCTGCTTTTGGATTGGAGTGTGTAATCCATTTACATTTAATGTAATTACTGGTACATGAGAATTTGTGTCTGCTATTTTCCTGTTTATATATATCTTATGCATTTTATGTTCCTTTATTTCTCAAGCTCTCCATTCTTTTGTGTTAGATACTTTTTATTGTGTTTTTCAATTACCTTGTTTCATTTTTCTATATTTTTGAGTATGTTAATGTTTTCTCTAGGGATTACAATTAGCATCTTAACTTAAAACAATGTAGTTTAGATTAAATGGTAATTTAATTTCAGTAGTATACCATAACTTTCCTCCAGTACACTTCCATTCTCTTTCCTGTTTTTTTGTGCTATTACAGTCATAAAATACAAATTACATCTTTATATGATATGTACTCATTGACTCATTTTTATAATTATTACTTTATGCAGATATCTTTTAAAACAGGTGAAGAAAAGAGTTATGTTTTAGTTAACCTTTTTGGTACTGTATATTTAATTATTTGGGTTTGAAATTTATTATTCAGTGTCTTTTCCTTTCAACCTGGGGCACTGTTATTTCAGGGCAGGTCTGCTAGCAATAGATTCTCTCAAATTTTGTTCTGTTTTGTTTCAATCTAGAGATATATTAATTTATCCTTCATCTTTGAAGGAGATTTTAGCTAGTGTTATGGTTTAGATATGAGGTGTCCCCCAAAAGCTCATGTTTGAGACAATACAAGGATGTTCAGAGGCAAAATGATTAGATAATGAGAGCTACAACCTAACCATTGGATTAACCCGCCGATATGGATTAACTGGGTGGTAACTGTAGGCAGGTAGAATGTGGCTGAAGAAAGCATATCACTGGGGGCATGCCTTTGGGGTTTATATGTTGCCCCTGGTAATGGGGCTCTCTCTGGTTCCTATTCTGAGCTCCTTTCCTCTGTCATACCCTCCCACTATGATATTCTGCCTCACCTCAGGCCCAGAGCTATGGAGCCAGCTGACCGTGGGCTGAACCTCTGAAATCATGAGCCAAAATAAAATTTTCCTCCTCTAAGTTGTTCTTGTCAGGTATTTTGGTCACAATGCTAAAAAGCTAATTAAAACACAAATTTGTACCAAGAAGTGGAATTGTTATTGTGAAGAACCTAACCATTTGGTTGAAAAACTTTTGGAGTTGGTTTGTGGGAGGAATTTTGAAAAGTTTAGGGATGCAAGCTGGAAAAGCTTTTTGTAATTAGAGTTTAATGGGTGATTCTAGTAGGAGTTCAGAAGACCAGAATGTCAATAAAACTGTTGATAGTAAAGACTGGGCTCATGCAGTTTCAGAGAAGGACTCTATTGGAAATTAGACTAGAGGCCATTTACATTACATTCTGGCAAAGAAGTTGTTCACACTTTGCCCATGTCCTGAGATTTTCTGTGGGGCTGAATTTAAAGGTGATGACTAATTGACCTGGCAGAGAAAATATGAAGGTAGCACAGCATTCCGGCAGTGTCATGGATATTTCTGGAATCTTTTAGCCAAGTTTACTGTGATAATCAAGACTAGAAAGTGGAGCAGAAAGTTTTGAAAAGCTTGTAGTTTGTCCAGAAAAGTGTAAGTAAAGCTGGTACTAAGGAAGAAGGAAGATGTGGTTATTAAAGAGATTACAGCTACTAAAGAGATGCTAAGTACTTTACACAGAAAAGAGGGCTTGAGGGCATCTCAGGAATTGGCAAGACCACACCCATCTCAGGCTCAAGGGTATAAAAGTAAAATTTCCTCTGAAAAGAGACCTTGGGAGCACTCTGCTTGCACAGCAGAGCCTGGGAATTTATTTCACCATGCCCAGCCATCCAGGTACTCAGAGGCCTCTGTAGGTTCCAGGGGTCTGGCTACTCCTTGAAATGACAGCAGACTTTATGTCATCCACCTGGTGCTGGTTCTGCAGGTATGCATTATGCTGGAATTTGGGGGAATCATGGAGGCTTCCACTGAGATTTCAAAGGAAGGCCTGAAAGACCTTGCAAAGTGTAGCAGGGTCAGAATCCTTGCAGGCAGCTCCTGAGAGAGTGATGTGTGAAGATATGAGAAGGAATCTGAAGCTGCAGTGGAGACTCCCAAGATTAGGAAATGCCAGTAGCATGGAATGTATGCTGAAGAAAGCTGCAGAAATTGAGCAGAGACAAGCCAAGAGAGAGGCCATGTGGTCTGCAACCAGCAATGCCACAGGGGAGAGTATACAAGCCCCGTGGAAAAAACAACAGGATGTCATGTGCCCCAGATGCTGAAATGTAGGTACAAGACTTGTTTGCTCAGCAAGTTTTCAGTCTTGCTTTGGTTCCATACTTTCTATGCTCCTACTTCTCCCCTGTGGAATGGAGATGTTTACTCTGTGCCATTATATATTGGATATATATATAATTTGCTTTTGATCTTTACAAGGGAGAACATCCAAGAATTTGCTGTGAGTCTCAGACGATATTTTGGACTTGGACCTTTGGGGAATGCTGCAATTGTTAAGCCTATGGGGACTCTTGGAAGTGGACTAAATGTCATTTGCATTCTGAGATGGGCATGAACTTTTGGGGGACAGGGGAAGAATGTTGTGGTTTATATATGAGGTGTCCCCCCAAAGCAGGAATGTTTAGAAGTGAAATGGTTAGATAATGAGAGGTATAAACTAATCAGCAAATTAATCCAGTGATATGGATTAACTAGGTGGCAACTGCAGGCAGGTCAGGTGTGGCTGGAGGAAGTAAATCCCCAGGGTCGTTTTTGGATTACGTGTTATCCCTGGTAAGTAGGGCTCTCTCTCTTTACTGGCTGTCATGTTCTGAGCTGCTCTCTTCTGCCACACATTTCCACCATGGTGTTCTGCCTCAGTTCATGCCCAGAGCCACAGAGTTGGCTGACCTTGGACTGAACCTCTGACACACTGAGCCAGACCTTTTCCCCCTCTATGTTGTTCTTGTCAGATATTTTGGTTATAGTGATGCAGAAGCTGATCAAAGCAGCCAGATACAGGATTCTTGGTTGACCATCTATTTCCTTCAACATTTTGAAGAAGTGTCATTTTACTCCCTTCTGACTTCCATCTTTTCTGATGAGACACAGTCATTACATTATCTCCAGCATGATCATAATCTGGGCTACAACTTCCTTCACTCAGTTTCAAATGCCCCTTCACTTCCATTTGCTTTCTGTCCTCTAAAAGCTTACTGAGATAGCTCAGACACTTCAGTAATAATCCCCTTCTGCTCCTTGTTCAGCAGCCTTATTCTTTTAAAAATTTCTATAATGATCTTTTAACCATGGTCTAAGGAGGAAAGGGAGACTAGTATATGAACTTAGTCACTATTTAAACCAGATATCTTATGCATCCTGCTGTGGAAGGGCTGACCTCAGCTTTGAAGTCCCAGGAGCCACATACCTGGTATGTTTTAAGTTGTCAAGGCTTGTTATCAGGCACTTGAAATATGCTTCACAGTTTTTTCTTAGTTCAGTAATTGAACAGGTAGAAAATCTTATTCTTCATAGTCTTTAAATGAATAAGATATAGTAAAAGTGATTCTGCTTTACCCAGTATTTTAAGCTTTTCAGAGTTAAACTAATAAAATTATTGGTAGAAAAAATTAAACTACTGTCACAAGATATGTACTTAAAGGTAAACATAATTATATATTCACAACATTTATATTACATATTTAGATAACAAATATGTAACAAATATATAATTGATTAGAACTTCATATTGTAGTGTTCAAAATGCTGGAGCATTTGGTACACCAAATAATGGTTGATGTTGTGAGGGGTCTTTGTTCTTATGATGCTGTCATTTAGGTAGTAGAGCCTCAATTTCAGATAATTTATTTGGTTTTAAACAGATTTTTGGTAAAGGAACAACAGCCTACCCAGAAATATGAGCCAGTGGTGCTTCTTAAAAGTATGATTTTATGAGGATTGACTCAGAAATTGTAAAAACATGGTTTTTAATGTTTGAGAGCAAAATAGAACCCAGGAAACAGACCTTCATGATAACCTCTCTGAATATGATTCTCGGCTCTTAGGTAAATGCAAACTGCTTACCTGGTTTAGTGTTTCTTAAAGCACTAACATCACAGAAGCTCCACTTAGAAATTCAGATTCTCAGTCCCACCCCAGACTTTCTGAGTCTGAAATTCTGGGGATGGGGTTCAGCAGTCTAGGTTTTTAAGAAAGGCCCTCCAGATTATTCCAACGGGGGTTGCATGAGGAATCATTTACCTTTGATGAGTTTTTAAATACCTGTGCCTTTGAGGTTGATTTAAACCTGTAGGAATAACTAGTTTGGTGTGATTGCTGATGGAAAAAGGTTAGGGAATGTAGAAAGCAGGCCAAACTTTATCCAAAACCAGCTTCATCTATTGTTAACATTTTATTTCCTCTGTTTTATCACAAGGTGTTTTCAGAAGAATCTGAGTCAAACAGTATGTTTCTAAAATGATGAAATAGCAGGGTTCTCACTGAAGTGTTGTTTTTCCATTATCTGTGACTAATCTCCTCAGAGCCCAGAGACTTCCCTCAGGTGTGTCGAAGGTGTGAGATCATAGAAGCCTGTGCATAGTGAACTTGCAGACAGTGTATTTTTAAGATGGCCCCAGCCCTCTCCCTGAGGAGTGACCTCCTTAGAAATGTAGAAGGGCATCTGAAAAACAGAAAAGCTCTTTTATTTTTTATATTGCTTGCCTGACTCTGAGCAGTGATTTAAGAAGAAAAAGGAATTTATTTGGCTCTTTTGTTGTTGTTGTTGTTGCACTGTTTGTTTGTTTGTTGGAGGTCACAGAGTTAGAGGTGAGGACAATTCAATTTTTGAAAAGTGTGTTTTTGTTTTGTTTCGCTACATAAGGAATGGTTTAATATTTTAAGAACAAAATGCTACCTGGCATTAGGAGGCGGTTTTTGTACTGTCTGAGCCTCATCAACCTGGATGAATCTTCACTCAGCACTCAGAAGAGAGGGTCTGAGTAACATGCATTTGACAGTAGGGAAGGCATCTTAAAGGAAAGAAAATTTGGGCTGAGGTTTTAAGTTATTGTCATAGTGCATCTGTGGCTGAAAAGAAAAGAGATCCATCCCTCCAGGAGTCAGAAAAAACACACAAATCTGTCAGGTGGAATATCCACAAGAAATTAGGAATATAAATGTGACCAGGAAGACTACAAAAGGCTGTGCTGCTTTTTGCATTCGCACATTCTGTCACATAGTCATATGCCTTAGCAGTGACTCTGAGACAGCGAAGGCGTGACGTGACTCCTACTTTAGAGATGAAAAAGTTGAGATTCAGAGGGTTTAAATAGCCATAGTGGTGGTGGTGGCAGCAACATTTTACTGAATATTAATCCACTTCTTCATCTAACAAATACTGAATTCCTGGGTATCAGGGACTTAGAGGCTGCTTTTGCCAAAAGCATTCACACTTCACTTGGGCCTGCAGATGTCCGGTGGAAAATTCTTTTCCATACCACCAGAGCAGCACCCAGAAGTTGCAGCACCCAGTTTCATTGCCTGAAACTTAAAGGCTTAACAAACTCCATCTTACCTTTCCGATTTATTCTTTCTCTGAGTTGTTCTCTCCAGCAATCACCTTGGATTCCAGGAACAACATGTCTGTTGATGAACAGTTGTGACAAGAGTCAAAACAGCAGCAACTTATTATTGACAAGGCTCCAAATAACCGACTCTGAGATGATGATCCACCGGGCCATAGTTTGACCACGTCTCCTTGACTGTGTGTGCCTTCCTCACCCTCTGCTTTTGTTCCTTGCCAGTTTATAACACTGTAGCTCTTGTTGGCCCCTTGAAGACAGGGCTAAGGATGCTGGTCCCCCTGTTTTTTCCTAGTATGACTATGTTGAATAAATTCCTTTCCTTCTTCACTAACATTTTTTTCTACTCAGTCTTTTAGGGTGAATGACTGGACGTGGTCTGGTGAGACTCCCCAGAATCAGCCTCTGGCCTAGAGTTTCAGTAATACCTCCTACAATGCCATGTCCCATTCTAGCCTTTGGGGTGACAACATTTGATAAAGCAGATCAAGCGCGCACGCACACACACACACACACATACACACACACACCCCTTCTGCTTTTCTGGAGTTTATATTCCAGTAGGGGAAGGCAGATGATAAACAGGATAAGTAAGTAAATTACACAGTGTCTTAGATGTATTTTCTTCATAATTCCTATGACAAAAAATTAAACGGGGATGATTTAAGTTTTAAGTAGGTGGCATATAAGGTTTAGAAAAGAAGGCTGACATACTGGCTGAAGTTAACAGGATGACTCTGGTTGCTTTATGTGTCAGGTGTGGAATTAGGTCTGTGACCAGCTCTCGTGTAATCTTTTCAGTGACCCAGCAGGGTTGATAGTCTTGGAGATGTTAATAAATGTGCCTAGGATCACAAAACTAATAAGTGCCAACTACTCTATTAAAAATGTGTTTCAATTTTATAATCTTATACTTTGACTGAGTTCCTATTAGACAGGAGGAGGCTGAACTGTGTAAGGGGAACAGCAGTGAATAAAGATTTGGATGAAGGCTCACAAAATTATCTGAACAAAGCAAAACAAATTTGTATATCTGTGGAAAGGAAAACCTATAAAGTTTCTTACAAGCAAAGGAATTATAACTGGAAATCAATTATGTAGAATTCAGTATAGCTTATTTAAAATGCATAGAATAACAACTTCCCATTATTTAGCATAGGGTCTATTAAATAAACTTTATGGGACTCCATTGATTTGAACTGAGCTCCTGCAATAGATAGACCAAACCAAAATGGAGTCACAGGTACAAAATGCCATGTAATCAAACTGTAGCTTCAAAAAACTGGAAATCCCCAAACAGGCTAGTTTTCCAAAAATGAAAAAACCAGGAGATTCACAACAACCAACAGAAAAGGGCCTATTCAACCTGACCTGGTACACTAGGGAAGTTCCCTCTGTTTCAACCTATGCAAAGAAAGTAACCTGATGAAAACCAATCTACTGTTTCTATTTAATAGCTCTGGCTTTCAGCAAATTATTTGACTTCTCTTTATCTTCATTTTCTCATCCATAAAATGAGAGTAATATATGATCCAGCACTTGTGCTTCTTGGTCTGTTTATCCAAATGAGCTAAAAATTAGTTCCACACAAAAATCTGCAACACAAATGTTTATAACAGCTTTATTAATAATTTCCAAGTTGGAAGCAACCAAGATGTCCTTCAGTAGATGAGTGGATAAACAAACTGGTACATCCAGACAATGGAGTATTTTTCCATACTAAAAAGAAATGAAGTATCAAGCCATGAATAGACATGGAGGAACCTGAATGCATATTACTAAGTGAAAGAAGCCAGTCTGAAAAGGTGCTGGACTGTGTGATTCCAACTACCTAACATTCTGAAAAGCAAAAGGGTAGAATAGTAAAAAGATCAGTAGTTGCCAGGGATTGGGAAGAGGGAAGGATGAATAGGCAGAGAATGGGATTTATAAAAGGCAGTAAAACTACTCTGTATATCATAATGTTGCCCATGCGCCATTGTACATTTGTCGGAACCCATAGGATATACAACCTCAAAAGTGAAACCTAATTTAAGCTTTGGGCCTGGGGTGATAGTGATGTGTTGGTATAGATTCACCAACTTAGTCATAAATGTACCACTTCACAAGGAATATTAATAGTGTGGGAGGCTGTCAATTATTATTGACATATGGGAAATTTCACCTTCCACTCAATATTATCATGAACCTAAAAATGCTCTAGAAAATAAAGTATTTTTAAAAAGTGGGAAAATAATGGTACTCAGAGGGTTTAGTGAGAATTAGATGAGTTAAGATATAGGAATCCCTTGGAACAGTGCCTGTGTTTTGGTTATTATTATGTTATGAATGAGCATAACAATTTATATGGCTTTCATAAATTCACTCATGTACTTCCATGGCTAGTTTTGCATATGCAAGTTTAAATTCTTCAACCTAAATTCTTCTATGACTGCTGTCTAGAATCTAATCCTATTGACAGTATTTCTCTAAGTGTGAGCACAGGACCTCCTACATTAACCTGAAGTGTAAATTGATGAGGTATAGATTGTTACACTCCTCCAAACTCCCTAACTCAAGCGCTTTAAGAGTGGAGCCAAGGAATCTGCATTTCTACAAATACCCAAGGTAATCTTGATGCATTCCAAAGGTGGAGTGCAGAGCAGGGAGCATCTGGGAAGGATTACGACGTTTCTGACCTCCCAGGCACTGCTAAATGCAGCGGCCCACTTCTCTCCAAAAAATACACGTGGAGGTTTTGGCAGAACACTGTGTATCTGGAAAATAGAAGGGGAAGGAGTGATCTAAGCATTCTTCAGTCATCTCAGAACCTGGTCTCTGTGTGAAATGACTTTTTTATGAAGTCGAATATTGTTTATATCAAACTCGTACTTCGTGACTACTCTTCTTAACCTTATGAGTAATAGTTCATTGCTGCACTTAAGTTTTAAGGAGTAGGCACTAATTAGAGTGTGACTAATTCTAAACAGTTGAGTCACTGGGGGGGCTTTTAGGGATAAAAAGCAAACTGTAGGATAGAGTAAGCAAAATACTTGTCATGGGATGAGGAAAGGAAATTATATAATTTGTGATTGTGCAGTAGGTTTATAGAATTGCTATTCAAACCCTTTTTTCCCTGATTCTACAACCATATGAAATAAAGGCAGTTGTGAATGGAGGTAATGTTTTCATAAGTCCCTTTAGAAGCTCAGCCATTACTAACTACTAGCAGGACTATTGGACAGGTAATGAATAGAATCCTTTACAAATTCTTATAAAAATATGAGCAAAATGAAGTGAATACCAAGTTGAAAGGTGGTGGTTTGCAAGTTAAAATAACACTTACTGAATACCCTTTTTGCCAGACCTAATGCTAGAAACACACACAATCTCCTTCATTCTCACGAACCAGGAAAGCAAATATCATAATCCTCCTTTTACAGAAGAAGAAATTGAAAATTAAAATGATTCATATGGCTGACAACAATCAAGATTTCAATATGGAACTCTGACTCTATAGTTTAACATACTTTAACTGTAATTTTTTTGATAGTTCTGTACTACTGGACTATAATGTTTTAGTGTGAAGGCAGTGCACATGGGTACTGTTTCAGAGTTCCCTGGATTTGAGTTTTTTGAAGATGACCAGGGGGATTTCCACTTCTAACCAACTTTTGTTCAGGAAGGGAACCCAGACCAAGTTTTGCAGAGATATAGAGGGTAGAGCTCAGGGTGGCCAAAGTAACTAGAATTTGCAGAGATAAGGATTCAAACGGAGATGACCAGAGATGTGAAGATGGCATTCAAGGCTTTGCTAGCCCAAGGGGCTTGGTGGAATACTGATTTGTGTAAAATGTCTGAAGCTGGGAGAAAGATACCAGGAAGTAGGCAGAACAATACTCTGAGCTCTCAGAAGACTGGCAGTTTTTCCTGCTCCCCCAGCCAGTGGGAAGGCCTTGTAGTACCCAAGATTCTAGCAGGTAGATGTTGCCTTAGCAAAAGGTCTAAATCAGCCTAAAGTAAAGGCTGGTAACAAAACTTGGAAAGTAAGCCTTGAAAGGATCCAGCTGATTCTCAATAACTATTCTAATAAGACACTATCCCCCCATCCCCCCAAAAAAGTAGCTGAGACCTGTTGAACAAGTAGTGGATATTTCCTTGGGATTGTGCAGAAAGGGTTAAGAAAGGTAGAAGAATTACTTTTCATTAAAAAATTCTGAGCTCAAATTGTTTAGTAAAAAAACACAGTAATGAAGCTTTACAAATGTAGGTAACTTACAAGTAAGATTTTTTTAGTTTGAAGTGGACTACCTTTTATTCTGTAAATTAATTCAATACATTTTATTAATATGAATAAATTAATATTGGTTTATTAATTAATTTTCTTATTTCCTATTACTAAACTACTTCAGAGGGACAATACTTATCACCCCCAAATAGGAGACATTAAATTGGGATTTACATCTTGAATTGGAGAAGGCCTTTCTTATTATAGAAGGCAGTAGAGATAGAAAGTGTAAAGGAAAGATTTTTCAGTTTGGACTACATGAAAAGGTAAGACTGACAGGCAACTGTAATTACCGTAATTACAATATAATAAACTTACTTTAAAAAGATTTGCCACACATGATAAAGAATTGACATGCATGAGGAAGAAAGGAGTAACTGTTCTAATAGGGGAAAGAGCAGAGCTCTGAAGCAGGAGTTTATTAATAGGAAATTAATAAGAAACCTCTGGAAAACTATACCATTTCATCAAGCAAATTATCAGCTGAGTATGAGATAATATAAAGATATTTTCAGAATGAAGAGATGTAGAAAGTTTTACTTTTCATTCCCCTTTATGAAAAAATTACCTGTGGATAAATCAGCAAAACCAAAGCAGAGTCCAAGAAACAATATCCTTGATTCAGGGGCACCCCAGGCTGACAGTTCTGTAGTAGGTCTATGAAGCATTGGTCCTCATTAGAAGAGGAATCCGAAGAGCTCAGGAAAAAAATATTTTCAAAAAGCACGTAGATAATAAAATTAAGGTAAAGTGATTAAGAAGTCGAAAGATCATTAGACTGTGGTAAAGATTTATTTACTAGTGTCAGTAAGAAAACAGTGATTAGAAATCTGGGAGAAGTCTGTATAAGAAATATATTGTCCAAATCTGCAGTGGAACAAAATAAGCCCTTGTTTTAAGCAACTGATAGAATGAAAGAAAAGATAACCCATTTGACATGGATGCTTAGAGTGTTGTACTGTAAGCATCACAGGACTGTGACAGAAAGCTACCTGTGCTTTTTACTGTATGGGTCTGAGTGCAGTACTTGATTTTTTTTTTAAATTACTTGTACAGATTATATGTGTATATGCAGAATACATAATTATTTTGTCTCACATTTTAGAATAAATCTATAGACAAAGCATGAGAAATAATAGATTAACTGAAAATTAAACATTAAAAAATTTTATATAATAGAAATGATATAGTTGGCAGAACTTGAAAATAGAGAGGAAGGGAGACTGGATAGGAAAACTAATTTACCTGTTTTACATAGAATAAAGATACCATTTAAATTCATAGGAATTTACATAGAATCAAGACATCATTTAAATTTCATAGGAAATTAGATGCTTAAAAGATGTTATTTAAAATTACAAAGGTAATCATGATGTATTACATGGGAAAAGGTTTGGTATGGGGTGGGTGGGCATGAACCAGCTTCCTCATGTTTTGCACCAGAAATTCAGTAGTATGATTTAGAGATGACAACATAAGAATCAGAGGTCTAAATATACTGATACCCTCCAGAATAACCAAAGCAAATTTCTAAAGTGTTAATTTCTGGAGAATAGTACTTGACTTGGGGGATAGGAGGTGGGACCTTTTACTTTTCATTCTGTATTATTTAGTCACTTTGAACTTTTACTTATGTTTAACCATCCTTAGTCAATGTCTGTTTTTAACTTCTAGATGTTTTACAAATCATTGTTAGCCATTGTTAATCTGTTGATGCATCCTTATGTCTTGAGATTGCTGAAAAACTAATGTGCTGATAGGCACATGAACCGTCCCAACAAGGGGGGCGGCTGTTTTTGTTCCATCATACCACATCTGGGGGATAGACTTCAGCTGTTGTCTGTAGAACATTGACAACAATGGACTGAAATGAATGAATAGGAAAGGGTATCCAGGCTGGTGAGGCGGTCTAGAACATTCTATATGAAGAATGGTAAAGGGAACCACTGATCCATTGTTTGGGAAAATATAAACCAGGAGTGAGGGGAACATGACCACCAGCTTTAGATCTATGGAAGAAAGGGTGTATTGTTCTCTATGGGCAAACATAGAACCAATGGATAAAAATTAGAGAGTTGAAGCAATACAAAGAGCTTTCTAGCTACCAGAGCTGTGTAATGATGTCACTGTTACTGTTCAAACAAAGATCTAGTAGAGGGATGCTCACATTCAATTAGGATTCTGCTAGAGGACTTGTAAGGTTCCTTACAACTTTAAATTTCTGGGGGGCTAGTTAGAAAGAAATTCTTAAGGTATTCCACCATCATACTGTACTCTTGGTGATCAAAGTATACAATTAATTCAACACATGTTTTTTAATAGCCATCTGTTGGTGGACTTTAGAACACAGAGATAAGATGTGAATACATTCCACATGAATAGACACTGCTCAACAGATGTCACGAATGTGCCCTGTATAGGCTGTCCCCTTCTTTAGAGGCATAAAGATAAACCAATCATGGTCTCATGACCGCATGATCTACAGGGAGACAGTTAAGTAGAGGTGTTTCATTCCCTTATAGCCGAAGAACAGGGTGGAGTCAAGGGAAGCGTAACACAGAAAGTGCTGCCTGCCCTAGCTTGCACTGTCACTCCTGGTCTGTCCCTCAACATGCTGGGTCATCTTGGACAGGCCAGGAACCTTCTCTGTAACGTGTTCATAACTTTGACGTACAAAATAACCAGGGCTAGAATCCCAACCGTGGTAGAATTCTATGATTCCAATATGGTTATAATTGTTTTTTCCTCATCAAAATGTTTCAAGAATTTATAAGAGTAATATGTTAAATGTTTTTTCCTCTAAGAGTGTGTATACACACACACACACACACACACACACACACACACACATATTTTTGCATATGTTGGGTAAGCACTCTACCACTGGGCTACAGCCCTGGCCCTTCTAGGTTTAATCTTTAACGGGTATCCTTTCTGTTTTTTTCTCTTTGTTTTAGTACCAGGGTTTGAACCTAATGATGCTTAACTGCTGACCCACATCCACAGCCCTTTTTATTTTTTTAATTTTGAGACATAGTCTCTCTAAGTTGGTTAGGGCCTTGCTAAGTTGCTGAGGCTGGCTTTGAACTTATGATCCTCCTGCCTCAGCCTCCTAAGTTGCTGGTATTACAGGCGTGGGCCACCATGCCCAGCCTTAATGGGTATCCATTCAAGTTAAGTTTTTGCTAATGAGTTTCCTGGAACTCATTAACCTTTTATTTCATGTATTTTTTAATATTTATTTTTTAGTTGTACCTGGACACAATACCTTTATTTTATTCACTTTTATGTGGTGCTGAGGATTGAACCCAGGGCCTCACACATGCTAGGCTAAAGCTTTACCACTGAGCCACAACCCCAGTCCCTATTTCATGTCTTTATGTAACATTTCCTTTGAAATGTTAAGCACATTATAAAATTTTACATTAATTAGTATGATATTTATGACATTAATATTTCAGGAAATTTTATTTATATTTTAGATCATTTCTGTATTTAATTTCTGTATTTGGAAGGGACACAATTTCATCAAATTTTAAATTTTATACCTTTTGAGCATTTAAAAATTGGTTTTAGAAGTAAAATTTTACCAGAATTGAATTTTTCAAAGAATCATTGAGATCCATGAAGTGATTTTTTTTCCTCCAGAAATAAACAAATGCGTCAAGGAAAAACACTAAGGCTGAATTTAATTACTATTCTTAATTTTTTGGTGCAAGAGATTTCAGTAGGTTTATAGAGCCCTTTAAGAATCTCCATGGTTTATTAAAGTGATTATAGTATTTAACCTCATAATCATTGATACTCAGAATATGATTTTTTAAAAAAAATTTTTAAGTTGTTGATAGACCTTTATTTTATTCATTTATATGTGGTGCTGAGAACCGAACCCAGTGCCTCACACATGGTAGGCAAGTGCGTTACCACTGAGCCCAAGCCCCAGCCCCTCAGAATATAATTTTGCAACAACAAAAACATTAAGTCTTCCTGGGACCCCAGACCTTGACCACAACCACAAGTATCACCCTGGACCCTAGTCCCCAGTTTTTAGTCAGGAAAAGGGCAAAAATTGGCACCTCTTTTCACTGTGGGGTAAGTAAGGTCTTAACCATGGCTCCTGTAAAGCACTCAGCCACAAACTGACCAGGAAGCAGCCTCACAAGAGTTCACCCTCGACTGCAGGGGTGGAGAAACCCACCATCACAGGCACTTGTAGCATTTTTTATGTCTACATCTTATCTTCCCAGTGGACTCCAGATGCATAAGGGAGAGAATGTTTTGTTCTCTGTCACCTCCTTATTGTCGAGCACATGTGAGCCATATATGGGATTTAGGTTTCCTAATAGCAACAAAATGAAAAGAACTAGGAAAAATTAATTGCAGTAATGTTTTACTTAACCCACTATATCAAAAATATCATTTCAATGAATGATCAATATAAAAAAAATTATGAGATATTTTATTTTCTTTTTTGGTACTACATCTTCAGAATCATGTACTTTGCATTTAACACATCTCAACCTGGACTAGCCACATTTAAAGTGTCAGTAATCAGAAATGATTGCCATATTAGACAGCAGAGGTCTGGCATATTATGGTTAATTAGTAAATAAATATCTCTCACAGTAACTTTTAAAAATCTTTTTCCCCCCTCAATAGATTACCATGGCTGCGGGAGTCTTGCCTCAAAATGAACAACCGTATTCCACATTGGTGAATAATAGTGGGTATGCTGCAAACATGAAAGGTAATATCTCTTTAATATGCTTTTTATCTCTGTTCAAACTAGTATTTAATAAGTCGCTGTGTGAATGGATGTAAAAGAAAAGGTTCTATTCTTCATTTTAGAATTCTAAGGTCCAGGTGTTATTTAAGGCCTTTTTGTTTATTTCTGCCTTACCATTTTGGCCTTTTAGAATTTCTTTTCATTAAAACCTTAAATAATAATCTTGGCCTTTTCAGAAGGGATGTTGCAAACAGTGTTTGTCTCCTACATTATTATCTTAGACTGAAATTATGCGTTTGTTCCTGTCATCAAACGCCTACTTGTGAATCAACCATTCATTTTTTCTCCTGTAGTTACTTGCAAGTGTCACTTATAAAGCACATTCAGAAGCACTCAAGTCCTACTTCTCTCTGTGTTATTTTTTCTCTCCTCTGTTGCCCTCCCACACTGTTTTGATTTTCCCGTGGCACCTCAGCTAAGGAAGCGTGCTGTGACTTGGACTCCTACTGCCACACTTGCCCCTCACTCTACCACAGTTCTAAGCCGAGACCTGCCCAGATTCTACTTTGGCCTTGTTGGCTGTGTTATTCAGCTTTCCATCACTGTGACAAAATGTCTGAAATAATTCATCTTAAGGAGCAAAGGTTTATTTTGGCTCATGGTTTCAGAGGTTTCAGTCCGTGGTTGGGCGACCCTGTTGCTTTTGGGCCTGTGGTGAGACAGAACATGGTGGCAGAAGCAGATGTGCAGGAAACTGCTTACCTCAGGCTAGCCTGGAAGCAAAGAGAGAGTGAGGAAGGGACTGGAGTCCCAATATCCCTGTCAAGGGCACACTCCCAATGACCTAACTTCCTTCCATTAAGTCCCCCCTCCTAAAGGTTCTGTCACCTCCCATTATACCACGATGACAAGCCTTTAGGATAATGGGCCTGTGGGGGGACACTTAATATCCAAACTGTGACCTTGGCCTATAAGTGTTAGCCAGGAGGGATGTTGATTAATTTTTCTTCATAACGTTCCTTGCACTATTTTCTAACTGCCCGCTCTGGGTTTTACCTAAGTTCACTTTATTCCTATGTATAGGGAAATTTGGTAGAATTTCTTCACAGAGTACGGATTGGATGATGAAAGAGCAGAAGAGGAAGGGCTAACTGAAGGGATTTCAGTTCAGTGTCTTGCTCGGAGCAGTCTGTTCTCAAAGTAGATGTGTTCTTTTTGGAATCTGGCCACTCCACCAGGGGGAGCTCTCTTACATCAAGAAAACTAGGACTCTCCCTCTTGGCGAAATTTCAGATTCCTGTAGCTCCTCCTCCCCCTCCCCCTCCCCCTCCCCCTCCCTCCTCCCCCTCCTCCTCCTCCTCCTCCTCCTCCTCCTCCTCCCTCCTGTCTGTTATGTCTGGTTTAAAAAGCTGTAATGTTGCTGGTAACTTCTTTGTGGACAGCCTCTATGGGCCAATTTTACTGTCTGTTAGTTTCCCTGGTCTTAGAAGTACTTTCAGAAACAAATACAATAATGATGTCTGCTTGTTCTTTCAGTGTAGACTATGTTTTCCCCAAAAGGAACATTCCAGCCAACAAGTCTGATAGTCAGCACTATTCTTTTTTCTTTAGAATGTTATCTTTTAGTTGCTGTTTCTCAACAGGGGCTCTATTGGCTTTCGGGGGTGGAGCCCTAAGTATTGATGACATTTAGCATTCCTGGCCCCACCTACTAATCCAGGAACAACCAAAAAAAAAATATATAAATCACTACACATTTTCAGATACCTCCAGAAAGGGAAGGTTGTAACATCTCTATTGTGATCCACCAGGAAGCTGATTTTTACTTTCCAAAAATATTTTTTAATTAAAATTTCCCTCATTATACAAGTGTAGCTTTTTAATTGGAAAAAAAATACAGGAAAATAAAATGTACTTTATATCCAACTTTCTTGAAGTAGATATTTATAACGGTAATCAATTATACTTTATGGGGTTTTAGGGTGAAAGTAGTTTTTTAAATGTTGGCCAATGAATCAAAGGAAAATTTAATGGGAGGTACATATATAATAAGTATTTTCAGAGAAAAATAGAAAACTCATCAAGAACTAGCTTTGGAATGAGACAGACCTAGATTTAAATTTTGGTTCTATTACTCCAAATCAAAACAAAATTCACCACTTTTATACAGAGTAAGATAAATGTCCCCTTGTCCCCATGTATTTATCATCCCCCAAGTACATGCCCAACCTTAACAATTTCAGACACTCACTTCCTCCACTCACCTCCTTTGCATCTGTGTTTCTTTGAAGCAAACTTGAGGCATCACGTCATTTTATTCATTAAATAACCCACCATTGTTTCCATACTAAAATAATAAACAATTACTTAATATAATCAAATACATAAACCAGTGTACAAATTCCTAATAGATATATCCCATAGATGTACTTAGGTATAACATTTATGTCAGAATCAATACATTATAGTTGGTTGCTATGCAGCTCAGATCTTTTTTAACTTGGGTTTTGCCTCTTTTTCCTGACAGTCTATTAGTTGAAGAAATCAAGTTTTTTTTTTTTTTTCTTTTTCTCCTGTGAAGCTTGCCATGGTCTTTATTTTGCTAATTATGTCCATAAGATATTTCCTCTAAGCGGGAGGATGGATATAGTGTTAAGTCAGATTGTTTCTTTAACTGGAAAAAATATTTCATGAGGGATGCAATATTCCTCATGGAAGGATGTCCATGATGTCTCTCCCCCTTTAGGTAATGTTGATTTTTTTAAATTTTGAAATAACTTCAAACTTACAGAACAGTTGGAAGGAAAGCACATTAAAAACAAACAAACAAAAACAAAAACTCGTATTATTCACCGTAGATCCTCATTTGAATTTGTTAACTGACCCAGTAGGATATTTATGTTTTTCCAACCCTTTCAAGGATCTAGACCTTGGTGGGCCTTTCTTGACTTTAACATCTTTGAAGATCACAGGCTAGTTTTTTTGTAACGTGCCCTTCAATTTGGTTTGTCTGCTGTTTCCACATGGTGAGTCTGAGGTTATGCATTTTGGGTAGAAATGTCACAGAAGTGACTGTTTTTCTCACCGAATCCCTCAAGTGCCACAAGGTGTCATTTGTCCCATGATTCGAAATGTTTGTCGTCACATCATTAAAGTGGTATCTGCTAAGGTTTACCCACTATAAGTTATTCTTTCTCCCTTCATAGTTAGTGATTTATGGAAAGATGCTTTGAGACCATGTGAATTTCCTTGTTCCACATCCAGCTTTGACCCAGTAATTTTAGAACCCATTTATGTTTTTTTGCCTGAATTAGTTATTGTGATAGATAACTAAAGGGAGATTTTCAAATTCCATCACTCATTCTTTATTTACTATTTGGCATTCTACACCGTAAAGAAGAATTTTTTCTTCACTTATTTATCATTTTATTTTAGTGGGGAATCCTATTTGTTCAATGGAATATAATCTTATTATCAGTTGATGCTTCAGTTGTCTTACATTTGTCCAATAGGAGCCGCTTCAAGCTGTTAACTATGTTCTTTGGACACATCTTCACCATTCCTGCATTCTTTACTCTGTGGCCCAGTAAGATCTTCCATCTTGTTCTTTCTCTGCTCCAACCCTGAAATCAACCCTTCCTCTAAGGAACCATTGTTCCTTTGAGTGAAGAATAAGTACTACTTAGGAACCAAAATTTGGGCATGCTTACTACTACTGGCATGTTAAGATTCTCAGACTTCTCAGGGGACCAAGCTGGGGAATATGTGTTTGTACATACACATACGTATCTACCTACTTTTTACATGTATATTTGTTGCTATTTCTATTGACACATATTGAAAACCATGAATTCACACTGTTACTTTCAATTTGAATTCAACATTATCTATTGTTCCAGCTTTTCCTTTTTTTGTTTGTGATTTTCTTCTCCAAGAATGAGAGACCTGTGCTCACTTCAGCAGCACATATATTACAACTGGGATGATACAGAGGAGATTACCATGGACCCTGCTCAAGGATGACACACAAATTCATGAAGCATTCCATATTTTTCTACAATCTTCCCTTTTATAGTTCATCAGCTACAAAATAAAATAAAACTTTTGCATGATTTGCTGTTTCAAGAGAAAAAGAATGAGAAACCTGGCTCTTCTTACTCCTTATGTGCTTACTTATGTACTCAGCCTCCCTTTACCTGGCCAGTCTTTCAACCCTGCACAGCCATTATCTGCCTCAGCAATTTTTTTCCTCACAGAGCCATACTCTGCCCAGCCACATACTGTATACCACTCTGCTAGTTGCCTTCCCTGCCTTATCCCTGACATCTGTTAGATGACCTCTGCTTAGGGCTACCTAGTGTTTTTTTCTTTTCTTGATGACACATATATTTGTATATTCTTATACATTGAAATGTTGAGATAAGTAGATATTCCTATAAAGTTGTAAGAAATAGTACAGAAGAATCCCTCTTTTCCTTTAGTTTCCACTAATAGTAACATCTTAAGGAGCTATAGTATCATAATCATCACAGCCAAGATTTTGACATTGTTACAGTCAAGATCAACAGGAGGGTGCCTCTTGCTTCCTTTTATATTCAAGGCAATTGCTTATGTTCCCTAGTTTTATAATTTGTCATTTTAGCAAAGTTATGCAAATGAAGTCATACAGTGCATAGCCCTTTAGGATCGGCTCTTTGTTCATTCAGTGTAATTCCCTTGAGTTTCATCCAGGTTGTCATGTGTTTTGATAGTGTATTCCTTTGTATTGTAGAGTAGCATTCCATGGTATGGATGTACAACAGTGTGTTTATCTTGTCACTCATTGAAAGGTGTGTGGGTTGTTTCCAGTTTGGGACTATTATGAATAAAGCCACTCTGAACATTCACGTGCAGGTTTTAGTGTGAAGATGAGTTTTTATTGTTGTAAGGTAAAATCTCAAAAGCATACTAGGTCAGGTGATAGTTGCCTATTTCATTTTATATGAAACTACCAAACTTTTCTAGAGGTGTAGAACCATTTTACATTCTTACAGCACTGTATAAACAATCAAGTCCTCAGCAGCATTAGGTGTTATCACTGTTTATTCTAGCCATTCTGACAGGCATGTAGTAATATCTCAGTGTTGTCGTTTGTTTTTCCAACGTTGGGGATCCATCCTAGGAACTCGTACGTGCTAGGCAGGCACTCTACCACTGAGCTGCACCCCCAACCCCTCTTTGTGGCTTTAATTTGCATTTCTCCAATGGCTAATGATTATAACCATCTTTTCATGTTCTTATCTGTCATCTGTGTATTCTCTTCTGACCTGTCTATGCATGTCTTTTGTCCACTTTCTTAATTGGATTTTTAAAATTGTTGGGCATTAAGAGTTATTTATACAATCTGGACATTAGATCTTTATTTGACATATGCTTTTGAAAATATCTTTTTCCAATCTGTAGCTTACCTTTCCAGATCTTCCTGATCTTTTTCTGAGAAAAAGTTTTGAATTTCATGATGTCCAGTTTTTCTTCTGTGTATTGTACTTTTGGTGTCAGGTCTTCAGAATACAGCCTATTCCAGTGTCTTGAAATTTTGTGGGTCTGTTTGTAGATTCTCTCTTCTGTGTCATTGATCTGTACATCTGCCCTCCACCAACACCACCCTGTTCTGATTACTAAAGAGTAATGCTTCCCATTTATTTTTCTTTTTCAAGATCATTTTAACCAGAATCTGTGACTTTTCATAGAAATTTTAGAATAAGCTTATGTATGTCAACCAAAAGCCTTTCTGGGATTTTGATAAGAATTAAACCTATAAATCAATTCAAGGAGATTTCCATCTTTACTATGTTGACCTAATCCAAGAATTGACCCATTTCTTGTAAGTTGTCAAATTTAGAAGCACCAAGTTATGTGTACTAGTTCTTTATTATTTTTTAATAATAATAATATCTATCTTGATAAACTGTTTCATTTCTTACATTGGTCATTGTGTCTTCTTCTTTTCCTTTTGTCAGTCTTTCTAGAAATTTATCAATTTCATTTTTTCATAGAGCCAGCTTTTAGTTTAACTGATTCTCATCATTGTTTCCCTGTTTTTATGTTTTGATTTATGTTCTTACTTTTTATCCTTCCAATGATTGCTTTGGGTTATTTGCTCTTATTTTTCTATAGTCTTATGTTGGAACTTAGATTATTGATTGGAGACCTTTCTTCTTCTCTAACATAAGCATTAAGTGATATAAACTTCCTTTACCACTCTGCTTTACCAACAGCTATGTATGTCGTATTTTCATTTTGATTCAGTTCTATGTGTTTTGTAATTTCCTTTGAGACTTCCTCTTTGACTTATGAATTATTTTTAAGTTTGATGTTTAATTTCCAAGTCTTAGGAAATTCTCCCTATTATGTTTCTATTATTGATTTTTAGTTTGCTTCCATTATGATCAGAAAAATATTCTCTGTAAGAGCCTTTTTTTAAAAAAAAAAATCAATGCCAAGACATTATAATTAAAATTCTTGTGGATATTTTCAACATATCATGTATTTCTTGATTGTTTCTTCTCATTCGTTGTGATTTTCCTAGTTTGTGATATGACAAGTGATTTTCAACTGCATCCGGGACATTTTGGATCCTAGGTTTTCTCCTATTAGCAGGCAGTCTCTCTGTTGAGGTCTATCTCAGGACAAGGTCAGTGTGTGTATTCAGATCCCTGCTCAGCCTTGCTGACACCATGCCAACAAAAGCAAGGGCCTCCCTGCACATGGCCAGGTGGAATCTCAGCTCTCCCACCAGCTCTGTTGACACCTTCATGGTGAAGATGGGGCACTGCCTTGCACTGTCATGCTGTCTTTGAGCAAGGGCGTAAGATCAGCTCCCTGAATAAATAGGTTGCTAATGCAGGCCCCACTGCCACCTGAGAGGGGAAGTCGAAGGTGACTCATACCACTTTGTTGCTGCAAGATGTGGCTGAAGCTGATTTCCCTGCTAGGCCCTGGGGACCTTAGCGGAGGAGGAAGTAGGAAGCATAGTACCAACTACCCTGCCTCCTGCCACTGCTTTTCTCCTCATGGATACCATGTGGGGATACCATGGGGCTCAGCTTCCCTCTGGACCCTGTTGGCCCTAGGGAGTGGGTGGGGAATGTTGGTCATCCTGCTTCATTCTGCCTTATTCCTCATGGATGGCAGGTAGGAGTAGGGAGGCTCAGCCCCCTTCTGGGCTCCACTAACACTAGGGTAGACAGGCCATGCCAGCTAGCCTGGCTCCGTGCTGCATTGTTCATTTATATTGCTGCAATATATGTGGAGGTTTGTATTGTATGTGGAGGTTTGTCTCCCCACCGGCCTTCCTTAAGACATTAGGGGGAAAGCAGAGTGCTCACTGATCTCAGCTTGCACGTCTCTGATGCTGCATGGGTGTGGAGGTTTAGTTCTCCACTGGGTTACTGACATGGGATGGATAGTGAGCCTAATGTTGACTATCCATGCTTCAAAACCTGTAGTAAGACTTTTTTTTTTTTTTGTACCAAGGATTGAACCCAGGGGCACTTAACCACTGAGTCACATCTCCAGCCCCCCCCCCCTTTTTTTTAATGTTTTATTTGATACAGGGTCTTCTTAAGTTGTTAAGGGTCACAAAGTTGGTGAGGCTGGTTTTGAACTTGCAATCCTCCTGCCTCAGCCTCCAGAGCTTCTGGGATTACAGGTGTACACCATTGCACCTGGGCTGTGATAAGACTTCTTGTTGCTACGTGATGGTGGAGGCTCAGCTCAAGCAAGGCCTTCATAACACGGCTTTGGCAGAGGAATTGCAGCACTTCCAACTTCCATTTGATGAGGTGCGGGAAATTTTTTTATGAAGAAATGACCACTCAAACATTTAAAAAATTATTGAGATATAATGAAAATTATATAAGCATATAACAATTTAAATTATACTATGTAATTATATAATGAAATTCAGCCTTTTGAAGTAGTGTATACACATTGATTTTTAGTGTGTACATGAGATGGTACAGTCACTACTATCTAAATTCAGAACATTTTCTCAGACCAAAATGATACCATAAACCAGTTAGCAATCTGTCCCCTTTCCATCTTCTCGCTCGCTGGCAGCCCTTAGTCACTTTCTGTCTCTGTTGATTTGCCTATTTAGGACATTTAATATCAGAAAAATAATACAATGTGTGGTCTTTTGTGTCCGCCCTTTTCCACTTAACATAACGTTATAATGTTTTCAAGATTTAACCATGCCTTACCGTATATCAGCACTTCATCCATTTTATTTGAATAATACTGCATTGTGTATATGAGATTTTGTGTCTCCATTTGGGTTGATGGACCCTGGATTGCTTCAGCATTTGACTACTACAAATAGAACTGTTATGAAAATTTGCAGACACGTTTTTATGTGGATGTATTTTTGTTGTTGTTGTTGCTCTGGGCATAAATCTCAGAGTGGAATTACTGTGTTTAACATGTTGAGGAACTAACTGTAAGTCAAATTGTTTTGATTTGTGTATCCCTAATGACTAATAATGTTGAACATTTCTTCATCTACCTATTGGCCATTTGTATATCTTCTTGGGAAAAATGTCTATTCAAATTCTTTGCCCATTTTTAAAAATATTTATTTTTTAGTTGTAGTTGGACATAATACCTTTATTTTATTTATTTTTTTTTTGTGGTGCTGAGGATCGAACTCAGGGCCTCACACGTGCTAGGCAAGTGCTGTACCACTGAGCCATAACCCCAGCCCACTCTTTGCCCATTGGGTAATTGATCTTTTTATTCTTGTGTTGTAAGCTCCTTACATATTCTGAACATATTAGTTTACTGTTAATTAATTATTGATTATTATTAACACTAGTTTTTTGGTTTGCTCTTTCTGGCTTTCTTCATTTGTTCTTTTGAGTTTGAGTTCTTCATTTGTACATCAGCTAGACTACCAGAGGTAGTTTTTGAGGTCACTCTGAGGTTTGTTCTTACTCCACCAGAGTACTTCTTAGTTTATCTCTTTCTCTGGTTCTCTCTGGTAGTCTAGCTGATGTACAGTTTCTCTCATTGCTCAGGTAGCCACCAATCTCCTCTAAATTGCTTAACACCAAAGCCTCCCTTCCTTGTTTTTGAAAGCATCCATAGGCGTGAACTTAACCTACATTTGTTCTTTTGAGTTTGGAGTTATTGTTCGTACTTTGTTGCTTCAGTACAACTCTACTTCCACCTGTTTCCTTTATGTTTGTTATATAGATTATGTTTCTGTTTTGTTACAGATCCAACAGTGCAATTACACGCTTATTATTTTGTACATCCATATTTTTTAAAATCACCTAAAGGAAGAAAAGAGAAGAAATAAACATTTATACTATCTCATGTAATTACTGTCTTTTATGTTATACTCCTTTGTAATTTATGGGCATCCTTCCTGTTACATGCAGGAAGTTGTCATGGATAACGTGGCTTTCAACCTGAAGAAGTTCCCTTTAGTATTTCTTGTAAGGTGGGTTTTCTGGCAACAAATTCTGTTTCTTGTTTACCTGGAAATACCTTTAATTTCTCTTCATTTTTGAAAGATAATCTTGTGGGGTAAGAGATTCTTGGTTGAGCTGGACACAGTGATGCGTGCCTGTAATCTCAGCAATGCGGGAGGCGGAGGCAGGAGAATCATGAGTTTGAGGCCAGGCTGGGCAACTTAGCAAGACCCTGTCTCAAAATTAAGATATAAAAAGGGCTGGGGATGTCAAAAGACCAGCACTGGAGGGGGAAAGGAAAAGATTCTTGGTTGAGAGGGTTTTATTTTCAGCACTTTGCATATGTCATCCCTCTGCTTTTTGATCTCCATTGTTCCTGATGAGAAATAACTGTTAATCTTGTCCTTGTCTCTTATTTTGGAGCATTTTTACTATTTTATTTTTTACCATGGTGTTTCCTGTTGTATATCTTTGTATTATCCTGCAGAGAGCTGGTTGAACTTCTTCAATCTATCTTCAAGTTCTCCAATTCATCCTGAAGCTTCAAATCTGCTCTTCAGTGAATTTTTCATTATTTTTGTACTTTCCATTTTATTTATTTTTGAATTGCCACTTGCTTTTAAAAAATGATATTTCTTTATTGATAATCAATCTGAAGAGAAAATGTCATCATAGCTTCATTTACTTTTTTTAAAAATCTTTTAGTTGTTGCTGGACCTTTATTTTATTTATTTGTATGTGGAGCTGGGAATCGAACCCAGTGCCTCACACATGCCAGGCAAGCGCTCTGCCCCTGAGCTATAATCCCAGGCCTCTTTACTTTTTTTAACTTGGTATTTCTTTTAATCTAGTTAATTTTTATTGTTACATTCTAATTATACATAATAATGGGATTCATTTTGCCATATTTGAATGTACACATAATTTAATCAGTTTCATTTCCCAGTTTGTTCCCTTTCCTTCTCCCTGATCTGTTTGCTCTACTCTACTGGTCTCCCTACTATTATTGTCATTGTTATTTTAATTAATGCATTATATTTATATGTAATTGTGATTCATTATAGTATATTCGTATATGGACACAGCATCATTTGGTAGATTTCATTCCCCAGTACTTTCCCATGGCCTCCTCCCTCCCTCTTGATCCCCTTCCTTTTCTCTGTTGATTGCCCTTCTCTTTTCATGAGATTCACCCTTTTAAAAAATTCTTTTTCTTGTTTTCTCTCTAGCTTCCACATATGAGAGAAAACTTTCAACCTTTGACTTTCTGGGTCTGATTTATTTTACTTGATATTCTCCATTTCTACCCATTTACCAGCAAATGACATAATTCCATTCTTCTTTATGACTGAGTAGAACCCCATTGTGTACATATACCACATTTTCTTTATCTATTTGTCTGTTGATAGTACCTAGGCTGGTCCATAACTTGGCTGTTCCAAATTGCACTGCTATAAATGTTGTTCTACATGAATCAATATAATGTGCTGATTTTTAATACCTTGGAGGTATATACCAAGCTTCCTTTACTTTTTTAGGCATTATTTCCTTTAGGTCTTCAAATATAATGCACTAATTAAAGGCTGCTTTGAAATCTTTGGCATATCATATGTCTGGGCTCTCTCACAGATAGTTCCTATTGACCCCTATTTCTTTCCATCTCCCAATTGTTGTTGAAACTGGAAATTTTAGATGTTTGGCTTGTTTTTATTGTTGTTTACTTATTGCTTTGTTTAAAGATGACCATTTTAGTGAAGTCTGTTTTCTCCATAGTTTAAGGCCTTTGATGTGACTCCTCAGAGGATATGATCTGCGGCTAGGCAAACAGTCACCTTGAGATATCAATGAATCTATCAGGGCTCTCTTTCTCTTTCACAAATCTTACTATTAACCCTAACCCCTAACCCTCAATTGTTAGCACACTAGCTTGCTGGTTCCACTAATTGCCCTCTGATTACTCTGTTGTTTGACAAAGCCTTGGAACATCTATTGCTGCACAGTCTGATCTAGTTAAGTTTGAGCAGTGGTAGTTTTTGAGGTCACTCTGAGGTTTGTTCTTACTCCACCAGAGTACTTCTTAGTTATCTCTTTCTCTGGTTCTCTCTGGTAGTCTAGCTGATGTACAGTTTCTCTGATTGCTCAGGAGAAACCTGAGCAATCAGAGAAACTGTATATCAGATTTGGTGTTAAGCAATTTAGAGGAGATTAGAGCCACCAATCTCCTCTAAATTGCTTAACACCAAAGCCTCCATTGCTTTTGAAAGCATCCATAGGTTTTGTTCCAGATAAAGATAGTTTTGGGGGAGAGCTTCAGAAATTAAAGACTTTCTCCCTCTCTACAGAGTCTCTGGGCCATGGCTCTAGGGCTTGGGGCAGAACAGTGGCCAACTTCTCTGAGTAATTTCCGTGCCTTGCAAACTGAGTAGGGGCAGAAGCTTCTGGTCTTCATGACTTTCCTGAGTGTGGAACTTGTGATCTCTATAAGCAAGGTAGAGTGAGAGCACTTTAGAACCAAGAATTCTCAGCTTACTGCACTAAAAAAGATTAGTAAAGAAAATTAAAGATCTAAGTAAATGCAAGATGTCCTTTGTTCATGGATTAGAAAGCTTAATATTGTTGACATGTCAGCACAACCTAACATGAACTACAGATCCGTTGTAATCCAAGTTAAAACTGTAACAATGGTTTATGCAGAACTAGAAAATGATCCATCACAAAAATTCAGAAGAATCTCAGAGGATTTCCAAATAGCCAAAATAATCTTCTGATATATTGAACAAAGTTAGAGGATTTATTTTCTGATTTCAAAACTTTCTACAAACCATGTTGATCAAAACAGTATAGCAATGGCATAAGATAAACACAGACCAGGGGAATAGAATAGAGAGCCCAGAAATAAGCCCTCACATGGTCAAATGGTCTTCAAGAAGGGAATCAAGACCACTCAGTGGGGAAAGGACTGTCTTTTCAACAAATGGTGTTGGGAAAACTAGATATTCATATGGAAAAGAAGGAAGCTAGACCCTTACCTTATTCCATTTACAAATGTCAACATGGATCAAACACCTAAACAGCTAGAAGTCTAAAAGTCTTAGAAGAAAACCTAGGAATAAAGCTTCATGATGTTGGATTTGGCAGTGTTTTCTCAGGTATGACACCAAAAACACAGCAACAAAGAAAAAAATAGATGAATCGGACTTTATCAGAATTAAAAATTCATGTGCATCAAAGGATATTATCAGTAGAATTACAAGGCAGCCTACAGAATGGGAGAAATTATTTGCAAATTACATATTTAATAAGGGAGTGCTAAGAAATTATTTGCAAATCACATATCCAGAATATATAAAGAGCATCCAAACCCAACAACCAAAACACAAACAAACGCTGGGCACAGTGGAGGACACCTGTCATCCCAGCCCCTCAGGAGGCTGAGGCAGAAGGACCACAAGTTCAAAGCCACCTCAGCAACTTAGAAGCCTGGGTAACTTAATGAGACCCTGCCTCAAAAATAAATAAATAAATAAATACCTGGGAGGTTGCTCAGTAGTTAAGCACCCCTTTAATCCCTGGTACCAAAAACCAATCAAACAAAGAAGAGCAAAGGATTCAATAGACATTTCTCTAAAATAAGATATACAGGTGGCCAGATAAACACATGAAAATATGCTCAATATTATTGGCTATTAAGGAAATGGAAATAAAAACCAGAATTAGATACTACTATATGCTCATTAGAAAATACCATACACACACACACACACGTATACACACATATGTATTAGTGAATATAGACATATATATGTACATACACATACACATATATCCAAAATAATAAGTTTTTCTAAGGATGTGGATAAATGGAAGCTCTTGCATGTTGGTGAGAATATAAAATGGTACAGCTGCTCTGAAAAACAATATGGCAGTTCTTTAAAAACTTAAAAGTAGAATTACCATATGATCCAGTAATTTAACTTCTGGCTATATACTCAAAAGAGACTGAAACAGATATTTGTATACCCATGATCACAACAGTATTATTCATAACAGCCAAAGAGTAGAAGCAACTCAACTATCTACCAATAGATTAAAAAAAACAAGTACAATGTGATGTATATCTGTGATGAAACGTTATTCAGCCTTAAAAAGGAAGGAGATTCTGACACATGTTGCAACAGGGGTGCACCTTGAGGGCCTTATGTCAAGTGAAATAAGCCAATCACTAAAGGACAAAGATGGCAAGTCAGCTCAGGGAAGGCATCTAAATCATCAAATTGATGGAGACAGAAAGTAGAATGGTGGTTGCCAGGGACAGGGGGTAGGAATGGGGGACAATGCAGAGCTGTCCTTTAATGGGTGTAGAGTTTCAGTTTGGGAAAATGGAAAGAATTCTGGAGATGAATCTTGGTGATAGTTGCACAACAATGTGAATATACTTCATACCAGAGAACAGTATGCCTAAAAATGTTTAAAATGGTAAATTTTGTTATCTATATTTTGTTGCAGTTAACTAAGAGAAAGAAGGAAAAGGGGGAACTTCCTCTTCTTTTTTTTTTCCCTTCCTACCTGAATAATTCCAAGAGCCTCTTAATGGGGCCCAGCAAGGTTGGCATATACACCAGTGTATGGGGTGAAGCTGTCATACTAGGCCACAAAGGGTGAAAGGGGAATTCATGTGGGGCAGCCCAGCAATGCTGAGATGTAAGTCTGAGGTCTGAATGGGAGGTTGGCCTAGCCCGGGGTGTCAGGACTCAGGTCAGGGTAGGAGGGCTCCTGAATGGTGGGATGATCTTGCATGGAATATTAGAATACATTTAGTGCTGTAGTCTGGCTGGGCACAATTCAGGAGCCACTTGTCAAAAGAAACGAACTTTATTTTTAGAAAACACACACCAAACCACACAGCTCCTCAGGAAAACCTTCAGAGCCCAACTGCCACCACTGGCTTCCCACAAGCCTCTCAACCTCCCCCACTCCTCCTGCTCTTGAGGCCGATTGGCTGGGTCGTGTGGGCGGAGCCAAAAAATGTCCCCCAATGAGCAGCTCCATGGTCTGAAAGGGCGGGGAAACAGCCCAATGAGCATCACCGCAGAGGAGCCAATTAGTTGGCAGCTAGAAGTTGCTGGGGCCGCTGTGAGCCAATCATCAGCTGGCAGCTGGAAGTTTGCTGGCAGCTGGAAGTTTGCTGGGGCCCCTTCTGGCTGTGGCTCTCAACATCTCCCCCTCTCTGTTTAAACAACAACCATGTGGCTTAGGGATCCTGCCTGCCTTAGGTTGTCCAAAAGTACATATGGTTCGGATGAGCTGACCTCAAGGCGTCAGCCTCCTGTCTTAGGTTGGTACCATTGCAATTGGATCTTACCCGTCACTGACTACCGGTCCAGTATACAGCCACACCTGTGGATAGGTCTTTGTACCAGCGGGGTGGGGGGGGGGTGAGGTTCTTTGCCTCACCTCTGTTGGCCCCCAAATTTTAGCTGAACGACCATGACAAGCAGAAGGGAGGAAGGTACACCAAGCCAATTGGCGGCTCCTTTTGGAAAAATTGTACCACCGATGACATCATCAGCAAAAATACCCAAACACTACCACAAGTCGCTGCACCAACAGATAGTTCACAATGCATACAGGTGAGTTCACAATGCATACAAGTGATTCATAGTCCAGGCAAGTTCTGCAAGCAGTTCAGTGATGGCTCCTTTTGGAAAAATTGTACTACCGATGACACCATCAGCATAAATACCCCAACACTACCACAAGTCGCTGCACCAACAGATAGTTCACGATGCATACAAGTGAGTTCACAATGCATACAAGTGATACATAGTCCAGGCAAGTTCTGCAAGCAGTTCAGTGATGGCTATTGCAGAAGCTGTAGATTGGTTTTATCTTTGTCTTCACCGGCACTGGGATGAAGATAGGAATTCTGGCAATAATGGCTAAAGAAAAAATTATATAACATTCCAGAAGGCACTAAAAGAAAACAATTTTCTTAACAATGTACCTTATCTTCAACAGAATTATTAAATATAATGAAAAGGAAAGGTGAAAGTAAACAAACAGATCTGTTAACCTCCTTTTTTATTCATATATTAAAACAATCCTCAACAGCTGTTTACCCAATTTAAATTAAACCATTTAAATCACATGAAAAAAAATATTTGGATCCATTTTTTCATGAGCGCTCATCATATATGATATATGGACATATGCACATACAAACATATAACACAAAACACAAGTGTGCACACATAATATAATACATACAACACATAACATAATAGTAAAGGCCTTATAACTTTTTACAGGTGAAATCTCCATTGCAATGTTTAAAAACTCTATAGTCAAAAAATAGAACTGATCAGCAAAACATTAACCTAGTTCTGTATGAGCTCAAAAAGCAAAATAGAACTTCATGATGTGGGAAAGGGCAATAATAAAATAGATATTGAAAAAAGCATCCTGGTTCTGTCGCAGATGTAAGGGTAGCCAAACTGGAGTTCTGGATATCAGCTGTTATGGATTTGAGCCAAATCATCTTATTTTTGGTCTGTAGAAATCGCTTTAGTTAATCTCTCTGGAATCCAAATCGGCTGCTGTTCTCCCTGTGGAAACACACAAACAGACCCCCGACTCCAGACAATTACTGGGTCAGGACCTTTCCATTGTCCTGTTAGAATATCCTTCCAAAGTACCTTGGGCTTATGCACATTTTTTGGACACATATGCCTTTCTGCAGCACTAAGTCCTGATGAATCCAAATTTAAAAAGTTTAGAGTAAAAAGGGTTATTTTAAGTTTATCTTTGGGGAATATATACCCCTTCCCAATTCCCTCTTTTTGCTTTAATAAGTACATTTTAATAGTTTGATGAGCTCTTTCAACTATGCCTTGTCCCTGTGGATTGTATGGGATTCCTGTTATATGAGTAATGCCAAATGATGAGCAAAATTGTTTAAAAGAGGTAGAAGTATAACCAGGGGCATTATCTGTTTTTAACTGTTTTGGAACGCCCACAGTGGCAAAATTTTGTAAGCAATGAGCTATAATATCTTTAGTTTTTTCTCCGGTATGAAGGGAGCCCATCAAAAATCCAGAAGAAGTATCAACTGTAACATGCAAATATTTTAATTTTCCAAATTCTGGCAAGTGTGTGACGTCCATCTGCCAAATATGGTTAGGTATCAGTCCTCTAGGATTGACTCCAAGATTAACTTGTGGTAAAAAGGTCACACAATTTTGACATTGTTTTATTATTTGTCTAGCTTGTTCCTTAGTTATTTTAAAACGCTTTTGTAAAGTATTAACATTGACATGGAACTTTTTATGAAAATTTGTAGCTTTTTCTAGTGTAGAGAAAATATGTATGTCATGTGTAGTTTTATCTGCTAAATCATTGCCCAAACTAAGGGCTCCAGGCAATCCTGTATGTGCCCTGATATGTCCTATAAAGAATGGATCTTTTCTGTCCCAGATTAGACTTTGTATAGTGGAAAGCAAAGAGAAAACAGTAGAAGAAGGGGAAATCCTACCAGCATCTTCAAGGAATACTATAGCATTAACTATATACTGACTATAGGAAAATAAATTAAATACAGAATCTTTAAACATCACAAAAGCTTGTAATACTGCATTAAGCTCTACCTTTTGAGCTGATTGTTTGGGTACTAAAAATGTAAAAGTTTGATCAGGTGTAACTGTTGCTGCTGTACCATTATTTGACCCATCAGTGAATATATTTGGAGCATTCATGATAGATGTTTTTCTTGTCATTTTTGGAAAAATTACAGGATGCAATGACCAAAAAGACAATAAAGGATTAGATGGTAAGTGGTTATCAAATGAAACATTAGATTTGCACATGATTATTGCCCAAGTATTTAACTCATTAGCTAACTCATCAATTTGATTCATAGTATATGGAGTAATAATTTTATTGGGAGAAATTCCAAACCAAATGCCGAAGTCTGGCTGGGCACAATTCAGGAGCCACTTGTCAAAAGAAACTTTATTTTTAGAGAAAACACACCAAACCACACAGCTCCTCAGGAAAACCCTCAGAGCCCAACTGCCACCACCGGCTTTCCACAAGCCTCTCAACCTCCCCCACTCCTCCTGCTCTTGAGGCCGATTGGCTGGGTTGCGTGGGCGGAGCCAAAAAAGTCCCCCAATGAGCAGCTCCATGGTCTGAAAGGGCAGGGAAACAGCCCAATGAGCATCACCGCAGAGGAGCCCATCAGTTGGCAGCTAGAAGTTGCTGGGGCCGCTGTGAGCCAATCATCAGCTGGCAGCTGGAAGTTTGCTGGCAGCTGGAAGTTTGCTGGGGCCCCTTCTGGCTGTGGCTCTCAACAATTTAGGGTGAGTGGGCCACCACACAGGTGGGCAGAGTCCAGAGACAGAGCTGACCAGGTTGAGGATGGAACAGGGGACAAATGAAAATGGTAGTGGCAGTCAGCATTTTATTTAGAGAATCTTCCATGTCAGGAAGAGAAGCACTAAGAAGATGAGTTATATTGAGATCCGTTTCTAATGCCACATACTAGAACAACATTAAAAGCAGATTTAGTCCAAATAAGGAAAGTCTTGTAGAAGTTCTGTCTTCAGATATCTGAAAACCTTGCAAATCAAAGAAATGCTTGTTTTATTTTATTTTATCATATAATTTTATTTCTTAATTTGGAGGAAAGGTATAGAACCAATTTTAATTGAGAAGTGGATTTAGACTCAATAGTAGAAATTTTTTAAAGCTTTTTTTGTTGTTGTAGTTGGATACAATACCTTTTTATTTTATTTATTTATTTTTATGTGGTGCTGAGGATCGAACCCAGCGCCTCTCACATACTAGGCCAGCAGTCTACCACTGAGCCACAATCCCAGCTCAATAGTAGAAATTTTTAAAAAATGATTTTTTAGTTGTAGATGGACACAGTATTTTTATTTATTTATTTATTTATGTGGTGCTGAGAATCGAACACAATGCCTCTCACATTGAGATAAGTGCTCAACTACTGAGCTACAACTCCAGCCCCTCAATATTAGAAAAATTTTGAGCAAACAGTTGAACAGCTAGTTGCCTTGTGAAAAATGAACTTCCTGTTCCAAAAGGGAAAGCACAAGGCTGGGAAGTCATCATTATAGCCAAATTCCTGGAAGTGACTCATTTATGGACCTAGGACCTCCATCTCCCACACATTCCTGGGTCTGTTGTTGTATAAGGTTGTTTGAATAAGGAGAAATAGCCCTTGCCAAATCTTGAGTATAGAACGAAATGAATGACCAATTCTTGATTCCAGATCTGCTTAGGATGTTCAGTATTTGAACCGCCTATTGTATAGAAATTGAAGAGGAACAGACTGAGTACTCATTGGTACTGTTTAGCAGGTTTATGTTTTTATTGTGCTTATCCCAAGTGTAGATTCCTTTGCATTTACAGTGGCCAATATCTCATTTGGTTCCTTATATATTATTCTAGATTTGGTTCTGTCTGATTGCATGGCTATGAAAGCCAGTGGTCACAACCATGTTCGATCTAGAGACCATAGCATGGCACTCATCATTTTTATGCTTCTTATGCAGTGGTGATTTCGGTGGCCAGGGAGTACAGGACTGATCTGCCCCATGGATTCCTTTTGCATCATTTTCCTGCTTTCTCTTAGAACATACTTTTCCCCTAGAGACAGTATATTTGAAAGTAGGGAGAAGAGCAAGACAAGAATTGAGGCATAATTCCCTATGATTTTATATTCATGAAGTTAAGAAAACTGAACACCTCTTTCATATGTACTTATTTAGAAAAATGCATTGTCCTAGAAGGGAAAAAATAGATCAGTTGTTAGCAGGTAAGTGAGAAAACAACAGCAGTGTTGGTTCTTGTGACCTGCAAATAAATTCTGACCATGGAGACAGAAGAGAGGAAAAGAAAGATGATAAGGGTTTGTTGAGGTGATGTTCTGAAGACTCTCTGTGGCCTTTATGAAAAAGTTCTTTACCTATTGTCTGTGGAAAGCATGACCCTCCTTAAAATTACTCTCACACTAAAGTATTGCCACGTTATGTAAAATATGAAATGGGAATTAAAATAGTCTTGCTAGTTCTGTTTATCCAAAAATAAGACTTCTGTTTTTTCGTATTGGCAATTTTAAACCAAAGTTAAAATGTTCTATCAGTTTGAACAATTCAGCAATAGAAACTGATAATTCACTTCAATTTAAGTCTTTAAATTGATTTTCTTTTTTAAAAAATATTTATTTTTTATTTATTTTTTTAGGTGGACACAATATCTTTATATTTTATTTTTATGTGGTGCTGAGAATCGAAGCCAGTGCCTCACACATGCTAGGCGAGCACGCTACCACCTGAGCCACATCCCCAGCCCCTGATTTTCTTTTTTAAAAAAATATTTTTTAATTGTGGATGAACACAATACCTTTATTTTATTTGTTTTCATTTTTATGTAGTGTGGGGGATCAAACCCAGTGCCTCACCGCATGCTAGGCAAGTGCTCTACTACTGAGCCACAACCCCAGCCCAAATTGATTTTCTGTTTCAAAAATTATTTATTTGTTCTTTTTAGCTACATGTGACAGTGCAATGTCTTTTAACATATTATACATACTTGGAGTATAACTTCCCATTCTTGTGGTTGTTCTTGATGTGGAGTTACACTGGTTGAGTATTCATATTTAAGAATAGGAAAGTTATGTCTGATTAATTCTACTCTCTTTCTTATTCCCATTCCCATCCCCTCTCTTCATTCCTCTTTGTCTAATCAAATGAACTTCTATTCTTTCCCCCTTATTGTGTACTAGCATCTGCATATCAGAAAGAACATCCAGCCTTTGTTTTTTTGGGATTGGCTTATTTCACTTAACATGACAGTCTACAGTTCCATCCATTTACTGGCAAATGCCATAATTTCATTCTTATTTATGGCTGAGTAATATTCCATTGTGTATATATACCACACTTTCTTTATTCATTCATCTGTTGAAGGGCACCTACTTTGGTCCCACAGTTTAGCTATTGTGAGTTGAGCTACTATAAACATTGATGTAGCCGCTTCACTATAGTATGCTAATTTTAAGTCCTTTGGTTATTTACTGAGGAATGGAATTACTAGGTTAAATGGTGGTTCCATTCCAAGTTTTCTGAGGAATCTCATACTGCTTTCCATAGTGATTGCACCAATTTGCAGTTCCACCAGAAAAATGCAGTCCCCACATCCTTGCCAACACTTATTGTTGCTTATATTCTTAATAATTGCCATTCTGACTGGAGAGAGATGAAATCTCAATATAGTTTTAGTTTGCATTTCTCTAATTGCTAGAGATGTTGAATTTTTTTATATATTTGTTGGCTGATCATATTTCTTCTTCTGTGAAGTGTCTGTATTTGTGTTTTTGGTGTTAAGTTTTTTGAGTTCTTTGTATATCCTGGAGATTAATGCTCTATCTGAAGTGCAGATGGCAAAGATTTTCTTCCATTCTGTAGGCTCTCTCTTCATATTATTGATTGTTTTCTTTGCTGTGAAGAAACTTTTTAGTTTGATACCATCCCGTTTATTGATTCTTGATTTTACTTCTTGTACTTTAGGAGTCTTGTTGGAGAATTCAGTTCCTAAGCTGACATCATGGAGATTTGGGCCTAGTAAGTGCAGAATCTCTGGTCTAATGCCTAGGCCCTTGATCCACTTTGAGTTGAGTTTTGTGGAAGGGGAGAGATAGGGGCTTTAATTTCATTTCATGTGGATTTCCAGTTTTCCCAGCACCATTTGTTGAATAGGCTATCTTTTCTCCAACTTATGTTTATGGGACCTTTGTCTAGTATGAGATAACTGTATTTATGTGTCTTCTATTCTGTACCATTGGTCTGCATGTCTGTTTTGGTGCCAATACCATGCTGTTTTTGTTACTATAGCTCTGTGGTATACTTTAAGGTCTGGTGTTGTTATGTTTTCTGCTTCACTTTTCTCACTAGGGATTGCTTTGGCTATTCTGGGCCTCTTATTATTCCAAATGACAAATTGATTTTCAAGTGCTAGAGCAAATGTGCTTTCTTATGGATGCATGAAACCCGATGTGAGTACATAGAGCTAACTAAATTGACCCACAGAATTAAAAAGTATTTTGAAGAGAATATAAAAGTCCACTTTGGTTCCAGTACAAAATCTTTAATTCTAACTAAGAATTATAAAATAATCCCTTTAAAGTTGTTTGCATGATTTTTTTTTTTTTTTTTTTTTTTTTTTGCAACATAGTATGAATAAAAAATGTGTGCTTAGACAGCAGGAAGTGATAGAGGTGGTGAGAGTTCTGGGACAAAGGATATTAAGACAAAAACTTATCAGATGTAGTATAGTGTCCTTTAATCCTTATTTTCATGCTGTTTTTCTCTCTGACCCCAGTGAGGGGGGGAGTCTCTGTTGAGTTACCAAAAATGTTCCTTTTCTGCTTCTTCGTACATGCTTCTTAAAACCCAGGCATGGTGGCAATGCCTGTAATCCCAGCTGCTCAGGAGGCTGAGGCAGGAGGATCACAAGTTCAAAGCCAGCCTGGGCAACTTTGCGAAACCCTGTCTGAAAATAAAACATTTTTAAAAGGGCTGGGGATGTAGCTCAGTGGTAGAGAGCTTCCCTAACATGGGCCAGGCCCTGGGTTCAATCCCTGGCACCAGGTTTAAATATCAAGATGTGAAGAAAGACTCAACTAAGTAAAAGCATGAGCTTTGGAAATTAATTATTTTTACCTATCATCTCATCCCCAGGAATTTACTAAAGGAGAAACATAGATTCTAGTCTTGAATAATTTAATATTAGTCTTATTTTTATATAAAAATCATTGATAATAGCCTAAATGTCCAATAGCCAAGGAATAACTAGGTAAACTATGATGTATCAAATTAATGTGTCCTAATCTCTGTGATTCCATTAAATAAAAATCTGAAGGAAGAGAAAGCAATATGGGAAGATGCTCCTACACTGACTGGAAAGGCGTATGCACAATGTGATTACAAATATGAAGAGAATCTATACAGTATATGGAAAAATTGGGAAAGGGAAACCAGATGGGTACCCTGAAGGTCTGCTTCTCTGTTGTAAAGCTTTGTGTGGCATAAATAAAATTCATTTTAAAACAATGGATCGTGCTGTGAATTGGGGATTTTGCCAAGAAATAGTCCTGAAGCAGCCCTTTAGACAAGTGGCCAAGCGAAGGTTTATGTGCCCACCTCTCATGACCAGAGGTGGACAAGGTTCCACTTCGTCTGCCAGGTAGGTGCAGGTTGTATTCCCAGTGCTGAGAGGTTGCTCTCACCTGGCAGACCCTCTTTGTATTAGGCTCCACTTCTCAGCCCCTGACTCAGGGTTACTGCCTGTAATACCTTGAGTCAGCTCAGTTAGCCCGGGGTTGAGGTCAGCCCAGTTTTCAAGATTTTACAGCAGAAATTATTCATATATAAACCATACCTTCCTTAGTTGAAGTCCGAGTAAGTCCTGCACCTCATCAAATGAATTTTTATTTTCAGTACACTTGGGGGCAGAATCACTTTTGACTTTCTCTGTAGATGTCCTTCAATGCCAGATCTCTAAGTGTCACTCATCGACACTCCTCCTTGTTGCCTAGATGCCTGCACCCCTCTAGTGGAGCTTACCCCTGTCTAGCCCTCAGTGCATGGGCGCCACGTGAACTGCCTGAAAGATCTCACTGGTCACTTGAGCTGGGGCGCCACCATCACCTCCATCACCATCACAGTCCACCCTGACAGACCCATCCCCACAGCCATTGACCTCACCAGGCCACAGTGCAGGCTTCCTACCTTTCACCTGCTGGGCTCTCAAGTGTCACCTACTCAGGAGCACAGAGCCCTACCCAGAAACCTTTTCGGACTCCCTGTCATCCAGGCAGCAAACACGCAACTCCCTAGTTGGAGCATTAACAGTCCTGCCATTAGGTGCCACCTTGTTTTCCTTGTCATATCTTCTATGCTTTCTGCTCATGCAGATCTCTGTGCTGTGGGACTTCTATGTCCCTTGTCCTAAGGGTCATGAGGGCATTGCCTAGAATATTCCTCAGGCCATTTCTACAGACAGAGAAGCTGTGCTTTCTGGATTGGTGACAGAGAGGCCTTTTCCGTTGTTGCACACTAAATAACAAGGGCACAGTACTACATGCCAAATTGGACTTCTGTGGCTCTGTCTTATTTGACATAAGTACATACTCTTGGAGAATGAAGGTGGCCTTCGTCAAGGAGCTTGCTCATGACACTAATGATTGTTAAAGCAGAGAAGAGCCTTATCTGTGGCCGTAGTTATGTTTCCGTTCATGCTCTGCTGAAATAGCGTTTGTGCCGAGTGTGAGCCAGGGAGAGTGCGAGTGAGCACGGGCGCGGCCTGACATTTACAAGGGAAGAGGCGGACAATGAGTGCATTGGCGGGTTGTCGCAGTTTCTGTTTTCTTTATATCCTTTATCCTCAAATTGCAACCTCCCCCTCATCTAGTTCCTTAAAAAATGTGATACTTTAGGGAATTTTTGTCGTAGGCCTCCATTAGGACATTGAAGCTTTCTTTTCCCCCATAGCAACAAAAGGCAGAGAATTGTGTTCTTGTTTTTGAGAGGTGGGGCTGCTCAGATACTTGTACCCATGGCTAATGGTTATAATCCAACAGTCGCATAGCCAGGAATTGGGTTTTCATGTTCTGAAAATAAAAATGTAAAATTAAATGTCTTCTGATACTGTGCCAGCTCTAAAAATGTCTTTATTTGTTCTAGCCAAGTGTTTCTTAAATAATTAGATCAAGAAAATATCAAGGGGAACTTGGGTATGAAAAATGGAATAATCTTTAATAATGTTGTAAGGTATTCAGTATATTTTTTATTATAGTTAACTTTTTATGTGCCCTGTTTCAAAGAGGCTGGAAGTGATTTTTTTTTCTTTAAATATCAAGACAAGGCTAGAAAGGAATAATAGAATTTAAGCTTTTTAATGTATGTAAAAGGCAGTGTTTGCATCATAAAGACATTTTTCTAAGTTTATTACAATATTTTGGGAGTAATTCTCTGAGCAGTCAGATCCTTAAGTGTATTTGAGAAACAAAATAGAATAATCTAGATTGAGGGGTAATCTCTTTAAAGTGCATCTTATTCTTCCCTATATTTGAACAGTTTGTCCAAAATGCAATCCGTTCATGTAAGATTTTTGCCTGTTCAGATCTAAGTGGGAATCAGTAGTTTCTTTGTTGGTTACTATGGAAACGAGTCAGCCTATCCTGAATAGCTCTTAGATCACACAGAATGTTGCCTGTGTCTCAGTGTACTTCCTCCCTGAGCAAGCCAAGGCTGGTTTCTCTCTGCCTCCAACTCTTGCCCCTGTGGAGCCAGCACCATGCAGGTGCAGGGTGAGCCCCGGAGACCCTCAGCCGTGCACTTCCTGAGCTCCTTTCTGCAGGGCCGCCGGCACTCTACTTCTGACCCGGTCCTGAGGCTGCAGCAGGCACGCCGTGGCTCTGGCTCTGCCACAAAGCTGCTGTCCTCCTCTTCTCTCCAGGTGATGGTGGCTGTGTCCTCTGTCAGCCGAGCCGAAGAGAAACCAACTTTCCCAGAGAGGAAAAGTAAAACTGTCTTTCTTGTTTGTTACACCTTTGTATCTAAATTTAAGAATTTGAGTAGACTATTGTATTTATGCCTTTTCAAATATTGACAATTGTACATTTTACTTTTTACTGTTAGGCTAATAATTTGAGTGAGTATGTAAGAGGAGATAAAATGATTGAATGTTTTCTGTTTTTTCCATTAAAAATGTAGTTTTGAACAAAGCATCCACTTGAAAAGATCTGCTCTTACAATTTCTTCCTCTTCATTACCAGTTTAATGTGTGTATAGGAAAGCTTTTTTAATATTGGATGAAGGGGATTTAGCACCAGCTCTTAATCTATGATGCTAAGATGAAACAGGAACTATTCCCCCTGTTATCAGTTCCATTTGGAGACTGGGATTTTGAGTCTTCCCTCCTCGTATGTTCTAGGAAATTCAGAACGTCCAACACCGAAATATACAAAAGTGGGAGAGCGTTTACGGCATGTCATCCCTGGACACATGGCATGTTCCATGGCATGTGGTGGTAAAGCATGCAAGTATGAGAATCCAGCCCGCTGGAGTGAGCAGGAGCAAGCTATTAAGGGTATTTACTCGTCCTGGTAAGTGATCCTGTGGGTCTTCAGTAGCTGTATAGGATAAAGGAAGGAGGACGCCTGTGAGCCGACAGGCAGGGGAGTGGAAGGGGCAGTGTGGGCTTTGAACCTAGGGGACCTCGCCACCATCTCTGGCTTTGCTTCTAGACCAACTGTCGGATCCTGGCCTGCTCGACTTCAGTTTCTCATCTATGAGATGGAAACAGTTAAGCCAAAGCCATAGGGGTTTGTTTTTTAATTAAGAGAAATGATGCATGTAACATATCTTAAATAAATGGATAATTAGCTCTTAAATTTCAGAAATTACTAGAAATAATAAAAACATTCAGCTGTAAATTTGAGAAAATTTTGAGGTACACATGTAGTTCTTCAGTTTTATACAGGTAAGTTTTAGCCTTACTTTTATTTTGTTCTTATATTCCGTGTGAAAGGACATATTTTCACACAAATACTCTTTAGTCTGCCTTATTAAAGTGGCAGAAGTTGTCAGCTCGGTAGACGGCCTAAGATGCTTGCATTGTTTCTGATGTGTAAGTGCAATTAATATCATTCTTGAATCATACTGCCTTTTTATGAAGTAACAATAAACTAGTCAGGTATACCTTTTTTGATATAGTGACATCTGAAATTAGAATAAGCAAATCACATTTGAAACATGCTTAGGGAAATTAAAAGAATTAAAAGAATTCTAGGGCTGGGGTGGCTCAGTGGCAGAGCACTTGCCTAGCATGTATGAAGCACCGGGTTCGATCCTAAGCACCATGTATCAATAAATAAAGGTCCATTGACAACTAAAAAAAAATTAAAAAAAGAATTCTAATCATGAGTTACTTTATACATCAAGAATTCATGTATAAATTAGATATTTGTTAACCAGCTTATTGGACTTGTACCCTGCAGAGTTTCCTATTGGATTTGCCAGGTACATTTGTAGTGACTTAGTCTGGGGTCCACTGTCTTTTTTGTTCTCCAATATACAGATCCAGCACTGCCGTGCTAATGTATGATGAAGCAAAATGTTATTCCTGAGCCATAGTCAGCCAAGTAAATTTGTAGTAATATAGTTTGGGCTTTATTATTGACTAAACCACGTGAGTCTTTTTCACCTCTGCTGTTTTCACATTCCATCTCCCTCATTTTTTACTAAGTTCTAGTAAATATGGGGTATCCCAAACCTTTGGGGTCAGTGTTCAATCTTACACATTTTCCCATAGGGGAGCTCTTTTTGGATCCCTCCCTGGTAATCTAATGTCTCTGTCACTCCTCTGAGGTTCATATGACTCACAGCTTACTATAGACTATATATCTTTACCAGGCCGCTACTGAGAACTTTGAACAGAACAGAGTAAAGCCAAAGACCTGACATGAGTGATAGCTGTTTATTGGGCTTCTTTCCAGTCATTCATTCATAAACATTCATTTGGCTATGAACCAGGCACTGCACTGGATGCTTTCAAATTATTAGCACTTGTTTTCATAAAACTCTTGTGAGTTTTTAGTGCCATTTTATTGATGTTCCAGAGAGATTAACTTGCTTAACAACTAGATGGTAGAAAAGGCAACATTTAAGCCAGGCCTAACTGACTGGAACCCATAATTTTTGCTGAATTAATAACTCAGCATTTATTTATAACCGTAGGCTAGGATTTGTGCTAAAGACTTTGTGTCCAGATCATGTCAAATTCTCACACCAACCCTGCGAAGCAGACATTATTCTCCCCACTTAATACCTTAGTTAACTGAGGTTTAGTTACTGGAGTGCAGAAGTGCCTCCTGGTTGGCCCTCCTCATTTAGTCACTAACCATGGGGTAGCTAATCAAGACTGTTACCTTTGCCATTAGCTGAGGTTTCTCCATCATGCCACTGGAATCTTTCGAGAGTTCTTGGAGATACTTTGTTAGAGTTCATAAATACTTTATGTCCTGAATTTTTTTCTGGGAAGTGCAATGCCAGATTTGTATAAGAATATTCTTACAGGTTTCAGAAATCGTAGGAAAAGAACCATATCTCAGTCCTTTGAGGTTGACATTCTGGGTTCTGTGCACCATTTCCTCCCCTGTCTGCAGGATCACTGACAGTATCCTGGCCATGGCTCGCCCGTCATCTGAGCTTCTCGAGAAGTACCACATCATCGAGCAGTTCCTCAGGTGAGTCTGTGTCTCTCACGTGCTGAGTGCGAAGATTCACTTGTTGTATGTGCCTTCAAGTAAAAAAGTGCTTTTGTTTTAAAAATAGGCACTGAAGAGCTTCTTTTAAAAGAAGTTAAAAGTTTGAGAAGCAATTAATGTTTATTAATGCCAGAGATGATTTTTTTTTAAAAGCTCCAGCTCACAGTATGACTAATTGCTTTTTTCTTTAAGTCATGGCATAAAAACAATAATCAACCTGCAGCGCCCTGGTGAGCATGCTAGCTGTGGGAACTCTCTGGAACAAGAAAGTGGCTTCACATACCTTCCTGAGACGTTCATGGAGGCTGGCAGTAAGTTCCTTCCTACCTTCCTCTCTGTGAATTTGCAGGACCAGCACTCTGAGACTTTGTTGGCTAGGCTCTTAAAAGGTGATAGAAATAAACACGGCATTGTAGCAGGGCTCATAGAAGATGAAGATGGGCTAACATTGACCCTAAATGATGCTTTCATTCTTTGGGATTATTTTGCAATACAGGGTTTCTTTTTTCTGGGAGAGGGACGTTGGGAGGACACCCTGCAGGATAAGGCTTCCATTCAGCTGATGCCTGCAGCATGTCCATCATCCTCACAGAACGACTTAGAGTTGCGTAATACAGTTGTTATCTCTGTTTCATACTAGAGTCCACAGAGGCCTGGAAGGTTACTGATTTACCCGATATCACACAGCTTAGAAATGGCAATAAGTATTAGAAGCTGGACATGTTCCTAATTTTACTGCTGCCAGCCCTGCCTCCAGAAGGATATTCTTGTGGCAATCACAGAGGCTCCTCAGTCACAGGAACTTTGAGATAGAATCCATTCAGTGCATGTTATTTAAACCATGTTGAACTGGAAAAACGTGCAATCTTAGAACTTGTTTTTAAGATGTGTGTGTCTAGCTTTTAAAATTCTGGGTAGAAAACCTAAATACACTATCTTTAGTCATTTATCAGTCATTTAGATACGGACATTTCTGTGTTTAGACAGGAATGAATGCTTTACCTCCACTGGGGGGTCATAGATTTTATTAATTTGTAATTCTACTTTTTCTTAATTCTTAATGGCTGAGTGTCGGCAAGAAATGTCTTAAGTGATACAGAATGTGAGAGAGGTTAACAAATTTAACTGGAAATGTAAAGGGGCCTGTAAGTCTAGTGAAATCTATGTGCTTTATAGCTGTATACTTTCCATGATTCATTCATTTTCTTCAAATGTTTTTGCAAGTATTTTTTTCTTTATGTTAATTTGTTTTGCCTTTCTCTTTTCCATTGCCCAGTTTATTTCTACAATTTTGGATGGAAGGATTACGGTGTAGCATCTCTCACCACCATCTTAGATATGGTGAAGGTGATGACGTTTGCCTTACAGGAAGGAAAAGTAGCCATTCATTGTCACGCAGGGCTTGGCCGAACAGGTAAATTCTAGGGGGTGGTTTTATTATCTTGTAGGCATTTAAATATATAAGGAATAAGATTTCCTATTTATTTAAAAAAATAAATATTTTTTAGAATCCTATCAAAGCTTTGGTGTGAAATGGAAAACGTGAATAAAATATATTCACAATATCTTTTTTTTTTAAAGAGAGACAATTTTTCAATATTTATTTTTTAGCTCTCAGCGGACACAACATCTTTTTTTATTTTTATGTGGTGCTGAGGATCAAACCCAGTGCCCCGCGCATGCCAGGCGAGCGCGCTACCATTGAGCCACATCCTCAGCCCCGATCTTAAACGGGTGGTTACAATAACCACACATTGGTAAGAATATTTTCTGAATGACTTAGAGCTGAAAACCTAGCATATTTGAACAGACTTCTAAGATTACTTACATGCCCCCTCTGTTTTCTTTTAAAGAATAACGACACATTTTGATACATAATGTCTTTTTTATCTATAGATTTTTCTTAACCAATAATGAAAATAGCAAGTATTGTTTCACCTACTACTTTCTAAGAGTTTTATATTTGCTTTCTTTTAAACTTTTATCAACAGTATAAGCAGAAGAAACTGCAGTTTCAGAAAAGTTAAGCAGTTTGCTGCTTTAGCGTTTGCATCTATGACTGCTTACTCCAGAGTCATGTGCTCTCTGCTTTTAGAGGTGTAAGGATGTGTTTTAAAAAAAGAGTCAATTTTTTACATAGAATTCTGTATAGACATTAGTGATTTTATTTAAAAATTCAGTAGAATCTGTTATATTGCTGGTCTGAGGGCAGCAATAAAGGCCTTGGGTTGATATCTTCATTGTCACATGGCTCAGTCTGATCAAACCACCTGCAGCTCAGTTCCGTCCACAGAGTACCATACATCTGTTCGGGGATTTCCCATCTGCCTAGAGTACCCTGAGAGGTAGGACTCTGTTCTGATCAAGATGGTTAGGTCTTAGGGTCAAGCTGATATGTCAGCGTCCCTAGACATTGCACCGGATAGCTCTCCAGATAGTTTATCCTTGCACTAAAGATCTGCCAGTGTCTCAGTGAAAAAGATACATTGTACCTTACTTTAAACCAGGAAGCAAGCAGCTTTCAGAGGTTGGTTTCCTATGTTAAAAAAAAGTTCACGAACTTGTAAATTTCATAGGTATCTTTGATTTGCCTTTTACTGAATTATTAGTTATTATATTTAAAATGATTGATAATTACCTTTTCATTAGTTACTCATCTTAATTAGATCCATAATATGTACATTGGCAAAGCTGGCTTATAAAAAAACAGTTATATCATGGTCTGGAGAAAAACACAGATTAGTATAGACATAGTTTGGAAGAAAGATTGTCAGGAAGAAAAGTAGGCAGTGGAGGTGTATAATCTCCAAAGAGATATCCGAATAAGGAGAGCACTCTGGTGGAGCATTCTGGTGACTGATGGCAAAGATGGTAGGGGTTCAGGTACCAAGTGGTTGGATGGACAGAGCTTTTCAGAGTGGAAAACAAAGCAGGACTTGCTTTATTGTGTGTTGGAGTTGGGCAGAAGGATGGCGGACAGGCCAGATCCCAGCTCGCTCAGCCATGCCTTTCCCGCTCCGTGCTTCTTCACCTGCCAGCTCTGTGCTCACCCATCCTTGGGGTTTGCAGGTGACTCATCACAGGGAGGGACAACCACACAGACAGGTAAATAAAGTTTATTCAATAAGAGAAGCACAATAAATGCCTGTACACAAAGTTTCAAAGTTATCCTGGTAATTTCCCATCAGATGTGCCTGTGTTCATGTGACTTCATAATATGTATTCAAGTTTTAAATCTTCAAAGAGGGATAAATAAAATAAATGAAACTATAAACTTTTCTAATACCAATCTTCCCTTTTTCACTATTTAGGTGTTTTAATAGCATGTTATTTAGTTTTTGCAACAAGAATGACTGCTGACCAAGCAATTATATTTGTGCGGGCAAAGCGACCCAATTCCATACAAACCAGAGGACAACTGCTGTGTGTGCGGGAATTTACTCAGTTTCTGACTCCTCTCCGCAGTATCTTCTCTTGCTGCGATCCCAAAGCACATGCTGTCACATTAGCCCAGTACCTAATTCGCCAGCGTCACCTGCTTCATGGTTATGAGGCACGACTTCTGAAACATGTGCCAAAAATCATCCACCTGGTCTGCAAACTGCTGCTGGACTTGGCTGAAAACAGGCCAGTGGTGATGAAGGACACGTTGGAAGGACCTGGACTCTCTGCTGAAATTGAGAAGACTGTGTCTGAGATGGTCACAATGAGGCTGGATAAAGAGTTACTGAGGCACAGCAGTGATGCCTCAGACGCATTTAACCCTACTGCAGTGGTGGCAGAGTTTGAGAATCAGGATGTGATTCTTTCCACCGATCAGGAGTTTGACCCCCTTTGGAAGAGGCGGAATGCCGAGTGCCTTCAGCCGCTGAATCATCTGAAAAGGCGACTCAGCTATAGTGACTCCGACTTAAAGAGGGCCGAAGCTCTCCTGGAGCAAGGGGAGACTCCATGGACCGTGCCTGCGCAGGACCTGCTGGGCCACACCCTCCAGCAGCAGAAGCCCGCCAGACACCATTATGTCCCACCATCTCCAGAGCTAGAGCTGCAGAAGGAGGCACTGGTTCGCAACACGTTTTCTTTCTGGAATCACTCCAAGTGTGGGAGTTTGGAAGGACCCAAGGATAATGAATCACCGCTTTTCTGTAGGAGAGACATTCCAAAGGAAATCCAGCGAAGTCGAACCTTCTCTGTGGGTATTTCAGGCTCCCGCAACCCTGGGGAACCAGTTACACCCAACCTTGCAAATGCCCATCAGGATGTAAATCCTTCTCATCAGCGAGTGGCCCACTGTCGTGAACCACACAGTGGGTGGGGCCCCGGCTCTGTGGAGGAGGAGGGCAGGACTTGCTGCAGCCCTCCAGACTGTGGCTTCAGTCCCAAGACACAGTTGTTGGTTGAAACCCAGGACAGCAAAGGTCTATCTGAAGCAGTGCCACGTGCTGACTTGCCATCTGAACTGAGTGTTGACGCAAGGAGGATACTGGCAGCCAAAGCCCTGGCAAATTTAAATGAGTTTGTAGAAAAGGAGGAAGTGAAAAGGAAGGTAGAAATGTGGCAGGTATTTGAATTTCATTTAATTATATATGCTCAGGAAATAGTTATGTCAAAGCAAAAATATAATACATTGTTGCAAATTTATTTGTTATAAAAATGTGGAGATATGTTTATATTATACTTAACTTTTGAACTTTAGGTTTCCCAGATCTGACATGATAAAAGTGACAGGGTGGTTGTGGGGTTTCATTTAAATCTCTGTGCATGAAGGTATTTAGTCCACCCAAGGCACTGATGCTGCTAGCTTCCTTCTCACTGGGTTTGTGGAAACAGCCAGCCTTAAGAAGATGGCATTAGGAACTAAACCGAAATATCTCTAACCTGAGGCCTGGCAGAGAGCCACATTGAAAACCACTGACCTAGAGACATAAATAATTTCCCAAATCTCATTGGCACTAGGGTTGATTAAGCCTGCCCGCGTGGCCTCTTCTGCTTCAGACTTGCTGATCCCTCTCCAGCACGTGAGGCCAGCATTCAGGAGAGCAAACAGGAATGACCACAGACCACCGCGATGCTGTTAGTTTTATCTGAAAGGAGGACTTTGAGGTCCCTTTCTTGACTTTTATGTAAATTAGAATGTGAAATTTTAATTTTAATTCCCCTTTGTATTATACTTTCACTAGAAAGTCTTAAGTTGGCTGCACTCTTTGCCCTAAATGATTCAAGGCCTGGTCTAAAGAAAAGATGGGCATTATAAACCCAGTTATCAGAAACAGGCAAACCGCCCCAACATGGAACTGACTTGAGACTCCTGACCAGTGAAAATCTTGACTTATCAGCCCATAATCTACTTTAATAATTACTCTTCCTATTTAAAAAAAAATTACTTTTTAGTTGTAGTTGGACACAAGACCTTTTATTTATTTATTTGTTTATTTTTATGTGGTACTGAGGATTGAACCCAGGGCCTCGTACATGCTAGGCCAAAACCCCAATTCCTTGTCTTATTACAATATTAATTAAAGAAAACATGTAAATTTCTACGAGTTCTAGTATCTCTTCAGATGCAGAGGCATGAAAATTAATTTTGAAGCTATGTGAGGGGAGAGAATTTTGATAAAATTTCATCTTTGCCTAACAAATAGTTAAATGTATTATTTTCTTCCAAGATGAATTGTTTTCTTTATTTTATACTGCAAACTGAAAAACTCTTCCATTCAATCCGTAAGCATTTCCTGCTTACGTGTGTTACTGTGTCAAGAGTTAATAAGCAAGAGAGTCTTCCATTTTAGGTAAAGAATGTGGCGCCCCCACCACTGGGGGGCCAAATGCCCGTGTGAGCTACACCTGTACTGATGAGGTCAGGACTTGGTTTGGGCAGACTATTTCAGCAAGTAATATGTACAAAAAGCATTTTCTAGAGGTGAACATAAACCTTTGAGATAATTCCCCTCCCCCATCTTTTTTCCTTTTTAGACTTTATTTTGGGTCTTTCCGTAATTTAAAAAAATTAGTTACATTCTGGAAAAAAGAAACATTATTTGAATAGTATACTGCTACCTGTGCCTATAATAGGCCATTTCATGTATATTAGTGCATGTGATTTTCACATAAATCCTATGAGGCAAATGATATTATTTATAGATTCCTTGTTAATCTTATGAATTCAGTGTCACAGGTGAGGAAATTAGGGGTCATAGAGGTTAAGTGACTTGCTCAAAGTTGTATGGCTTGAGAACAGAGAGTGATGATGGGTGCAGCCACGTGTGTAATATTTTCCATTATATCCTTATGTCTTCCTCCCCCTACCGGAAAGCCTGTGGGAGGCTGGTAAAGTAATCATTTCCCTGAGAAGGCTCGTGGGTAGAATCAGTTCTGTCCAGCTTGTTTCCTCATGAGCTGCATAAAACTGAATCAAAAGCTACTGTTATATACATGATCTGTGGGATGGCAAGGAATGCAGACAACTAAATGTATTGGTTTATTTAAAAGATAATAAAGAAAAACCCAGTACCGGAGAGTCTCTGTGGCACAGCAGGCACAGCTGGAGTGAGGCAGATGAGGTGGAACACCTCCTCTACCATCTTCCAGCTTTGCAGCTCCCAGGCAAGTTCCTTCATCTCTTACTTGTATCTGTGAGTAGCCTCCCTGTGGAATTGCTGTGAAAATCAGAGATAAGTCAAGTATTATGGTTCATGTTCATAGTTAGTAGGCTGCAAATATCAGATGGGTGAAAATGGGTAAATTATTAACACTATTACTGCAAAACTACATTTGATTTACTAAAACATAAGTGTGATCCCCATCAGAAATTAGTTCAAATTCTATTTCACTTTTACCCAGCCCTCTGTGAGGTCAAGTTTTAAAATCTCAAGCTCAAGTTGTCTCCAGGTATTTGTAGTATTAGCAGGGCTGCCTAGTTTATATTCACTGTAGAAAACTCCAGGATGCATAGCTTGTTGTTTGGTAAATTTTACATAGAATTCTAAAACTAAATACATATTTCACACTTAACCAACTTGCATTCACTCTGAAGTCTTAAGCAAAAGCTTTGCCTGAGATCCCGGGTTAATTTTCAAATGGCCCCTTATTTTTTCTTTTTCATCTACCATTCTGCTTCCTTGCAATCAGTACTCTGTTTTGTTCATATGAAAAGGAAGGCTCCGTCTTCCTGAACTGCCTGTGTGGTCAGCCCCAGCACGTATGAGGCAGGCTGTGACCTCCACAGAGAGAGACTGAGGCTTCAAGAAGTTCCCTAAGTTACCTCAGTGCCTCCACCTGGATGTGTAGGGGCCGGGGGGTGATCCTAGATCGCACCCCAGAGCCTGAGCCTTTACTCTCCTGAGCAGCCTGTGCATCCATGTCAGCCCACGCACCTTTCTTCCTTGTCTCTGTGTCTGTCTCTATCTTTCTTTCTCTTCCTTTTTAGAAAGAACTAAATTCCCGAGATGGAGCTTGGGAAAGAATATGTGGTGAGAGAGATCCTTTCATCCTATGTGGTTTGATGTGGTCTTGGGTGGAGCAACTAAAGGAGCCTGTAATCACCAAAGAGGATGTGGACATGTTGGTTGACAGACAAGCAGATGCTGCCGAAGCCCTGTTCTTATTAGAGAAGGTAAAGTCGCTGCTGGACCAGCTAATGAGTTTCACAGGCTAAAAAAATCCATTACAAAAGGCGAACTCATATAAAATCTCATAGCTAGGTCTAAATTAATAGTTGTTCTAAGGTAAGAGAAGAAACTGAAGACTGAGGATGTAGCTCAGTGCTTGCCTAGTGTGTGCAAGGTCCTGGGTTTCAGCCCTAGCACTGCAAAAAAAGAGAGAGAGAGAAAAAATTAATCTATAGCATAAATGTTTAGAAAATACAAAAAAATAAAATGGAAAAATGTCCATAATCCTAGAAGAGTCATTAAATATTTTCAAATCTTTTATCATACTTATTTTGATTTAATAAAAATTTTAAAAAATATTTTTTGGCTATCAATGGACCGTTATTTTTTAGTTATTTATATGCGGTGCTAAGAATTGAACCCAGTACCTCACACATGCTAGGCAAGCGTTCTACCATTGAGCTACAACCCCAGCCCACAATAAAAATTATTTTAACATACAATTTTATATTTAATTTTTGCTTAAAAGTATACAAGTAGTATAAGCTTCTCATAAAAATTGGCTGCAGTGGATGTGTGGGGTTCTCAATCAGGGATATGTCATTAACCCCCTTTTCACAGCTGGGCATCTGTTTTGACTTATGTAGTATGAACATGTATATGTGAAAACTATGAAGTAGGTTGGAATATACACCCCTTTGTATTTTTAAAAAGGGGTGTTATATATATATATTCACACATATGCATATATATATATATATATATATATATATATATATATATAATTTATATATTATAAAATGTAGAAGAATGTAGAATGAAAAGAAACTAGTTGTAGTGGTTGCATTCAGGGAAGGACACTAGGGGACAGTGGATCTGGGAAGGAAGGGAAACTTTTCATTTACAATACTTTCATACAATTTAGTATTTTAAACAATATAAAGATACTGTTAAAAATAAGTTTTTGTTTCAGAAAACAATGTTATCCCATAACAACCTTGAGTTACTTTTGGTGCAATGTCTCATTGTTTTCAGAATGTCTCATTGTTTCCAAATCTACACACACACAGAGGTACCCTCACAAACATGCATGCACACAGAGACAGCACACAGTTGTGTGATGCAAATCTTTTAAGAAAAGATTTTTCCTGTATCTGGAGTCCTTTTCTTAGGGTATTTTTGTTTGTTTGTTTGTTTGTTCCTTTTTTTTTTTTTCCAGTAGTTAAATTTCAGAGATAAAACAGGAGAGGGAGACAGGAGATGAACCTTTGTGGGGCAGCTGTGGGCCAAGCCCTTCAGGATGTCATTGTCTTGGCTCTTCTGTTCATCTTGATAGTGCTTGGAGATAGAGGACTCCCCTTACAAACAAGGCAAGGTGGAGCAGCTTGCTAAGGATCCTGGCAGGTGTCACAGCAGGATTCAGACTCAGGTCTCCTTGGCACAAACCCATGCAAGCTCTGCCAGTCAAGCTCTGTCACACCTGTTTTATCATAATTCACCCAGCTCCTGTGTAGAACATTTACATTCTTTCAGGTTCTTTATTTCATAAGTATCACTGAATTGATAATTTCTGTTTGCAGGTTTTTCTGTATTTCATATTTTGCTCTTAGATTTCTAGAAGTTGAAATTGGTGGGTTACTACTTGGATATGTATTGTTCAGGTGATGGAACATCTCCCAGCTGTCAAGTCAATGGACCCATCCTTATAAGTCTCACCTCCTCAGGCTGGGGGCTGTCTCCCTAAGTACGGCTTCAAGGGGCTGGCCTCTCACTTTCTGCATCTGCCAACCTCTTCCTGAAGCATCTGCAACAGGCTGGACACACAGGTACTAATTGCCTGGTGCCAACTGATTAGTGCACAGGTCACCATGATGTGTCAGCATCTACTAGCCAAACCGAAATGATTGTATCCAGAAACAGCAGGAAGGAAAAAAATCTATTCAGTACACTGCAGGAGAAACATTTGTTTTCTGCACTGATCTTCAGTTGTACTTTTGTACAGTAGCTAACTAGCTTTGCTAACGTACCCTGAAAGGTTTTCAGATTATATTAATACATAACAGTAAATACTTGGTAGATGCTTTTTTTTTTTTTTTTGTATTTTGCCCTTTTTTTTTAGTTGTAGTTGGACAAAATACCTTTATTTTATTTTTGAGAATTGAATTGAGGATCGAACCCAGGGCCTCGCACATGCTAGGTGAGCACACTACCACTGAGCCACAACTCCAGCCCCTCCTGGTAGATACTTAGTTAATCACTTGAGATTGATTGTTGGGTCACAAACCAATTGCTCACTTTATGATTGTTTTTTGAGTTGACTTGTTGAGGCTTTTTTTTTTCCTTTGGTACCAGGGATTGAACCCAGGGCTCTCAAACACTGAGCTACATCCCTAGCCCTTTTTTAAATATCTTATGAGACAGGGTCTCTCTAAGTTGCTTAGAGCCTCGCTAAGTTAGAGAGGCTGGCTTTAAACTCACAATCCTCCTGTTTGCAGCATTTTTCAAACAACTTTTTGTTTTCAATTTCTGCAAATGCAGGGACAGCACCAGACTATCCTTTGCGTGTTGCATTGTCTAGTGAACCTGCAGACAATTCCCATGGAAGTGGAGGAAGCTTGCCTTGCCCATGCCATTAAGGCTTTCACTAAGGTGAGTCCAACTCTTCCCACCCCTTTTCCACACTACAAATCAGCATCATCTTTGTAGATTAGGAATCCAGAAGTCACCTTCCTCCTCTAATATAAACTGTCTAGCTGTGTTTCCCCTTAATGGAAATGTGTTTGGCATTTCTATAAGTAGTTACAGAGTTGGAGCCAAAAAAATTAAAGTTTTCAATGATATTAGGAAAAGCTAACTGGGGCTTTTTTGAAAGAGATTATTGGAACAAAGAGCTTTTATATAGAAGAAAGGAGAAACAATCGGGCATTAAGTATTTTTAAGTCATGTGCCTATTAGGAGTCAGAGAACTTTTTCTTGTTGAGCCAGTTCTACCTTGGGTTTAAACAAGAAACCATCTATTGAGAATTAAACATCAACATACCTGATTCAGTACTATGTCCTGATTGGCAAATCCTAAGCTAAGATTCAAAAAAAATATTTCCTTTCTGTGTACATCCTTTTGGCTTGCAGCCAGGTTCATGCCACGAGAGAACAGTACCCTCGCCCCTTTGCATAATTTGTTTGTTATCTGTCACATATGGTATGAAAATGTCATTAAACAGAAAACTCAGCTTTTGAATGATAACATCTGTGGTAAGCATTGATGATACGAGCACTTACTACTTGTACTCATTCATACATTGTGAACATTCTTCATTTTTTTTTAAAGAGAGAGAGAGAGAGAGATTTTTTAATATTTATTTTTTAGTTTTCAGTGGACACAACATCCTTATTTTTTATTTTTATGTGGTGCTGAGGATCGAACCCAGCACCCCAAGCATGCCAGGTGAGTATGCTACCACTTGAGCCACATCCCCAGCCCACATTCTTCATTTTTAATATTTGTCCAATTGCCTTCCCTTCAGCTCTTTCTAAAGTGATATCCTTGTTGCTGGCTCCCTTGTTCCTTCTCGGAGTTTTATGGCACTAAGCACTCAACATACTTGCAGTCTGTTTTCCGCAACTCACGTGGTCCTTTACATCCGTGTGCACTTTGGTAGCCAGAAGATCTGCCCATTCGTGGGAAAAGGGTTATAGTTTGATGTTGAAGAAAGTAAACAAGTTAAACTGTCATTAGTGCTCATAAGGAATTTTTGCAAATAGGATAGATACTATAGTGGCCTTTCAGAAAGCAGGAGGAATTCTTTTAAGCTTCACTTCTTCTGCCCATGTCCATGACTGGCAGGCAAGTAGGATAGATCCTCTGCAGTTGTAGAATTTATCTGAGAAGTGATTCCAGAAGGAGAGAATCTATGAGCCTGAAATCCTAACTCTCTGTGGATCACACATTACTTTGAGAATGGTACAGGGGCCCTTGCTCTGGTTCTCAGCCCTTCCATCATTCCTACATCCTCATCTTTGGGTTTTTTTCTTAATCCAAAATATGGTAAATCTTGGCAAAGAATCCAAGAATGTTTACATAGTTGCTTCCTAGCAAGGAGAAAGAAAACTAACTCTTTCTGAGGTTTTTATATGTACAGAATACATACTAGATACTCACAGGTACCACGTTTCACTTATTCTCACAAAAATCCTAAGACATGGGGTATTTTGGTCTCTATTTTGTGGAGGAGGAAATTGAAGCCCCGAGAAGTTCGGTATGAATGGGGCTACATAGCTGGCAGGTGGAGAGCTACACTGAGGTCACCCTGACTCTCGTCCATAGTGGCTATAGGGCCTCGGAGCACACACTTACCACTGATGTGCTTTGTTTAGTAGAGGAGACTTCCTTACAGCATCAGCAATTAGCTCTAAATTAAAAATGCACTTCACATTCACTGGTTTCTTCATGACTTTGGTGTATGTGATTAAACAAATATCCAGGCACGAGATTAATTTTTGAGTTTTCACTCATAGTTTGGTATTGACACAATTAACACAGTTCTAATATAGTCTATCAATTAAAATGTGAAATTTATTATGTGTATTTTTTAAAAAATATATACAATTTTGTTTATATAGTGTTAATATTTTTCTACCCCATTTTTTCTCCCCAAATTGTTTATGTTGTAGTGACTGAATAGAAATTTTCTTTGCCACCAGGTTAATTTTGATTCTGAAAATGGACCAATAGTTTACAACACTCTGAGGAAAATATTTAAGCACATTTTGGAAGAAAAAAGAAAAATGGCAAAGGACAGCACCAACCCAGGCCTCCTGTGAAGCTGAATTTTTTCTCATGATGAATATTTTAGATCTAAAGATCAAGATAGCATTTCTGTTCATATGTGAATAAGCTGAAGTTTTTCTCATAGCACTTTATTTTGAATGTTGTTGGCTTGTGCTAAGAATGATTATTCTTATTTGGAGCAATTATTTATTTTAAAATATCCTTGAGCTACATCTTAGTCTTGAAAAATTGCCATAAAGTCGGTGCCACCTTCTTTTATTTATTTGGCTGAATTGATATTGTTGTGTTAACATTTTAAGTATGTGTGTTTACATCCTTAATTCTTTTTGACATTTTGGGAAAAAGTAACTCCTCTTTCCAAAACATTTATTTTCCTGATGGAACTTTTCCTAGAAATTTTACCATATAGATAATTTTAGTCATAAAACCTCACTGTGTATGCATCACCCTGGACACATGACCTAAGAAAAGTCACCAAGTGTCTTAAACTGTTTTATATTTGTTACTAAGGAGGCTATTAATACATTTTTAAAGGACTTTTTAAAACTTTGTTTGAAATTTCCTGGTTTTTCTTTTTATAAATGTGTCAAAGAGTTTCAAAGTGTATTATTTTTCAAAGCAATTTAGTTTTACTTTAGTGGATAGACTGTGAAGTGACTGTGATTTTTTTACTTGTAGAAAGTGGGCTTGCCCTTTGTTGGGCTCCCAAATAACCTCTCAGCCTTGGCCGTCGCAGGAAGCAGGAGCAATTCTCAACACACCAGGCCTTATTCCCACTCCCTGAGTTCCTGCTGAGCCAAATTACACTTCACAGAGGAAGTGGGATCAGAGTGGGCAGTGTGGGAAGTTTCTAAGGAGTAGGACTTGCCTTTGTCCTCCTAGGGACTCCACAGAAAGCACAGTCGTGCTGGGGCAGGGCTCCATGCCAGCCCTGCTCTCTCCAGTTCCAACAACCTCTCTGCAAAGGCGACTCAGAGCCAGAAGCGGTCAGGGCTGGGCCGGCCTGCTTGTGCTAATACCCCATCCACACAGACAATGGCCCAGCACAGGCCCCACACTCCCAAATGGTGTGTGGCTTTCACAGGCCCACTTGTCTCAGGCCTCTGTCTTTGGCCGCTTTTTTACTATGAGAATTACCGTTTTGAAATTGAATTTGATCCCAGGTTGCATTCACCCTAACTGGCTTCAGATAAGAAAGGGTGACTGCCCAAACTCATGTCTTATAGGCCAAACTATCAATCAGCACTTAAAGCCATAATTTTTATTTAAATTAAATTAATATATGGGAGTAGAAAAGGCCAAGCCATGGAAAGGATGTTAATTTTTTGAGCAAAAGTCATATTAATCAGACCAATTTCAAACTAAAGAATCTACTACTTAATTTTCAAGATGGAATTTCAGGGGAAGCAAGACTAATTTAAAATGAATGAAATTTCTCTAGCTCCTTCATTTCTGAATTATGGGTCTAGCACATCAGAAAATATTTTAGTTATTATCAGTCTCACTAACTCCAATGGCAAAGGCTAGCTGTGGTCTTCTTCCATACTGTTTGAATTTTCTTAGGAAATCAAATTCAACAGCCATTGACAAACCGGCTTGCCCACTCCTGAAATGTCCCATGTTGCAAGTGCCTACCCTTGGAAAGAAGGAAAGGAAGCAATCGCATTTTATCCAGAGTTACATTATAAAAATAAGATTTTTACCAAAAAAATGCTTGTCCTTGCCTCCATCAACCTCAGTGGGCAAGTGACACCACAGCGCTTTTTTTCGTGTCGTTTTTTGACCAAAAAAAACAGCTATTTGCCTGTGTGTCCAAAGTACTTGTTTCAAATTATTGAATAGTCATGTTTTGACCACAGCACTGCACATCTGGAAATCCAGGTACACTAGCTATGTACAAGTGTTGTATTTATTTGAATAAAAGTGAAAAGAAAAACCCATAACCTCGTCTTGTATTTCTTTACCTTGACGCTCCTTGGCATCACGCATACCCTAACCATAAAGACAAGGTTTTACCCTTCCATTATCTGATAGGCAGATTGAGTTGTAGACGGAGCAGTCAGCTAGCCAAACTCTAGTTAGTCCCAACTCCATCTTGTAGTTGGTTCACAATGACCAAGGATGGAGGGTGAAATCTAAAAGGAATGGTTGAGGGAAATCTCCAGGCTAATAAAATTCCTGCCTTCCTGTATTTGAATGGATGAGGAGTTCTTTTTAGCCCAAAGGATAGAAATCTCACATATTGGGAGAAGTTTTAACATTGTAAAATTCAGCTTAACAGAAATCAGAAGGTTGAGAGCACATACACATTAGGAACTTACTACATAGGCCAACCACATGAAGTACCTCAATTCTCTTGATACACTTTGACAAAGGCATTATTCATATTTATATGATAAAAGGCATCAAGTCTCATGGACACCCACTACCCCCTCCTCCCTGCTCGTGCTGCCTGCCTATTCAGCTTTTAATCAGGAGCAGCTGCCCAACCCAGAGCACCCACAGGGTCCTCAAAGTCCCTTCAAGCACTTGATTCAATGATGGCATTAGAGAGTACCTATTATCCGTAACTGGGGTGGAAACTGGACACATCTTCTGTTCTAGGGAAATGCTGAGCCAGCTCTGTTTCTAATGTGTGAAGGTCTCTGGCATGTTGCATTTAGAGGTAAGTGATTCCTTTACCACTTGGTTTTTCCTACTTCGGTGAACTTGCTGATGCCTGTTGGGAGGAATTGCTTCTGGTGGCAGAGCTTCATTTATTTGCATAACTCACAAATATGCTGATTTTTACTTCATCATGTTTTCAACCAGCTTCCCAGTTTTATGAGTATGTGCTGTGCCACTAGATTTCATGAAAATAGTCTTAGATATTTTCTATTTTATTGAATAGTCATGTTTTGACCACACTCATAAAAGTGTCTCCATTTTCTCTTAAATGGAGAATGCTTGCTGATAAGCTTGGATGCCATTTCAGACTATTGTCTAAGATGTCTAAAAGGATATTTAGGGGCAGTGTGTTATAGACAGAGTGCATGCCCTAATTTCTTGACATCTCAACCCCCCCAAATGATGTTAAGCGTTGATTAAAAGTGATTAAAAGGGTTTTCTCATAGGACCCTTGTTCCAAATTAGCAGAGCAGGTAAATCAAGAATAATATTTCTTTGTGCTTTTTGTTTTTATGAATGTGGCCCAAGATTAGCACATTACCTTCAGGAATCCTCTCAGTGCTAGATGGCTGAAAATTGTTTACAGAAACAAAGTGGCCAGAAAGAAATTCAACAAAATCCTGCTCCTTGATGCTGTTATTATTTTTTAAATATGCTTTTAGGCATAAGTTGATCTCCAGTTAGCCCACTGCTGACAATAAAACCAATGTATAAATAAGCACAATGGACTCAGTAGTAGGACTTGAGGAGTCTTCATTCTAAGTCATCCAATCACTAAAAATAATATCCCAATAAGATTTAGATGTCACAACACCTTTTGTACTTAAAAAATTTCATGAACCCACTACAATTTATACAGTGAGAGAAGGTTGTTAAACCTTTGCCTCTTTCTTGATTAAAAGGAAAAGATGTCTTATCCTTAAGCTATCCTGTTTGGGGGTGACATATTTTTAGGATGGATTCTTACCTGACCATTAGATTGCAGTTTTTCACAATATCATTGGGGTTTTTGTTGGTGGTGGTGGTGGTTTTTTTTTTTTTTATTTTTTAATTTTTAGTTTTAGGTGGACACAATATATTTTTATGTGGTGCTGAGAATCGAACCCAGTGCCTCACACATGCTAGGCAAGCGTGCTACCACTTGAGCCCATTCCCAGCCTGACCATTGGGTTTTGATTTAATGAATTGCTTTATTATTTTCTTTCTCTTCTTAAAAATAAACAAGCTTCATTAGGCGTGGACATACCTGTAATCCCAGTGGCTCTGGAGGCTGAGGAAGGAGGATCTCAAGTTGAAAGCCAGCCTCAGCAACTTAGCAAGGCCCTAAGCAACCTAGCAAGACTCTGTCTCAAAAAATAAAAAGGGCTGGGGTTCTGGCTCAGTGGTTCAATGCCCTGTTACCAAAAATAAATGAATCAATAAGCAGACTTTGATTTAGACTGGTCCATATTTAATTTTCATAGGTAACAAGAAATTGCCAAATAATTGGCCATTTCATATGGTTCACCTAATATTAAACTTAATGTTCCTGAGCCTGGTGGATGACATTTCCTAAAGTTTGATAAGGTCATGATTAGATCAGTTATTTTCCAACAGATCCTGTATGCTCACAGATTTCCAACACAAATTTCAGAGAGCATTACGAAGCTTACATTCTCTCAGCTACAGATTTGTGTTTCCTGTGTGCTCGGGCCTAGGCTGATGCTGGGGAGACATAGGAATTGTTTAGTCACCCATTCATCCCCCTGTCTAGGAGCCAAGCTCCTGTGGTCTGAATGTGCCCCCAAAATTCATGTGTTAGATACTCAGTCCCCAAGGTAACAACAGGGGTGACCTTTTGGAAGGTGTTTAGATCATGAGAACTCCACCATGAACTAATGCCATCACAAAAGGCCTAATAGAGGGAGTGTGGTCATTTTTTGCTCTCTGCCATGTGGAGATACAGTATTCCTCCTCTCCAGAGGACAGCATTCAGTGAACCATCTTGGTAACAGACAGCCCTTGCCAGATACCAGCATCTTGATCTTGACCTTGCAGACTTGAGAATTGTGAGTAATAAATTTCTGTTTGTTATAAATTGCTCAGTTTCAGGTATTCTGTTATAGTGGTACAAAATGAATTAAGACAGAAATTGGTCCCAGGTGAGTGGGGTGTTGCAATAACAAGTACCAAAACCAAAGCAGCTTTGGGTCTAGGTAATGGGTAGAATGCAGAGCAGTTTAGAAGTGAATGCTAGGAAGGAAAAAAGAAAGAAAAAGAGGAAGGGAGGGAGTAAAAGAGTGAAAGAAAGAGGAAGGAAGGAAAAGAAAAGGAAAGAAAGGAGTAGCAGAATTTGAATTCTGTAGACAGCATTTGTTTGAAACAATTCTGGTAAGGGCTTAGGAGAAACACGGTAGCCTCATTTTTAGATATTATTGTAGTGGTTGTGATCAGAATGTTGGTAGAAATATGAACAGTTAAGATCATTCTGATGAAGTCTTAAATGGAAATGAGGAATATCTTATTGAAAACAAGGAGAAAGGCCATCCTTGCAACAAAGTATCAAAGAACTTGGCAGAATTATATCTATGTCCTAGGTCTACTTTGTAGAAGGCAGATTTAAAGAAAGATGAACTAGAATATTTGGCAGAAGAAATTTCTAAGCAAAGTATTCAGGCTGCTGTGTGGCATAATTGTTTATGAAAAAAAGAAATGACTTAAGGACAGAATTCCTAATGAAAAGGGAAGCAGAAAGCAAAGATTTGCAAAACCAACAGCCTGACTGTGTAATGATTGAGAGAAGACCAAGGGTGTGGCCAAGTAGCCCTTTGATAAGGAGATTATGGTCAGAAGGAAGACAGGTGCTGGGGCTGTAGCTCATTGGTGGAGCGCTTGCCTAGCATGTGTGAGGCACTGGGTTCGATTCTCAGCATCACATAAAAATAAATAAATAAAATAAAGTTATGTGTCCACCTACAGCTAAAATAAAAATATTAAAAAAAAAAAGCAAAGGGAGACCAGGTGGTGCACAGGCCTTTGGCAAGATCTTGTCTCTAAATAAAACATAAAAAGGGCTGGGTGTGTAGCTCAGTGGTGGAGTCCCCATGGATTCATTACTCCTACTGCAGGGAAAAAAAAAAAAAAAAGCTGGGTGGGGGAAGCATTTCCAAGATCTTTCTGGCAGCCATGCCTGTCAGTGGCCCAGAGTACTAGAGCCTTGGGGATAGAACAGTTTCAGGAAGGTGACCAGGATGCCTGGAGGACTTTGAGGCATGCTGCCCAAGGTCACCTCAGGTCTCTGCTGCTCACGTTCCAGCACAGAGCTCTTCATCCACCTGGTTAGGATCGAGCGGGCTCCAGTGCTGCTAGGCCATTGCTCAAGAAGGCCCAAGCCGTGAACTTCTGCAGGGTTCACCGTGGGGCTGATTCTGCAGGCCCACAGAATGTAAGGTGTGGGGGCGTGGCTTCCAAAAGATGCTTCAGAGAGCCTCCAGGCCTGGTAAAGACCTGCTACAGGGCCAGAGCCACCGCAGTATCCCTATTAGGAACATGTATAATGGAATTGTGGGAGCAAGGCTGTCCATGAAACCTATAAGAGCTACCAGCCACCAGCTGGGAGAGCTGCAGGCATGGGCTGAGCACAGTAAGGACATGGGGTGGACTGTCTGGCCTTGGGGAACCAATACTTACCCCAGTGTGTCTAGAAAGCAGGATATGGAGTCTAGATTATTCTCAAGCCTCATAATTGAATATTGTTTATCTGTTGGTTTGGATTTATTTGGTTCCTATTACTCTTTCTTTCTTTCCTCTTGCTCCCTTTTTGGAATGGGAATATGTATCCAATGCATTTCCCACCACTGTGGTTTGGAAATACATAACCTAGATTTCATGGGCTCACAGCTGGAGAGCAGTTTGCCTCAGGATGAATTGTACTTTGAGTCTCACCTCTACCTGATTTAGATAAGACTATAAACATTACTTTCAAGTTAATGCTGTAATGAGTTAAGACTCTTAAGGCTATTGGGATCTGATTGGGGAGTCAGGGTGGGATGGAATGGTATGAATGTTTGTGTTCCTGAAATTTCAGATTTGGAAAATTAATCCCCAATGCAACAGTGTAGGTGGAGCCCTTTAGGAGATGTTTTGGTCATGAGGACTCTGCCCTTGTGAATGGATTACTGTTGTTATGATAGAAGCTTCACACAGGGAGTTTAGTCTTTCTTTTGGTCCATTCACCTTCTGTCATGTGAGGACATGTTCCTCCCCCCCACACACACACACACACAGGAGGCAGTGTCCAAGGCACTGCCTTGGAAGCAAAGAGAAGTTCTTACCTGAGGCCAGCACCTTGATCTTGGCCCTCTCAGCCTTCAGAATTGTGAGAAATGTTGTTTATGAGCTACCCCATCTCAGATATTCTGTTACAGAAGCACAAAATGGTCTAAGACATAGGTTTAGTGTATCTGCCTATTCAGGAATAGCTGGAATTACAGGTATGCATCACCAGGCCCAATTCCCCGTACTATCTTGAATAAATGTAGTAAAAGTAAGCATTCTCGCCTTCTTCCTGATCTTAGAGGAAAGCTTTCAGTCTTTCCCCGTCAAGTATGATGTTTGCTATGGGGTTTTCATGTATAGATTTTATTTTATCAAGATAGTTTCCTTCTATTCCTAGTTATTTTAGTGTTTTTATGATTAAAGAGTGTCAAATTTTCTCAAATAGTTTTCCCTTCATTGATTGAAATGGCCATGTGGGATTTCCCCCCTTCGTTCTGTAATGTGGTATATTTTGTATTTTGTTGATATGTGTTTTGTCTGTTTGTGGTGCTGGGGACTGAACCCAGGGCCTTATGCATGCGAGGCAACCACTCTACCAACTGAGCTACATCCCCAGCCCTGTTGATAAGTTTTTTTTAATGTTGAACCATCCTTGCATTTCTGGAATAAAATCCATTTGGTCATGGTGAATAATCCTTTTTAATGCTGCTGAATTCAGTGTGATAGTATATTTTTTGAGGATAATTTCATAAATGTTCTTAAGTAAATACCTAATTAAAGAATAGTTAAAAGGAGTTCTCTAAACAAAATCAAATGATACCAGAACACCTGGAACTTCTGAAAAGAAAAAGAACATTGGGATGAGTGAATATGATGGACTGTCCTCATAATAAATATAATATTAAATCATACTCAATGGTTAAGGTAAAAGTTATAACACTCTCTGATGTGGTGTTTAATGTCTATAAATGAAATACCTAAGCCAATTATATTTAAAAACTAGGGAGGAGCCAGCTGCGTGGTGCTTGCCTATAATCCTAGCAACTCAGGAGACTGAGGCAGGAGGAGGGCAAGTTTGAGGCCAGCCTGGGCAATTTAGTCAGACCCTGTCTCAAATTAAAAAATAATAATAATAATAATAATAATAATTTTGGCACACAGGATTGAACCCAGGGGTGCTTAACCACTGAACTACATCCCCAGCCCTTTTTATTTTTAATTTTTTTTTTTTTGATACAAGGCCTTTCTAAGTTGCTGAAGCTGGCCTTGAACTGTGATCATCCTGCCTCAGCCTCCTAAGTCTCTAGGGTTACGGCCATGTGCCACTGTACCTGGCTTCAGAATAAATTTTTTAAAAAAGGGATGAGGATGTAACTCAGTGGTAGAGCACCTCTGAGTTCAATCCCCAGTTTAAAAAAAAAAAAAAAAAAAACTCTAGGGAAGGCATGGGGACATTATGGAAGTAAGATTTTTCCGATTCATTCAAAATAGTTAAACATCAATACCCATTGACTGTTCTGAATTACATTTAAATATATGTAAGACCTAGCGCAATCACTAGGAAAGTGATACACTCAAACCAAATATGTCAAGATGGAATTTTACATTTTCCTTGAACACAAGAAATTAAGAAAGGAAACAGAGGAATGAGAAACACAGAAAGCAAGCAGAACACACATAATAAAAATGCTACCGAAAACTGGGCACGGTGGCGCCTGCCTGTAACCCCAGCAGCTCAGGAGGCTGAGGCAGGAGGACCATCACTTCAAAGCCAGCTTCAGCAACAGCAAGGCACTGCACAACTCAGTGAGACCTTGTCTCTAAATAAAATACAGAATAGGCAAAATAGGGCCAGGGATGTGACTCAGTGGTCGAGTGCCCCTGAGATCAATTCCCCATACCCTCCCATAAAAAACTACTAAGCTGTAATATACCAATAATTAAATTCAAATGATGTAAAAGACAAATTGGCAAAGTGGATTATTAAAGAACATTATTAACAACATGCTATCTCTAAGAATTCACTAAAACAATGTCATACCTAGATTAGAAGTAACACCATTTAAAAAACTACATCATGCAAATGCTGTAAGTGTGTGTGTGTGTGTGTGTGTTAGTGTGTGTTACCAGGGATTAAACTCAGGGGTGCTCTACCATTGAACTACATCCCCAGCCCTTTTTATTTATTGATTTTTTAAATTTTTAAGCTAAATTGCCGAGATTGGCAATTGAACTTGCAATTCTCCTGCCTCAGCCTCCAGAGTAGCTGGGGTTACAGGTGTGCACCACTGTGTCTGGCTCAAATATTAATTTTTTTAAAAGTAGAGATTTGTATCATACAAAGTACAGTTTAGAACAAAGACAATTAGCAGACATTGCACAATGATAGAAAGATCACTTTCTCAGAGACACTACGTACAGCCAAGTAACACAGCTTCAAAATACATGAAGCAAAAACTGATATAGATAAAAGGAGAAATAGATAAGTCCACAATTTATAGCTGGAGACTTTAACATGCCACGCTCAGCATATAATAGAAGTGCTAGACAGAAAGTCAGCAAGGACACAGAACAGAAACACACACACACACACACACACACACACACACTACTGCAGCAGTCCTAACTTTATCTCAGGACCCTTTTACTCTTCTAAAACCGAAGACATTCCTCAGAGAGGTTTTGCTTATGTGCATTATTCTATTGCTATTTATATACTAAAAATTAAAACAAGTCTAAAATAGTAATTCATTTAAAAGAATGTAATGAACTCATTCGGGACTTGATAGCATAAATATCTTTATGAAAAATAACTATATATTCTAAAACAAAAAAAAAATCTGTGAGAAAAATGACATTATATACTGCAGCCTGTGGTGCTACTGGGAGGTGGTGGAACCTGTAAGATGTGACCCTAGTGGAGATATTAGGTCCCTGGAGTGTGCCTTAGAGGGGGATGTTGGGCCCCTTTTCTCTGTCTCTGTCCCTCCCTCTGCAATCTTGCTGCCATGGGATGAACAGACCTCCTCTGTCACGCACTTCCACCATGAAGCTCCGTGCTACCCTGGCACCAAGTTATGGGATCAGGCAGTAATGAACCAAAGTCTCTGAAACCATAAGCCAAAGTAACTGTCCTTCTTTAAGTTGATTTTCTCAGATATTTTGTCACAGTGATAAAAAGATGACTAACATAGCATTACTTTAAATTCTTTCCAAGTATCTTTCAGGCCTAATTTCATAGAAGACAGCTGAATTCTTATAGCCAGCTGCTTCTGCATATACTCCATACTTCATGGTGTCAAATATCACACAGCCTCTGGAAAGTTCCACTGTACATTCATGAGTGAAAATGCAGATAATATCTTAGTATTATAAGAAAAAAATTTTTAACCTTACAAGAATCTTGGAAGGGTCTCAGGACCCCCAGGGTATCCCTGACAGTATATTGGCTTTACAAATTAAGGAGATACTGCTGGAAGAACTCAATTTGATGACAAGGAAGAAATGTGGGGCAAAGGAAAGAGAAAGTCTAGTTAAAAGTAGGAAGAGGAACAGAAAGTTTGAGGCCATTTTTTTTTCATTATTTTTCAAAAACCACAGAGAAAGAAGCCCTTGAGTCATGAAGTTAGGAAAGCAGTTCTGCCCCAATTCAAGTATCATGAACAACCGTAGAGGTCCATAGTTAAATCCCATATAAAATTATTAATAGAATAAAATATTAATGGACTAATGTGTAGAAGTAACATCCCTATAAACATGGAAAATATGCCAGAAATATGTGCTCATAAAGTAAAGACAATACCTAACATTTCAAAATGAGCTTTTAAAAAAACATGAAATTATATAAGCAAGGCAAAATTTAGAATTTGAAAGATTCAGAAACGAATTGATTTAATAAAAGGAAGATATGAAAAAAGATGATGAGTTCAAGAGAAAAATTAGAAAGGGGAAAACTTTCAGAAACTAAAGAGTAAACTACATGAAACACAAGAGCAAATAAGTCTCTGAAAAAACTTTGAAGGAGGAAAACAAACTAAATTTTTAAAAATAGGGATTTAAGACATTATAGAAAAACGTAATAGATATAGAAGATAGGAAATGAATATTCAACATAAATACAAGAGGAACATCCAAAAAAGAAAAACTGATGGGAAAAGTAAATATTTTTAAATAAAGCAAAACCAAACAAACAAACAAACAAAAACCACCCTAATTCAGTAAAAGAAAACTCTATCCTGGAAAGTCCTGTTTACACAGGAAAATCAACCCAGCTGACCGACAACATGAAATGTTCTAGTATAATTGTTGGATTTTAAAGGGAAAATAAAAACTTCTTTGGACCATCAGAAAGACCAAGACATTTATAAGGGAAATAAAGCCAGACTGACATCAGGCTTTTCAAAAGCACCACTGTGCGAGAAGACAGTGATTTAAGATACTCAAGTGAATACCTTGTTAGGATATTACTGTTACCCAAAGTGATCTACAGACTCAATGCTATTCCCATCAGAATTCTAATAGCATTTCTTTACATGGATCCAGCCAAAGCAACCTTACTGTATAGAGAGCACAAATTGGTACGAACATAAAATAATTCAGGAGATATTGTTTGCGTGACTCATTCCTGCAGGTCGGATCTGGCCTACACTTGTTCTTGTCTGGTGCATGAGTCAAATGAAAAGCATAAAATAAATATCCATGAGCCCATGTACATGCAAATCAATGATTGGGCAATAAATAAGTGGGGGAGATGAAATAAATCAGTACAGAAGAATTCCAAATTAATTTATATAGATAGGCCTCTCTTCCCCCTTAAATGTGGGATGTACTTAGTAACTTGCTTCCAAAAAGCAGAGTAGAGAAGTAGGCGGAAAGGGATGGTGATGGAGAGTAATTTTACAGTGAAAATATCTGAGAAACTCTGCCTCAGCTGGGTTCCTGAGGCTAACATCCTCAGGATAAGTCTTGCTGATAGCATGTATCCTCGATATGATGGGATAAGAGTGACACTTTACCTCTATGGCCTTCCTCCAAAAAAAACCCTGAATCCCAGATTATGAGAAGAACATCAGGCAATCCCAAATTAAGTAATCTTTTAAAACAACCTGGGATGTGTTCCTCAAAACTATCATGGTGACTAAGGACAAGCAAAGCGTGAGAAACAGTCATAGACCAGAGGTGACTAAGGAGACTTTTTTTTTGATGACTAAATATATTGTGACATTCTGGATTAGATTCTGGAACAGGAAAAGGACATTAAGAAAAAATGGGTAAAAGCTAAATAAAGCCTAAACTTTAATTAATAGCAATATATCAATGTTAATTTGTTAGTATTAACAAAGATACCATGGTATTATAGAGTGCTAACAATAAGGCAGTGGGGTCAAGAACATACCAGAATGCTCTGTATTGTCTTGGCAAATTTTCTGTTCACCAGAAACTACAAGAAGGAAAAAAAAAATACTGTCTTTAAGAAAGACTTTTTTTTTTTTTTTTTTGAGATAGGATCTCACTAAATTGCCTAGGCTGGCCTCAAACTTGCCATCCTCCTTCCTTAGCCTCCCAAGTACCTGGAATTACAAGCATGTGCTAAAAGGAACAATTTTAAGGTGCATTATAGTCTGGATGTTTGTATTCCCCAAAATTCATATGTTGAAGCCCTAAATCCCAATGGGACACATTTGGAGTTAGGGCCTGTGAAGAGTTAATAAAGATTAAATAAGGTCAGGTGAGTGCTAATCTACAGGGCTGGCACCTTTATAAAAAGAAGAGACACTAGACCTCTTTCCCTACAGATTGAGGACCACAACAAGATGGTGATTGTTTACAAGCCAGGGAGAACCCTCAGCAGAAACCAAACTGCCAGACCTTCATCCTGAACTTCCAGCCTCTAAAAGTGTGAAAAAATACATTTCTGTTGTCTAAGCCACCTCACCTGTGGCGTTTTGTTATGGCAGCCTGAGGTGTGTGGTTGTACTGCGTAATGTGCTCAGGACACGACAGACAATAAGATATTATGAGGGGCCGGGATTGTACCTAGCATGGGTGAGGCTCAGGGTTTGATCCTCAGCACCACATATAAGTAAATAAATAATAAAGGTACCTCAACAACTAGAAAATATTTTTTAAAAAAGATATTAGAAATTCCTGATGGTATTATACATCACAATGTATGAAATATTTGCCCAAAACTAAAACTTGAATTGCACCTCACTGTAGGTTTAACAGGTGACTGAGAACCATGTTGAAGACGACATGGGGTTGCCACCAGAGTATCCATTCTCTGGGAAACTATGCAGGACAAAGGGCCTGCTTTGTTTATTTATTTATTTTGCCATGCTGGGAATGAAACCCAGGGCCTTTCATAAGCTAGGCAATTGAGTCATATATGTTAGGGGTCCAGACTGAGATGTAATATCTGCAATTTGTTTCCAAAGCAACTAGTAGAATTAAAAAAAAAAAAGGTCTTCATAAGATCTGAAAGTAGGCAGAATTATAGATTGGCCATAAATTCTTCATTGTGAAAGATACGTGATGGATATAGAAAATTTATTATTCAATTTTCTCTATATACATTTGAAATTTTCCATAATATAAAGCTAAGAAAAAACAATGTTTTTTTAAACTTACACAAACTATATATGACCCTATCTTTCAGCCAAAATGGAATCACAGGGACTAGATTTACGTCCCTCCTAAAACAACACACACACACACACACACACACACACAATAACAGTATTTAAGGCACTTGACCTCAGGCAACAAAAGATTGATCCTTGAGAGATAGGACTAAATGTCATAAGCTGCCCAACTGCCACAGCTCACCACCTTGAGAAACTTTCTTGACAGTAATGAAGGAAAAGGAACCAAGACAGGACCTGGCTTGTTCTCTGACTTGGGGAGGTGGAGATGAGCATCTGGGGAGACCAAAGTAGCTCAACTTGACAGGGCAGAGTTCAGAGAGGAGAGAGATGCATAGGCTGAAAACCCAGAGATCTGTGGTTAAGTAAACTAAGGAAATGACCATATTAACAAATTGAGAAAAGAAAAAGTGTGTGATCCTCCTGAGAGATATAGAAAAACACTTGACAAAATCCAACCGTCATTCCTGATTTTAACAAAGTCAGGTGTGTACACTCTCACCACTCCCATCTGACACTGTATTGGAGGCTCTACCTAGAGCCCTTGGGCAAGAAAATGAAATGACAAGCCTGGAGAGAAGAAAGTAAAAACATTTTATTCTCAGACATGATTGTCCATGTAGAAAATCTGTTGGAATCTACAAAAACAAAACTATCAGAACTAAGAAATGAGCTCAGCAAAATGGAGAAATAAAACATCCATATTCAAAAGGCAGTTGTATTTCTACACACTAGCAATCCCAAACTGAAATTGAAAAGAACAATGCCATTTACCGTAGCATCAAAAATACTATACCAAGATAACATACTAAGCTTTAAAATGGCCAGAAAATATGAAGGAGCTGTTGAGTTCATTTCCTAGGGTGGCCATGAAAAATTATCACATACTTGGTGCCTTCGAACAATGGAAATCTATTCTCTCACAGTTCTGATCAAAGGTGTTGGTGGGGCTCAGGTCCTTTTAAAGGCTCTAGGGGACAATCTGTTCACCTTCTGTGGGCATCAGATGCTCCTCAGTGCTTCTTGGTGCCAAGTCTCTGCCTCTATTTTCTATCCCCCTGCCCTGTTCCTCCTCTGCATATCTCATATAAGAATAATTATTTGTGGATTTAAGGTCTATCTGGACAAGCTGGGATGATTGCCTTATCTCAAGACCCTTAACTACATCTGCAGAGAACTTTTTGTCCCCAATAAGGACACATTCTCAGATCCTGGGGATTAGGACATGGACATGTCTTTTGGGAAGGGGTATAATTAAACTTGTATACAGAAAACTACAAATATTGCTGACTGGAATTTTTAAATAGACCTCAAATAAATGGAAAGATACATCTTGTTTATGAGTCAGAGGACTTAAGATCATTAACCCCCCACACACTGGTGTATATTTCAATGCAATGCTAATCAAAATCCAAGCAGGATTTTCTAGCACAAATGAACAAGCTGATTCTAAAGTTCTTGTGGAAAGACAAAGGACCTAGAATAGCTAAAACAACAGGAGAGTTGGAGGGTAAATATTACCTGATTTCAAAAACTATTCAAAAGCTAAATCAATGTACTGATGTAAAGATAGACAAATAAATTAATGCATCAGGATAAAGTCTAGAAATAAGCCCACGCATATATGAATGCTTGATTTTTGACAAAGGCAAAGCAATGAAGAAAGGAGAGTCTTTCAACAAATGGTGTTGGAACTATTACATATTTGTATGCACCCAAAATCTTGGATCTGGATCGTCTTGTTTCATATAAGGAACTCAACTCAAAATGGGTCATAGACTTAAGTGTAAAACTCTGAAACTACAAGATCTCTGAAGAAAACAAAAGATAAATTTTGTGACCTCGGGTTAGGCAGAGATTAGTTGTATACATACAATCCATAAAGGAACAGATGGGTAAATTGGATTGAATTTAAATTTAAATGTTTGCTTTTCAAAACACTATTGAGAATGAAAAACAGAGGCTAAGGAAGACCTTTGCAAAGCATATGTCTGGCTGAGGGTCGGACTCAGGGGTAGAGTGCTTGTCTAGTGTATTAGTCAGCCTTTCCTCTCTGTGACCAAAACACCTGACAAGAACAACTTAGAAGAAGAAAAGTTAATGTGGGCTCATAGTTTCAGAGGTTCAGTCCATGGTTAGTGAAAGGTAACGGAGAATTGCAATCCCTGGGGAGAAGGCAAACATTAATCCTTTCCCAGTGGCAATGGATTCCAGAGGAAGAAGATAAGCAATGAGTGCTGGGTTCCAGATGTTTCATCCTTTCCCAGCAATAATGGGGTTTGGACTTTTATAACCTGTCTCCTGACTGCCCAAACTGACACATTCTACTGAAGTCTCCATAGATTAAGTCACTCTCATTGTAACCTAAAAAACACCAACCTCTTTTGTAACTGGTGGTCATGTTCTACCCTGAAAATGAGCCCCTCTGATGCCTGACTGATTGACTCCATGGCTTAATAAATGACATTGCAAAATCCGTTGAGGTCTGCTCCTGCCTCGGTTATTTGTGCTTACAGTTGGCTGTTTCCACAGCTCTGGACCCAAAGTGAGGCCCAACATCATGGTGGAAGGATGGTGGAGGGAAGCTGCTCTGTTCATGGCAGCCAGGAAACCAAGAGAAAAAATGGAGGGAGTCACAGGGAAGCTGAGCCCTTCCAGGTCATGTCTCCTGAAGTCACAGCCCACCTGCCTACAATTACCACTCCGTCTTTTCAAACTAGGATGGACTAATTAGGTCACACCTCTCATAATCTAATTGTTTCACCTCTGAATATTCCTGTGTTAACAAAGGGACTTTTGGGGAACACCCCAGCATCCTGTCCTGCCAAAAAAGGATTTATCTGATAAAGGATATATTTGAGTTCAGCCTGTTTTAAACCTCTCAAAACTCAGTGATATTTTTTTTACACTGTTCTTGTGGTACTGGGAATTGAATCCAGGGCCTTGCACATGTCAAAACTTAATAATCGCCAGGCGCAGTGACCCACGCGTATGATCTCAGAGGCTAGGAAGGCTGAAGCAGGAGACTCAGAGTTCAAAGGCAACTTCAGCAAAAGTGAAGGGCCAAGCACAACCCAGTGAGATCCTGTCTCTAAATAAAATTCAAAATAGGGCTGGGGATGTGGCTCAGTGGTCAAGTGCCCCTGAGTTCAATCCCCAGTACCAAAAAAAAAAAAAAAACAAAAAACTTAAAGGGGAAAAAAAAAACTATAAAAAGTGCAAACGGTTTTAATAGATCATAAAAAATATAGAGTGGAAAGTAAACATCTGAAAAGATGCTAAGTATTAGTCATCATTAGAGAGATGCAAATTAAAACCAATGAGATACCACTGCTTTAAAATAGTTCAAATTAAAAAGTGACCATATCAAGTGTTAAGGACGAAAAGAAACTGAAACTCTCATACACTGTCAGTAGGAAGACAAAATGACCCAATCACATTGGAAACAGTTGGCGATACCTTAAAAAGTTAAACATGTTAAAATACCTTAAATAGTTAAAAAGTTAGACCTAATTTGTGATCCAGCCATTTCACCCCTATGTATTCTCGCAAAAGAAAATCCATGCATGTTATAGGGACCTACAACTCGAACACAAGTGTTCATAGCAGCTTGACTTGGAATAGCCCAAAACTGGGAACAGCTCACATGTCCCTGAATAGGTAAATGAATAAACAAGTTGTGGAATATTCATATGTGAAATACTATTAAACAATAAAAAGGAATAAATTATTGATGCTTACAATAGCCAGGATGAATATCGATCTAATTATATGGATTGAAAGAAGCCAGACCCCCCCCCCATACACACACAACAAAATACATACTGTATGAATCCATTTATTTAAAACTCTAGAAAAAGCAAAGTCATCTATAGTATCAGAAGGCAGATCTGTGGTTGCCTGGGGGCAGAGGGAGGAGCAGGAAGGAGGTCTTACAAAGAGGATAAAGGAAACTTTTAGGTTTATGGAAACATCCACTACATCATTGATTGTGGCACTGGATTTCATGGGTGTGTGTATACATATGTCAAAACTTGTCAAAGGGGCCTGGGGATGTAGCTCAGTGGTGGAGGATGTGCGTTCCACGTAATTAGAATGCATAGACTCTAGATTCAATTCCCAGTTTCAAAACTTACCCAGTCATACACTTCAAATATTGCATGTCAATTTTACCTCAATAAATCTGTTAAAATAAAGAAAGCAAAGAATATTTGTAAATGAGTAAAAAAAAAAATTCTGGAAGGAGCATCATTTAAGTAGTCACCATGGGGATTGAGAAGGATTGTTATATTTCAGGGAATTTGAACTTTACCTGTAGTTATGAATTCTTCTAACACAAATGTGCCCACATAGTAACTATGATATTTTTTAAAGTTAAAACAAATGGTCTACTTCACAACTGAGCTTTGGTGTTTGTTGATTCTAAATCTTCCACAAACCTCTATGTAATGTTTTTGCAGTAGGAGTTTTGTTTTCACACTCTAAAACATTTTTAAATGAAACGGAATTTATTTATTTATTTTTTTACTTAAAATGTTTTTTCTTGAGATTTTCTAAAGGACTGAGTTTTCAAAAAACCTTGTGTTGTAGCAGATGTCTTACATTCCCTCCTCAGCCCTATCTCTAAATATTACTTGGTAAAAGTAAAATACTATTTTTCTAGACTCTGACTAATGCTTTCTTTTTTCCCCTTTTGGTGTTTTTTGGCCACCGCCCATTCAGAACACAACCTCTATTACCAGATGTTTAGCTTCCTGCTTTCTATGTTTAAAAGTTACAGAGAAGATATAGCTGTAATCACCACGATCATTAATTTTTTGTCAACAACTTAAATGTTTTGGACAATCCTCATCGACACACTAATTTGAAGGCCCCCAAATCTGCATGTCATTAAAGGGGCTTAGGAGAGGTTTCCGCCTGTCTGCCAGGAGCAGAGCAGGGAGGGAGGTCAGGCTGTGGTGTTCAGAGGCCTCCTGGCCACTGCCCAGAAACTGAGTCATAGAGAAACCCCGTGTGCAAAATAAACCTTCAGGCTAACGAGAAATGGGACTTCAGGAAGGACTGTGCCAGAGCCACGGATCAGAGATTTGAAGGAAATACAGGGCCAGCGGAATTCTTTCTCTCTGGTTCACCTTTGGTGTCCTCCCTGGGTTAGGGACGCGGCAGAGCGCTTTCTGCCTCCAAGCAGCCCACAGTGAAGGAGGGGCGTGAACCCTGGGAACACGCTGCCGCCCCAGGCAGGATGCCAAATCCTATGGGGCCACATATCCTTTGGGAAGACGGGGGAGACCACATAGGAGGGGACACCTGGGCTCAGCCTTGTGGGGTTTGTGAATTCTGGACAAAGAAACAATATATGTGAGTACTTTTGTTCTGAGAAGATCAAATAAGTCTTTATCCCTGGAACATGAGGAGAGGTTGAGGGTGCATGCAAAGTTAGAGGGACATTCTGGTGACAAATTGCAAAGAGCCCCACCTCTCACTTTCTTTTACATCCCAAAACACATGGACGTAAGCAAGAAATATCACATTTCATTGCTATCTTCAAATCAAACCAGCATTGACCCTGACCCACCCCTTATCTTCCCCCAGGATGGTGAAATATGTCCCCTCTGACATTCTGGGGCTCCAAGATTGTGCCAAGGTTCCTTGGGCCCTGGATTTGGGCTGGGTTTTCTGCTCTCCTTCAAGTCAGAAATTGTTCCTGAGGCCAGCATTTCCAAAGCACACAGAGAGCTGCTCTCTGAATATTTGCCAGGCAGGGAGCAACAGCAAACCCCAGGCATCAAGCATGTCCCCACTGCACAGTGAACAGTGGTGCTCTGTCTGACCTTTGCAACCAGACATCCTGGTAAACATTAGGAGTTCAGAGACCTGTCTTCTTATTCAGGATACTTTTCCGACCCTAAGGAAGTCACTTATATCTTTCTCTTTGTAATGTAGACAGGCCATCTAATTTGTCCATAGATTATTGGGCAAATGTCTTTCAACTCCATCTGGCCCCGTGCCCTCTACTAATCTCTGGGTCATTCCATTTCTATTCCCATTCCCCACAGCCTGTCTAAAGGACACATTCTCAGCACATCCTTTCCCATTTCAAGGTCCCAAGGTGTCCCTGGCTTTGTTTGAGAGGTAGCAAAATAGGCCCCAGCCAGAGCCTAGCTCATTTTCATTAGTGAGGGCCACTGTCCCTGAGTCTTTACAGCACTGATTACCAAAGAATTGGTAAATTTTGTTTTGTTTTAGTAATTTTTTTTTCAAAAATGAAAGAAAAAATCTGGGTGCATTAGTGCACAACTGTAATCCCAGCTACTCAAGAAGCTGAGACAGGAGAATCACAACTTTGAGACCAGTTTGGACAACTTAGCAATATCCTGTTTCAAGACAAAGTTCTTTCTTTTAAAAAGGTGGGGAGATGGCTGGGGGTGTAGTTTTGCCTGGCATGCATGAGGGCCTGCATTCAACCCCAGGTACTGCAAAAAAGAAAGAAAAAATAAATGAAAGAGAAAGAAAGAAAGAAGCAGTGTCATGCGACACGATTGCCTATGGTTAGATGGGACGGTGTACCGGAACGCTGAATGCAGTACCCAGCTGTCAATAGTTTAGAATACACCTCCAAATCCGTCCCTTGATCCACTCTCACAATCCTCCAGTTGCCTGCTGGACACTCCCACGTACAATATACAATCCACAGTCCTCAGGGGGCAAACAAGCAAGAGTGGACCGACAGGAAGTACAGCCCAGGGCTTCCTCTGCCCCTCTGCTGGCATCCCATACGTGGGGCCAGATGGAGGAGCCAGGGTGAGATGGAGTGGGCCCCGCCAGCGCACCTCCATGGGCATTCCCCATTTGGAAAGCGGGATGTAGAAAGCAAGAATGAAGATTTAGAAACTGCCAATTTGACCATGGCTGATGAATAGAAGAATTTAAAATTAGGATTGTACTCTGAATGTCCTTTTTTTTTTTTTTTGTATTTTTTTAATAATTTTTATTTCACTTTACAAAAGGATTGAATTTTTTTAAACTGGCCCTTTACCATAGTTTGAGAAGCCCTGAGCTAAACTGTGTCACCATAACAGACTCCCTCCTAAATCTCAGTGGTTTAGCCACAAAGCCTGTTTCCCTTTTAAACTCCCATGAGGGTTGGCTGGGCTGGCCTAGAACCTGGGTTGCTTCACGGGGGCTCGGAGGAAGCCAGAGGTCAACTTCTGTCCTGCTGCCTGGACTGAACCAAGGGACTTGAGGAGGCTGGGAAATGCAGTGCTCAGGTGGTTGTTGAGCAACTGTGACTGTCTGCAAGGTACATGTGAACTGGGCTCCTCCTCTTGGGCTTACCCAGGGAGCCCCCTTGTTTCCATAAAGGAAATGGTCTTCACTGCCATGGCATCTTCAAGTCTTAGAGTCCAATATCCATCTCTGACCCCTACTTGCCCCACTTTGCAGATCCTGCCTCCAGAGAAGCCGTCAGCCTCTAGCCCAGGCCCCATTTTCCCACTGTTTCCTGCAAACTGTCAAAGACGCCTTGAATTTCCTTGGTGCCTAGGAAACTGCTAAGGCAGTTAAAGCAAACTACTAGCTATCTGCCTCATGAATCTCCTGCTGTCCTGCTCCACACCTTGGATCCCAGTGGCTCTTTTTCTGGAATATGCCTCTCCCCAACCCTCTCCTCCACATTCACATGTCTAAACATGACCCATCCTTCAAGTCTCAATTCAAATGCCAAGTCCTCCAGGAAGCTCGTGCATGAGCCAAGAGTGAGAAACAGAACCCGCCAACTGATGGTAGCTCCAGTCCCAAAGGCGTGTCTTGTTACTTACAGGAAGTTTCCAGGGAATTGGTTCCAGGGATCTTTCTGCAGTTCACTGACATCAATGTCCAAAGTCTGGGTCAATCTCTTTGCAGATCTTGGGACTTTACTTCTTAATCATAATCTAGCCCCTAGTTCCAAGATCTTCCTGGAGGTGAGACATACACAACAGACATTAAGAAAAGGAACAAGCCAAAACCATGGATTTGCAGAAGAATAGAAAAGGGTTCAAGATGACCTAGTTCAACAGACAGTGGATCAAGAGCATCTGGAGGCTCCCGGCCCAAGACAATATGGCAAGCAGAGAGTCCTGGGCTAGAAGCTAGAGCCCAGGACTCCTCCCACACCCCATGTGTCCCCCTGTCCCTGCTAACTATTGATGTACAAATGGGTGTGCACAGGAGGAGAAATATTTCCGTCATATTTATCTTCTAAACTAAGACAGGTCTCTAAACAGAGACCATAAACTTTCTGGAAAAAAAGTTGGCAAGTAAATATTTAAGACATTGTGGACCATGGATGATTTCTGTTGCATGTCCTTATTTTATTTTTTATTTTTTTTTTTGCTTGTTGTTTTTACGATGTCTTAAAAAAAAGTGTATGAACCCTCCTTGGTTTCTGAGCTGTACAGAAAGAGCGATGGGTTGGATTTGGTTGCTGGCCTCCTGTGTGTTCCGGTGTTCCCTGGGGTGTCTGAGGCACTTCCTGGCTTCTTCTATCCTGAGGAAAGCCACGCCTGGCCACAGTTCTATTGTGAGTTGTCTTCTGGAGAGGGATTCTGTGCCTGTTCTAGAAGCCAGGCAGGCGTGTGTGTGTGTGTGTGTGTGTGCGTGCGTGAACATGCATGCTGAGGGTTGTGGAGGCACTGGGTGTGGTGTTGTCCTGCCCTTGGGTGTGCAGCTGCTCACGCCCCCAGTTTTACTGCTCTCCTGCTCCCACAGCTTCTGCAAACAGAGCCTGAAGCTGATCCTGGCTTAGTAGAACGGCAGCCATGTCAGTGTTCAGTTCTGTCCAGAGGACAGGAAAGTAAGAGAGACTTCTGCTGTCAAGTGGCAGTTTTCTTTCTGGTCAGTACCTATCAGACCCTGGCCCATGGAAGAGCAGGGGATGTTGGGTCCCCAAATGGAGTCCTTTGGGCCAAACACACATCTCTGAAAGGTTGTAGGGGGACAGTTGGAGAAGGTTTCTTCTTTAGTCTTAAAAGACACTGTGGGACCAATAGGTGGAAGCTACAGGAGGACATGCATGGTGGCCTGTCAGGTGGAGAAAATGTTCTAACAGAATGGTCAGCTTTCACTTAGTCTGTATGCAGTGGGATGGGGGTTCATTTATGAGCACCTACTAGATGCCTTCTCACTGTGGTAGGATCCCAGAGACAAAGCCAAGGAGGGCTCAAGCTTTCCCTACAGTAAAAGATCACATCATGCAGGTCTGCCCTGTGCTACAGGACATAGCACTGTTCAGAGGATGCAACTGCAGGGGAGAATCTATAAAGCAGGGCAGACATGAATGGTGAACATGTCCCAGGAAGAGAATAGCAGATATCAAGGCCCAAGAAAGAGGGCCTGGGAAAAGACGAGTTTAAGGGCTGGGCAGCAGATAAGAAAGGCTTGAGGGTAGGGTGTTGTGGGAGATATCTGGGGACTTACAGTGCATGCTTAGGTTAACCAGCTTTCTGTCACTATAACAAAATACCTGGAAAATTCAGCTTATAAGGAGAAAAGATGTATTTTGGCTCATGGTTTCAGGTTTCAATCCAAGGTCACAGCCTGGTTGCATTGGGGCTGGGACAAAGCAAAGCATCATGGCAGAAGCACAGAAACCTGTTCACCTCATGACAGCCAGGAAGTGAAAAGAGAGAGAAGAAAGGGGCCACACCTGACTTTCTTGCAGTAGGACCCACCACCTAAAGGTTCTTCCACCTCCTGATAGTGTCACAGGCTGGCGACCAGGGTTTTAGGGGACATTTAAGATCCAAATCATACACTACCAGAGGGTAGAGTACAACACATTTAAGGAGGTTTAATTGTCAAGTAAAAGGCCTTGCATTTTATTCTGGAGTAATGGGGATCCAATAAAAATGTCAAACCTGGAAAAGGTTATCCTAATAATGTTGACTTTTGAAAGTGCACCATTGCCAACATCATAGGTTCTTGCAGAAACATTTTGTTTAATTACTGTGTTAGCATTTCTTTCCCCAGCTGGACTATAAGATCCATGGTTTGTATTTCCAGGTTCTTTGGATATTGGTGGAAGGAAGGAAGAACATATAGGCTTGAGAGGAGGTGGACCTGGGTTTGAATTCTAGCTGCATTAGTCAGGTTTTATTGCTGTGACAAAAGACCTGAGATAATAAACTTAAAAAGAGGACATGTTTATTTTCATTCATCATTTCAGAGGATTCAGTCTATGGGTTGGCCTCATTCCTTTTGGGTCTGTGGAAAGGCAGGTCATTATGGTAGGGAGCACGTGGTAGAACAAAGCTGTTCACCTCATGGCGGCAGGCAAGTGAACGGGTGAACAGAAAACCAGGGCCTCCATCTCCCCTTCAAGGGCACAGCCCCAGTGACCTAACTTCCTTCCACTTGGCCTCACCTCTAAAAATTCCACCACCTTCCAGATGTGCCACAGGGTATTGATCAAGCCTTCAACACATGGGTCTTTGGGGGTCATTTAGAATGCAAACCATAGACCCAGCCCAGCACATACTGTAAAATGCCACTAAATCTCCATAGTTCAGTGGAATAAATACTTCATGGAAGATGAATTGGTCAGAACCCAATACCAGCACCTGGGATCTTGCAAAGTAAACTGAAGAACATTGAAAATGTCCCAGAGTGCCTACCTCCAGAGCTGAATGTGTTTGGGTTTTTTTTTCCCTACCCTTCTCTCTCAACTCCTTACCTCTAGAGGGAAATTCTGAGTGATGTAGAAAAGAAATCACTCTCCTGCATTGCTTCTGAGGAGGCCAACAGATCAGGAGATGATTGCTGTTGAAAAAGATCGTTTGTAAGTCACAACTCCAGGGGGAGGGGCCACACTGCTCAGAGGGCCCACGTGAAAGCCAAGTATATGACGCCAAGAAAAAAGTCAGCTGTGGACAGAGCCTTTACTGTGGTTTCCACAGGAAGAAAAAGGTAAGAATGGTTAACAAGCTTGGGTCTGGCTAGTTTGAATGAGTGCCGAGAGCTTGAGGCACAGGTGTACCTGGTTGTCTGGTATCTGGCCCTGGGGAGATGAGGGCAGCGTGTGAGGTGGTAGGTTATGGGTTGGTTGGTTTGCAGTTGTGAAGAGCATTCTCAGGAGAGTCTTTTACTGTTTTTGGAAATTTATCATCCCTGAAAGAGGTAATCCCTCCAGGTTTTGCAAGGCACAGATGTCCAAGCATCAGAATATGGACAATAAAATGTACAGCTAACACAGCCGGGTCTTCAATGCCTCATCCTGGTGCTATGTTCTGGAGACTCCAGCCCTGACCTCTTTCATCCCCTCAAGGTGCCTCAGTCTCTCCTTCTCTGTGCCCCCCTCATGCATTCAACCATATAGTCATTGTGAGCATTCATCACCCCCAGTGGAAGACAGTTATGGTTAGTATGAGGTGTCCCCCAAAAGCTCATGTGTGAAACAATGCAAGAAAGCTTAGAGGTGAAGTGATTGGGTTAGGAGAGCCTTAACCTAATCAGTGCATTAACCGTAGATAGGTAGGCTGTGAGTGGAGGAGATGGGCTGATGAGGGCGTGTCTTTGGGGTTCATATTTTGTCTATGATGACAAAATATGTCTCTCTCTCTCTCTCTCTCTCTCTCTCTCTCTCTCTCTCTGCTTCTCATGGCCATGTCCTGACCTGCTCCCTCCACCACACCCTTCTGCCTCACCTCAGTCCAGAGCAATGTGACTGAGACACCTGAAACCATGAGCCCCCCAAACAAACTTTTCCTCCTCTAATTGTTCTTGTCAAGTCTTTTGTGGTCACAGCAGCAAAAATTTGACTAAAACAGATACAGAGTGGGTACTGATGAAAAATAATTAATAAAGCAGGCTAAAAGAACGCAGGTTCCTGTTTTGTCTGATAGAGTTTGTGGTGGTTTTCATGACTGATATTAATGACAGGCAGTGTCAGCCTGAGGTGTCATTTTATGGTGGTTGGGAGGCCTCTCACAGTCATTTCCTTTTGAAGGTCTTATCAGCGTTCTCCAGGGTGGGACATGAGTTCTTTCCTCCGCCTGGTTAGTGTTTATGTGCTCTGGAAGGGAAGTGTCTCAGCCTTCCCCCAAGATGAGGTAACAATCATGGGAATTTGCCACAAATTCATGCTCTGGGTGCTTCAGGTCATTTACTTGAGGGGAAAGAGAACAAATGGATCGCAAAGAAACATCCTGGCTAAAAATGTATTGGAAATGTTTAAGGAAGCACATAAAGCACTTCACACCAAGGAGCAAAAACAGCTCACTCAAATGTGTGAAAAGCATAGAGAAATCAGGAATCTGGTACTCAATTATACATTTTACTCTTTTATTTTTGCCTAGTTTCCCAATCTGTCAAATTACTCAGCAACCTTAAGTAGTTGGAACCTTAAATCGTTGGAACCAGGAGCATAGTAGAGGACTATTTTATAAATAAATTCACACACCGATGTTGACATCATCCTTCATTCTTAACAATAGAGCCCATGGATGAATATGTGTGTGTGTGTGTGCACACACACACACATATCTGTACCCTGGGTGTGTGTGCTGTGTGAAGCCTTGCAGCCCACAGGAGGATTTAAGGAACCACAGGTAGATGGAACTCCAATAGTTACAGTAATAGCAACAGTGAAGTGGCATCATAGCTCATTTAGAGTTGTGTGAATTCAGCATCACTTGGTCACCTGAAAGAGAATGAGGTCAGATGGAACCATGCAGTTCCTTTTGTTTGGTTTCTGCATTGCCTAAGAGGGTTGGATGGTTTAGAGAGCTGAATGTGATTCTGCTTTGGCCCTGATTTCAGAACACATCCCTGTGTCCGACGTGATGCTTCTTAAGCTTTAATTCTTCACTGTTGACAAAGTATATCCACAGTGTTTTGCCCATTTGATTCTCCCAATGACTCTGCAGGGGCAGACAATGGCAGAATTTCCACATTTCAGTGATTATGTAACATTAACCACCAAGTTTAAGCTGTTTATTAATTATCAAGTTTCAGTTAAATTGATGATTTCTTTAGAGGAAGTCAAAGACGCTTTTGAGGATTCATAATTTCACTGTTGCTTAATGCTCTGAAGCCAAATCCAAATGTGGCTCTGGAAGCAGGTCTTTTGGTTCCAAATGAGAAGTGTGTCCTTCACCGGTCTGGGTCTTTGTGATGCTTCACCCTCAGCCAGTCAGTCACCTGGGCCACTCAGAACATCCTCGGCCTCTGCAATCCTCCTTCTAGCTGTTGCCTCTCCTGCTAAGACACAGTTTGGCATTTTACAGCCATCACTTGCACGTAACCCTCACCATCACCCCATGATGTAAGTGGCATGGCAATGTGGGAAGAGCTTTGGCCTTGGAATCAGAAAGACCTTGTCTTCTAATCCCAGCATTGTCCCTCCCTGGAAAGTTACTTACCATTTTGGAGCCTTCTGAAAAACAGTCATCACACTATCTACACCAAAGGATTGTTGTAAGAATTCCAAGAAATGGCAAGTGTGGCATGCGCTTCCCAAATTATCATCAGAGCGGTACTAGCATCACCTCTATCCTCCCACAGGGTGTCCTGTGACACTGACTTCCTGCCTGTTTAAGAATAGATTGAGAATGTCATCAGCCTGGGTTATAGCAGGTCTTGAGTGGGCAGGCTTGAAATGGGAAGGGAAATAAATTTCAATGATTTTTCTTTCTGCAGTTAGTTGTGCCTAAGTGATGAAGAGCCCTCACGTGGAATCTGTAAGCTCTTGAGGGTTCACAAGTCTCACTAGGTGGCCAAGATGGCTAGTGCCTGCACAGAGAGGAAAGCTAGCTTTGCCGGGAATATTTAGTCAGTGCTGTGCACGGCCCGGGCAGTGGAGTTATAGCTCATGTGGTTCATGTCCTCTCCATGTAAACAGCAGGACAATGTTTGGTTCCAGTTCAAACAGTTTTCCCTTGAAGGCACCAGCTGACAGAGGCGGTGCTTAAGTGCAATGAAGATATTACAGATTCTCTAGATACAAGCTCTCAAGTTTGTCCTGAAATGTTTCAAGTTTTGAAATGTGCACTTAAGAAATAGGTAAATTCTGAATCCTTTAAGAGTTTCCAAATAGGGGAAGTTAAAGGCCACATCAGGATGAAAAAGTAGGCATGCTACATCATCTAGAGCCCTCTTTCCTCATTTTATGACTTTTCCTCCCTGCAATAAAATGTTAAGGGCTAATCTCTGGACACATTTTCCAAGAGAACAAAATTTTCCAAGTCACATGTGCATGCGCGTGTGCATGTACATACACCCACACACACACACACAGTGAAAAATAGGTGGTCATTTAGAACTAAATTCTAGTGGCGAGTTTTCAGTTCTTGTAGACAAGTGACATTAATGGAATGGGTCATGGCAGAAGTTCCTAAGTTACCTAGGAATTGGTAGCACAGGTTGGGTTTTCTAGAAGCAACTCCAGAAAGCAGACAGAGTTAGTTTGCGAGGTATGTAAATCAACACCTACAAAAGGAAAGGAGGAGAGGTAGCAAGAAGCAAAGAGGAACTTCAGTGACCACGCAGGCCAGACAAAGCAGCAGCCCATCCTGGTGTGGACTCTGGAACCAGCACTGCCCATCGAAATAGCCCATGGGAGGCTGGAATGGCTGGTCACAGGATGTGACTAGCATAGCTGAGGACGATCCCACAGAACTAGTCACTGGAAGCTGATGACACCCACCACAGGAGGGTGAAAAGCTCTTCCTTGAAGGGAAATCTGGACAGAACTGTGTCTGCCACAGCTGAATTTAAACATTTCCTTTTTAAAAAATAATTATTTATTTTTTAGTTGTAGATGGACCCAATACTTTTATTTTACTTATTTATTTTTATGTGGTGCTGAGGATGGAACCCAGGGCCTCGAACATGCTAGGTGAGCAGTCTACCAGTGAACTATAACTCCATTCCCTTATAGATTTCCTTTCTAATACTAAACAATTATTTGTTAAAACTGGGTTTATTACTTTCTTTTCTGGCTAAGATGGGGTGCCAGGAATTGAATAAACCCTCCCTTTTGAAACAACAATGATAAGCACAAAACCTATGAGTCACGGTTTTGAAGACACTGGACCTCAGACTTTGAAGAACCATAATTCCCAAGTTGGGAATCATAAGGTGAAGGTACAGTTGGCCCCTCCTTACCACCGTGAGCTTCCAGGCCAGGGCACTGTAAGAGGGAACTCATACAAAGTGTGAGTTTCAAAGATGGAGCTAAGAGTTGTGGAGGCCTAGGCAGTTAGAGCACATAGGACAGAGTCCAGAGAGGAGGGGGCTACAGAGAGAACTGGAGACCAGGGGAGAGACAGCAGATGTCCCCTGAGCTACAGTAGCACACTGATCAGCACATGTTTGTGAGGAAACTCTCCAAGCTCAGGGAAGAAACCAGATGAAAGGGTGGAGGGAACAGTGATTGGAGCTTAAACAGGGAGCCTGTCCCCATGAGCAAGACTGGAAAACTCATTACATGTGAAACATTGAGAGGAGGGCTGGGGGGGTCTTGCCTCAGCAGTGGGGACTAATTGGCCCTTGACTGACCACTGCTGGTGGGCCCACTTAGCAAATAATGACAGCAATACCAGAAAAGATCAAACTCTTTCCAAGTAACTCAGCTGCATCCCAGAGCGAAATGTATGATTTATAAGAGGCAAAAATAACCAGCACCAACAAAGTCAAAGTCACCATGTCTGGCATCCAATTAAAGATTATCAGGCAGACAAAGAAACAGGAAAACGTGTCCCATAATGAGAAAGGTAACCAGACAGTCAAAATCAAATCAGAACCTAGACAGATGTTAGAATTAGCAAAGACACTAAATGTATTATAATTAGATCCCATATTCCAAGAAGTTAAAGACATGGAAGATTTAAAAATATTCAGGTTGAATTTGTAGAGACGAAATCCACAGTATCACAAAAAAAATAGACCAAGTGGGATTATCAGCAGGTTACACGCAGTGAAAGAAATGATTTATGAAATTGAAGCTATAACAATGGAAATTACACAAGATGAAACAAAGAAGAACATGTTACTTTTTAATTCAAGAGCACTAGTGAGTTGTGGGAGGACTGCAAGTGTCCCAAATATATGGAGTAGGTAGAGTCCCTGAAGGAAAGGATAGGTCAAGGGAGGGAAAGATAATTATTTAAAGAAATAATGACCAAAGTTTTCCAAACTTAATAAAGGCTATGAAGTCACAGCCATAGGAATGGCAAAACTCAAGCACAAAAAGCACACTGAAAAACTGTACTAAGGAACCTCAGGTTCAATTTGCTGAAAACTAATAATAAAGAGAAAGTCTTGGTACTGGGGATTGAACCCAGGGGTGCTTTACCACTGAGCTTTATACCAGCTCTTTATATTTTCTGGTGCAGACTCTGGAACCAGCATTGCCCATCAAAATAGCCCATGGGAGGCTGGAATGGCTGGTCACAGGATGTAACTAGCACAGCTGAGGACAATCCCACAGAACTAATAACTGGAAACTGATGACACCCACCACAGGAGGGTGAAAAGCTCTCCCTTGAAGGGAAATCTGGACAGAACTGTGTCTGCCACAGCTGACTTTATAGATTTCCTTTTTAAAAAATAGTAATTTATTTTTTAGTTCTAGATGGACACAATTTTGAGTCAGGATCTCACTAAATTGTCTAGGCTGACCTCAAATTTGCAATCTCCCTGTCTCATCCTGAGCAGCTGGGATTATAGACCAGTGCCATCATAGTCAGGTGGTGTAGGAAAGGCATGTTATATACAGAGGAACAATATAAAGATTGTATTAGAATTCTCCTTGGAAACAAGCCAACCAAGAAGACAATGGAGCAAAAAGAGTCTTAAAAATATGAACTAAAGAAAGATAGCACTCTAAAATTCTATATCTAGTGAAAATATCTTTTAAAAGTGAAAGTGAAACAAAAATATTTTCAGACATTTAAAAAAATGAAAGAATTCATCACTCATAAGAAATGCTAAAGGAAATTCTTTCAGCAGAAGGAAATCTGGATCTACACAAAGTAATGAAAAGCATCAGAAATGGAAATCATGTTTTTTTTTGCTGGTAGCAGGCCCGCCCTGGCCCCTGGGGACTCAACCCCCAGTTCTTTGTTATGCATGTCAATGTGGCCAGCTCACAAGGCCGTGAAGCGGGCTTGCGGTTCCCTGTTTATCTGCCTCGCACATATGTGTCTCTCGGGAACATCTTGACCTGTTCGAGCCTCCTGATAGGGGACGGTGACGTGACGGTAACCCAAGGACGCAGTTATTACTCTTCCCTCCTCACTTTTGAGTAATTTCCCGCAGCTGTTAAAAAGATATATAAGGGGAACAAATCTGGCAATAAAGCGCGCACACGCTCCCTCCTGGATGAAGAACCTTGGTGTCCTGTGTATTTTTAACCCCGCCGTCCCTCGCCGGACTCGGCTCCGTTAGCCGGACGCGGCATTTTTTCATATTATTTAAATCATTAATTGATTGCTCAAAATAATAATATGTTGGAGGATTTATGAAATATATAAAAATGTATGACAGGCCGGATGCAGTGGTGCACGCCTGTAATCCCAGCGACTCAGGAGGCTGAGGCAGGAGGATCGTGAGTTCAAAGCCAACCTCAGCAAAAGCGAGGCACTAAGCAACTCAGTGAGACCCTGTCTCTAAATGAAATAAAAAATAGGGATGGGAAGTGGCTCAGTGGTCAGGTGCCCCTGAGTTCAATCCCCAGTAACCCCCTCTCCCCAAAATGAATGACAACGATAGGATAAAGACTAGAAGAGGCAAAATATAAGTATACTATTGTAAGGTTTTAATTTTTAAAGTGGTCTAATATCACTAGGTAGACTGATGGTTGATAATGCATACTATAAGCACTAAGGCTGTAAGCGCCAGAAGCAAACCTTGGATCAGCAGCCTTTCCTTTATTCTGCAGCGCAGTCAATCCATCAGGCACGGGAGGGCTCATTTTCTGGGTATGAAAATGGCCCCCGGGGTTACAGAAGGAGTCTGGGTTTTATAGATTACAGGGAGGGTGAATTAACCATTGGAGATGCGGACATGCAGTTTGGACAGTCAGGGAACTAGTTGTGTAGGTTAAAATTTTAACCCAGGAGGGCAATTGTAAAAAGTTTTAAACTTGTTGTCACTGGGAAAAATCTCACAACTCGGTGTTCACTGCTTATCTCTGGGACCCGCTGTTACCCAGAGCTTCACCATTTGCTTTTCTCCTTCCAGGACTCATTGGCTGTGGGAAAGGGTAAAAGTCCAGGGCCCAGAGTTTCAGTATTTGCCTCCTCCCTCCAGGACCTGCTGTGGTTGGAAAGGGATGAATGTTTGCTTTCGATGGAGACGCTGGGGATAAACCCAGGAAGGGATGAAAGTCTGCTTTTTGCCTCAGGGCCCTTTGTTAATATTTGGCTAATTTCCCTCCCTCCCCCCGAGGCACACTGCCCCTCTGTTTTTCTCCGAAAGCTGTCTTGTTGGAAAATTATTTTCCATAACCTTTCAAAACAACCAGCAAACTAAAGAAAGAGTCATATCTAGTAATCCAACTGTGTTAGCCTGTCATTCGTCTGATCAAAATACCTGACAAGGGCAGTTTAGAAGAGGGACAGTTTATTTTGACTGGCAGTTTCAAAGTTTCAGTCTGTGGTGGGCAATTCCATTGCCCTTGGCCCAAGGTGAGGAAGCACATCTTGGAAGGAGGCTCTGGTGAAGGAGCTCTGCTCCACTCTTGGCAGCCAGGAAGTGGAGGGAGCAAGGGGAAGGGGTCATAGGGAAGATGAACCCTCCAGGGCACTCCCCCAGTGATCCACCTACTCCTACCCCGCCTGCCTTCAGTTACCCTCCAGTTAGTCCATTCAATCCAATCACTGCCTCTCTGAATATTCCTACATTAACATGGGAGCTTTTGGGGAACACCTCATACCCAAACTATAACACCAGCAAAGGAGATAAAGTTGAATCACAGGTTAATTGTAAAGAAGTTTTAAAAAGAAAGAAAGAAACCAAACCCTAGATTGGACAAATAGAAGCAAATAGCAAGGTGATAGACCTCAAACCTATCCAGATTGAAAACCACCTTAAATCAAAATGATATAAACACTCTAATTAAAATGGCATTTTTCAGAATGAATAAAAATCAAGACCTAACTGTTCACTGCTTATCACAAATGCACTATAAATGTAATCACAATATAGGTTAAATGTTAATAAAAATGGAAAAAGACTGATTGTGCTAACATAAATCCTAAGAAAGTAAAAATGGCTCTTTGCAATTTGGCTTACAATTTATAAATTACCAAGGCCCTTGCATTTTAATGAAGGGGTCAGTCAATCAAAAGGACATGCCAGATGATAAGGGACTATTGAGAACAACTTTATGCCAAAATTTCATAAATTCTGTAAGGGGCACAAACTATCAAAATTCACCCAAGAAGAAATAAATTACCAGAATATTTGTTTATCTGTTAAAGCTAAATTTGTAGTTTAAAATTTTCTCCACAATAGAAACTGAAGGCCCAGAGAGCTTCCCTGGTGAATTCTACCAAACATTTAGGGAAGAAGCAGTACACATAGAAACATCCAGAAAGTTGAAGATGTGACATTACTTCCCAATTCTTTCTGAAAGACCAGTATTACTCTGAAACTAAAATCAGAAAAAGAAAATTACAATCAACATTTTTTTATGAATATTGACATAAGAAATCTATAATAAATTTTTTTTTTGGTTTTAGTTTTGTTGTTGGATTTTGTTTGCTTGTTTGTTTTGTTTTTTTTTATTCTAGGGATTGAACTGCAAATCAAATCCAAAATATTCAAGTTTAGCATATCATGACCAAGAGGGTTTATGTCAGGAATATAAGGTTGGTTTAACATTCTAAAAACAATCAACCTAATTCACCATAAACTAAAAGTTTATGTTAAACATTTCAATAAACAATTTTTTTTGGAAAAAAATCTAACATCCATTCTTTATAAAACTTCAGTGATTTGGGAATATCTCACACTCTGATTCTCCAACATCGGATGAGTTTTCAACAACTCAATTTAGTTGTAACCCACCTGATTCAGCACAGATCCCACAGGTTACGGGCTATCCCACGAGACTGCCCCATTTCAGATGCCAGGCACATGCCCCACGTTGCCCCTATTCTTCTGACCAACAGCTATAAACTCAGGAGATTCCCAACACTGCCTTCTCACTTTTGAGAATTTTCTAGAACAACTCATAGAACTCAGGAAAAGACTTTACCTTAGCTCACTAGACTATTATAAAGGATACAACTCAGGAGCATCCACATGGAAGTGATGCCTAAAGCAAGATGGGGGCGGAGGAGAGTGGTTCAGAGCCCCTTTACCTCTCCCAGGCACATACTGTATTAGTATGGGCTGCTATAGCAAAACACCATAAACTGGGTTGCATATCAACCGTGGACATTTATTTCTCAGTTTGAAGGTTCCAAGTCTAAGATCACAGTACTGGCAGATGGTTTCTAATGAGGACATACTCCCTTGTATATATAGAAGTGAAGATTATAATTTCCTCTGAATCCAGTCTAGTGCTCGATTGTTAGTGATTGTGCTTAGCTCTTTATTTGGAGAGGCTCTTCTCACTAAGTGTCAATTATCACTCTTGTTGTGTGATGTATCCTCACAGGGTAAAAGGGGCAAACTAGCTTTCCGGGGATCTCTTTTATAAGGACAGTACCCAATAGCAAGGACTCTGCCTTTGTGACCTGATTATATTCCAAAGGCCTCATCTAATCTCATCACTTTGGGGACCAAGTTCAACATACGCATGTGAGGGGAACGTAACATTCAGATCATAGCATTCTTCTGTTCCTGGTCCCCCCAAAGTCCTTCCTTCTCACTTGTAAAATGCATTAGTTCTATCTCAATAACCTAAAAGACTTAATTCATTCCAGTATCAAGTAAAAAATCTAAGGTCCAGGTCTCATCTAAATATCATCTATTATTTATCCTGAGGCAAATTGCTCTCCAGCTATGAGTTCATGAAATTAAAAAATATAAGTGCTGCCAAACTACAATTCTGGGATAGACATACATTCTCATTCCAAAAGGGATAAACAGGAAAAAAGAAAACAGGTCCCAAGGAAGACCAAATCTCAACAAAGCAAGTAACATTAAATCTTAATGCTAATTACGGGGGGTGTAGCTTGGTGGCAGAGTGCTTACCTAGCTTGTATGAGGCTCTGGGATTGATCCCCAGCACCACCAATAGTTTTGTTGTTGTTGTTGTTGTCTTCTTTTTTATTTATTTTCTCTCTCTCTCTCTCTCTTTCTCTCCTCCTCCTCCTCCTCCTCCTTCTTTTTTGGCAGAAATGCTTTTGGATAATTTTTTTTTTCTTTGAGAGAGGGTCTCACTGTGTTGCCTAGGCTGGCTGCAATCAACTGATCCTCTTGCCTCAGCCTCCTGAGTAGCTGGGACTACAGGCATATATCACTGTCTTCCATAAAGTCAGAAATCTTGATGCTCAATAATGATCTTTTTTGCCTCAGTGCTTGAACTTCTGTACCCACTGGGTTGGCAGCCCTGCACATGGCTCTGTGCCTGCGTCGTGTGCCCATGGTTCTTCTGAGCTAGAATCATGCACAACTGGCTCTGCCAGTCTGGGGTCATGGAGGTAGCCCTATTACGATGGCCAACTAGACACTGTCCTCATGAGGACTCTCTGCAGTCTCCCCACACTTGATGGTGGTATCCTGTTGAGGTGGCATCCCGGAACTGTTCTGAGGGTTGTTCTTCTACCATCTTAGACAGTAGTTCCTGGTTTTTGTGTAGACGTTGAGCTAATCTTATCAGATGGTCCTTTGGTCATATCCTTGTTCTCTCCTGAACATGATTTTTCAATTTACAGTCTTGACCCGAATGAGAATTTTTTTCTTTTCTTTCTTTTTTTCCCCCTTAAATTGAATGTAGGGCCTCACATATGCTAGGCAAGAATTCTACAACTGAGCTACATCCATAGCCCTTTTAATTTTTATTTCTTAAGACAGTATCTCACTAAACTGCTTAGACTGAATGTTCAGTCCTGCTTCAGCCTCCCGAGTAGTTCAAATTACAGGTGTTTACCATTACAACTGGCTAGAGTCTTTAAATTTGCTTCCCTTTTGATTAATAATCTTGACTTTAAGTCATTTCTCTCTTCTTACATTTTATTGTAAGCAGCCAAGATTCAAGATTTACTGGATTCAGCTTATACCTTCAACAATTTGCTTGGAAACAGCTTCAGCTAAATATCTAATTTCATCCCTTACAGGTGCTGCCTTCCACAAAACACCAGGACACAAACACAATTTAGCCAAGTCCTTTGCCACTTTGTAACATTGTTAAATAAGGGAAGGAGGGGAAAAGGAGGGAAGAAAGATAGGACCTGCATCTGTCCCTTGTACTACATGCAAAAATTAACTCTAACTAGATTATACACCTATAAAACTTGTAGAAGAAAACATAGGAGAAAAATATTTGCAAAGTACATACCTGCTAAAAATAAAGACTACATAAAGAATTCTCAAAATTCAACACTAAGAGGACAAAAAAAATCCAAAAAATGGGCAAATATTTTCACATTCTCTTCACCAAAAAAAAAAAAAAAAAAAAAAAAAACTATGGATGAAAAATAAGTACACAGAAAAACTATCATTAGGGAAATGTAAATAAATCCAGAGCAAGATTAGGCCTTTAGAAAGGTTAGATTGTACCAAGTGTGGGCAAGGATATGAAAACACTGGAGCTCATACACTGTTGTTGGGAATGTAACAGTGTAAATATTTTGGAAAATAGTTTGCAGTTTTAAAAAAAGTGAAGACAAATGATTCAGTCATTCCTCTTCTAAGTTTTAAACATGTGAGAATAGGAAATGGCTGTGAGGGAATAGGAAAGGGCTATGCAAACAGAGACTTGTACACAAAACTTTGAAGTAACTTTTTAAAAATAATGAGCCAGAACTGGAAACAACAGAAATGTTCTGATGAATAGTTACATGAATGGATACACATAAGCACCCAAAAAATAATCTGAAAATTTCTGAGTGTAAGAACCCAGACCAAAAAAAGGGGGGGGGCATGTTTTCCATCTTCAGAGAATTCCAGAAAGAGCAAACTAATATGCAATTACAGAAAGAAGGTCAGTGATTGAGGCAGGGAGGTCAAGATGAGTAAAGGAGGAAAATACAAAGGGGTGTGAGGAAACAGTGGGGGAGCGATAAATTGGTTTTTATCTTGATTGTAGTGATAGTTTCAAAATATAAAGTAAGTTTCAAAACTTATCAGATTGCATAGATTTCTGTATATTAATTATACTCAATAAAGCTATTTTTAAAATAGTTTAAGGGATATAAAGAATTGGACTTACTGAACTCAAGCAAGCATACAGTATTATCAGTAAATGATAGTATGCTTTTCTCATTCACCATTCATTCATTCATTCATTTGTATGTTGTGGGCACCTGTCAGGTGCTAGATCCTACATGATGGTGATTCAGTGTACAATGGTGAGTAAGACAGAGTTCCAGCTCAGGCAGTCCCCACAGCTCCCCTTCACCAGCTGTGTTTGCTCCAAATCTGCTTTTTCTTCCTGTCACTCTGGATCCCTTCCTCATTTTTGACCTGATCATAGTGAGGCTTTAATGAGCTTGCCTGTGCTCACCCTGTTTCTCTTCGTAGCCAGTGCTGGGTAAACATAACAGAAAACCCCCACATTATTTCAAAATTTCATATAATGTTAGAATATATTTATATTGTACTACTTGAATTCTGATCAAAACTCTCATCAAATGAAATCTCAGTATGCTTGCAAAATAGTGTGTTGTATATATAGTAGTTCCCCTTTATCTGTGATTTTGCTTTTCATGGTTTCAGTTTTCTGTGGTCAAACACAGTCTGAAAAAGTTAAATGGAAAATTCCAGAAATAATTCCTAAGTTTTAAATTGGGCATCATTCTGAGCAACATGAAGAAATCTCATGCTGGCTCATTCCAACCCACCCTGAAGTGAACTGTCACTTTTCTGATGTTTCCACGTTGTGGACACTACCCACCCACTACTCACTTAGTAGCTGTCTCAATCAGTAGGTCAACTGCTGTGGTGGTATTTCAGTGCTTGTGTTCAAGTAACCCTTAATGTACTCCTGGCCCCAAATTACAAGAGTAGTAGATGCTGGCAATTCAGATATGCCAAAGAGAAATTATAAAATGCTTCCTTTAAGTATCATCTCACATCATTACAAGAAGAGGAAGGGGGAATACAATGGAGTATTTTAGAAAAAAAACTACCTTCTTATACTTTTATTGTAGTGTATTGTTATAATTATCCTATTTTATTATTGTTGTTGTTATTGTTCCTAATTGAAAAATTAAACTTTATCATAGATAGGTATTATAGGAAAAATAGTATATATAGGATTTGGTGCTATGCCCAGTTTCAGGCATCCACTGGGGATGGGAGAGGACTGTAGAATGGATGAGCCGATTACTGCCTGAGAGGGAAGAAGCATTAGGGAAGGGCAAAGAGGTGGATTTGCTAAGTGCCTGCTGCATGCCTGGCCCAGTGCCTAGTACTGCTTATTCACCAACTCCTTTAGTTTTATTCAGATCACAGAATCCCATTTTTGACAAGACAGGGCTGCCCAGCTAGTAAGAGCCAAGATTCTGAGTTTGCGTGACTTTGCCATGGGTGCATTTTCCTCTACATTGGCTGACCCTGTTAGGGAAGACCTGATCCTTGGGCTTTAGAGATAATCTGGAGACCACATATCCACCAGCCAGGGCAAGGCTAAGTTAGCTGTGGATAGATCTTGACTATTTTTTTTTTTTAAGAAACTGGATAGATTTGAGATTTTATCCCCTTCAAAATTATTTAGCTAATTTTTTCCATTTGATTATTCTTTCAATTAAGATCTACTTGTGCTGTAGCAGAAGTCCAGGAGCACTAACTAAAAAGTTAGGGGTTCTGTTTTTTCTTAGTGAAATGTCTCTAGGTGGGAAGTCAAAGCTGGCTGGCGTCTCAGCCATGGTGAATGCATTGTTTTTTGCATAGGGTCACAAGATGCCTGTCACATGTGGGCATTGGATCCATGGGCTCTGCAAGGAAATGGGAAGGGGTCCAGATTTGTCCCAGAAGTGCTGTCTACTTTCCAGGAGCTTTTCCAGAAGCCACACCGTAGGATTTCTTCTGCTTCTATTGCACACCTGGTCACTTCAACTGTGAGAGAAGCAGAAAATAAAAGAGGTAAAAAATGGATACTGAGCAGGTGACCAGCAGCACCCATCAGCCTCAGTTCTCCCTGTCTCAGAGTGAGAGGAGCCTGTGGCCTGAAAGTCAGCCTTTTCTAACACATTCCTGTTCTCTGCCCAGGACATGGAAAGGCTCATTCAGGAACTTTCTGCTGGAATACAGACCGCGCTGGACACTGTGGGAAACTCCTGCTAAGTGGTAACCAGGGTCTCATTGAAAGAGCTGGAGCTGAAGCACTCCTTGAAGTCAGAAAGATTCCAGTGAGCCCGGTGGGAGTTCCAGGCCCACCACTGCCCTACCAGCAGAGGCAGGCGTACCTGCAGCAGCACAGAAATGCAATGCAGTTCCTCCACGAGCACAAGAGGCTGAAGGAGAGATGGGGAGGCTCACGGAGGGTGACGCGTGCACTTCAGGTGCCTGTCAAGGACAATGTGTCCATCCGAAACTGTTTGTAAGAGCTCACCAAAGGAACAGACATCACTAATCTGGTCCGGTCTGAGTCTGAGCAGGACCTGGCTACCACTGCTGCTGGACTCCACTAGGCAGGGAAGGTAGGCAGAACAAGAACAGATGCTGGAGGAGATTCTATGCAAGTCAGTGTCGGGCTTGTTGTCAAAGCCAGATAAAGTAGCAAAGCTTTCTGGAAACTCATTTTAGGCCTGCTCTACTTCCTCCATCATGAGGGGTCCTCCATGTAGGGAAGTGGGCTTAAGATAGGGAGCCAATGGTGTAAAGTCCTACTTTTGCCTCATTTTGGCTGCAATGCAACTTGAAAGATGCTAGACCTCATTTTTTTTTTTGTACAGGACATTGAAACCAGGGACACTTTACCAGCGAGCCACGTCCCCAGCACTTTTTATTTTATTTTGAGACAGAGTCTCACCAAGTTGCTGAGAGTCTCACTAAATTTTTGAGTCTGTCCTTGAACTTTCGATCCTTCTGTCTCAGCCTCCCTAGTCGCTGGGATAACAGGTGGGCACACCACCGCACCTGAAATTAAGACTTCATTTCTTAAAAATAGAAAATAAAAGCTTTCTACATTGTGATTTCTCTCTTGATTTAGGTATATCTGCTCCTGATTGGTCATCTGAAGCTTCTCCTTATTTTTTTAATGGAAACCTGCTTAACTAGTTTGTTGCCAGATACTAACATAAAAGTCCTTCAACTAGTGAAAACTGCTAGGTGTGCCTGAGATTTGAGTTCTTGGAGCAGCTGAGCAGAACAGCATTGGCTCTGAATACTTACTATGCATTTTAGCTCAACGGAGCCTCAGATACCAGAAATTACAATAGCAATGATTCCCCCCAAATGAAACCTTTGGCTAGCTCTTACGTTCTTTTTGTTCTTTTCCCATCACACTCAACTACAGTTGATTGAAAGCTTAGCATGCACTATTAGGTACTCTTTTATATTAATGAGTTAATTTTAATTCTCAGAATATCTGAGATGAAACATTATTTCCTTGTTATGGAGGAAACTCAGGGTCAGAGAATTTAAATAACTGGTCCAAGATCACCCCATTATTTAAATGGTGAATCATGTGCAAATCCAAATGCACCTGGTTGATTGAGGTCTGCTTTCTTTCAGGCTACCCCAGAATCTGAAGGCAGTACAGATTTGGAAATAACCCCTTAAAGAACACTGCTACAATTCTTCAGGAGGGAGGTCACTCTTTTAAAATCCAGTCCATTGGCTTTTATTAAACATCTATCATAAAATTTAATGAACGTTTATAGAATACTTAGTGATTGCCTATTGTGTGCACAAGCATTGAATTCAATGCTTCACATATACTATATCACAAGAACCCCATTTCACTAGAAGAAGTAGGCATTAGAGTACCCACTGTACAAATACGAAAACCAAGACCCGAGGAGATCAGTTATTTGTCCCAAATCATCTGGTAAATGATGGAAACACAGGTTCTGAATGTTATTCACAAGTCCATTCTCCTTCTAACCTCCTTGCTGTTAGTCACAATTGCAGTTGCAAGAGACAGGAATTCCATCCCATTCCTGCTGGGAAAAGAGGGAACTATGTCCACTGATTCTCACTGGAGAAAGACTAAGGGGGCCTCTGAGACTCCTAGGTGCAGGGACTCGCCTCTGTAACAATCCCTCTTTCTGCTTTTCATCTCTGTGTCTCAGTCTTGCTTGTTCTCTTTCCTGAGGATCAGCCTTGTCTCACCTATCATTACAGGTTGGGGCTGAGAATAAGGAGACTTTCTTCTCCCAGTTTATGTTTAATACATTCCTAGGAAGGAACTCTGATTGGCTTCATTTAGGCACTGAGATGGATCAACCTGGGTTACTTGTTTACCTCTATAACTAAGGTGCCAAGATTAACAGCCAAGACCAAAACCTCAAGACCGAAGTGGGGCAGGAGCAGTACTCCCAAAGAAGAGGCTGTGCTTTGAGTCCAGAGGATGCAATCTTAGATGACATCAGGGGCAAGGCCTGTAATAAAAATGAAGCCGGGTCAGCAGTGGCTATGACAAATAGCAGGGCCCACACTGTACATAAAGAAAATATTGTCATGTTGGAATGCAGCTGGAGTGTAGCCAGAGATTCCAATTTTTTTTGAGAAAAGCAAGAAGTCCAGTTTTTTTCATTAAATGTATTGATTCTTTAGAACTGTCAGCTAATTAAAAATAGATTTAAAACATTACGTGGATGTAACAAAGCACTTCTGTGAACCAGATGTGACCCCAGGTCATACCAGTTTGCAAACCTCTGCTTGAAGTAGATAATAAATGTCCACTCCACCCCAGGGATGCTCCTGAGGGGCATTTGCTATGCCTGGGGTCTCTCTGCCTGTGAGTTTTCCGTTTTTCTTCTGTGACTCCTCAGGAGGCACCACTTCCAAGCTTAGAAAATTGGAGGCTCCTGGAGTCATGAGAATTGGAGTGAATTGGAGTGGTCTTGGAAGTCACCACCCTGTCATCAACCTCATGGTTAATACATTTGCCATGCTCTGTGTTAAGGCAAGGGACAGCTGGTACAGGAGACCCAGTGTATTAGCCAGGGTTCTCCAGAGAAACAGATCCAACAAGATACATAGAAGGTTCTCAGCCTAGGAAGGTTCAACTTATGATGAGGTCATTGGGCCAAAACGCCATCATGAGTTGAGGAACATCTCTGTGCATGTGTCTGTTCCTGGCTCATTTTGAGGCCATAAAGCCCCACATACTGTCATCTGCAAGCTGGAGACCCAGGAAAGCTGGTGGTATAGTTTGAAGGTCTAGGAATAGGAGGGCCAATAGAGTCCAGTCCAGCCTGAGCCCAAAGGCCTGAGAACCAGGATGCTTAGGGCAAGAGAACATCCATGGATCCGCTTCCAGGAGGCAGAAGAAGTTCAATCTTCCTCCACCTTTTTGTCCTATCAGCCCTCAATGGACTGAATGAGGACCAAGCATATGGGGAGGCTCATCTGGTTTCTTCAGCTAAGAAATTCAAATGATAATCTGTTTTGGAAACACTGTCATAGACATACCCAGATATAGCTTTAACCAGGTATCTGGGCACCTTATGGCTCAGTCAAGTTGATATATAAAATTCATCATCATGCCCAGGAATAAGGGCAGAGTCTAACCTATGAAAACTGAGTATCTCAATGTCATGTGATGAGTGTAGGGCCAGAGGGTATCAGGCACACTTAGATGGGGGAGGGAGCTGGGGCAGGGAGGAGGTCAGAGAAGTTTCCAAAAGTATGCAAAAGTATTTTTAGTTGCAAAAAATACAAATTTAAGAAGTTTGTTTTTACTCTAAGATTTCATCTCATGTCAGTCAGAATGACACTTATCAAGAATACAAACAACAATAAATGTTGGTGAGGATGTGGGGAAATTCCATACATTGCTGGTGGGAATGCAAATTGGTGCAACCATTTTGGAAAGTGATATGAATATTCCTCAGAAAATGAAACCACCATTTGACTCAGCTAGCTCACTTCTCAGTTTATACCCAAAGGACTTAAAATCAGCATACTACAGTTATGTAGCCACCTCAATGTTTATAGCAGTTCAATTCACGATAGCTAAACTATGGAACAAACCTAGGTGCCTTTTAACAGATGAACAGATTAAAAAATGTTATATATATATATATATATATATATATATATATATATATATATATACACACATACAAACACACACATATGTATGCATGTGATGGAATATTGACAGCCTTAAAGAAGAATGAAATTATGGCATTTGCTACTAAATGATGAAACTGGAGAATATCACGCTAAGTGAAATAAGCTAATCCCCAAAAGCCAAAAGCCAACTGTTTTTTCTGATATGCAGATGATAATTCACAATGGGGGGTGGCTAGGGAAGAAGAGAGTTACTTTAGATTAGGTAGAGGGGAGTGAAGGGAGGGGAGGGGGTATGAGGGTAGAAAGGATAATAGAATGAATCAGACGTTAGTACCCTATGTACATATATAACTATATGACTGGTATGATTCTACATCATGTACAACCAGAAAAATGAGAAATTATACTCCATTATATATGATGTATTAAAGTGCATTCTATTGTTATGTATAACTAATTAAAACAAATTGAAATAAAATTTTTTAAAAGGCATGTTTTGCCTAGTTCTTTCCTAAGGCTGCATATATGAGTGGAGTAGGAATCATAAGATAGAAAGGACTCAGCAATGTGGGCTTTGCTACTCTTGGAATCTCAGCTACAGAAATTTGTCCTGGGACTCGATATCGATATCTCTGCCCAGTTCTCTCCCGAGCACACCCAGCAGCTTTCCTGTTAGAGTCTGTAAACGAGTCTGGATGGCGCCTGGCAAAATGCCAGAGGGAGTGGTTTGTGAGGTGACGCCAGCGAGCCATTAAGTGTGGAGATTCCTTATTGGTTGACTGCTGTATCTAGTTTATGTTAATTAAGATAAGCTGTGTGGAATGTATATATACCCCTCCTGTAATACAATAAACGGCTCCCACTCCTGCTGTATCAATGTACACAAGTTGTTCCTCACCCCCTGGTTATTTTGCTGCAGCCGGACTGCGGCACTTTCCTCTTACTTTCTATTGGTCCCGACTCTCTCACAGCCTGGATTTCCCCTCCAGGAAAAGAGGGGGAAAGAGGGCAAGTCCTTCCCTTGGAGAACAGAACCCAGAAACCTCGCCCAATCTTGCAGGCTACATTCAGTGAACAATTTATGCCTGTGACACCTAAAAGCTGGTTTTCTATTTAGTACAGAAAAAGGAAACAATGGATATTGGGGAACAACTGATAGTCTCTGGCATAGCTTTTATTTTTATGTTTTTCCCCCAATTATTAAAGCAATAAATAGTGCCAGAGTCCAGAAATGTATAAAGACAATAAGAACTATGAGTAATTCCAGAGTTAATTGTTTTCAGGTTTATGGGAATCACATCATACATGTTTTTATGATCTTATTTCTCATTTAATAGTCTACCCTTAGAGTTTTCCTTAGTCAACCAACGTAGATCTATAGTACTATTATAGTTCCTTTAATGGCATGTTTGGATCCTAATTTATGCAATCACCTATTGTGAACTAGGAAATGATTTGAAGTGATTGTAAACAAATGATGAACAGCCTGTGGAGGAATATTTGTACATTTGTTTCTTGTTTTCTAGGCATAAATTCTTAGCAGGGCCCAACTATTGGATTAAAAGATGTGTACTTTTTAAAGATTCTGATTTCTGCTGCCAAATTGCCCCCAGAGAAATAATTTTACATTTCTGCTTCTTACATTTCCTTCTAAAATGCCACTGATCAACTGAGAGATGAGAAATTTTTCATTTTTCTAAACACTTGTATTCAACTGATTTCCTTCTTTTCTTTTTTGGTACCAGGGATTGAACCCAGGGGCACTTAATCACTGTTATGGGTTAGATGTGGTAACCCCCAAAAGCTCACATGTGAGACAATGCAAGGAGGTTTGGAGAAGAAATAATTAGGGTATGGCCTTAACCTAATCAGTAAATTAATTCCTCATGAGAGTAAATGAGGGGTAACTGGAGGCTGGTGGGGTGTGGCTGAGAGGAGCTGGTTCATTGGAGGCATTGCTAAGAGGTATCTATTTTGTATCTGGAGAATGGAGTCTCTGTTTCCTGTCATCATGTCAGCTGCTTCCCTCTGCCCCACTCTTCTGCCATGACCTTTTGCCTCACCTTGAACCCTGAGGAATGGAGCTGGCCTTCTATAGGCTAAGACCTCAGAAACTGTGAGCCCCTAAATAAACCTTTCCTCCTTTACAGTTGTTCTGGTTGGTTCCTTTACACACAGTGGCAAAAAAAGCTGACTAAAACAACCACTGAGCCACATCCCCAGTCTTTATTTTTCATTTTGAGACAGGGTCTCCCTAAGTTGCCTATGGCCTTGCTAAGTTGCTGAGGCTGCCTTTGAACTTGCAAGCCTCCTGTCTCAGTCTCCTGAGTCACTAGATTACAGGCACACACCACTGTGCCTGGCCTTAGAAAATAAAGATAGACATTTCACATTTATTGGTGATTTTCATTTCTTCTTGTGTGAACCGAAAGTTCATCTCTTTTGTTTACATTTTAACAGACTGTTTATTTCTTTTGCTCTGGGAGAAAACTCAATTCTTATATTAAGCTAACATTAACGTACTTGTATGTACCAAGAACTGTTCTAAGTAGTTGTTTATTCATTTAGTTCTTTCAACAGACCTATAAGGTAAGTATTATTATAATCTCTATTTTATAGAAGTGTCTGAGGCACAGAAAAGATACCCAATTTGTCTAATGGTAAAAAAACATATTGCAGGGCTAGGGATGCGGCTCAGCCTGTAAAGTGCTTGCCTTGAATGCACAAGACCCTGTTGGAACTCCCCAAGCTGAAGACTGTTCCCGTCATCTAAATACCTAACACAATGTTAGGGTGACATTAAATGGAGTCTGTCTACCGTACAACCCCCATCTCTCCTGAGCACACCTTCCTCCTCTGGTGGTGTCCTCCTTCAATCCTACTCATCCTTCAGTTTGGGCTCATTTTCCTCCTCTAGTTTCACCTTCACTCTCACAATCCACGTGAGCACTGAAAGTACCAACACCTGAGATCATAAATGCAAGTGGTTGCTAAAGCTTAAGCCCCCCCCCCCAGCCCCTCCGCCTTGTTCTATTCCAAATCAGCCTCAAGTTTGCCTTGGTTGCGTAAGCTACCTACTGTGTGCAGTAAATTAGGGCCAGGTCTTGAAACGACCAAGAACTGGCAGAGACCTTAAGGTGCACTTCGGAGATTTCTGGAGTCCTTGTATGAAAAGTTAAAAGGCCACAGAAGAACTGTTTTTGACCAATTTTAAAATAGGAAAATTACGGACTGGAGCTCTTGAAGACAAAAATAATTTAGAACATGTAAAAAAGTCATAAAAAACCTTAAAGGTGGAATGTTGGGCGACATAATTACTTCATTTGTTTCATTTGACAGATGGGAAAAGCTGAGGCCACGAGAAAGGGCTTGCCCGCGTCTTTCCAAAGCACTGAGCGCACCAGGCTTGAGCACAGAGCGCGGGAAGCGCACGTGCTAAACGCCTGAAGACCAGAGCCACAGCCGCTCCGCCCCACCCCGCCCCGCTCTCGGCGGCCAGGTAACGCGACCTATCCGTCACGCGCGGAGGGCGGGCCCGGGAGGACACCGGCCCCGCCACTCTCCCGGCCCTCCAATAGGAAGGGAGGTTCTAGCCAGGGTGGGCGGGCCAGGCCAGCCTCCTCCGTGGTAGCCGCCCAGAACGGGGTGGGCTCAGTTGCCACCCTCCAGTGAGGTCCGGCGAGCCCGGCTCGACTGAGGCGAAAGGGTGAGGTCCACATCAGTCAGAAGGCCCCGCCAATGGACTCCTGCGCCGCCCGCGGTTCCCGCCCCCGCCTCGGCCTCCGGACGCCCGCGCTGCCTTCCCTCAGGCCGCCGCGGCGGCGCCCGCCCGCATCTCCATCCGGGTCCTCGCGCGCTGCTCTCCGGGCGCGGCGGTAGGCAACGGCGGGCGCGAGGTCCGGGCCATCCTGGCGGCGGCGGCGAGCGGCTTTCCCCGGGAGCCTGAGGTGGGTACGGCGGGCAAGGCAGCGAGCGCGGGGCCGTCGCCATTTTATTTCCCTCAGATTCGCCGCGGCAGGCAGGCAGGAGGGGAGAGTTATGCACCGGCCCGACGCGGCCTGAAACCCGTGGGACAGCCAGGCGCCCTCCCGTGGACGGGTGGGTCCGAGGTGGGCGGCCAGCGGAGGCTGTGGGTGCCCGGGACGCGGGCGGGGGAGGGGTGCCGCGTGGCCCAGGCGGCGCGGCCCCAGCCCCCTCCGCTTCCCGCCCAGCTCCTTACCGACGGGGCGGGGGAGGGGGTCATTCTTCACATTCCTTACCCCGCCCCTCCCCCCGCTTCAATCAAACTTGGGGCGGGCGGAAGTTCCGCCTTTTGGCTGGCGCCCATTGGCCTGCGCAGCCTCCTGCTGTGGCGTGACTGGCTGTGGCTGCTGCCAGGTCTTTATGACGTCACTTCCGCTATCAGGTTTGTGGGCCGGGGAGACCTTGGCCTTGGGGGTTGGGATGAAGGAGTGAAGGTAGGAAGTGCTGGGGGAGGGACCGAGCGGGAAGGCGCGGGCGGGAGAGCCGGGGCTGGCTCCTTGCCCCTGCTCCGCTCGGCCGAGAGCCGAGCGGCCTCCGTCCTGGAGCAGCTGCTGCGGCTGGAGGTCCGCCGCTGCGGCCGTCCTTGGTGAGGGGGAGGGGAACGAGAGAGCGGGAGGAAATTCTATCCCGGGGGATGGGGTTGGGGATTTGCTGCTAGGTGTCACCGGAAACGGCTCTGGCCTTTTTGACTCGACGCTGCAAACTCTTGGAACCGAATGCCTCTCCCAGAGCTGGCCAGTAAACTTCCCCCCGCGCGCTTCTCTGCGAGCGGTGTGGTAACCTTTATGTCCTTGGCCAGCGCTGCCCTTTTGCTCTTCCAACTTTTTACAGTAGGCTCTGTGTCGGAGGTGGTGGTGTGTATTCTACTTAATTTTCAACTTTTGAGATTAAAAGTAAAAAATAGACAAATCATGAAAGGGTTAGGACGCGGGGGAAAAGACCTTGGAAACCGAGTTAAAAATCTTGAAGTAAATAGGAGATGAAGGCTGAGATTTCATTAACTTTATTGACGACTTTTGCTTTCTTGGTTCTCAGTTCCTAAAAGTTAAAAACATAATTTAGCGTCTCCTGAATTTATTTCTATTTGAAAATCTTGAGATTTAAGAAAATTGTTGAATTCTAAGAATAAAGTTGTTTTTATCCATATTTTTCTGTTGTGTGGCAGTCTGGTTTCCTTTACACTCAGGGTGTGTGCATAGTTAAGGAACTATCAACTTAGGAATTACTTGGAGTTTAGTGAGGATGTTTGATTATTATACACAGGTAAAATGTTATTTGAAATGAAAGACCGTTTTAGAGGAGAGACCTAAATTCAGTTACTACTAGTATTTAAAAAGTGTCACTTTGATCAAATAAAGTTGGTGTTGGGAAAATAACTTTTTGAATGAACTGCAGAGACAGTGACAGGTATAGAGTATTTGTCTTTAAGCACGCTTTCACCCTCCCTTCACTCCCCCTACCACATTTGATTGAAGTTCTGCTGAATTTGAGCATTTTGCAAGTCTGAAAAGTTTGATAACACCCAGTCATAAAAGAGAAAGAGAGAAATACTAAACAAGTTTGTCTCAAATGTTATTTCTTAGGGCCTTTTTTTCCTTTTTAGCATTAACTAGACATTTCTTGGTTTAGAGTACAGCACCTAGATTGTGTACCTTTATTTTAATAGTTAAAATAGTAAGTACTGGTTTTCCATACAGTGGGAATTAGTGTTAGGAGCACTAAATCGATGTTTCATGCTGTATATTCTGTCGTTGGGTCATAAGTCATTTTAGCGGTTGGTGATCACAATTTTAAAAAATGAAAATAGTGCATGAAATAGAATGTTGATTTTTTTCTTATATGCAGATATGTTCTCACAAGTTATTTTTGTGTCAGAATATTAAAAACATTCTTTTAAAGGGTATTTCTCTCATTAATAGTACTGGTTGTCTTCAAGGAGTATTGAAAACAGTCCTGTTTGTTTTTACATTAAATGAAACATGTTCCCCTCACTTGAGTTTTTATGAGTTGGGGAATAAATCCGCCACCCAGGATCAGCATGTGTTTTAATCATGTACTATTATTGTAGCTATTAGTACTTTTAATAGCTCAAGATGCTTTTATTTAGATTGTAAAGGATCTTTTTCATCCCAGACTATTAATTGCCGGGGATTTTCTTCATGTTTAGATGAGAATTAAAGATTCTGGATCCCAAGTAATAAGTTGTCAACATTTCCTCGCATAACCTCACTAGTGGAGTAAAGGAGGCCTGCTCATTTCATGCAGTTTCCCTGTGTGTGTGTGTGTGTTCTAAGCATTGCATAATCACTTAAGAGTGGACTTCATTAAATAGCCAGATAGAATGAGTGCTATCATACGTTTTTGGTATTAAGTCTTTGAAATCCAGGGTGTATCTTAACAGTTACAGAACATAACACTTTGGGCTACTTACATTTCAGGGGCTCAGTAGCCATTTGTGGCTAATGCAATTTTAGTGGATTGTCTAGTTTTTTTTTTTTTTCCAAAATTATATTTCACTAGCTGAATTTTTACAGTTTAAGATAGCTAAAAATGTCCGTTCAAAGCCACCTCTCACATGTGAGTAAACTGTACCAGATAATTTCTTAGGTTCTTTCTGTATAGCAGATTGGAGTATTCTGAGGCACCGGAATGGCAATACCTTCTTTGTTAAGTTACTTTTGACTTCTCTAGAAATATTTTAAGACATTTTAGGTAATTTGTTTTAAAATGACACATAGTCAGTATGATTTGAGAGCATTTTGTTCTTCCAAATAGTCATTTTTCCTGCATGTCAGTATTGCATTAGCATCACATGAGGGATCAGCCACACCTCTTCCTTCCTTCCATGGGAAATTTTATTTGGCCAATTATGTGCTTACCTAATGCCTAGGAGGAAACTTTTTCTGTGTCAATTCACATTTCCACAGTGTTGACTATGAATTATCTGTTGGATACAGTTATCAAACACTAAAGTTGACTTGAATCTAGATTAAATGAACTAGAAGCTACCTTCTCTTGTTTTGGAAATTGTGTAGACTGTACCGAGACTTTTCAGCCTGGGAAAGGATAGGAAGGGCAGATTTTAGAATGGAGAAGTAATCATCAGTAAGCAAACAAGTTATCCAAGTGGCACATACTACCTCACACAAAATATTTGCAATTATTTACGGTTTGTAGAATTAATTTAGCTATGCAAGGGTAGTATGGAATGTATTTGTGATAGTAAGGAAGTCGGTCCAAAATGAAGAGTTTACATCTGGAAACTTAGAAAGAAAACTGAAAATTGACATTGCATTGGTTACCTTTTTAACAATTTTTCAAAATTTAGGCATATTGCTTTATTAATCAGCAAAGGCATCTGAAGTATCTGTTGTGTGTCTTAAGAGTAAATGAAATGGTCCTTTTGGGAAAGCTGACCTAGTACTTAGCTATTTAAAACTTAACATGAATCTGTAGTGTTGCATAGAATAAGAAATCGAGATACTAGAATTGGGTTAACTTCCACTGGAGACAGAAATCTAGAAAACTCCATTATCTTGTCAATAAAACATGGATTACTTCCCATTGCTAGAAATAATTGCTTTTGCTTTATAAAAGGAAGCAAAATACTATTGAAGAGTTTCCTTAATGTTAGAGTATTCCACAGGCATCATTCGTACATCATTTCATTGATATTCAGCTATTTGAAATTAAAGGAAATTTAATTATAAGTAACCACTGTTTGATTTGTATTCGATTATCAGCAAGTGAAACTGATGTTAGAGATGTAGTTCATTTTATGTGTAGGACAGTTTTGCTAAAATGAAATTTATACACCCATACAATGGAATGCGAATGAAAGCTTTTAAAAATAAAACTTTCTTGCCCAGCATGTTCAAGCCCCTGTGTTTAGGCCCTAGTTAAATAGATAGGTACATAAGTAGATACAATAAGAAAGAAAGTTTGAGCTAAAAGAATGTAAACTAATGTAAAGGGTAGGAAATTAAACTTCTGGAGAAACATTTTAGCTCAGAATTAGAATTTTTAATTGCTATTAAGTATGTACGAGGTAGTGTATGCCTGCTTGTGAATTAAGTTCGAATATTTAAGAATTTAGAAGCAATTTTAAAAATCAGGAATGTTCCTAAATTTCTCACTACAAAAGAATAAGTACATAAGGAATGTGTATGTTAATTAACTTGATTTAGCCATTTCATAATTGCATATTTGAAAACATGTACCATAAAATAATATGTGATTTATCAATTTAAAACAACTAAAAATCAGTTGCAAAAAAAAAATTAGAAAAGTGATTGTTAACAGACTTCATCATGAAACCATGTTGATAAAAATGTAGATATAGACAAATTTATTCATAATTAATAAGTAAATTTGCCTCTTAACAGTTCTAAATAAATAACAGTTGTGACTGTCAGTATATCTGGGAAGGTAAGGTTACCCACTTAGGACAGTTTTCTCTAATTAATTAGAACAGTTGCTGTTTGTTGATTTAATTGTGACTCAGTAAGTTGCTTTGCAATTGTCCTAATCAAGACCCTATGAGGTGTGGATCTTATAGTTGCCTGAATGGAGACTAGAGAACTGGCAGGTATCTCAAGAACACAACCACTAAATAGCTATTGAGCCTCAAAGCCTTTGCCCTTAGCACCTTTGTTTTCCTAACCTGCTCAGCTAAAAATGAGTTTCTTTTGATACAATTTGTATACATTGAATTTTTTATTTTAATTGCCATGATTTTGGCGGGGAGACCTGGGATTGAACTCAGGGCACTCAACTGGGGAGCCACATCCCCCAGCCCTTTGTAAAATTTTAGAGACTGGTCTCACGCCTTGCTTTTGCTGAGGCTGTTGAACTCACGATTTTCCTGTCTCAGCCTCCTGAGCCACTGGGATTACAGGTGTGCCCATTGCGCTGGTCAATTGCCGTAATTTTAATGGGAGGATAGTTCTATCTACAGATTGAGATAGAATCCGAATAAGAATAGAAGATGAATAAAAAGTCTATCACTTTCTAAGAGTATCAGGAAAATCAATTTTTGATAGTTCTAGCTAATAGATACTTGCCTAGGAATGTAAACAGGTCTAGGGATTACATGGTATAAAGACATAATAAATGGAGAGCCAGGATTCAAACCAGGTTCTGGTTCTTAAGTACAGTTTAACCCTAGACAGAAAAATCACTAAAGATTTTCAGCTTAACTATTCATCCCACTCTCTTTAGTGTTCAAGCATTGTATAGTTGTGATCAGTGTTTGTTAGTTAGGGTTTTTACTTCACTTCACTTTTAAATGAATATTTCCAATGGGTTCTCATCCATAAATTCTAAGGTAGGAGTTGTATTCTGTTTTTCTTCACCTCTGGGCACCAATTCAGTTTGATTTCTCTAAACTTGCTTAACTGAACGTTGCCTCCCCTAAGCTTTAATATTTTTCAACGCTTGCTCTAACTAGCACTTTTTAAACTGCCATTTTGGAAATATTGTATCATAAAATCAATTTATGAACATAATTAAATGCAGGAGTAAGGGTTAATATTGATTTGTGAGCAGTATTTTCTATTAGTATTATGCAGACGTGAGTTATTTAAAAATGTTATTCTTGCTGTGGGTTGTAGAAAGGTGGATTAACTGCTCTAATGAATAGTGATGTTATATAGTAGATGATGTTCGTCCCTCATAAACACCCATTCTTTTTATTTTTGTCATGCTTTGTAAATAGATTCTTGTAAATAGTCCTTGGTATGTTTGTTAGTGGATTGTTTTCTAACTGTATGGTACCTGCTTACATTGCTGGATTGTTGGCAAGATTGAAAATTAATGCATTTTAGAACGTTTCAGAATTTGGGGTTGGGGATTTAGTTTAGTGGTAGAGCGCTAAACATCCAGGAGGGCCTGGGATTTGATCCCCAGTACCACAGGGAGAAGGGCGAAAAAAAAAAAAAAAAATCAAATGTGCTTTTTTTGTTTGTTTGTTTTGTCTAGGACCATGTGCATGCTTGAAGCTACATCCCTGGCCTCAAACCTGATTTAATTGGATGAAAGTTGAATATTAGAATAGAGGACAATGCTGGTTCTGAGGAAAGATTTTGGCTTTATAGATACTTGACTTTTGGGGGGACAGTTGTCTGCAAGTTTATACTCAAGGTATATAACCTGGATTTCTAGAATTGGGCTCAGATATGGTATAGCATGTTTGGAGATCCTGTGCTGCCTTCTCACTTTTGGGGCAAGTTATCAAACAGCGCAGCACCAGCTTTCACGTAGAGATGTTGGAAAGTGGGGCTTAACATCTGTTGAATGGTGGTAAATCATTCACCTTACAGATTATTTTATGAGATGTATTAATATTATAACTAAGAAAGCTGAGGGGCTAGGAAGATTGAATTATTTGTATAAGGTTTTGGTGGTGGTGAATATAGGGGCAGGATTTGAACTGATTTTTGTTTACTAGAGTAATGTTCCTGTGAACATTTGTCTATCTAGTGTTTGTGTTCAGTTCTCTTGCATATATACTTATGAATGTAATTGCTGGGTCATATCGTGAAGTGTTTTTTTAGTCAACAATAGGTTCTGACCAACACTGAATCAATTCTTCACCTCTGGGCACCAATTCAGTTTGATCCTGATACTACCTGGAGTTAGTCCAGACTTTACAAGTTAAGGGCACAGTCCCCAAGACTCCTTCCTTTTCAGGTTCTAGTTTACTTGAATTTTTGACCAGCTTGCTATAACTTAAGGGGCTTTGTATAACCCCCTTCTCCAGGCTTTATAATTTTCTAGAATGGCTCTTAGAACTCAAGACATTTTTTGGTCTATCACTGGTTTATTATAAAGGATAGAAATTAGTAAGAGGTACTCTAATAAGTGAGACCCAGAAGCATTCTTGAGCTTAAGAGCTTCTGTCCCTGAAGAGTTGGGATTGTGTCATCTTCCTATCATGAGGACGTACTTGCCAGCTCAAATCTGTCTACATCATGTCATTTGGGGGTTTTTAATAGTGATTTCAGCACTGGGTCTGATAGATTACAGCAGGGGCCATTGATTGGCTCTCCAGCTCCTCCCACCTCCCTGAAGGTTGAGAGGTGGGGCTGAACAGTTCAACTTGGTCATTCTGGTGACCAGTCTCCACTCTGAAACTTGTCCTAGGAGGTTTCAGTCACATTAACATTTTGGGGGAGAGTACCCAGGATTGAATATTAACAGATACTCAACCACTGAGCCACATCCCTGGCCCTATTTTGTATTTTATTTAGAGACAGGGGCTCACTGAGTTGCTTAGTGGCCCACCGTTGCTGAGGCTGGCTTTGAACTCCTGATCCTGCCTCAGCCTCCCCAGTTGCTGGGATTATAGGCATGTGACAGCACCCTGCTTCCCTCATTAGCATTTTTAAGTCATCATTTGGGAGATTGGAGGATGTTAGGAGGAGATTCATGTCAAGAACACCAAATGGAAATAGAGCCAATTATGTATTTCTTGTACCATATGTGATAACAGTTCATCTCTTTTTTGGAGGGGGAGGGGGTGATGGTGGTGGTACTAGGAATTGAACCCAAGAGCATTCTGTTTCTGCCTCAGAGCTCCAGCAGTTTTAAAATTTACTTTGAGGTAAGGTCTCCAGGCAGACTTGCCCAGGCAGGCCTGGAATTTGAGAACCTCAGCCTCTTGATCTTGAGTAGCAGGGATTATGGGTATGCATCTTCATGTCCCAGCTCTGTTTAACTTTTTGCTACTGGGCTTGGAACCTAGAAGTGCTTTACTACTGAGCTACGTCCCCAGTCCTTTTTATTTTTTGAGGAAGGGTTTCAATAAGTTGCTGAGGATCTCCTTAAATTGCTGGGCTGGGCTCGAATTTGAGATCATCTTCAGCCTCATGAGTCACAGGGATTATAGGTGTGCAGCACCATGCCTGGCTGTTTCTTTTCAACGAACTGCTGAACTGTTCTTCAGAGCAGTTGTACCATTTCACAGTTCCCACCAGAAATCTAGGATTCCAATTTTTCCACATTCTTGCCAGCACATGGTAACTTTCTGATTATTAGCCATTCTTGTGACTATAAAGTGATATCTCATTGATTTGGGGTTGCATTTCCCTATTGACTGCTGAATATAGACTGTTCATCATAGCCTGTATTCATAGATTTGCTATTTTTGTCTGTAAGCTTTATCTTCTTTGAAATATCTACTAAATCTATTAAAATATCTATTAAATACCTATTAAAATTCCAGTAAATTAGGTAATTTGTCTTATGTTTTGTATATGGTATGTTGTGGCGTGGTCATTCATTTGTATTTGGATATGCTGTTGTCCTAGCACTATTTACTGGAAAACTATTCTTTCCCAGTTGAATTGTCTTGGTGCGCTATTGAGCCTGTGCATATAGATTTATTTCTGGACTTGATATTTTACTTCATTGAGCATATCTTTGCTTACATGTTTGAAATTTTAAAATGGGTGTTTTGTTACTAAGTCACTGCCAAATAAATTTCTTTCTTAAATTTGGTGCCTACTTGAAATCTTTGTGGTAGTTACCTTTTCAGTATGAAGTCTGTAAATTGAAGACTAATAAGTAACAGGTTTTAGATTAGTTGAGGTAAGATTTAACAACACTGGTGTCATGTAGCTTAGCTCAGTTTTGTACAAGTTGTTAAATATCTTGTACTCTGTCGGATCCCATCCTCACACCACTTTTCTAACTAAAAGGAAGAATCCTGACCCTGACACAGATGGGTTGATTGTCTTTGATTGTTTTTTGCTAGTAAGATCATTTAGTGTTTGCTTGTATGGAATAAACAAGTGGTTCCATTGAAAATCAGTTTTTCCTTGTGTCTATTTTTTTTGTCATTGCTTTGTACATTAATGCATTTGGTCATGGATTATGTATGATGTGTAGGGCTTTTAGGTTTTGAGGTAATTGGATTTTACCAGAAGCTTTTGTATTATTCCTTTGTAACGATTTTTTGTTTCTCGAAGATTAATGAATTTTTGTTTGCAACAACTATATGAAAATCAAAGACTGATAATATAGGGCAAGTATTCTTCATTTGAAATGCTTGGGACCAGAAATTTTATGGATTTTAGAATATTTGTATATATAATGAGATTTTGGGGATGGGATTCAAGTCTAAATAGAAAAATTTATTTGCTTTATGTATACCTTAAAAATACAGCCTGAAGGTAATTTTATACGGTAATTTTAGTGTGCTTGTTTTGGCTGTTCTTCAGCACATGAGGTTAATGTGAAGTTTTCCACTTGTCTCATTATGATGCTCCAAAAGATTGGATTTTTGGGTTAGAAGTGCTCAACCTGTGGTTATCAGATATGGTACAAATGGTGATTTGAATCTTATAAATAAGTGGATTCAGGTAACCAAGCATTTTAAATAGTAAAAAAAAATAAAAAGAAGTGAAAGACAGTATAGATCATACAAAATGTGTACTGAAACTTCATGTTCAAATTAAAGGAATGAAAAGAGGTCTAATATTTCTTTTTTTGCCCCATTACACAGGAAACCAGGATTACCGAAGAGAAAGCCTTTCCGTGGTGCTCCGCTGTGGTCCTTTTCAACATTGACCCTGGATATTCTCTTCACTGTGGGATGAGGTAGTAGGTTGTATAGTTTTAGGGTCACACCCACCACTGGGAGATAACTATACAATCTACTGTCTTTCCTAAGGTGATAGAAAAGTCTGCATTCAGTCAGCCTTACGGAAAGTTAATAACTAGTTGTTCAGTGTTTAAAATTAATTTGTCTAAAAAAGAATCTTTCATTATTTCCTAGAAAAGTCTTTACCAGGTAGACAAGGTAGAAATGGGGCTACTTTTTGCTTATCTCATTTCTGTGTCGGAATTATGTTTTGTTTTGATTGATGCTGATAATTTTGTGTGAACTTTTCTTTTGAAAGAAATTGTGCTCTTCATTCCAGAGGAAAAGATTGCTCTATCAGAGTGAGGTAGTAGATTGTATAGTTGTGGGGTAGTGATTTTACCCTGTTCAGGAGATAACTATACAATCTATTGCCTTCCCTGAGGAGTAGACTTGCTGCATTATTTTGTTTTTATCTAGATGATGTTAAAGCTTGGATGAATTTTGACTCTTGTATTTACAGTTGTCAGTTGTTAATTTTCACCCTTCAAGTAGAGTACAGTAGTAGACACTGATTTATCTTTTAATTTTCACATGATATATTTCAGAAATTTGAAATTAAGCAAAAATCTCTGGAGAAATGTACCTTTCAGGAAATTTTTAAAAGAAGACCAAACCCTTTTAGGATGTTCCTTGCCCTACATTCTGGTATATATGTCTAGAGTGAGCTTTAGCTTGGTATAAAGGTACATACTAACTGTAAGGGCACTGTTGGAGCTAAATTTGAGTCAGGTTGATTATTTCATTCCTAGTCTGGGGTTTTGAGTAGCTTTGGAGAATACTAATATAAGCACTACCTCATTGGTGTATTGACTTGGACAGAATTTATTCACTATCCTGAAAAGGGGGAGATGGACTTTGGGTTCTGCTTTTGTTCCCTGGCAAGTTGCTAAGAAAAACTGAAGTGGTTCTTTATTCCAAAACTGTTAGGTAGGAAAGTGTGTGTGTTGCTTAAAAAAAAAAAAAGACAAATATTAGAAAAAAACATTGAATTTGTTTTAACATCCATAAAGGCCCATATTTCAGCTTTCTTCTGGTGGCCAACCCATATGCTTCCTTGGATATTATAGTCAAGCAAGACTAAGAACTCCATTTTAAATGCTTGCTCTTTAAACAATTTTATTTTGAGGAAGAGAGGGGAAAGAGGAAAAATGTGACAGTGAGGGAGAAATCTTCTTTTCAAAGATATTTCCATTTAGTATCTTAGCATCTTGGATGATTACCATGCATTACCATTGGTGGTGGGAACTTTAGAGGAAACATGAAAACTCTTGGATTGGTCAAATCTAGATGTTTTGTCCTGAACCAATATTTATGCTTATTTCATCCCTGGCATGTTTGTTCTTGTTCCAAATTGGATGTGTAAACACTGGAGGGAAACAAATTGCTAATATGCATCACCCACCTGCTGAGTATGTGACAAGTACAGTAGTGGAATTTTACGGTTTTCTGTTAAGTGCCCCTCCAATGTGGATATCTACTGCTCTGAACTTGGAAACTTCACTAAGGTCTGGAGAAAATTGTGTTTATATTATCGATTATGTTAGGGCCTATTTCAATATCATTATTATTATTTTTTTTTTTAGAGAGAAGTTTTTTTAATATTCATTTTTTTTTTTTTTTTTTTGGCGGACACAACCTCTTTGTATGTGGTGCTGAGGATCGAACCCGGGCCACACGCATGCCAGGCGAGCTTGCTACCGCTTGAGCCACATCCCCAGCCCTCAATATCCTTATTAGCTAAGCAGAGAAAGTGGATCAGATTGTGAAGAACTGATATATTTTGTAAACATAATTTAAAAAGGAACCTTTATGGAGACTGTGGCAGACTCTAAAAGCTTTTTAATGGCAGCAAAAATGATGACCATAGTGCTTCTGTTTACTGTAATTCAGGGGTGAAGAAGGGACTAACTGGATGTAATTCTGAAATGTGACCTCTCAAGTCATAATTTCCTCCAGTTGATAGGTGGCAAACAGGATTTATATACAATATTTAATCAAGAGAGGCTGGAGGTTTTATGAAATTTGATCTTTGAATCTTGGTAATTAAATGTCTAAAGTAATCCCAAGTAACCATAAACAAAACAAAAAAATTTAAATAAAAAGCTGAGGCTCTAGTATGTGGTAGGTTGAGTTAGAGGTCTGGCTTGTATTCTTTGATGTAATTACTTTCTTCTTTTTAACTTGAGGTTTGTTTTTAAGCAAGTACTGTTTTGGCTTATAGAAAAGCCATACAGTCAATAACTTTAAAAGCATTAGTGAAAGAATTCTAGTTGGTTGTGTTTGAAACAAGATTGAAAGAATATGGCCTAATTTAACTGGGTATTTTGATGTGCACCTGCCAAATAGAAGATCAGCAAGAATAAAATGGGTTCCTAGGAAGAGGTAGTAGGTTGCATAGTTTTAGGGCAGGGATTTTGCCCACAAGGAGGTAACTATACGACCTGCTGCCTTTCTTAGGGCCTTATTATTCTACGGTGCCCTGTTTCCTTGTTACTTATTCAGGTGTAAGCAGACTTCTTACTGCAGGTTTTCTCAAATGAAAACATTGCAGGAATACAAAAGACAGTAGTGTTTGCATTAGTGTCCTGTAATTGCAACATGGTGCCAACATTAATTACTGACAGTCAACTAAAGAGAATTTGAGAATTGTGAAATATACTTAGTTGCTTTTGTGTTTCACTTTGGTCACTGGAAGGTTTTGGAAAGCACCCCCCTCTCCCCCCCGCCCTCGCTTTCCCCCCCCCCCCCTCAAATTTCCCTTTCTCTAACACCTAGGTCACTGTCAGCTATTCCCCTCTCTGTAGCCACCACATATGTCTGAAGAGAAAGCATTTAACAAAATGTTGAAATATTTTTCTATTTCTTTCATTGTGTTTGTGAATGCCTTACAAAGTTTCTGGGTTTCTTTTGTCTTCTGGATTTAAAATTTGAGGCCATTCTTAAGATGGTATTTCATAGTGTGGGACTTGATGATCACATTGAGCTGCTTATTATATATGTAACCTTGTGATTGAATCTGTTAAATGAATGCAAGAACTAGAAAATTATTCAGGTACTTGAATGAAAATGTTTATCATGATAGTGGAGTTATAATAATTTAAGACATACCTTCTCAATAAAAATATTACATAATCTAAAGCTCGTGCTTTTAAAATCATTCTTATTCTACTACATACTTGCTAACTTTGCCGTTGTTGAAGTACTAATTCTGTATTTAAATTTATTTTAGGATTTGTTAAATTTCATTTTTCATAAATGCACATTTGATGATTGTATTATCATTCACATATAAATAAAGCTAACTGAAGCGATATCTAGCTCTTGCGTTTTTGTTAACTATTGTGACTTTATCCATACAACTGTATTTGCCGGTACACCCTGCTTTCTTTACTTAATTCTCCTGCCTAAGCAGGCACTATTTTGCAGAAACTATGTTCATTATCCTCCTTCATTTCCCTAGTCTGGTTCGAGTATTTCCCATATGAGGAATGGTGCATTAGCATCCCAAGTAGCTTTGCTTTTTCCCTCGACTATTTTGAACAGTAATATATTTAAGAGACTGGAATGAAAAGGTTGAAAGGGAATTTAGTGGTTTTCTATCTACTCCTCTGCTGCCTAGCTTTTTGTTTCCTTTTTAGAAGAATGTTCAGTGAAAGGAAGGAGGTAGATTTATGGTGTGTTATACTCCTGACCACCTGGGATGTCAAATTTCCTTTCTAAATTGAGAGTTGGATACAGTTTCTAAGGCATTTTATATGCTGCAATTATTTAAAAGAAAACACACTTTAAAAGATTTCAGTAGAGTAGCAAACCCCTTAATTTCATGTGCACTGATTTAAGAATGCACAGGAGCAAAGTGAGGAAATTAGAATACTTTAGTGAGATAAGGGGTGATTTTTTAAATCAACATCCCCAAATTTCTTCATAGTTTTAACTTTAGTCTTGTAAACAATATGTGTCTAGCCATTTTCCTTATTTTAAATGAGCCTTCATATTTTTCTCCATTTAACTATAGTTTTTCAGATTCTATGTGCTTCTCATTTTGTTTCCTTCTTACCTCGATTAACTTGTTGGGGTTGGGAGAGGAAGGCTGGGAGGTGGATTGAGGAATCCTTTTGCGGTTGGATGAGATTTTCTCAGCAATGTTTGTTGATTGAAGAGCTGACCTGATAAGCAGTATCTGCATTTGATTCCTTGGGATTCTGAAATCTTACTTGCTTGAAAAAATATAAAAAATATAAAAAATATAAAACAAATATGTATGTATAAAACCAAATGAAATATAACATATTAAAGTTGTGGGATGTAGCTTAAGATATGTTGAGTTGAAAGGTTATAGCACTGAATGTTTACATTATAAAAGAAAAAAAATCCCACAAATTTTTCTTGAAACCTCAAGAAACTTGAAAAAATAGAATAAAAAGTTTTAAGAGAAGCAGATGGATGGAAATGAAGATAAGAGTATTTATAAGAGTAAGTTGAAATAGGAAAAAATGTAGAAATCATTAAAGCAGAATTTAGTTCTTCAAAAAATAAAACCGGTAAGCCCACATAAAGAAGATAAAAGCACAAAGAAGATATAAAACATTAATGTCAAGAATGAAATGTTATCATTACAATCCTGCAATCATTAAATGGAAAATAAGGAAGCAGTAAGAACAATTTTCCTATGCTTATGTGCTGTATCTAAGAAGAAATTGAATTTCTCAAAACCACATAACAAGATAAAAATGGATAATTGGAATAGTTATGTAACTATTAAAATGAATTCATAATTGAAAATTTCCCCTAAGGAAATCTCTAGAAGCAGGTGATTTCAGAGAATAAGAATAATTAATTGAAGAAGAATACTATATTTTGGGCTGGGTTGTAGCTCAGTGGGACAGCACTTGCCTAGCATGTGTCAGGCCCTGAGTTCAATCCCCAGCACCACATAAATACATAAATAAATAAATAAACAAATAAAAGGTAAAAAAGAGAATATTATATTTTATAGTATGTTCTAGAAAATAGAAGAATGTGCATTAGATTTTATGAGGTCATAATTACCATATTTACAAAACTAAAGAAAATACAAAAATATAGAACAAATATCTTTGATGAACTTAAAATCCTCAAAAATATGCCAAGTTGAATCTAGCCTTATGTAAGAATTACATTTATGACCAAGTAGAATTTATTCCACATATGCAAGTCTTGATATTTAGAAAGTTCATACTGTGGAATGCTACTCTGCAATAGAAGGGAGGAACTATTGATAGATGCAACAATCTGGATGAATTTTTAGAGTTACGTTGAATATAATAAGCCAATCCTATTTACATAATATTCTTTTTTTCCTCTGTGGTGCTGGAGATTGAACCCAGAGCCTTGTGCATGTGAGGCAAGCACTCTATCAACTGAGCTATATCCCCAGCCCTATAATATTCTTGAAATATAAAATTATGGAGAACAATTTCTATGCACTGGGGAAGGGGTAAAGGGTCATGAGGGAAGTGCTTATGAGTATGAAACAGAGCAACATGAGGGATGCTCTCCGTAATGAACCTGTTGTGTATATTCACTGGTGGTGCATCCATGAACTTAGATTTGTGATAAAATTGCAGAGGTATAAACACACACATACACAAGTGCAAGTAAAAGTGGGAAATCTGAATAAGTGGGTGCCTTGTGTTAATGTGAATATCTTGGTTACACTGTAGTATAGTTTTATAAGAAGTTGTTGTTGTGGGAAACTGATAAATATGCATTGATTGGACTGGTGCCAGTGGCGCATGCCTGTAATCCCAGCAGCTCAGGAGGCTGAGACAGGAGGAGCACAAGTTCAAAGCCAGCCTTAGCAAAAGTGAGTTGCTAAGCAACTCAGTGAGACCCTGTCTCTAAATAAAACACAAAATAGGGCTGGGGATGTGGCTCAATGGTTGAATGCTCCTGAGTTCAATCCTCAATAACCCCCCAAAACAAAACAAACAAACTATATATATATATATATATATATATATATACACACACACACACACACACACACACACTGATTTTTCTGTGTTATTTCTTGTAAGTGTGAATATACAATTAGTTAGTTCATAATTAAAAATAAAGGAAACATAAGATTACAGAGCACAAAGGCAATTTTAAACCATGAGATATAAGTAGAAACTTCTGGTCTATTCTGGAGCTCCCCAATCCCATTCAAGTTAGAGTAGAATTTTTTTTAAGATTATTATTTCTTTTTTCAAAATTAATTTTGTATTTGTTTTAATTAGTTATACATGACAGTAGAATGCACTTAAATACTTTGATATATCATACATAGATGGGATATAATTTCTCATTCTTCTGAGTATACATATTGTAGAATCATATTGGTCATACAGTCACATATATACATAAAGTAATAATGGCCGTTTCATTCTACTATCTTTCTTATCCTCACATCCTCTGCCTTGCCCTCCTTTCACTTCCCTCTACCTAATCGAAGGTAATGCTATTCTTTTTTTTTTTGCCTTTATACAAGTACTTTATTTTTTACATTACAATTCTTAATACACATATATACCACAATTTTTGTATCTCTCTTTGTATATAAAGTATGTTGACACCCAATTCAAGTCTTCGTACATGTACTTTGTATAATGATGTCCATAACATTCCACCATCCTTGCTAATCCCCTGCCCCTTCCCTTTCCCTCTCACCCCTCTTCCCTATCTAGAATTCATCTATTCCTCCCATGTTCCCCCTCCCTACCCCACTATGAGTCAACCTCCTTATATCAGAGAAAACATTCAGCATTTATTTTTTGGGGGTTGGCTTCACTTACCATTATCTTCTCCAATACCTTCCATTTACCTGCAAATGCCATGGTTTTGTTCTTTTTTAATGCTGAGTAAAATTCCGTTGTATATATATGCCCCATTTTTTTTTATCCATTCATCCACTGAAGGACATCTAGGTTGGCTCCACAGTTCAGGTATTGTGAATTGTGCTGCTATAAATATTGATGTGGCGGTGTCCCTGAAATATGCTGTTTTTAAGTCCTTTGGGTAGTTTGAGGAGAGGAATAGATGGGTCAAATGGTGGTTCCATACCCAGTTTTCCAAGGAATCTCCATACTGTTTCCAAGTTGGCTTCACCAATTTGCAGTCCCACTAGCAATGTATGAGTGTACCTTTTCCCCACATCCTCGCCAACACTTATTGTTGTTTGTCTTCATAATAGCTGCCATTCTGACTGGAGTGAGATATCTTACAGTAGTTTTGATTTGCATTTCTCTGATTATTAGAGATGATGAACATTTTTTCATCTGTTTGTTGATTGATTGTATATCCTTTTCTGAGAAGTGTCTGTTCAGGTCCTTAGCCAATTTGTTGATTGGGTTATTTGTTTTTTTGGCATTTAGCTTTTTGAATTCTTTATATACCCTAGAGATTAGTGCTCTATCTGATGTGTGAGGGGTAAAGATTTGCTCCCAAGATGTAGGCTCTCTATTCACCTCACAGATTATTTCTTTTGCTGAGAAGAAATTTTTTAGTTTGATTCCATCCCATTTGGTGATTCCTGATTTTAATTCTTGTGCTATAGGAGTCTTATTAAGGGAGATGAGGCCTAATCGCACATGATGAAGATTAGGGCCTACTTTTTCTTCTATTAGACACAGAGTCTCTGGTTTAATTCCTAGGTCCTTGATTCATTTTGACTTATTGTTTTGTGCATGGTGAGAGATAGGGGCTTAATTTCATTTTGTTGCATATGCATTTCTAGTTTTCCCAGCACCATTTGTTGAAGATGCTATCTTTTCTCCAGTGCATGTTTTTGGCACCTTTGTCTACTATAAGATAATTGTAACTTTGTGGATTAGTCTCTGTGTCCTCTATTCTGTACCATTGAACTACCAGTCTGTGTTGGTGCCAATATCATGCTGTTTTTGTTACTATTGATCTGTAGTATAGTTTAAGTTCTGGTATAGCGACACCACCTGCTTCACTCTTCCTGTTTAGGATTGCTTTAACTATTCTGAGTCTCTTATTTTTCCAGATGAAGTTCATGATTGCTTTTTCTATTTCTATGAGGAATGCCATTGGGATTTTGATCGGAATTGCATTGAACCTGTATAGTGCTTTTGGTAGTATGGTCACTTTAATAATATTAATTCTGCCTATCCAAGAGCAAGGTAGATCCTTCCATCTTCTAAGGTCTTCTTTGATTTCTTTCTTTAGGGTTCTGTAGTTTTAATTATATAGATCTTTTGCCTCTTTTATTAAGTTGATTCTCAAGTATCTTATTTTTTTGAGGATATTATGAATGGGGTAGTTTTCTTCATTTCCTTCTCAGAGGATTTATCACTGATATACAGAAATGCCTTTGATTTATAGGTGTTGATTTTATATCCTGCTACTTTGCTGAATTCATTTACTAGTTCTAGAAGTTTCCTGGTGGAGTTTTTTGGATCTTCTAGGTATAGAATCATATTGTCAGCAAATAGAGCTAATTTAAGTTCTTCTTTTCCTATACATATCTTTTTAATTTCTTTCATCTGTCTAATGGCTCTGGCCAGTGTTTCAAGAACTATGTTGAATAGAAGTGGTGAAAGAGGGCATCCCTGAGAGGGAATGCCTTCAATTTTTCTCTATTTAGAATGATGTTGGCCTAAGTCTTAGTGTAGATAGCCTTTATGATGTTGAGATATGTTCCTGTTATTCCTAGTTTTTCTAGAGTTTTGAACATAAAGGGGTGCTGTATTTTGTCAAATGCTTTTTCTGCATCTATCAAGATGATTATGATTCTTATCTCTAAGTCTATTGATGTGATGAATTACATTTATTTATTTCCATATGTTGAACCAACCTTGCATCTCTGGGATGAATCTCACTTGATCATGGTGCACAATCTTTTTGATATGTTTTTGTATTTGATTTGCCAGAATTTTATTGAGGATTTTTGCATCTATGTTCATTAGAGATATTGATCTGAAGTTTTCTTTCTTTGAAGTGTTGTTGCCAGGTTTTGGAATCAGGGTGATATTGGCCTCATAGAATGAGTTTGGAAGTGCTCCTTCTTTTTCTATTTCCTGAAATAAATTGAAGAGTATTGGTATTAGTTCTTCTATAAAGGTCTTATATATCCATGTGTATCCATCTGGTCCTGGGCTTTTCTTGGTTGGTAAGCTTTTGATGGCTTTTTATATTTCCTCACTTGATATTGTCTGTTTAAGTTGTGTATATTTTTCTAACTCAATCTGGGCAGATCATATGACTTAAGAAATTTGTCGATGCCTTCAATGTCTTCTATTTTATTGAAGTAGAAGGTTAGAAAATAATTTCTAATTATATTCTGTATTTCTGAAGTGTCTATTGTGATATTGCCTTTTCCATCATGTATGCTAGTAATTTGGGTTCTCTCTCTTCTTCTCTTTGTTAGCATGGCTAAGGGTCTGTCGATCTTATTTATTTTTTCAAAGACCCAACTTTTAGTTTTGTCAATTTTTTCAATTATTTCTTTTGTTTCAATTTCATTGATTTCTGCTCTAATTTTAATTATTTATTGTTTTCTACTGCTTTTGCTATTGGTTTGTTCTTCTTTTTCTAGGGCTTTGAGATGTAGTGTGAGGTCATTTATTTGTTGACTTTTTCTTCTTTTAAGGAAGAAGAAACGCCATGCAATGAATTTTCCTCTTGGTACTGCTTTCATAGTGTCCCAGAGATTTCGATATGTTGTGTCTGTGTTCTCATTTATATCTAAGATTTTTAAAATCTCCTCCTTGTTGTCTTCTGTAACCCATTGCTTATTCAGTATCATATTGTTTGGTCTCCATGTGATACATAAATTTTTATTTTTTATTTTATCATTGATTTCCAATTTTATCCCATTATGATCTGTTAAAATACATGGTAGTATCTCTACTTTTTTTGTATTTGCTAAGAGTTGTTTTGTGGCATAATATATGGTCTATTTTAGAGAAAGGTCCCTGTGCTGCTGAGAAGAAAGTATATCTGTTTGATGCCAGTTGAAATATTCTATATATGTCAGTTAAGTCTAAGTTATTAATTGTGTTATTGAGCTCTATAGTTTTTTTTAATTCAGCTTTTGTTTGGAAGATCTGTCCAGTGGTGAAACAGGTGTGTTAAAGTCACCCATGTTTATTATGTTGTGGTCAATTTGATTCTTGAACTTGAGAAGAGTTTGTTTGATGAACATAGCTGTATTATTGTTTGGGGCATATATATTTATGATTGTAATGTCTTGTTGGTTTATGGTTCCCTTGAGCAGTAAGTAATGTCCATCTTTATCCCTTTTGATTAATTTTGGCTTGAAGTCAACTTTATTTTATATGAGTATGGAAACTCCTGCTTGCTTCTGCAGTCCAGGTGAGTGGTATGATTTTTCCCAACCTTTCACCTTCGATCTCTGTATGTCTTTTCCTAACAGATGAGTCTCCTGTAGGCAGTATATTATTGGATTTTTAAAAAAATCCAATCTGCTAGTCTATGTCTTTTGATTGGTGAGTTTCAGCCATTAACATTTTGGGTTACTATTGAGACATGGTTTGTATTTCCAGCCATATTTATTTATTTTTGTTATTTAACTTGACTTGGTTTTCCTCTTTGATTAGTTTTTCCTTTAGTGTAATACCTCCCTCTGCTGGTTTTCATTGCTGTTTTTCATTTCCTCTTCATGAAATATTTTGCCAAGCATGTTTGTAGTGCCAGTTTTCTAGCTATAAATTCTTTTAACTTTTGTTTATCATGGAATGCTTTTATTTCATTTTCATATTTGAAGCTTAATTTTGCTGGATACTAGATTCTTGGTTGGCACCCATTATCTTTCAGAGCTTGAGATATATTGTTCCAGGATCTTCTAGCTTTCAGGGTCTGTGCTGAAAAATCTATCGTTATCCTAATTGGTTTACCCCTATATGCAACCTGATTCCTTTCTCTTGTGGCTTTTAAAATTCTCTCCTTATTCTGTATGTTGGGCATTTTCATCATAATGTGTCTTTGTGTGGATATGTTGTGATTTTGCACATTCAGTGTTCTGTAGGCTTCTTGGATTTGGATTTGCATTTCATTTTTCATGTCTGGAAACTTTTCTGATAGTATTTCATTGAACAGATTGCTCATTCTTTTGGTTTGGATCTCTATGCCTTCCTCTATCCCAATAACTCTTAAATTTGGTCTCTTTATGCTATCCCATATTTCTTGAATGTTCTGCTTGTGGTTTCTTATCATTTTTGCTGAGCTGTCTACATTCTTTTCAATATGATATATTTTATCTTCATTTTCTGATGTCCTGTCTTCTAAGTGGTATACTCTGTTGGTGACACTCTCGTTTGAATTTTTAATTTAATTGAATTTTAATTTGGTTTATTATTTCTTTCATTTCAAGGATTTCTGTTTTTTTTTTTTTTTTTTTTTTGTTGAGGTGATCTTTTGCTTCTTGGATATATTTATGTATCTCATTGTCAGAGTGATCTTTCACTGCCTGTATTTGTTCTCTTATGTCTTCTTTGACATCCCAAAAAATTTTAATCATGTATATCCTTAAATCTTTGTCTGTACTTTTTTCTGCTGTAGCTGTCAATTCTTCTAATGATGTGTTGCGTTGAATTTTTTGTGGTGCTTTCTTCCCTTGTCTTTTCATGTTGCTTGCATTTCTTTCTTTCCAGCTCTGTGGGACTGGTGTGTTATTGTTTTTACCCTATAGATTTGTAGTGCTCTTGTATGATTCCAAGAATCTCTCCTTTGTGGGGAAGGACAAAGTTAACATATCCCAATATCAATAATATGCCACCTATAAATAAATTATTGGTATTAAGACATTTATAGTTAGTCTCCATGTCCAGAAATGTTGGATTCAATTATTATTTAAAATATAATCAGTAGTTTCATAAAAGGTGTATAGTTTCTGGTGGCAGACAGTGAACTGGGGGTCATGCATAGGATGATATGCTAAGGGGGAAAGATGTGAGGGTATGGGGTTAATGTAACTAAGGACATTTGGAGGAGAACTCTAATGAAGAGGGTTAGTAGCAGGGGAATAGATAGAAGGTAATTTAGGGTAGACAAATACATGGGAGGACAGTAGAGTACATAAAACCAAACACAAATGTATTTAAAAATTACAGGATGTAAAAATAGTAAAATTTGGAGGCTGAAAGAAGAAGAAAGAGAAGAAGAAAAAAGGGAAAGAAAGAAAGAGAAAAAAGAGAGAGAAATTAAGGGGGGAGGTTATACAATTCTTCTATATTATATTATTCAGGTGACTCAGTTTTCAAAGTTCTATTTCATGTAAAGTTATTAGTTTCACATATGTTGGGATTGTGAGGGCCAGAGGATAGAAGGGTAGAGGAGAAAGAAAAAGGATAATAAGGAAAAAAATATATACTCTTTAGAATTTCATTTCTTTCCTGCTTCTCTTCTCTTCCAGTAGGTGGAGTTGTCTGTTTTAAGCTTGAGTCTCTGCCCTCAGGATGGTGTGGTAACCAGGGTGAAAAGACTTGAGCTCCTGGTATCATTTCCCTCTCTTGCCTGGAGCTTCCCTGATCCTGGTCTCTGTGTTTTGCTCCAGGTTTTAGACCCCTCCCCTCTCTTGCTTATCAGGTCTAAACTGTGGAACCTCTAACCCTCAGCTTGCACCAGATGGGCAGTGCCCTAGTTGCACTGTGTTCCTGTTCAACTGAGAGCTGTTTTGGGGCTGGGTAGTCACTGTGCTGAGTTATCGCAACTGGGGGGAGAGGGAGTTGGAAACCAGGTGCCTGTTCAGTCAGAGATCTGCCCTGATAGCCACGCCCACCAAAAAAATGGGGAGAAAGGTTTTCCAAGATGGAATTCGTCTGCTTCTAGCGCCAGGGTGTCTGGTGAGTTGCGGGGAGCTGGGATATCCTTGTGCTGTGGCTAGAATGCAGTCAAGTTACCTGCATTGGAGTGGAGCACAGTCTGTAGTTCTGTAGTTCTGCAGAGGTGCTGATTTGATGATTCTGCTAGGTCTCTTGAGAGGTGTGTGTTTGTGTGTGTGTGAGTGCTAGAACTGCGCTTTGGGTCTGGAGTCCAGAGTCTTATTGGAACAAAGAGGCTCTGATTTCTGCAAGGGTGTTTGCAATGCTGGTGGTTTCTGCAAAAATCCACTGTATTGGGGTCCTGTCGCATGCTCTGAGATGTTGTATTCTGTCTAGGTGAGATCTTGTGGAAATGCTGCCTGACTGCTTTCTTGGATTCCTGCCACAGAGCAGCCAGAAACAGTACCTCTTCTATTCCTCCATCTTGCATCCTCACAATTATATATTTTGTATTCATTGTCTGAGGTTCTGTTTTCCAAGTGATCTAGTCTTTTGGTGATGCTTTCTATTGATATTTAATTTGGTTTATTGTTTCCTTCATTTCAAGGACTTCTGTTTGTTTTTTACCAGAATCTCTATCTCTTTATTGAAGCAATCTTTTGCTTCCTGTATTTGCTAACATAGTTCTTTATCAAAGTGATCTTTTGTTGCCTGTTTTCTTTCTTATCATCCTTTACTTCACAGAACATTTAAATATGTACATCCTGAACTCCTTCTCTGACATTTTTCTATTATGCTGGCAATGAATTCTAATAATGGAGTATCTTGGTTTTTTGGGGGCACTTTATTCCCTTGTTTTTTCATGTTGTTTTGTGTCTTCACCTCTAGCCGTGTGGAGCCAAGGTATTACAGTTTTTACCCTATAGACTTATAGTGTCTCTGCAAATTTCCTATACCACTTCTTTAGGGGGCAGATCAATATTAACAGATCCCAATGCAAACAATATGCAGCCTTAAACCAAATAGTTCCTATTAAGACATTTACAATTTTATCACAATAAACATAAATGGTATGTTTAATTATTATCCTGTTATAAATAGTGGGTTTGTGATAGGGTCTACAGTTTCTAATGGTGGACAAAGAGAGATGGGGTTGTTGTAGGATGAGATGTTAAGGAGGTGAAGATGAGGATATAGAGGTATTAGATATTAGGAAATGTTGTAGGCTGCAATCAAGTCAAGATGGTGCCTGGCAGTTTGCCAGGAGGAGTGGTTTGTGAGGCAACGCCACTGAGCCATCAAGATGGTGGGGACTCCTTATTGGCTGATTGCTGTATCTGTAGGGGAGCAATGCTATGATTGGATGATGCTGATTGAGTCAAGCTGTATGTAATCAGTTAGATATATATACCTCTGCTGTTCCGCAATAAAGCAGTTCCCGCTTCAACCTTCAAGTTGCTTGTCACCTCCCAGTTATTTTGCCCAGCTGGAATACGGCAAGGAAACATGAGAGAGGAATCAAAAAGAAGTTGGCTTATAGCAAGAGAAAATAGAGGAAGAGACTCTGAGGAGACAGATAAGTAGGAAGAAATATATATATATATATATATATATATAGAGAGAGAGAGAGAGAGAGAGAGAGAACAAAAATTAATAAGAAAAAATGTAAAAACAATAGATAAAAGAATATACAACAAAACTGTAATGTACTATTCAGACATCCCAGTCCTCAGTAGCCTAATTCATGAAAAGTATTTGGTTTCACAAATGTCAGGGATATGAGGGTGGAAGAAGAGAGCAAAAATTTCAAAGGAAATTTGAATGATTGTTTCTGTTGGAGTTTAGTATCTTTCCTGCTTCCCTTTTTATACAGTACATGGGGTTGTTTGTTGTTTGCTGGTATCTCCACCCCCAGGATGGTGAAGGTTATTAGTGTGGGAGGATTGTTCTTGGAGGCAGAACTCCTGGAGGTGGGTATAGCCCTTGCAGGAAACATGAGAGAGGAATCAAAAAGAAGTTGGCTTATCTGCAAGTGCTATCTGGGTTTGTGGCGAGGGGGATGGGGTAGGAGACTATAAGGATCTTAGTATTGCTTCTAGGCCCCAGCTAGTGTCCCAAGATGGGAATTGCACCAACTAAAGATGGTGATGGAGATGGCGGGAGCATCGCCCAAGATGCCCAAGATGGTGGCAAAGATGTCCCAAGATGAAGGTGACCACTTTCAGAGATGGGGCAGCAAGTGTGTCCATGTGATGGCATTGGGTGGAGTGTCTGGAGATGCAGTGCTGTGACAGGCAGTGCTATGGTGGGAAGCTGTCTCCAGACCCTGTCTGGTGTCCCCAGGTGCAGGCTACCATGTGGAGGGGACTGTGGCAGTGGTTGCAGTGTCCCAAGATGGAGGTGGCCAGGGGAACCCCACATTGGTAGATGGGGAGCCGGTGCACAGGTGTGGGCATGGGTCCTGCCGATACAAAAATTCTCAATAAAATTATAGTGAATTGCATACAAAAACAAATTAAAAATATAGTGCACTATGATCAAATGGGGTTCATCCCAGGGATGCAATATTGGTTCAATATATAGAAATAAATAAATGTAATTCATCATGTCAACACTCTTAAATAAGATAATCATATGATTATCTCAATAGATGCAGGAGAAGTATTTGACAAAATTCAGCATCCATTCATTCATGTTCAAAACACTAGAAAAACTAGTGGGTAGTAGGAACATACCTCAACATTGTAAAAGCTACATATTGTAAATTCAAGGCCAGCATCATTCTAAATGGAGAATAATTGAAAGCATTCCCTGTAAAAACTGGAACAAGGCAAGGATGTCCTCTTTCACCACTTCTATTCAATATCATTCTTGAAACTCTAGCCAGAGCAATTAGACAGAAGAAAGAAATCAAAAGAATACAAATAGGTAAAGAAAATTCAAACTATCACTATTTGCTGATGACATGATTCTATACCTAGAAGATCCAAAAAATTCTACCAGAAAACTTCTAGAACTAATGAATGAATTCATCAAGTAGCAGGGTATAAAAACTACACCCATAAATTGTAGGGCATGACTTGCTGCCCGCTTCCCGGTCTTGGGGCTGCACATGTGGCTGGGATGGCGCCTGGCAATCAGCCCGGAGGCGGTACTGTGGGTGGTGATGGAAAAAAACAGACCACCTCCAGGAGAGGTACAGGACTCTTCCGCCCTCGTGGACAGCTTCTGCCTTCCCTTACAGACCATGGGATGGGTGTACACATGAAAACTTGCTTCACCCCTCTGACCTTTATCCTGATTGGCTCCTGCACATTATATTAGCTGTGTGTACTTCCTCAATAAATGAGATCCTGCTTTGACTCCACTCCCTGGAACATCTGATTGTCCACCCGTGAGGAAGGGCTGAGTGTGGGCGGCCAGTTGACCTTTGCCTTTCTTGGCTCATCTGGTCGGGGCATGCTTTCCCCATCTCTCCTGCAGGTCAAGAGGAAACGGAGGGCTAAAACCCCTGACATCTGGCACCCGAACAGGGACACAGAACAGGGACATGGAACAGGGACCCAGAACAGGAACATGAAGAAGTCGGTTCACCAAGAGTGAAAGTATCTGCGAGCCAAGCCAAGCGAGTTCCAAGGTAAGGGTATCCCTGGAAAGATGGGGCAATCTTACACTAAGTAGGATGGCCCAGATTGGGAAACTATTGTTAAGGAGTGACTTGGGTCACAGCAGGTCAGTCCTCTCGTTGTCCAGGAGGAGAAAGATTTAAAACCTCACTCTGACAGTAGCCTCCTAGACCCTTTTGATCCCTGGCCTGGTTCTCTGGGTTCCATACCAAGTGCCCCTGTCCCGGAACACATGGTAGAGAGTCAGGATGGGGAGCGGCCTTTGCCATATTATCACCCCTCCCCCCATGGAAATTCTCCGCCCTCTTGTGCAAACCCGGAAAAGCCAGTTAAGCCACCATCTTGTATGGCTTTCCTGGTAAATGCTAACCCTGGGGCCAATAGACCAGACTTATGGTATCCCTGGGAGGCCCAAGATTTGAAAGAACTCAAAAAGGCCGTCTCTGAGGATGGACCTAATTCGTCCTGGGCCAAAACCATCCTCCAGGTCTGGACCACCAACAGTGTACCACGCAAGACTGGAAAAAGTTAACCAAGGCCGTGCTTCCTGGTCCCCTGTATCTGAAATGGTGTGCTTTTTTTTTAATGAGGAGTGCCACGCTCAGGCTGGGAGGAATCAGTCTGTTAATGCCCCGGTTCCTGTAACTTATGGGATGCTGTTGGGGTCCAGTGATCAGTTTTCCACAGGCCTTCAGCAGGCTGTTATCCCTGCCCCTATCAGGAGCAGGTATGGGCTTTGGGGCTGGCGGCATGGAAAAAGTTGGAGGAAGGCCCCTCAGAGCCCCCAGTAGCAGGAATTACTCAGAGGACTACCAAGGATCTTGCCACATTCATTGAGAGGGTGAAAAAGAGCCTCCAAAGGAAATTCCCCCCAGAGCCCCTTCAGGACAAGTTTGTCAAGATGCTGGTCTGGGAGGGGATGACCACAGACCACAAACTAGCCTGTGCAGGGATGAAGGACAGATGTATGGGGAGGTGGATAGTGGCCACTAAGGATGTCGGTACTCAAACCCACCAATCACAGTCATTGGTCGTGGCCTTGCAGGCCCAAAAAGCTTCACTTGCTGAGGCCCTTACTACTGCCTGCGCCTCTTCCAGTGGCACTGGGAAAGGTTTTTTTATTTTTTTATGGATTTGATTAACAGGGCCACTTCAAAAGAGAGTGCCCTACAGGACGAATAAGACCCTGTGCCCCACAGGGACGTCCCTCAGGCCAGACTAAGAAGCAAACTCTGCCTAAGATGCCTTGCCCCCGTGTAGAAAGGGATTCCATTGGTGGAGGGATTGTAAGTCCAAATTTGGTATTGAGGGGAAGCCTTTAAACTAATAATGGGGCGCCCTCCATCCCCTTCACCCAAAGGAGGCACTCCGCCTAGTGGTCCACCTAGGGCCCACTGGACAGTCCCAATAATCCCGGAAATTAGGCCAAAAATGGATATCTTCATAGCAGGGAAAAAGTTCTGCTGCTTGATTGACACTGGAGCGGATCGGGCAGTATTAAGGAAAGAGGAGGTTCCCCCACAGTGGAAGCTGATTCCCAGACCTCAGTTATTGGGGGTAGGGGGTGATACAAGGTCTGAAGAAACCAAGGATTGGCTTACTTGCAAGGATGTAGGTGGTAGTCAGGGAGACATATGTCCTCTGGTGGCATCAGCCTGACAGCTAAGCTGCTGGGACAGGATATTTTGGGGGAAACTGAGGTGTTCATCACTACAGATCACAAAGGGATATATGATGATATCCTAGAGGAAGAGGAGTACCAGCAACAGTTTGGCCTATCAGGTTCCCTTAGCAGTTACCGGGGGATTCACTTTTTGAGACATCGAGGCAGAACACTCCTGCACTCAGTGTGAGGCCTCATCCCTCAATCATAGAGGCCGCTGTTCCCACCATTCAATGGCTTCCAGGCCCTCTAGTGTGGGTGGAACAGTGGCCACTTCCCCTAGATAAACTACAAAATCTAAAGGAGATAATATCAGAACAATTGACCCTAGGGCATATTAGGCCCTCCCTGAGCCCTTGTAATAGTCCTGGACTGACATAAAAAAGGCCACAGGGAAATGGAGAATGTTACAGGACCTAAGAAAGATTAATGAGCAGATGATTCCCATTGTCATCCCCTTGCGAGGGCTACCCTGGATCCCCTCCATCTCTCGGTATTTGACTCTCATTGTGATTGATATCAAGGATTGCTTCTTTTCTATTCCCCTTGATCCCCAGGACTGTGAGAAGTTTGCCTTCTCCATTCCCTCTGTTAACTTCCAGGGCCCAGACCAAAGATATGAGTGGGTGGTGTTACCCCAGGGCATGGCTAACAGTCCAGCTTTTTGTCAACATTATGTTTCACAAGTCCTGCAACCCCTTTGGAGGCGATGGGACATAATTCTATATGTTCACATGGATGACATCATTATTGGGGCGGCCGACACCAAAGTGTTAGGCTCCACCTATAAGGAACTCCAGACTCTCTTACAAAAGGGAACATTACATATATCTAATGACAAGGTCCAGACCTTACCCCATTTTAAAATTCTAGGGGTCAAACTTAAGTTGGACTCTGTCTGTCCCCTTAAGCCTCAATTATTTTTCCAGTCGTCCTACATCTTGGTGGAATTACAAAAACTGTTGGGCGAACTCAACTGGTTAAGGCCTTGGCTTCACCTGCCTACAGAAGACCTGCGTCCACTTTTCGAGTCTTTAAGAGATAAAGTCCCCACAGATGTCATCACAATGACTCCATCACATCAATTGATATTCCAAAAGATTCAGTCAGCCTTAAAAGCGGCACAATTGGCTCCCTATAGGCCCCAATGCCCCCTCTGTCTTTGAATCCTCCCCTCCCCAGTTAGGCGAGCCCCTTCAATGGATACATGCATCTGTGGGAGGGGCCCCTAGGTTTCTATTCCCAACTTGACCAGTTGGCTGACCTGATAGTTAAGGGTAGGGATATTTCCCTGAGACATTATGGGTGCAATCCTGATGTGCTAGTAGTCCCCTACTGGCTGTCAGACTTTTGAGTGGGTCAGAAGAAACCATAGTCAGGTATCCAATGCCTTGGAGGGTTTCATGGGAAAGGTGGATTGTCATTATGGTACTTTGAGATGGGTGACATCATTCTTGAAGTTACAATGGACTGCCCCACCATACTTTTTTCCACCAGATCCCTCATTAAAGTGGTAAATATCTTTACTGATGGGGGAAAAGCAGGATCTTTCGCAGATCATTCCCCTGCCAATGAAAGGTACTTACCCACTATTTTGAGCCAGTTACGGGATCTGCACAATTTAAGGAACTATATGCAGTTGCCCTGGCCTTAACCCATGTCCATGGACCAATGAACTTGTTTTCTGACAGCCTATATGCAGTCAACTTGTTACCAACTCTAGTGTCAGCATATATTAACTTGGACAAAAACCCAATTACTTCTCTAATGATTCAAGTCCGATCCTTGTTGAAAGAGCAGGCTGAACCCATTTTTGTGCAGCATCTCAGGGGACACCAAGAGTTACCTGGAATCTTGACATGGGGGAACCAAATGGCTGATTGATTGGCTACCAATGGGACTATCATAGCTACTGCTCAGTCTCAACAGAACCTTCAGATGGCTCAAGGACTTCATGATCTTACTCACTTAAACTGGAGAGGGTTACATCAAAGATTCCCCCTGATTCCCATAAAAGATTTTAAAAAGATCATAAGGACATGTAAATCATGTATGCTGTTTTTACAGGTCCCACCTCTTCAATCCCTGAGGGGTCAACCCCAGGGGCCTCAGACCTAATGTCATCTAGCAAACTGATGTGACCCACTATGCATCTTTTGGAAAATTAAAATCTCTATATTTATGTCTATAGATACCTATTCACATGCTTGTTGGGCAACTGCTCAGTTGGGTGAAAAAGCTCAACACGCTGAAAGCCATTTCCTACAATGTTTTGCCATTTTGGGATTACCCTTACAGATTAAGACAGAATGGGCCCTGCTTTGTGAGCAAATCATTACAAGAATTCTTCCAAACTTGGAATATTAAACACACAACTGGAATACCATACAATCCAAAAGGTCAAGCTATAATTGAGAGGCATATAAGACCTTGAAGGACCAACTAATAAAACAAAAAGGGGGAAGCAACCCCCCATGACCAATTAAGGACAGCCATGCTTACATTAAATATTTTAATTTTTTCCAAAGACCAACCTGTAACTGCTTTCCAGAAACATTGGTCTAATCAGACACCTTATGTGAAGGTAGAGGTCCGATGGAGGGACACTCTTACTGGATCATGGCGCGGTCCTGATCCCCTCATTAGTGTAGGGAGGGGATTTGGGTGTATATTCCCAATTGGGGAGCCAAGTCCAATTTGGGTACCCACTAGAGATCTAAAATACTGTTCACCAGAACAAAAATGATTACCCAAGAGTACCCTCTCTTGAGGTATGATTTTTTATTTTCTCATTTGTAGGAATGAAAAGACCATTCTGGACGCTTTGCCTGGTTGTGACCACAGTCCTCATTGTCTCCCTCATGGCATTCATCATGGCCACGGGGATGAGAACTGGACTTGCTGGCCTCAGTACTTCTTTATAGATATACAATAATGCACCAAGTTGCCAGCACTATCTTGGACCTGCAATCTTAACTCGATTCCTTGGCTGCGGTAGTCCTCCAAAACCATCACAGCTTAGACCAGCTTACTGCCCAAGAAGGAGGACTATGTCTGTTCCTACAGGAGGAGTGCTGTTTCTATGGAATGGGCTCCTCCAGTTTCTCAAGGATCAAGCCAGAGCTGTTCAACTGATAGTGGTCCGGCAGCAATATATCATCTTACAAGATACTGACTGTGAACCCTATGAGTTTGGCCACGGCCCCTACCAGGATGTGCAGATATAAGCCAGGAGCAGAAAGGTTTCCTTCCTAGGCAATAGCCATCTCCTTCCTTGAAGCTTCCCATTGGGCCTGCAGGCCCTGCAGGTAGGATTACCCGAAGAGCTAGAGTGGTAGTCAGTGATGGGTAAGATCCCCAGAAGGGGACAACCTAAGACAGGCACACTCTCGAATAAGGCAAACACCTGCTAATAAAACGAAAAGGGGGAGATGTAGGGCATGACTTGCTGCCCGCTTCCCAGTCTTGGGGCCGAACATGTGGCTGGGATGGTGCCTGGCGATCAGCCAGGAGGTGGTGCTGTGGGTGGTGATGGAAAAAACAGACCACCTCCAGGATAGGTCCAGGACTCTTCCACCCTCATGGACAGCTCATGCCTTCCCTTACAGACCTTGGGATGGGTGTACATGTGAACTCGCTCCACCCCTCTGACCTTTATCCTGATTGGCTCCTGCGCATTATATTAGCTGTGTGTACTTCCTCAATAAATGAGATCCTGCTTTGACTGGTCTCCCTGGCATGTCTGATTGTCCTCTAGCGAGGGAAGGCTGGGTGCGGGCGGCCAGTCGACCTTTGCCTTTCTTGGCTCGTCCTGGTCAGGGTGTGCTTTCCTCATCTCTCCTGCAGGTCAGGAGGAAACAGGGGGCTAAAAACCCTGACAATAAATCAAATGCATTCCTGTATATCAGTGATTAATCAACTTAAAGAGAAATTAGGAAAACTATCCCATTCACAATAGCCTCAAATAAAATAAAATACCTGAAAATCAATCTTACAAAAGTGGTGAAAGACCTCTACAGTGAAAACTACAGAACATTAAAAAAAGAAATTGAAGAAAACCTCGAAGATGCAAAGATCTCCCATGCTCTTGAATAGGCATAATAAATATTGTCAAAGTAGCCATACTATCAAAAGCATTATATAGATTTAATGCAATTCCTATTAAAACACCAATGACATTTTTTTATAGAAATAGAAAAAACAATCATGAAATTTATTTGGGAAAAAATAAGAGACCTAGAATAGCCAAAGTAATCCTTAGCAAGAAAAGTGAAACAGGAAATGTCACAATACCAGAACTTAAATTATACTACAGTATAGTATAGTGACAAAAATTTCATGGTATTGGCACAAAAATATACATGTAGACTAATGGTACAGAATAGAGGATGCAGAGAGAAACCCACATAAATACAGCTTTCTCATACTAGACAAAGTTGCCAAAAATATTCACTGGAAAAAAGGTAGCCTCTTCAACAAATGGTGCTGGCAAAATTGGAAATTCACATGTAACAAAGTGAAATTAAACCTCTATCTCTCACCCTGCACAAAAATCAACTCCAAGTGGATCAAATACTTAGACACTAGAACAGAGACTCTGTGCCTAATAGAAGAAAAAGTAGGCCCAAATCTTCACCATGTTGTCCTAGCATCTGACTTCCTTAACAAGACCCCTAAAGTGCAAGAAATAAAATCAAGGATCAATAAATGGGATGGATTCAAATTAAAAAGCTTCTTCTTAGCAAAGGAAACAATCAATAATGTTTGAAGATTGGGAGAAAATCTTTACCACCTCCAATAGAGCATTAATCTGTAGAATATATAAAGAACTCAAGAAATTTAACACCAAAAAAGCAAAACAAAACCAAATAACCAATCAATAAATGGCCTAAGGAACTGAACCAACACTTCAGAGAAGAAGATATACAATCTATCAACAAATATATGAAAAAGTGTTCAAAATATTTGGCAATTACAGAAATGCAAATCAAAACTACACTAAGATTTTATCTCACTCCTGTCAGAATGGCAATCATCAAGAATACAGGCAACAATTAATGTTGGCAAGGATGTGGGGGGAAAGGTACATTCGTACATTGCTGGTGGGACTGCAAATTGGTGCAACCACTATGGAAAGCAGTATGGAGATTCCTCAGAAAAATGGGAATGAAACCACCATTTGACCCAGTTATCCTTCTCCTTGGTTTATACCCAAAGAACTTAAAATCAGCATACTACAGTAATGCAGCCACATCAATGTTTGTAGCAGCTCAATTCACAATAGCTAAACTATGGAACTAACCTAGATGTCCTTCAATAGATGCATTGATAAGGAAAATATGGCATATATACACAATGGAATATGACTCAGCTTTAAAGAAGAATGAATTATTGAATTTGCCAGTAAATGGATGGACTTAGAAAACCGATGCTAAGCAAAATAAGCCAGTCCCTAAAAACCAAAGGCTAAATGTTTTCTCTACTAAGATGATAAGCAGATGCTAATTCACAAAAAGCGGGGCAGGACACTAGAGATGAATAGCATTACCTTAGATTAGGTAGAGGAAAGGGAAGTGAGGGGAGGGGAGGGGATGTGGGGATAGGAAAATAGAAAAATGAAACAGACATTATTACTTTATGTATATATGTTACTGCATTACCACTATGATTCTACAACATGTACACTTAAAAAATGAGAAATTATATCCCATCTATATGTATGATACATCAAAGTGCATAAATGCATCCTATTGTCATGTGTAACTAATTAAAACAAATTAAAAATTAAAAAACAAAAAAAATTATATATATGTGTCTTCAGTCACATTAGAAGAGGAGTTAAAAACAGAAACTACAATAATACTGGATTTTACTTCAGGTTTGAAGATGAAATAAAAAACTTCCACAATAAACAAAAGTTAAAAGAATTTGCAGCTAGAAAACTGGTGCTTCAAAACATCCTTAGAAAAACATAACATGAAGAGGAAATGAAAAATAACTATGAAAATCAACAGTAGGAGGTAGTACAGTAAAGGAAAATCTAATCAAAGAGGGAAAACAAATCTAGTTAAATAACAAAAATAAACAAATATGGCTGGAAATACAAACCAATACCCTAAATGTTAGTGGATTAAACTCACCATTCAAAAGACATAGACAAGTAGACTGGATTAAAAAAAAAGATCCAACAATATGCTGCCTACAGTAGACTCATCTGATAGGAAAAGACATATCCAGACTAAAGGTGAAAGGTTGGGAAAAATCATACCACTCACATGGACCTCAGAAACAAGAAGGGGTGTCCATACGCATATCAAATAAAATAGACTTCAAGCCAAAGTTAATCAAAAGGGATAAAGAAGGACACTACATACTTCTCAAGGGAACCATTCACCAACAAGACATAATCATTAATATATATGCCCCAAACAAAGGTACAGCTATATTCATCAAACAAACTCTTCTCAAGTTCAAGAGTCAAATGGACCACAACACAATAATCATGGGTTATTTTAATACATCTCTCTCACCACTGGACAGATCTTCCAAACAAAAGTTGAATAAAGAAACTATAGAACTCAATAACACAATTAATAACTTAGACTTAATTGAAATTTATAGAAAATATCAACCAACATCAAGCGGATACTCTTTTTTCTCAACAGCACATGGATCCTTCTCAAAAATAGACCATATATTATGCCACAGGGCAAATCTGAGCAAATACAAAGGATAGAGATACTACCATGCATTTTATCTGATCATAATGGAATGAAATTGGAAATCAACGATAAAATAAGAAAGAAAAATTCCTACATCACATGGAGAATGAACAATATGCTACTGAATGAATAATGGGTTACAGAAGACATCAAGGTGGAAATTAAAAAAATTCTTAGAGGTAAATGAAAACACAGACACAACATATCAAAATCTCTGGGACACTATGAAAACAGTACTAAGAGGAAAATTCATTGCTTGGAGTTCATTCCTTAAAAGAAGAAAAAGCCAACAAATAAACGACCTCACACTACATCTCAAAGTCCTAGAAAAAGAAGAACAAATCAACAACAAATGCAGTAGAAGGCAAGAAATAATTAAAATCAGAGCTGAAATCAATGAAATCGAAACAAAAGAAACAATTGAAAAAATTGACAAAACTAAATTGGTTCTTTGAAAAAATAAAAAAGATTGATAGACCCTTAACCATGCTAATGAAAAGAAGAAGAGAGAGAACCCAAATTACTAGCATGCAGGAAGAAAAAGGCAATATCACAACAGACACTACAGAAATACAGAAGATAATTAGAAATTATTTTGAAACCTTATACTCTAATAAAATAGAAGATAGTGAAGGCATCAATAAATTCCTTAAGTCATATGATCTGTTCAGGTGGAGTGAGGAAGATATATACTACTTAAACAGACCAATATCAAGTGAAGAAATAGAAGAAACCATCAAAATATTACCAACCAAGAAAAGCCCAGGACCCGACAGATATATAGCTGAGTTCTACAAGACCTTTAAAGAAGAACTAATACCAATACTCTGCAATCTATTTCAGGAAATAGAAAAAGAGGGAGTACTTCCAAATTCATTCTACAAAGCCAATATCATCCTTATGTAATTAATTATGACAATTTTTTCAATTGTTTCTTTTGTTTCAATTTCATTGATTTCAACTCTGATTTTAATTATTTCTTGCCTTCTACTGCTTTTGCTGTTGACACCTCAAAGAAAGAAAACTTCAGACCAATATCTCTAATGAATATAGATGCAAAATCCTCAATAAGATTCTGGTAAATTGGATACAAAAATATCATGCACCATGATCAAGTGGGATTCATCCCTGGGATTCAAGGTTGGTTCAACATATGGAAATCAATAAATGTATTTCATCATATCAATAGACTTAAAGATAAGAACCATATGATCATCTCGATAGACACAGAAAAAGCATTTGACAAAATACAGCACTCCTTTATGTTCAAAACTCTAGAAAAACTAGGGATAACAGGAACTTACCTCAACATTGTAAAAGCTATCTACACTAAGCCTCAGGCCAGCATCATTCTAAATGGAGAAAAACAGAAGGCACTCCCTCTAAAATCTGGATCAAGACAGGGATGCCCTCTCTCATCACTTATTCAATATAGTTCTTGAAGCACTGGCCAGAGCAATTAGACAGATGAAAGAAATTAAAGGAATAACTATAGGAAAAGAAGAACTTAAACTAGCACTATTTGCTGATGATATGATTCTATACCTAGAAGACCCAAAAATCTCTACCAAGAAACTTTTAGAACTAATAAATGAATTCAGCAAAGTGGCAGGATATAAAATCAACACCCATAAATCAAAGGTATTCCTGTATATCAGTGACAAATCCTCTGAAAAGGAAATGAGGAAAACTACCCCATTCACAATATCCTCAAAAAAAAAAAAAATAAGATACTTGGGAATCAACAAAAGAGGTGAAACATCTATACAATGAAAACTATAGAACCCTAAAGAGAGAAATAGAAGAAGACCTTAGAATATGGAAAGATCTACCTTGCTCATGGGTAGGCAGAATTAATATTAATAAAATGACCATATTACCAAAAGCCCTATACAGGTTCAATGCAATTCTGATCAAAATCCCAATAGCATTCTTCACAGAAATAGAAAAAGCAATTATGGAATTCATTTGGAAAAATAAGAGACCCAGGCTAGCTAAAGCAATTCTAATCAGGAAGAGTGAAAAGTGGTATTGCTATACCAGACCTTAAACTATACTACAGAGTAATAGTAAGAAAAACAGCATGGTACTGGCACCAAAACAGGCTGGTAGACCAATGGTACAGAATAGAGGACACAGAAACTAACTCACAAAATTACAACTACCTTATATTAGACAAAGGTGTCTAAAGCATGCTCTGGAGAAAGGATAGCATCTTCAACAAATGGTGCTGGGAGAACTGGAAATCCATATGCAACAAAATGAAATTGAATCCCTATCTCTCACCATGCACAAAAGTTAACTCAATATGGATCAAGGATCTAGGGATTAAACCAGAGACTCTGTGTCTAATAGAAGAAAAAGTAGGCCCTAATCTCCATCACGTGGGGCTAGGCCCCAACTTCCTTAATAAGACACCTATAGCACAAGAATTAAAACCAAGAATCAACAAATGGGATGGATTCAAACTCAAAAGTTTTTTCTCAGCAAAAGAAATAATATGTGAGGTGTATAGGGAGCCTACATCCTGGGAACAAATTTTTACCCCTCACACATCAGATAGAGCTCTAATCTCTAGGGTATATAAAGAGCTGAACAAGATAAGCACCAAAAAACAAATAATCTAATCAATAAATGGGCCAAGGACCTGAACAGACATTCTCAGAAGAGGATATACAGTCAATTAACAAGTATGCAAAAAAAATGCTCATCATCTCTAGCAATCAGAGAAATGCAAATTAAAACTACTCTAAGATACCATCTTACTCCAGTCAGAATGGTAGCCATTATGAAGACAAACAACAACAAATGCTGGTGAGGATGAGGGGAAAAAGGTACATTCATACGTTGCTGGTGGGACTGCAAATTGGTGCAGCCAATTTGGAAAGCAGTATGGAGATTCCTTAGAAAGCTGGGAATGGAACTACCATTTGACCCAGTTATTCCTTTTCTCAGTCTATACCCAAAGAACCTAAAAACAGTATACTACAGGGACACAGCCACATCAATGTTTATAGCAGCACAATTCACAATAGCTAAAATGTGGAGCCAACCTAGATACCCTTCAATGGATGAATGAATAAAAAATGTTACATTTATACACAATGGAATATTACTCAGCACTAAAAAAATAAGATCATGGCATTTGCAGGGAAATGGATGGCATTAGAGCAGATTATGCTAAGTGAAGTTAGCCAATCCCCAAAAATCAAATGCTGAATGTCTTCTCTGATATAAGGGGGGTGACTCAAAATTGGATAGGGAGGAAGAGCATGGGAAGAAGATTACCTCTAGATAGGGAAGAGAGGTGGGAGGGAAAGGGAGGGAGAAGGGGAATTGCATGGATGGTGGAAGGAGATCCTCATCGTTGTACAATGAAATGTGAATTTGGTGTCAACATATCTTGTATACAGAGATATGATAAATTGTGGTATAAAGGTGTCTTAAGAATTGTAATGCAAAAAACAACAACAATAATAATAAGAGAGCTTATGTAAAAATAAATAAATAAAAAATATTGAAACGTTAAAAAAAATAATAATACTGGCTTTAAAATTTTTCCTGAATAGTTAACCTTATTAGTCCTTATTATTTTGTACGACTTTGAGTTAGTGATGTTTCCTTTCAGTCTGAAGTATTTTTTTAATATATTTTATTTTTTAGTTTTAGGTGGACATATTCATTTTATTTTTATTTGGTGCTGAGGATCAAACCAGTGCCTCGCACAAGCCACTTGAGCCACATCCCCAGTCCCTTAACCTTTCTTGTTAAGCAGATCTACTAGAGGTTAACTTCCTCATTTTTATTTATTTGTAAATAAACAAAACATGATTAATTATTTTTATATGATCAAATGTGCTTAACGAAGTTTTACCACCTTAACCACTTAGAAGTGCAGATCAGTGGCATTTAGTACATTCATATTGCTATCCTTCTGACACCAACACCCAATCACAGAACTCACGGAATTTTTTCCATCTTGAAAAACTGCACCTTAGTTAATAATAACAATTCCCTTTACCCCCAAGGGCTTGGCAACCACCATTCTAATTTCTCTAGTAATTTGACTAATTGGTGTACTTTATATATGTTGGATCTTAACAATACGTGGTGTTTTTATGTGTGAGTGTGTGTGTGTGTTTATCTGTCTAAATTCCTGTACTTATAATAATGTTCTCAAGTTCCTCCATATCGGTCAGATACTTCCTTCATATAGCATCAGTCAAAATTTCCTTCATTTTTCAGACCAAATAATATTCCATCATATATGTGTGTGCCAAATTCTTAAAATATCTCCTCAACAGACCCTTGGCTAATACAAATAATCTTTGTATGATTATGTGTGTAGAAATATCTCTTCAAGTCCTTTCTGGCTCCCTTCTGCCTCTCTGACTTCATCCCTGTGTCTCTTTAACTTATTTTCCTTGGCTGTTTCTTGTCTGTGCTTTTTATCTCCACCTTCCCCCAGAGGCCTGTGTTTATCCATTATTTCATATTTAGATTTTCTTAATTTTATTTTTAAATTAAAGGATATATAAACACAATAATCTCTCTCTATATAAATTGTTCTACTTCCACCCTGAAATCAGTACCAGCATCCTGCATTATATTCTTTCATGCCTTTTGCTATGATTGTTCACTTATATACAGTATATATATATATATATATATATATATATATATATTCATCAGCAGTCATTATGTGGACCATTTCTCTGAAGGAAGCAGAGTAATAATGAGGTTAGAATTTTACAGTTTGGCCAAGGATATATATATATATATATATATATATATATATAATTTTTCCCTCATTTTTACCAAAGTGGTATCATTTTATAAACACTACAGTGAAACTTGCTTCTTTTTCACTTGGCAATTTATTATGGATATTGCAAGTAAATATAGATCTAACTACCTTTTTTTCTTAAAAGATCTATCCTTTTGCATAAATGCAATAAAATAAATGATCACATGTGTATAAATATCTCTTCAAGTCTTTGCAGGCTCCCTTCTGCTTTTTGCCTTCCTTTTGCATAAACACAATCCTATTCTTGTTTAATCAGCCAAATATCTGGAGAAGCCCACCATTCTCATATATCTATGTACTTTTTCTTTTTTTAAAATATTTTTTTAGTTGCCAGTGAACATTTATTTTTATTTATTTATTCATATGCAGTGCTGATGATTGAACCCAGGACCTCACGCAATGCCAGGCAAGTGCTCTACCACTGAGCCAAAACCCCAGCCCCACTTTTTTTTCTTTTTAGGTTTTGGGATTAAAATAAGGCCTTGCTTGTGCTAACCACATGCCCTAACACAGAGCTACAAGATATGCCTTTTTAAAAACATGTGTGTCCTTGGCCAAACTGTAAAATTCTAACCTCATTATTACTCTGCTTCCTTCAGAGAAATGGTCCACATAATGACTGCTGATGAATGAAGTCTTGGTTCTTTACTGTTCCTACTTTGGAGTTGGGTGAGAGCTTCAGAGCTTTGACCACCTAACTACAACTAATACACTCACTTGGAGACTCAAGACTTACCTGAAGGGAAGCCGAGGCGTACACACCAGGCACTGGCACCAGTGCTGGGTGAGGAAACCTAAACTGCAGTGGAGCAGTTGCTGGAGACTTGAGAGTTAGTTAAACTCCAGAGAGGCCATGGGAGCACTGGGACCCCACACTCCCTTGAGTGCTACCTCCAGGAGCCTTGTCAGGTTCTCAGGCTTTAGACCAGATTGTTTCTGGAAAGAGTATGGAGAAAATGAACTACTTCCAGAATATTTGTTCTACTATCAAGTATAAAACATGATGCAAGAGAAACTATCATGCCAGAACCTGACCTTTAGAGTTTTATTAGCATCTAACTGACTTGGGGACAGAAACACCAAAATCCAGCTCCCTCTTTCCTTCCTGCCCCACCGTGGGTGGGAATGGGTGCCAATGAGATGTAGGCATGAAGGTCCCAGCCCAGGGACACAGGCTCCCTATGAGACTGAGGTCTAATCCTAGGACTATGGAGTGCTTCCTATCCCCCACGTCCTCACCTCAGCACCACCTCAATAGGGCTTCTGTATAATGAGAGAGGAAGAAACTGTCTCAGTCCATAATCAGTAAGGATCCTCTGGGAAACTAACAGGCAAGAGGGGAGACAAAAATAAGGACACCAGAGGAAATTTAGCCTCTCACACAAGAAACACCAGAGTAAACACAAACTAACTACTCACCAGGTGAACATGAAACATCACCCTGCACACCTATGGACCTCTGCTCCTGTCACCCAGCAGATCATATGTGACTTTGGGCAGAAAATTTCAAGACAAAGAAGACAAAAAAAGGCTACATTTCCTGTAAGGAAGAGCAATCATCAAAACTAGGCTTATATTTAGTGGATACTTTGAAATATTCAGGTCAGGAATCTAAAATAACTGATTTATACATTTTAAGGGTTCTCATGGAAGAAACAGACAGTTTGTAGAAACATATGTGCAATGTCAGCAGGTAGATGGACATTTCAATAAAGAGCCAAAGGAAATGCTAGAAATCAAGATATTGTAATGGAAATAAAGAAAACATTTAAAAAACCCATCAATAAATAGATAGAGCCGAGGGAAGAATGAGTGAGCTTCAAGTTTGTTATATAGACTTCTCAAACCCAGATGCAAAGAGAAATGGGTAACAATGACAAAACAGAATACCCAAGAATATGGGATAATTATGAAAGTTGTAACACATGCAAAGGGGAAATACCAGAAGAGAAGAAAGAAGAAATATTTGAAATAATAATGACTGAAAATTTGCCAAAACTCACAACAGCCATCCAACCACAGAAATCATTGAGCAGAATAAATGCCAGAACATTCCATCTGGGCATGTCATATTCATACGGCAGAGAATAAAGACAAGGAGAAAATCTTCAAGGAGCCATAGGGGGAAAGCATGCCTTATCCACTGAGAAGCAAAGATCTGAATGACATCAGACTTTCCTTCAGAGACTATGCAAGCCAGAAGAGGGGGCAATGAAAAATATAGTGTTGAGAGGAAAAAATTCCTCTTTACCCAAAATTCTATGCCAGTGAGATGCTCCTGCAAAGGAGAATAAATTGAAGACTTTCCAGTCAAATAAAATTGGAGAGGACTTGTCACCAGCAGACCTGCCTTGAAAGAAATGTTAAAAGAAGTTCTTCAGTGAGCCAGAAAATGAGATCGGTCAGAAACTTGGATCAACATAAGAGAGAGCAGAAATAAGTGAAGGTAAAATCAACACTCTGAGTTTGAGATGTTAATTGAAGTAACAGATAGCAATTCATTCAAAATGATAATGCAGGACTGGATCCAATGACTAAATCTTATGAATAAATGAAAGAATATCAGCAAATTATAGGAGAGAAGAAGTGGGAACACTGCATGAATTTTGTGCACCAATCAGCGGGGGTTGTTGGTGATGGTGACATTTGATGTTTCCCCAGGGTGCTGTGACTTCTTTCCCAAGAAGCCAGGTCTTGTCCTCTCATTGAATCACCTACTCAGGAAGGCCATGGCCATGCTGGGGATCAGTCCAAAATCTGGGGATCTGTCCAGAATCTTTCACAGAAACTTTCTCTGTTGAGAAATAAATGCTGACCCACAGATAATTACAATTCTGTATTGTTCTTTTCCCCTTGAAAGCATGGCAGAAGCATTTTCTCAAACCACACACAATCCTTTATTACATCTTCCTGTGCAAAAGTCTCCACCTAAAATCCTCTTCTTTCCATATGAAAATGCAACAAGAAACACTAGAGCTTTCTCCACTATTCAGTTCACCTGACATGAACATGCAGTGGACAAGAGAGGAGCTGGGTGAGGTCAGAGACATTAAACATTCCTAAGTTGTGACTATTCTGACTTCATTATGCAGGCTCTGGGGTCGGACCCCACGTGTGCCTTTCTAACACCTTTCCCAAGCACCTTCCCAAGGTCCCCAAAGGCCTGTGTATTGAAGCCTTGGCCCCAACCTGTGGCACTATTGGAAGGTGCTGGAAACTTTAGGAAGCTGGCGTAGGTTAGATCACTGGAGGTGTGCCCTTAAAGGGGATGTCAGAAACCTGGCAACTCCTCTTGCTCTCTCCTTCCTGATCAGCATTGCTCCACAATGTGTTCCTGCCACAGTGTGGTGCCATGTCACAGGCCCAAGGCAATGGGGCCAACTGACCATGGGATGCACTTCAGAAACCATGAGCCACAATAAGCCTTTCTTCTTTTTCAGTTGATTATCTCAGATGTTTTGTTATAGTAATGAAAACCTCACTAACACCCTGGATGGGAAAGCCCCCAAGGTCAGGTTCTGAGTTCATTCATGTCATTTCAAATACATGGCTGTTTAAAATATTATAATCAAAATCCACAAAGACTTATGGAATCCAGACTCTTGATTCACAATGTCCAGATCCCTAGGCTTTCAGGTTCTGTGCCACATGGGATTCAGCAGCCATGGACTCATATATTTTCAGACTAAAAGGGATGTAGCACTGCTTAATTCCCACCTGAGAGGGCATGGAAATGAGGGACAGGGGGGCCAACGTCCAGTCAAGGGTCAGAAACTACCCGAGCATCTTCTGGGTGTGCTGGGTTTGCTGGTACAGCTGGGTGTTCCCCAGGAGGACCTCATAGTCCTGTGGTGCCTGGGATTTGCTGGAGGAGGAAGGGCCCGTTGTTATCAGCATCATCTCTGATTCTGGGGCCCCCACTCTTCCTGCATCCTCATCCCACTGCCACCCTGCTCTGGACCCCTCCTCCCTGCCCTGATTCCAGGCAGCTTTGTCTCCTCCCTTCTAACACTCAGGAGCCTTCTGGCTCCAGGTTGATGAACACTCAACTGACAACCTCAGGACGCAGGGCTTCCCACCACCTCCTAGAACTGGAGGAGCTGAGAATCCTGGTGCTGGACGGGCACTAGGGGGTGCCTCAGATCAAACCCTCTTACTTTCCTAGGAGGAGCTCTGGATCATTACAGTGTTATGGTTCAGATCTTAAATGACTCCCAAAAGTTCATGTGCAAAAGGCTTCGGTGCTGGCCTGTGGCACTATCAAGAGATGGCAGACCTTTAAGCAGCAGAGCCTAGGAATTGGTGGTGTGCTCTGGACGTGATGTTGGGACCATGTCCCCACATTTGCTTCCTTGCTGCCATGAAGTGAAAAGGACTCCTCCACCATGTGCGCCTGCTGTGGTGTACTGTTCTCCCACAGGCCTCCTACAAGCAATGTGTCCAAGTTACATGTAACAGAGGTACAAACCTGTGAAACCATGACATAAAATAAATTTCCTCTTTATAACTTGGTTTTCCCAGGTATTTTGTCTTAGTTACAAAAAGCTGACACATACATCAGATGTCTCTTCCAATGTCTACCTCTGACATATCCCTAGGCCTAAAAACTCTACTGCCACTCCCTAAGGGTTTCTATTCCACTAGGTGGTAAGTGTTCACATCAAATTTCTTATGCAAAGAAAAAGTGCCCAAAATTGCAGCTTTCTTTTGTTTTGAAGAGAATCAAGAGACTTCATGGCTTTGTTCACACAGCTCTCTAGCCGGGAGGCCTCCTACCCACTCCATGGAACTAATTCCTCTTTGATGGCAGTCCCTAAGGTTCCTCCTTACCGCCCCCTATGTTACAGAATCTCTCTAGACCCCTTCCCTCAGTTCAGCCCTCTTTGCCTATGTCTATGAATTTATTGCTGATATGGAGGCAAAGTCTACGAAAGCCTACTGAAAACCTTAGAATTCTAATATGTGATGAGTGATGTGTGTCATGAGAAGGTCTTCCTAAAGTTTTTTATAATGAGCTAAAGCAAAAATTTTAAGATGTTAGCAGACCACGGCTCAGCTGTTGACTAGCATGGCACAGGCTGGCCAAGGTCCCGGGAAACAGGAGACTCTGACCAACCCTACCCAGTGCAGAGAGACCAGGAGGAGCTTCTTCAACTGAGTTTCAATGAAGGTGCAGCTAACAAAGGGCATGCATCCACAAGGGGCCAGTCCCTGTGGTCACCGTCAGAAAGCAGAGCACATCAGTAATTGGGGGAGTGGTTCTTGCTGGTGGTGTCAGTTGACATTTCCCTAGGGCGCTGTGACTTCTTCCCCTAGAAGCCAGGCCTTGTCCTCTCATCAGGCCACCTACTCAGGAAGACCATGGCCATGCTGGGGATCAGTCCAAACTCACTGTCCAGCATCATTCATGGGAGGAGAAAGAAGCTGTCTAAAAAATAACACTATTTCCAGGCTTACTTCTAGAAACCTGTTTAAAGGCACAGGGAGACCAAGAGCCAAAAGCATCCCTCCATCCAAATGAGTCAAGAGGGCCCAAAGCTGTTAAGAGGCACTTGATAAAAAATTGTGCCCCTGCCTGTGATGCTCATGGCTGCCACAAATGCCTCACAGTACTCAAGGCTTTTGTTTCCATACAGGTCCACCCTGATGATTCCACCCAGTAGTGGAGTGGCTCTAGATGACTCCATCCCTTTGGGGCCCTTCAGTGGTCCCCAGTCTGATGCCCAAGGAGCCCCTCCCCTGCCTGTGCCTATGGAGAAAGACTGTGGGTATCTGGAAGGACACTGTGCATGCCTGAGTTCACCTTTTTAGTTCAAATAAGATTCCTTCCCCATCTCCTGATGCAGACAGTCCCTCTGCCACTTCCCCTTCTGCCACAGCATGAGTCCTAATGAAGGCTCTTAGGGATGGGTAGAGTTGATGTTCATGACTCTCATCTCAACTGGAGCAGGTCAAGTTGGTTGCACTGAAAACTGGCAAACTGGGCAGGTCAACCTGAGGGTGGTGAGCACAGAGAGTGACCCAGAGCAGTGGAGAGCTGCAGGAGCTGCTAGGTCTGGCCGTCAGATGATCTCCAGGGAAGTGTTGGAAGTGGCTGGCTACTGCTCCCAGGAAAGCAACAGGAGAGCCGCTACCACTAGAAGCTGAGGGTCACTTACGTTCAACTTCAGGGCTATTAACACTAAGATCTGAGAGCCACCAGTCTGTCAGTCCTCAGACCTCAGAGCTGCCCACACCAAGGGAGATGTGCTTTGGCTCTTCGTGATTCCTCTTCATGCCTGGCCCTCAGATGATTGGTAAGAGAGATGTTTAAGGGACACAGATCATGACCCTTGCACAGAGACAAGATCCCCTAAACCAAGTGACCCCTTTTCAGTGGGGTGATGAGTGGGGTTCTGGGAGCTTGTTGGCTCTTTTCTCCCAGGACCAGTGGAAGGACCAGCCTCAATCCAGAGGCAAGACCCAGTGGACAGACACTTGTGCGCCCTGGTGCCTGGCATCTCCAGTTACCTCCTCCTCTCAGTTCTCACTGCATGGTGCTACACAGACTCTATGGCAGAAGCAGCAGCCTGAGAAGATTTTTCCTACAAATCTGCCTTTATTCCCAGTGACACAAGGCCAACAAGGTCCATCTTCCCTCCAGGCTTGAACATCCCACCCCCTCCCTCTCAGTAGCCTCCCTCTGCCCTCCCCTTCCCAATCCCCTTCCCTTCCCTGTCCCGAGGACTGGCAGGAATTGTCCCGAGTGAGGAGGAACTCTTGGTGTGCAGAATGAAACGAGGGTGAGACCTCGCCTGAGGGGCAGCCACCCCAGAGGCCACCCACCAGCCCTACTGTCCATAGAGCCTCCTTTTCTTCTTCGAGTTGCCTGGTGCCTTGCACTTCCTCTTCTGAGGCTGTGAGGTTCGAACCTGCTTCAGATGCAGGTCTTTCCCTCCAGTGACCTCCAGGGGAGGCCTGGGGTGAGGCATCTTTTCCACGTTGCGGGAGCGTCCAGTGAGAGCGCTCTTCTTGGACATGGCAGCTGGAGGAGGATGGGGGAGGAGGCTGCCTGTCTGGGCAGGTGGGGCCTGGGGTGCTTGGTCTCCTGAGCAGAGGGGTTCCATGCGAGGGCCCTGGCTCTGGCACAGAGCCCAGGGCAGCAGACAGTGCTGGGAGACTAGGAGGAAGTCCAGGCATTGGAGGTCATTGTCCACACTGCAGCCATTGGCTGTCCCATGTGGCCACCCAGAGGAAGTGTCTCTCCTGGAACCCATTATGCCTTTGTTCCCCAGGTTTAGTGAGGGTATCTGTGGTTCTGGGGAGGATGGTTAGACCCAATTGCCCCCAACCAGGAAGACCCATGACAGCTCAGGAGGATAGCAGTGTCCTTTGGACCCAGAAGTTCTGGCTCTGTGTTCCTGCACCTCTTCACGTCCTTGGAAGCCACCTCTGGGGGCCAGTTCTGCATGCTGACCCCTTGGTAAGTGCAGTGTTTACGTTTCTCTGCACATTGGTTGGCAGCTGCCTCAGAAGCTCTTGGGTCCAGTTGGGACGTAACATGACCTTGGGGCACCTGCAGAGGTGCTTGTCCACCAGTGCAGGAGGGGATGATGGGCACTGGCTAAATTTATGCATGACAAGGGCCATAGGGACCAGGGGCAATTATATTTCCATGGGAGATGGAAAGTGGAGCTGTCACCCATCTTGCTCTCAGAGAGACAAATTGAGGCTCTACTGGCCACCCTGCTGGCTTCCTTTCAGCTTGATACCCTGAGCCTGACCATGACTCTTCTGTCTCCTTCATCCCCTACCCCACATCAACTATCCTGGAGAAGTCACACTCAAGGAGCCATGAATCACAGGCAGGATAGGGACAGACAAAGTCCTGTGGGCCACGTGACTAGGGTCCTGTACCTTCTTCATCAACGTGCTACCCCTTGCTCCCCTGTTCACCCGCAGCCACGACCTTTTCTGTCTCCTTGTCTCCTGGTCTCCCAGGTAATCCTCTCTCCCTTATCCACTTGATGTCCATCCCAAAGCCCCAGTAAACCTGGCGTCTCCACCTCCATGGTTCTACCTGGTTCCCTTTCTCCTTGTCTACCTTTTGTGGCTTCCCACACCCTGGTGCTCCTGCTGTCCCTGTAGTTGGTCATCAGGTGCCCTGCCTCCCTTGGATAACTGGCGTACCTCCTGCCCCTGGTCTGCTGGGAGACACTCCGTCCCTGTTCCCCTGTTCAGAGGGGAGTCCTTCCTGCTGCTCTACTCTTTTGTTAGGTCAAAGAAATTTATATATGGTTCAGAGGAAAGTCATTCTTCCAGGAAGTGGGGTAATCGCGGTCTCTACCTGGGAGGAGAATGAAGAGAGTATGAATGACCTTGGAAGGCAATGGCCCCAATATAGGAAGACTTCTAGGAGAACAGGAGGCAATAACAACCCCATGCATATATGGGGTTGTTAAATCTCGACCACCAGCTGCAAACATGTTTGGAAACACACACACATGATCCCATAAAAAAACACTGCTGAGAATCTAAGCTATGAAGCTCCATTCTACAGGTCCTAAAACCTTGTGGACACCAAGATGGTAGGCCCAGCCCACCTTGTTGACAAAGTCCTCATCAACGTAGCTCAGGAGACTTGGATCTGGGTATAAATCCTCTATTGGCTGATGCTCCAGTCCTTCCTCTCCCAAGTTTGCAGCAAGCTCTTGTGTGGACAAGTGGGAGGGCTCCCATGTGGCAAAGCTGGTAGGCCCAATAGCTCATCCGTGATGTCCATGTACTCTTGGATGGCTTCAGGTGGGATCTCCTCAGATGCTTTGATCTTAAACACCTTTTTCTCTGGTTCCTTGTGTTTTACTGCTAATGAGCAGGCATGCTATGCCTTACGAGTGGTCTGAGAATGCACACTAGGAGAGGGAGGACCAGCTGGATCATGGATGGGCGATCCAACCTCATCCCAAACACTTGGTAGAAGGCAGGGAACCTAACCTTGTCTGCCATGCACCAGGACAATCTGACCTGAGGACCCAAGGGAGATGAAAACGCACAGGTGGAACATATAGGACAGTCATGAGAGAGGACATTTGGAGCCAACAATATTCCATGGTCTGGGCCCAACCAAGTCCCAGGAAGATGGTGTGTTGGTTCTTTGGAAAGGAAAGAAGAGAAAGGAGCTACATACTTGGCCCAGTCAATATGCAGTTCAAAACGAGGGGTGGCAGAGACTTCAGGTGCTAGGAGGCTATTCTGTTTGCAAGACCAAATCCCCCATACCGAAGGAAAAGTTCTTACTTGGGACAACAGACTGCCTTGGACCTAGTCACCCTTTGGTGACTTTGGACACTATCATGAGTTTCTGTGGGAACATGGGAACCCCACCTGGCTGTTGAACAGCCTTGGGGACTGGAGGCCTTGGAATATCCATCCACGGAGGTACAGGAGGTTGGCACTGGAAGACCCCTGACAATTGCATCCTTGGATCCTCCATTTCCTCTGCAGCTTCAAACTCCATGTACCTGGTTGGAGTTTGGGAAAAGGAGGCACAGGCTGAGCTGAAAAGCAGGTCAGCCATACCAGGCAGGTGCAAGCCCCATACCAGGCAGGAGCTGGTGGCAGGGATGTGGAGCTGTGTCCTGGAGTGGGCTGGGCCAGTCCCAGGAAGGAGCTTCTACAAAGGAAGAACCACATCAACTACATCAGCTACCACCTGAAAGGAATCAGATCTGAGGGACCCAGGCAGGGCCCCTAGCTGGCCTTATTCTAGGTCTCTCCTGTTTCTGCCAGGAACCACACGGATCAAGTGAGTTCCAGAAACTCATCAGGGATGTAATTTATATCAGGGAACACCAGGGATCCTGGCCCAATTTAGGGATACTGTTTCTGGGACATGAGCCCTGGAAGGATCACCTGGGAGACCAAGGGACAGGAGAGGTCATGAGAAAATGGAAGCTAAACTGAAAACATTGGATTGCTTCCAATGAGGGCTGGTTCTTTTTCTTCTTTTCACTTGTTTCAATGGCGAGGATTTCATAGAACAAAGGCAGTAAGACCAGAGACAGGTCCTCGGGGCATCTAAGGTGCTGGATGTCCCTGACCATGCACTCCCCACTGCCATCTTCTTCTGGAACATTAGGTTGAAGTAGTGGCCATGTTCATGATCTTTTGTAGTCCTCACTCTGTAAAGAGGTGCCAGTTCCCAGGCAGGTGGCCTGAGTGATCAATACAGTGCAACTTTTCCCCTTTGCAGAGCCAAGAAAGCAGAAGGAGACCTTGTGACTGGGCTAGTTACTCCTCCCCATCCTGACCCTGAGCCTCCATTGTTGCAGAGAGAAATCCCAGCCTTCCAGCTAGAGGGAGCTGTTATTTGGAGAGATAGATGGCTTGGATCTAACACATAGGTAGGTGACAGGCCCTATCAGACACTGCTATGCAACCAAGATACCTACCACTCGGGTCTGGGCTCTGAAACCTGACTCACTTTTCTGCTATCTCATAGAAGACCGTCTGATCAAAGTTGCTGGTGCACTGCCATTCCTGCAAACCCTTCCACAGGCCCTCCTCCATGGTCATGGTGGACTCCCATTGGGACAGAGACCAAAGCACTGGGCTGGAATTCATTAGGATCAGCCTAACTGGCCCAACATGTCCTCCTACCTTTGTTACATCTGCTCCATCATATTCAAGTATGGTACTGGGACTCTTAGACACTATACCCTATATAAAACATTAACACCAAGGGATGCATTGGCCTGTAGGATTTCACTTGGATTCCTTGATGGTATGGTGTGTTATGTGCTGAATTTGATTTTAAGAATTTAATTTTTATTATTTTTTTATGTGATGCCAAGGATCGAACCCAGTGCCTTACTGGTGCTAAGCAAGCAATCTACAACTGAGCAACAATCCCAGCCTGTACTGAATGTTTTATCCTCCAAAATTCACCTGTTGAAATCCTAACCCCCAATGTGATGGTATCTGGAGATGAACTTTAGTGTTTAGGAGGTTTGATGAGATACTGAGGATAGGGCTTCATGAAGGCATTAGTGGTCACCCAGGAGAAGGAAGAGACACTGATGTAATGTCAGTCGTGTGAGGACAGTCGAGTCTGTCATCTTCTTTGGCAAAAAGAGAGCCCACATGGGAATCTGGATCAGGCACCCTTCATCTGCGTCTCCCAACTCCAGAACTCTGAGAAGTGAAGGTCTGGAGTCTTATTTACCTAGTCTATAGCATTCGGTATGGCAGCCCAAGCTAACTGAGACAGTGCACAGAACGGCCTGGGAGCACAGTCACAAATTGGGGCAATGATGAACATCCACATTCAGAATTCAAAGAGAGTAACTTCCTCATGAGTGCCACTTGACCACAGTGTCCTTATCAAGAGTTCAGGACAACATTGTGGATATCTGTAGAGTTCTGTCTTGGAGCCAGCAACCCTAACCCCAATTCTGGTTGTGATTTCCTCATGCCAAGAACAATCAGGTGTAGGGTAGAAGGTGAAATGACTGGGGGAGGGACCATCATATGGAGCAAGACAGCCAACTCCAAATTCTGGCTCACATTACCTCAGAAACCTACTATAGCTTGAGTCTGCCATATAATGATGAAGACCATTGGAAACAAAGATTTCCATCACCCACAGGGCTGTGATGGGCACTGAGTTAAGGCACATTTCCTCCCCTGGTGTGAGAGCAATGATGCTGGGAATGTAGGTCTCTCAGCTTGTTTCCCACCCTCAGGACCTTCCTTCCAGTTCCCCTACATCCCAGCCTCATTTTCTGTCCCACACTTTTCCTTGTCAGAGCTCAAGGAGAAGTTCTGGGTCCCTGGGAAGAACACTCACATGAGTGGAGTCTTAGGAAGGTGCTGGTGGACTAGGATCTTGAAGCACTGCCAGTGCCCGAAGATTCTGTAGACGCTCTGAGGTCCACTGGAGTCATCTGGTGGCACCGCAGCTGGTATACCCTCCCCGTACACTCCCTGTGGCCATTGGTGGGCATTCATTGGGAAGACAATGGGGGTCACTTGGGCAAATGGTGGTGTTGCTGGAGTGTGAAGGCTCAAAGTCCATCAGCTCCCATAGTTCTGGGTCCCCCCACTGGCTGAGGCAGGCACAGTTGTCCTCCAGGCAGAAGCTGCTATGAGGAATGGAGCAGGATGATCCACACCACCTCAGAAGGCCCCTGGGGCCCTCCAATTGAGGAGCACCTGAGTGAGGGCAACCTTCTGAATGTGGCTCTCCTAGCCTCCATCTGGCCCATGTTGATCAAAGTTGAATAGCCTAGACACACACACAGCAGGGACACTGCTCCTGCTGCCATTGATATTTCAGGGTAAGGAGACTGCACCAGTGGGTTACCCTGGGAGATTGGTGCAGTCACAGGAGGCAACATGGGCAGCACCCAGATTGGCTGGTGTGTTGGCACAGGAGCAGAGGGAAGACAGGGCAGGTCTCTGAGGGGAGACATAGGGGAGCCAGGTTCTGCCTGGTGTCAGCATTCAAGATGTTGTGGAGCAAAGTAAGGGCAAGTGGCTGTAGGAGTGAGGCCCCCAGCCTTTGTCACTGGGCATCTGAGGAGGAATGGCAACAGCTCAGGGTCTCGTGGGCAGGAAATCGTGGTTTGCAACTTTCTCTGAGTAAAATTTAGGCTTCCTTCCTCCAATCAAAAGTATCACTCAGAGAAATCTTGATCCCAGTACTCAAACATTCCCTGAACATGGTCTATAGTGACACCTCAGTTTTCCCTGACTTAGAGGCCCCTTGGCATCCTTTGCTGACAATGGGTCAGCGTCCAAGGCATCTCACTGGAAACTGACTCTGCAGAGTGGCACCATGCCTCTCAGCATTCTCACCAACAGGAAGGAGACCTCCCTTCTCCAAGAAAGTTCCAGGCACTCCAAGGCCTATATGAAGGTGACAAGTTCATAATTTATGGGTCCATCACCTCCTCAGCCTTCCTTTTGCTGATTCTCCTTGGAAAACCCTGTTTCTTTCCTGGCCTTGCACAAGTAAACAAAAGCACCTGAGTGAAATGTCTCCCCAGCTAGAGCCTGAGGAACCCTGAAGGTCACCAGGAGCACATCCTGCCCATAGTGGGGGTACTTCTCCCAGCACTTCTAACCACAAACACCAGTGGGGACACATATTCTGGCACCTCAGTGTATCTGTAAAGAGGGTTTTTCCAAGAGAATTCTTGACATGGCCACAACTAGATTAGCACTTGAATATTTTGGCAGGAGGTGCAAAAGCCATGGTCACAGAACTGTTCTCAACTTGAAATGAATCAAGGCAGGGGACCTAAATCGTACGAGTAGAGATTGTATTTGTTTCACCCACCCAGATGCATGAGAAATGACAGTTTTAGTTAAGAATGTTCAACATAAAGTAGAAAGAATGTCATTCATTCTTAAATTTTGAACCACGGGAGATGCAGTGCTAAAACTGAACACCCAAGGGCCACACTTGCACATATCAAATAAATGGTGGGAAGAGTTGATAGGCACAGAGATAGTTCAAAAGTGTTGGGAAAACATACGGGGGGAATGGGGTTGATAGCTAAAAGACAAGAGATTTCTTTTTGAGCTGATGGAAGTACTCTATATTTTGTTGTAGTCGTGAAAGAAATGTTTATTGCCGACATGGTGGCAAAGTCTATGAAAACTAGATTTCTAATATTTGATGGGTGGTGTGAGTTATGTGAATGTCTTCCTAAAGTGATTTTGTAATGATCTGCAGCAAAAATAGTGAGATGTTAGCAGACAATGCCTCAGATGGTTGGCCAGGGTGCCACAGCCTGGCCAAGATCCCAGGAAACTGTCCTGGCCAATGCATAGAGATCAGGAGGAAGTTTATAAACTGAGTTTCTATAAGAGTGCATCTAAAAAAAGGGGACATACAAGGGCCCAGTTCCTCTGGTCACTTTCAGAAAGCACAGCTTTTCATTAATAGAGGGAGTGGGTCTTGGTGGTGTCAGTTGATGACTCCCTCGTGTGCTATGACTTCTTCCCCTAGAAGTCAGGGCCAGTCCTCTCATCAAGCCATCTATTGAGGAAGACCGTGGCCATGCTGGGGTTTTGTCCATCCTCACTGTCCAACATCATTCAGGGGAGGAGAAAGAAGCTGTCTAAACACATAATGTTTCCAGAATTACTTGTAGAAACCTGATTAATGGCACAGGGGCCTGAAGACTCCAAAGCAGTTCTGCATCCAAATGAGACAGGAGGGCTCAAAGTTGTCAAGAAATACTTGAGAAAACATTGTGTCCCTGTCTGTGAAAGCCATGGAACCTGTGTCCTATGAAGAACCATGGTGTTTGATTATACATGACAGACCACAAACTACATCACGTCTGATCCCTTTTGTGCATGTGAGAACTCACCCCAGCTCTTATCTCATCAGGAGCACTAAACTGTAGCCTCCTTGTAATTAAACCATTCTCCTTTGCAAACTTCTCGGTTTCATAAACGGGCAAACCATGTTGTGTAGCCTCGGTTTCTTTTTCTCATTGGTTTGTAGGAGAACTTGATTACATTTGGGACAGCCACGAGGAACACAGGTCAGGCTGTGGTCAGGGTAGGGACGACACTAGGGAGGGTCAGAGCTATGTCAGTGGTGGTTCTGCCTTGGGATGCAGTCAGAGCCTCCAGGCTGCTGGGTCCCCAGGGAGTTCATGGTCAGGACTGTAGAGGGGGTGAGAGGGTGGGAGGAAAGCCATGATCTCTCATCAGGCCACCTACACAGGAAGACCATGGCCATGCTGGGGATCAGTCCAACCACTCTGTCCATCATCATTCAGGAGATGAGAAAGAAGCTAAGAAAAAAGACAAAACAAATGTTTCCAGGCTTATTGCTAGAAACCTGGTTAATGGCACAGGGGACTGAAGGCTGAAAAGTAACTCTCCTTCCAAAGGAGACAGGAGGGCCCAAAGATCTCAAGAGGCATGTTATAAAAAAAATCATGCCCCTTTCTGTGATGGCCATGGCTGCCACAAATGCCTCATAGTCACTCGGAGCCTTTTGCTTCCATAGCAGGTCCTCCCCAGATGACTGCACTCCTTGCCTGGAGTGCAAGGAGTCCCTCCCCTAACCATGCTTAGGCAGAAATACTGGGGATATCTTCAAGGACACTGCATGCTTGAGCCCATCTTTTTAATTCAAATAAATTTGTTTCCCCATCTCCTTTTGCCAACAGTGGCTGTGCATCCCTTCATGATCTGTACCTCTTCCCATTCTGCTGCAGCAGGAGTCCTAATGAAGGCTCTTAGGGATGGGTAGAGTTTGTATATTCAGACTCTCATCTCAACTGGAGCAGGTCATGTTGGTTGCACTGAAAACTGGCAAACTGGGTAGGTCAACCTTAGGGTGGCCGGCACAGAGAGTGACCCAGAGCAGTGGTGAGCTACAGGAGCTGCTAGGTCTGTCAGATGAGTTCCAGGGCACTATTGGAAGTGGCTGGCTACTGCCCCTAGGAGAGCAACAGGAGAACGGCTGCCCCTAGGAGAACAACAGGAGAACGGCTGCCACTAGGAGCTGGGGGTTGCTGACATTCAATGTCAGGTACTAACACTACGGTCTGAGAGCCCCATGTCAGTCCTCAGATCTCAGAGCTCCAACACCAAGGAAGATGTGCTTTGCCTCTTTGTGATTCCTCTTCATGTCTGGCCCTCAGATAATTGGTAAGAGAGATGTTTAAGGGGCACAGATCATGAAGGGATGCCCAGAGAAGATTCCCTAAACCAAGAGAGGCCTTTTCAATGGTGTGATGATTAGGGTTTTCTCCTAGGATCAGAGGAAGAAACAGTCTAAATCTGCAAACAAGACCCAATAGATGGATGCTTGTGCTTCCTTCGTCCTGGCAACCCCAGTTGTCTCCTCTCAGTTCTCACTGCATGGACATGCACAGAAAATATGGCAGAGTCAGCAGCCACAGAAGATGTTTCCTACCAAACTGCCTTTATTATAACTGACAGTCCAACAGGGTACAGCTTCCCACCAAGGCGTGAACATCGTGACCCTCCCCTCTCAGTACCCTCCCTTCTGCCCCACACCTGCCCTCTTTCTACATTCCCTGTACCCTCCCACCCCCTTCACTTTCCTGAGAACCTGCAGGAACTGCCCTGTGTGGGGAAGAGGTCTTCACAAGCTGAAGACCTTTGGCCCTTCTGGTGTAGAATGAAGCAAAGGTGATTCTTGCCTGAGGGGCAGCCACCCCAGAGGCCACCGGCCAACACTTCTGTCCTCAGGGCCTCTTCTTCTTCTGGTTGCCAGATGACACACACTTTCTCTTCTGAGGCTGTGAGGTTCCACCTAGCTCCAGGTCCACACCTTGCCCTCCGATGACCTGGAGGGGAGGCCCCGTGCAGGGCATCTTTTCCACATTGCATGAGCGTCCAGTGAGAACACTCTTCATGGTCATGGCACCTGGAGGAGGGTGGGAGCTGAGGCGCCCCCTCTGGGGAGGTGCGGCCTGGAGTGGTTGGTCTCCTGAGCACAGGGTTTCTATTTGAGGGGCCTGGCTCTGGGACAGTCCCCAGGGCAGCAGGCGGTTCTGGGAGTTAAGGAGGAAATCCAGGCTTTGGAGGTCATCGTCCACACTGCAGCCATTGGCTGTCTTATGTGGCCGCCCAGAAGAAGTGGCTTTTCTGGGTCCCACTACGCCTTTGTTCCCCAGGTTTAAGGAGGAGGATCTGCAGTTATGGGGAGGATGGTTGGAGTGCATGTTCCCCAACGAGGATGACCAGTGACGGCCTTGGAGGACAGCAGAGTCCTTCGATCCCAGCAACTCTGGCTCCATGGCCCTGCGCCTCTTCATGACCTGGGAAGCCACCTCTGTGGACCAGTCCTCCATGCCGGCCCCTTGATCAGTGTGATGTTTCCGTTTCTCTGCACCTTGGTTGGCAGGTGTCTGGGAAGCTCTTGAGTCCTGTTGGGACATACCATGACCTTGAGGCCCCTGAAGAGCTGCTTCTTTACAAGCTGAAGGAGAATATGGGCACTGGCCAACTCTTCTACATGCATGAAATGGGCCACAGGGACTGGGACAATCATTTCTTTGGGAGGTGGGAAGTGGAGAGACAGACTGAGTCTCTGCTGGCCACCCTCCTGGGCTTCCTTTATTCTTGATGCCCTGAACCCATCCATGACTCTCCTGTCTCCTTCCTTTCCCTTCTACATCCTATGTCCTGTGAAGTCACTCAAGGAAACATGTATCATAGGCAGGATAGAGACAGATGACGTCCTGTGGGCCACATGACTAGGGTCCTGTGCCTTCCTCATCTACGTGCTATCCCTTGATCCTCTGTCCACCTGTGGCCACTCCCTTTCTTGTCTATTTGTGTCCCTTTGTCTCCTAGCCGGCCAGTATTGCTCTCTGCCTTATCCACTTGGTGTCTTTCTCCAAGTCCCATAACCCTGGTTTGTCTACCTCCATAGTTCTATGTGGTGCCCCTTTCTCTTCTCTATCTTTTCTTTCTCCCCAACCCCTGATGTTCCTGCCATTGTCTGTGAGGAGTATAACCAGTGTACCTTCTACCTGGTTTACTGGGGGACCCTCCTTCCCTGTCTACCTGGTCAGGCGTGAGTCCTTCCTCCTGGTCCAGCTCTTTTGTTAGGGCCAAGATATTTATGGATGGTTCAGAGGAAAGTATTTCTTCCAGGAAGCGGGGGTGAATTATGCTCTCTGCCTGGGATGAGAAGGAAGAGAGTGTGAGTGACCTTGGGAGTAAATAGCCCCAAGTCAGGAAGACTTCTAGTAGAAACTGGAAGCAATGATGATCCCATTCTCGTTCCACCATGGGGATATTATAGCCCAACAACCTGCTACAAACATTTACAAGAGTGTGTGCGTGTGTGTGTGTGTGTGCATGCACATACACACACACAGATTCTGCTGAGCAACTGTGCTAGAAGCTCAGTTCCATGAGTTTTGCAACCTTGACTACACCAAGATGGTAGGCGTGGCCCACCTTGTTGACAAAGTCCTCATCAACGTAGCTCAGGAGACTTGGATCTGGGTATAAATCCTCTATTGGCTGATGCTCCAGTCCTTCCTCTCCCAAGATCTCAGCAAGCTCTTCTGTGGACAAGTGGGAGGGCTCCCATGTGGCCAAGCTGGTAGGCCCACATAGCTCATCCATGATGTCCATGTACTCTTGGATGGCTTCAGGTGGGATCTCCTCGGGCGCCTTGGTCTCAGGCCCGTTGGTCTTGGCCACCTTGCTCTTGCGTGCCTTGGTCTTGCGTGCCTTGGTCTCAGGCACCTTGGTCTCTGGTGCCTTCGGTTTGGCTGCTAATGAGCAGGCAGGCTGTAATTTGGGGCTGGTCTTTCTGCACCCTAGGACAGGGAGGACCAGAGTGGTGCATGAATGAGGGATCCATGTGCATCCCAAACACTGGGTAGTAGGCAGGGTTCAGCGGACCTAACTGGCATGCCATGCATGAGGCAACCTGACCAGGACCTGAGGGATAAAACAGTGCACCAGATGCACCATCTAGGAGAGTCTAGTGGGAGCACATTTAGAGTGACTGATATTCCATGTGCTCTACCCTCCAAGACCCAAGTCCTGGGCAGATGATATGTGTGTTCTCTGGACAGGCAAAAAGAGAAAGGAGCTGTGTACTTGTGCTGGTGAATACGCAGTTCAGGGCTGGGTGGCAGGGACCTCAGGGGCTAGGGGCTGTTCTGCTTACAAGACCAAATCCCCCACACTGAGGGAAAAGGTCTTATTTGAGACAACAACTTGCCTTAGCCCTTGTCACCATTCGGAGACTATCGTGGGCTCCTGTGGGAAAGAGGGAACCCTACCTGGCCGTTGGAAAGCCTCAAGGACTGGCGGCTTTGAAAGTTGCAGCATTGGAGGTACAGGAGGAGGTCGGCACTGGAAGACCCCTGACAACTGCATCCTTGGATCCTCCATCTCCTCCGCAGCCTCAAACTCCATGAACCTTGGTGGGTAAGGGAGGCACAGGCTGAGCTGAGAAGCAGGTCAGCCATACCAGGCAGGTGCTAGCCCCATACCAGGGAGGAGCTGGGGGCAGAGATATGGAGCTGTGTCCTGGAGTGGTTCAGGCCAGTCCCAGGAGGGAGCTGCTACATAGGAAGAGTGGCAGTTCTGAGGGAACACCACATCAGCCAGCACCTGAAGGGAATCAGCTGTGTGACGCGGCATAGCCCTAGGTGACCCTTGTTTCCCCTGTCCCTGCCAGGAACCACATGGATCAGGCAAGTTCCAGAAACTGGTCAGGGAAGTGATGTATATGAGGGTCCTGGCCCAATTAAGGGATGCTGAGGCTGGGACCTTGAGCCTTGAAGGATCACCTGGGAAAGAAAGGCATAGGAGGGGTCATGTGGAGGTGGAAGCTGAACTGAGAACATTGGGTTGCTTCCCCGGAGGGCCGGTTCTTTTTCTTCCTTTCTCTTGTTGGAATGCCAGGGATTTCATAGAGCAAAGGCAGTAAAGATGGCAGACCTGTCCTAGGGCATCTGAGGTTCTGGATGCCCCTGACCCTGCACTCTTCACTGCCACCCTCTTCTGGTACATTGGGTTAAAGGGGTGACCACTTTCATGAGATCCAGTAGTCCCCACTCTGTAAAGAGGTGCCAGTTCCCGGGCAGGTGGTGTGTGTGAGGCTAGTGGAACTCTTTACCTCTGCCCAGACAGCAAAGGAGAAGGAGTCAGTGTGGCTGGACTGGTTTTTCCTCCCCATTGGGACCCTGAACCTCAAGGCACAGTTGGAATCACGAACATTGAGGCTGGAGATTCTGGGATTGTTGCAGAGAGAATGTCCAGCGCTTCAGCTAGAAGGAGCTGCAATTTGGAGAGCTAGACGCCTCAGAGCCAACACATAGGTAGGTGACATGCCCTACCCGACCCTGCTGTGCAAACCCTGAATTCCCACCACTAAGTTCTGGGCCCTGGAATCTAGCTCACTTTTGTGAGGTCTCATAGAAGACCATCCGGTCAAAGTTGCTGGTGCGCTGCCATTCCTGCAAACCCTTCCGCAGGCCCTCTTCCATGGTCATGGTGGGCTCCCGTCGGGACAGAGACCGAAGCACTGGGCTGGAATTCATCAGGATCAGTGTCCACAAGGTCACCCTCCTTCATCAGCAGACCAACATACCTTCCTAACTTTGTTACATTTGACCCATCATGTTCACCTCAAAGTATTGACATTGGGACTCCAGGACACTTATACCAAACCTGAACACCAAGGGCTGCATTGAGCAGCATGATTGTGCTTGGATTCCTCAATGATGTGGTGTACTAGGTGCTGAATGTTTTTATCCTCCCGCATTCACCTGTTGAAGCCCTAACCCCCAGTGTGATGGTATCTGGAGACTGGCTTTAGTGCTTAGAGGGTTAGATGAGACCCTGAGGGTGGTGCTTCATGGGGGCATTAGTGGTCTTCCTGGAGAAGGAGGAGACACTGAAGAGATGTCAGTCATGTGAGGACGCAGGTGAGCCAGCTGTCTTCCCAGCAAGGAGAAGAGAGCGTTCATGGGACTTTAGGTCAGGTACCCTTTACCTGGGAATCCTGATTCCAGAACTGTGAGAAAGGAATACCTGCCTGTGTTTGTGTCCACGTGTTCCATAGTGTCCTGTATGGTGGCCCAGGCTGACTAAGACAGTGCACAGAATGGCCTGGGAGCACAGTTACAAACTGGGGCAAAGATGAACATGCCCATGCAGTATCCAAAGACAGCTTCCCCATGAGTGTGACATCACCAGAGGGTCCCAATCAGGAGTTCATGACAATGTGTGTGGGTATCCTTAGAGTTCTGTCTTGGGGCCAGCACCCCTAACCCCACTTGTGGTTGTGATGTCCTCTGTGCCAGGAACAATCAGCTCTATGGTGGAAGGTGAAATGACTGGGGGAGGGACCATTATGTGGAGTCAGACAGCCCACTCCAGTTCCTGGCCCACATTACCCCCAGGAACCTCCTCTGACCTTGAGTCCTCCATATGATGGAGATGATCATTGGAAACAAAGATTGCCTGCACTCACAGGGCTGTGATGGGCACCTGACATAAGGCACGTTTCATTCCCTGGTGTGAGGGGATACATCTGGGAATGTAAGGCTCTCAGCTTGTCCCCTCACCCTCAGGACCTTTCTTCCAGTTCCCCTACATCCCAGCCCCCTCTTTCCAACCCATGCTTTTCCTCCTCACAGAGCTCAAGGAGGAGCCTGAGGAGAACACTCACACAAGGAAGCAGGAAAGTGCTTCCACATCAGGAGTCTGAGGAAGGTGCCTGCGGACCAGGGTCTTGAAGCGCTGCCAGCGTCTGAAGTCCTCATAGACGCTGGGAGGTCCGCCGGAGTCATCTGGTGGCACCGCAGATGGGAAGATGGGTGGTGCACCTGCCCCATACCCTGTACCTGGCCACTGGCGTGCATCCATTGGGAACATGATGGGGGCCAGCTGGGCAAATGGCTGTGGTGCTGGAGGGCGAAGGCCCAGGTGCCAGTGGATCCCATAGTTCTGGATCCCCCCACTGGCTGAGGCAGGCACAGTGGTCCTCGGGGCAGAAGGTGCCGTGAGGAATGGAGCAGGATGCTCCACACCCCCACAGAAGGCCCCTGGGGCCCTGAAGTTGAGGGGTGCCTGAGTGTGGGCAATGTTCTGAATATGAGGAGGCCCTGCTGGCCTCAGTTGTGGCCCATGTTGTCCAAAGGTGGACAGCCCTGGCACATATGGTTGTCCAGGGTAAGTGGACAGCACCAGAGGGTTACTCTGGGAGATGGGTGCAGTCACCCGTGGTGCCAAGGGAAGCTCCCAGAATGGCTGGTGTGTTGGCACAGGGGCAGCTGGAAGAAAGGGCAGGCCCCGGAACGCAGACATGTGGGCACCAGGATTGACATTCATGTCTGGTCTCTGGGATGCAGATGCTGTGGAGGCAAAGCAAAGGGAAGAATGGAGGAGGGGAAATGGCAGCAGGATTGAGGTCCCCCAGTTTCTTACTTAGTGGGAATCTGAGGACAAATGCTCACAGCTCAGGGCCCTGTGGGCAGGCAAATTGTGCAGTTTGCAAATGTTCCTGAGTGAATTTCATGTTGTGTTCCCTTTGTCATAGTTCTACCCAAAGAAAACTGTTTCCCAGGACACCAGGACTCCCTGAAGGCTGTCAGTGGACTGTGGTCCCTCAGCTTTCCCTGCCTCTGAGAGGGCCCTTGTGCATCCTTTGCAGACAATCATTAGCCTCCTAAGTGACTCCCTAGAAATGGATCAATTTGACTCTCTCAGTGGCACCATGCCCCTCCTCATGCTCACCAACAGGAAAGGGATCTTCTCGAGGGCAGATGCAGGTACTCCAGGGTTATTTGTGAAGGTGACAGGCTCTAAAGTTTATTGCCCCATCACCTCCTCAGCCTTCCTTTTGCTAATACTCCTTGTATACCCCTCCACTTCTTTCCTAGGTCTCCACAAACAAACAAAAAACACCTGATTTAGATCTCTGCCTAGCTAGAGGCTGAGGAATCCTGAAGTTCACCCTGCCCAGCATGTGGGTGCTTCTCCTAGCACTTCCCACAGTAAACACTAATGGGGGAACAGAGTCTGGTCAGCCATGTCCCCAGTGTTCATTGGTCCCTGCCATGACATAGGAAGCTCTGTTCCCAGGGAAGAGGTCTTTGTGATAGACACTGAGTTCCCGAGATCCTCTCCTGCCCTGACCAGCAATGGCTGCTGAGGTTCATGGAAGGTGATGGGATTGTGAGCAGTGGGGCTTTCAAGAGATTTTCACAGCCACTGGTCATGTTATTACTGGGCCTGGGAATTGGGGCCATTCTGAGGTCCTTTTCCTTTTAGCTCCCAATCACAGAATGATGGTGTCACAGAGAACCAGGTCTGCACCAGCTGCCAGGTGTGGCCGGGTTGTCTGGAGCACATCTCTGTTCACTAGTGTAGTCAAGGAATGTGAGGTCCACCACACTTCCACACTTGCACATGTTGATCAGGACCCCTGCCTAACTTCAGGTGACAATATGAGTAGGGCCCCTTCCTAACTGGGTGCTATTCTCTTTCCTCTCTTGAAAAGAACCCAGTCATCTTCAAACCTGATCCTTGAAAAAAGGACACCTCACATGTGTTCATGGAGTACCAAACAAGGAAGATGAGAGAAGTCTTCCTGCCAACATGAAATAAAGGACTGAGGCTACCCCACAGAGAGGGGCCAACACCGAGAAGCTCTGAAAGAACTCCTCTTTCCATGAAAGTGATAACAATTCAGAAGACCTCACAGGGGCCCAAATCTATGTTGGTTGAAGTTTTCTGGGTTCCCTGACCTTTAGGAATCAAGAACACCAACTGTCTGAATGGAAGGAGAAGTTGGCGAGGCAACTTCTGGGCAGGAAGTTGGCGAGGTGCCCTGGGCTGTGGCAGTTGGAGTGCCCTGCAGCCTCACCCACAGAGTATATCACACTGCATTTGTGGTCATTGAGAACCCCACTGGGCAGTTTTCTAACTAATAACACTTCTCAACACTGCCCAGTTATCATCTGAGACTCTCAGTCAATCCCCTCAGAATGACATCCCAGGCAGCTTCCCTGTGTCTGAAGAATGGACACAGGGTTCAGCATCTGGACTCCAGGGAGCCGTAACTGACCACCACTGTGACACCATCTGTGACTGCCTAAAAAATCATGCCGTGATCTGTGTCCATTTTATAAGGAATCAATCCCTTGGCCTCTCTTCTTTCTGTTGAACCAGTATAATTCCCCTGAGTAGCCTGGACCTGGTCTTAGGAGCCCTCCTTCCCATTAGCAGTATCAGTCTTCCTGGGGCTTCCTGGGCCATGTCAAGTGCATTCTCTAAGGCTCTTTCCTTCCCTTACTTCTGCTCAGTGAGTTGCCCACAGGGGAAGTACTCCATTCTAACTCCCAAGGGTTTTGGGGGTGACTGGCCCTCAGATAACAAGCCCCTGACCCTCCAGGCTCACCTCCTTCCAAAGTTCAGGATACTGGTCACAGTGTCTCACAGTCTCCACAGTGGGAAACGTCAGTAGAGGACCCAGAGAGTGACCTGTCTGTAACAGATGCTCAGGGCCCAACTGAGCCAAGCTGGGACAAGTTTAAATGTAAACCCCAGTGGAATGTTGGACCCAGACATTCTGCAGGGGGGAGGGGCCAAGGGGAGCTGGCCTGGGTGGGGGCTGGGCAGACATTCCATGAAGAGCTCTGTCAGGTATAGAAGAACCTTGAGTTCCCTTCAGGCAATTCAGTGGTGACACAAGTGGTGTGTGCCTCTGGGTCATTTTGAAGTATTTTCTCAAATGTATGGCAGAGTGGTGAGAGCCATGGCTCTCATGAGCCACACAGTCACGGGTCTGAACAGCCCATACTCTAAACTGGAGGGTATGGATTGCATTTTATGTATAAATTGGTTTTTTTCATCCCATCCCCTGTCAGCAAAACAGACTCTTGGGTGTTCCTGAAATATTCCACACCTTATTATAAGTCCTTTCAATGAATGGGGGAGGGGGCAAACTAAGAAGAAGCTTCTTTCACTCTTTATGTAGTTATTCCCCACATTGATGTCAGTGATGAAATAGCTGGTGGGGCTTTATTTTTTTTAAACTAGTGATATAAAATATGCAGTGTAGAAAAACTGTCTTTCCATTCCACAATCAGTTTGTTTTTAGTAGTTTCTTATACTGAATGATGGAGTTCAGATTCTCAAAGCAAGCTTTATTTGTAGACCCAGGTCGAATTCAGGGGCCTTGAATACTCTTGGTCAGTGCTTTGCCACTGAGCTTCAGCATTACCCCATCAGTCTTGCACTGCTTCAAACTGCTCATATAATCACATACTCAAATGCAATTTTTGCAAAGTGGCCATGGGAAGGAGCATTGAAATGTCCTTTTGTCCTACCATCTGACCTTTACTCTTGTAAAGTCCTGAACTCATATTGATTGCTGAAGGGAAAAAAATTAAAAACACTGTGAACATGGATGTCCTTGTCATCAGGAACATTGGCGGAATGCTAAAGGCCCTGCCTCCTGTAATGCCTTTCCATCCTAGGACCTTGGCAGTGTCACATGTGACATACCTTCCACATTATCCTTTGGAAAGAAACGGTACTAATTATCTAAATTTCCAGAAAGAGAATCAAAGGATTGTTTTTGTTTGTTTGTTTTGGGGCAATGCATTTCAGGGTCAATGGGATCCTTGGTACACATTTGAAAAGTTCAGGCTAAAAGTATGCCATGGAGTAGAAAAGGAAGAGGATACATTTGGTGTGTGTGCAAATTGATCGACATTGCCGAGTCTTCATCAAACATATGGGAAAAACTGTCAAAGAGAACATTTGGGCATCTGTATATAGTGGGAGGGCTGTCAGTATGCAATAATGTGCTCAGTAGGCAAAATCAAGGAATGGGGTTTTCAGAGTGTTACCCAGACCTATAATTCTTGGAACCTACAGCTGGACTAGGAGGAGAGCACAAACTGATGTTCGTGGGAAGGGGGTATAAACACTGGGCCCAAATGGGGAGCCAGTGCTTCAGGGTAGAGAGCTTCCAAGGGGTGCACAGGGCGGTCTCTAAATTTATAACATGAAAATCACTTTGTCATTTCAGATGCTCTGGCTGAAAGAAGGGCCAGCCCAGAGGCTCTGGAGAGGAGCCGCAGACACCTGGCAGGCTTCCCGACCCACTTGGTGCTCCCGCAGCGGGTCCCTCCTGCACCCCTCGCGCATGCGCACGTGGTTGGCTGGAAGCGCGCGCTCCCAGGCTGCCCCAACTGCTCCAGCTTCCGTTGGGGCTCCAGCGGGGCAAGGCGCAGGCGCGAGCGCTGACGGCGGGTTCCCAACGGCCGGCAGGGCTCCCATGGCGGCGTCCAGACTCAGTCCCGTAGGCCCGAGGTACTGGACCCGCGAACCTCTCCCGTCCCCAGTGTGTCCCTGCCTGGTCCTCTGGCCCCTGCGCCTCGCCGGGCAGCCCGGGCGCCGGCCTCGCCTCCCCTGGGACGTGGGCCGCCCGCACCAGGCCTGGAAGTGAGGGGCGCGTCGGCCAGTGAGGCGCCTTGTCGAAGCGTCGTCTGTCCGTGTCCCTTGCAGCCTGTGCAGCGCCAGGCTCCAGGGCACCTGTGTGGTGCTTGAGAAGTGCGGTCCTGGTCAGCAGGTCCGTGGCTCCTGTTGGTGTCAGACGAAGTGGTGACGGTCATCTCCTGTTCCCTGTGAAAGCTGTGAATGTTGGGGACACCGTCAGCCGGCATCCGGGTTGTTAGGCTGAAGGACATTCATTTCCTGTGACGTTAGCGACTTTGCAGAAGGGAACACACTGAGCCCAGTGCGCTGAGTCCGCTGTGGTCACACCGTGATTGACGGCCGTCATAGGTGGGCTGTTGGTGGGCGCCTCTGGACAGAGCACCTAAATGATGACGGGAGAATCCTGTCACCCCAAGTCGTGTGCAATAAAGAGACTTGTGTTGTATTATTAACGTGTGGTGCTTGTGTATTGTGCAGTGACACTGATGATGTGCCCTCACGTGTGGTTGGTGGGCTGTTTGGGGGGCCCTTGTGGGTATTTCTGGGTGCCAGGAAGTTTTCCTTCCGTCTTGATGGGCATGAGGATCAAGGGGTGGTTGTTTGTGCAAGAAAATGAGTCGCTGCGCTGGTCCTTCTATGGTTGGTAGGAGTTCAGCGGGCATGAGGGTTTTCTCTGTTCCTTTGGTCAGGTGGTGGTGTCCCTAATGTGTTCCTATGTATTCAGAGTGTTGGGGTGGTTGTGTTTTCGACTGACCAATGACAATCTGCTGTGTATTCAGAAGTGGGGGTATTTGAGATTAAGGGAAAGTCATGACTTTTTGTGAGACTGTAGGGTTGGGTGTGTTTGGAGGCTGTGAAAAGTAATGAGCATAAACACTGGGAGTGGAGGTTAAGTGTTTGGAAATTGGGTTTTGTGATATTTCACCTGTCTTTTTTCTTTTGTTTGTTTGGCTCATGAATGCTGGGAAGTGTGCATGCACCATGGGAAGTTTGGAAATAAATATGTGTGTGCGTACATATGGGCAGTGTTAAGGACTGTGTTTGGGTATATTTCTCTGGGTTTGCAAAATGATTGATATAATTGGTAAATGTATGAGTATTTTTATATTCAGGACATGCTGTTTGTTTATGTGGGTTTATTTTTATTTTCCATATTCATATTCATGTATATATACTTGAGTGTCTCTGGCTGGATTGTGTGCACATTTGTGGAGTAGTAGGATTAATATTTATGATTGTGATATGGAGTTATTAGGATTCTGCATTTTGGACGATGAACAGTTATTTCTTTGTATTGGCAATTTGTGATCTTGTGTACGATGGTAGTATAGATATCGGGTCTCTTTGGGAATATTTGGGTATTTGTGTATGTTGGGTGATTGTATAGAGGTGTCATGCCCGTGGAGAGGTACATGTATATGCACATTATATTAACTAGCACACCTCAGAGGTGCTCATATGTGTGTGTTTATTGCATGTAACAGCCATAGTTATGAGAAGGAAGAGTATTTAGGTGTATGTGTATGTAAGGACATGGCAGTTTTGATGTGTAATTTCTCAGGGTATGTGTGCATTGAGTACAAACTTATTTGTATAAAACTGAGAAGTGTGTATTTAAAGTCTGTGCATATACAGGATGCTCAGGAGTTGTTTGTATGGTGAATGTAGGTTTGAAGGTTTAGGTGAGGTTTCCTGAATGAGTGGTCCTGGTATTTGTGTTTAGTCTCATGTGTTAGAAAAATATATGTTGTTGGTGGCTGCATGTCTTTGAATTCATGGATCTCTTGGGGTGTGCATTTTGGCAGTTGTGGGAGGTTCATTGTGTGCTTGGAAATAGATTGTATACATTGTGTGTTTAAGTGTTGTGGAGAAACGTATTTTACAAGTGTGGGATTTCATGTGTGTCTATTTGGGTATGCATGAGACAAGTGTCTGTGTACTTGTTGGTTTTCTAGAGTCTGTGCCATGTAGGGTATTCATTGTGGGTAGAGCAGCAGTGTGTTGGTTGTACAGGCATGTCTCCAGCTCATGTTGTATGTGCATGTGGTATATTTGAACATTTAAGGTGAATAGGGTGTTTTTCTGTAAAAGTTCATGTAATAACAGGAGTTATATCTGTTTAGGGTGCAGTTAGCAGTTGTACGTATATTCGGAAGCAATGAGGAATATTTATTGCTGGAGATATAATTTTTTTGTGTATTTGGTTTTGTGTATTGTAGTTTGTATTCCAGAGAAGACAAATTGCTTGTAGGAATTCCTTTGTATGCTGGAGATGGCTGGAACTAGTTGTGGTAATTGATGGGGCTCATCCCTTTTTGGGTTTGTATTTAGTGGTATCTGGTTGTTAGGTTGAAAATAGTCTTGGTTGGATAGACACACCTCATAAACTAAAAGTCAAGACTTTCTTACCTCCCCCTGGATGACACTGTATTAGGCATTTATTAGCACACCTCTAGAGTGTGTGTGTGTGTGTGTGTGTGTGTGTGTTTTCAGAATGTATGACTAGTCATCTGTGTGAAGTATACATAACTCAGGCAACAATGAGTTCAGGTGTTGGTAATTCTATGTGTATTGTGAGTGGGGCATCAGGAATCCTTGTGTGTACGCATTGACCGTGGTCATTGTTATCCACTACATTGCTTCTAACTGGGTTAGTTTATTCTTCAGGGCCCCAAACCCTCATGAATGTCGATTCCTTACTCTTCCTCATGTGAATATCCATTCAGGCACCTGGATGAAGTTGGCTTCTCTGAGGTTAAGCAGTGGATGAAGACACCAGCCTCCACAATGTGAGGCTGCCAAACACCTGCAGAACTTCTGCCCCAGAACCACTTGTGCCCTAGGTAGTGTTTGCTGCTGGATGTCAGGCAACCCTTCCTTGTGGAATCCTGAGGCTTCAGGGCTGGTCAGGACCTCCAAGGGCATCCTTGTAGGGGATTAGAGTGTTGTCCTTTTTTTTTTTTCTTACTAACCTACATGGCATTTTCCCTGGGAAACCAGGTCTTTTTAATGTCCTTTGCAATGGATTACAGCTACTTGTTTGGGGAGGTGGAATGCCCCTGATAATTTTTGAATAATTTTAGATTTTCTGTCATTCGTTTCATAGGAGATTTTTTTTTTTTTTGCAGTAAGTACTCCCCTGTCTTTCCAGTTGATTGCATATGCAACCTCATCAACAAGGCCTTATCAAGGCCCTGTCTCAACATAAAAAAGGGGTGGGGATGTTGCTTGGTGGTTAAATACCCCTGGGTTCTCTTTTGCAGGTACCCTCCTCCCCAATAGAATATATCCTAAGTAATCTTTTGTTTTGTGGCCTGATTCAGAGTTTAGATTCCCAGTAAACCCATTGTGCTAGGAAGTTTAGTTGCTGAGTAGTATTTTGGTCAGAGTTGTCTTTATTCAGGTTACAGGTGAGGATGTCATCTACATACTGAAGGGCAGTTCTAGCCAGAAGACCTAAGTCTTTTGAATCCATAAGTACCCAGACAAAGAAATGGGGGCTGTATGTCCAGATAAGTTGTTTAGAGTGTGTGTCTCAGGATCTCCCCATCCAATGGCAAAAGAGTTTTAGGAGTGGGATGCAGAAGTATAGAGTAGAAAGCCCCCTTGAGATCAAGGACAGTGCGCCACTGAGTGGTAGATGGAACCTGGGACAGCAAGGTGTGTTTGTTACCATGGGGCAGAGGAGGATCACTGCCTTATTGACCAAGTTTAAATCCTGGAATAATCTACAGTCCCCATTTGGTTTAGGCACAGAAGAATTGAGGTATTGCAGGATAACTGACAAGGAATTATAATCCCATACTGTGAAGATATACATGCAGTGGCTCTTAATCCATGCAGTGCTTCTGAGATCCTTAGGGAATATTGTCTTTTGTATGAATAACTTGTTCCCTTTAATGAAATCTGCATCAGTTGTGCATTCAGGGCTTGTCATGGGATTCCATTGTGTCAGACTTTGGGTCAACCACCAAAGAAACAGTATGAATTGTGATTTTACTCCTATACCAGTCGTACTTCTGAAATTGAGAGTAGCAGCATAGGATGTCAGGATGTAGCAAGTGTCCACAGGGAACTGCACTGACTTATCTGACACCTCAAGAACTACCCAGGGTTTCCTCATGTGAAATGGGAATGGTTGTTAGGGGCTTCTTTCTTCCATTAGACTCTCCAGTCTTTTTTTTTTTTTTTAATTATTCTTAAGTTTTAGGTGGACACAATATCTTTATTTTACATTTATGTGGTGCTGAGGATCAAACCTAGTGCCTTATGCATGCTAGGTGAGCGCTCTGCCACTGAGCAACAACCCCAGCCCTCTCTCCAGTCTTCTTGAAGGGGCCAGATGTTGTGTTTTCAACCCTTTTCTCACTGGGAATGGGCCAAGTTCACCTTTCAGTGTCAGTTGACAGGGTCATCCTTATATGTAGACAAAGTCTTGGGCAGGAGTGGGTGTTGGGCTTGTGCACTTGGGTGCCAAATGTCCATTTCCCTTGCATTTGGAGCTACTCTGCTTTCAGTTGCTTCCTGCTGTATTATCATGGGGACTGAATCCTGACCTGTCAAGTGGTAGGTTTTACTGGAGGTGAGCTGACTGTGAGTGGGACATTTGAGCCTTTCGTGCATCCCTCCTTTTTCCTTAGCAGATGTTATTGAAGACAGAGAAAGTCATATCAACTGATTTTGAGGAGCCCAAAGTTCCAATTGAAGCTTTTGGAGTTTTCTCTGGATATCAGGGACAGACTGAGCAATAAAGGGCTTGTCCCTAAAGGGAGATCAGGTCTAGATTGTTGTACCTGCTAAAGATCTCATTAAGACATGTATGGAATCCACAGGATTTTCTTCTCTTCCCAAGGTAATCTTGAATTTTTCAGATGAATATGATTTTTAAAAAATATATTTTTAATTTTTTTGTATTTATTTTTATGTGGTGCTTAAGATTGAACCCAGTGCCTCACACGTACTAGGCAAATGCTCTACCACTGAGCCACAACCCCAGCCCATGAACATGTTTGTAGTATAACTTTTCCTTCCCATTGCTGTGCTCATCTGTGGTGCAGCAGGTAGAGAGATTAAATAAACATCCCTCCACCTGAGACTGAAGGCAAGAATGAATGTTTGAAAATTACTGGTAAAGCAGGAGGAAACTTCTGAGCAATTGTCAAGTCTTTCTTTGGATTCTTTGCAGGTCATCTACATTTTCACTCAGTTTGGTCCCCTCCTTTTTGGGCAGGAGTGTTGGAACCAAAGATTTGGGCATTGGATGGTAAAAGGCTCTCCTCTGGGTATGATGTCGAGGACTGACAGCAGCTGCTAAGCCTTTTTTTTTTTAGAGAGGGTGAGAGAGAGATAATTTTTTTAATATTTAATTTTTAGTTTTTAGTGGACACAACATCTTTATTTTTATGTGGTGCTGAAGATCGAACCCAGTGCCCCGCGCATGCCAGGAGAGTGTGCTACAGCTTGAGCCACATCCCCAGCCCTGCTAAGACATTTGAGAGCACTTTGGGACATAGAGAGGAATGCCAGGGGATCCTCTTTGTTATTATGAGCTATAGCCTCCACTGGTGAGACAATAGGAACTGTCAGCAGGTGATGATCTGGGTTTCCATAGTCTTAAAAATCATTCCTTGTCTCCCCGTTTAAGTCTGGATTTTGATAAAATGCCATGAAGTCTTGTCCCATGTGGAATCTCAGATCATTGGCAAGATCATTCGCAGAAAAAAATCCAGTTGTATGATGTAATTTAGGCCACCATTTTGGTGCCTAAATATGGTTCCCCATATCCCATCTTATAATTTGTCCAGGCAATATTATGATAGAAAATGAAGCACTTTTGCCTGAGGACATCAGGGTCAAAATCATCCCATTGCTTTAGACTACAGTGTAAAGGGGGTACTCCCTTGTGTTGAAAGTGAGGCTCCCATGTTGTGATACTGGCCCCTAAAGGAAAGCATGAAAGTAACTGACTCAGAGGTAATTGAAGCATTTCTTTTGTGCTATCTCATGAGTTTCACATTGTACAGGCAGAAGGTGGGGTGTCCCCCTCCTTCTGCCTCACTGCCAGATATCTCTGGCAACTTTCTGAGTCCCTTCAGTGAACTGTGTCTGCTTTCCTCCATAGGTGTGGCCAACTATCAGACGTGGATGCTTTGATGTATTAATCTGGACCTTGAATCCCTCACCTTGTCAATTTGTAGGTCTTGCCATCAGTAATGAGCCTCTGGAAAAGCCCCTGTGAAGCCAAGTGACAAAGGGACCTATGTGCTTGTGCAGTAGATCAAAGAGCCAGTAGTGTTGCTGTGAGTTGGTCCTGTAAATAATGGGGAAGTTGCTGTCTCCCGGTAATTTGTGTAAGGAGTCCTCCTTAAGAAGCCCTATACTTCTATAACTATGCCTTAGATCACTGGGTGATCACTGGGTTTTTGCAAAGCTCCAGGAAGTCCAATATAGTATCTAAAGGGATGAAACCTAGACAAAGGTCAAGAGGGGGTTTCTCACAAATTGTGCATCCGAGAAGTCTAGGAGTGTCAAGGTGATGGCTAAGACTAAAGAAGGTCTCCAAGGTATGGTCCCAAACCAGGAAGTGAAGATGGAAAAGAAACAAAAGTATCCATAGCACTTGGATTATGGAATTCAGGGGTGGTGAGAGGGAACGTGAAAGAGCTGTAATGCAGCCTCACAAGACACAGAACATGAACCTATATGGTGTGTGGGTTTGCTTTACGCTGGGGATTTTTTTGTCCTTTCATATATATTTATTCTTCTCTTTTCTATCTATTATAGGTGGATTTCTTTTATTTAAAGTAGAGGATTTTGTAGTTACATATGTGGTCGATATCATTCATTCCCCAGTGTTTTCTTTCCCTTCTCCCTCCCGGTGAGCCCTTTTCTCTACTCTACTGGCCTCCCTTTGCTTTTCATGAGGTCACCCAAGCTTTCTTTCCCTTCTTCCTTTCTTGCTTCCACATTTGAGAGAAAGCATATGACCCTTGACTTTCTTAGTTTCAACATAATGTTCTTATGTTCCATCCATTTTCCTGCAGATGATATGATTTCATTTTTATGGCTAATAAACTCCATTATTGATATATATTTCCTTCATCCATTCAGCCATTGGCAAACACCTGGGCTGTTCCCATAGTTTGGCTATTGTAAATTGTGCTGCTGTGAACTTGACTGTGCCCTTGTCACTGATAGGCTGACTTTACTTCTCTGTGGTAAATACCAAGGTGTTGTGTAGCTGAGTCGTATGGTGATTCCTTCCCTAGTCTTTTGAGGAACATCCATACTGATTTACAGAGTGCTTGTACCAATTTACAATCCCACTAAGGATGTAAAATTGTTCTCATCCCCTCCCACCCTCATTCTCTCCAGCATATATTATTTGTAATCTCAATGGCTGTATTTCTACCTGGAGTGAGATGAAATCTCAGTGTAGTTTTGAATTGCATTTCCTCATTGCTAAAGACGTCATACATTTTTTTTTTCATATATGGGCCACTTGTCCCTTTATGTAAGCTGCCTCTTCTTACAACTCTTTTCTTTGCTATGTGCAGAATCCTTTGTATTGCTTTTTAAAGAAGTATATGTTTAATTCATTTCTCTGATTACTTGTTGTGTTATTTATTAATTTGGTGTTGATTTTTTGAGTTCCTAATATATTCTGGATACTAATCATCTGTCTGAAGAGTAGGTGGCAAGGGCTGGGGTTGTGGCTCAGTGGTAGAGCACTTGCTTAGCTCATATGAGACACTGGGTTTGATCCTCAGCACCACACAAAAATAAATGAGTAAATGGATAAAGATATTGTGTCCATCTAAAAAAATATTAAAAAAGAAGAGTAGATGGCAAGCATTTTCACCTATGCTGTAAGTTCTCTCTATATATCTTTTTTTTTTGTTTTTCTGAACTTAAAATTTTTATTTAAAATTTTAATGGTATTGTTAGTGCATGATAGTTTTATGTAAGATTTTGGTTCACTTTGGCATGATTATATGCACAAATATATTTCATGCCTGTTTAGTCCTCAGTACTTCTCTTTGCATTCCTTCTTTTTCCCCCCCTGCTCCTTTAACTCTACTCATCTGCCTTCTGTACATGTGTATCTTTTTAAATTTGTACCTTTAGATACATATAAAGTTGAAATTCACTGTGGTTTGTTCATATATTTACGTGGCATAATTTGGTCGATTTCATTGCACCTTTCCTTCCTTATGCCATCCCTCTTCCCTCCTTTTCTTTCCCCCTTTCCCACTCTTCTTATATTTTTTTCTATTTTCATGGGATTTGCCTTTATTTTTCTAATTTTTTAGCTTCCCCAAGTGAGAGAGAATATTCAACCTTTGATATTCTGACCTGACTGATTTCACTTAGCATGATGTTCTCTAGTTCAATCTGTCTGCCAGCAGATGCCATGATTTTATTCTTCTTTCTGTTTTGTAAAACTCCATTCTGCAAATATACCACATTTTCTTTATCCATTCATCAGTTGATGGGCACCTGGGCTGGTTCCATTACTTGGCTTTTGTGAATTGCAATGCTGTAAGTGTTGATGTGCTTGTGTTGCTGTGGTATCCTGACTTCAGTGCTTTCGGTTAAATACTAAGGAGTGGGATAGTTGGGTATATGGTGGTTCTATTCCTAGTCTTTTGAGGAACATTCCCACTGCTTTCTGGTGGTTATACTAATTTGCAAACCTACCAACAATGTACGACTGTTCCTTTCCCCCTACATCCTCGCCAGTATTTATTATGTGTATTCTTGATGATTACCATTTTCAATGGAGTTGAGATAAAATCTCAGTGTAGTATTGATTTGCCTTTCCTCTGATTTCTAGGATTTGAAGTCCCCCAGCCATATATTTGTTAGCCATTTGTATTTCTTATTTTCAGAAGTGTCTCTTTTGTTTTTCTGCCCATTTACTGACTGTGTTGTGTGTTTATTTGGTGTTGAGATTTTTGAGTTCCTTATATATTCTGGATATTAATTCCTTGTTGGAGGGGCCACTGGCAAAAGGGGCCACTTGTCCTATTATGTTACCTGCCTCTTCTTGCACCTGTTTTCTTTGCTATGTGCAGGAGCCCTTTAATTTGAGATTGTCCAAATTATTGATTCTTAGTTTCATTTCATGAGCTTTATCAGTCTTGTTAAGGAAGTGAGTGCCTATGCCAATATATTGGAGTGTTGAGCCTGTGTTTTCTTCTATAATTTGCAAAATTTCTGTTCTAAAGTCTATATCTTTGATTTCACTTTGAGTTGTCTTTTGTGCAGGGCAAAATATAGGAATCTGTTTTCATTCTTCTGCTTGTGGATATCCAGATTTCTCATCGCTTTTTGTAAAAAAGTTATCAATACTTTCTCCAACATGTGTTTTTGGGCATCCTTGTTGAGTAACAAATGACAGCATCTATGTGGATTTGTCCCTGTATCTTGCATACCAGTGGACTTCATGTCTGTGTAGATGACAATACCATGATTTTTTATTAGTAGAGCTCTGTAGTGTCATTGGTTTTGTGATGCCTCAAGCATTGCTCTTCTTGCTCAGCATTGCTTTGGATATTCTGAGTCTTTTGTTCTTACAAATTTATTTTAGAATTGTTTTTTTTCTAGTTCTTTGAAGAATGTCATTGTTAGTTTGTTGGGAATTTCATTGAATCTGTGTAACACTTTTGGTAGTATGACTACTTAGACAATTTTACTTTTACCTATTTAAGGAAATGGAAAGGCCTTTCCATTAAAGAATTAAAGAAGACCTTTAATTTCTTTCCTCAATGTTCTCCAGTTTTCATTGTAGAGGTCTCTCACCTCATTGATTTGATTTATTGCTAGGTATTCAATTAGATTTTATGAGGCTATTTCTGTTTCTTTTTCACTGGGTTCTTTATTAATGTATAAGAAAGGTGCTGATTTTCTTGTGCTGAAATTTTAAACTGCTGCTCTTCTTAATATCAAATCTAGTGGCTTTGTGGTGGAGTGTTTTGGATCTTCTGGGTATCTGACTATATTATCAAAACGGATATAATTTGACTTCTTCTTTTCCTATGTTTATCCCTTCCATCTCATTTTCTTGCATTATAGCTCCAGCAAGAATATACAGTACTATATTGAACAGAGAGGTCTGAATGGGACACTCTTCACTTGTTCCAGATTGAAAGGTAATGTTTCATATTTTCCTCGTTCACAATGATGTTGAGTTTGGGTTTGTATATATAGTCGCCTTTATGGTTTTTGCAGTAAGTCTCTTCTATGCATTGTTTCTTCAGTTTTCAAAATGAATTTTATTAAAGTGCTTTCTCTGTATGTATTGAGATGACTATATGATGGTTCTCCAAATGCTACATATGTGATGAAGTACATTTATTTATTTGCATATGTTCAAATCAGTATCCCATTGTATCCAAATTCTACATGTGTAATGAAGTACATTTGTTGATTTGCATACGTTCAAAGTAGTATCTGTTGTATCCTTGGAGTGAAACCAATTTAGTCATGCTGTACAATCTTCTTAATGTGTTGATGACTACAGTTTTCTAATACTATTATTAAGGAGTTTTGCATCTAAGTTCATTAGGGATGTTGTTTTCTACTTTTCTTTCCTTAATGTGTCCTTACCTGGTTTTGGATGTCAGGGTAATATCTGACTTCATACTATAGATTTGGAATGGTCCAACTTTTTCTATTTTATTAGTTCCTCTTTAAATGTCTATCAGAATTCTGCAAAAAAAATCTTCTATTTCTTCTATTATTTTTAGAAGTCTTTGTATTACTGCTTCTTTCTCATTGTTTGTCATTGGTCTATTTAGCTTTTCTCTATATTTACAGTTTAATTTTGGTAGGTCATATATGCTTAGAAACAGATATTTGTCCCTGGTTTCCTAAGTTATCAGATTATGAGTTTTCAATATAGTCCCTGGTGATTCTTTGGATGTATGTGCTAATTTTTTCTATTTCTTCTCTGATTTTATTAATGTGAGTTTTCTCTCTTTTGGTAAGTTTGGGCAAGGTTTTATTTATTCCAAGAACCAACTCTTCATTTCATTGATCATTTGTATTGTTTTTATTGTCTATTGTATTGATTTCAGGTCTGTTGTCCATCATTTCCTTCCTTCTTCTGGTTTTGGAAATGGTTTCATTTTGTTTTGTTTAGGGCCTTGGGGTGCATCATTTTAGCTTCTGATCTCACTTTGACTTTCATGAATTTCCCTCCAACTTTCTTTGAAGTTTTGTTTTTACACATACGCACACACACAAACACACACACACACTCACACCATTTTTTCCATCCATTTGTCTATTACTGCTAGGCTGATTCTATAGTGTGGCTTTTGTAAATGGTACTGATATAAACATGGGTATGTATGTATAACTGAGGCATAATGGTTTAATTCTTGGAGGAGTGGTATAACTGGGCCAAATGGCAGTTGCTTTCCTAGTCTTTTGACAGAAATATGATAAATTGTGGTACAAAGGTGTATTAAGAATTGTAATGCAAATAATAATAATAATAATAATAGAGTTCATGTAAAAAAATAAATAAAAATTTATAAAATGAAATCTAAAAATAAAGAACATGGAAGGTCTTTCTATCTTCTTTTTTCTTCCTCAACTTCTTTCTTTTTTGTTCTGTCGTTTTTATCATAGAGGTTCTTTACCTCCTTTGTTAGATTAATTACCCAATATTTTTTTGATGTTATTGTAAATGGGATAATTTTCCTAATTTAATTTTTGGCAGATTTATTATTGGAGTTTATAAGAAAGTGATTGGTTTTTGTACATTGATCTTGTATCCTGCTACTTACTGAAGTTGCTAATCAGCTCTAGAAGTCTTCTGGAGACTTTTTTGTGACTTCTGAATGTAATTAGAAATAATTTGAGCTCTTTTCCTATTTGTATCCTTTTAATTTTTTTCTCATGCCTGATTGCTCTGGCTCACATTTCAAGGACTATGTTGAATAGGAGTGGTGAGAGTGGACCGTCTTGTATTGTTCCTGTTTTAGAGGAAATGTTTTCAGTTTTCCTCTGTTCATTATGATGTTGTCCTTGGGTTTTTCATCTGTATCCTTTACAATGTTGAGGGAGGTTCCTTCTATCCCTAGCTTCTCTAGTGTTTTAAACATGAATGGGTGCTATACTTTCTCAAGTGCTTTTTATGCAACTATTGAGATAATCATGTTTCTTTTCTTTAACCCTGTTTTTGTGGTGAATTACATTTATTTATTTTCATATGTTGAACCAACCTAGCATCCTTGGGATGAAAACCCCTTGATCATCATGGACACAAAACCTTTATTTTATTTATTTATTTTTATGTAGTGCTGAGGATAGAACCCATTGCCTCACACGTGGTACCCAAGCATTCTACCGCTGAGCTAGAACCCAAGATGTACAATCATACACTGTTTTTGTATGTTATTTGCCAATATTTTATTAACAACTTCTGCATCTGTGTTCATCAAAGATTGTTATGGTTTGGATGTGAGGTGTCCCCCAAAAGCTCATGTGTGAGACAATGCAGGAAGGCTTAGAGGAGAAATGAGTGGGTTATGAGAGCCTTAACAGAATCAGTGAATTAATCCTGCTGACGGGATTAACTGAGTGGTAACTGAAGGTGGGTAGGCTGTGGCTGGAGTAGGTAGATCATTGGGGGTGTGACTTTGGGGTATATATTTCATATCTGGTGAGTGGACTTCCCCTGCTCCTTCCTGATGATCATGTGAACCACTTCCCTCCATCACACTGTTCTTCCATGTTGTTCTAGGAATAGAGTTGTCTGTCTATGGACTGAAACTTCTGAAACTATGAGCACTCAAATAAAATTTTGACTAAAATAGTTCTTGTCAGGACTTTTAATCACAGTAGTGGAAAAGCTGACTTAAATGAGGATGTTAGCTTGAAGTTGTCTTTCCTTCTAGTGTCTTTGTCTTAGTTTAGTATTTTGGTGATACAGACCTCATGGAATGAAGTTGGCAGTGTTCCCTCCTACTCTGTATTGTGGAATTATTTGAGCAAGATTTGTGTTCTTCTTAGAAGGTTTGGTAGAAGAACTTGGCTGAGAATATGCTCAGTCCTGGGCTTTCCTTTATTGGAAGACTTTTGATAACCTTCTTTATCCTTGGTAGTTTGGTTAAGGATTTATTACTCTTGTCACCCATTGCCTCACATTATATTTTTTGTTTTGTTATTCTCAATTTCATTGATTTTGGTTGTGGCTTTAATAATTTCCTGTCTTCTACTGATTTTGTTATTAGTGTGTTGTTCTTTTTCTAGGGCTTTGAAGAGTAAATTTAGATTATTCTTTTGGCATCTGTTTTTTAAATACATGAACTCAATGCTAGAAACTTTCCTCTTAGAAATACCTCATACTCTGCCAGAGATTTTGATATATTCTATCACTATTGTCACTGGTTTCTAGTAATTTTTAAAATTTTCTCTCCTATTGCTTCTGCTATCTATGGAACACTCAAAAACGTATTATGTAATCTCTAAGTGTTAGAGTAGTTCATGTTTTCTTTTCATGTAATCGAGTTCTGATTTTATTCCAGTATGATCTGATAATATGAAAGGAATTATTTGGGTTTTTTGTGTTTACTAATATTTGTTTTGGTGACTTAAAATATGAACTATTTTATAAAATGTTCTATGTGCTGCTGAGAAGAAAGTGAGTATAGTCATTGATGGATGAAATATTCTATCCATGTTTGTTAGATCCATTTGATTACTAGTATTTTTTCAGTTCCAAAAAGCCTTTACTTATCTTATGTCTGGATGATCTATCTATTAGGGACAGAGGTGTGTTGAAATGACCCAGTATTATTGTATTGTGGTCTATTTAATTCTTAATATTGATAAGGGTTTATGTACAAACCCTTATCATTGATTGAGGCATTAATATTCATAGAAATCATATCTCTTTTAAAATGTTTTTTAGTTGTAGATGGACACAAAACCTTTATTTTATTTATTTATGTTTGTGTAGTGCTGAGGATCGAACCCATCGCCTCACACGTGGTACTCAAGCATTCTACCGCTGAGCTAGAACCCCAGATGTACAATAATTATATCTTGCTGTTGAATGATTCCCTTAACACACTGTGAAGTGACCTTCTTTGTCTCTTCTGATTAAATTTGGCTTAAAGTCCACTTTGTCTGAATGAGATGACTTTTTCCGTTGTTTCACCTTCATTGTGCGGATGTCTTTCTCTGTTATGTGAATCTCTTGCAAACAGTGTATTGTTGGGTTTTGTTTTTTTATCCAGTCTTTAAATTTATGTCTTTTGATTGGAGAGTTTGTGCTGTTTACATTGCATGTTGTTATAGGGACGATTTTAATTTCCTGTCATTTTGATTTATTTTTGTTATTTGATTTAGACTTGATTCTCCTTTACTTGATTGTTCTTCTTGTGAAATATAATCATTAAATTTTTATTTTTTATTTCTGTTTTATTTCTTCTTCATGAAATAGTTCAAAGAGTCTGTTTTGTAGTGCAGGCTCTGTGGTTACGCATTCTTCTAGTTTCTGCTTATCATGAAATGTTTTTATTTCACCTTCAATTCTGAAGAATAATTGTGGTGGTTATATTAATAAGGGCACTCATTTTCTTTCATAACTTGGAATACCAAGCCTTCCTGGGTTTAACAGTATGGGTGGAGAAATCAGTTGAAATCTGAATTGGTTCACCTCAAAATAAGACCTGCTGTTTTTCTCTTGCAGTTTAAAAAATTTTATCCTTATTCTTTATATTAACTATTTTTATTAACATTTAACTTGGAAAAGATGTGTTCTGATTCTGTTTGGAATTCTACATGCTACTTTTATTTGAATTTCCAACTCATTCCTAAGATTTGGAAATTTTTCTAATATTTCATTGAAAAGATTTTGCATTCCTTTAGTTTATATTTAGGAGTTTTTATCTACTGCAATGTTTTAAAGTTTGGTCTTTTGGTGTTATCCTAGATTTCTTGAATATTCTGATCATGGACTCTTGACATCTTTTTTTAGTGGTCCACTTTATTTTTAAGGTAATATACTCAGTCTTTATGTCCTAAAAATATTTTCACAGTGGTTTAATCTATTAGTGATGCTTTCCATTGAATTTTTAATTTCACTTATTGAATTTCCATTTGGTTCTTTTTCCTGAATCTCTCTTCATTGATGTGATCTTTCACTTCCTGTATTTTCTCTATAAGTTCACCCCTTACGTCTTTTAGTTCACTGTACATTTTAACTGTGAACTTTGTAAATTTTTTCTCTGACATTTCCTCCACTGTGGTGTTGATGGAGGCCATTGTTGAGGTATTATGGGCTATTTGGGATGTCTTGTTTCCTTGTGCTTTCATATTTTGTATTGCGATATGCCTACACATTTATTGGAAAGTTTATCACTTCTTTTTTTTAAATACTACTTAGTTGTAGGTGGACACAATGCCTTTATTTTTATTGACTTATTTTTATGTGGTGCTGTGAATCAAACCCAATGCTCCACATATGCCAGGCTAGTGCTGCAGTACTGAGCCACAATTCCATTTCTTTTTAGCAAAAGTCTTTCTGGTAAGTGTTATGGTTTTGACTTGGTGTCCCCTGAAAGCGCACGTGTAAGACAATGAACAAATTCTCAGAGGAGAAATGATTCGTTTGTAAGCGTCTTAACCCAATCAGTGAATTAATCTCCTGATAGGGATTAACTGAGTGGTAACTGAAGTGGTAGGTTGTGGATGGACGAGGTGGGAATTGGGATGTAGCTTGGGAATACATATTTGTATTTAGCCTGTGGAGTCTCTCTCTGCTTCCTGATCACCATGTAAGCTGTTTCTCTCTGCAACACTCTTCTGCCATGATGTTCTGCCTCATCTTGAGCCTTGAGGTACGCTTTGTCATATAAAAGTGTAACTGTGCATGTTTATTTTTGGTGTCTAATTGCACAGATTTATCTTTCTCCCATTGTTTTCCTTTAGGCTTTGGATGTATTTGTCTTTAAGGTGGTCTCTTAGAAAAAGCAAAGATGGGTCATGGTTTTGGTCCTCCCTGCCAGTCTGTTGCTTTTGGTTGAACAGTTGAGACCAACTACATCCAGTGTTTCTGTAGAGAGATAACAGTAATTTCCTCCCCTTTTATTTCTAATGTTTCATTTGGTCCTGGTTCACCTTTACTGGGCTTCTCTTCCAATGAGACTCATCCATTGTGGTATCTGATTGTTTTATTTCTTCTGGGTGTAGCATTTGTTGAAGCTTTTCTGTAGTGCTATCTTAGTAGTCATGAATTCTTTTGGTTAGTACTTCTCTTGCAAGGTTTTTGTTTCTTCATCAGCTAGGAAGGATACCTTTACTGGACATAGCAATCTTGGTTGGCAAGTATATTCTTTGAGGGTGTGATATACATTGTTCCAATCCCTCATTAATTGGGAGGGGTTTGTGTGAAGAAAATAGCCGAAATTCTCATTGACTGCACAATAACTGTGAGTTTCAAATTTTTCTCTTAAGTCTTTTAAAATTGTACCTTTTCTGTGTATTTTCTGTTTTAATTATAATGTTATAATTTAATGATAATTCATAATTATAATGTAATTATATGTTATAATATTACATTTTGATTATAATTAGAGGATCTGAATTGGTCTTGTGCACTTGGGGCTCAGAATGTGCATTTCCATCTCATTCTCAAGGTCTGGAAATACTTTCTGATGTTATTTCATTGAATAGGTGATGCTTAACCTTAGATTGTATCTCACCACTCTCCTGATTGTCAGTGATTCATTCTTAGGTTTGGTCTTTTAATATTGTGCTAGATTTCTTGAATATTCTGTTTTGTTGTCTTTTGTTTCTTTTTTTAATATCATATACCCTGTCTTTAGGGCCTGAAACTCTTGTCTTCTCTGTTGTGTAATCTGTTGGGTGATGCTTTCAATGAAGTTTTTACTTGGATTTATTGAGCCTGTCATTTCTTGGATTTTTGTTTTGTGATTTCTCAGAATCTGTTTTACTGAAATAATTTTTTGTTTCCTGTATTTTTCTATTAATTCTTGCTTAGATCTTCTTGTAGTTCATGGATCATTTAAAAATATTGGCTTTCTAGATTCTTTATCCCACATTTCTTCTAAGGCATTGTCTACGTGGTCAGTTTTGGAATTAGTGTTGTGAGGTATTGGGAGAATTTCCTCACTTGCTTTCTCCTGTTGTTTTGAGGTGTAGGTTCTTTCTCTTGTGGATCTAAAGAATGAGACTTTCAGTCATATAGTGACAGAAATTCTTTTTCTTTCTTTAAACATACAAGTGCAGCTCCCACGTGGGAGGGGTTCCACATGGGTTGTTGTTGAGTTGCTATTGTGAGGGGTTTATATTGTTGTTTCTTTAGGTGACTTTTAAAGCCCTTGTCAATGACTTTCAGGGAGTGGAGTCTCTACATCCAATAAGAGTAAGACATTCTCTGATGATGGCCACCACCCTCCAATCAGGATGTTGATCAAGTCCTGTTCATGTGCTCATTCACATGCCCATTAGATACTTTGTACATGCAATTGTAGCAATTGAGGTCACTGCCCTGTGTGTGTCTATCATGTTTCTAGTTCCTGCTCTTATTCCCTCTTCTGAAGAAATAGCCCTAACTGCTATTTTGGAATTTGGTTGATGACAACTCCACCTTCCTCTAGCTCTGGCAAATAGGAAAACTCTTCAATGGGTCTATCTAGAGGACCTTAATATGCACCTGCGGCCCCATCTCTATCACCATCTCTCTGGAACTTGATAGCTTCCAGATGAGAAGGGATAAATTTCACTGAGGCATTTAAAAAATATATATTTTGGATGTTGATGGACTTTCATTTTATTTTTTTATTTATATGTAGTGCTGAGCTAAGCATTCTACCACTGAGCAACAACCCCAGCCTATCACTAAGGCATTTAATATACATGGGCCAAAGAGCAAAATCAAACACACCATGTCCATGGGCAAGTAAAGGCCACAACCTTTGTAGGATTTGAGCCCACAGGGATGTCCACCAGTTGTAAAGCTCTTCTTCATAAGTTACAATCTGATTGGAGTGTTATGTAAGTGGACTTGAATCTAGAATGGTTAACATAAAAGCAATATTCTCCTTGCAAAAAGACAGCATTGGTGGTAAACAGTTCCAGAGCTTGGTGATTTTGTAGGATCTCTCTTACCAGGAGACTTCCTGCTGGGTTAATTTTTGGATTCCCCTGTAGTGTTTTCCATGAGTGCCTTAACCAGATGGGCATAGAGATGTATGGAGGTTCCTCTAACAGATGTCCCTGTGCTGTCCACTATTCCTGATGTTAAAGGTATCAATTTTGTGAGAGCTGCAGGGATTGCCCTTTTGGCTCTTGATTACCTTTTATGTACCTGAGGCATCTTAGCATCCCCGGTGCAATTGAAGCTTCCAGGGAGACATAGGCCAACCAGCTATGGCCTCTCCACATTGGTGGCAAAGAATTATATGCCCTGTCTCCAGAAATGAAAAATATCCCCTCTTATGGCTCCAGATTTATTTGGAAGCCATATGGAAAAGGTAAGTTAGGGGGTTTTCCCTGAAAGGGCCTGGAGCCTTTTCTAAATTAAAGCACAGTGTATTTTAATCTTCAGATATCATATTGACCAGGAATCCAAAAATATACATTTTATAAAAGAGAATTCTTGAGAGGAAATTAATAATCATTGGGCAATAGAGAGGTCAGTACTGTTAAAAATACACTGAACTCCATCCTGCTGAGAGACTGGAGGCACTGCTTTTGGAACCGAAGGAGGCCTTATGGTGAGGGATAAATTGAAGCATAAGAACAAATGGGTCTCATAGAGTCCCTTGTAATTTGGGATATCACTTACTACATTGTCCCCAAAGCAGAATCTATGCCTTTTAATCATCTTCAAAAGCTCTGGGGCCTGATGCAGTCAGCCTTTCCAGGTCCCTTTTCCTGTTGTGGTCCCCTTTCTCTAGCATGCAGGGAGGAACTTACTAAAAGATAAGAATGCCAGAGTACGAAATACCAGCCATTTATTTCCCAGAGTGGCTTGGCTTTAAAAGTGATGCTTTTTCTCTGATCTTGAACTGGTCTGGGAACTTGGTCATGTAGCCCACGTTACAGACAGATATCCATCAAAAAGCTCACACATAGTGACTTATGCCCATTTTCCTCCCTTTTATAAAACAAGTCTAGGTGTGAGTTAGTGTTATAGTTTGTTTCCCTTTGGAGGCCATTTTATCCCATCCTCCAGCTTATATTTGAGCCAGGCTTAGATGCAAAACAATATCAGGCATTTCTTTTTTTAGAGCTTGTGGATCAAACTGATCTCAACTGTTTAACATATAGCAGAGGGAGTATTTTCCATCCGTATGAGAAAAAAGAAGGGAAGAGGAAGGCATCCCCTGTTACTTCCTTTGTCTCCTCATAGAGTGTAAACTGGTGTTCCTGCCCTTTCTCATGAGCAACCATGGGAGAGGGTTGTGGCCTAGTGGATTATTCACTTTTGTCAACATGGTTCTGTATCCTATGATTTCCTGTCTGTTACAATAAACCCTAAGCAAACGGTGTTGAGCCTACCAATATATTGATACACTTTTGGAGGGAGAATTATTCCTAACTCAGTATGGTGAAGTTATTTAATAGCTTCTCTAAGGTGAAATATCAGTGCACGGCACAAACCAGAATCCAACCCTCCATGCATCAGATCAACAAGGTCCTCTCAAAACACCAATCTACTCTCATCACCACAACCTCCTATGTCCACTAGAATTCCACCACTCAGGCAAACCATGCCCCAAGGAATAATAGCCCACACCTACTCCAGTGTCCCCCATGTGCCAACATAATTGTCCAAATAACTGTCAGCTTACACTATCACAGTAGAGCTGACACCCCAAGGATAGGTGACCAGAAACATGCACACACCCAAGAACCAAACATGTGCTCTCAAGAGCTCCATCCAAGCACCAAGGTAAAAACTTGCAAAAAAACCCGAGAGCCCATTTTGGCTCAACACACGCAATGCCACCCTCCTGCCTGTACCAAGCCATGTAAGTCCCCATTCCATAAAGCCCTACATCAGCACTTAAAGATCACAAAGACACCCAGCTCCCAGATGTATATAACCTACAGCCGTACACACGTAGGGCGTAAAGCATACTGCAGCAACCAAAACAGCAACCAGCCATGAGCAGCATTCAAAAGACCCCAAATTAGGTGTGACTCTCAACCCCTAAGACACTCTCCTCAAAAACAAAAAACCCAACAGACACAACTTGACCACATACAAAAACTGAATGAAATTTACCTTACAAGAGCCATCTGCAGCTTTCTTAGACACTCTATAACTTGTTTAAATCCTTAGCTTTGTACTCTCTTGCCATACCAAATGATTTATCTTCCAGAAACTTCTGGTTGCTGCTGTCCTTTCTCAAATTCACATCCCGAAACAATCCTTACATAATTCCTGAACACCACTCTTCCCAGAAGACAAAACACTTTCATGAAAACAAAACAAGCCCCAACTCCCCATGCTCCCTGCCCCCTCTGTGGTCTGGACAGGGAGGCAGGCCAGATAATGCTCTGGGTGATGTCCCCAATTAAGGAGAAAAAACAATCATGTCCCTTCTGTCGGAAAAGGCTTTTCGACTATTTGTATTATACCTTGGGTCTTAGGGTCTAGCCTATGAGCTCTTAGAGAATTGAGGCTAGAACCTTCCAAACTGGCCCCTGCCCTAGAGGTGGTTAGTAGGAATATGATCTAGGTTTATGTTCTAAAAGTATCTCAAGGACTCAAAAATTACCCATAGCTTTATCTACAGGTCCTAGTGAAACAGTTGGAATTTGGAGGAACATATCAAGGAACCTGGGTATACTAGTGCACGAGAACAGGTGAGGAGAGGAACTTTCAGCATAGAAGTAAAGAAAGAGACACAGACCACTTGGTTAACACTCTTGGGGATTAGTGGGTCATCTCTTTCACAAAGACCAGATCAGACCAAGACATCGTCTCAGGATCCGAGAAAATGCATCCATCAGGTGAGGGCACCCTCCACCATTGGACCAAGTCAGTCACAAAATGAAAAAAAGCAGACACTTGAAGTTAGCAATTCAAGTTGGTTTGTGTCCTGCAAAGAGAAGCTGAAGCAAAACTTCACCAATATTTCACCATCAGGGATGAAGGAAGTTGAGCAAGCCTTCTCCAGTAAGCCTGTTACCAGTGTCTTTACACTGGAGGCCACACTAATGGCTTTTAATTGGCTGACAGGTACCCAGTATTCCTCTTTTGGACACAGATAGGTTTTTCCCCCTCTGAAGGAGTATAAAACTCCAGAAAACTTAAGTGACAGTTCTGTTTGTTTTACTCCCCCTTCCAAGGATCCAAGATGAGTCCCCAAATCTGTGACATAGTGAGATGTAGGTTCTTTGTTTTTGCAGATCTGAAGAATGAGACCCATGGATGATGGAGGGTAGAGTAATGTGACAGAATTAATTTCTTTTATTTAAACAGAGAGAAAGTACAGCTTCCACAGGGTGGGAGTCCCAAATGGGTTACAGCTGATTTGCTGCTGCCTACAGATTTATGTGGTATTGCTGGAGGTAACCCTTAAAGCTACTGGCTGGTGATTTTTAGAGTGGGGAATTTCTACATCTAATCAGAGTGAGAATTGGTGATCATGGTCCCTGCTACCCTCCAATTAGGATGCTGATCATGTGCTGTTCATATGCTTCACCACATGGGGTCTGGCCCATCAGATATTTGTACATGGAATTGCAGAAGTCAATCTCCCCACCTTGTCTGAATATCATGTTTTTAGCTCCCTCTCTCATTTACATTTGTGTGCATCTGCTGGGATGAATATTTCTTCTATTATACAAGGTAGTTTTTTGAGAGTGGGTGGGTACTGGGGATTGAACCCCTTGCTTAACCACTGAGACATATCCCCAGCCCTTTTTTATATTTTTTCTAGAGACAGGGTCTTGCTGAGTTGCTTAGGGTCCACTAATTTGCTGAAACTGGCTTTGAACTCAATCCTCCTTCTTCAGCCTCCTGAGCCACTGGGATAATAGCCTAGGTACAAGGGACTTTTTATCGAGCTGTTTTCTCTTTTTAAAATTTGTTTATTTTTCTTTTTAGTTATTCATGACAGTAGAATGTATTTTGACATATCATACATACATGGAGTATACATTTATCCCACTCCTTGGCATATGCCCAAAGAACTTAAAATCAGCGTACTTTAGGGATGCAACCACATCAATGTTTATATCATCTCAGTTCACAATAGCTAAGCTATGGAAACAACCTGAGTACCGTACCCTTCAACAGATGAATGGATAAAGAAAATGTGGTACATACACACAATGGATTATTACTCAGCCATAAAGAATAATGAAATTATGGCATTTGCCAGTAAATAGATGGAACTGGAGACTATCATGCTATGTGAAATAAGCCAACCCCCAAGAACCAAAAGCCAAATGTTGTCTCTGATACTCAGATGTTTTATCTTTTCTAAGGGAACTGGACTGGGCAAATACCTAAGTGTTAATTCTTCCTCACAGTGTGAACCTTAGCTACTTATCACTAGCACCACTTTGAGAAAAGACACTAATTCCTAGTAACTGAATCCACTTCAGAACAAAGCCATAAAATTTTACAAAACTTTTTGAGCATGTTCTCTGCATGTCTACTGATCAAAGTGAATAATGGGAATGATGTTCATGAATGGGTTGAGATACTAAGTATTAAAGAAATGAAAATTTCCATCAAAGAGTACAGGGCTCTCTGGTCAGCGTTTCTCTTACTGATTTAAGTTTGGACTGTAGAGGATTCAGGACTTACTAGTGGGAAAATGGAAGAAATATTCAAGACATAGGCACAGAAATAATCATGGCTGTACTTCCCAGTTACTCTGCAGTTCCCAACGGAGGAAATGGGACCACTGCAAGTTGATCCCTGAAAACCTTTTGGAGTTGGTGTGTGTGCTTGCTTTCTGGCTGAGGCTCTGGAATTAAGAGACTATTTTTCTGGGATTTTAGACACTCTGCATGGATCGTTGTCACCTCTGCCCATGGCTGATCAAACTTATTAGGGAAGCCTGTGTGCAGAGTTTCACTCCATTCCTGCCTGAAAACCTCTTTTATACCACCCCTTGCTAGAGACTCAGTGCATGTGCTGGAAGGAGGTGGGATATATCGTCTTCTTTTCTGACTTTCCCTAGGCTTTGAGAGGTGACTTAGGAATCACAACATTTAGTCTAACATTTAATCAATCTCAGTTCCCCATCTCTCCCCATTGTGAGGCAAGATCCTTTTTTTTCATCATAGGCCACAAGTTAGGCAGGGGATAGGACTGTGTGGAAGTATTTGCTGTGCTCTCTTGGGCTCTCACTTGTGCCAGATCCAGCATCACCACCTCAAGCTGGATCTCTGCCTCAGGTTTAGGTGCACATTCAAACACCGAGAAATGTGGAACACTTTTCAAACACCAGCCTGTTGTTTGTCCTCAGTAGCTAAGTTCAGACTGCCTTCTACGTGTGTTTACGCACAACATTTATTTGCTGTGTTTCTCTTTCCTATAGAGCTGCCCTTCCATCTGCAGGGGTTGGGTGTTCCTGCTGCCCTGGCTTTGCTGCCAGTGCTGGCTTGGCTGTCATGTATCCTTTCTTATACTTTTTTTATAACACCATAATTTCTGGTCTCTTCATGACTCTCTGACGTCCATTATTGGATTATAATGATTTTCCTCACTCCTAAACCACTTAAATAGCAGTGTTCCTGTTTCCTCCGTTGT